>NW_025091268.1:270523-1627029 GCF_001078395.1 Aspergillus udagawae
GGGGGGGGGGGGGGGTGGTATAATAAAAAGAGGTACTCTTAAAGTTGAATAAATTTTGACATTACACATGATAGACGGAGTATAATATCTTATTACACCACAAAAAATTGGTATCAGTACTTGCCAATCCGCTCGCATGTCCGTTCATTGACCGAGAAACTGCTACGTACTACTCTCCCGTCGTCCAAGGGATACTCCTCACTGTCAAGCACGGCCTTATAATCTCCTCCCAGTTGCAATAGGAGATGGTAGACATAGAAGCGCCCCATACTCCATGCTTGAAAAACAGCATCGCAGCGAAGATCCTCGTGATTGGGAGAGACTCCAGCTTCCACCAAAGCCCGTACAGTCTGCGCAAAACCCATCAGCGCACTGATTGTCAAAGCAGAGTTTCCCTTTGTGTCGGGGTCTCCGGGATTAATACGACCTGTTCATCTCAAACCCATGTTGGAGTAGGATCCTCAGTTAAACGACCCGGGGCTCCATTTATCGCCGACCGAAAAGCAGTAAATGGATCGCCGCCGTATTCGAGGAGGGTGAGAACTGCTTCCTCATGTCCTCGAGAAGCGGCTATGCGAACGGCACAATCTTCGTGTGGCCAATGTCGCAGGCGATCTCAGCACCATGCTCCAGAATGACGGGTGTATGGCCATGCCGGGCAGCCATCTGAAGGGGGGAGGTGCTGTACTTTGCGAGATACATGAGTTGAGCATTCGCGTCAGCTCCATTTCTAAGCCTCATCCGCAAGAGCGATTCGCGCCCATGATATGCAGCCTCCCACACCACAACCTTCCGCAGTTCAGGTTGAAAATCCCATAATGTACCGTATGCCTGGAGAAGCGACATGAGGATATCTGTATGGCCCCAACGCGCTGCTGCGAGGAAGACTCGAAACAATTCATTTTGGTAGGATGAAAGCCTGTGGTCGGGTTGCAAGAGGAGGTGGACAATGTCCGTATATATATCGGTCAAGAGAGTCATTCCAAGGCCAGCCATCATGTTCCACCGCCGCGGCCTGATAGTAAATGTGGGTCGGCGCCACTTTCAAGGAGATATTCTCATCCTGTGTTGTTCTGTTGGTCGTCTATACGTACATCTGTTGGATTTACACGTGGTGATTTTTTGCAAGACTGTGGTGTCAAATGTTGGATTAAATCGCACAATTCAAAGTTGTTCTGAGGTTGGCCATAGTTCATATAAAATCATTGGCTGTAGTAGTACTTGAATTCTCCGTAACTCATTAGCAGCTTACTTATTACGAAACAGTATACCACAATGTCAACTACAATGTCAACCACAATGTCAGCCACAACCTCTGCTGTCCCATCTGGCACAACAAATCCTTCCACTAATAGTCTCTACAGTATTGCTAATAGTGGAAACCCTGCCTTAGCACACCCTTTAGTAACTGCTGCTCCCAGTATAGATCTATAGCAATATAAATAGATACTATGGCCCAGGGTGCCAGAGTAATTTCAGGACCTGTAATACTAATGCTGGTAGGGGTGGTCTACTAGTATTAATAGATGGTATATGCAGCTCCACCAGTGCTCCTAAAGGCATAATATGCAATAGGTTAGTATTTAGTGTGTATTACTCTAAGTACAGATATTACAGAGTCATAAATGTGTATTATGGGATGGAATGCCAGGCAGCTTTTAGGACTTATACATAGGGAAGAGTGTATAAGTTATGCTGGTAAGATAGAGATATATAGTAGAGATAAGAAAAATAAGGTTCAAATCTCGAAGTTTCAGACCAAAGTTCAAAGATGATGATAACAAAGGAGACAGCAAAGACCTAACATTCCACAGGCATCCAATTCAAATAACAGGAATACAAAAAGTCCATCAATATCATCTCATCCTTCCCTGCTGGCTTACAAATACTGTGACTCAGTGAATTTCATCCCACACCTCGTTGGTGTAGACCATGCAGTTGTTCCAAGCAAGATTGTAACTAGGGTGTTTGCGAGCATACTCCAAACCTGCAAAAGTCAGATACCTACAGATAGCCACATCAAGCAAAAACAGTCCAATAGACATACCTTTGTTGGTTATAAACGCATCCGTCGACGTTGTTTCCCCAAGGTACTCGTACTTACTGTCCTTGCTCGTGTGCACCCATTCCTTCTTCTTGTAGTTGAAATAGTGGTTTGCCCACCAGAGATTGATCACCTGAGACTCCACCGTTCCACCCACGGGTGTCTGCCCGAGCTTTGTTTCTGCCTCACTGCTGATCATCTCGAAGGCTTTGCCGTCGAAACCCTGGCGTCCGGAGCGCGTAGGAGAGTTGAAGAACTGGCCGACGATGAGCCGCACGTGCGAGTAATCGGGCAGACACATGTATTCTCCGTAGACAGGGGCCCATTTCTCGCGGAAGGCGTAGCGTTTGCCGTGCTCGAGCTGGACGCCCTTTTGGGCTGCGGCTAGGGTCATGGCCTCGTAGTTGTCTTTGTCGACCTGCTTCTGGTCGGGGAAGCGGTCTGGGCGTTGTTCTGCGAGGCAGAGGTTGAAGAGGGCAAAGAAGAGGATAAGAATGGAGCCGAAGGCTTTCATTTTGTTGATCGTGCAATTCCGTTGTAGTTAAGATGGTGTTTGTCTGGATGAGAGAGAAGTAAGGGCTTGGTGTTGAACTCTTGGTGCATCTCAACCGCAACTGAAGTCCCCCCTTTATATAAGCTTTCAGTTGGTAAATATTTTACGACTCCATACATCAACATTATTCTCGCCCCCATGTAATGTTAGATGGAAGAAAAAGAGAACTTTGCAAGGCGCTCTTTTGCTCCCAACAATGCCTCGTTCGTGGGTTGCAGCAATGCCACCGAGTTGGTCTGATCGCATGGTAAACCGAACTTCACCAACAAACACTTTAGCCCCAAACTTCTTCCAAATGCAGACAAGGATGTAACAGTCTACATCTTTGCCAAGACCAACAGGTTGGATCTCCTCTCCAGCGGCTTTGGCCAAAAGCACCGAGAGGCTTGGGGCTTGGCTGTTGGATGGGGCCGCGATGACCCGCGTCCCATCTCGACGGTTGTTTCACATTTATCGCTGCATGACTTCATGTTTTTTGGAGAGGCGACGCCACCGGATGTCATACAGAATCCTTTGCATTTGTCATTCTGTAACATCTACAGGGTCTACAAGATGCAGTAGATCACGAAACCCGCCGCCCCCAACAAAGGATTTCAAATGTTGGTAGACGCATTCATGTGATAACACTATCTACGAGCTTCTCTCTGAGATCGTCGCTATCTTTGGTTTTGTGTTGCTTGACTCAATGTTGGTTTTACTTCCAGGAATAGATCAGCTCTGTAGGAGATGCGAGTATGCCTCGCTGTAGCCCCCAACACTAACAACAGGAGCCTGAGGGATCAACTTTGCCATTCGCCGCGGCGTTTTGTTGACATTGGCATAGTCCCTGAGCACGTCTACAGCATCGCGATGAACGTATAGAGATGAATGAAGTGGCCGAGTTGGTTCGAACGTGGCTGTGCTTTGTAGAGAAAATTCGAGGCATCACAGCAAGCATTCATTAAGAAAATCGATGAAAGAGAAAGCTATAAAGCCCATGGCATCTTCAGCATTTCTGCCACCATCATCAACAACAGCAACAACCACAAATCAAGAACAGCAGCTCAAACGTTCATCTTTAGAACCTTCTACCATAACCATCAAAACAATGCATTTCTCCAAGATTGCCATCTCTCTTGGCCTCCTGGCCACCGCCGCGAGTGCCGCTCCCAGGTCCTTCCAGGAGCGCTCTTCCATTGTTGCCCGAGAGATCGTCGACCTCGGCGTGACTCCTCTGAGCGCCGGAGAGCTCGAAAAGCGTGAGATCATCGACCTCGGCGTTACCAACGACGGATTTGAGGACCTTGACAAGCGTGGAAATAGCAACTACATTTCCAGCTGCGGTTCCAACTGGATGCCCATCGAGGATGACAAGAGCAAGAGCCACTCCGGCTACCGCACTGCCGTCGAGCAGTACTGCTACCATGTCACTCATAGCCAGGACGGTCTGCCAACCGTCATTGGAGCGGGACAGAAGCACGCGGCAATTGTCAAGGGTGGATACTTCCTCAAGGGGGATGTTCCTGCCGCCGTGGACTGTGAGTATCCGGGATCTGAGTTACAGTGATATTCGCTAACTGAGAATGTAGTTGAAATTCACAACAAGATGAAGGACGGAGATCACACACCCAACCAGGCTGACTGCGTGACGTACCTCATGAAGATGGCCGATTCTAGCTCCAAATGCTACGGCAGCAAGAACAAGGACACCAAGGGCGGCACCTGGCAGATTGGCAGCGACGATGTGAGCTACCACGCTCTTCCCATGTCCAACTCTACTTAGATGAGTCCATTGCAAGACGAAGAAGATCGAGTCAATATCTGCCAGGTTGTTTCTTGTTGTTTCTGCTTTCCTGATATTCTGTCACATCTGTTGATTGCCTTGCTTGAACTTTGGTTTTCATTTCTAGTTTGCGAATAAATATCCTTGCTCTTCTACGCATGAAATGTCAATCTGCATTAAACCAATCTCACCCGTAACTCGTAAGTCCTCCGTACAGACTCAGTTATTGTACTGCGAGAAGCCTGGATGTCCCACCGCAGCCAAAGCCTCAAATGTTGGATTAAATCGCGCAATTCAATGTTGTTCTGAGGTTGGCTATTGTTCATATAAAATCATTGCCTGTAGTAGTACTTTAATTCTCCATAACGCATTAGCAGCTTGATTATTACGAAACGGTATTCTCACCTCAAAGGGCCCTCTTATGCTTATTATACCTGGCGGGGAATACCCCAGGCAGCGTAGTGTGGCAATGCAAACCAACTGTGGGGTCAATGTTTCGACCAGGATCGAGGGTGGCTTTCGATCATGCATTCATGCTAACATCAGCAAGGCGGATTCCAGAGAATGATTAACTATGATAGTCAGGCTGATTTGTCATACTCTCTTGATTTATCAACGTACCAGCCCGCCATTTGTCTCGCACGATCTACTTCGACATAAAATTTCAAGTGAACGAAGGAAAGCCATGACATGGAGCTGGAACGCCAACCTCGCTTACCAACCGAGATCTTCCTTCTTATTGCCAATTACCTGGACCCTCAAGACCTACTGCGTCTTCTATACGCCAGACCAGGTATCACATCTTTGCTAACCCATGCCCATCTAAGATCTGGGGATATCGAAGGCAACACCCTGCTTCACCTAGTGGCAGAGGACAACATTGACAATATGATCAGCCGACTGAGCCCAACCTCCGCAGCCAAGAGCATGGGTCAAAACAACGCCGGTCAGACACCGCTCCACATAGCGGTCAAAAAAGGTCACCATGGCATTGTTCGAGAACTGCTATCAACGGGATGCAATCCATCCCCGACGGACAAATACTCCCGAACCCCCCTGCACTTTGCTTGCCTGACCAAGCAAGACATAACCATGGTACAACTGCTCCTGGCTCATGGCGCTGACGCTTCGGCAAAAGACAGAGAGGACCGTACTCCAATACACATATGTTGCACCTACGGGCAGGTTGCACTGCTCAAGACTCTCATCGATGCCGGCGCCGACATCGATGCCGCAGAAAACGGAGCGGTGGATTCTGGAGCGCGAGGGCAGACACCATTCCACAATGCAGTACTGTGTGGACATACAGAGTGCGCGAAGATTCTTTTGGAGAGAGGGGCCGATCCAAACCTGCTATATGGGCCTGAAGAACACGTTATAGGCTCCGCAGTGTTCAGAGGGCAGACTGAACTCGTGCAACTGATGCTGGACAAGGGAGCTGATGTGAACAGGCCAGAGCGCCTGGGAACGACGCCCTTGATGATTGCTGCTATTGCAAACAGAGAGCAAATCGCGCGGATGCTGTTGCATGCCGGCGCCAACCCAAACATACGAGGACCTCGTGACGCCGTCCCCCTGCACGGCGCGGCCAGGGAAGGCCTGCCATCGATTGTGAAGTTACTGCTCGACGGGGGTGCTGATCCTTCCATTACGGATAGGTTGGGCTTTTCTCCGTTAGATTATGCTACAAAGAAGGAAACGACTTCTGGAGAGTGGGTCTCAAAACCGGGACATGAGTCGGTAGTTAAACTACTGCAACAGGCACAGCGACAATCAGAAGCTGGGCTAGGCTGAAAAGATGACAAATGCAATCACGCCTTTGAATGAGAGATGTTTCCTTTTCCGAGTCAATACACTTCAAGAATTTCCATATGAACTAACTCTTGGCCTGCTACATCGTATAACTAGAGTGCTAGACCTGTTGCACCGTGTCACGTGCCTATTGAAATGCGAGAGACTGAGAGTAAATCTAGTACACTGGCCAAATAACCCAGGTGAGAGGCAAACGTTCTCCCTACGTTTAGTTTCGACTGGTATTGGTATGCATAGGGAGCGATGGATGGTATTAGAGGGGTCCTCCCTAGGTGGCTGGACAGTCAGGGTTATGTTACCAACAGAGCAGTCTGGCATGTACCAGTTCTACAAACCTTTCTCACGACCGTAGAAAGCTCAGTCTGGGTCCATCCGCATACTCCTTCACATCTGTGAGGCTAGGAATTAATAAGAAGGACCATAAAGGCTTAGAGCTTATATCAAGTTAACATTCAAATCAGATTCCAAATCAGAAGGATATCCCTAAATCCATTCATGCGTCTCTTAAGGGCAAGCCGGGCTCATAACTGTTGATTCCATAGCACTAGTAAAGGTCCTAGACTACTAATAATTTATATGGCAAATCGCAAGTCAAGGAAAGTCCAATTCTTCTAAACGAATGTCTATCTAGCTCCTATATATGCCTTCGATAGGGGTCAAATTTGAGGGTCTCCGAATGATCGACTATTCTGCCAAGAGTGCCAGTGCTGAGTCAATTCGTATGCCTTCCAAATCGGACAAGCGGTTTAATAATTCAATAGAAACCTACAGTAGAGCAACGGTGGTAGTGGCAGTGTAGTTGAGATTAGGCAAGCGGCCCTGATTCAGGGGGTTGTTGCCGAGGACACCGCAGCGCACAGTACCTAACTAGAAAGACATGTAAGGTACTGTTTCGTCGGAGTTCAAGATCGATTTGGGATCAATCAATACCACCCTCCAGGCTGGCTTGCTGTCATTTACTCCGTCCAAATCAAGACGCCCGTGCCAAGGCTTCCCTTGCTTGCAGCCCGCACAGCACAAACAAAGCACGGCCCACCTGCACGACGGATCGCCGCGCTCTTACCCCTCTCGGAGCACCACGCCCTAGCTAGAACCTCGGCGCCTCTGCCGGTGGCATTGATGACCATGACCTCGTCACCGTCCGAGTCCTCGGGGGTGTGGTCCTTCAGCTGCTCGATCGACCAGATATTCTTCTGGAACCGCGGCAGTTCCCTCATATGCACTTCGTGCGGACCCTTCGGGCCTAGCCGGCACGGCGGAAGTGTCACGAAAACGGGGTTAGTGAAGAGCTTGTACGTGATGGGGCTCTGGTTGTTGTCGATCTTGAACGTGATGCTCGCACGGTACTGTGTCTCGAGTTCCACGTCGAGGTCGTCTAACTCCCCTTTCGCGGCCTTTTGGGCCACGCCAATGTCAAGCGCGAGCTTTTTAAGCTGGATGGATTTGATCTCGCAGGTGCTAATATCGCGGACGGGCGGCTCTGGTACAACCCAATTGCTTGGATCGCGCATCTCAGCTAGGTACTGTTGGATTTCTTCGCCAGGGCCGATCCGCGTCGCCGAGTGACGATCGTATCCGCTGTTAAGGTCTATGACACCCTCATCGGAATTTGAGCTGTGTTCGGTCAGGGCAATGCGTCGAGCTTTGATGCGGACATGTCGCGGACAGGCTGTCGATGCAGGAGGGTCAAACTCGACGCGCGGGCACGGCCCGATCCAACCACACAGCGATATCACGCCGGGGAGACAACCTAGAACACGTCCCAGCACCGTTCTCAGACGCCAGTATGATCGTGTAGGTAGTGATAGTCCGCAGTCGTAGTACCGGCTTACCCCGGCCTTGGACTTGATAGTCGGCGTACAAAGAATCATCGCTGTCATTATCTTGAAGGAAAACCACTTTCCAGGAAGGATCAGGCCGTAGAGCCAGTCATGCAGGTTAACGTCGATGGTTGCCCCGCCCCGGAGGTTGCTGTAGACGTCCTCGGCATAGTCGCGGAGCTCGTTTATGTAAGGCCACTTCATGCGTTCCGCAAACAAGAGAAGGCCCTCGACCTGCTGCTCGTGAATAAGTGAATGGAATTCGGTGGTCTTGCCGAATATCTCCCAGTCTTCGTCAAGAAAGTCGGCCCGCATATTATGCTGCTTCTCCTTGTTCTTCTCCGAGTTGATGGCTCTAACGGTCTCCGAGATCTTGTCCTCGGCGTTGGTCAGACCCTGTCGCATTTGTGTCGTCGCGTCCTTGCCTGCAACTTCCAGCGCTTGTTCGTAAGCTTTCTTGGCTCGCTTGGGAAACCCCAATTTGAGAGCAGCCATGCCCAGTCGAGACCATGCCTTGGCATATTTGGGATCGATCAGGGTCGCTACATAAGCATCATGTTCCGCCTCTTCGTATTTCTCCAAGCCGACCAGGGCGGCAGATCTGTTGCACCGGTAAATGGCATTTCCGGTGTCTATTTTAATGGCCTCAGTGTAAAGGTCAACAGCCTTTTGATAGTCATTCTTCTTCAACGCATCGTTGCCCTTGTTCTTGAAGTCTTCCGCCTTGGCTTTTTCCGCCGCTGTCTCCGCCTTCTTGATCCCGTCGAGTGATGGCTTCGCGTCTGTGAGGATGATCTCAACATTCTTCAACCACAATTCCGAGATAATAAGTGTTGCTAAGATCCGACTCGTGAACCCCGTGTACGAGCTTGATCCTTGCCGGTATTTCAACCGGACTGCCAGCTCCCATCCTATAATGACCTGCCGCAAAAAGTTCCAAACCCCAATATGCATATCGTCAGTCGGGCCTGCCCACTGCATCCCGACGCTTGATGTAGTTGTAAAGTCGGCGAAGATATCTGTGCGGTTAAGTAGGCTATACAGGTCGCCGATCCAGCGGTCTGGATCCTGCGCAGCCTTCTGGTCGTAGTATACGATGCTGTTGAAAATGTAGTCAGCTTGAGCCCAGCGTGGAAACGTGCTCACATGTTGGATGTCAACGTACCCCATAGTTCCAACAAACTCCTTTAGGTCGAGCTCCTCCTTAGTTGGGCTCCATCCAAACTTGCCTTTATGCTTTTGTAGCTCGTTAAGTCTGCGCAGTAGCTTCCTAGCGGGCAAGACCGGAAGGTCGGCATAGCTGACCATGATTGAGTTCTCCCTAGGTTTAGTCTCCTCAAAATCCCAGCACTCCAGTCCGTAGCCTTCCACGGTGACAGTTCCAGGGTTGACGTTCTCATACTTGGCGTGGCTCTCAGGGTCAAGCAATGAGTAATCTTCAGAGTCGAGCGACTCATACTTATCTCGTGACCACTTCTTCATATATTTCTTCTTCTTATACATCTCTGCAAATGGTTAGCCAACCAGACCTGAGAAGGGGCGGATCAAAATTACCGAATGACGCGTGATTTGTAGATACAAAGCCTTTGTCTCTATCATCCCAGTAGGGAAAGTCTCTCTCTTGCTTGTGACCGTCCCAATACACATGGCCGGACACGTGCGCCCCAGAGTAGGGCCCTATGAGGCTAACGGTTAAGGCCCCGGCGCTCCTTTTTTGCACATACAACTCGACCTCCCTCAGTCTTTTAGACAGCTCGTCCATCTCCGGCGCGGCTTCCGTAGCTGGGACTTGTGTTCCACCCTGTCGACCGCCTAGCGGTATTTCTTCGTCGGCTTCTTCCGGCTCCTGTGCGGCAACATCCTTGGCGGTCGTCTGGCTATCCCTATCATCGCCAGTTCCGGAAAGCAACTCGGTCCTGGCGGATACGGTTGCACCGAGCGCTTCAAGCCGCACGCTGGCCTGTTCCGAAAGCTCCTCATGGTCTCCAGCCATGGCCTCTTGCAACAGCTGCAACTCATGCACTTCCACGGCGGCATCAATGTCGCCTCTCATGGCCTCAGCAATCTTCATCTGCGCATCGGGGAACAGACTCTCTAAGCTATCATTAAACCCGCGCAGCTCGGTGACAAAAACCTCGAATCTCTTGCAGTCGCGCACCGCCCAGATGGCCTTGCGTGCCAGCGTGGTGTCTCGCTGCCGCTCGCGCGCCATCCGGCGCAGGCTGTCGTACGCGCGCTTGAACACCCCACCCAGGATGCGTTGGCTCTGCGATGGAACAACTTGTCCTTCGCCCGCAGCCAGAGCGGGGTCGAGCGGTTGCAGACCGTAGTGGTTCTGCAGGCGGTCGGTGTTCTCAAACACATGCTGGACGCAACCGAGCAGACGAAACACGGCGCCGCGCACGTCTTCACGGTACAACCGCGGGTCCGCAGGCGCACCGCCGAGGCCGACGGCATCGCCCCAACACAGCAGGCGCACACGCTCAACTTCGAACTTGACGTTGAGCAGCTCGTATTCCATGCCATACTGTCTTGCCGAGTCGACGACCTCGTAGACCTGGACGCAGGTTTTCCAGAGCGCGGCGACACCAAGGACGAGTCCGGCAACATCGGTCATGATGGAGCGATTTTATGAACGGACAATCTAGTGCTAAATAATCCCCGCTACAAGGGATAGTTTTAAATCTGTTTGATATGTGCCTGCAGACTTCTCAAGATCTTTGAAGGTGCTGTGTCTACCCAGGAACTGGGCGTGCCTGCTGATGTAGCTGCGCACGGGCCGTAATTGGTTATTCACCTACTCTAAGGCCACAACTTTTGCGAGGATGATCAGTACGTGTGCAGCGGGCAAAAACGATCGTCCACGTACTGTTGGACTGTCCAAGACTTAGAGGATTGCGAATGGAATTAAGGAGGAGTTCGGGATGCGTTAACAGCGTGTCGAGTCTACTGGGAGGCTCAACCAAAGCGAGAAAGATAAGCCAAACGCGGGTCAAAGCCATGCTAGGCTGCCGAAGCGTCACACGACGTCGCACGACACGAGGGCAGCCTAGCACATGGACGTGGCAATTCGGCCACGGCAGGCCTTGACGAGGCTCTACATAAGATCGACGTCATGCAGATTAGCAAAAAGAGCTGATGCTACGAGGCAGGTATTCTGGAAAGAAGGTATTGGGCCTCTAGTCTTGTCAATTCGCAGAGATCCTACTGTGGGGTGCCATGGAACTCTACGGACTTTTCGTACGCATAGTGTATGTATTATTACAGAGCTCGGTACTGTAATATACCAAGCGCAAGTTAATGTGCCCCGCGGATTAAGGTAAGCCCCTCAATAAATGATCTGTGCTAAGGCCTTCGTGGTGGGTCAAGAACAGAGTTATCATGTGTGTATTGGTCAAGCCGATTTCGAGAATGACTGTAGTTCACAGGAGATAATTTTGGTTAAGGAACCAGTAAACTACTCCTCGGACAAACTACTACCAGCTTGCTTGTCGTTCCAGTCCTTATATTCACTCTTGGGTGACGGGCACATGTTCTGGGCGAGAATAATCTAGCAGAAGTCGCAGTATGAGGGTCACCGCCTCATACCACCTTCTTCCTTTGATCGGGTTTGAGCATCAGCTCACTTAGGGTGACGGGTTCCCGACGGCAGTAGGCTAAATGATTTCCTCTGTTGACCGGGGCCCGAATAGCACACTGGGCTTGATTAGGTTTGAGTTGGGTAAAGGGAAAAGCAAAGCCCAGAAAGCCTCTCAAAGATGACCCTAGGGGTAGCTAATATTGCCCTATCATAATCCAGACTCCACTGTTCCCGTTCGTTTGTCGCAGGTATCAACTGTATGAAATGCCCGGCCTAATCAAGCGGCTGCTTAACCAGCTAACCAGGGGAGGCAGAAATTCCAGGTGCAGGAAGCTGCAGGGCTAAGGTCCCAGGGAAACAATCCTAAAGGGAAAAGGGTCAAGCTGACCAACAGGAAGCATCGGTCTAGAGGGCACCTTAATAAGAGAATGCGTCATATATGTTCCAATGGATATCCTAGCTTATGTTGTGTGAGGAAAATAAGGAAGTGGAGTCTAGCAACTAGTTAAAAAAAATGAAGCCTGGTTAAATGATCTAGAATAAAGCAAGAGATGACTATAATTTTATATCTAGCACTTCTACTACCATTATCCACAACAGTAACAACCAGGCTGACTGCGAGACGTACCTCAAGAAGATGACTGATCCCAGCGCGAAAAGCTATAGCAGCGAGACAAGGACACTAAGGGCGGCCCCTGGTAGATTAGCAGTAACAGTGTCAGCTACCATGTTCTTTCTATGGCCAACTCTACTTAGATGAATCATTGTGCGACGAAGGGGACTAAATTAATATCTGCTAGATTGTTTGCTTATTGTTTCTGCTTTCCTGATATCCTGCTACATCTATTGACTGCCTTGCTTCAGCTATTACTTTCATTCTAGTTTGTGACTAACTATCCTTGCTCTTCTATCCATCAAATGTCATTACCCATGTGTACTGATCTCACTCATGAGTCATGACTTGTAAGTCCTCAGTACAGACTCAGTTATTGTACTGTGAGAAGCCAGGATGTCCCACCTCGGCCAAAGCCTCCTTCACCACCTGCTCGAGATCCTTCTCCGGCAGCCCGAGCTCCTTGTTCCTAATATGCCTAATGGGCTCAAAGTGGCCACTGTAGATACCTTTAGTAAAGCCAATATTGATCAGGCCATATCCTGCCAGAGCTTCTCCATTTTCCCACGCCTTCTTCAAAGCAGGAATAGCCTCCTCGGTGCTAATCGACTTACGCTCCCACTTCTCACCGGTAAGTCGCTCAATCGTCTCAACGAGCTCCTTTTGCGTAGTTGCAAAGTCACTCGTGAAGACAATTTGGTTAGCCGTCGTGCTAGGATTGAGGAGGACGCGATTCAGCGCCAGGGCTGTGTTGTCCAGCGTGGTCGTCGAAAAATAACCCTCGCCGTCGTCGGTGAAGGTGATACTCCGGCTGGGATAGTTTAATCCAAGGAAGTTATGGCGCAGAGACCTTGGCACAGTCAGTCATCGGCACTAGTCGGTATCTCCATATATGAGGAAGAATCATACCATCCGATCCACATGCCGCACGCGATAGCCGTCCAGCTTAGTCCACTCGACTCCTTACTGCGCAGATACTGCTGCACCATTCCCTTGTCTTTGAATACAGGAGATAGCTCCTGGGCCTCGGGAGTGTTGTTATCGAGTCCATACTCGGACGGCACAAAACGCTTCACACCGGCGGCAACCGCCGCGTCGATGAATTTGTGCTGCTCGGCGACGGAGAAACTGGTGATCGCGTTCACAACTGCATCTTGGTCTTTGAAGGCCTTGATGAGGTCCTCGAGTGGGTAGGAGTCGGCGATGGTGATTACAGAGGCGGTCGAAGGGATACTGCCACGTGCCTTGGATGATTCTCTTGCGAGGACCGTGACGTTGAACGCGGGTTCGGACAGAAGAGACTTCAGAAGGACGCTTCCGAGCGAGCCACCACCCTGCTCACTGAATTAGCCAAGATCTTCACGTGGAAAGATGTCGGCTTACTCCGATCAGGATGATATTCTTATATGCGTCTGTAGCCATTGTGATGGGGATTTGTACTCGTAGCAATGCAGATTGTGTTTATGATTCCATCAGTCATTCTCCGTCTGCTTTATAGTCTTCCACTGCAGTTGTCCTCTAGTCAGCTTGACACGCGTTCAGTAATCAGTATATGCTAGCTTGAATAATTGGGGTATCCTGATGGCATGAGCGGAGAATTCGGCTTGATCACTAATACAACTCCAATCCGCAATGATATTCCTGCGTTAGTGGTATCCATCAGTTGGGAAAAGACTAATAGTTATAGATAAACTAGTATTCGTTTGTTTCTGATCCTCAGGTAACGACCCAATCAGACTTTCCTGTCAGGAGCGGCACTACGAATGTATGACTAGCCTCAGCCCCCATGTTGACTAGCAAGAAGTATTCATGTATGGATTGACTCGAGGATCTTTTGCTGCAGAGGATCAGGGTGATACTGGTGGTCACAGACGGATGCGACGGACACATTCTCTAGTTGCCGCTTCCCAAAATGGACATGCGACTGCCGTTTTGGGATGGGTCTAGGGGTTGCCGTTCGACCAATGAAATGGGCGTTGAAATTTCACCACTTCCCCACTCACCCTAACCCTGATAAGGTTGTGCAACTTCCAAATTGGGAATAGCCTTAGTGGAGCATTGTTTACTAAATAATCTCGTAAGTTGCCATTTTTACGGCGGCTGAATAACTACCTAGCGATCCTCTGCTGACAGACTACGGAGTAGTATGTTCGCCAATCGGACCCATAACATAATCATGCGATTCATTGGACCATGCCTTATTGCGGTCCAGAATTCCGCCCCAGCTATCCGGCCCCCGCCTCTATATGGCGAAAGCAATGAACTACTAGCGATACCATTCTCATGTCGGCGTGAAATGAACTGTGAGACTAGTGCCGCATTCAGAGATAGTGTAAAGTCGACAGACAGGGATTCATGGCTCTACAGAGAGTAGGACTGTATCCTGACTCCTCCCAACACCATGCTATAAAGCATCGGGCCCCCTTCAAATAGGAGTTGTGGAATGTCGGGGTTGTCTGCTTTAAACTACGCTCTAGACCCAATTTGTGAATTATGGATACTCCACCGTGTGACGGACAGTCCGACCGTCAGAACACACCCGAACCTCTTCCTCCTGTGAATCATTCAAAGCTTCTCAAGCGTGGTCGACCTCGGATAGAACGTGCTGGCGAAACAGCGGGTGAGGTAAGTGCTTGTGAACGCTCGTCTGTTTGGACTATGGCTGAGTCTCCTCAAGCGACGAAAAGAACAGATCCGACTTGCACAACGAGCCTACCGGTTTCGCAAGGATCTCAGAATAGCAGCACTGGACCAG
This sequence comes from Aspergillus udagawae, assembly GCF_001078395.1. Classification (NCBI taxonomy): domain Eukaryota; kingdom Fungi; phylum Ascomycota; class Eurotiomycetes; order Eurotiales; family Aspergillaceae; genus Aspergillus; species Aspergillus udagawae. The sequence goes on from NW_025091268.1 coordinate 285,463, forward strand.
AAAGTTGTCGAGCTTGAACAAACCATTCTCGCAATCCGTGACCTCTATCTCAGCGTGCACACTTCTGTCGTTGACTCGGGGATTGCCGTGTCGCACCCATTTCTTGTGCAGTCGATGCAAACGAATCTCCAACTCCTGCGCTGTCTCACACAGTCGGTTTCGTCGAGAGGTGCTGAATACCAGCCTTCGTCCACATATCACAGCACCGAGGGTTCATGGGACGACCAAGTTCTTGGGCGCAAACCACCGCTTCCATCCCCTCCCCTGTCGGGCCATTATCCGACATCAAGGTTCGAACCGTTGAGACTTCCTTTTGACAGCCCCTGTACAAGTCCTGGGGAGGCGCCTGATGTTTTGCCGGACCAATCCTCCCTTAACCCACTTCTGGTCTGTGATGAATACTTCTGGGAGCAACCCAGCAATGACATGAATAATGATGAGATATCCTTGGCCATTTGACTTCACCTGAATTCTCTTCGACTCACTCTTGATCTTGTTCTCCTAGCCACTGCGCCAATGAAATATGCAACGATTCATAAAGTAAAACCAGTACAGATCATCTTTCAACATGCATAATGCCTCGCGCCAACAGAAAGCATAACCGAGTACCCCACATCATCAAACATGCCATTACCTCCTCCCTTCCGCCTCACCTTTACATGTTCGTGCTAGATGTTGGGTTGACGTAGAGCCCAGATAGCGAATCTCTTCATTCTCCATCTCAGTAAGTCCAGCCAGTGCTATATTCCAGGCCTCTTCCCAATCAGTCTCACGAGATGGGTCATAGAAAAACCGCTGCAATATTCGCCGTATGTCCTTCCAGCCACTTGCCCAGTATCTTTGCAGAATTGACCTCCTGAGTAGTTGCCGCTGCTTCGCCCTGGAGAAGATCTGCCTGTTCTGTGGTGTTGCAACAACAGTACACATCCATATTACACACTCAATGAGCAGGGGATCATTCCACACCTCCGTGACTGCTCCTAATGCCTCAGCACGTCGCTGAGGCTTTCGAAAAATCAACGCTGCCGGATGAGTCCCCATAGCACTGAGGTCGTCGGCGAGACATGCCAGGGCGACACATATGCACTTCTCAAGGTTATTTAAGTCGCAGGACATGGAGCAGCGCCACGTTTGTCGGACTGTAGACTCGCTTTCTTTACTTCTGGTAAGCCAGTGCGAAAAATCCCTGACAATTCCGATCGCCTCGTCTGACAGATAGCGGTAACGGGCCAGGTCGCGAAAGCCCGGCGGTAGATCCTGAGCTGCCTCCCACGACACCGGCAGAGGATAAAGCAGCTCCCCCTTTGCAAGCGAGGTTGGGCTATTCGTAATTGCTGTTTGGACGTGAAACTCGACCATACTCTGGGTTACAAGAAGACTCATGCGAAGGTTCCTCCCAAAAGCATTCTCATCGGAGCTTCCGACAGCATCGAACCCTCCACGTAGCTTAACCACCTCTCGCATCCCGTTCAGATGGACAGGACCAAACTCATAATGGCCCAGATAGTCGTCCACCGGGATCAGCAGAGCCATCCCCTGTATCAAGACGTCGTCTACTTGCTGCTGGGACAGGCGGCTGTGCAGATCCAGCAGGACCTTATTCCGATGGTACATGATGGCACGACTGGTGTTTCCGGTAACATCGTGGCATTCCAGACTACACAGGGTAAATGCTGACAATCCATGCAGGATCAGATCGTGCTTCGAGGCCCACGAGAGAAGTCCACGGCCGTATGATCTCGTGCCCACGTCTCCCAGTCCAAGAGCCTTCGCGTCGTGGGGGAGAAGGATGTCGAAATCTGGATGATATCAATACTGATGTCCTGGAATTAGAACATGGGGAATCAAGTACTCACAATAGCTCAGGGAACGAGCAGTCAAAGGACCATTGGAGGCGAATCCCCTGAATGGGTAGAACTTGCCGGCCCCAACAGGTTTGGAAACAACGATCGCTTGTGTCGACGGCGTCCTTTGTGCCTGACCATCATCTTCCTGAGATTCATTTCTTTCGTCTATTGTTGACTCTTTTGAATCAGGACGATCCGGAATCTGGAGCCACTGCAGGGGCCCCTGCCTCCCTCGGTGCTCAGGCTTTTCTCCCCTTTGCCTGCGCCGTCTGGTGCTTGCCTCTGTTGCCACGAACGCATTGATTGCTCGTCGCGTGTTGGTGTCTTTCTTCTTTGAAGGTCCGTGATAGGGGATGAACATGGTGAGTTGGACTTTAGACCGTCACGGTCGCATTATCACAGTCAGAATACTATGTTTGCCAGGTGCACATGTGCAATAAACACAAGTCTCCCAGTTGTCTTATATCTCTTTTAGTCATTATACGTCCCTTGATCCTGATTCCTGGCAGACACGCAGCAACTGTGGAAGTTCCTCGTCGGGCATGATTATGAATCTTTTGCGTGGCACTTTTTCTTCGCTACTATTTCCTCGTGTGGCGCTTAGTCTCCCACACTAACCCAAATGACACTTCTGCCATCATCAATATGACAACCTCCAGTTGCACTGAGGGACCGTTTTCATGATACACGATGTGGATATACTCAATATGGCGCCATTTCTGGAAAGGTCCTCAGCTATCTGAATTGTCTGCCAAGAAGTGTTCTTGTTTGCCGATAAATCCGATGGCTTGCATTCGCCGTGTCGCCACTCAATACCTCCCGCAACTGATTACCAATCTGGTACTTCCATAGCTATAAACGAATTCACATCGGATGGGATCAATAATCATTAGCGTTCATGCTTCGGTCTTTGATTCATTATCATCGGCCTTTGCTTGAGAATATCTCAGCTGCGCGTCTTGATCTGCGTCAATATAACAAGATCCCGGAACGGACGACTTGGTTTCAAATGGTCAGCTGTAAAATAAACAAAGTATTCAATGTTGGCGCCATATTTTGTTAGTTCCACGATCCGACAAGATCAGCAAAAGCATCAAGTCATTCAATTGATCAAGTTTGTCAGCAGCAATGGAAGGTATCACAGTTATAGCCAGCCCATGTCCACAGATATACATGCAACCACATAGGGCAAATGGCACGTATTCTAGTCTGCATCGTCAGAGCACCGCATACACAAATCGATATCAGCTTGAAGATCTCCAGTCGGTTGTGCAGCCAATTCCTGCAGATTATTTGGCCTTTTTTTCAAGTCCATACTCACCACTTCTGAATGACGTGTTAAAGAATGAGGTTCTAACCGAAGTATGTCCCACCCAGAACGCTCAATCATGCTCCTTCTCCAGCTCGTCTCCCAGTTTCCCCACCAAAGAATAACACTCCACAGAACGCTGATGGAATTACCACCATATCGAGTCCGATACAGCTCCATCAGATCCGGTAGCAACGACCTGGTCGGCGGTCCATAAAAGTCGTATTCCCCGTAGAGGTCATTATCATATAGGACATTTTCCATGCTATAAGGAACACGGAACGTCCAGTGACTCTCGTATGACATTCCAAACCACTCAGAATTGGGGTACTCCTTCCCTTTCTCCGCCTCATATAGCCGAGGGTACAACACTCGGCCCAGGAGCTCACCTGCCAGGTGGCTGAAAGTGACAATGACATTGCGGCACTCGCCCAGAAGCTTGAATATCTTCTCAATCGTAGGGCTGATGAGTTCGACCCATTCACGTGTCGGTGACAGCCCGACACTGCACCAGTCGCTAGGCCGGTAGTAATCCCCACCGCCTAGATCGGTCAGCCAGCGTTCACCTGTTCGTCCATCTTCCAGTACTGGAGCCCATTCCAGGCAATTATAGTCTATCGAGAGCTTTCTGACATTTTTCCGATTATACGGACCGATCATCACCAGCCACTTGTATATCGTCTGCCAGTCTTTCTCCCCGAGCTCAATACAGGCGTGAAATATACTGTGCGTGTAGAACATATGGACAGTTTCCAGGTAGATTTGCTTGTTGGTGAGGAACAATTGCATAAGGGGATACATGTAACAAACTGCGGTGTTGAGACTTATTTTCTCTGTAATATTCTGCTTGTCTTCTGAGCTATTCTTCTCAGGTCCTGTTTGTCCAAGGCGTATACGGCAATAATAATTTCCCCTCAAAAGGATCTTGTAGATCTGAATACGCAACTCCGGCGGGAGATCCATGAAGCCGATGGGATTATCGATCCCCATAATGAGACCAACTTGACTTTCAGGCCGTGTGGAAGACAATGGTATATGAGGATTGCGTTGGATTGTTGTTATAACATTAGAAGAAAAGTAGAGTGTCGAGTTTAATCGTATTTATTACGACACCTTACCAGAGATTTCATATGGCTTTAACCAGCGTCGGACATGCGATTCTGGCTTAGCAGAGAAAGCTTACCAAGGACAAGTTTTGATCTTGTTACCGGAAAAAAAGAAAAAAAAAAAAAAAAAAAGAAAAAAAAGAAAAAGAAAGTTGTATAGGCATACTAGGTATACCATACATTAGCAAGTCCCTTAATCAACACTATTTTAATCCTATCTGATGAGGGCAATGTTGAGTAATGTACAAAGAGTTCAGGCTACATAGCATTCATCATGGTAAATATATTATTCGCATATTATATTAGCATTTACACGATGGTATAGGATGAGTTAAGCTAGCGCGTACTTGGAGACGTCTTAACTATCCTGTAAGGATGATAGACGCACTCAGCGTATGCGACAACACGAAGCTGACTAGTCTACGACGACCATACCGAAGCCAGGCTGACTTCAGTTGAGAAATGCCCCCAACGGCCTGACCCGCAATACGGGCCAACATGAAAGATGTGCTACTGTTCGCTGCTGCGCTACAGCCGTAACCAAGCCTGACCTACTCTAGCCCCAAACCCGCAAGCTTTCTTGAGTTATCTCAGCCGCTGATGCCCGTGCTTTCCTCGGCATGCAAATAAGTGCACCTATCAAGGTGACGCTAAGATCGTTGAAGCGTCAGCTTACCGGGCAGTGCTGCTATCAGCAGCGTGCAAGTGCGGAGATGGCCGCAGATCTAATCAACGCGTAGCCCTCGGATCCGAGTCCTCGATCCTTCGGCTTATTCCCGTTACAGACTTTGGCCGCGGCCATTTGAGCAAGGGAAGGGTATATATACACGAGAATCCAGTCTGACTAGGATATTTTGATGCAGCCTTCAAAATCATTCTCATATATCTGGTCCATACCGACAGTATCATGTCAACAATCGACAGAGTCGCCATCATTGGCGCCGGCCTTTCTGGCCTAACCCTTGCTCTAGCCCTACAGAAACAATCCATTCCCTGCTCCCTCTACGAGGCTCGATCATCCCCCCTCAACATCGGGGGCGCAATCATGCTTTCCCCAAACGCCCTGCGCATCCTCGACCAGCTAGGCGTCTACGAGCGCATCCTTCCAGAAGGCTACGAATTCGATAAACTATACTTCCGCTCCCCGGATGATCAGCCCATGGATACCTACGATTTCGGAGGCACAGAGCAATATGGCTACCACGGGATGCGCATCTACCGGCATGTCCTCATCCGGGAGCTATCCGCCATGGTTAGCCAGGCGAAAATTCCCATCAAGTACCACAAGAAATTCGTCCGCGTGGTAGCCGAAACAGAAGAGGATATCACCTTTGAATTTGCGGATGGCACCACCGAAACCGCAACCTGCCTTGTCGGCGCGGACGGAATCCACTCCCGCGTTCGCAAATACCTGTATCCAGACCTCGAGCCCATCTTCACCAATATCGTCGCCGTGACGGCCGCCGTGCCGACGAACCAGCTGCAGGTTCCCAGCGGGTATGGCCTGCCGGTGACGATCCTGAACAGGACGCACGGGGCATTCGTCATTGCACCGCAGTTGGCCGATGGCTCAGAGGTGCTCATCGGGCGGCAGAAGCGGGCGCAGCAGCTAAGCCGAGAGGGGTGGGACGAGCTGCTAAATAAAAAGGAGTGGTGCGTGGATTTCCTCCGGGAAGGCGTGGACTCGTTTCCTGGCATCGTGCAGCGGGCTGTGGCGGATATCACGACCGACAAGATCAACCTGTGGCCGTTCTATGTGGTGCCGAAGCTTGGGACTTGGAGCTCGGAGCATTCCCGGGTGGTGATATTAGGGGATGCGGCGCATGCGATTCCGCCGTCTGCAGGGCAGGGGATTAATCAGGCTTTTGAGGATGTTTTTACATACGCTCTGATCCTTGCACGGTCGGATAAGGTGTCGCTTCAGCGGGCATTGAAGATTTGGCAGGGGGGACGGCAGGAGCGGGTGGATAAGGTTCTTGAGCTGAATGCGCAGATTGATAAACGGAGGATGCCAACTATGGGGGAAGAGGACGCAGAGCAGGCAGAGGAGCCGTTTGACTTGCAATGGTTGTATAAGCCGGATTTTGTGGAAATGGTGGACAGCTGGCTTTCAAGGATGGAGAACTGAGAGTGAATTATGTTGCGAAGGTATAGGTAATCATTACAATCCAATTATTTCCCCCATTACTTGAATATAGACAGCCTCGCTGACCAGACGTTACTCAACAATCTCAAACCGGACAGACCGGTCTACACCAAATGTATCCCTCCAATCGTCCCACAACTTGTCCAGTGCCCTGATATACTCCTCCTGCAACTGATCAATATACTTCTGATCCGGATCCCACCGCTGCTGTGTAACAGCAATCGGCATTCCTACAACAACATTCAACGGCCGCCGATACGGACAGAAGATGTTGAATCGCCCAGTAGAAAACGCCACCTTATGTCCAACAGCCCATTCCCAGACTCGAGCCACAAGCCCCAGCACAGATGAGGAGGACATATCCACGGAATCAAAAAGTTCGTTCTCCCCGAAGGCAATGACAGGGACGATATCCGCCCCCGTCTCAACCGCCACCCGCACAAACCCCTTGCGGATTCGGACCACCACGCCCATTGTCCCCGGTCGAGCAATATTATACTCACGGCTGCCGCCAACGGTGATGGTAATTGCTCGTCCCATACCTTGCCCATCGTGCCCGCCTCGCGTGAGGTGTCGGATACACGAGGAGCGGGACACGCCGCTCACGCCGGTGGAGAGCAGGTACTCCCTGTAGAGAGGTTGGTAGAAAGCCTCGTCTTTCATCAGAAGGGTGTTCGTGATGCCCGGGAAGAGCTCGGAGAATCCGGCCGTGTCGGCGGCTAGGGCGCCGATTGCGCCTCGGATGGCGATGCCGTGAGGATGGTAGCCGAAGATGTACTTTCTGCGAGGGGAGAGAGGTTCGGAGCGGTACAGACGGAGGGGGAAGTAGGAGGCGTAGATTTTCCAGATCCAGGATGTGCGGATTCGGTCGTTCCGAAGAGACAAGGTGCCGGTTTTGTGTGCTTTGGCGAGGTATTTGATGTAGAGAATGTAGAGGAGGACGAATAAACGCAGGCGAGGGACGAGAAGGAGGGAGTATCCGACTAATGGGATGAGAAACCAGGCGTTGCAAAGCGTACTCACAACGAGAGTTTCTTTGATATCTCGAAGAATTGGTACTCGGGCAGATTTGCCCTTGGTTTCAGGGGGTTGTGTGGTTTGTAGCACCATCCCAGCACGATTCTTCATCTCGTATAGACGACACGTGGTGTCTTCCACCTTCACCTCGGGCATGTGCATTGCCATTTTATCCGGGTTGAGCGCCAGCTCGACGATCTTCTCGGCGGCCGCTACACGTCCTTCCTTCTTGTGGCAGAGCTTGGCCAGCTCCAGTGCCTTGGTCTTGTACGACGTGTTGCCCATGACTTTCGACAACGCCTTGCTCAACTCTTTGGCATCGATATTGGGCGCGCGGCTCTTGTTGCCATATACCCCAATCCCGAGCCATTCGGCTCGAGCGGCATTCTCGTAGCAGTCTTGCCACGCAGGAAGTACCACATGGGGCACACCGTTTCTATACCGTTAGTCTGGAACAATTGTGGCAGGCGGAAGACTTACTGAATTGCTTCGTACCATGAGTTCGCACCGCCATGGTGAACAGAGCAAACGATCTGGCCCGTTTGCAACATGGCCATTGGCTCAACCTCGAACCAGGGTCTGATTCGCGCGCTGTCCGCCTCGACCTCGGCCTCAAGGGGTTTAATGGACTGAGCGTAGACGTTATCCTTATCATGGGGGTGTTTGGGCAACTTCCACAGAATCTGAACCTTGTCTCCCTTCCAGGATGTGAGGAATATTTTCAATCCTCGGGCAATATTCTCCGCTACCTTTGGGTCCGGCGCGTATAGCGTTCCCAGGTTAACCAGGACAGTGGGCGCCTTGCGCAGCCAGCTTGCGAGTTCTGGGTCCTGCTTTTCTACCGACGCAGTGGGAAGTAGGATTGGTCCGCAAGGCAGGATGTTATCAGGGACATCCATGGGCCAGTCCAGCTCTTTCAACGCCGGCGACAGATGGAAGCGGTCCGGTCGCCAGGCATCCGCAAAAGGGAACCGACCGTGGATCTTGTGCCGGATGCGCCATTCGCGGATTTCGCGACGGCGACCGCTGCCGTGGTACATTTTGGCCGTCTTGAGCACGGCCAGCGCATTGAGGGGGATGATGTGCGGAGGAAGGGGATAGGGAAATCCTGTCCCGGGTCTATTGCAGTCAGTGAGTGTACGATCTTGCTGCTAAAAAACGACTTACAAAGGATACTTCCACAGAGCAGCGGAATAAGGCTGCAGGCCAAGGACGATATGAGTAAGGGACGTGGTGTTGATCAAGATCGCTGTATAGCCAGCGTTATAGGCGGCATCGCGACCCTGCAGGAAGAAGAAGTCGGCTGCAATCACTGAAGGCTGCACCGACTTGATGATTTGCATACAGCACTGATAGATATCAACGTATTCGTCTTCGGTCCAGCCCCAGATGTCTTCACACAGGGACTGGAAGCCAAGCACAGCACCGCTGTATCCAGGAGGATGGAACGCTCCTCGCTTGCCCGTGCGAATAAAAACATCTGTATTGGAGGGGCCGCGGATGGGATGAAAATGTATGCGAGATCGAAAGGAGTCATTGTATGAAGGGGCATTATCGTGCAAGAGTTTATTCACACGGCTTTCCAGCGCAGGGAATGAGGCAATATGGACGTGCACGTCTCCTCGGACAAGCAGCTCATGGGTGATGGCCAGGATGATGTTTGTCTGGCCATGTTCGCTATTAGCGAGGAATAATACCCGAGTAGGAGTAGCCATAGAAGGCGTGTTGAGAAGAAGATGTTAGGGATGGAAACAAGGTTGTACGTAGTGGGACAGGTTCTTATATGCCAATCAATGTACTGAATCAACCCGTGTGATTCAGGTAAGTGACCGTAATATGTAACACCAGTGTTCAGTAGAACCCCTGACCAGTTTGATCAGTAATGTCGTGATCAAAATTCGGGATCTGATTTTCTCGACTTTGTATCCAGGGTTCGTTTCAGGTGTCCATCACAAGCGGATCCACCACGGCCAGACTAAGAGCAGATCGGCATCGAGTCTTCACATCGACCATCAAACTATAGGGAAGAGATAGAGCGAGGGCAATCCGGACGAACGCCGAGGAAGTATCACATTCTGAGCAATTTCCACCCGAAACTCAGGTGAGCAAGTCTTTGCAGTGCTTACCCAAATCCAGCCCTAGCTGATCTGATGCCGACGATGAGATGCTAGAGAGATAAATAGTAGAAGATGTTCTGTAGACTGGCTAGGGCCATCATCCCAAATACACTCATTCACTGCATTCCCAATATGGTCCTCGTTGCGATGTCGTTACCTTCGGGGCCTTTCCCTGAACTCTCCTACCCTGTCGTTCCTTTTCCCGTTCTCATTGTCATTCTCGGGCCCTTCCTTGTACTACTGGCAATACGTCTGGCGCCAAAGGGACCGGCCATCAGAGGAGTACCTGGATCATTCGTTGACCTATATCTCTGCGGTGTAAGTCCCTACCCTGCCAACTAGAATCGCATCTAACATCCGCAGATTGGCACCAAGCTGGCCTTTGTCGCCGGTCGAAGTGCACACTACTTTCATTCCCTTCATCAATCTTATGGTAAGGAATTGCATTCCGTGTGCATGATTGAGTGATTGAGTCTAACAAACCAGGCAACATCGTCCGATTCGCCCCCGGTCAAGCCACCACCAACACTGTCAAAGCCCTTCGTCAGATCTACGGCACCGGGACTGGCAAAGGCGCTGCGTTTCTCAAAACAGGCTTCTACAAGAATATCTCCCGTCGTAATATCTTCACCGCCGCAGATCCCGTCTACCATGCCTCGGTGCGCAAGCTATTCGGCCCCTCGTTCACCCCTGGCTCTATGCATGTCCATGCAGGGGTCATCCGCGAGTGCATCCTGCGCTTGCACGAGGTGATCCGAGGCAAGCTGGAGACAAAGGATACCCTCTCCCTGAATGAGCTTCTCTACTGCCACTCGGTAGATACCGTCTCCGAGGTCCTATTGGGCAAGCCACTAGGCTGCCTGAAACGCGGGAAACCCTACTTCTGGACCGAGCAACTGCCGCGTATCTTCTACTGGGCAACAATCAGGGACCAGTTCGAGGGCTCCGGCGTCCCAACAGCAATCAAGTGGCTGCTGCGTCGGTTTCTGCGCAAGGGAATCCGTCTGCGCGCCGAGGAAGCCCGCATGCGACTCATCAACGAGTAGGTTTCGTTTCCGGTAATTGACGTGAGACAAGCTAACGTATCAGACAACTGCGCGCATCACACACCCGCCGCGATATCATGGTTGAGGTGATGGAACGATCAGGGGGCAGCGATCTCCCCGAGGCTGAGATTGCCGAGAATTTCTCGGCGATCATGTTGGCGGGCTTTCACACAACGCAGAACGCCCTCTGTGCGGTCATTTACTTGGTGTTGACCCATCCGGAAACGCATGTGAAGCTGGTGCACGAGTTACAGACGGCATTTGCGTCGGCCGAGGATATCTCGGGGGATGTGGCAGCACAGCTGCCCTATCTCAATGCTGTAATTACGGAGGCGTTGCGTTTGTATCCGCCCGTGCCATTGGGGGGTCCGCGCGTTTCACCAGGGGCGTACGTGGATGGGGTGTATATCCCTGCCGGGGTGAGTACAGTTCTCCATTTTGAGACTTTTAGTCCGTACGCTAATGCGATGCAGACTGAGATCTGCACGTCGTTGTTTGCTCTGCATCACAATCCAGAGTACTTCAGCCACCCCTACGAATTCATCCCGGAGCGATGGACGGAACCTGGATCGGCGGACCGGAAAGAGGCGGTTCAGCCATTCCTGGTGGGAAGTCGGGCCTGTATCGCCAAGTACTTTGCCAAACAGATGCTCCAGTTGACTCTGGCCGGTTTCTTCTTAGAGTTCGAGGCCGAGTATGTGGGCAACGTCAAGGATTGGCAGCGGCAGTCTCGGTGTTATGCCTTTTGGGAAGTGCCGGACCTCAAGTTGAAACTGAGGAGGAGGACGCCAGTTTGATAAATTCTAGTGTTTTTGCTTTTATTTAGTTAATGTGGATATGTCTCACACCCATTGTTTATCATGATTAGTTGTTTGACCATACGAAGTGGATCAAGTCAGAGCTTAGACTACTCGTATGCACGGATTGTGCCAGGATCAGTCTAACGGTGATGATCACAGTTTCGCACAAACCTTAAGAGCAGCCTTATTGATGTGATAGACTATTAGTCTAGATCCTTCGACTTTAGGCTGTTAATTGAGTTTCGCGTTGGGCCCAAATTTCAGACTGTTTCATGGTAAGCGGCTATAAACGCCGGATGTTTGACCCATGGAACGTGGACACCTGAGAATTGAGGTATCGTCTTGCACCTATCATTTTATCTATCGCAAACACGCATGAATCAGGTTTACCTATTTTGATATCTCGGACCCGAGTAAAACTCAATGATAAGATTGATACGGCTGAAGAAAATCTCGTTTTGTGTCAAGCCAAATGAGACGCTAGTTGCTTCAACTGTCGATCCCAGTGATAAGCAACCATTTTGAGTTTATGATGTGCCTGAGCATAGTCTCATGTCAGCCACTGATCGTCAAAGTAATGATAATATCGCAATGACCGAGGCTACGGTACTTAGGCTTCGGCAGTTAAAGTCCGAGGATATTGCCAGTTCGTCTGTCGTCTGATTGTTGAAACTCGTCCCGACCCCTGCTGGTGAAACGTTTCACCATGATGCTTTGAGTAACGAGTGCGAGATAGCATCACAGGGTCTCGGACACGCCCCGTTCTCTTGCCGACAGCCACATTCCTACATACCAGACATGTCGTAGGTAAGATATCCAGTCCACAGCGAGGTGAACATACACGATGAAGTCAAAGGAGGACATAGAGCTAGAAGACCTGCCTAAAGTAAGTACACTGCACACTCTGACTGCAGCAAACTGACGAAGCAGTCTCCCGGCGGGAGTTCAGCAACACTCTGTCTCTCTGAAGCGGAGAAAGCCATCCTACACAGACAGATCCATGCACCAGAGTCGCATGTGGGCTTCTTTGGTATATACCGATATGCCTCGCGATGGGACATCGCCATCCTCGTCGTCAGCTCGGCCTGCGCCATCATAGGCGGCGCTGCACTACCTCTGTTCACTGCAAGTATCTATCATCTCATCACCATGTTCGAAACTGACGGTATAGGTGCTCTTTGGCAACTTGACCTCAACCTTTCAAGACATCGTCAGCAGACAAATCACCTACGCGCACTTCCACCATGAGCTCACCAAGTATGTCGTCTACTTTGTCTACCTGGCCATTGGAGAGTTCACAACCATCTACCTGGCCACCGTCGGCTTCATCTACACCGGTGATCATATCGTGCAGCAGATCCGCGTCGAGTACCTGCGCGCCATCCTCCGACAGAATATCGCCTTCTTCGATACGCTTGGCGCGGGAGAAATCACGACCAGAATCACCGCCGACACGAACCTCATCCAAGACGGAATCTCTGAAAAGGTCGGTTTAGCGCTGACCGGGCTGTCGACATTCGTCACAGCGTTCATCATCGCATACATCAAGAGCTGGAAGCTGGCGCTCATCTGCAGCGCCACGCTGGTCGCATTGCTGTTGATCATGGGCGGCTGCTCCACAGCCATGCTCGGCTTCAACAAGCGCGCGTTGGCTTCCCAAGGTCAAGGCGCCAGTCTGGCAGAGGATATTCTCGATTCCATCCGGACGGTGGTCGCATTTGACGCACAGGAGACACTAGCAGCTAAATACGAGAAACATCTCAAGGACGCAGAGCGACCAGGGATGAGGGCGCAGATGATCTTTGCGCTGATGGTTGGAGCCCTGCTGTGCGTCATGTACCTCAACTATGGGCTGGGATTCTGGATGGGAGCACGTTTTCTGGTCGAGACCGACAGCCATGTCAAGGCCGGAGATGTGCTGACTATCCTTATGGCGATCATTCTCGGATCGTACAATCTGGGTAATATTGCGCCCAACACCCAGGCGCTGTCCACCGCGGTAGCGGCGGCAACCAAGCTGTATAGCACCATTGATCGGCAGTCTCCTCTAGATGCGTCGCTGGACAAAGGAATTACCCTGCGACATGTCCAGGGAAACATCGTTTTGCAAAATATCCGCCACGTCTACCCCTCTCGGCCGGAGGTCATCGTCGCCCACGACCTAAGCGTCTATATCCCGGCCGGCAAAACCACAGCGTTTGTCGGGCCTTCAGGATCCGGGAAAAGCACCATCATAGGGCTCATCGAGCGCTTCTACAGCCCCGTAGCGGGGAACATCCTGCTCGACGGACATGATATCGAGAATCTGAATCTGCGCTGGCTCCGCCAGCAAATGTCGCTCGTCTCGCAGGAACCACGACTCTTTGCCGCCACCATCGCAGAGAACATCCGCGTCGGGCTCATCGGCTCGAAACATGAACACGACCCTCCCCAGCAGATCCAAAAACGAATTGAAGACGCAGCCCGCATGGCAAATGCGCACGATTTCATCATGGCCCTCCCGGACGGGTACGCGACCAACGTCGCCGGTTTCTCCCTCTCGGGGGGCCAGAAACAGCGCATCGCGATTGCGAGAGCCATCGTCAAAGATCCCAAGATCCTGCTGCTGGACGAAGCGACCTCCGCTCTGGACACGAAATCCGAGGGGCTGGTGCAGGCAGCTCTGGACAAGGCGTCGCAGGGCCGGACCACGGTGGTGATTGCGCACCGGCTGTCCACTATCAAAGAAGCGCATAATATCGTCGTCTTGGCCAACGGCTCCATCGTCGAACAGGGCTCGCATGACCGTCTCATGGACAGAAAGGGCGTCTACTACGGCATGGTCAAGGCGCAGCAGATCAAGAAGCGGCTCACGCGGATGAGTCAAATGCCGCGAAGCCCTATGCACACTTTTTTCCTTGACCTGGACTATCCCACCGACGATGACGTTTCTGAGTATGAGCCCCAAGACGACGCGTCGGATGTTGGGCTGAAGACAGGAGAGAAGCTGAAACAGCGGATGTCGAGGATGTCAATATCGGCGCTGCCGGTCCACTTGCACAAAGCCAAAGAGATATCCTATTCCCTGTGGACTCTGTTCAAATTCCTTGCCTCGTTCAATCGTCCCGAATGGCCGCTTCTCGGACTGGGATTGGGTGCGTCTGTTCTGGCCGGAGGCATCCAGCCCTCGCAGGCCGTCCTCTTCGCCAAAGCCGTGAGCACCCTGAGCCTCCCACCCTGGGAATATCCCAAACTACGCCACGACGCGAGCTTCTGGTCGCTCATGTTCCTCATGATTGGCCTGGTCACGTTTCTCCTCTATGCCTTCCAAGGAAGCCTATTCGCATACTGCTCCGAGAAAATGGTCTACCGCGCCCGCAGCCAGGCCTTCCGCGTGATGCTCCACCAGGACATTGCCTTTTTCGACGAGCCGGACAACACAACGGGCGCGTTAACAGCCACGCTGAGCGCAGAAACAAAGCAGCTGGCCGGTATCAGCGGCGTCACGCTCGGCACTCTCCTCATCGTCTCGGTGAACCTGGTCGCTTCGCTGGGCATCGCACTAGTCATGGGCTGGAAGCTCGCGCTGGTCTGCATCTCCGCCGTGCCGGTGCTCCTCCTCTGCGGCTTCATCCGTGTCTGGATGCTGGATAAGTTCCAGCGGCGCGCAAAGGCGGCGTACCAGCAGTCCGCCAGCTCAGCCTGCGAGGCGGCTTCGGCGATTCGCACTGTTGCCTCGTTGACGATGGAGGGGGAGGTTTTGCAATCGTATCAGACCCAGCTGCAGCACCAGCTCAAGCGGGACATCATCCCAGTCGTCAAATCGTCGCTGCTGTACGCCAGCTCCCAGGCCCTGCCGTTCTTGTGCATGGCGCTAGGATTCTGGTACGGCGGGACGCTACTCGGACATGGAGAGTACTCCCTTTTCCAGTTCTATGTCTGCTTTAGCGAGGTGATCTTCGGCGCGCAGGCGGCTGGGACCGTCTTCTCGCATGCGTCGGATATGGGCAAGGCGAAGCACGCAGCAGGGGAATTCAAGCGTCTTTTTAGTGGCGAGACCATGAAGTCGATGTCCGGGACTGCACGCCAGATATTCCAGCCGGATATGCGCGGGCTGATTGAATTCCGCGATGTCTCCTTCCGGTATCCGAGCCGGCTGGATCAGCCCGTGCTACGCAGACTGAATTTAACTGTCAAACCCGGCCAGTTCGTAGCGCTGGTCGGCGCCAGCGGCAGCGGGAAGAGCACGATCATTTCACTACTGGAAAGATTCTACAACCCCATGACAGGAGGAATCTACATTGACGGCAGAAACATCGCTACCTGGGATCTAACCTCGTATCGAAGCCATCTGGCGCTGGTCAGCCAGGAACCGGCTTTATTCCAGGGGACGATCCGCGAGAATATCCTCCTGGGGAGTACGAGGCCGTACACCAGTGAGAACGAGCTGATCAACGCGTGCAAAGACGCAAATATCTACGATTTTATCATTTCTCTTCCGTAAGTACTCGTGCCCGCAAATCATATTGTATGCTAACGCATTCCAGACAAGGCTTCGAGACAATCGTCGGCACAAAAGGGGGGATGCTCTCCGGCGGTCAGAAACAGCGCATCGCCATCGCGCGCGCCCTCATCCGCGATCCGCGGATCTTGCTGCTAGATGAAGCAACCTCCGCACTGGACTCTGAGTCTGAGAAGGTGGTGCAGGCTGCTTTGGACGCGGCGGCACAGGGACGGACGACCATTGCCGTGGCGCATCGGTTGAGTACCATCCAACAGGCGGATGTGATCTACGTGCTGGATCATGGGGAGGTTGTCGAGTCAGGGACGCATGATGCCTTGCTCCTGAAGAGAGGTCGGTATTTCGAGTTGGTTAATCTGCAAAATCTGGCTTGAATCGGTGGTGGGAGGGCGTTCGGCGATCAGGGTTTGCTTTGTTTTTTTTGGGGGGGTTATTTATGTCACGAGTCATGTAGTTTAGGGCTGGATGAATCGATTATTGTTTCAGATCGGTTAATATCAAGTAATCTCTCCAATCATGTGTCCAAGCTTTGAGATTTGGCACGGTCGAAACCGCATTAGGAAGTTCGTCCGAACTTTCCCCAAATTTTGGGCGAACCACTCACGAACTATGAACGATACGAGCAGTAATAGTTGCGAGGATATGAGACATGGCCCACATCACAAACAGGTTATCAGCATGGTTCAGGAACGCCATTCGGGGCTCGGCAGGAAACCCTCACTGTTTATCAAATCCCGGACGAACTATTCGAGACATTTTGAAACGGGGCAGAAAGTATAGACCTCCAAACCACTCTGCCTGGACTGCTGTTCGATTCGGATTTTGTCCGAATGCCGAGGATGGGTCTCTATCAAGCCAAGGAGCGTAGATATAAAGCCACCGGTCAAAGGAAGGGTCCTGATTAACCACTCTCCCAAGACAAGAACCAAAAGACAAGATGAACCTGCGCCTATTGACTCTTGCTCTCGCTGGCCTGGCGGCCGCAAGTCCAATTGACCTCGAGGAGCGCCAATGTACGCATCCTACTCTCCGTCTTTGAGTCCTGGCTAACATGAGCAAAGTATCATCCGGAAACGAACTGCGCGATGGCCCCTGCAAACCCATCACCTTCATTTTCGCCCGCGCGTCCACGGAGCCAGGTCTCCTCGTAAGCACTCCTCTGCATGCTATCTAATAGCAAAGCTAACACGAACAGGGAATGTCCACTGGCCCAGCAGTCTGCAACAACCTGAAAGCCGCCAAACCAGGCCAAGTAGCCTGCCAGGGCGTCGGACCAGCCTATACAGCTGATCTGGGATCCAACGCTCTTCCAGATAACACCTCCCCCGCCGCTATCAACGAAGCCATGGGGCTCTTCAAGCAGGCTGCGTCGAAATGTCCAGACACACAGATTGTGGCTGGCGGATACAGCCAAGGCACGGCGGTTATGGATGGGTCCATCAAGCGGCTTCCGGAGGATGTCAAGGACAGAATCAAAGGTGTTGTGCTGTTTGGGTATACGCGCAATGCGCAGGAGAGGGGACAGATTGCGAATTTTCCGAAGGACAAGGTCAAGGTTTATTGTGCTATGGGGGATTTGGTCTGTGATGGGACGTTGATTGTCACGGCGGCGCATTTCACGTATGGTATGGATACGGGTAATGCGGCGCAGTTCTTGTTGGGGAAGTTGTCAACAGCTTGAGTCTGATTCATGTCTTTTTATGTATTGTGGTGCTGTCAGAGTCAGAAGCCTATCATGGAGTTATGAATCTGTTGCAGTAAACATCCTGACTACTATTCAATAGTCTGAAGTACTTCAGTGGTTGATCTGGTTAGGATGTCCAACGTCTATACACTTGATTGCAAAAATGGCGCCTGGGTCTTATACTCTTAAACTGCTTTCTGTACCCTATTGTAATTCAAACTAGTCTGTATTAAGTAAGGCTGAGGAATAATGATATCCTAGAAATGTATCTAATACCTGTATTTGTTGGTGAGAGCTATAATTCTTATCACTAATACTATGCCTCTAGGTTAATAGGTGTATACTTAATTATACTTAGCTAGATATCTTTAGAGTAAAAAAAATTTTACCCTCTTTTCTTTTCCTACTGTAGACTTAAATAACTTAAATTAGAAACCTAAGATAAGGGGACCAGTCTCTATACCTAGAATAATAAATATAGTTACTATTTACTTTTCTACTGCTGCTACTCCTCATCTAGAAATAGGTTTTATAGTTATGTTCTCCATGCTTCATAACTATTAGAGAAATTAGGATAGTTCGTATATATATAAGCTAAACTACTAGGGGATCTAGGTTCTTAAATAGTTCTTATAATGCACTCAGTTATTATCCTGGTCAAAACCCACACTAGTTTATAAGGGTAATGTGATTAGCTTTATTAAGAAACACCTGCATTTCAGTGGCTGGCTGAATACTAGTGCTGGAGTGTTCATAACATGGGTGATTATGTTGAATCTAAAGAATCTTACTAACATCCAGAAAAGCTAAGGCTTGTGCTTAGTTCTAAATAATTTTTTAGCTGCACTTCATAGCTGATGGAAGAGCATTTCTTGTGGCCAGGCATGTTATGGAAAGTAGTGCAAGCCCAGCCTGTGATAGGCTTAAATCCTGTTAGAAAGTATGTAAGGATATCTTGCCTTAGCAAGCAGTTGGTGCGGTGTACCTACTATATTTATTTTTTTAAATGCATCTACATAAACACACACCTGCAGAGATAGAGAGAAAGAGGTTTTCTATAATATTTCTGACCCTTACCTCCTTTAGTCTTAAAGGGGACGCATTTTACGCTTCTTAAGCATAACTATATCCTAAGGAGGTGCCAAGCCTTGTTCTTCTTTAAATTAGGCTTTTTTATATTTCCCATGAAAAGAATATTACACCCACCTTCATTCTAAGGCAGTTAGCTTAATAAAAGAATCATGCTAAGTTCTTAGCGGTGGGGCCAACAAACAATTGACAAGTGTTTGAAGGTCAGACCGATCTCGAGAATCACTGTAGTAGCTGAACTTATCTGTCTAATTTCCAATCCAAAAAAAAAAAAAAAAAAAAAAAAAAAAAAAAAAAAAAAAAAAAAAGACTCAGAGAAAGACTTGAAACTACTATAATCTGCGAGCAAGAAAACGTTCCACGAAGAGGGAGGCAGTTCCACTATGATGTGGGAAGTTCAAAACTCTGGAGTCCAGACATATCCTCCCAGTCAGGTGATGTTCGACAACCTTCTCGGCATCGAATCCCATACACCTGGTGGTGGTGGTGGTATTCATACCCTGACCCTTCACCTTCAGATGATTATAAACCACTGCCCACTAGACTGGGTACGGATTCGTATTTTGATCTAGTGGTAAAATCAATACCTTCAACGATATGCAGGATATTCAGTAAGGCTATCTCTATGTCTATTTCTATTTACAGAGAACTCGTTCCTATACGAGTGCTGCGTTTTCTTGCACGTTTTATTACTTTATTAATATAGCCCCGCTAGAGGCTTAGGAGGGGCAATAACACCCTTAATAAGAGGAGGGGGAGTAGTGTAGTAGGTAGGGCCTACTAGATACTTAGGCTATTTAGCTAAATAGTACAGCCCTCACAAAGTCATGTCTAAATTAGATATTAGCTTATGGTCATATGACATTGTACTAATTAATATAGCAAGCTTATATTATATAGCCTAACTCCCTGTTGCACTCCCTTTTTATGTTCAGCTGCTGCGGCCTTAGTTAGACCCCTTCAGCAATTTCTTACCGTCCAAACCTAGGTCATAGGTTGAATCGGCTCCTAGCCCGCGACATTCCTAGCTAGTAAGATATTATTAACTAGGCTATAAGTTACTGCTATTTTATAGTATTTTAATAATGTATAGGTTTACTAAGTAAAATATATATATTATTATAATTACACGTGGTTGCAAAAACGGTGCATGGGTGCTATGCTCTTTGTTTCTTTCTTGGTGGGGACTCTAGACAAAAATAGTTAAGGTTTGTAGCAGTCAGCCAATAGTAATTACCATTCCAGGTCAATGACCGCCAAGCTTTGGCTATTTATGGTCAAACGCCCCACTTACAAAGACAGAAAGAGTATACACCCGGGCACCGTTTTTGCAACCACCTGTAGAATTAACTACTTAGCCTTCTTTAAGCTACTTAGTACCCCCTAATTCTATTCTGCGTGTGTGGAGTTTAGAGAAACTATTATCCAAGCAAGGGGGCGGCCGCCAATGGAGGTATGCTGGCGGCTCGCCATGTGACAATAACTCAGATTGTTTTGGAATGAAGTCACAAGTGTGTGGAGGTTAAACTGAATTCAAAATCCACTGTATTGGACGCACTGTAAAGTGTGACAGGTGAGGTCAAACTGATTCGAAATCTACTTGGCGAGACACTACGGCGGCGATTGTCATTGATATTGTTGCTATATAAAAACTGTCATGTGCCGAGCGGGAGTTAGCCCCGGACCGATGGCGGACCCATCCGTAGGGCCTCCCCAAGGCCACGCCCACAACACCCCAGGAGACCACCAATTTCTCAGTCGAGGAATTCCAGCCTAAGGTGTCTCAGACTCCAGTTCCAAAGACTAAATACTCCCCAAACGTTTTCGGTTGACTGGACCTCTGGACAGCACCAGATTCGCCAGTACAGGACAACAGGAGTTGTTGAGTTGTCTGGTCTGGCCCGAGTGATCAGAATAAAGCGGAGGTACCCACACCGTTGTCCTTTTGCAGGCAGGCTGAAAAAGTTCGTTACAGGAGACCAGGGGGTGCGAGGGTATTAGGAAATGCACGGACCTTTGTTCTAGGTGGAGAAGGTGCTGTTGTTTAGCCAATCTCATTCAATCAACCTGACTTTTCCACAGAGAGAACGGTGTTAAGACTACAGTACACCACCATTTTCTACGCCCTCATATTTATAAGTTTAAACACTTGAATTCTAATTGCTACAACATGTCACTGCCTCTGTTTTTTCACTAACCTTCGTTGAACTTACAACTTGGCGCGCCTCTATGTCTCCATGACCAGTTCTTTAATTTGATCGTCGTAGTAGAGACCGTTATCAACTAATTGAGAATCAACGATGGCCAGAGAAGGGACGTTATCCGCGTGGCTGACAGTCTGGTGGGGTCAGGTGAAGAGTGAACTTTTGTTGGCTAGGGAACAATATTAGCTCTTCACCCTGCAAGAGTTCAGCCAGACCCAGAGATTTGCCTGTCAGATTCAACCGAAATAAACTATCGGGCGGCCCGCATCCTCAGTCTCGAGCCGTTCGCCGTCATCATAGCCGGAACCCTTATCCGGACCCCTGATTTTGCAAAGAGGGGTAAGCAAGCAGTACGGTAGGTCTGTAGTACTAGCTGTATACGGATAGCCCTTTGCTCCTTCCTCCCAACTGAATACGGGATCCTGTCTCCCCCCTTCCTTCCCCCTTCTTTTTCTTCGTATAATTCGTCGCTGGGCTGTCCTTTGGATCCTGTCCCCACGAGTTCAGGAGCGCCACAAAGACAGACACCTGGGTGCGTGATCGCGAGAGGAGACGCTTTTGAATCTGGCCGCGTCCAACAACGCCGCGTTCACTTACAAACATAGTGCTGATTGGACGAGCTAAACTAGTCTGTCCGAAGAGGCGCTGTGGTTCGTATCAAATGCAGCTGGAGGTGCAGCTGCCAGTGTGTTCAGGCAGCCACAATGGCCGCAAACCTACCAATCAGTGATTCAACCAGCGGCAAACTGTGGTGCTTTCAGGTCCTTGAAATTAATAGGCTGGCTAAGAGGTTTCTCCACGGCAATGGATCAGTGCCACTGGACTCGGCGTCGCCGTCCACAGTCCATCTACAGTCCCCGCCAATTGAGTTTCTGGAGAGCGTTCTATAAGAGTCACAAATCTCCTCAGGTTGGACTGTGATTCTACCTCGGGACTCATCAGTCATTGATATTCTGCTACCTAAACGCTTGAAGATTTGTTTTATCTCTACAACCCCAACCATGGCTGCCAAAGCGTCAAATTTGACCAACTCTAGCTGCGACTTTGTCGTCGCCACTACTCAGGCTAGTATTAACTCCGGTCTGCTGGAGCTTCTCAACGAGGAGACCCAACCGAAACAATATGTGTGTTTTGTGAAAAAAAGCCGGAAGGACCCTGCCGAGCAAATCAGCTTGGAGGATTTGTTGGTCCAGACCGAGGGGGTCAACCCATTCTATATCCCCGATCAAACCCCCGAAGATGACGAGCGGATTTCAAAGCTTAAAGGTGCCCATTTCAAGGCAGGTGTCATGCTCCAGATGGGTATACCAGAGGGCTATACGCGCCAGAATTTGCCCCCGATAGTCACTCTCAAGACGGCAGACAGTGTAACCTTCAACTTGTATTGCAAACAGGCGAGAGTGGTCTCGATGGAATTTGATGAGGACGGTGCCTTCTTGAGCGTCTGCGAACAGCCCAAGGGACCCTCTGGCGATCTTTGGACCATGACGATGTCTGTAGATCTCACCACTGCAGGCCTTGATGACAAGCTTAATACCGATTATTTCAACAGAAATCTAAAACTCAAAAGCCAGCTACTTAAGGCGCTTTACAACCTCTCCGGCACTGCATTCAGCCTCCAGCAGCTACTCTTTGACTTTGACAACGGTCTGTTGGAGAAAACTCCCAATTTCTCCAACGTGACGAACAAGCAAGCAAAGTTTTACCTGGAAGAATATTTCCGCGACATATACGTCAAGGCGGCCAAAGAGCAGGGCCTTTCGCTGGTCGCTGTCACTGTCGTCTCGCAGGACCCCGATACCTCCTCGCTCCACATGACCGGATTTGAACGAACGGTGACCAAGGTGGGCGCCAATAACGGCGAGGCCTCGACCCTGAATTACCTGTGTGCCATCAATAACCACTCGGTGCCATCGCCAAATACATATTTTGACTGGAACTGGGTGTCACCGGAGGACATTAATCAGGAAAGCGGGGTGATTGCCATCAATCGTAACATTCTAGCCCAGCACATTGCCGAAAAGCTAAAGCCTGCGTGTGCAGAATCCTGCTACCTACCGATAGTCAGTGGGGAATATACTATGGAACTAAGGGGCGGACAGGCTCCCACAGTCACATTCCCACCGGAGGGCACCAAAGTTATACAGTTCAAGTACGCCACTGATACGTGGATCCCGGCCACTGTGAAGGGCATGGCACTTGACGGCTCAACTGAGATGGTCCGGATTAACATTAGTCCAGAGTATGACTGTGATGTTTACTTCAACCGAAATATAATCGTCGTCGACCAAAAGTTATGGATCCTCATTATTTATAACCCTGATGAAAGAGGCGGCGGAGCAGGGCGGTCTCTAGTGAAGCGAGGCGTGACTGACACATACGAGATATCGGCTGATCAGACAGGGGCCTTGCATCTGACTCGAACGGATGAAAAAACATGGGACGATTCCACCACCGGGAATCCAGGGGACGACCCGGGCTGGAACATTTACGACTATCTGAATCAGAAGTTCCGGGATCAAATATACGACCTTGCCTCGGGCCGGCTTCACGAATTCCAAATCAGCCAAATCGAGAACTTTGTGTTCCCTGGTGCCAGAACTTTTACATACAAGGAGCCCTGCTTCTCCGATCACCAGGATCTCGTCTGCAAGATAACTTATCTTGACCCCCATGAGGTTAGCCCATCCCAGGACCCCAAGAAGCCCCAAGGGACCCAGGAAGGCGAAGACGATCAGACATCTGCTGAGGATCCGCCTCCTCCCTCCCCGCTTCCTATCCAAACTGGCACCGTTGGGAAGCTAACGGCATCCACAGCGTTGATGCAAAACTACATCCAAGGGGAGATTGTGTCTCCCACGGGCAAATTCGAGGCGCTCCAGACTGGGGATGGCCATGCCCTGCTTTTCGGAATCGACTCAGCCGGGGCTTTCCATGTCATTGAGGAACAAAGTGGGACATTACACACGGGATGGCAGGTCCACGACCTCTCAACTGCAGCGATTCAAGTTCAGTTCCCTGGTGAAACCCGGGCGGTTGTTCGCACATTTGATGTTGGCCAAAGCGTGGTAGATGGAAGCATTGGGCTTATGATGGCTGTCCAGCTCGATGGTAATGATCATCTTTTCTTCTCGTTAGGTAATTCTAATGAAGATCTCTCCTGGATCACCAGCTCTCACTGGACCATGGTGCCATTCGATCCTGTTAACGAGGTTCCTCAGAAGATCGCTGTTCGTGGGGCACTTTTCGCGGAAACTGAGGAATGTAAGCAATACTTGGTGGTGGACATTGACCGACCCTCACAAAACGCGACCGATCCGCATATTGCGCGGTATCATATCGATTCGGCTTGCATAAGTGGCCACTACTGGGTTAAACACGATGTAACCATCGATCTCGCCGCCTCGAGCTATCAAAGTGCCGTGGGTCGGATGCGGGGGAAGCCGGTTGATGGCATCTACAACGCGGGCACGAGCGGGACTGGAGGAGCAGGACAACTGATTTATGAACCCGTAATAAACGCATATGGAGACGGCCCTGCTGCCCCGGTGCGCTTGGAACTGCCCGGCGGGGCCATTCCGTCGGCCATCGCCACGGCTCACAGTGATGGCCAGGATGGTAGTACGGATCTCTACACGGTCGGGGGCTCCACCCTGTATTGCTTCCCAGCGGACTGGGAGGAGGGCGTGAGTGAACCACTAGCACTGTGCACAAGTGACTTCCTAGCCGGAACCGACACTCTCCGGGCCATGACCCATGGGGGCATCACGACCCTGTGGGGACGTAATCAGAGCAATCAGGTGTACTACCTCTCAAGTCCGACCAGTCAGGTCTTTACCCCGGCGGCGTGGAGTGCGCCTGTTCCCATCCTCACAGAGATTGAGCATATGTCTGCCTATGTAAACTGCGCTGACGGAGGGAACACAATCTTTACCGCTGGAAATGGGCGGCTTGAGAGGATCATCCAGGGCTCCGAGGCTACCGGAAGGGTTTGGCGAACACATGAGATTGTTATTGCTGCACCTCCGCAGCAGAAATGTATCAGTATCCGCTCTTACACGACCACTATCCACGCCACACAATCTAACGGCAAGTCCCCGATCCCCAAGGCCACGGTCCAGCTGTCTTCCAACAGCCGGGCTCCGGTATATATCAATGGGATTTACTACGTGCTAAATCCCGTAACTCCTGTCCTGGTCTCTGCCGATGCGACAGGAACGCTTACGGTGGTCGAGACGATAGACAGCCTCCAAGCCGCCGTGCTGACAGTGTCTCTTGCCAACACAACCCTCGTCGTCAACCCGATGGACAATACAATGGCCAAAATAAACGAGCTGAGCTCCGCAGAGAAACTCCGCGGCGCGCAGGTCCCCACTCAGATAATTGCTGGTGGGATCATGGATTCACCCGGCCTGACACTCCTAGTGGATCCATCCACTAACGACGAGGACGTGGAGGCAGTCGCTCACAGCCTGGGTCTCCTGAAGGATGCCTATGACAAGATCCGTGACCCAAGCAAAACACCCAGCGTCACTGAGACCTCCATATGTCGTGATCCCCAGCCACAGGCGCTGGTCAGAAGTTCCGTGACCCACCTTGCGAGGGCCAAGGCCACCAACTTCGGGGTCTTCGATGATTTCTGGCACACTCTTGGGACAGCCTGGGGCGATTTCAAAGACTGGCTGGGCTCAGTGGGGGATGCGATCGCTGCTCCCTTTGGAGACCTCTGGCAGGGATTGAAGCATGAAGGCGAGGCTTTCGGCCGGCTTTTCTGCGACGCGGGCAGTGGTCTCTGGCACTTTGTCGTGCGGATTGGCGGCAAGGTCTTCCACACGGCACTGGATACCTGGCATTCATTCATCGGCGCTGCAAACTGGCTGATTGGGAAAGTGGTCGACTTTGCTAAGAACGCGTGGGCCTGGTTCCAATCCCTGCTCAACTGGCCTGATATTCGGCGAACCAAGCAGGTCGCGCACAACGTGATCCGTCTGTGGATGCAACACCAGGTGGATCAGATCCCTGAAATCGCCCGCCGGTGGGATCAAACCATCACTGAATTTAGAAATACCGTCAACCAGTTTGCTGGGATCACTGATTTTAGTCCCCTTGATGATAGTAACAATGTGCTGAAGAAACCTGCTACGGAGGGAGCGGCGAACCCTAACGAGTGCCAGACCCCGGACTCCCTACTGCTTGCCAACAAGTACCGAGATCATGCACATGAGCTCACGATTCTCGGGGATAACAGCGCGACGACCGACGGAGTAGAAGGGTTGCTGAATGATCTGCTGACCGCGATCTCCCAGGAGGGCGCTATTCTGGGGGCGGTATTGGACCAACTGCAAAAGCTCATCAAGGACTTTTCCACCCTCAGTATAGAAGAAATACTCAAGCGGCTGATGGGCATTGTGGCTGATACCGTGCTGTCCAGCGTACAGGTGGTGGTTGACGCGCTATTAAAAGTCCTCCATACCGTTGCGCAATCCCTTGTTAACGTGCTGGATACCAAGGTCCATATCCCTGTGATCTCCGATCTCCTGAACCTTGTTGGGGTGCCTGACCTGTCCTTTCTTGATCTCTTCGCCTGGATTATTGGCATGGCGTACACTGTGGTCTACAAGATCACCCACAACAAACAAGCTCCTTTCCCCGCTCATGATAACACAGTGTCCGCCATGATCTCCGCAAACTCCTGGGGAGAGCTTACCGCCCTGTTCGGGCAGCCCTCTGACCCCGGGTCCTTCTCCTCCTTCGCTGCTCGCCCCAGCCAGCTCGCTACCTCTTCCTCCGCCCCGGAAACGTATTGGTTCCGCCACGGCCACACCCTGGCTGCTCTTGTCGGGATCCCTCTTACCGGGAAAGCGATGGCCGACGCCGAAGGCGAAAGTATGCCCACGCAGGCTGCCGTTGCGGGGTTCGTGCTGACAGTGACCGCCGCGGGCCTGCAAGCCAGCGCCAACCTCTTCTCTCCTCGAGACCCCATCACCAATAAGATCATCACTTATTCCTCGGATGGCGTACTCGCCATCCGCCTCGGCTGCCTGGGTTACTTCTCCGGGGCATTTAAATCGGTCACAGAGTGGATAGGGGGCAAGGTGCGAATGCCGAAAATCGGCAAGCTGCAGATCAAAAATGCCCAGGGCATTGGGGCCATCGTGGATGCCGTTCTTGTGCTTCCGAGTATCGCGGTCACTGGATGGCACATCGGCGAGTTGATACAGAAGCCTGCGGGCAAGGTCCGGTCCGCGGCTATTTTGGAGGAATGTGGGAATGTGGTCAGCTATATCTCGCGGGCTTCAACCGCGATCGCGCTCAACGATCCCGAACCGGATTCTAAGGAAATTGCAGTGGGGTTGGCAGGTGCGACTACCATGATTGTAGCGGGATTTCAGTTTGCGGAGGCGGAATGGTGTTGATGGTTTAAAGAGCAGTTTACCTCGGTGTATTTAATAAAATCCTGGTCCTTTGTTACCCTTCCGAATTGGCAGTAGGTCTGTAAGTCCCGTTGACAGGTGGTTGCAAAAACGGTGCCCAAGTGTTATGCTCTTTCCGTCTTTGTATGTGGGGCGTTTGACCATGAATAGCCAAAGCTTGGCGGTCATTGACCTGGACCGGTAACTTCTACTGGCTGACTGCTACAAACCTTAGCTATGTTTGGTCTAGAGTCCCCACAAGAAAGAAACTAAGAGCATAGCACCCGGGCGCCGTTTTTGCAACCACGTGTACTATGAGTATATAGATTGGTGCTAGTTGCCTTGCACAAGCAGGCCCCATCCGGTCAAACCGCATAACTGCACTCTTTTTTATATTTGACCAGGGAAGAGTCTGTCGCAGTTCGTATGGCACTTTATGATCACCCGTCTGGAACCCATCGGCATGGTGGCGAGAAGGATTTGAACGCGGGGAAAGATGTATGCGTCATTACGGCAATAAGTGCTAAATTGCCCTTCTGCTATGTCATGCAGCCTGCCTTTGTGTGATTCCAGGTGCGCCGGATCAGTAGACAATAAATAGCAGGTGATGTGATGTTGCCCTGTACCCAGGCGAAATTGCGCTCCTTTCTCATCCCTGGCGCTCCGCCTCTCCGTATATGATACGGCATTGGGCACTTCTCCATCATTTCAAACACCAGTGCACTTGGCGCGCGGAAATTTGTGCCTTCGGAAATACCACTGTGAAGCAAGACCCCCACCGGGTGCTGACAACTGGTTTTCTATGATCGACATAACCTCAGGACTGAAAGGAGCCCAGGCGAAAACTGAATCTACATAATTGTGTCACTTCGTGCAAGGATGCTCCCAGGATTAATGACAAATCTCAGAACCGTTTGCTAGGACAGTCTCGGTATTTTACAGTACCACTTTGAGACCTTTAACAAGGTTATTTTACTTGATGTATTGGGTGGCTTTCTGGCAGCGTGCTGAGACCGGCGGCCACCATCTGGCCTCGTTTAAGATGAAGGCGGGTTGGCAGCATGTGGGACTCCACTTTGAGAGCTGGCGTTGAGACTGTTCTGAATGCGGAGAGGACGTGGAGCAACGCTGTTCGTCGGACTGTACCAAGCAATCGTAGGTGGGTTCTATCCTACTGTAAAGTGGTTATCCAGCGTTTGTCCCAATCCATCTCATTCAGGATTCCCCATTACCACCAAGGCGGACAACGACTGCATCACATCTTTTCGATTGTAAGGCCATAGTTCTGAAAATAACCTTTAGTACTTTATTTCCTTCTACCTACAGTATCCAGGCACTATTTAAGGAAAGTATTAAATCCTTAGTTAGGGTTGTCCGTGTAGGCTTGCTAATGATATTTTATGAAGGCCTTAAGCTCAGAAAAGAGCTCCTTAATCAGATTTAAATTAGGTAAATATAGGGGTAAATATATAAGCTTAACCCCTACTTATGAGTACATTTGCTCTATTCTCTTAAAGTAATAAAAAGTAGTATTATCTATAATAAGAATAGACTTAGGCTCTGGCCATCTTCTATAATAATAAAGCAGCTCTTCAATAAAATCTTTAAAGATGGAGGCATTAGTTAAGCCTTAAAAGACCTGTGATAACATAACCCCATCTTTAGCATAGGCTGGAAGAATCTAATAGACTAATACTGCTAATTATGATGGAATTAGGCTAACTAGGAGGGTGTTATACTAAGAGAAGACCAGCCTATTCTTCTAAAGCCTATCCTTTTATTACATCCAGATTCATTCATATAAATAAGATGATAGAAATAGAAATTAGAAATAAAATAAAAGTACTTATCCTATAACTCTAGATTTTACTATCTTATCTTCTACTTACTGTTCTTTAACCAGCCTTCATGTTTGAGCATGATTAATGCTGGAGTTTATTACCTATACCTAGAAGGCTAGAACTTGTCCTATATAAAAAGTACTATCTCATCAAGGTATAAATATAGCTTTTTAGTAGATGATTATAAAGAGCCTAAATTATAATTAGTATAAGATTCTATAGCTATCCTCTTCTATTGGGAGGGGCCTTCACACTGCTAAATAGGTGCAGGTTAAAGCAAAGCTATCTAATTATATGCTTATTACAGCTAGCAGCCTCTGCCATCTGGGGGGCAGTAAGTTCATTACTAATAATCATACGAATGGATAAATACTAAGGTTGATGCAGCAAGGTTAGGTGCCATCTCCGTCGCTGCATAAGGATGATCAACCGGGTTCTATAGGAAGATCACCCGGCGAGGCTTAGGAAATATTAAGCCATGTGTATACCTGGTACAAAGTACTGTAAAATATACTGGTTAGATATATATTTATAAAATACAATACAGAGATGTTGTAATAGTGGTCTTTAGAAGAACAATAAAAGTAGTTTAGCTAATCTTGGCACTGGGGTATAGAAAACAATTTAGTATAAGACCTGGGCGCCATTTTTGCAATCAATTGTATGGATAACCAAGGTGCTTACCTGCATGCCAATATATATTGTGAACCTTTTCATGTCTGTACTCCTTGACAGTTGAATCAACATTTGGAGGCTTTTTAGAATCATTATCAATCTAAAGTAACATAGATAACACTGCCTCTTTCTTGTTTAAAACATATCGGCAAGCTCATGCCCGAATATATCTGTCTCAGTATGCCCTTGATTGCTACTGTAATTTGGTTAACTTCCCCATTCATCGGGCATACGTTTTCCCCGTCAACGTAATAGCAGTGAAGTTGGCTAGCCAGAGGTCTTGCACTCTTAATGACATTTTTGTGAGCAGAGTTGCGACCATGACCATGCTCAGAATAACTCTTCAGTTTAGCATTATTCTCCAGATAGTATGTAAAAAGGTATACCGCGGCTCTCCAGATCTCCTCAACTCCCTGTCCTGTGAGGATAAGGCCGACTAGATTTAGCATAACAGCATTCAGGACGGCGGAGTCAATCTTATTAGAAACTTTAAGATATTAGAGATATTCTGAAGCTCTAATCTAACTAAGTGTGTTTATAGCCTAAGTAATAGCACCTCCACTAGGCATACCTACTTTTTACCCAAAGCCAGCTTTAGCTATAAGATATGCGGAAATAGGAACTTAAATGCCTGGCTTCTCCTACTAAGTGTTTTTATAGTACACTATCTTAGCCCAATCAAGTCCACTAAAGTAATTACTAATACCTATTAGGTTATAATGATTTGCTTTCTGAAGTTCAGCTCCGCAGACACATTCTAGAATAAAGTATTATATCATAGACTAGGTCTAAATAACCTCATCACAGATCCTACCCCTTCTGAGCCTCAAGCCACTAGCAGGCAAGTTAATAATAATGAATTAGCTGTCAAGTAGCCACACTACGTAGTATATTGTACGACAGACCTAGGTTATAAGCTAGATCATAGGGTGTGAGCAGACTTAATATCTGAGCTCCTTTAGCTTAGTGCCCAGCCGATGTCTAACTCTATAAGCCCAATTTTTTATTCTATCCCACTTGCTGATTCTATCTATTTGTTTGTACTGCTATGCTTAAATGCCAAGATAGATTAGAAGAAGTTATATGTGATACTTAAAAAGATTATCTAGTCACTGATAATTGCTGAGATTTATAATACGATAATATTATATAATATATCATATATGCTAGGTGGCATCACTATTAAAGGCCCTAAGCAGCCACTATGTCCAGCATGTTGTGTTCATGTCTAACCAGAACATGCCTTGTGTCTATGACGCAGATCCATAGTAACCACTTATTGAGTTCTGCGCTCAGTGGTGTTTCTGTCAATGACTGTTGCAGTAATGACATGATTGAAATCAGCACTTTCAAGTCTAATCCCCGCTACGGAATACAGCCAGTCACCTCATACCTGTGGTAAAAACCGCTACAATCTGCTGTCCATTTTCCTTTGGACTGTATGGTATAGATGTAGCTCGGTCTCGTTAATCAGGTCATGAGGATGCTAATTTCAATTAGCGCACTCAAGATTGTATTATAAAATGTTGCTATTCTGGATGTGGTTACACGGGCGCTTATCATAGTTACTATCAGGAGTAATTAGGAGTTGCTTTCGATGCCATATCCTCACTAATAACTTTGGAAATTTCACCATACAGTGCTGGCGAAACCCAGACAAGGTCAAAGCGCGAGCTGGGGTAATGAACCTCACCTTGCCATCCAATACTCTGTGCAAACCTTGTAATGCTGATGGCCGTAGCAGTATCATAAAATTTTCTATGTTCCCAGCAGATGAGGATTTTGCCAGTTCCTCTATAACCTTTGGCAGCCTTAGCAACACCTTCAGCATCATCTCTGTCAATCGTGACGTCGAGTCTCACAGCCAAGGCTTCGGCCAGAGGTTGTACGGCGTATTTTGGAATCTGGAATCGTTGATTAGTTGTAAACATCCCATTCAGTTAATAGACCAAGACTGAGTAGCCAAACATTCACCTGGGCGTTCGGCGATGATATAGTGAATGAATATTGAATGGGCTGCTCCCTCCAAAAAAGTCTCGAAGACGCTGTGCTCTTGCCAACGCTTCTTTAGAGAGACTATTCTCGCCATCGTTTGGCTTTCTCTCGGGCCTAATCATGTAAATAATTGGTAAAGCCTGTATAGGAATCAATATCTGGGGGTAAAGGCTTCTGACAATACAATCCTACTGTCAGATGAGTGCTTGCCATTTTAGTTCCTTTATCTCAATCAGAGAGGGGTAAGTTGTGTCAGGCAATTATTACTAGCGATTGTAAAAGGTCAATTTCCTAAAAAATGTAGAGAGAATAACACCAGAATTGACTTTTCTTCAAGGTCATGATACGACGCTGGAGGTGCTTCTTTAGCGCATGAAGGCCAGGAAAAGGACATGTATATGTGGCCTCGAGCATTGTCCCATGTTAAGGGAGCGTCTGGGTACCGATCTGGCTCTTCCGGTGTAGAAAAGACGGTCGTGGACATGGTGCTCTAGAAAGGTAGAGTAATAGAAAGCAACATACAAACAGAAGGTATGTATTTCTTGGGACTCCATGGGTACCTATTTATACGTCAGCATCCCATGTACCTCTTCCGTTGAACCTCGAACGTCTCTGGGCAGGTGACAAATCCAATTTGTTACAGAAACCTGTGATAACAACATGGATGAATATCGACGATAAGATGATTGATGGACAGGAGAAAGTTTTGCACAAGAGACTAGTATAAACGACTAGAGCAATCTTCGTTCCAGTGTCATAGAGCCGCAATCGATTACCTTCGCTTCTAGTCTGAATTTGGATCATATCAGGACTGGGCAATGGGCAATATATTCCTTTTTTCTTTTTTTCAGAGATACAGCGTTTCAAGGTGCCATATATGAAAGGGCTTATCCCCCAGTGAACACCCCATCACTCACAGTCCGGGATCTCCTACAACACCCCACGATGGCTCAGGGAAGCTTTTGGGAGTTAGCAATGAGGGAGTGAAAAATGCCAAGTGCGGCAGTGATGGGAGGCCTTTGTCTCTATAAGAATAGGTCGGGTTTTCGGATGTCGCTGATCCAAAGGCCTTGGGACCCATCGCAAGCGGCCAGTGGTTCTTCCCCTTCATCTCTTTTTCCAGACTCATCCTCCCAGTAAATTCAATTCATGCATAAACACAACGAGATATACTGACAGCCCTATTATCAGGCACGCCCTCGAGCCGTGTTCTCCGGACTAGGGATCCATTTCTTCCTCTATATCTCATCTGACCGGCGCTTCTATATATCATGCCTTTCCAGAAGTCGCCCCTCTCCATTGCTCACAAACCCCGCACGCTCCAAGGCCGTGGGTATGACCGTCGGGTTCATGATGAACGACTTGGGTGGGCACTCATATCGATCAAAGTTCTGTTTCAGAGAACGGCAAGTCGCAAACTGAGATTCTGGGACACCCATCATTCCGGAGAAGGTTATAGGATGTTACCACATTGAGGCAAATCCTATGCAAAAGGTCATTGGGACGATTTAGAGTTAGACTGGTCTCCCTCTTTACGTTATATAGGAGATCCTTGTTTATTATAGGGACGGGGGAATGCAAAAAGGTGAACACCGGACTAGGTATATATGAAGTAAGGAAATATACTACATTAAATCCAGCTCCGGGGAAATAAGACAAAGACAGAATCACCAACGCCCCACGATGTTGTCCATCACGCATGTCGGTCGATGAAAATCAGCTTATTTTTGCCACAGATACAATAGTTAATCCGAATGATGAGCTTATTGAAAACATCCATCAGATTGATCGTTTCGGGTTGCATCTTTGTCTTCCCCAGTCTCATATAGGCTCCTTTGTTGAACCTAGTAGGCTTTGGTATACTAGGACCTCAAGATCGTAAGTTCTGAAAAGCTAGCTGTGAGAATTAATTTATCCTGTCAACCTCCATACTCCTGTGCTGCGTTCCTGCAGTCGATGATTGGCAACGGTTCCAGACATGGGATTTTTGCTTGTATGCAAAGTGCAGGCGTGGGAGGTTATAGGGTGGCATGGGTACAAAATCTTGTTCGCCTAGGTACCTTCTTTCCTATTCTCAAGAAGATTGGTATTTGTTAAAATCCAGGGCTCTCGGAATGGAACAACCTAAGAATCACAGCAGCGTGCAAGCACCTGTACTCAAAACGTTGAACGATTTCTCCCATTTTCGATCAAAATGTAAGAGGACATCTTCCGGAAATTCCTGATGAGCCTTTTCTTCCGCGTAGTCGAGGGGGCTCTTGCCGATGGAGTCCCTGCTTTGCAAATCTAAAACACCATTACATCGAAGAAACTCTACAAGTTCGTCAGTAAACGCGCCATGAATCGCCCCATGGTGCATAAAGGTCTTCCTGTCGACATCTCGCGCTGTTGGATCCAGGCCACAATTGAACAAATATTTGAGGACCTCGTTGTCTGCGCCCCTGTGTCGCATTAATAGATGCAACAAATTTTGTCGTCGTGCATTGACAGATAGTGGATCAGCACCTTTCTGGATAAGGTGGAAAAATATCTCTCTCTCAACTCCCAGGTGGAATGAACCCATGTACAATCCCAGGGAAGAGTACTGCCTCGCATCAGGTTGATTCACGTCGCAGCCAGCCTGTATCAGGAAGTCAACCATGTCAATGTAGCAAAAGACGGATGAGACATGATGGTGCAACGGGTTCCTGCCGTTGCGATCTAGTGTATTCCAGACTCCCGAAAGTGCCTTGGCGCAGGCCTTTGACATGTACTGCAGGACATCTAGACGACCTTCGCGCAGTGCATAGTAGAACGGGCTCAATCCGTCGACGTCCTCCAGCAAGATATCTTGGCCTTCATCCACAAGTCTGCAGACAACCTCCAAATTCCCTTCTCTGCTGGCAAGATGGAGACAAGTCTGACGAGATCCATTCATCCGTGAAATATCAGCTCCTTTCTTTATAAGTTTGCATAGGATCGAAGATGCATAATCCTTGCGGAAATTTATCAAATGCTGAGGATACTCCCCACAAGCGTTAGCTGTGTTGACATCGATTATTTTGCTCTCGAGGAGTGTGTCAACAATATGTGCTCTAGCGTAATTGATGGCTCTGTCGATATCAAAAGCTTCTTCACATGCTGGATCCATAATTAGGTCGTTTAAGGACTCAATCGCGTATGTGCCCTTCCCCCATGCATCGTGGCATTCGCGGCCCAAGAGTTTGCCCCTGATCGCAAGATGCAGTGGGGTATCTCCAGTTTCAGAGCGAACGTTTGGATCGGCACCATTTCGGAGTAAGAAGCCGGTCATTTTTGTGCATGCATTCAAAGCAGAGAAATGGAGTGCTGTCAGGCCGGATTCCAGATTCGCTCTAGCTACCTTTTTCTGATCCTTGGGCTTCCTGTATGTAAAAATGTCCATTGTTGTTCGCCCAGGCCACCATCGTCTTCGTATCCTGGTATTCAGATCGAATCCATTTGCAAGAAAGTCTCGTGCCAGTCCTTCATCG
Source organism: Aspergillus udagawae (assembly GCF_001078395.1). Classification (NCBI taxonomy): domain Eukaryota; kingdom Fungi; phylum Ascomycota; class Eurotiomycetes; order Eurotiales; family Aspergillaceae; genus Aspergillus; species Aspergillus udagawae. The sequence continues at coordinate 320,744 of NW_025091268.1, forward strand.
AGATGTGCAACTGCATAAAGAAAGGGTGACATGTTATCCTTATCGCAGTCATATGGGGAGACTCCTTTGTCAAGCAGAAACTTGGTCATTGTGTCGTCATTGTAGTCTCCATTGCTGCAAAGGATATGGAGAACATTTTGATCCTCATCATCCAGAGCTCGCACATTGGCACCAGACTCAACCAAGAAGCGTATTGTTTTGACTTGGGCGTTTCCGGCGGCAATAAGTAATGCGGTCCGTCCGCAGGGGTCCTTATCTTCCATTTTCTCTGGAGACTGAAACGAGAACAATGGAAAGATACCCCAGCGAGCTGCGATGTGAATAAGAGAGAGACCACTACGCAAGGCGTTGCCAGTGGACTTGTTCAGGTGGTTGTAGTCCTTCACCCAATTCTTCCACGCTCCGTACCGGTCCTCAAAGAACTCTTCGTGCTCGTTCTGGACGACGAACTCCGTTTCGGCAAGGCCAGCATGCTTTGGCCAATACATGACCGCATAGCTGAGAAACGCCTGTTCAGGGGCTAATGCGGCAAGCTGTGGCTTCATCCGACAATTCTCGAAAATGACTTCAATGCATCGACATGACAATGCATAATTGGCCTTCAGTGCATCCATGCCCGGCATCTCAGTGACCAAAAAGTCCTGGACTGACGTATGCAAAAGCCGCACACAGCCTTTGTCTACGATTACCAACAAGCGGCACAAGTCAATAATCTCTCTTGTAAACTGAAGACGGCTGTCGTTGTCTTCATCAGGGTATATTCTGCATGCATCCGCTATTTCGGCCATTGTCAGCGGTCGGCGTGCGAATGCCACCAATCTCAGCATCTCCTTCATAGTCTGATAATCTTGTTCATCATTCTCTGCCATAAATGCTGCATCCACAAGATTTCGATATAAAGATTGTAACCCTCGTGGAAGTTTCTGCAGGGTCTTCAGAGGGTTCGTGGTTCGTGGCTCGTTCAACCGCTCGCACACAATTCCTACCCATAGAAACGTCCCATCAGCTTTTTCTGCCAGGGCTTGAGACACTCTCGCAGCCACCGACACAGAGTAGCTCTTTCGCTTTGCCAGGTCCTTCACTTTTTCGCAGATTGTTGCCTTTAGATCGGCAGTGATCTCTTGGCACGACCCTAGGTCTATGCACATGAACAAGGAGAGATACGATCGAATCTCAGGATACGGACGGCTCGTTATGAAAAAGTGCACGCTAGAAGGGATAGAGCTTTGGGAATAGCGGTCATTGAAAGATTGGTCGATCTGTCGCAGGATAATGTCTTGTTCATTGGGTTCGCATTCATCCAAAGCATCAACGATGCAGTATATTTCAGGTCCGCGAGGTACTCGTCCTATATCTATCAACAGGGCCCATAGCGCGTCAAAGGTTGTGAACAGCCGCTTTTTCTGAATTTCATATTTTGGAATTATCCGTCTGATAAGTTCTGGACGTTGGTTGATGATCTGATAGAGAAGTCCCCGTAATATAGAAGTGGCCGTTCTTTGACAGTCGGAGCCGGCGTCGCAGAAAAAGAATGATAGAACATTATTCCCAGTGGAGAAATAATCCTTTTCTGGAAGTTCTTCGGCAAGTGTGATGGCCATAGTCGACTTGCCAGTTCCAGGGTTACCGTAAAGCCACAGGACATTTGACTTGTTCCTGGCCAACCCTTTGTCCCGCCCCAACCAGGATTGTAGTTCGTCTGACTCCAGAAACCAGCTGCAAGTCCCCGAGATGCGGTTTCCTCTTCTCCGCTTCAATGAGTTCATATCTTCTTCAGGGTCGGTGATGAACAGATCTGCCAGGAACGCTCTCTCCTCGGTAGAGTCTGGCGCTGCGAGAAGGTCAGCTGATGTGGTTTGTGCAGGCTGGCGACCGCATACCTTGACCTTGCATCACGATTCCCTTCTCCGGTGGAATGATCGATAGCAACTTCTTCGCATAAGCTGCTGCTGAAAGCGCTGCATATCCTTGCCATTCGGCATGTTTATGGGAGTCGCAATAATCGCATATTCCTCGGATCACAAGTGTTGGTAGCTCGTTAATGAGGCCTGAGGCCTCCATCTCAAAGCAGAGCATCCCATGCTGTTCAGCTAGATGGTCTCGTGTTTCAGAGTCTTTCATCACCTGGTTCCCGGACGCTATCAAGCCATAGTGTACGAGTGGCTGGCTTGTTCTACGGGGTCGACGATCCATTAATTGTTCTTTGTCGCACTTCTCGCAATCTTGTCCCTTGTTGACATGGTGATAGGAGGAGCGAAACAGTAAGTCGGTGTGCTGTGCTGGAGCTGAAAACCCTGCCTTCATAGCGGGGTTCCGCTCCAGTGCTGCGCTCGCGACATTTGAGATGGCATCCTCTCCGGCCATTATTTCTTTCGACTCGAGTTGGCTCATGTGCGTTAGAAGAGTCGTTGGTGGTTGATTCAAGAAGCCTGTCTGCTCAAATTTCCCACCCTGAACCGCCTTGCCATAGTCGTACTGTACCACTCCGCCATGCTTCTTGCCGGGTTTGCCGACAACGACGTCGCCTAGTCGAATGTCATGACTTTTGCTTGGGACCCCGCCTCCAATTCCTACCATCAGTGCAAATTGAAGGCGGGGAAAAGTCAAACGCATGCGAGATGCAACAGTCGCGGCAGACACGGTTCCGTACACGCCATCTGGTAGGTAGGCAATGACTATACAATGGCCGTTCAGTTCTCCGAAGTCGTAGGCGTTCGGGTCATTGGTCCGTGGAGATGATCCGTGAGTTTCGTCCAGCATAACGCGGGCTGCCGTCGCCTCGAGAGGCAAGGCACAGATCCACGCAACCGTGTAATCATCAACCGTGGGGGGAGCCATCGTCTGCGCGTCATGGACGGACCAAAGATGAATAGAACAATTCAAAGACCAACAGCGTGCGGAAAGAGCCTGTATATTGACTGACTGAAGAGGATAACCACATTTTGAGTCGGAAGAGGGGTAATAATTCACAACTGCACATGCTGCAAGGCTGAACTCACCTGACCACCACAACATCCAAACCTAACATTTCCCACTACCAAACAAGACCGTATGCTGCTGAGCCTATGAACAGGCCTGCAGCCTAATACCTTCGCCGCGTTACCATGTATCATAACGGACTCGATTCTGGACTCGTGGACTGGCGAGGCGGAGTCGTTCTGTCATGCCAGTCGCAACAGCATCTTCTATTGTCCCATGGGCGCTAGCTCTGCCAAGGCTCAGTTCAACAGCCTATTGAGGACAACATCTTTCTGCAGGGTGCAAGCTCGTCTCAGTCGTAATTTGGAGGAAGACTAATCGTTATTATTCACGTCTGAAAAAAGTTTATATTTACGAGCTGAACATCACATTGATTTCCCATCAGCACGGAATAACTCTGTATACAAAGCTTTATTGTCTACTAATCGAGCCTTGGTCCACAATTTTGTTAACCATGGCTGAGTCCAATATGTCGGACAACTGAAGAGCGAAAGAATCAAAACGATATTGAAACATCAGATTATACTTGAAGTGGGTCCGAAAGATCATGGAATCCTTTAGCATCCCGAAACGTAGGATTGGAGAGCGATAACCGTCTAACCGACCCCTGCTACGTTGCGGCTTTAGATATTTCCCGTGCTCACATCTTGGCACATTCTTTGTCCGTCTTCATACTGCAGTAGTGTTTGTCGCTCCAACAATATTAGTGGGAGCTTCATGTGAGCTTTGCGGGAGGGCACGTACTAGCAGTATTGGATAGGTTCCATGTTACGAAAGTCGTCGGCACGTTGAGCACCAGGGCTTCCAGCTGTCACAGAGAAATTTCCGTGCTGGGTGACACCTAGACTGGGGTTTGGATGGATCCGCATGGGGTTCGATCCAACCCATATGGGTTTGGGTAGATGAACCGCTAAAATCGAATCCGACCCTCACCGAACTCGCAGCGGTGAGGGTTCGGTTCCTAGGCTAGGGAATCGCACCGGTTTCGGTTTCCATAGGGTGAAACCAATTCGAGTTTGGTTAAAACCGTTGGTTACGGTTTTTGCGGTTTTATCAGATTCGACTAACCAACCCACACTGTTTTAGATAAAAATCACTAATTTCTGGGATTTCCCTAATAAAATTAATATCACTAGATAGCCCTAAATCTAGGCTATCTAAATATATAAATATCGATTTAGAATACCTAGTAGTTGCTAAGATATAAGGGAATAATCATTTCTGTCATAGGTTGGTATAAAAGTGGTGCTGGTTTATATATATATACGACCGATGGTTGACAACTATTATGGTTTAGAAATGATTTTTTTACCACCATCCATTCAACACTATAGATATTGAATCGATATTTTAGATATAGATTATTATGATGATAAATACTATATATTTCATATAAAAATATTAATTTTCTATAGGTATAGTGATAGTATGGTAGATAGTATGGTAGATAGTATGGTAGATAGTATGGTAGATAGTATGGTAGATAGTATGGTAGATAGTATGGTAGATAGTATGGTNTAGTATGGTAGATAGTATGGTAGATAGTATGGTAGATAGTATGGTAGATAGTATGGTAGATAGTATGGTAGATAGTATGGTAGATAGTATGGTAGTTAATGATTATTTGAAATTTCAAAACCGTAAACATTCACCAAATGATAGTGGTTAAACTCGAACCAAATCAAACTGAATCTAACTATGGTTAGTTAGCACGTGCCTATCTAGGCCTATCTAGGCCTAGTGGCGGGTTTTTGCGGTTAAACTTGAACCAAATCGGAACGGATCAGGTTTGGTTCCGATTTCTAAAATTTGGACGAAACCGCTGCGGTTCGGTTACAACCATAGTTGGACTCGCCCGAACTCGGACCGAATGCAACTCTACCTGCAGATGGTCAACACCATCCTGTAAGACCATTAGGCAGACCACAATAGTGTTAATAATGAAGGGCGCACAGCTCTATAGTGGGCGGCTTATAAAGGGCAGATAACTATTGTAAGATGGTTGCTCAAAGATGCTGATATTCACATAGATATCATAGATCACCAGGGAGCGGACGCTCTAGAGGCCGCATAAAGGCAGCATCATTTTGGTGTTATAGGTCTCCTGTAGGCTTACCCAGTGGGCCATCGCCGCGACAACATTTTCCAAGGCTGACCTGTCTAGCTATACTTTTCCTGAGGAATCACCGCTCCCAGTTACATTGATTGGAAGCCATGAGTCGCCAGCAGGATTCCTGTTGAATGCAGAGGATCCAGATGGACCCAGCTCCTGGAGGCATAGTTATGTGTTGGCTGTCAAGAGTTGGAATGATTGCAGCATATCGTACAAGAGTGTATATTCCAAAGCAGGCAATGCAAATAGTATGCCATTCACTTTGGTATGCAGAAACGACCTGCGGTCACGTGGCATGAAAGGCTCGCCATGGAAACTTTTGATAATCAAACCTTATACGTCCAGTGAAAGTCGAGTCTGGAGAGACCGGTCTCTGTACACATCTAATAGATTGCAATCAATCTTTATTAAGGGAGATGTTCGGTGGATTATTCTCGCGATAGGAAAGTGAAAAATATTATTCACTGACTTGCTAGGTTTGCTCCGCCCGCGAAAGGCCGTTGGCGCTTTAAGTATCTTTGTTTATGAGAGCTCTCACAAAGTCCCAGCAATTCCCTCCAACCGCATATCCACTTTCATATTATGGAATTGCAGGTTCGTTCAATCCTATCCTTAGAAGAAAGATTCGCCTCATCCGGACCAGATGTAGGATGGGATGCGGTCGGTAACCCCATGGCCACCCTCTGGATCCATATATAGTTTTGAAGCTTGCCTTGTAAACTTTCCGGGTGCGTCCGATCAGGGATATGGCCCATTTCGTGAAACAGCCGGTAGCCCTTTGGTCCTGCTCTCTGGGGTCAATACACGCCCTCCAGAACAACCAGTTGTTAGGATATCATGCGCATGATATGTCACTATGATATCTTAATGCGCCCCATTAGCTCGGCGGTAATCGGCCCCAATCCCTAGAACATCCAGTATTGCTGGGGCTGATAGCTAATGGTCACATCATGAGATAAAGGGCGGTAGAGTGTATCCACAGCTAAGCATGCGAGCATTACAAGCTTGGATGCCTAACTATGGAAAAAATCTATAAATTACACCTCTACGTCCAGCAGGCCTGTCATTTTCAACCTTTCCTATTCAGTGCACTCACTCAACGCTCCCCAACAAACAAACCCGTCCATCAGCTTATTTTCTACCTGCGCACAAGGCATGCGTCTGGTTCCTCACATGGAAAGCGCAGCAATCTACTATGAATTTATACCATGGTACTCGGTGACGGAATTCGTCGCAACATTGCGACAGTCAGCAAAGAAGAATGTGATCTGTTTATTAATGTAGTGAAATAATTGAATCAGTTTTATTACAGCCCTACTAGTTCTAGAACCAACTTCCCTGCAGGTCATGTCTCATACTGGTTTGTATAGGATGAGATTCACCAAAGCTCCTACATATATAACTATCCGGCCTCCATTCCATGGCATTGGGAGCTGTGTAACTGCTATGAAGCCCTGCTCTGAATGATCCATCCAGAGTTGTCGCTGCACTATTGGGATTGGAACTCTGATCCATCCGCCAGCCCTGATGGCTAAGGCGGCGTTGTTAACCTTTGTGATGCTAATTTCATGGGGAATGCTAATGATACTGTGAATGAAGGTTTGGTCAGTGAGCCACTCTTATTGGCAGGCTTCTACTTGGTCAACCCATCTGACCCTGACCCTATAGATGGCAAATTTCGCAGCAATACCCCCATTTATTTAATCGATAAACGTGACCCAAATGATACATCTACTTGGAGATACCCTTTGCATTCTAATCCCACAGATCCTCCTAAGACACTGACCATATGTAAATCAGCTGGTAGACCGGCAGTAGGAGGTCCACGGTGACTGAAGGATGAAGATATATGGAATGCAAATACCTGGGAATAATTTAGAGATCTCATTGAGCATGCTCATAACTGGGCACACCCTTATTTTGGGGGAAATCTTGGCAATGCCTACATTTCCTTTTGAGGCCCGTTCGTGTTTCTTCTACATTTAAATATTGATTGGCTTTGGGCTATGTGGCAACTCCAGCCAGGCCATGTAGAGCAGCTTAATCCCAACCAGGTTTACCATAATGAGAGCAACTCAACTGGCCATGGTGGTGTTAAGACTGGTGGACCGTTCTGGGGGATCCTTAGCCCACTAGAACCCTGGGCCGGCTTCATAGCTCAAGTGACTGCAACAGGTATCATCGAAAACCTTTTGCTGATTCGTCCGTGGTTCGCACCGGAAAATGAAGAACATATGACGGGGAACTACAAGACCGCCTTAGACGTTTCCGTCGTCACCCCGCCAATCTACGACGCGGCACCACACTCCAGTTAATGTGGCGGAGCAGATCTTCATTAACTGAAGGTTAAGAATGATTTCATGGCATTCAAATTCAAATGCTTTATCAACTGAAGACACAGACACACCTTAGGGAGTTGATTAAAATTCTTGTTTTCAACCTGTGTCTTAACGCAAAGTCTGTGAGAGAGAGATTCTCTTCAAAATCCCGCTTCTATCAGTTGGTTAGGTGCGTCATCCTTCTTAAATTGACTCTTATGATCCGTTATATGGTTCGAAGCAAGATGCATTCAGTAACGCTACATCGTAAATTTTGACATACTTGCAAGCTCGGAGACGTACATGAGCATCTGTGGCGTCTTGACCTGCATCTATGGATAGATCCGCTATGGTTGATCGTTGATCATATCCATGGTTCTAACTTTATGGCCATGGATCATCATTGATCATTATCGATTTCAACCATTAGAAAATAGAGATCTAATCTATGAGATCACCCAGCTATGAGATCATTCAATCTTCGAATGGCCTATGCTAGAAGGAATTGTCTACAAATACACCCTTGAAATCACCCTTAGCTAGTAAAAAATCAACTAAGGAATCAAGGCATTAAGCCAAGGTATCCTTAGCTATTATTTCACTATTTTCATTCACCTTTCTAATGTATTCTTACAGTGAACCCCCGCCACAGGGAACTGACGAACCAGGTATTCCATAGCTCTTTCCAAGTTTGATTTCCGGTAAGCTGTCAAAAGATCTAACAGCAGTATGGTCTCACGCAGTCTCTCCGCCTGCCGTACCAGCAGGGCCCAGCAACTTCCAGGCACAATGGACGCAATTGCTTGCTAATTTCGATCCAAACCTTCTTGCCGATCTGAGACGACGCGAACCCTCAGCCCATTCGCTCTATGAGATTGAAACAACTATCAACGGGCTTTGCAGACTTGTTCAGAGGGTTCACCACTTGAACAGTCAAATGGGACGCGCTATCGTCAATGTCGATGCGACTCAAGAACGCGCGAGACAGTTTGTGGCCAACACTTCCGAGGCGACTATGGAGATGAGAAGGGAACTTGGTTGGAATGTTCGAGAATTCGACATTTCTCTTCTTCGCAAGATACGGCGCTCTTCGGCGCTCTCGCTCGTGCTTGGGGCTGGCGCGTCGATGGCGGCCCCTTGCAATGCTCCAAGCTGGCCAGCACTAGTGGAGGGTCTGCTGCGCCAGACAATTGACAGAGTCATGGAGCTTTGGCTTCCCAAGCCTCAGGACTTGGAGAAGCTGCCTCCTGAGGCTCCACGAGGGCTTGTCAATGAGAGGTTCATCTCCAGGGACCCAGTAGAGAGTGCAGGCTCCAACTGGACACCTACCTTTGCCTACAGTCATACCGGTGAGAATGGTGTTCAGCGGAAGTTTACGATTGGCTATTACAGAGAATCAGCAAAAAGATACCATGCTGACGAAGAGATGACCGCAGTCGAAGTTCTGCAGCGTATTAAAGAGGCCCAGAGGAATGATCAATCAGTTAATGCTGATATTTTGATGCGCGGCGCTGATGTTTGTCATGATCTTTGCGGACAACGACTGTTTACCCTTATGACAGCTATGCTCTACAAGGGAGATAGGATGCCGAGCGAGACGCATCGCGCGATCGCAAGATTAGCACGGAGTCAGTTTGTTGCCGAAAGGGAGGACCACTTTATGGGCTGGGACGGCATCATCACATATAACTACGATGATTTCATGGAGCAAGCACTTTCAGATCTACAGATTCCCAGCACGGCAATTGCGATGCGTGGAGACGAAATAGCAGGTGATCCGAACTCCTTCGCGAGATCAGTCGGGCCAGGTGGGCTATACCTCCCAGTGTACCATCCGCATGGGTATACACCGAAAAGACCATTCCTTATAACAACAGTACCATACGTCTTCGCCACAAGTGGCTATCAGTCGCAATATGGGCAGTCCGTCTCAAAGGTCCTAGAACGCTTCAAGTCTGACTACCTGGAGAACCCTGTTCACGTGGCCATGTATGTTGGGTGTTCATTCTCAGACAACTACATGAATCAGTTGCTTCAAGATGCCTTTGAAAAGTGGCCTGGCAGATATCATTATGCGCTGTTGCCGTGGCCAGGTGGTTTGGCCGACGATCAGGAACCCTCTGGTCAAGAGATTGAGCAGCGGTCTGGACAATACCTCGCTATGGGGATCCGCCCCATCTGGTTAAGGAATTTTGGAGAGATACCGCACATTATCTCGCAGCTTGAGTAGGAGCATGGCTAAAGCTCAGGCCAAGTGTTGGATTGGTATCTTCATCGACAGCACGGCTTTCTAAATAACGATACCAATTAGCCCCTGGGTGCATCTTGAACCGAGTCAGCCGGGGTAACCGCCCATGCAATCAAGACATATAGTGATTGGTGCATTGTTGGGGCCCCGTTTTCTAGTTCTTACTTTAGTTTAGTCTTTATCTTCCTGTTATTGCTTATATATCAAGTGTTTTTGCTAGTCCCCAGAAACCCAAGCCACTTGTGACGGTCCTATCCCGCTGCATTGATAGAGTTAACCACATGGCCAAAAAGGCACTGTAGAAGACCCGCAGCGGAACTATCATGATATAGTAAGGGCAGAGGACATTACACCACTCGTTTTCTTTTGTTCTAGGATCGATTACTGGCCCCACTTAGTATTCGCTGAATATTGGCGATCGCTCCAGGAACTGATGGCCAGATTCAACCGGTTCAACCACAACATGTAATCCACGTTAGCAGCGTGATTCAACATATTGAAACCCTGAGTAACACTTTTCTCCCTAATCATCAGCGACGTTGCTCATTCATAGCGAGACAACTCAAGCGTTCCGTGACAAATTCTTGTAGAGAACCTGTGCTAGGTCGACTCCTCCCAAGATGGAGGACGGGGCCCTTTTGCTCATTCTGTACCATGCATGTCTTTTTGCTGTGGATTTGTTGGTTTCCTTTTTGCCCTTGAGCTTCCATTCTTTCAGCAAGCTGGCGAGTATTACCTTAGTCAAATGTACAACACGCTGGGCCTTTAAGACTAGGAGGAGTGTTCATCATGGTTGAACAATGCCAACTGATGTATGATTTCAAAGTGTTGAACCATGTCGATTACATTGATAACCTATCACGGTTGAGCTATGCAGCTGACTGAAGCAGCCATCTCAAAGCGGCGGCCAGTACTATTTGGTGGTACTACAGGCGACTCTGAGCCTTAAGAGCTGCGCGAGTGTTCATCGTGGTTGAAAAGTCTTGATGGTTCAGGGTTCAACATGTTGAACATGCCGCTTTAAAGTGGTTGAACTGGTTGAACGTGGCTGTTGGTTCGCGATCGTTGATTTTAAGGGCTTCAGCGAGTACCAAGTGGGCCTGGGAGCCAATCGGAGACTGTTTTCCCCGGTTTTCGAAGAAAACAAGACGAAGCATCGTACTCATGTTGAAACATGTTTGCGATATTCATGTAATCATCCTTGAGGACATCAAGAGGCTGGCGAATGGAACGCGAAGCGAGGTCAAGTGCAGCTGGACCACTGCAGAGGTCATCGTTCACACTATACAGGCGTCGCCGAAGTTCCGCTCCACCACCCTCACTCCTTTGTTCTTGGTATTTTCTTTATATTGTACAGTTCCTGTGCATCACAAACTAGTCTGGCTGATGATTCATTCTGATTTGAGGGACTTTCTCATCCGCTATCTCGTTTCGCGTTCAGAAACGGAGTCGGCCGTGCTCTTTGGACTGAGGCACGCAAAAGACAAAAAGTTATCAATAAATGACTGCTCCTGCAACTCAAGTTAGGTTGTTTCATACAATTAGGGAAAGATACGTAGAAGCGGACGGCTCACACTCATGTCTATATGTAATTTTATTACCCTTGGATGACTGGGAGTAGTCAAAGTGATAACAGTGTCAACGCCAAGTAACTAACGTAATCCACCACCGAGCCGGTCAACACCCCCGAGCCGGTCACCCCTCATCCGATTTCGACGCATTCAAACGTTTGAAGCTATCCAAATCAACCAGAATAATAGATTTTTATTAGATCTAGCTAGTACGGCGTTTGGGGCAGCTAGATCTAGTATGCCCAATAATAAAGCAATTAGAACACCTCAGTAGAGCGCATTTTGGTGGTTCTAAATATAAACACACAGCATCAATAGATGTCCCCCCAGCCTCATTATCTTACTTTATTCTTGCCTAGATAAGATCCCTAGCTTTCTGAATAGAGAGTCCTTCATTAGGAGTTATCTAGTGTCTAGATTACTTCCTTTTCTGCTTCTCTTTCTCATTTACTAAGTGTAGATCATGATTCTTCTTTGCAAGAAGGGCAGCGCTATAAAGAGTAATCTCACAGCCCTTAATAAGCTATTCTAATACTCATTTTAAAGGTAAAGATGGACTCTGAGATCCACACTTAAGAAGCTTCTTAATTAAGGAGGCTTGCTTGCCTAATTACTAGATATTATAAGGTATTATAAGTGTAGAATTTAAAGATTAACTCCCTGGAATCAGGGGGGTATCAAGGCAAATATAAAGCTGATTAAGTACCCTTACTAGATTAAAAGGAATAATTCTATCTGCTAGGAGGCCATTCTTGATATTCCCAGGCTTAAATATATTACTATAAGCTTTTGGATAAGCCTTAAGAAAATCTAGTTTATCAATAGAGTTATATCCTAAGTGCATCCTTTGCTTAATAAGGCCTCCATAAGCACACTTTAATAGGCTAAAACAACCAATATCTAGTGGTTATAGGAGATAAGAAGAATAAGGAGGTATATAGATAGTGATAATATCATTATCCTTATAGGCTTTATTAAAAGCAGGTGTTAGATGGCTCCCATGGCTGTCTAATATAAGCAAGCAATATCATCTAATTATATATAATGTTATTATAGGAATAAAGACTTTTTAAAGCCATTAAAGGCCTATCTCATCTATTATCCATCTATTCTTACTAACCTTAATCCACTAATTAGATGGTAAGGCATAGTCTTAATATTATCTCTCTATATAAACCTTCCCTTTGAAGATTATACAGGTAGGGATAGACCAGCTATTTATATTAATACACTCAATAGTTATAACCTACTCATGATTGCCTGGCTGTAAAATATAAGGTTTCCCAGGCATATTAGATCTAGTAACTACCTTAGTAGTTATAATTAGACCCATTGCAAAGCCTATTTTATTAAAATTAAAGATATCTGTTGGTGAGAGCTATAATTCTTACCACTATAACCAGTGTCCATATTGGACATGACTTCTAGATTGATCTGCTATGGTTGATCATTGATCATATCCATGGTTCTAACGGCCATGGATTCATCGATAATCACTAATTTCAACCATTAGCGAATAGTGATCTAATCTATGAGACCACCTGGCTATGAGATCATTCAATATTCGAATGGCCTATGCTAGAAGGAATTGCCTATAAATACACCCTTGAAATCACCCTATAGCTAGTTAATAAAAAAACTAAGGAAAAAAGACATTAAGCTAAGGTATCCTTAGCTATTTTCCTTCTACTATTCTATTCTATTCTACTACTATTCCTCCTATTCTTCCTATTCTTCCTTTATATCTAGGCAAGCTATCTATTCCCCTTTGCATTCGTGAAATTTCCTTTGTCATTTATATACTATTTCACTATTTCTACTCACAGGTAGATTATAGATACCTAAAGACTATAGATCTAAATAGTTTAATAATTCTTACCTTCTCACTTTCCACTTCTTAAGGCTAAAAGACACAGGATAATTAGATAATTAAATAAATAGGTTAGATAAACCACTATAAATATTAAATCTATATACCTACTAAATTCTACTGGTCATGTGCACCCAAATAGGTTATCCATACCTATATGGGTTGGGTATCATCCATCCATATCCATGCGGATTGGATTAGGGTCAACCCCTATCCAACCCAAAGTGCGGATTGGGCGGGTTGGATATGGATTTGCGGATTGGGTCAGCCAGTCTAGTGACTCCCACTCCGCCCATACTCAAGCTGTCCACTTCCGGGCAGAAGATCATCCCTATAATCAGCTACGTAAAGACATCTATGTAGTCTCTCCGCGTGAGACCAAAGCTGGTCCCATCGATAGCTGTCCTGGAAAATATGGGGGTTGGCTTTCTACCGTCCTCTGCAGCCTGTGCTATCGGCATTGAGTGGTAGTAAAACCTAATTATTCCCGAACTGCGGCCTATGGGGACGACGCCGTTGAAATCGCAGGTGGAGTCAAGGACAAGATTTTGTGTCAGCCAGGTCAAACATCACGCCCCATGAACTGGCTTGCGATGCTGGGGCTTGTGTTGCGCACAGAATGTCAGTGAGACGATGGTGCGAGGTCCTGGAGCCAGCTAGTCCCTTTATACGGCTGATGTGGTGGATAATGTACTAGGGTGGGGTTCTAACAGCTGGGTAAACATTCTAGTCGATCTCGGGGGTGGGCGTCTTGCTGATCCGATACTGCTCAGGAAATATACCATGATAGCCACAGCGGAGGCTTCGTTGCTGTCCATTAGCTTTGTGCTCTATGCCACTTTTAAGTGTCTGTGTTGGTGAGACTGATGGCTGATCCACCGTACCAAGGCTAAGGCCCTATCACCTTTATCTCCGATATCGCCAGATTATTACTAGATCAACCCCGTGTTTCCCCTCTCTCCAAGCTCCTTCTGTTCACATTCCATCTTGGTCCTAAGAGATAAATCCAAAAGACACAAACATGTCATTCTATCCTCCCGGCTGGGACTACGAGCGCGTAATGAACTGCCGCGACGAGGACTTCGCCTCCCTCACCGAGGAACAACACATAACTCTATTAAATGGTCTCAAGGAAGCAGGGTTGTACCAAGCTTTCGCAGACAAAATACACCAAAGATTCAAGGAATCCCTGGAAGCCCAACGACTAGCCGAAGAAGCCACAAAAACAGAGGAGCAGAAACTAGCCGATCGCGAAATCAGGGCTCCCTACATCAACACCCTGAAGAATGTCTTCAAGTTCGAGCCGGAATGGTCGGAATGGGGTTTCGTGGTCTTTCGCGCGACTGCCTACGGGCCTGAGCATGAGGCGAAGTGGGCGGAGTTTCGCCGGCGCTGGGACCAGATCATTGAGGAGGAGCATGCCGATCAGCGCGGTTTTCATCCCAAGTCGGATCGGGCGATTGAACTGCTGCGGTTTCGGTGGGAGGAGGATCCTGCGTTGGACGGGGCGTCGCCGGTTGAGGTTTCTCGGTAGGTGGTCTGGTCCCTACCTAATAGGTTATTTCTTTATGTTCTCTGTTCTAACGGGAATAGGCGTTTCGACGAAATGTGGAGGGATCTTCCCACTGGACTCGCCACGTCGGCCTGTCTCATGGTGACACCCGAGGCTTTGGAGTCGGTCCTCAAATCACCTCTACCTTCTTCAGCACCCCTGAAGGATCGCAAGAAGATTCCTTTTGTGGTTGCAGTCTCCAGGGTAGCGCACTATCCACGCCCGGAGCTCACGCCTGCCGAAGAAGCCGAGGATGTCTTTGGTCGAGATTTCAAAGGATACTTTAAAGTTGCGGTTGAGAGGCTTTTGAGCAATTTCTACCTCTTGGTCGCTCGGGATCTCATGGACCTCCCTCGGCTGACGGTTCGCATGCAACATGACAAGGATATCTGGTGCGATGCGTACCGGGGAGGAATACACTACTATGTGGAGGAGTCCGGTTGATTAAGAGACCTTCCGTCCTTTTTCAGTCACTTTTTTGGGGACAATAGCTGGAACGATTATACACAAAAAGGCGATACTTGTCAGTTTGCCTCCTTCAACCAGATCATTTCCCCTTGTTTTGTCGAAGCCATCAATCCGGAAATCGCCGCCAAATGCACCAATCTAAAACTGGGTGTTTATTACTGTGTGCTTCAGACGGAGAATTGGAAGGCCAGAATAATTCACGCAGTCGTCCCGGTCCCTCAGTGAGCTTTGATGCTTCCGCAACCGCATCGGATTTGCCAGGGACTCCCGCATTTTATGTGAATTTTTGCGAAATTGCTTCTGCGCCTTCTCGACGTCGAAGGCTGTCTTCTCCTGGCTCCGGCGGAGATCGTCCCACTCTTTGTCGCCGTGTGGCCGTGGCTCGCATTTGTGGCCTCGCTTGGTGCGTGCCACGCAGTTTCGGCCTCTCGCGTCTTGGAGGCACGGCCGGTCATAGAGATAGCTGCATGATGACCTTTGCCTCATAGATGTAAAAAGAGTTCCCTAGGTCTATAAGAGCTACTAAGCTTGCATTAGAGTAAAATAACATCTAGGGATCGGCCGCCAACACAAGAGATTAGAGGTTTTGTTTCTTCTCTAACAAGATTGAGAACCTTTGTTGCATGATATAACATTGTTGCTAAACCCGATGATCTGATTCCTCCAACCTTATAATAAGGACAATCAGTCACGTTTGCGTCAAGGGATAAGAGAATCAGTTGCATGGTGCTAATAGAAAACTGTCCGTGGTATTACTAGTCTCTTCTTTCCTCCAGGTGTATCCTCCCGACGGCGCACGATCTCTCATATATTGATACCCAAGTATTGCAATGACGACATAGACTTGGGCAGGTATCGCACTCTAACAACATTCAGCACATCCATATAATACCTTCCAACACCAACAGAGGAGGTGGATAACACCTTTGATCCTTCATTTTTTAGTAACGTTTTCTTGGGTCTGTTCCTCCGGCAGCTGTTCTAGCTCTTCTGCCTCTTCCACATCTGAGTCTTCCATTTCTGTTTCGTATGCTTTCAGGTGCTCCGGGATCTCCTCATACTTTGCGTCACGGTCGTAGAGTTCCTCCAGTTGTTGGGTGATTTCCTCTGGAACATCATAGTTGATGCGGAATAGATGGCCATCCAGGCACAGGACATCTGGCGCGACAGATGGCATGTCCGGGGCTTCATCCCCGGGTTGGGGCAAGGTGACTTCTGTGGCCATCGCGAGGGTTATTTTTTGGTGGTTAGAGATATAATAACTGTCTTCTGGCATATCAGATCTTGTTTTACTCTCCAGGCTCAAAATCTGTGATGGATCCTGTTTGTGGGGAATAAAGGGTAGGATGGGTTGATAGGACAGAGCAAATCTATCAGCTACAGTAAGCAATCAATGCAACCATCAGCCAACATACATGTGATACGGTCTGTTTTAGGCAAGAAAGTAAGTAATAACAAGCTAACGCTAACTAACTAGTAAAAGAAATTTTCTATTGGCTGAGTATAATCTATCGTTCATATCCCGTGGTATCCTGGAACAAATAGGCCCAAAGAACAAATAGGCCCAAATTACTGTCTAACAGAAACATCCTTTGCACAGTCAAGTCAAATTGGATTGTGACAACAGGCACACCTCAACCTTGAATTGCGTGCCGCGCAGTGTTTGCATCTATCTGGGTACAGGTGCACTATAATTTAGCGATTCTCTATGGACGTGATGACAATGGACAGCGCGATTTCGTGGTTAGTCCTACCCGGCCTTGACGAACAAGACAACCATGAATTTTGCCGTTGTTCCTTGTTTGGTTGTTCCCAGCCGATAAGCCTGCCAGCTTGGCCAGCCCGCCCATTGCGATGTCTACCAGGGCTCTTAAATCGATTGCTCTATTCCAACCTCGTGGACGCGGGGAGTTAACACCAGTCTCCAAAGGACATGGATGGCATGAGTAGCAACTAAAAGTTGCTACTTGATCCTCAACAGGTTGGCTCTTTACCCTCTACACCTGCAAGGCCATTAAACCGTCCCTGCGGCAAGTTGTAGTACCCATCAGTCGCCTACACTGGTGAAGAACTTAAGACCCATCAGCCCTTACTCTCGCTCGATTTAAGTTGAACTTGGAGAATTTTCTGACAATGCAGCGCTAGAAGATCTTGGCTTGAAGGGCACCATTGACTATCCCAAAGACAGTAATTTATGTACATCCCACCCATGGGCCAAGGCGCTGTCAGGCAGTGCAAGAATACGGGAAAAGGGATGATCAGTTCTTGGCACCGCAGCAGGATGCACAATAATTACTCTTTTGGGTTAGCGTAGAATGCACCATCGCCGAAAATGGTATACCATCAGGTCATAGCCACGGGCATGATCAAGCGCATGGTAAAAGAAATCACCATGATAATGTATATATACAGGTTGCAGCATTTTCAAAAGGCCCAACTGAAAATTCAGTTCAGCGAACAGCTCCAATAACATAACCAAACAAGTCATGGACAAAATATTCTCCAGCAAAAGCAAATCAGCCCAGCCAGTCTGGACCTTCACCATCGACAGCTCGGGAGAAACAATCTCCTGCTCAGGCAGATCAGTCTTCCAGCTTACCACCCAAAAATCAGAGCCACATCTTACCATCTCGCGTCTCCCACCGCCGGGACCATGGTCTCCAGCTCCCACCCCCATCGGAACCTGCACCGTCCACAAGTTCCCCTCTAGCAAGGTGGACGTCACTCTTCACGGCCACGAATTCCTGCTCAAGCGCGACTTCCTCAAAAGCGATAACCACCACTTCGATTATCCGCCGCTAGGGCACTTCAAATGGAAGCCTGATGCATGGGGAGGGAGTAAACTGGAGTTGTTTGATAACGAGCGGCGCCTGTTGGCAAGATACAACAAGAAGGTGTCTTTGAAAGGGCAGGGTCAGCAGATTGAAGTGTTAATCCAGGGGGATGAGCGGTTCGTGGAAATGGTGGTTGTGACGGCGTTGGCGATGAGGCATTATATTGAGGTGGAGAATAAGGATATTAAGAAGGTGACGAAGATTCTTGATGGTGTGGGAGAAGTTATGGGGGGTTAGTGTGAAGAACTCAACCATTATATACAGCGTTAATAAATGTATCAAGTATAGGCCATTAATAAAAACATCAGCCTACGTCTTCAAATATACGTCCTTCATGCCCTTGGCCACATGAGGATTCTCCACCAGTCGATTATGCCAAGTCGTCAACTCGGGGAATCGCTCAAGATCCAGGTTCACCTCGCTGGCACGGGCAACATACGGGAGGATAACCAAATCCGCCAATGTACTAAATTAGCTTGTCAGCACGCTGCATACGGTTGACGGTAGCCAACAGACATACCACTTCTTGCCCACCAGGTACGGACTCCGCGCCTTTTGCAAATGCTCCTCGAGATGCAGATACAGCCGCAGCGCCTTACGCGTGAACGACTGCTCGGCATTATCGCCGTGAATCGTCTTGCTCGGGAACGCAACCCAGTTATTCACCTCCTCGGCTTCCTTGGACCCCTCTTTGTACGAAAAGTGGCGGTCGGGGTCGTATTTGGTGAGAAGGTAGCGGGCGATATCGGTCAAGCCAGATACACCGGCCTTTTTGCCTTCGCGGGTGACGTCAAAGAGGATAGGGAGACTGGTGTACGCGCTTGCATCGTCGTGTTTGATGTCTTTGACGCTGTGGACGAGGTGGATGCAACGCGGTTGTCTGTGTTGTTAGTACTGAGCGACTGTGGAGGGAGTAGGGTACAGCATACCCGATAAGCTCAACCAGCATGGCGATGGTGGCACCCTCTTTGGTCCGTGGTGAGGCGTAGAGGGCGATGCGCCCTCTCTGCTCGTCGAAGACGTTCATTGCGATAGCTCTGGCGGGATAGGTGATCGGAAAGGCGAAGATGACTGCAAAACAAGAAAAGTGAGAGATTGTACCTAGGAGGCAACAGCGCAAAAGGATAGATAAGCTTTAGGAGCAACACGTGCGCATGCAGCGAGCATTCCTAAGTTATCCAAAGTCGACTGAATTAGGCAACCCATCAGGCCATCTTGCGGAGGCAGCCAATCACAGTGGAGACACGGGAACGTGCCCAAGCCAATCCCCGGATTTCTTGGTACGCTATGACTAGTGGCATATCAATTGGCCAACCAGGCGTTCTTTTACTGCGGAAATACTCATAGTACACTCAATATTGGGGCCTCTCAATGGTCAAATACATGTGAACTAGGGAGGAGGGGTAATATGGTGGGGTAGTTATAAATGACGTCATACATCATGCTGCCATCATCCACAGCACAATGTCATTCACTTTGATGAGAGCATTCTATATAAGTATATAACACTTTAAGCAGTCACATTTTAATGTTACGTACCAGGACACACAGATACAAATCAGATAGCAGTAGGGGTTTGGGGGTATAAATCATGAGGTAGCAATACAAATATATATATTGCTATGCGCTTAATATAAAATAACTCCACATGAGCACATGATATTAGTGAATGATGAATCTATCTTGAAATTACCCCCTTATTACTCCTGCAGATAAGCCCATAAATCCTCACAAGCATCCCTCAACGACTTCTCCGTCGTCCATCCCAGCTCAACCGCTGCCCGCTCCGCACTGGCAACACACGACCCAACATCCCCCGCTCTCCTGCCCACCACCTGTCTCGCAATCGCCCGCCCGGACACATCTTCCAGGGTCTGTACCAGCTCCAACACCGAATGACCACACCCCGTCCCGAGGTTAAATGTGCGAAACCCGTCCCGCACGCGGCCCTCCCGCGCCGCAGCCAACGCAGCCGTGTGGCCCCGCGCCACGTCCGTGACGTGGATGAAATCCCGGATCGGGGTGCCGTCAGGCGTGTCCCAGTCACTTCCGTAGATGAGGAGCTCATCTCGCTTCCCGGCGAGGATGTCCACGAGGGCAGGGACGAGGTTTGACGGATTGATTTTTGGGTCTTCGCCTAGGAGGCCTGACGCATCGCAGCCGATTGGGTTGAAGTACCGCAGGGCGACGGTGGTCCAGGCGGGGTTTGCGCGGGCCAGGTCGGCGAGGACGGCTTCGCCGAAGAGCTTGGTGCGGCCGTAGGGGTTTGTGATTTGGGAGATGTTGCTTTCGGACGGGTGAGACGCAGCGAACTGGTCGAGTTCCGGTTGATGCGTGCACTCCTCTTCGCGGAGGATGGGGCGGTTCTCGGCTAGTTTGCCGTAGACGTTTGCCGACGAGGAAAAGATGAAGGTGGTAATGCGATACTGATCCAGCAGGACGAGGAGGTCCACGAGCCCGTTGATGTTGTTGCGATAGTACTTGAGCGGGGTGCGGATGCTCTCTTCGACCTGTTTGAAGGCGGCAAAGTGGATGACTCCGATGATGCTCGACTGCCGTGTGGACAGGTCAAGCTGGTACGCATGGAGGAGATTCCTCATGGCGGACGTGTCGCGGTAGTCGACATCGTACAGCGTCGCCTTCGGACAGCGGCCATCCGTCCCGTCAAAGTGCAGTTTCGCGGCCAGCAGGATCCGGGAAAAGACATGCCGGTAGCTGTTACTCAGGTCATCGACGATGAGGACATTGTATCCCGCTTTCATCAGCTCCAGACAGGTATGGCTGCCGATGAATCCGAGGCCTCCAGTGACAAGGACATACTCATCGCCATCGCTGACCGGTGTCAATGATTCAAAGAGCCCGTCCGTCTCGCTGTCTGGCGTGGGAACTTCAGAAAAGAGCCGGGGAGAAGCAGATGGGCTTCTTTCAGAATGCGAACTTGAAGCCATACTGCAGGGGCAGGTATACTGTATCACGGCCAAAGCAAACGAGCGACTTACTACAGCTTAGACGCTCATCGCAGGAGGCCCATCCCGGACAATAAGTTCACTAGATGGCAAGTCATCCTCGTCATGATCGTGGCATCCAACGCTTCCATGACTTCACGTCGATGATACTATTTTCATCCAAGCTGGACTTCTGGACATCCTAGCCGAGACATGGCTGGTATTGGGTATGTCTGGCTTTGACTCTAAGTCATACGATACATACCGTACATACTCCGTACATTACATGCTGAGGGTTTCATACGAGGAATACACTTTGTCTTATCGCGTCGTCATTATTTGCTACTAATGCCACCGTCATGGTCTGTGCAGCCAGCAGTCAGCATATGCGCTGGCGGTGCCAAGTAGGCAACTACGGAAAGCCCACGCCATATCAATGAGGCGTTTTGTGGATGTCTCACCGTTATCGACCAATTATCACACCGCAAGAAAAAGATAGAGCCCAAAAGTGAGACCCAGCGATTCACTGTGGCGCTCAGCCCATTGTGGCTTCTCATTAGTGCGGTGCTAAGTTTGGCACCAGTGACAGCTAAACTGCGCAAGAATGACAGGTCGATTTCGATCCCTGCCCAGCCTCGACCCAGGCCTAGACCACTACACCCTAGATACACCGATGCGACTTATTCCATCAGCGCGTGCATCAATCCCTCCCAACTGGTTGGTCCAAATCGCTCATAGAAATCGCCCTCCACCTCCGTGACAAACAGATAAGCCGCGCGATCGCGCAATTCGCGCACCAAGCCCGCCAGCCCGCCCACTGGCACCGCATTGATCATGTACCCGCATCGGCTCCGATCATAAGGCAATTCGGCGAGTCGATGCTGCACCTCGTCCGAACTGTATCTCTCATACGGCTCTTCACAGGTCAGAATCAGATCCGGACAGGTGTCGGCCAACCCGGCATCGGGCGGTGTGCCAGGATTATGGACGACCTGCATCAGTCAGCCAGGCAACTCAACTCAATTCAACCCAGTCCCACGGAAAGTGAAAAGCAAAAACACAAAAACTAAAAAAAGAAAAAAACACAAAAAAAAAAAAAAACTTACCATCCGGTCGCGCAGAATCCCATCATGACTCTTGATATACTTTGTACAAGCGAGCAGGTACGCCTCTCTCTCCTCAGAATAATGGTTGGGTGTTTCGTCGAGTAGAATCCCACCCAGTCCTAGACCCTCAGAGGCTGACCAGCTAGCGTACCGATCGATCTCCTCGTAGACATCTTCCAGAGGCTTATCGCAGTAGTGGATACGAATGTAGCCAACAGTGTAGACGTTGGGAAAGGCGTTCAGCTTGGGGACCTCGCGGGCGTAATCTTTGTTCGGCGAGGGGAGGTCGCCTGGTCCGCTGTTGGGGTTGACGACCACCAGAAAGTCTAGATCGGGGTGGGCGGCGATACTGAGGAAGTCAATAAACAGTTCCGTATTGTACCTCGTATGATACCTGTCCAGATTGACTCTACAAATTAGAGGATTGGTGCAACTCACGCGTCGTATAGTGGGGCCCATGTCGTGGTTGACACCGGATAAATGTACAACGGGACGAGAACTCCTGATTTTGGGGGCATTGTGCCGATGGGATAAGATTGGGTAAGATGGCGAAATGATGGCGATTATTCGATCAGATCGGGTCAAATGTTTAGTGCAAAACGATAGAACGATGAATGCTGAATAGGTGCTTTGATTGACAGGGGCGAGGAAGCAGGAACCACCCACTGCGACCGCACATGGTCTATCTATCTATCTATCTATCTACTCAACTAGTCTACAAGGCTACGACTAGGAGATAGCCTAGCGCTGACGAGATGCAGAGATGTAGCCATGTGGCGCCGTTGATAGCCAGTCGTAATATCACATTTTCCAGCGTCTGGCTTTCTGTCTATGCCCAAACACTGCCTATCAAAGCTTGGCGAATACGAAGTTTCAGCCTGCCACCCACTTATCAAGTATTTCCGGAATCCTGACAAAGCTAATTAAATACCTGTGATTACCTGAGATGTGATATGAAAAGTTCCAAGTCAACACATGCCTCCCCACAACCAATAACCATGGTTTCATCCACGTCAACTGGGCATGACAGCACACAAAGTGGGTAGCTGTGGGTCAAAACTCTCGTAGAAATTCTGGCTCAGTGTGGTAAGAAACAGATATTCCGCGCGCTGGCTCAGATCCTGGAGCAAGCCGCGGAGCGTTCCATTATTCATCGAAGGCGCCGAGTGGATCATGTAGCTGTAAGCCGTCCGGTTCGCAGGAAGCGCCATCAGATTCGCATGCTTGGTCTGATACTCCTGATAGGACTGCTCAAAGACAACGGTCACATCGGTCCCGCCAATGTTACTATATCGGGAGTCCGGGATCGCGCCTGGGTTATGGATCACCTAATGATGAATCATTAGTAGAGCCTCAAAGCATGTTTCATACCGCCAGGCAGTTTTGAGTTCGGTATGCTCTAGACAGCGTATTGAAACATGATACAAACAACAGAGACAGGCTCACCGTCCGGTCTGGCCTGAGCCCAGAGGCGTTCTTGGCCGCTTCATTGATCGTAGCCAGGTATTCGGCCGAAGCCGTGGTATACTCGCTGGGTACCTCGTCGAAAAAGATCCCATGCATGGCAAGATTTGGCGACACCGATGCCCAGCCGGAGTAGATGCCCACCTCCTGCAGCACCGTGGTCAGATTCCGGCTTGCATACCCTGTGCGCACGTATCCTACGGTCCGCACATTTGGGTACGCATTCAGCCGCTGGATCTGGTGTGCGTACTGCGAGCTAGGCTGCGAGCTGTTTCCCGGACCACTGCTAGGATTGATGACAATAGTAAAGTTGAGATTGGGGTAGTTGGTCACTCTGACGACATCAATGGACCAACTTTCTGAATCGGACAAGGTGTGAACTTACTCCTCGTACAGTGGATCCCACGTACTGTCGGTTTCTGGCCAGATATAGAGAGGGAATAAAATCGTAGCCTTTTTGCCATGATGCTTTTTGGGCAGGATAACTGCCAATGGCACCACAATGACAATAATGACCACAATTGCAATAGCGATCCCGATGCCAATCCACAAATTGCGTCGTCCTTTCACTTTCGAAGAAGCCATTGCAGGTGAGCGTGGTGCAACGATTGGAGTGAAGAGCACGTAAGCCACTTGACGGTGATGGAGATAGCAACAAAAAGGCGGATCTATAGCAGCAATCCAAGCGATCTCGATTCTTTACAAATACTTGAGAACGAACCTTCCCCGACTCCTCCACCACGGTCTCACCGGACGGCCAAGAGTAATGGCAACTTTTGACGAGAATTAGCGGCTGAAGACCAAGACACGTCCAGACCCTTGACTCGCTGGACGTATCCCACGCCCAAACTTAGACCCTGGTCTCAGAGTCATAGACTCGTTCCTGATAAAGAATTATTTTTGGATCGAACCCATGCAGCACTAGCGCCAGTGTGATTTAGCTCTGTTTCCTATCGTAATTTGGGCGGCAAAAACCCGAGCTGAAATCAGTGCTGGAATTTCCTTTCTTTCTTAAGCACAGGGACTCTGTAGCTCCGCCACCATGGAATTGGCGCGTCGTATCTGTCATAGAGATGTATCATTGAGTCCATCAGACTTTACTTAGCATAGACAGCAGGCAGGGTGGTGGTGGCTTCGGCCTTTATATCATCGTCTTATAGATCCGCACGCCCATGCCCCTGTAGTTTTGTGCATATCACTCGTTATCGTGTCCCTGATCCCCAGTTCCATTTGCCATGGGGACAGAATATCTGGGTCTCCATGCCATTGGATGGCATGGAATGCTCAAGACCTGGTGGGACAAAGTACTCGCAATCCTGCTATTGACCACCATCGTCCTGGGGTGTCTATATATCCTATTCATTATCGGGAAGAAGCTTTATGCTCGCTGGAAGGTATGTTACCATCCGATGTGTCTCAACTTGGATACTGATCATCTGCTCTAGGGGAGACGCCAACTGTCCGCCGCCCCCGTGGCCATCACTCGTTATCTGGAGCGCTTGAAGAGGGAAACGAAACCGCTCCGTTCGCAGAACCCCGAAAAGGTGGAACTGAAGACATTCGGAGTATACCTGGGGTCCATATCCAGCCCTCCTAGTCCGGCGCAATTGTCCATACTGTCACGATGGGACGTTATCGTGGTCGACCCTCTTCAACACGGGGTGGTGAGCGGTATATACAATTATTGTTCCTCCACCCACGTCCTTGGCCGGCTGGATGTCCATAGCCTGGTAAACCTGGAGACAAGCATCACAATCGATGAAGTCATTCAATGTTTGTGCGTCGTTGCTCAAACAGTCATCTCGAATTTCAGCCATCCACAAGGAAGGGAGTCACCAATTCACGGAGTCCTCTTGACAGAGTGGCAGAAGCATTTCCAACCAGTTGTACTCAACCTATTGGTCCAATACCTCAATGGTATTGGGATCGACGTATGGCTGGAGATGTCACCACCTGACTATCTCAGTGAACCTGAATGTCGCGACATCGACATTAGCCTCATTCGCGGCGTTGTCTACCGCAACGGTACGATACTTCCCGACGGAAACCAACGGGACTACTTTCAGATGGAAAAGGTGCGCACTGTCATGCGAGTTGTGGCTGCGCAAAAAGCCATGGGAGGCTGCACTCACGCCATGTGGGAGACAGTCAACGACGAAGTGAACGTATCCCACCATGTTCTCGGACGGACATTCAAGTGGTGCGGTTACAACAGCGCCATGACCTGGATTGGTCCTCAGTCCGCTTTGATCGACGCTGAAGTTGCCGTTCGTCGAACAATCAAGAACGAGCCCCTAGGAGCATTGATGTGGCTGAAGGACGATATTGTGCTCAAGGCCCACGACAACTGGCGCTTCAATGACAAGGTGAGTAATCCACTCCTCCGTAACGAGTACTAAGGCTGACGCAGATTTCAGGTTACGGGAGTCTCGGTTGAACATGATGCTCGCTACGAAAGCCTAAAGACCTTCGTACCCGATATCCTTGAGAGAATGACCATCGTTCCTCCTACAGATCGATCACTGGTTGATGCGCGCACAATTGATGTCGATGCGGTTGACTGGCCATCTAAAATGGATTACGCACACATGAATCCCTTCTCTGTCTCCTCCGACGGTGTCGACTACACCGGCCTAGGCTGTTTCCAAATGGGTCATGACTGTTCTGAAAAAGATATCAGTGACCTTCTCGAGGCGCAACGGAGCATCCGCGACCTAGATCTTCTCGACCGGATTCAAGTAGAGGAACTGCGTCGTATGGCAGCGGATCTGCGTGCTCTTGTCAAATCGCAGAAAGCTTCTACTGATACAGGCGCTATGTTTGCCACAATCCAAGAGTTGATTGATCTCCTTTCCTCTGGTAACGGTGCGGAAAATGACAAACTTCGGATCTGGGTCGGCTTGCACTCAGGATTTCGCACGAGCAGTGGGTCCCAGGTCTGGGGCATGTATGAGGTTGATGCGCTCAAGGGCTCGATGGATATTTTCATCTCTGGCAAGACTGTTGATCGGATAGGAACCACCTTGCACACCTTCCTGTCGCGTCGTAGGTTCAGCCGCTACGAATGCCTCAAAGCGGAAGTCGCCCTCGCGGCCGCCAGAAACACCCTTTCTCCGAAATGGGACCTGCCTCCTCGACTGGTGAACGATATCGAAGACCTCAGTCCCGCAGAGGCCTTGCTATGGATGCAGAGGTTGACACTGTCGACATGCAAAGAGTCCTCCACTTTAGTCGCTAAAGTCCGCAGTTGCTGTGAATATCAGCTGCTGGAAGTCCCTACTCTTGGCCAGTTGCGAGCTATGACTTCGACGGGCTACCTTAGCGGGGAAGTGTCGGCCAAGCAGCTTGTCGAGGGGCGTCTGGCCTGGTACCGCGACCAGGGGTGCGCATCGCTCGAACCAAGAAGTGCTCTGGCACTCTTTGAAAAGATTGACACGCGTCTTCCTGAGATACTCATTGAGGCAGACGGCTCGAGTCTGGCTCAGCTTACCCAAGTCATGGAGGCCATCCTCCAACCGGGCCAAATCGATGTGAAGGCAGACTTTCTTGCCCTGTCCGTCTTCTGCGCCTTTCGTAAGCTGGCCATGAACGAGATTTATCTCGAGGTTCTTGATCGCAACCCTCGTCCGAACCTCCATCACGTACAAACAGCCTGCTTTGCTGAGAATTATGCAGTCGGTGCCAGGTGCGATGCTTACATCGACATGACGCCCAAGGCCATTGGCAAGATCTTGTCCGATCGTGTCCGCGCACATTATCGCAAGCACCAACCGCCTCGACGAGAGGAAGCTTTCACGGAACTTCCGACTGCCTATGCGTCCATGGACATCGATCTGGATCCCAACGGAGGACAAGAGGGCCTCCCACTTTCTTACCGCTTTACGTTCCTTGGTATCTTTGCAGTTCCAGCGCTCATCGATATCACTCTTCTGACAACCATCGGACGAGGCCTGTATCTCACGACGTTCATGAGCAATGATGATAAAACATTGGCCACCACTGCCTTGATGGTTGCGCTGCTACTCTGCGGTGGCTTCGGCGGCTGGATCAGCTCGGGAGGCAGCTACTACCTATACGCCATGGCTTTTCCTGCGATGAGCATGTTCGTCATGACACGGTTCATTGCCGGTCTAGCAGTGGTCTCCGTTGGAGGTATCTTTGCGTTCATTGGCATCGGAATCGCCAAAGGCTTTGTGTCTGCTGTTGTCTTCTGCGCATACCTCATAATGCTGACGGTATATCTGATGACGCTTTCTGCATTGTCCATCTATCAGCTCCCTGGATTCCAGTTCCAGTCGGTAAGTCGATAAATAGACGGGATAATGGAATAACTACTGACCTTGGCAGGGCCGCACGGTAATCATGAGCTGCATTCCTATCCTGTTCATTTCTCCCGTCCTTACGATTTGGCTCCAACACGACATAATCATCTATCCCTGCGTACTGGCCGTCTTTTTGACAGCCCTACTGCTCGGCGCTCGACGAGTGATTGCCAAGTGGAATAATTGGTACCTTCATATCCCTTGCATCACTGACGGCCAGGTAGTCGACTGGTACCAGCGGACGTATCTTGCCAGTGCGTCTACTGATGATGCCGATAAGGAGTTGGCCTCCACTGCCCTGGCCCGCCAGACACTCTTGGCCTGTGTGCTAAAGGAACGAAAGCGTTGGTTCTGGACCAGGTCAACGGCCGACGCGTTCGTGAAGCGTCTCGCTGATCAATATTCTGCGACAATGTTTCTGCTCGTGTGGTACTGCAAATTCTCCCGGACGAGGCTTCCTCTTGCCTACAGTCCAACGTGGAACTTGCAGCTCAAAGCCGCTGTTGACACCATGGGCGACATGCAAAAGGGACTCAAATTGCATAATGCTTTCCTCCACTGGCGGCACACGGGTAAGGACGTATGGGGCGGAATTCTGTACTTCATCATCGCCCTCATGGACAAATGGACGGCCTTGTTCACCGGCGAAGGGCTTGTTGGACTCTCCTCCGCATCCAGTGAGACTTATCGCTTGGCTGTAGGCTTCGGTCTATGTTACTATCTAATCGGTGCTGTCATCCTCGACGGCGTCTCACAGCCGCTGTGGACGCTCGCCCATCAGAAGACACCTCAGCCGATCCCCTCTCTGGAATTCCTACGGGAAGCCACGCGCAACGATGCACGCGCTCGACGGGCGCTGTACTGGCGAAATCTGCTCAAGTTCTCTTTCCTTCATGTCTGGGCCATTGCAGTCACTTGTGCTCTCGTCTGGACCTTTGAAGGCTCACGCAGTGCCATCATCATGTACCTGGCGTATATCGGTGCATATACCGGTCTTCTTTGGTACCAGTATAACAGAATTTTCACAGGATCCCGATCGGATCGAGCACTGACTATTGGTGCTGTTGTTGGTTTCCTGGCTTGCATCCTCCTGCGAGTACTTCCTCGGGAGTTTGCTTACAGCGGTGTGCTCGGATTGGCAGTTGGCACCTGGACGACGGGCATTGCGTCTTTCTTCAGGGCTGACGTGGCATGGCCCCGTGGTCAGAACCTGACCGGTGTTGATAAGGACAACGATGCGGTATCGTACACCTGCAGCACACTGGAGCCTGACCCGGATTTCTCACAAACCACATTATCAAATACCTTTAATGCAATCCGTGCTCTTTCTCCTGAGCTCCGGTACAAGTTGGATGCTTCTCAACACCCTGGAGCAGAGGTGATTGATATCCTTCGTTCGACGGGCGAGACCAAGACATCCCCCGGCTTGCAACAGGCTTTTCCTCAAGAAGAGACAATATTGCAACGCACAGCCGAACTATGGCAATCAGGAGAAACAGTTGTCGAGCTTGTATCGGCACGCCATCTCTTG
This sequence comes from Aspergillus udagawae, assembly GCF_001078395.1. Classification (NCBI taxonomy): domain Eukaryota; kingdom Fungi; phylum Ascomycota; class Eurotiomycetes; order Eurotiales; family Aspergillaceae; genus Aspergillus; species Aspergillus udagawae. Next base: position 350,065 of record NW_025091268.1, read on the forward strand.
CTGCCACCACATGACCCTACCATGCGCGCAATCACACAAAGGACAGGAGACCGGCTTCACATTTTCATTCTGATCAGCCTGGACCTTGTTGGGGACGAGTGGGTTGTGAACATTCGTCGCAATTGCCGAGCCATCGCTGAGACTCTCGTTCAAGTTACGGCGGAAAGCCGACTGCAGCTTTCTCGCGATCATGCAATGCTGGCAGAGCTCTTGGTAGCCCAGCATCATGAAAGTGATGCACTTGCGGTTCCTGAAGGCATCAAGCGCCAGCTCGAAAGCTCTTCGTCTGAAAGGAAGCGGGTGATCGCAAACGCTCAAAAGACAATGCTCCGCCATCTGCTCCTGGGAATGGACCCTGAGAGGGAATGGGATCTCATGCCCCGGCACGTCCATGCCTTCTTGTTAGAAAGAGCATGCGGCCAACCGACTCGTCTTTCTGCAGCCGATGTGGAGTGGATTCGTTCCCGAGCTGGCCAAACCGACGCAGTGGAGCTTCACTGTCTCATTGCGAGGTATGGTTTGAGTACTTCCCTAGCGGTACTTGTAGGCCAGTACGCGGGAGCCATCGCTGCCCATGATGAGGACTTTGGACCCAGGTCAGATTTCCGAGACTCCAGCTATGATCAACTAATTACCACGGTGACATCCGAGGTCGAGCCCAAGAACAAGGGCCTTATCGAGTTTATCCGAGTCACAGTTATGAGGTTTCTTCAGAAGATTCAAACCTGTATCAAGTTCACTGTGCTCTCCTTGGTCGCAGATCCCGAGTATCAACGAGAATTGAACTATATCCTTCGTGGGCAGTCGCTGGTCTTCTCGTGGCCCATCACATGGATTTTGACTGCTATTTGGTCTTTCTGCAAGGCCTTGCAGGGCCTTATCCTCCCCCTTGTTCTGGTATGTCGTCAGTTTCCTATCCCCGATCTGAGCTAACCTTCCGCAGTTACATGGTCGAGACAAGGTTTCTGCACTGTATAAGAACATGAAAGGACAGAAGACGGTGCTGGAAAAGAACCGTATCGTCCTTGAAAGTTTGAACGGTCTCTTGACTTGTTTCATGCATATCGAGACAGACGGTTGTTCTCGACTTTACCAATACTCCGGTCGCCACGAGCAAGAACCAGATCAGCGGCAGAGTCTGGTGGCCATCAACACATACACTGATAAGCTCATCCTTTGCAGTCGGGAAGAGTACGATGCCAAGGGAACGCTGCGTAACGAGTTCGTCTATGATTATCCTGAGACGTCCCGGGCAAAGCTCCCCATGCAGCGGCAGTGCCTTGCTGGCGAGTTGGAGGGACAAGTAGTCCAGTACGATCAGCGAGGATACATTACCACCGGGTCCGCCATGAGAGGCGTCAATCCCGTTCAGTTCCAGTACTGGTACCGCAAGAATGCCAAGTTCGACGACGAGTTGCTTCGTGCCGAGTATGTCTTTCCGCATATCAAAATCAAGGTCGCCTGGAGTATGCCGCCACCCACGCGTCCGGAGCGCCTCGACAAATGGATCCCCTATCCGCGGGTCACTGAGGCTGTGTTCATTCAAGACGGCGATGTCTATAATGCTCAGTGGACATATGATCACAAGTTCCATCCGATCATTGCGACTACTCTCAACGGCGAACACATACCCACGCCGCCCATGATCTGTGACGACTGGTTCCATGTCCTCGAAAAGCCAACGGGGTGTAGCTTCTTGCACGACAATCCGCTCGTCTCGTTCTCTTCAACCAAAACGAACATTATTGCCCGTCATCTGAGACTGAATATCAAGCAATATCCGATTCCAACCTCGCGTGCTCGGACACATCTCTGGAAGTCTTGGAAAGCGTCCAAAGAGTTTGATGCGGTTACTGCCCGGTGGTTAGATGAGATTCTCCTTCGATCAGATCGTATTCTCCGTCCGTACTGGAGGCGGCGTGACTGGGGTCGCCTGGATTCAGCAGCAGACTATCTCGATGCCCAGGTAGACACCATTCTCGCTCGTGTCGACATTGATCCGGAAATCAGTTCATGGACTCAACTGGCCTTTAAGATCAGCGACCTGTACAGTTTCGGCCAAGGAGGTGACGCAAGGATCAATACACGCACGCTGTCAACACAGCTGCAAGATACTGACAGCGAACTGCATGTTTTAGCGATGGACACTGGGACTTGGCCGAATGAGCCAGGTGGTGTCTCTGCATGCCGACGGGACATGGTCAACGATCTGAAGCATATCCGGTGGCACATCCTCGCTGAGGCGGCGAACGATTTTGGCGTCCCCAAGTTCCAGATTGAGCGTAATGTGCAGTCGCTGACTGTCCTGCCGCAATGGGGTCTAGACTTCCTTAACCCGACACACGGTGTTTTCCAAAATTTCTTGGACTCCGCAGTGGTCGAGAAGTCATACGACACCACCGTTGCAGATATCCGACGCAACTTCCTCCCCATTCTATCCAGCATAGTTCGGTGTTCCCGAGCCGTGCAGCTCACGCCATCACATATCGAGGAAGCAACGCGTGCCCTAGTGGACTTGAACACATACTTTGAGTCGTCTCGCAGTTGGAACGACGTCTGGATGAGTGATACTGTCAAACAGGCGTGGAGAGAGATGTGGCTCAGCGAAGACACGCCTGGCGCTGTTCCTGTTTCACAATGGTTGAATTCCGAAAGACCCACGCTCCTGCAGCTTGACTCGGCATTGGACATGTGGCACCGCTGTAAGTTCTTATTCCTTCCTGGTCAGCGCTGTATTCATGATCACTGACTGCCGTAGACCTCTTCATCTTCTCCATCCCCGTTCCCGACAAGATTCCCGATGTTTTCCAGGTTTCACACCATTTCACGGGCGCTACATACGGTGTCCTGTGCAAGGTAAAGCGTCAATGCGCCTTACATGTCTGGGACCATTGCGTCTCGTTCCGTGAGATGACCACATTCTTGTCGTCCGCTGTGTCCTTCGATTCGACTTTCGTCAATAGCAGTCTGATTGGCTTAGGACATCTTTCGTGCGTTCTGATCCAGCACCACGCAGATGTCGTTCTTCCATGCGCCGAATACTTCAATCCAGGATGGGAAATTGAACTAGGAACCTGCGAAGGCGCCCTCCAACATCGCCGGACCTTCCGCCGAAAGATTGACCCGGTTGTGAACGGAATCACCAACATGGACAAATACAAGCCAATTGAGACCATCAAGACTGCTACCCCGACAGTAGTCATGTTGTCACATATTCGGTGTGTGATTCGAGACTTGAATTCGCCGGATTAAGTTAGCTAACTTCTTTCGCAGATATGTCAAAGACATCAAGACAGCGATCATGGCAACTGACCTCATTGTCAATATTTGGGGCTTCAAGGATTATCGGCTGCACATCTACGGGGACATGGAGCGTGCGCCGGCCTACGCTTCGGAATGTCAGGAGATCATCGCCTCCAAGGGCCTGCGTGAGCACGTTGTCCTGAAGGGGTTGGGAAATCCATCCGTTGTCCTTCAAGACGCTGTAAGTTATATTCCGCCTTTCCTTTTACCGGCGATGTGGCTAATCCGATACAGTGGTTGTTCATGAACTCGTCCATTTCTGAAGGTCTCCCATTAGCCATGGGCGAGGCCGCGTTGACTGGTGTCCCTGTGGTGTGCACAGATGTTGGTGCATCGTTTTGTGTGGTCACCGACCGCGCCACGGGTAAGAAGTTCAGCGAAGTGGTTGCGCCCAACGATGCTATATCCCTGGCCAGCGCTCAAATCAGGGTGCTGGCCTTACTGGGCCAATGGAGCGCTTTTGCCGAGGACGAGGAGGGCTATGTGCCCCCCAGTTTATCGCTGCACCCTTCGCGTGAAGAGGTAGAACAGATCACACGGCGTATGTACGAAAAGGCCGAGCAGCGTCGCAAACTTGGCATGCTGGGTCGGTCGAACGTCTACAACAATTTCTCGAGTGATCGGTACCTCCGGGAACATGAACAAATGCTCTGGCTGGGCAAGTACCAGAGCCGCAGCTACGTTGCTCGAGGCCCTGGTTCGTCGAGTAACTCCAGCGGGTTTTTCAAAGAGAAGTGGAAGTCGTCTATTCTGATCGAGCAAACCGAGGAGCTTCTGACCCCAAACTCGGACACGTGGTGGACTCCCTTCCGTCCGACGTTGAAGCGAGGAAGTCGTTATGGGGGCGCCATCGAAGGAACGTCGGGAACCCAGACACCGGTTTGACCTGGTATAATTTTAATGTATAATCATCTGTTTCTTGAATACTTGCCAGCGATGTATATTGCATATAACGCCTATATGATTTTCTATGTTGGAAATGATTATGAGTTAATAACTAGCCCTCGCGATTGAGACCGTATATATAACTGGAGCAGTTTCCACCATGCTTGCTATAATTCCGATCATCCCGCTGTCGTTAATCACTTGCAGCCTGAAGGCTTTAGATTGTGCAGTATAAATTGCTGGACACATACCTTGCTATAGGCTAACTTTCATAGACGGATTTGTGTGGCCAGAAATTTGGATGTTGTCAAGGTCGCCGGCCATTGTTGTTATCGTGACTGGTTGGTTAGGCAGTAGCTGTTCGGCATGGGACACATGTGGAGCCTTCAGCCTGAGGAAAACAATGGATGGCCAAGCCATCAAAATCAAACGTAAATAAGCAAAATCTTGCGTCAGATATCAAGGAGTCGTTCCTTAGGGCAGTAAAGGATCCTAGAGTTCAATAATAACTTACTTTCCTGACAGTTGTATCTGCAGTGTCTAGGCCCCTTGATTCTTATTGTTAAAATGCCGACTTCATACATTCTATATGTTGAAGGCGAAGAAAATATAATGCATGATACTGCTAGATGGCAAGCATTCACAACCATATTGCTCGAATCTATTTGCTCCAGAAGTAGAGTACACAGCAAACCTCTACCACAAGATCTGAAGTAGATAATAACCACTTCATGATTCTCCTCTCAACACAGCCCGAACAGCCTCGACATCAGCTTTGCTCATGCCAATCACATCCATCGCAAACCTCTCCATTCCGCCATATTTCACCTGGACAGCCTCCAGAAACGCCGTCATGTACGAAGCCTTAATAGCACTAAACTCCTTGAAACCTGCGGCTCCCGGAGCGCACTCAGGCCATGCCTGTTGCAATGTGCGCAGAAGATACTCTTTCTCTGTCTCAATGCCGACTCTTGTCAAGGCGTAATCCCTCACAATAAGTTCGTTCGGAACACCTGCAAGGCCCAGCAGCAGTGCCGAAGTAACGCTGGTACGGTCTTTACCCGCTAAAATTGTGCGAGTGCTAATCAGTAACGTCTTGCGTACTGGTGGGGCCTAGTGACCTGGTTCAACATACCATGACAATGAAAAAGTATAGCTTTCTTCTCCCCTGCAGATCCAGCGTTCAATTCGTCGCGGATATAGGTTAGTAGACCCTTGAAGATTGGTACATGGGACTCCAGGATATACAAATACATATCCCTATACGCATCGTTGCCGTTATTAGCGGTAAAGTCGCTCAGGTTGACTGGTGGGGGTGTCCCTATCTGGGGCTGCCAGAAATGCTTCACCTGCTCATGTAACTGTGGAGGGGGGAAGAGTAATCTTTCCCTGTGACTTCGAAGATCGAAAATAGCACCCAGCGATAACTCTGACATGAGCTGGGTTTTTCCGACTTCTGTGACATTGGAGAGGAGTCCAGAGCGGTAGACTAGGCCGGGCTGGATTCCCGGGTGGCCGCTCTGACCTAAATCGCGGATATTGAACACCCCTTCAACAATCCGGAACGGTGGCTCGCTAAGAACACGAGCGAGGGCATCCGACGGAATAGGCTGGTCGATCTCAAGGTCTATGAAATCTGCCAGCTCAAGACCGGAAGCGACGGGGCTCGCGGTGATGGTACCCATGCTTTGATGACTAGGTATATTTACTGGCCCACTGCTAGGAATGATGCTCGGCTGAATTCTGTCAAAATCACGGCGTATACGTCTCTGCAGAGAGAATGGTGACTTCTATAAGGACCAGGATTGATGACTCATGGCTCCTTAAACGAGAGCTTCAATCCACATCACCACGTCAGGATGTCTTAGCCAAGGCTTCATCTCGTATCCGTCAACCTATAGGATCATTGAGGGGCCAGGGTCTTTCGTGATGCTATTTATGGTGGTATCGGAATTCGGCACACTCAGTTCCTCAGATCTGTTGCAGGAGTATAGACCCCATGGAATGCCCCGGATTTAACCAAGTGCCACTTAACTGGCTGACCAGGGGTGAAGCAAGAACGAGATGCGCAGGCTGCGGGCCTAAGGTCACCTTGGAAGCAATCCACGCTCTAAAAGAGGGAATCACTCAATTCCACAGATGGAACATCTTCCTGAAGGTCCTGGTAAAAAAAAGATCCCTTGTAGAATAGTCGTGAAGGGACATTCGTGACGAATTCTCCAGCTCTGGCACATGTTGCCCATTGGCGTGCGGGAAATGTCTTGAGCATGACGACGCAGGGGCCAACAATCCCTGTAGAAGCTGTAACGTTTGTTGTAGACTCCTGCCAAATTGGACCAACAGCTGACAACAAGCTGCGTAGGAGTCCGCGGCAGATCCACTCGAGTTTTCCATGTCTCCAGCTTGGCCAATCGCGACAAAGTTTAGCCTTCAGATTGCAAATTCCTAGATACGAGAAGAGCAGAATGAACGATCCGGGGTCCTCGAATATACGACGTTGGGTAAAAGACGGAGTGCCTCCTTAAATCATGTTCAAATCTTAATTCGGTTTTGGACTTCGCGAGACAAGGGCCAGGAGGGATAGCGTAACAGGACAACGCAAGTTGGTAGCGCGTTGTGCAGAAGTATTTATGCCGAAAATCAGCTGGACCGGATTTCTGCCGACTTACTCTGCCTATTGTTGAGCATGTGAAAGAAGTTGGGCTGAGTCGAGCTGGGACCTCGTTCCGGGTCCCCAAGGACCTGCTTTATTGTAAACCACACTTGAATTATAGTTGTAGTTGTACTCTCTTCACTGAGATCTAGCGAGATCTAGCTGTTTCTCATGGACTGAAACCGCTAAGAAATGTTCTCGCAGGTTTCCCAAGTTTGTCTCGCTAGATCGCGTGCGCGGTGCAGACACAGCAATTTAAAGCATATTTGCGGTGATCTGGGAGGCTTCCCAAAGACCGCGGCGCTTTTAAATGGAGATGTGCGAGATGATGCTCCGCCAGCAAGAAGTAGCCAGTAGGAGTGGTACTCAAGCTTGCGCTGAAACTTACAAAGGTCAAATCAGAATGTTGGAGATGCCATAGATGTGTTAGACTTTGAACGGCAACAGCCGCTGAGGCTGAACATACATTATGACGACTCTCTTTGTTTAATCATTCAGGGTTGACTGGTCGCCTATGTCAGGAGGGACACACGTAGTTAAGCTAATCTTCCCAGATGCTAGTTGCTCACAACTATGCGGCCAGACTGGGATAAACACTGTATGACTCCGGCGAGAAAACTAGCCTCTGCTCTTGTCGTAGACTCTCCGGATCAACATAAATTTTCAACCCCATGCTCTCCTTGCCTAAGTAGTAAACTCTGAAAACGACATAGATCTCTGGCTCTTCCAGTCCGGCGTTAATATCAGTCCACATTGTCTGCATCTATGGGTTGACCGTTAGTAAAAACTATTGCAACAGGGCACGATCGAGGACGCAGGGCCCCGTAACTTACTCGTCTGAACTGGCTTTTGCTCATGAAAAAAGGATTGTCGCACTCCCCAGTCGTCGTCTTCACTTCTATGTAGTACGTCGGATTTGAACCATGCCACCGTGCGTGAGGCAAATAGCCAGCGTCAATCAAGGTGGTTGTTAAGACTGAGTTCGTGTCGCGGTAGACTACGTCTGCAGTCTCTAAACCATACCAGGGTGCAAGGTCGTGGTAGTCGGGATGGACGGAGATATGCTTGCGAATGGTGCTGCGCCAGTTGTCACGGCTAAACTCTGGAAGGTCTGACGACGACAAGAGCTCAAATACCTAGAATATTACGAATTAGCTACTTCGGCTTGCAACGGAAGGGATGTAGAAGGCTGTCTGACAAATAACTCTCCGGCAGCACCGATTTTGATATCGTGTGCAAGTTGATTCTCAGATCGGACCCCGAAGGTCGATTCATGTGAAGTATTTGCACCACTCCCCACTGTGTTCATTGGGCGTTGCAAAACTTCAGAAAGTGTGAGCGGACGAGCCAGTCTGATGACTTTGTCTAGAAGCTGAATGTACGGATGATGCTCGGCGAAAGGCCTGGGGACTCTGTCCGGGGATGGCCAGTCGGGATAAGGAACAGTGAATGGCCGCGGGGGTGGAGCTGACGCCCTGTTGTGAGTGACTATTGTCCTCGGTAGCTCTCCTGCGCCTTCAGGGCTTGAGCGTGGTGTATCTTGCGGTGTGTACATACCCTCCCCACTCTCCTGAGCCTCGTCCGATCCAGAGAAAACGTCGCCTCCTTCAATAGAACCGTCTGAGATTGTCGTGTCTGTAGGTTCAGATTCAGGTTGTAGAGCGATGTCGGGAGAGATCCGAACAATCCCATGGCTATCTAGACATTCATCAATCAAGTCACCCGGAGTGAAGAAAACCGATGCGAAAGTCAATGATACTGTGGAGTCCATCTTAAGTCCAAAATAACGTCCCAGGCTTTGGGGAAGCTCTTTGTTGTAGCAGCGTCGACGGTCACTGTGGTCTCTGGGAATGTAAATGTGTAACACATCATTAATCTCCTCGATATGCACCAACCCCGTATCACTCTGTACTCTCGCCGTAACTTCGTTTAACTGAAGGACAAGCGTTTTTTTAAAGCCGGCGCTTTCATAAACAAGGGCATTTTGCAGTTGCCGGAGCCTCTGGCCAACAGTTTCCTGGCCTTCCTCACTGTAATGTAGGATGCAGCTATAGCTTTTTTAGCAAGCGTCTCGGGCAACTCCGGCTACCAAACTTACCGGTAAAAGTGTGTCGCCTTTTTGCGGAACTCCCGTGTTTCCCTGGAGCAGTGCTCGTGGGATGGCTGATCGACATCAGTCTGCTCCAGGACTGCCTTTGACATGTATCGGCTCTCCAGACCGATACGTTCCAGGAGGTGGCGCAAGCGCCAGCCTTCTTCAAGAGAGAAGTCCAGAATGGGAACTTTGTCCCGAAAAGCAGAAAGATATTGAACCCGGTCCGCAATGAAAAATGTATCAGTGAGTTTTAATATCTCCACGGTGCCATTGGGCATTGCTACCGGCAAAAATCTAAGGTGTGCAAGACCCCTGAGCTGATCTGACCCTGGTCGCAGCGCATCGAGGTTATAGATGGCAGTTTTGACCGCACCAATATCCACAACCTCATTAGATGCTAACTTCTTGAGTTGCTCTAAGTAAGTCGCTGCTGTCGGAGTTTGCACATTCAGAGGACCGCGGAAGAAGCTCTCCAGCTCGAGGTATACAGTGCTGATGCCATACTGTACTCCAATTTTTGGAGCGTCTGCCCATACACAGGATTCAGGCGTCACCCAAGATTGTTCTGTCGGAAGATAGACCAGTTTCTCTTCAATGAATTTGCTCCTAGGATTCAATTAGCCCCGTACCGTCTTTCATGTCACATGCATAACTCGTACAGTATCATAGCGCCATCATCAGGTTTCTGTATATTCTGCGAGATACACTTGTAAATCGTCTTCAGGTCGTCCAGATCCACGTCCGCGTTGTCTTTGCGCCACTGAAGCTCCTCGAGATATGTGCCGACGTCCGCATCACGAACGGAGAGTATATCCTTAAACAAACATGCCACATGTGGGTCGTTCGAGTATTCCGGGTGAGTAGCAAGAGGGTGCTTCGTCCGAAGAGAGGGATGTCCGTTCCAGACACACTCTGAGAGAAATGCTAACTCTAGAATCCCCCCTGGACGTGCGGGAATGCAGGTAGCTTTCCACTCTATGAAAATTCTGCATGGAGCTGGTTAATATTGGTAATCTCAGCGGTTGAGGAAAATACTTACTCCCGCAATCCAATGGGATCATCGGGAAACCGAATGAAGAGCTCCTTATACATCCTGAAGAAGGCGGCCTGTGTCTGGATGTTATCAGCGGCTTTTTCTTCTAGGCGGCAGAAAATTTCCAGAAAAAAGTAAATATCTGCCTCTAGGTTCACCCTAAATGAGGCTAAGAACTCCCATCCATCGATACCATCGGTTGCTAAGTTAGCAGGAATATCTATGAATTTACTGAAAATCTCCTCGACACCTGCATCGGAACATAACCGCTGCATCTCCTTGGATGGATAATAAGTCCATTCTAGAACGGTCTGGGAGTGATTCCGACAAGGAACTCGCATTTCCTTCAAGGCCTCGATCACGCGCGGAGTAAGATCTGACTGCAGGCTGCTCCAGCATGTTTTCAATATTCCTATCAGGATTATGGGGCGATATTTCGCCATGTGCTGACACAGCGTGGATAATCCATCTGTCCGGGGACTTTTTAGCCTTGGGATGCGGCGAACCAATGCCACTTCTTCCAGCCACTGCTCCCAGGTGCGCCCATTACTGACGGTCCCGGGTGGCACAGCCTCAATATATGCGTGGTGGATAAGATGCATTTCAAAGGGAGGATAACTCTCCTGGCTGACCCCGCACAGCAATTCCTGAGCGAGGTGCTTCGTGCCATATTCTCCTAGGGTCTCGAAGTATAAGTCATCCTTGATAATTTCGGCACCGAAAGTGACAAAAGCGCGGTAAATTCGTTTCCCGGTCTTGTCCATGATGAAGATGCGATTGTCTAACGCTTCCTCTTTCCCCAGGGTCCTGAAGAGGTACGTCAAGTGGCTGACTGATTTCTCCAGCGTGACCCCATGGGGTACATCGTACAGCTTCAGAATAGACCTCACTACTCTCTTTGGCTCGCAACGTGCTACTCCCAACGTCTCGAAAAGTTCCCGTCTTGCTTTGTTTTCCAGCACGCTCCGTTGAACGATTCGTATGTCGTTCAGGCCCTCGGGTATAGGAATTCCTCTCTCATCATCTGGGAAATAGACTGCAGAAGACCGAGGTGATAACAGTGACCCGTCCGAAGTGGGGATGAGGGCCATTTTTCTTATGCGCTCAGTCAGAGAAGAGCGCCCCGGCTGCCGTTTTAGAGCGCGCAGAAGCAGAGTTGCAATTTTGGTATGCCAATCATCATCTAAACTCGAATCTAGAAACCTTGGTGATGAGCCCTCAAGGTATGGTTCCAAACGATCTAAGATGGATTCATAGGACAGATTCTTCACACCAAGATCGGTCAAATTCTCAGCATGTTTAGTCCAAATATATGACTGCGCCAGGTAAACCTCAGGCTCGATATCGTCCAACAAAGGCTGGCCATAATGATCGCAGTGCTGTGATGACAGGTGTTGAAGCTGCCTGGGGTATTTCAAAACACCTCTTCGGGAAATTAGAATTCTGGATTCCTTTAGGCGGTCGAAAATCATCTCTCGAAGATCAGCCCAGAAGGAGTCGTGAATGTACATCCCCTGAAGATACTGTAGCCATTCATATCTGAGCGACGTATGCTTACAAAAGTAGGTGACGGCTTGGAGGAACAAATGGCTAATACCGTCACGGATAGCATAGTTTCTATCGCAACGATGGACCCCTTGTCGATTGGCTTGGGTGATAAAGTCCGATTGGATGAGAAACTATTTGGATATTAGCGGACTGTCTTTGATCAGAGTCCCGAGCAAGAAACAAAATTACTCACATTGAATCCCTCATGACGCATCGGGAGGAAGGAATACACATACTGGGCCTGAATGAGAGGACTAAAGTCCTCCTTTACTGGGAACGCTAGGATTAGGTCAACCTCGGGTTGCCCAGGGCGACTGGGATGCTGTGGAAGATTGGAAAGGGTGGTCGTTTCAAGATGGTAAAATTTCTTCTGTTGTTCGCCATTCGTCTCCTTGGTAAGCGTGACCAAGCGCTTTGACAAGTCCTTCTGGCGCCTGAAGGATATCTGTGACTGCAAAGGTAGGATCTCAATCGTGAGCCTCCGCAGTTTACGGAGAAAGAGCAGCATCGTGTCCGGGATCTCCCTCAGCTCCGAAGCGCGACGCTCGAAGTCGCCGATATGTGTAAGAAAGAGTGTTATTCGGGTGTTCACACCAGGGGGTAGATCCCGAGGCTTCTCGTTGAACGGGGTGATCATGCCTAATCCACTCTCCCCATGGCGGTGCTCAAAGAAGAAGCAAAAGGGCCCTGACTGGATAGATACTCTGTATGCAACCTTGAATACAGATTTGAAGCCGATGCCTTTGTGGCCGATATAGCCGCCCGTTTGTTTCTTTGAACTCCGGTGAATGCTGCATATGGCCCGCACGTCATTCTCAGTAAAACCGTCCTCGTTGGAGTCCACAGTTATATGATCTTTATGTAGAGTGAGATGGAGAAATGGCTCCTCCGCTTGACTAGCAGCATGGTGATAACAATTATCTTCCGCGTTTTGGATAAGCTCGAAGATGAACCTTGTGTCCGCGTCGTACAGGTCTTCTGCCACGTGTACAATCGAACTTCCAGCGATAGTCTGCAGATTCTTGAAGGCCTTCAATGCCTCTTGGGGCAGTGCTTTCTGAACCTCGAGAGAGAAGCCACCGTTTGTCACCCGGATGTCGTCTACAATCGCTTGCGCCTGCTCAATGGACAATGGTGCCATCGGGGAGTTGAGGATGTAAGGTGAAACAACAACGGTCTACTGAGTAATAATGGTTCCCTTTTGCAAGTTTTAGTTGCGTGGATGCAGGTTTGTATCGCAGCTCTTTTGATCGAGACACACGGCGAGCTGAAACGTTGAAATACAACAGGAGCCATCCTGTGACCCTAACAGCCACTGGGCCTCTCGCCCGCTCTGGTGAACTAGTGCTCTTCCTCCCCACAGAATCCGCCTTGGCGGCGGCGAAGGTGGTATGCGGCGCAGGCAACTTGCATTTCCTTCCACAGCTACGTGTTACATACCAGACTAAATCGACCGGGTTCATTTCTAAAGGGTATTCTATAGCATAAATGATTGGACAAGAAGGCGGCATATTCCGTTCGCCTATAGAACCGCTGAATGAGTAGCCCAATCATATTAATCTGAAGAGACGCAATAATACTAGGCGCGGTCTTCGCGGCAGGCTAATAATAGATAGTAGGACATCCTAAGGATTATTTCTCATGCAGTACCACAACTGCTGGAGACCATATCTTGTGCTGGGTGTAGTGCTCGGCATTCTCGGAACCAAAGGCTAGGATGGCTGGCTGAACACAAAGAAGTATCCTTTTCCCGTCCAGCCTCGTATCATCTTCGTCGAGAAGATGGAGCCGATGGGCAAGCATCATTGGGTTTGAAACTGTAAACGGTGGGAGCCCTCGCAGGCTTTGACAGGTCATGAAAGCCCGTTGAGTCCAGAGGGAGAGCGCCAGCTGTGCCGCCCCATCATACAATGACTGGAGCTCCTGAGCCCGCTTGTTGACAGCGTCATTATCTCCAACCTTACGAAGAAGAGTGCGAGCGGGACTGGTCAGGAATCCGGTTACAAGCCCCCTCACTAGCTTCTTGGTCATGTCCTGCAAAAAGGTGGAGAGATTTTGTAGTGTCTGTGACCGCCAAATATGCGCTTTTTGTTCATCAGCTGTTTAGCCAGTTCCTGTTAGCTTCCATCAGCGGCTATAGGATGGATATATCCTACGTACCATTGAGCATGATGTAGTATATCCTTTTAAAGTACCCTGCTGCAGAGATTGTGTGATCACCGTCGATCCCTGGGAACGCAAAAAAGGGATCTGTAAACATTCTTCCGAACAAGTCCTTCGCTAACAAGGCGTGCAAGAGAACCATTGGAATTTTATTCCGTGGGATGGAGATCTCCCTCATCAATGAGTTCCAATCCGGTTGGGAGCAGTATTCAGTCAATTGGTGGATAACCATATCCTTCTCGATTTCGGTGACGTCCTCAAAATCTGCAAAGGAATTCAAACAGTGTTTTCGGGCCCACGACCGTATGCTCTCTGTCAATTTAGACAGCTCATTCCTAATCGTCTGGTCTTCCTTAGGGATGTATCCATTGTTTGCTACCATTAACTGGAGAGCATTTTCTTGCCGTGCAACAACTATGTCCTCCAACTTTCGGTGCTTATCCTGTATCTGAGCTAGGTTGTTTCGGAGTTCCCAAATGACCGCATCCCGGTGGCACAATTCAGCCTCTTGCTCGTTAATACGTGCCCTGTACGTGGTTAACTCATCCTCCAGGCGTTGGATCGCAGCATTGCTTTTCTGAAACAATTGGCTGTGTTCCGCATCCATGTGGTCAATTTGAGCCCTCAGCTGGCGTGTTTGAAGGTGGTATTCCGCATCCCTTGGATGGGTTTCATCTTCCAAGTCATCACCATCTTCATTCAGCGTGGCTGGGGACAACGGAACCTCGTGAGCAGGCTGGGGCAAGTCGTTGTGTTCAGGACTTAGTTGCTCAGTAGAAGCTGGTAACGGATCTTTCGGTGGACCTGATCCCCACGGCGGCAAAACCTGGCTTATCTGCCCTGTAATCAACAACAATCCTGTACTGAGTGGCTAGTCGCTAGCCCACCTTCCTCATAAAATTTGACATTCCAGAGTTACTTCCCCCTTTCTGAGAAGTAGGCGTTGAATGGTGATCCTTCCCAATATCGCGTTCTCTCGGAGAGACGTCCCTATTATGAACTCGTCGCGGGCCCTGGGTAGGTACCTGTACAATGAGTGAGTGAGCTTGTGAAAGTTGAGCGAGTGAGAAGTATTGTATCTCACCCTTCGCCGGGTTCGTCTATTTGCGGGGACTCCCCTGCCCTCCGTCGTGTTACCGGTCTCGTCCATTTTCAAACGTTTATCCCTTAAAAGAACCGGCTTGACCGTAAAGTCTGGTTGTGATTCTTCTTGAGAGACTTTGCAAAGAGTATCTTGTGCAGGATCTTGGGGAATTGTATCCCAAGGAATACGCTGAGTTGTCTGGAACATTGGTTGCAGGACTTCCTCGACTGTGCATGCTCATGGCCGGCGCTAAGACGGTGCGACCATCCGCTCAGCCACCGGGATCGCTCTAAACAATTGGCGCCCACTGTCTACGCCTGTCTCCTGCCCAAAATAGTAAAGTGTTACCTGCAGTTATGCATGGGTCGCAGACTAGAATTCGATAATACGCGAGGGATGGTAAGAGGGGGAGAGGGACTTCCCCATTTCCCACTTTAGCAACGAGGAGCTCTTTTTCATCGCCTATTCCAACCTTCACTCTGAGCTGAAGCATTAAGATGTCCTATGATAGTGCAGTCTTTAGCAAGCTTAGGTCGCTTGCCCTCGACTCCAAGCACAAGATAATCGTGGGGGTCGACTATGGCACCACGTTTACAGGTAACATTATTATTACAATCTGCCTCTACCGAAGAAATAACTAACAAAGGGCCGCAAAGGAGCGAGCTACGTGAGCTCCAGAGGAAGCGGTCTAAGCGATATCATACTTATTAGCACCTGGCCTGGTCCCTCGAGGGATACAGAGACCGTCTTCAAGGCGCCGTCCCGAATTGCATATGCCGCTGAGAATTCACGTGTTACAACGAATCGCTGGGGTTACCAGGTCGAGCCTGGGATGTTATCATACTCATGGACAAAATTGCTGCTGGACCAGGGCACCCCCCTAACTCAATATGACGATAGTACCCTTGAAACTGCTTCCCAGACTGGCATTCTGAAACTGCCAGAAGGGAAAGCAGCGGTTGATGTCGTTGCTGACTATTTATCCGAAGTTTACCAGCATATACTCAAAACTATCTCCAAAAATATCACAGAGGCAGACCTTCACATCACCCCACTCGAGTTTTGGTTCACTGTCCCTGCCATTTGGTCTGATCGAGCACTGGATGCTACAAGGACCGCTGCTCAACGAGCTGGATTTGGGGAAAGTTCCTTGCGGCCAATGGATCAGATATTTCTGATCAGCGAGCCGGAAGCAGCGGCGGTCACAGCGTTGAAGAAGTACACAACCAGCAGTATGGGAGGAAATGTCAAGGTCAGTGCCAGTCCTGCTTGTTACTGGCTCGAGATTCGTGTCTCATTACCGGTATCAGGCCGGAGATGGAGTTCTTGTCTGCGACTGTGGCGGTGGCACTGTGGTAAGGACCGTTGATGGAGGCCGTTGAATGACTCAGATGCTCATTTGTCAGGACATTACTACATATTTGGTCTTGGAGGTCTTTCCAACACTGAAGTTCGAGGAACTGTGCACAGGAATCGGTATACCCCCTCTATTAGCGTTTTTGGTCTCTGCAGGTCTATCTCTAAATGAACTTTAGGAGGCAAGTGCGGGTCGACTGCGGTCGACCGCAACTTCTACAAGCTGATGTCGGACCGTTTCGGTGATGCATTCGACAACTTACCCACGAAACGGAAGAGCCCTGGCAGTGAATTTATGAAAAAATTTGAGATCATCAAGAGAGACTTTGGAAATTCTGACGAGGAGACAACTTTCGAGTTGCCTCTGAATATGAATGTGGCTAATCCAGATCCAGAATTCTTCGATGAAGAGGAGCGATTAGTCCTTCTTTCCAGGTTCAGAACCCTTACTCACCTCGATCAATGTGCTGCTGACTCGCCTTAGTGCTGACCTGCATTCCATCTTTGATCCTGTCATAGAGAAAATTGTCAGCCTGGTCCGACAGCAGATCGCTGATGCTACAAAGGAGACTGGCAAAGATATCATTAATGTGTGCTTTAATGACCGATTTCTTCACACTGCCCTTGCGCAACTACACAGCCACTCCTCGGCTTTGCATCCATGAATATCCCTCAGTTCAATTTCCATTGATTTGATAATATAGGTACTAACGAAGAATAGAGAATAGTTTTGGTTGGCGGATTTGGCGACTCCGAGTATCTTCGCAAGGCCTTCAGATCCTCGTTTGGGTCTACGGGCAAGATCACTATCACAGTCCCTGATAGTCCGTAAGCATTGACCTCTTTCATAAAATGATGTCCTCCATGGCACCTAAATCGTTAAATAATCTAGACAAGCTGCCATTGTCCAAGGAGCCGCACTACGTGGTTTGGAGGGTCTTCAATCAACAACGAAGCGATGCCGTCGACACTACGGCTTCATGTGGGGCATTCCCTTCCGTGCTGGAATCGACAGTGAACTTAACGCCTACTATGATTCTTATACTGGCAATAAAATGGTGTCTGGCATCATGAAATGGATGATTGCTAAGGTGGGTGCTCTTCAATCGGCCCTATTGTATCTCAGTCTGCGGAACGTGCTCATATAGTCATTGAATAGGGAGCCACATACACGAGTAATTACACGAACACGGTATCAGTATACTGGCCGCACGATGAAAATTCGACGCTGAGGAAATTCGACACATTTTACGCATGCGATCAGGAGGAAGCTCCGGAGCGGCGGGAAGACAAAGGTGGGTCTCATAGATTTCCGAAGCGTATCCTCCCATCTAACGTGAGCACAGCTGTGTATACGGTTGGCGACATCGTTGTGGACTTTTCCAATGTGGACTTGGCGACATTTCCCTCGAAAGTGATCAAGGACGAGCGAGTATATAAACTCGACTATGAGCTTAAAGTCACCGTTGGTGCGCGTGAGGGTGTGCTCAAGTTCGAAGCCCTTAGCCAGGGGCAGACTATTGGTCAGACAAGCATCAATTTTAGCGCAGCCAAGTATTATTGATTGCACATCCATGACATATGGTGTTTGTATTTTAAGAATCAGGAAATTATATCAACTAGCCTCTCATTCGCGTCGTCAGTAGGCTAGGTTCAAGGAGCGGCTCGCATCTTGCCGAGGTGGAAACAGGTTGTAAGTAGCCTCAAATATGGTCAGTTTTCAGCGTTGATTCCACATGTACTGCGTTTTCTATTTGTAAAGCGTTGACGACAGCGGGCCATATGTCCTAGTGACCTGAGCAAAGGACAAGATGTCGTGGGCACGGCCGAGGCTCTCGGCAATTACACAGGAGCGTTTAATTTGGAAGTTCCAGCAGCGTCATTTTCTTTAGGATATTCAGTTTCCATATTCCAGTAGCGTCCGGGTCAAACAACATAGATAAGAGCCTGGATATCCTTTGACTAGCCACTGGCTGTTTTGCTGTCAACCACTGGAAAACTCTCCCGAGTCATCGTAGGTCAAAATCACGGTATCAGTATGAACAGAGCAAAACAGTTGCGAGTATTTATAATCATTCTCTGTCCATCTGGATAGACTACTGAGAGAAAGGATTGTAACTACACCGAATTACCGCATGATAGCAAGCTTTCGTGAATGGGTTTCAGTATCGTAGGAGCAGTGGTATGCTTAGAATTAGCCAACTTAATCTTAGGAGTGCATAAGATGCTCCTAGAAGCTCAGCTTGCTCTCCTAGGAAGATCACTCTTCCTGGGAACAATCAAGCGGTTTACTGGACTGCCGGTCATGTACCACATTTTCTCTAATACTACTCAGCCTTCCTTCTGGCATTTTTCAGGGAGAATAGGATAGGGTCAGTGAAAGATTGCTCACAGCAGTACATTTGTAACTCAGGGCTCCTGCCTAGTGGTCATGAAAACCATTGATTCCATGTAGGGTTGGCCTTTTACTTATTCCTTCTGTTCTGGCTCTTGCTACTCATACATATGGGAATATATAATGCCTTGTTTTGCGCTCCTTACCGCGCTCTTTGATGCCAATGTCTACGCTGCATTATCTGGATCTTCTCAGGATTTTGGTATAAATCTATAATGGTCTATGATTCAGGTATAGAGGATAGGGTACCAGGACGTGGAGCATTCCCCACATGCTCATGGAATAGAGGAGGGCTATCTTGCGTTACGAGGGCAAACAAATGGCAAAGACAGAGAGAGAAATATGGAACATTTCAGTTTATCTATTTATTTTCTGCTCGTTTCAATTTCATGACTAAAGAAAGCAAAATATAAACCCATTCCCTGTCACTATTGTGATAGTCCTAGTTTAGTGAGCGGAGAATATTCAAAGGTGTTATCCAGGGGTTCAACTTGACGTTCTTGGAACTCAATACCTTGCTGGAAACAGATTTGGTGTATTTGACCCTCAAATCTTGCTTTTGTACCCCGAGAGATGAAATTAACGGACCGGCGACTTCTACTGTTGAAGGATTTGAGATTACTCTGTTGGTTTCTCCACGGTGGGAAACAAGTCATCAGTAACAATGTCGTACACGGGAGGGGTGATAAGGGCCTCGAAGCCTTGTTCATGGTAGTTAATCACACTGGGATGTAACGGGAAATAGAAGCTAGAAGCCTGTCTGATCTTAGGTATTGGGAGTGTTATAAAGTAACAGATACTATATCATCAACCATTCCAAAGCCAAATCATAACTATGAATCAATCATAACCTGCGCCAATTTCTCAAGTAAAGACGTTTCCTTCTCTGAAACCATGTCCACCGCAGCCTGTATCGAATTGTTCGTAGCCGCCGCCGCCGCCCGCAAGAAAATCGGTGGTGATGATGCATGCGGTGCTTCTGGGCCCTGCTGATGCTGATATTCGGGCATCAAGAGACTAATAGCATCACGCAGCTGATGAACCATGCTAGAAATCATATAAGCACCCACAGAGGTGCTCATGGCCGGCTGGGATGCAAGATTGAAGGTACCCAGGCTAACGAGGGCCAGACTCCCGGCGCGGGTCTTGAGATTATCCACAGCAAGGTCCAGCAGCTGCAGGGCGTATGCGTACGATGTCGCGATTTGTAATACGGTGATGTAGTTTATTCTCAGTGGGTCGATCGGCCCTCCTTCTCTTTGAGTTGGCTCGCCAATGCCGTCGCAGGGATCAGGATGTCCGGCATTGACGCTGGCTGGGGTGAATGGTGGTCCTGTCCCAGTCCCACTACTACTTGCAGTACTGTAGTCTGAACCGGAGCGACGGGCTGGGACAGGGAGCAGCTCTAACAGCTCTTTGCAGACCATCATGACTTCGTCAAGGGCCGGCTGGTGCCCTGTGGGCGATCCGCTCGCGTCTGTTAACAGATTGCTCAGGTGGAACTGCAGCCGTAGGAGCTCGTCTGCGCCGGTAGTCTTAACAATAGGGACCGTCCCCTTTTCTGACGTCTCCAGGTCAAAATCAGAGAAATTAGGAACCCCCTTGTATCGCTGTCGCAGACTCTCCAGTTGATGATATTCTTGGTGGGCGTGTCCATGTCCACGTTCCTGTCCCTCTCCGCCCGTTGGATCGTCATGAACCGGGTGCGCAAAGTCCGGGGAATACAGCCCTAGGTCCCAGTTCATATTGTCGCCAGGTATCACTGGTCACACTCTTTAGCTTTTCGGTTCCTGCATGCAGGGTCGGCGGGTGTATATACCTTACCTGCGGGGAGAAGAACAGGATCTAGAAGCCCTAACACTGGGTCGAGATTCCCGGGACTACCAGGTCCAGAACCACTACCAGGGCCACTTCCAGGACCGGCACCGCCAGATCTATCGTGTGCTGCAGAAGCTAGATCACCATGATCAACAGGAAGCGGCACTGCAGTAGCACCACGCTGATTCCCAGCCTGGACAGCCCGTCGTTTAGAGTGTCTGTCGGAGGAGCCTCCTTTCTGATTCTCAGACACTGGCCGCGACACACGCGGACGGCCCATGCGCGCACTAGTGTTATACACGCAGTCTATATCGAGTCTCTCACACCGGTCGCACCGACTCTCAGGCCCACCGGTGCGAGTGCATCGGTTCTTGAGTTCGTGGCAGCGGTCGCATGCCGCGCGGAGCTTTCGTTGGCCGTTCATCATCTTCTTAACTGGAATAAACATCCGCTTGGTGGATGAATTAAGTGCTTGGGAAATCGGCTCATCAAATGGCGCAAAGGCCCGGGCCGTTGACCCGTTCCTCTCTTTCGCTTTTGTATTTAAGTTAAGAGTACTCCGCGCCTTGATCATTACGGCGGACTATTTGTCCAATAGGCGAATAGAATAAGCCCGCCTTTGTGTCCAATCATTGGTTGATTTAGTCTGGTATATAACACATAGCTGGAAGGAAATGCAAGTTACCTGCGCCGCATACCAAGGTAGATTCTAAGGGAGAGGAGGAGCACTAGTTCGCCAGAGTAAGCAAGAGACCCAGAGGCTGTTAGGGTCACAGGATGGCTCCTATTGTATTGCCACTACCTCCACAAATATTAAATTCTCATTTAGTAGGGATATCGGATCATCGTATAGTATCGATGTCGACTTATATAGGAGCATATTGAATATCACTACCTTAGTATAGGGATTCAAGATCTATACTTAGTATTCGATTGTAAATGGTCCACGAGACACAATAATGCAACCGGAACTGGAACCAATCCGTTACATTAATATCCCTACTATATAAGAATTCAAAGTCCCTTCTAGAGTATTTGAAATTGATACTATATAGCGCATT
Organism: Aspergillus udagawae; assembly: GCF_001078395.1. NCBI lineage: Eukaryota > Fungi > Ascomycota > Eurotiomycetes > Eurotiales > Aspergillaceae > Aspergillus > Aspergillus udagawae. The sequence goes on from NW_025091268.1 coordinate 371,459, forward strand.
AGCAATTTGATATCCCTACTATAGGATGATTTAATATTAATATTATATAGTAATTCGATATTAATACTATATGACCCTTTGATATCCCATAGCGATTCGATATCGGTGCTCTGGTTCTTATTCGATATTGATATCAGTGTAGTGCGTGCGAACGTAGGGAGGGCGGGAGTGGTAGGATGTAATCATAGTAAGAAAACCAAAAGCTCCTTTTGTACAAATAGTCCACCGTGATCATACTAGTAGTTCAGACCCCACCAGCCCGGCTGATCGACCAGTGAGAATCTTGGTTCCCTGTTGGGATATATATCACTATGATCATGGATATGAAACCCTAGACTGATGAGTACGTCGTCCGGACACCCTTCTAGCCTAGTGGTAATTTTATTCAATAAGTCCACAGCGGCTTTGAAAGTGTCAGAAATACAATGGTATTCCTTCGGGAGAGGCTGATCTCAGATAGTTCTATCTTCCTTATCCCTCTTTTGGGTAAGAAACTTAGAATGCAGTATATCACATAAATCTAACCAACGGAAGTACTCTGTGCATCAGATTTTTAACCAACTGAGCTGCGGCCTGCCAGGCTGTGCAGACTACAGTAAGTGGGTATGTATCTTCTTTTTTCCCAATTCCATCCTTACCTTGACACATATCGTATGTGTTCGTTTGGATGCTAATTTGTTGTTTTGTGTGTGGCAGGCCTTCTTCAACGCCAGCACCCCCCAAAAAGCGCTCTCGAGTCCCTACGCGTCCTCCAGCCAGGCGGCGTGTTAGCAGCCTCCTCCTGGGCCGAAACCGACTGGCTCAAGATCCTGCGGACAATCACGAAGATCGACCCGGCGCGCAGCCCGCCCTCCATCCCCGAGGACTGGGCGAAAGCAGGTAATGTGGCAGCGCAGCTAGAGATTGCGGGGTACTGCGACGTCGAGGTTCATGAGGTCCCTGTTGATATACCGTTCCGCTCGTATGCATCGTTTGTGGATGTGATGATGACGAGGGTTACGCAGATGATGACGGCGAGCCAAGTTTTGGATTAGGGGCAGAAGACTTTGTTGAAGGGGTTGATGATGGAGGAGATGAGGGGCTTGTGTCCGACTGAGCCTGGGGTTCTCAAGGCCGTTTCGTTGGTTGCTATTGGGGTGAAATAGTTGACTGCTCATCATGTACTTTGTATTCTCTTGGTTTCGTCAGTTATGGGGTTTCTTGGGTAACTAGATGGAGTCAGCAGGAAATAAATCTACCTTAGGTTATTCCACTGGCAAGGCGGGTTTCCTAGCTTTAGTTGTATTGTGCACTTATAAAATAAAAAAATTGTACCCGTGGACAGTAAAACATATTGCCAATTACTAGTGCACTTTGGCTTATCATGACAAGTAGATATTTACTACGTCTTGTTCAATCCAGTAGAATACTGCACAGGTCAAAGTCAAAAGTGAGAATACCTTTTCCGAATGTTTTTCAACATCTCAACATCGATCGCTTCTCCGTCCCTCCGTTCTATAAACCCATAAAGACCACTCTTACTCTTGAGATTGCAACCCAATAGAACAGAATTCACAGCTCTACTGCTGTTCAGTCTCAGCCACCTCCGGGTCAGTCGCCCTTTTGTCAGTAATTCTCTCCCACTTGACTCCGAAAGCCAGGAAGAATGCTGCAGTTGTCGTTGCAACAGCAACAAACTATCATGCCATCTGGTTAGTTTCAATCCTCCTACACAGCCGTAGCGGAAAGGGCACTTACAAAAGTCGAAGTAATAGCCGTATTATAAGCCTCCAAAATCAAGTTCAACAAATCCGGAAACCTCTGCTCCGCAGTACCACGCACATTCGCCGTCCCAGCAGCAGACAGCAGTGCAATCTGCTGCGCTTTCAAACCAGCATGGTTTGCCAATTCAGAAGCCAGAATCGAACGAAACACAATACCGCCAAGGACCTGCGTGACTGTGGCGCCTAGGTACTGGAAGAAGAGATTCAGAGATACCGCGACGGGCATGAGCTCTGGCTTGTCGCGCACGGCTTGCTGGACTATGAGCGATGGCATTTGCTGCGCCATGCCGACACCGAGACCCTGGATGACTTGGAAGCCGATCCAGTGGCTGGATGGGGTATTGAATGTTGAAAATTGCGTGTACATTGCAGCGGCGGTGCACATGAAGAGGGGGCCGACGTAAAGCCACGGGTTGTAGTAGTGGATTCGTCGTGCTGTGTCCATGTTCAGAGTCAGCCTCTACTCAAACTTGGTACATTAACACCTAAGATGTGAGTGTGTGTTAAAGCGTACCTAAAATACCGGCAGACAGTGTTCCGACTATTTGAGAAAGCACCGCAGCCAAAACCCGCGTACCACTCTGCAACGGACTCGCGCCTTGCACGGCCTGGAACCATTCAGGGAGATAGTAGTTCAAGATACCGAGAGAGCCGAAGTGGCAGAAAGAAAATAAGACACTGAACGTGACTGTCCGTCTGACGACAACATTCCCCGGTATCATCGCGCCCTCGCCTTTATAGCCTTCCCAGCAAACAAAGAGGATAAGCATCACACCGGAGCCCACAAACAGCCCGATGATTGTCGCAGAGCCCCAATCCTTCTCCGTCCCACCCCACATCATAGTAAGAAGCAGCATGAAGATAGCCGGAATGAAAATCGCACACCCGATGAGATCCAGGTTCATGATTCGCTGGACCAGGGTCCGATCGCGCTGTATGGACGGGGGTCTGAAGAAGCACAGCATAGAGAGCAACGTCAGAGCACCGGGGGGAAGATTAACCCAGAAACACCACCGCCAGGTAGCCTTCTCTGTGAACGCGCCGCCGATGACGGGTGCTAGGATTAGACCCATAGCGAAGCAGCTGCTGCATATGCCTAGCAGCAGTGGTTTCGATTTCTCGGGAGAAACGGTGAGAACGATAACGAAGCCGCCACTTGCGACACCGGATGCCCCAATACCTGCGATTGCGCGACCCGCGATGAAAGTGTTGCTATTTGGCGCAAAGCCGCAGACGAGGCTCCCGACTAGGAAAATGGAGAAGAACGATATGTAGATCCAGCGGAGCGGAAACGTTGAGCTTAGCTTTCCTGCTAGCGGAGTCAACGCGCATGTTGTCAGTGAGTAGGCAGCCGGATACCAGGCCAATTGCGACGTATCCTTGAAGTCGGACGTGATGGATGGGATGGCCTAGCCGTGAAGGTCAGATCATTTACGTTTTTCGAATAGCAAGGGAGGTGGTAGTAGTACAGTTGCGATGACAAAAATATCCAAGGACATCAGAAACGCGCCAAAGCATATGCCTACGAAGATGGCTAAGAGCTTGAAACCGTGCATCGCGTTCGCGTTCGCCTCTGGTCCCTCAGTGCTGACCTCGGTACTGGTCGCATGCTGGGCTTGGGCAGGGCTGTCAGCATCGTCTTCTGGCTTGGTTGCTCTCCTGCCCTCATCTGGAGAAGACGCAGCCATACTCGAGATTTAGCTGTTGGGCTATGAAACGAGAGTGGCAGAATGTATTTGGTAATAGGCAAATGATCAAATCCACGACTACGTGACACAGGGAATCGGGCGCAAACTTGGACTCGGAGTGTGTTGGACCGGCGACATTCGTAACATGAAAGTCGCCGGTTTCAACTGTACATGATACAAACCCGTTCAGCCGCATGCCTGGAAGAAAAAGGATCTAGCAAGATAGACGGTTCGGCCAATGGCTGTTTATAGAACAAGACTACCCCAGTAACACCACCGCCAAACTGGAGCCGCAAATGCAGCTCCATCGCGGCTGTGTGATTATCGATGGGCAGACAACGACCGTTTTGTTCAAGTGACGTAGGCTGACGGCGTCTCACCACCCCTGCAGCACCTCCAAGTCTTCCACCTAACACCTCCATTCTCTCTCCCAACTCTAAATCAACAACAGACATCGCAAGGTGCAAGTCACTCACAATGAGCCTTATTTCCATCATCTGCACCCATGAGGTGTCACCTACTGTACGGAACCCTCTCGGACCCTGGGTGGAAGCTCATCTTAACTGACAGTGATAGGTTATCACATCTGTGCTATCGACAGCATACGAGGCTTCAAGCAAAATCGATTCACCTCCGAGCCTTATCCTTGTCATGACAGCGGACGCGGCCGAACTCCAGAAGTACACAAAAGACTCTGTCACCAAGCCACCCATTGAGTCCCTCCAGTATCCATTCCTCGGCTGGGACCTAGGCAAGATCGCCCAGTTCCTACAGGAGAACGCATCAAACACCGTGCTAGATCATACTACGTTCCTTGTCGCCGACGAGAAAACAACATTGGATGAGGATACCCTGCTCCTTGTTTACAATATTGAATATTCGCAGGAGAGTATACGGCTTTCCGCTAGCTATGCTAACAATCAGGCGGTGGCGATCTCGGTTGCGACCACGGATGTGGGCGAGCTGCGGAGCCTGGCGGATGATGATGGGGTGTACAGAGGGGGTCCGCAACGCCCGCCGCCAAAAAAGGGTGGGAAGGCGCCCAGGAAGCAGCTGTAAATAAGATCGTGTGTTCACATAGTAAATAATAAAACAGCACTACAGCTGCAAAAGGGCTCAAGCTATTGGATCAATGTAACCGCCCAACAACTGTGGCGGATTCACCACCAACAACAGCCCCAAGAGTATAGTAATCCTCCAATAGGCTACCAGTTGCAAATAGCCTAGCCAGGTCTGCGAGACTATATATACAAGCATTGTACAATGGCGCGATATCTCAGCTTCTTGATGTCATCGGCAAGATATAAGAAGACCATGGACCCCGTGAAGTATGAGTCACAACAACCGCCTGCTTCGCTCTACCACTGGACATCAGCCTTGCTAAGAAAAAAGGCGGCTTTCTGAACACAGCTGTCCTTCAGGCGCGTCTCTAGACAGTTCATTCAGCAAAACTTGGCCATGGGGGTTCGCAAGTTATACCAAATGCATGCTGCAATTCGCCGTTTGCTTGAGACTACGTTGAACGCGGAGGATTTTGCACTCATTAACAATTAGATAGCTGATAAATAGACCGACAGTTGCGAACGACAGATTCAGCAATACGAAGATAGTTGTTTTCATCAGCGCCCCAATCCCAAGATTTCATCCTCCTCACAGCATTGTCAACTTTCTTCTGGAAATCTTCCTCACTCTCGTCGTCGTCGCATTCACCATTCTTCGTATCCAGCGGCTTGTCGCCCAAAACATAAAAGGATATAAAAGACACTAGATCAGCTTGCACTCGAAGTCTGAATCTATCGCCAACCGGGTGATCGAGGAGATGACGAATCAACGACTGCATATACATGCGAGGTTTGGGCGTCAAGATCCATAGCGTAGGATCAAAGGTAGATGTGACTTTGACTGTGTCCCGGAGCGCAAAGCCGACAAGCGACAATGGGTAGAGATATATTGGACTTCTCTCATTTAGCTTGTGAATGATGGCCACTCGCTCCCATTGTCCGTATCTGCCGCTGACGTTGTTGGATGGGGCAACACAGGGGATTCCACAGTCTGATAGGATCTGCGATGAGAGTGAGAGCAGTGCATCGGGGACTGCCCATTCGACAAGCTGGGACTCGGAGGTTAGTAGTGTCCAACGGCTAGACTGCCACATATCACAAGAGTTTTTGTTGCTTACTAGAAGGACCACAGGTTCACCATGGCGCCACTGTATCTGCTGCCCGTATTCCACCACAGGGATATTCTTGTTAGCTAGAGCTTTCGCAGCTATTCTTATGAAGCGGGCATGAGGTTGTAGCGATGGTGTCTCGTCCGGGCACGGTTGTTCCATCTTTGGATCAGCTCGAATGGTAGGACCCTATTGGAAAATATGAAGGTCTTCTGAAGGTAAGGTGGATAATCCAATAACTAGGCGTCGTTCTGAGAGTTTGTCAAAGAGATGCAGTGAATTTTCTATTAATCACTACTTACCGCAACTGAGAATAACAAGGTAGTGAGCAGAAAGTGAATACTTTGGTTGAATCATGATGTCAGTATCGCGTCTTTGATCAGCTGTCTTCGTTTCTGCCTAATTTTGACTCAACCAACCTGTCCACTGACTATTCATCACTTTCACACATACAGCAGTATTCACAGGCTATTCAGGAGCAACGTTCAAAATCATGCCTTCTAATAGCAAGATGAGATGACTTCTTAAGCCACTGAAGACGTCCAGTGTTGAGTACTGGGAGATGAAACTAAAAATAGCCCAGGGTCCGCAGGATTATGCACCATTCCTCCTGTCACGCATAGACGAATTTGATAAAGCGCGGTTGATTTACAGAATCAGCCTTCAGAAGGGTCTGCCAGACCACCTATTCGGTCACCAAGCAGAGGTATAACGACTGGCAACACTCCTGGATCGAAAGGGGCAAAACTATCCGCGCGTCTTGTTCGCTTCTTTCAGTTCCACACACAGCCTCCGGGCCCTTCTGTGTTGACTTGGTGTCAGAGTTTTCTTGAGACGGAGAGACGAGTCCGGTGCATTGTCCAAGCACTGATCTTCTTGGAAAAAGGCTGAAATTGGGGCGCCATGCTCTCACTCAAACATCAGACTCGGAATGTCGCCAGAAGCTGGAGTCACAACTGAATGATGCTAAAAAGCATCAAAAACGTTTGACGTTATGTATGTGCAGGGCCGGAGTGATATCAGCGACCACAGATGGCATATGCCTAGTGGTCGCTTCCACAGAGCATTCATCGCCTGGAGATTGACGCCGACACCAACTGGTACCTGTGTATATCGCTGAGTCGCGAATGTGTAGCCCGGGGAGGCTGTTGCTCTAGAACTTGTGGCTGCTGCTTGCACAAGAGGGAGACTGGCAAAATTCCTAGCCAATCCCATTGCACTGAATTTTGCCCATGTTGTCTCGCTACGAATGGGCTCTCACCTTCCGACCACATCCCGGATAATGACGTAAAGGTCGAAGAGGATACAGTCAAATTTAATGTCATCTACGGGCAGGATCTATACAGCCGTCGAGTATACCGCGCTCATATCTGGGGAGTGGATGTCATCAACAATATTGAGGACTGACGGTGGAACGTGAAGTGGTTGCTCTTGTAGCTTTGCTGAATTGATCTGATCTGTACTTGCTGAATGATTTAGAACCAAATGATGTTTTAGAATACTTGCTCTGACCCTGACTATATCAAGTCATTGGATTAATACGTTCTCGCCCTTTTTGAATCGAATCCATGCTCTTTTAGCTGAGTGGAACGTGGTTGAGAGATTGAATGCAGTGTCGCATCGGAGCGTCTGACCTGTCAACCTAACCATGAGCCATTGAATACGAGATCTTCCTTGCACCAGTGATTCCTACCAAGTCAGAAGAATTTATCAGCCAGATCCTTCTCACAGAAGTACCTATCCTGCATTCCTCCTAGTATGATTATGGCCGTCTTCCCTCCCGAGATCCTCCAAGATATTGTCGGCCGCACGACTCCCAGCTGGCGATGGGGCTGGCGCTGGAAAGATAGGAGAAAGCGGATCCCGGTCGGCTCAGATCTAATTTGGTTCTTGAACTTACGCCTGGTCAACGTACGTCTCTTAGTTCGTATTAAACTACGCACTATCGCGTTGTTGACTTTGTTGGCCCTAGAGAACAGTTCGACAATATCGTGATCGACCGTTTCCTCGCAACAATTAGAGCCGGGCTCATCGGTCATGACCTTCCTATTTGCCATTGGGCCGCCGAACCCCCTGGACGATGGCAATGGGAAGACAATTACTATGCCTCTTGTGGGGCGGTTTCGAGAGTTTAAAGGATTAGCGACGAGGGGTATCTACCCACTTATCAACACTATCAATGCGGGAGTGGATGAGGTCGTTGAGATTTTCTCGCGAAGGAGCCAAATGGAACCCAAGATGTTTCTAACAACCTGCTCTTGAAGACGGCAGAGATGGAGGTCAATTTTCAGGATCAGCTGGGGAGAGCGCCGCTGATCTGGGCCGCGGCAAGAGGGTTTGATAACGTGGTGAAGGAGCTGTTACTGAGAGAGGAAATCAGCGTCTGTTGAGACACACCGTTGCTTCTCGCCGCCAAAGAGGGGGAAATTCACAATGTGAATATGCTATTGAAGGCCCCAGGTATGGATATTTGGCACAGAAATCAATGAAACAATACAGCGCTGGCGTTGGCGGCGGAGTCGGGTCACACAGAGGTTGTGAGACGATTGCTCGATCCGGACCTCAAGGTAATACAGGACATCATATGTGATGCCATGCAAAACACAAAAGAGGCTTTGGTTGCTATTCGGAGGACACTGAGAAATTTTCTCCGTTCTGAAAAGAAGAGGGTTGCGCAGGAAAGGAGGTTGGAGGCGGCGTACAAGCTGCTTTCGGCCGGTCTGGATAGGGTGGGTTCATGATCCTTATACAGATGATATCAACGCAAAATGCAGAGGAATTGAGAATTCAGGTGTTATGCTCTCAGTTGACTCCCAGCTTTCATAAATCATTGGTGTATTTTCTAGCGAGGTCCCAACATTTATGGGGTTAGGCAAAGTTTCATCCAGCATACGTATTCATTCTTTTCTTCGTACATAGTCGATTCTCTCAGCCCACTGTGAACGAGACTCGCTTCAGGCTGCCTAGAAGCGTAACTACGACCAGTTCAGTCTGCATAGCATATAGCTCGTCCACTTGTTTTGGTGCTCGTTCCCATCGATGAACTCCTGAACAGGCCTCGGTACGAAGATGGTGGGGCCAGACCTACCCCGCGTCATTCTCGACATTGCTTCCTATCATCAACTGACTCACTCCCACTTCAAGCATAGTTCACCTCCAGTTGCAAACCAGTACACAATGCCATATAACCTCAAGGGGAAAAATGTCCTCGTCACGGGGGGCTCAAGGTAGCATCTCATATGCCTTCTTTCCCCCAAAGCTAACGTCGGTTCAGGGGCTTGGGCGCCGTGATATGCCAGAAATTCGCAGCTGAGGGGTGCAATGTAGCCATTAACTATCACTCAAGCCGTGTGGTTGCGGAAGACCTTGCTAGTCGATTAGCTAAAGAGTACTCCATCAAGTCCATTGTTCTCCAAGGGGTCCGTTTAATTTCTGCAGGCACGTTGGAAGAGAATTGACATTGTACACTTTACAGGACGCTGAACTCCCAGAGGACAATCAACGTATTGTCCAAGAGGCTAATGAGCAATTATCGGGCTTGGATATTGTTATTGCAAATGCTGGGTGGACTCGCTTCGCCAACCAACGGGACATTTACGACTTATCTTTCGAGGAATGGGACAAGGCAAGTTACAGACTGGCTGTCCTTGTTCGTGATGCTAACTGTATGCAGGGCTGGAGAGTGAATGTGATGTCGCATTTACAACTCATGCAAGCGGCTAAGCCGATATTCGAGAAGAATGCGGATGGAGGTGTTTATATAATGACCTCATCGATCGCAGTACGTTCTCTCTCTTCAAGGACCTATAACCCATGTCTCATATGCAATAATTAGGGCATCACTACAGACGGAAGTAGCATGGGCTACTCGGTGAGCAAGGCTGCTGCTTTGCATCTCATGAAGCACCTTGCGCTGTCCGTGGGACCAAAAATCCGTGTCAATGCTGTTCTACCGGGACTGATGTTGACCGAGTGGGTGAGTGCCATTGCCATGGACGTTCAAACATTCTTCTGGTATTAAGATGTCGATTAGGGTAAAAAGTTTGGCGATTCGGCGATTGAGTGGCTCAATGAAAAGGCCATATTGAAGCAGGAGGTGATGCTGTTGTCCTCGGTATCTTCGTCTGCTTGCTGATTTGCTACTAGACCGACCTGGAGGATTGCGCGAATATGTTTGTCACTTTGGCAAAGAATACGTCCATTACTGGACAGCAGATTGTCATTGGTAGGTTCTCTCCCCTCCTGCGCTGATTAGGTGTACTCATCGATGCAGATTCGGGACTCGCCATGGGAAGGGCCTCCCCGAGCAAATAGCAGCACGGAGTATATATTCGATGTCCATGACCACAAAATGCCATGATCGGCATGAGAAAGTGCATAGTTTCTACAACATCGCAGTCCTGGTTCATATACCCAGATATTCCGTATGTGCTAGCAGAGTGCTTGTCAGCAAGGTCAACTGGAGGTTGGCTTGGCGGGAAAATATATAGATTAGCTTTTCAGGTAGACAACTAAATTGCTCCTACATCGCTCATTATTCATGGAATACCCCACAGAGATTTCAACCTTGAATTCGACGAAGACAATGGGTAGTGGAAGATCAAGAAGAAGAGACAAGTCGATTATTATAGGACAATCTTGACAGGTGCAAAAAGATATAGACAAAAAAACGATGCATCATCCGTGAATCGAACACGGGCCTCGTCGATGGCAACGACGAATTCTACCACTAGACCAATGATGCTATTGCTTGGCATATCTAATTAATTAGTGCTACATAGAGCAAACAGCGACCAAAGATTCTCTACAAAACTGTCCACAACTGACCCTAGGGTATCATATGAACATCACTTGCTCGGTTGTTTGGTTCGCAACGTTGATCTTACCGGGACCAATGGGACAACAAATCCCGTATTGCTAGTAATATTTTACCGATAGGAACCGCAACGACATGGCCATCCTGGTTCATGATATCGATTAACCGAGAAGGCAAACACCTTCCTAAAGCCGCTTAGTGGAATCCTTCCACAAAGTGGACCATTGTTGACATCGCCGATTGTCAATCATCAACAAATTTGAGACGGAAGTGGCTAAACTACGATGGAGGACTGAGGCGCTGGATATTGGTACGTCTTCATTTACTCCGTATGGTCCTTGCCTGTGAAATTTGCTCAATTACTCAAAATTACCAGATATCTTGAGCCTTTTGAACGCATTTCTCGAGCTTCCGAACAAAGTACCCTCGGCTGATCAGTTTCCCGACCGTGCAAAATGGTTAGGATTCTGCTAGTAGATGTAACCTTTGGCTGTCCCACATCCCAATAACAACCAATCCTCGGCCAAGTCGCCGGTTCCTGGCAGAAACCCCCAAAAAGGCTTGGAATGATTGGCGGGGGTGGAGCAAAAATGCTTGTGCTGGCTTGACCAAGATAAGCACTCCAGCCCCCTCAAATAGGCAACCAAAAAGCCGCCATTAATCAATCGAGTAATTCAAAGACAACTATCGCGCCACTCCCACGGTCTTCCGGTGGACTTAATTAAACATCCTGAACTAATGCCTTTATGGTGTCTGCAGAGAAAATCCCGCAATGCCTTGCTGGACTCTGCATGGTGCGATGCGCGTGCCCTCGCTTTGCCCCCGACCCCTAGCATCATGCCGGCTGCCGTCACATGGAATGATAATTTCGCCTTTCCAGACAACTGACATGCAAATATAAATATCGATCGGCTACCGATCCAGATTGCTGTCCTTTGTCTTTATCTCTACCCTGTGCATTCGGCTCCGCAGTCCTCCCCGCAATGCTCTCCTCAACTCTCTACGCAGGCTTGCTCTGCTCCCTTGCAGCCCCAGCCTTTGGCGTGGTGCACGAGAAACTTTCAGCTGTTCCCAGTGGCTGGACGCTCGTCAAAGATGCATCGGAGAGCGACACGATCACTCTCTCAGTTGCCCTTGCTCGGCAGAACCTCGACCAGCTAGAGTCCAAGTTGACGACACTGGCGACCCCAGGGAACGCGGAGTACGGCCAGTGGCTGGACCAGTCCGATATTGAGTCCCTATTCCCTACCGCAAGCGATGATGATGTTATCCAATGGCTCAAGGATGCTGGCATCACCCAAGTGTCTCGTCAGGGCAGCTTGGTGAACTTTGCAACCACAGTGGGAACGGCGAACAAGCTCTTCGACACCAAGTTCTCCTACTACCGTAATGGTGCTTCGCAAAAACTGCGTACGACGCAGTACTCCATTCCCGACAGCCTGACGGACTCGATCGATCTGATTGCTCCCACTGTCTTCTTTGGCAAGGAGCAAGAAAGCACACTGCCATCTCACGCAGTGAAGCTTCCAGCCCTTCCTAGGAGGGCAGCATCTAACAGCTCTTGCGCGAACCTCATCACTCCCGCCTGTCTGGTGGAGATGTACAACCTCGGCGACTACAAGCCTGATGCATCTTCGGGAAGTCGAGTCGGCTTTGGTAGTTTCTTGAATGAGTCAGCCAACTATGCAGATTTGGCGATTTATGAGAAGCTGTTCAATATCCCGTCCCAGAATTTCTCGGTCGAATTGATTAACGGAGGTGTCAATGATCAGAATTGGGCGACTGCTTCCCTCGGCGAGGCGAATCTGGACGTGGAGTTGATCGTAGCCGTCAGCCACCCCTTGCCAGTAGTGGAGTTTATCACTGGTGGTTCACCGTAAGGCAGTCCTTCCGAGGTGAAAGCAATCATGCTAAAATGAACTAGGCCGTTTGTTCCCAACGTGGACGAGCCCACCGCTGCAGACAACCAGAATGAGCCCTACCTCGAGTACTACGAGTACTTGCTCTCCAAACCCAACTCCAAGCTGCCTCAGGTGATTTCCAACTCGTATGGCGACGATGAACAGGTAAGCGGCCTCGCAGTTCCGTTGTATAGGTAGACACTAATCTGTTAGACTGTTCCCGAGTACTACGCCAGAAGGGTGTGCAACCTAATCGGCTTGATGGGTCTTCGTGGTATCACGGTGCTCGAGTCTTCTGGTGACACCGGTAAGCACAGATCCTCTGGCAGTCTCTTCCATACTAACATGGTCAAAGGAATCGGCTCGGCGTGCATGTCCAATGATGGCACCAACACTCCCCAATTCACTCCCACCTTCCCTGGCACCTGCCCCTTCATCACCGCGGTTGGTGGTACCCAGTCCTATGCTCCTGAAGTTGCCTGGGACGGCAGCTCCGGCGGATTCAGCAACTACTTCAGCCGTCCCTGGTACCAGTATTTGGCGGTGGAGGACTACCTCGACAACCACGTTACCGAGGATACCAAGAACTACTATTCTCAGTACACCAACTTCAGGGGCCGTGCATTCCCTGACGTTTCAGCCCATAGCTTGACTCCTTAGTACGTGGCCCTGATTTCATTAACGTCCGCGTTCTAATCGCATGTAGCTACGAGGTTGTCTTAACTGGCAAACATTACAAGTCTGGCGGCACATCCGCTGCCTGCCCCGTCTTTGCCGGTATTGTCGCTATGTTGAACGACGCCCGTCTCCGCGCCGGCAAGTCTACCCTTGGCTTCCTGAACCCATTGCTCTATAGCATACTGGCGGAAGGATTCACCGACATCACGGCCGGAGCCTCAGTCGGTTGTGATGGTATCAACCCTCAGACCGGCAAGCCAGTTCCTGGTGGTGGCATCATCCCCTACGCTCACTGGAATGCTACTGAGGGCTGGGATCCTGTCACCGGTCTTGGTGTTCCCGATTTCATGAAGTTGAAGGATTTGGTCTTGTCCTTGTAATTGTAGGAGTGAGTAGATGAGCAATCATAACATTTTCTTCCCCTTGAGTCTCATTTATTCGGTGGTATTGTCCACGATATTCGCGGTACGTCAGGCACACCATGTCTCGTATTGTGGACATAGCCAAATCTTGCTTCTTGTAGGATGCAGTAGTGGTGCTTTCTGAGAAATGAAGGTGGATCAGAACGCCTACAGAAAGGCTGTAAATGATAAGGCTGTTTTTGTCATCGCAAGGCTGATGACACGTTGGATGGCGAAGTGGTTAGTTGTTCCAATGCTGTGGTTGGCTCGACTACTTGATGAAAGGCTGGTGTGCGCAACAGCTGCTCAAGTAACAGCAGAGCCTTGCATTAGCTTGCTTGGCCGCTGGCTGTGCCACGCCATGGAGCCTGCTATAAGCCGCCGACCTCGTCGGTTCAGAAATACGTCTCTTCTATCGATGCATCGACTTCGACATCTACAGCTAGAACATTATTAGTAACGCCGCTTGATGATCCGAGCATGGACAACACTCACGTCGACCAGCCATCGCCACCTCAGTCGGTACACGATTCCGAAGACGAATGGCTCGCGAGTCCGCAGCACCCGTCAACACAGGTGAGGCAATTGTGGAACATGCAATTCTCCAGTTCGCAATGGGATCCATATGCGACGAAGCCTTTGAGGTCTTTGAGAGAAGCAGTCCTTATTCCTGGGAATTATTCTGAGATCCAAGCGATACTGAAGAACGAGCAAGTGGATGTGGACGAGAAGGGCCCAGATGGCCGAACTGCCCTTTCGCTAGCCATTGAGTGCGGCAAGTACTACGTCGTAAAAATTTTGCTGGGCAACGGAGCCGACCCCAATATTCGAGAAGATCGAAACCGCACCCCATTCTTTTGGGCCACTACGCAAAGCCAACGTGCCTCCAATCTTAATTACAATTATAAGGACATGATTAAATCTCTCCTGGACTTTGAGGCAGATCCGGTTTTAACAGATGACGAAGGAAACACCCCGCTTGCTGAGGCTGCTGCTATAGGAAATGAAGAATTCGTGAAGCAGGCTGTGGAGGCTGTGGAGTCTGGTCTTGCCAAAATCAACACGCAGGGCGATGAGGAAAAAACTCCGCTGATGCGTGCAACAACTGGAGGATGGCCAAATTGTATGAGATATCTTTTACCACACCCCGCCGATATGGGTAGTTGTGCTTGGTGGGAACGATTCCTTCAGACCAGGGCACGGCAAAGAGAGAAGGATCCGCGCCGATCTCAATTCAAGGACCTTTGTATGGAAGATCGTACTGGCTTAGAAGATCTAATATCCCAGCTGCCAAACGATTCCGTTTCGGGAACGAATCCTCCCGGCGGGCGCACGTTTCTCTCGTGGGCTGTGGAATATGAAGACGAAGAAATCGTTGAACGACTTCTGCGTTGGGAAGAGAATCCCAACGTTCGTGATAAAACGGATCATAAGATGAGCCCCTTGATAAAGGCATTGAAAATTGACAATATGGCCATCGTCGACCTGCTCAAGGGGAGAGACAAATATTCGATGCATATTTTGGTGGACGAAGCTGATGATATGGGTGAAGAGCAAGCCTTGGAGCTCGCACGCAAGCTTCTAGAGCGAGGATACGATCTTAACAAGCGTGATTCCGAAGGCCGGAATCCCCTCCACATCGCATGTCATAAAGGGAGAAAACGCTTTGTTGAGGAGTTTCTCCATCCAAATTTCGGAACCCAAAACGCCTCCGTTCATGAGAAGGATAATACCGGGAAAACGCCCTTGCAGTATGCAATCGGCAACAAGGACATCGTCAAGCTTCTGGTCGAACGCGGGGCAGACCTCAGTGATGTGGAAACTGCAAGTCTGTTCAAACTCGGAGAACCAAAGCCGCTCTGCGTCCAATTGACTAATATTCGGGGCCCTAACCAAACTCTTCTTCTGATCAGTGACCATAACGAAGCACGACAGCTGTGGAACCCGGAGTTTGGAGTGCCCCAATTACGGTGATTTACCATCTAGCCTTTCTCAAAAAGTCTTGCCCCAGTACTGACTCTGCCAGTCTCTTCAATTTGGAAATACCAGAGTTTAGCAGCCTTGAGATCAGAGAGGATCCTGTTTTACGTCATAAATATGGTGAATATTGTCGATTCTTTCAGCCAAAGTGTCCAGCCCAGCGCGGTGAAACTCAGTTGTTCAAGCTATGTATATCTTTTCCTGGCTTGACGCGACGTTCTGAGAGATCTCCACTGGAGATCCGCCTTTCCAAGCTTTTTCCATTGGAGATAGCCTGGACCGTTAGGGAAATGGAGCATAAACCTGCATTTGGATACATCAGCACGCTTTCGAACTCTGAAGTACCTAAGGACCACGGGGAACTTCTCAGAAAGTTGATGACCGAAGTTGCCCGGGAATGGAGGAAGAGGGTACGGATTTTAGCGGATGAAATCAATGACATTGTAAGCGTGCCTCTGATCCCCGATATCCCGGACGGACCTGATCTTTCCTCAATTGGCAAAAAAGAGATCAGACCAGGTCGAACAGGATGGTAGAAGCCGGGCTGTCCTCGGGAGGTTGCAGAGAAAGGCAGGACAACACGCTAAGCTGCGAGGTTGGTTGAAAGACCACATTACTGGACTCACACACGTGGTGGATGTCGATTCGTATTTGCGAAACGAGCAACATGGTGATCAGAAGGGCCCGCTTAGGAAAATAATCTGGGAGATGGATCAGGAGGTGAGTTCAGGACTTGCGCGCATCGAGCAAAACATTCGCGAGTCACTACAGATTGTGAGTGCATCCCCCCATCTACTCTCGACCCAGCTGACCGGTGGTTGATAGGAAATTGCATGGATCTCCATTAGCGAGGCCACAAGCATCAAACGGCTAACTTGGGTTACTGTAAGTCAATTCAAACCCACCGGTTCGCAGACTGACTCTCAAGTTCATATTTCTCCCCCTTATGTTCACGTCGGTAAGTCTACGCGCAACAAAGGAATCCATCTACATCTTTCCTGATTACTTACACATCTCCCAAGAGCCTCTTCGGGATGAATATAAACATTCTGAAAGACAATCCCGACTGGAGATGGTTCCTTCCAATTGCGGTATCTTTGATACTTTTGACCTTCGGTTTATGGTTGCTCTTTGACTTGGTAGGTACTCGAATGCTGTGGTTGCTGTGGTGAAACGAGTGATGGTGTCTAATCTGAGTGGCCTAGGCTGAGCCATTGGAGTTCCGGATGAAGAGATTGATAAATTCCAGGGAGAATCCCAAATATACGAGGCCTGATGACGAATGGAAGTCCTTTGAATCAAGTGTTGTTTGATATGGATAGGTATACATATTCCACTATCGCAGTCTGTTCAGAAGGCCCGGATCACTGCCCCGTTCGTTACATAATTGTCATAACTGGTCAACACCCTGTTAACTAGAATCAGTAACCTGACCTCATGTCCTTCTTTCGTGGTTTTCGAAACCACTACATGATAGTCACAGTTTGAGAGGACGAATCCATGTCCAACCAATAAGGAATAAATAATTAGCCATTCTTAAAAGAAAAGCTCTGCCAGCCCCTTTCCAGTCCCCATAACTAGCCGTAGAAACGAAGAGTGCCTCATGCTCATAGAAGCCGTCGTCCAAGTCGGTACCATGCTCTTAGGAGGGCCTTGCAACAGTTTTTCGACCCAGAGATGATATGATGTAGTAATTGTCTCTTCTGGGATAAGCGCTAGGCACGCATGTCTACACAGCTAAGGCGTTTTTGCACGTGCTACCAAAACCAGCAGGTGCTAATAGACGTGATTGGAGGTGCAGGAAATAATAAAAGTATATGCCTATCTCTCCCTTCTCTGCAATCTTATGCCGTTACCCACGACTTTAGTCTTTCCCATCGTTTACTGGTTAGGCTCGAGCGGCTCGAAACCCTTAGCACTTTGGGGAGGGCTTGTTTTGCAGAAAGTGCGTTAGTGTCTGGGAGGACTGTCACAGAGTTGTAATTTACTAAGTTGTGAGAGCTGTCTGTGCTATCACAGTTGTGTTATATAGTTACACGCCTAGGCCTAATACACCAGTAGTGCGGTCAGGGTGACAGAACATGATGGTATCAAGAACAGCAACTCCAACAATTAGAAACTAATCTTCCCTTTCTGATGGTCACCTTCCAGGCTTCCATCATCACCGCGGGGAGTCTAACGGGCGCCTATCATCAAGCAAGGCGAGCCTGTCTTGTTGACAGGATAATGAAAAGCGTGGGGTTTGCGATGCAATTTATATTAAGAGAGTTAAAACTAACAGTGGAATACAGAGAAGCAGCTCCACACCGAGATATATCATGACCTTACTATTACATCCAAATCTCCCCTTACTCCTTGAAATGCACCCGGCCTATCCCTATCAGCAGCCGTTCCCCAACAAACCTGAGCTGAAGACGCTCTCAAACTTTGTTTTGTCCAGGAACGACACGCACGCTTGAATCTTATCATTATACTCACCAGTCGCAGGCTTACACACGGTCATTATATTGCACAACAGTTCTAGGTTTCGCCGTATTTCACGGGTCGATGAGAACACGTTATAGCCTATGTCCCGCGGGCTTTGCAAAATATCGAGCTGGACTTCGGCGGCTAATGCCAGCGGCCGCATTATGAAAAATGTCATCTCTTTATAGGCAGGGATCTTTGGGTAGAGCCAATGTTAGTATATGTTATCTTTCTGTTCTAGATCGCGCGGGAGTGAGTATGCCCGTTGCGTTCAAACTAGTGGGTGAAGGGAAAAGCAAATTGGGGGACACATACTTGTTGAGCATCACTAACATTGGCTTCTCGAATCAGGTCGCACATAGCGTTTGCAACAGCGACACATGAAGTTCGGTACTCTTTGGTAACAGGACCTAGAAACGCGGCTTTCTGAGATCCAATAATGGCGGTTTTGAACCAATCTATGTGAGCGCCCAGAACAATAATACACGTGAGTACTCGAAGTTCATTATCTGGCCCACTGAGAAACTCTGGTGTTGAGAGAGAGTTACACATGATTGTTATATCCCTTCCAATTTTCTCATGGACAAGACAGAAATTATAGTCTGATGTGCTGTCTGATATGTATTTCTTGGTCATCTCGCGATGGCGGTCCCCGTCTACGACAAGCTTCATAGAGAGAATGAAGAGCGAAAAGACGGAGAATCCCTTCGCCATACATTTCGTGATTTCTTCGGAAAGATAGACAATCTGATCTGGATCAGAATCCATTGTTGAGTTGGGGACTGGTATTGCGGTGCGGATCTAGATCAGATTTGTTAATTACAAAAGAGAGGATAAAGTTGTAACCAAGGACAGGCTTACCTTATTGTATTTGACTGGTATACAGCATGGAAAGCTCGCAGTCGCATTGCAATGCATCGCGAATGCAATCCAGAATGTTCGTCTTATCTTCTGAAGACATCCAGAGCTATGTGATTTTGGCAGCATGATCTGAGAGCTATCGCTCTCCCGTTCGGCTGAGGTCTGATCGAGCATGTCATATCCTAGCAGGCTTATTAATTGCATAGTACGTGCTATGGTTAGAAGCCCTTTCGGTCTGCTGATGTGAGTAAACTCAAACCTCGCAACAAGAAGCAGAGCTTGAACTGTCTCAATGTTCAGGAAAGAAGAGTTATCGGCCAGGTTCTCGGCTTTTTCCAGATGGAAGCGGGCCGCTAGGTAGGACTCCATTGCTAGGGCTGACTCCCCACATGCACTTGACCCAGACAGGGCAGCTGCATATTTCAGGGCCATGCATTGGTGTGCCTCCATTGGAATAATGGAGTGCGAGAACTCTTGCTGGTCAATAAGCATCATGTGTTTCTGCACTACGTCAAAATATGACTGGCATCTGAATGATGGAATATTAGACTTGCGGTTGTTTATGCTTTTAGCGTAATGAAGCACCTACTGTTGCTCAAGTCCGAATAATGGAGTGGCTTGCTCAAACGGTGAGTTGAAGAGAGAACCTGGAGGCTTGTCTTTCAGGCTGCTCATATTCATATATAGGTTTGAATGGGCTTCATCTGTACCCGAGCTATTCACGGCATCGACCATGGTTGGTGGCTGATGGTGGCTGCTAAAGTACCTATAAGTCTACTAAATAGATCCTCAGGTTTGTTTACGGAAGAACATACCTAGGGTCAAACTCCGGAAATATGACGTTCGAGTAGCCAATTTCATCACCTTGTGACAGTAGATTGTATCCAAGCTGCGGATTGTGAGACAGATATTGGGGGGGTAATGGTGAATTCGGTTCTATGGACTCCATTGTGATCTGAAGTCCATATTCCGGGAGACTCGTTTCCACTTGTACTACATTTGTAAGCGCGGAGAAAGCCAATAGTCACCAATGACAGATTCTTTGGCGACGCAGCATCTGGAGGAAACCTTACGTAGGCGAGAGTGAAGTAAATTCAAAGCCGACTTTATTTCGTCGTTGTTTGTATTCTCCGATGGATAAACGCATGTCTGACCCGACTTATGACAGCGATGGCACTGCGGCTTTTCCCTATCACAGCGTACCTTGCGCTCACGGCATAAATTGCAGGTCGTTCGCTTCAGCTGAGATGAAGTCACATGGGATTGAGATTGAATCTTGTCGGCCCGGCCTAGAGATGCCATCGTGATCGTCGCACTCAACCTGGAGGTCATCAAAAGGTTTTGCTCGAGTATAGGTATAGAGCACGATAGGGTCGCTTCGCTACGTTTTTTTTTTTGTACCAAGCTTTCGTTATAACTTATAACTATCAGCCAATTGCGGGGGTGGAAGCAGGATCCGATCGCTGCTGCTGCCCTAAGGCACTCGCACGCCGTTACTTTCAGTTGGAAGTAGGGCACGCGGCCGTTGGAGCACACCTGAGTCGTATTCACGCACAGGAGACAGTCGTATGTCCGTGGTGCCAAGCACCGAAAGAGACAGTCCAGCACCTGCTATTGAATGCAGGCACTGGCGCAAGCAACGGAGGGTATTTTATAGGACCCTGATCAGACAAGGGGTCAACACAGCGACGGCCAGAGAGAAAGCCCCAGACGGACGGCCTTTTAAGGATCAGAGAACCACTCAGGCTCTCCTAGAAATGCTCTCAACCACTGCAATTGGATATGCACAGGGAGACAAGACGCGGGAAGTAGATCGCATCTAGAGGGACAATCAAGCGTGCTAAGGTGAGATCCACACAGCCAGGACTACCAAGGAGGGCCAGGCCGAGTGCCTTTGCGCGGATTAGGTGGATCAGGCGAAGAAAAGGAAAAGAAACAGAAGGACCAGACAATAAAGGGAGAGAACGCGGCCGGACCACGCTTAGCCGCGTTAGGACCAGTTGAGTCATTGCGCCGCTTTGCACCACTCTTAGGCAACATTAATCCTGTTGCCTGGACCAGACAGTTTGGGACAGGTTGTGATAGGTATACATTAGCGCGACGTAGTTTCCTGGCGATGCCTGCATGCACCAAAGAAGATAAGATATATATGCCAGTTGATTCCTGGTTCTAGTACTGCCAGGTAGGCCCTCTACCCCGCTCCATAGATCAGTGGCTGCTAGCGCATTGGCTCCCACTTGTCCCAGGGACCCCCTGGGCCGTGATGCTCATAGCGCCTACGAGACCAGCTGTCAAACATTTGCTTTTCGCATGTGCTATCAGTGCCGGACGCCCTATATTATTGAGTATCCCACTTGCCTACCGTGAGACGTAGTCTATATAGCCGCGTGGATTACTTATAGCAAGTAGGGGTAGAATCAGGATTTTGTAGGGGTTTCTGATTGGGCTCCGGCCCAAAGCCGTCACGCACCCGTAACCTAGATGTGTGCTGGACCGATTGGTCCTCGGAAAGGCCCTTGTTTCGAACACCGAACACCTCCGAAATCTCGCTACGCGGCCGTCGTGCCTTGTGTTTTCTCTTTTTCTCCCCTAACGAGTTCTTTTGGTCCATTGAATGCCATTCACTTCAATCCTAAAGGCTTCAGCATAACGTTAAGAGAAGGCAGGTAAGGCTCGCACCTAACGATACACCTGTCCCTAGAGGGAACTGGGGGCAGGTTGTCTCTTTCAATTCGCCGAGTTCTCACAGCGGGCTTGGGTGGACAGTATCTCTGCTCAAACTAAGTCGGGAATATCTTGCAGGTAACAGGTGAACTCCTCAGCATCTCGACCAACACGCTGTGACTTGAGCAAAGAGGTTTAACCCCGAACACTAGATATAAACCACATTCAGCAAGAATGGAAAACATAGGTTGTTTTAAAAATTGAAGCAAATTTGGCTATCAAAGGCCCGTAGACCGGTCGTCCAGAAGAGGCGACACATAGAGTCCTATATGTTCTTCCAAGTCCGCATTTGCTCACTCAATCTGGCCATCTGTCTCGAAGCTATGCGGAGTAGAGGTAAGAGAGGTACTATTCACTCGACGGGCCGGTTGCATCCGGAATTCACTAACAAGAACAATTCCCAACGTAGATATCCAGTGGTTGACAGGCAATATGGCTTCCAGGCATGATGAGCGAACCTAATCAACGGAAACACTTCTTCGGCGGCCCAGGTCCCCTTCCACGGAACCAACTGGTTCATCTTGGTTAGCTGATCAATAATGGCGAGATGCTGTCATAGCTATACGTTTCCTGCTGATGGGGATCAAGTCCATTAATGTATCTCGTCAGAATGTTCAAGCACAGACATCGGGAGGAGAAAGAATTCCTACAGCCGTCGGGAGACGGGGTGATTCGGCGGCAGGTGTCACATTTTCGGCTCCCTCCGTCCACGTATTTGCACATCTCGGGTCAATAGTCTTCACAGAACACTGGTTTGTAGGCCTCTGAGCGTTGTGTGACGTTCAGAAGCAGGCCAAAATAGAATTGTTGATCTCCAGTCCCTGAAATTCAGGAGGTTTCTTGCTTCACTTGTGAATCTCACGAAGTCAGGAGCAGAAATTGGACTACATTCCCATCCCTTGCACAGTAGTACTCGGTACGTAAAAGGACCCGAGGTGGAGCTAGTGTTCTGACCAAGCGCTGTGATAAGTAGTTAATTGTTTGAAAACTCCAAGCCATATTTGTGTCAGGAGTATAAAGAGAGCCAGCTCATCCATCGCATTTCACGGGTCCGACACGGTAACACGGCGAATGAGTCACAGCGGTTTATGCCTATTGGAGGCATGCCGAGAGCAATCACCTCGTCCAAATATGGTACCAGGGTCCCTGCAGCTGAGTTTTGCAGACATCTGGGTATCGTTGGACGGCAGCAATGCACTGAAAGTGTTAGATTGCTTGCATCTTGGTAGGGCTCGGGCGCTCGGCCGCGACGATGTGCCAAATAGCTTCGGGGGTCCGGCCGAGCATGTCGATCCAAGCTCGGCAGCCAATGCGAACTCAGATCCGGCCCCACTATGAATGTGGCTTGCTGACAGGCATTGGGAATCGGAAATATCAATGGCGCTTTTGGTTTAGCGCTCTGTAGCTGCATACAAAGAAATGAGTCTCTTTCGGATGCACCGCCGAGTAGGGGATGTATAGATACGCTAAAGGCTAAAGGCTGCGGTATATTTCATTCTAACTTAAGCCAGAAAGTTACGTTGGGATTTTTCTTTCTCTCTGTATTATCATCACCAGGCTGAAAGGTAGTTGGTTCGAGCGTTCTAAGCTTTGATTCAAAATCATGTCAACATTCGGCGTTCGCGATGCGCCATTCGGCCAGCTATGTCGACTAGCTCTCGGTCCTAGGGTTTTCCGTTATCCCGATGAGCAAGAAGGATTCGAGTATCAACCGGCGGAAGAAACACCACCTGAAGCGCCTACGCCTGAAGAACACAGCGACTCGACAGATACAAATGCGGATGTGGAAAAGGCCGCGCCAGTGCCGTCGCCAGGCCAGTCAAAGTCTGGTTACCAGACTGTAGGGTGGTATAGCGACAGCGATCCCGAAAACCCGCAGGTGTGGTCCCTGGCAAAGAAGACCATTACTTTCACCCAGATCTGCCTTCTCACCTTTGCAGGTCAGTTTACGAGGGATTTGGCAAGATTTGTTCTAACAGGCTATAGTATACTGTGGATCTGCAATCATCACTCCAGCGCAGCCAGTATTTGTTGAAGTGTTTGGTGTTGGTGCCCAAGAATCGTCTTTGGCGCTCTCGATGTATGTTTTGGGATATGTAAGTGATCCCATACCTTCAGCAGAGATGTAACTACTAACGAGGGTGTGTTAAGGGAATCGGGCCGTTATTCTTCAGTCCTTTGTCCGAAGTCCCAGCAGTTGGGCGGAACATTCCTTACTTTGTTTCATTTTCGCTCTTTATCATTATCACAGCTGTGGCTTCTCGAGTGTCGAACTTTGCAGGGCTTATTGTGCTACGGTTTCTTCAAGGGCTCCTAGGCGGCCCTGTTCTGGCGACTGGAGGAGCCTCGGCTGCCGATATCCTTTCTTTCCCAAAGATCCCTTACGGTCTCACTTTCTGGGGATGTGCCACCTTGGCAGGGCCCGCGCTCGGGCCGCTTTTGTCAGGGTTCTCAGCGCCGTTGAGCTCCTGGAGGTGGTCTATGTATGAGCTGCTAATTCTCTGTGGCTTCACATGGATTCTCCTCTTCTTCTTCCTGCCAGAAACCAACGCCGACTTTATCCTTTTGAAACGGGCCAAGCGCCTGCGCAAATCTACCGGAAATCCGAATCTTCGATCGGACTCGGAAATTAAGCAAGGAAACATTCACTTCCTGTCCCTTCTGGGCGGTTATCTGACTACGCCTTTCCTGGTCACGCTGAAGGATCCGTCTGTGGCTTTTATTAATATCTACACTGGTCTTATCTACGGCATTTTTGTGAGTCTCGGAATATCATGATTATGGGAATTGGCCGCAGGACAGTGAACTAAAAAATGACACTTAGTACTCTTACTTTGAATCGTTCCCGATTGTTTATACCCAGATTCACGGGTTCTCTACGGGCATAATGGGGACTATCTTTCTCAGTGTGGTTGTTGCTTGCTTCTTCGGAGCTGGCTCCTACCTTGCGCTTGTCAAGTTCCACTATGAACCTTACACCTATAAAAACGGAATTGGCTCTCCCGAGCATCGACTTCTTCCAGGGGTTGTTGCGGCATTGATTGCACCGTGTGGAATTCTTATTTTCGCTTGGACCTCCCGGGACTGGATCAATTGGGTTGTACCCACGATTGGCATCGTTCTTTACATGGCATGTGTCTTTGTGGTAAGTGGATTGACAGAGATTAAAAGGTTTGAGGCACTAAAGTCTTCCTAGATTACAATGTGCATTTTCATATACTTGCCTATCTCTTACCCTCGCTATGCTGCGAGTTTGTTTGCAGCTAATTGTAAGTTGCAAACATGCTTCTATGCTGTTCGTCCTTGAACATTGTCTCCTCTAACCCACCCTTTCAATAGCGTTCCTTCGTAGCGCATTGGCTTGTGGCGCTATCCACTTCTCGCAACCTCTTTTCAATAATCTTGGTATTGGAAGAGGATGTACACTCCTCGCCGGGTTGACGTGGGCATGCTTTTTCGGTATTCTTATACTGTGGAGGTATGGTGACAAACTGAGAGCCAGAAGTACTTTCGCCCAGGTTTACTGATTGGCCTGCTGTGGAATGGTTTGAGAGACGCGAATTTCAGCATGGTTGACACATGAGCCTGGAACTTACTGGTTGGAGGAAACCCCTGGAAAAGATTAGATTCTTTGAACTTTGTTTATTATTAGTGTTTACTCAAGTTTACTGTCCGTACTGAGCCTTTTGGCTATGACAGACCTTGGATCTTGAAGGCTATCCCAAATTGATTCAAGCGCAGTTTTGAGGCGCTCCCTATCAAGCAGATCTTCACGGATGAGATCTGACCTATTCAGATCGCTTTCCATGGTTTGGAGTTCGCCGGGCGTTAGGGATGTCAAGTCATCGGGAAAATCAGGTTCAAATAGAAGCACCGCGATACTTATACTAAGCGGGGTAATATCAAATCGCCAACTAAGTAGTGGTCCCTCTTGAGGTCTATCTCCTAGGATGAACTTATTGATTAGGTCCCGTAAAATATGCTGAAGCTTCCACAGCAACTATCATAATTTATGTTGTACATCCCTCTGGGTTAGTCTCCCTTTGTAGACCTTGTCAACTACTTTATAGAGGATATTGTTACAGCAACAAGCACCGCAAGGCAAAATGACAGACAGAATTACGAAGCGGTGCTGACCAATCATTCACGGCCTAAGGTATGCAATGTTTATGCGGTACTATTGGCAATTTGTACAAACACTATCATGCAACGACACGAGCTATTTCTCCGGGGGTACCGTCTCCTTACAAGGCCGTCCTCTATCGGCTCGTCGTTCTGCAATTTCTCAGATTATCTCATAGGAACATCATAACGTTTGTTACAGGAGAAGGCGTTGGTGGCACTAGGCCCAGCCTTGACACTGCTGAAGAAAGAGCACACCTCGAATGTGATCCCTGAAGACTTATACCGTGAACATGCTTGACCAGCTATGCCAGCGATTGCTGCATTGAGTCCTCATGATGAATCAACCTCCAGGCCAATCATGCTCTCTTCCTACACCAGGGAAATATTTGCTCCATGCATGACACATGGTAGTACTTGTTCGGTTCTAAGGCTCATGAGAGATGCTAGAACTCACCAAAGTATCGACCAGAAAGGCCCTTGACATTGAAGCGAAATGCAGACCTGACATTAGGTTCTCCAGTTACCTTGGCAGTTATTCACCCCCAGAAGCGACAGTGACTTCTGGTGCTAGGGTTGTCTTGTAATAGAATCAGTTGTTTCTCCTTTGTAAGTTCATCGGCAATACACTCTCTTTGAAATGCCAGTCGCTTGAGTGGATATCGGCTAATCGTCTCCCACTTATCATACAGTTCATGCGAGGGATTATCGTAGTGTGTTTCCGCTGGTGAAAGGGCGGCCATCTGCTTATGAGGAGTCATGCTTTTTAAGAGACTGTGTCCAAGGCACAGATATGGTGGCTACCGAATATAAACCCGAGAGTAAATGAACTGGCTTGTGAAGGAGGCGGCATAGTTACGTAGGACGGACCCCTTGTATAAGAGAATATAAAGATTATATTTTTACGCCCTTGGGATATGTAAAACGTGTCGATCCTGACTTCTGTCAGAAAGCAGTCCGATGTCAAAATTGGATAATCAATTTGGCAGCGGCTTAGCCACCAAAACAGCAACCTCATCATTGATCGCATACGGGCGATCCCTGAAATGCAGTTTCAGATGCGGGATTAGCGCCTCCTTCATCAGCACAAAGTTCGCATCGTCCCTGAACCAGAAACCCGCCAACACCTCAGCCGCTTTCTGGCATCTCTCCGTCAAATCTTCTTCTGGAAAGGCACAGTACGCATTGACACGGAAGACCTCAACATCGCCAAAGCCGTACTCAGCAAAGACTGTTGCCGCGGCGTTCAAAAGATACCCCTGATGGTCAATAGCGGTGTTCTGTGCACTAAGGGGGGCGCAGACGTCATTCAATAAATTGACCAGTTCATTATCCGGAGCGCCCTGCACAATGACAATTCGGGAATTCGGACTGCTGGGGTCAACGACGCGTGCTATCTCCCGTAGTGATTTGTCGAGATCATCTACATAGTGGAGAATCCACATGGCCACGGCAGCGTCGAACGTCCTGTCGCGGAAGGGGATTTCCTCTGCTGAGCCGCTGCAAATCGTAACTCCCTGCGCTTGTGCCTCTTGTATCTGCACCATTTTCCGGTCTGCATTAGGCTCGAGGGAGTATGCTTCAATCCCGCGTTTCGCCATTGCGATGGGGAGTTCCGCGATCTGTTAGCCGGGAGTGTATTCAGATGCCAGAAGGATATACTCACTTCCATAACCACTTCCAACATCCAAGACCTTCTTATTCCCTTTGATTACTTCCAACACTGCGTCGAATTCATCTCTAACCAGCCGCTCTGAGAAAGGGGCCCAGGCAGCCTCACTGAGTGGATGGGGCCCACGATATGACGTGGGGAGCGGGTATGGTCCCATAAGCGCGTGATCGACAACTTTCTTAGCGATTATCAAGTAATGATCTTGGATCTCCTTGTCGTGCGGTGGTTTCGCGTTGAAGACAAAGGATCTTTCGAGCTGGATTTCAAAGCCCGCAGCCCTGAACAAATCCCGCCATCCGTCCTTAGTATATACTGTCCCGAGGAATCTCCTACCCATGAAGAGAAGATCGGCATGTCGGACAATCTTTCCTGAGGCATCATACAGACTCTCATCATCCACCAGGCTGGTGCTGGGTATAGTTCCCAATACCAGCAGCCCGCCAGTCTTCAGCCACTCGGAGTACTTGAACATCATTGAGTATGTTTGACTATGCGAGAGCTGGAACATGGAGAAGATGGTGAAGATAGCGTCATACTGCATGGAGGGTTGGAAGGTCGTCATGTCCGCTTTTTCAAACCGGCCGATGACTTGGCGGGAGGCAATATTGACCATCTCCTGCGAGATATCAATGCCGTGGATCTTGTGGCCGGCGTGGGCAACGCGGGTTGCCACTGGCTTTCCAGTTCCGCAGCCTACATCGAGAACTTGGCTTTTTGGTGAGAGTTCCTTGAGAGCACAGTCGATGGCATCCTCAAGCCCAGAATTGTTGACGTATGACTCCTCATATTGCTGCCCAAGCTCATCGAAGAGCTTCTCCGCGCTGAGTGTCATTGTATTGATATCGCAGTTAATTTTGGAAAATATATGTAACTGAGGATTGGATTGTGCGATTAATAGAAAGAGATAGAAAGATGATCCAGCTTAAATAAGGGAGCTCCGCTCAAATTTGCCCATTGTTTTGACGAAACAGCATCCTGGCAACGGTACAGATTTGGGAAGTGCGAGAAATAGAATATGCAACCCAAGGCCAATGTGCAAATAGTGCCTGTTGGCAGTTTGACTATCCGACCCACTGAGATTAAGCTTACTCTTGATCGTTACTCGAATAAAGTTTACCCTTGCATCCTTGACCGCTACTCAAGGCTCATGTCTAGGGGCTCGCCGGCCCTCAATCGGTGCTTCACCCTGCCTTGCAGATGCGGGCCATCAATCACTGTCACAAAATAGTCCTTATATTTCAGGTGCCTTCTGCCCAACCATTTGTCAGGGATGCCAGGCATGCAAGGGTGTTGGACCACATACCCGTGATCTGGATATTCGATCTCAAAAAGCCGAATGATGTGTGCCAGGCATATATACAAGGCGGCCATGGAAAAACTACCGGCTGCATGAGAGGCTGATGGTGCAGTGAGACAGGTTGTACAAAAGGGGAATCTGTTACCTGATCGCAGGACATTGCCTTGGGCCCACTGAAAAGGCAAGCTCCCATTTCCGCATCATTTTGCCTCCACGGATCCATCTTTCGGGACAGAAATCATCCGGATGCTCGAATATATCCTCATCATGATTGGGGAAATAGTTACTGCTGGATACCTGTATCTTGTCCAGTTTAGTACGGTGATTTATCTCAAAGTCTTGGTTATGCAGAAGGAAAGGAAAGGCACACTCCTGCAGGAAGGTAAGTCCCAGCTATTGTCATCCCACCTGGGGGCGTAATGCGTGGAATACTGTAAGAAACTTGCGCATTAGGAATATGCTCGCCTCATTGAGTGAACAGACAAAGAGGGCCCTACGGTGAGACCACGCCCCCTGTTATGCGGAGTGTCTCCTTGATCACGGCGGTCTAGATCTATGTGATCAGCCACTTTTACATAGCCTTCTGCATCCAGCCGGGCAACTCACAAAATATGGTAACCTTTCCAACTCAGACCAAGATGGACATTCCTGAGTGTGGTCTGGCCAGGAATTGGCCAACTCTTCTTGTAGTTTGGCCAGAAGCTGCTTATCCCGCATAGTATAATAGGTTGCAACGGTGAGCGTCGTTCCGACCGTATAGGCGGCAGCAAAAATTATAGTGAAGGTGTCCGACATGATAGCAAGGTAACTCAGCGATGGGACACGACGATCTCTCTCGATAGTGGTTAGTGCTGTAAACAATGGAATGGGATTTCCTCGATTGCCTTTGCTTGGATCATCAGCCAAAATCTTATCAAGACAACCTTGTAAACCCTAGGGGCGTCGTCAGCATTCCACAAACTTAGCAATATGGGTCCACAGACCTCTAATCGATCGAATAGTGCCCTACTTTGCGGATAGAGGATCCGCAGGCTCCAGGGGCTGAAGTAGTTGGTTAGGCTTCGCAACCAGCTGCAGTGACCCTGCAACCAGAACCCTGCAACCATAGCATCTACGGCTTTGAGGGTGGGACATTGAAAATCTGCCCTTCCCAACGAGTCAAAGGTGAATCCGAATACGTATTGTGTTATGATATCAGATGCAAAGCACCGGAGCGCCATGTATATGTCGATCGACTGCCCTCGCGATGCTGGCGTATGCAGCAATTCGCAAAGCCTTTCCGCCTGTTTGCCATTAGCGGAAGCTCTTTCCAGATCGGGAATGGAAATCACTCACCTGAGTGATGAAAATCTCCCCATAATTGAGAGTCGCCTTGCGGGAAAACATTTGTAGCATTGGCTTCCTATGTTTCCTGGCTTCTGCGTGGTCCAACGTAGCAAGGGTTCCACCAGGAACAAAGAAAGCATCGTAGAATTCCGGATCCTTACATGTGTCTCTGGAGTGGTAGACATCAAAGTATGCATCTGTGCTGGAAAAATGGACCTATCAAAGAAACAGAGGTCAGAATGGGGGGGGGCATCAAGACCCAGACAAAGGGCGGGATCAGCAAACCTCATTTGGCCCTATTCTTACCGCAGTACCTGTCCTTGAGATGAGCACATACATTACGAGTAACTTCAAGCCCATTCCTCACCGTATTTCATGTGCAGGAACTTAAGGTGGTTGACCACGTCTCCTCTTCGAATTACACTGTAGTAGAAATGGTAGAGGCGTGTGATAGCCGCCAGCCAAGGTCCAGGTATTGAGGCCAGAGGATGGAAAAAAAGACGGTATATCACGATGTATAGGACCAAGAATATCAGGAATTGGAGTATTATCACGACAGTGGTGACTGGGAAGGCCATGTCGAGTTGTCTGTCTCGGAAATGTGGCGTAGCTGACTGGATCGAAAAATTGAGCCTGGAGGATGATCATGGTCCATTCAACAGAGCCTGACACCGTTTCTGGTTACTGCATTTTATAGTCAGAACTATAAGCAAGACGCAGCTCCACTTGCTATCCCTTCTCGTTCGCACAAGTAAGGAGGTCTCTCCAATTCTAGGGTCTTCTAGATTCACGTGAGCTTGTGATGTGATGTGTCGTTTGAAGCTAAGGTGAGTAAATATGCAGCCACCGTGGATAAAATGGCATCCACAGCGTAGATTGTACGTAATTGTGTAGATAAGAGAGTGTCGAAGGACGACGGGAATTCCACTGGGACATATATACCGCCGTCGACGTCACTTTTAACATGACAAATTTGTTGTCTCAATATTATTGCATCTAGAATATTTCTGTAACCCCCCGTGAAAGCAATGACAATCACCCTCAATCCTAATACGAGAGTGGAAGCTCTATCCTCCCTCATCTCGCAAAAGGCACCTCGCGCAGTTCGGGATGTTCTACAATCTGGCTCTGCTACCCTGCCGGATAAAGAACAAAGTCAGATTCGGGAGGTCATTGATGCATGTCAAGAGTTGACAGCTCTCTTGACTGAACCACATGAATGGATTTCAAATGTTGCATGGGGATATGTTGACAGCGTCGCGCTCTCACTTGTTCTGGAAATGAAAATCCATCATCATGTCCCCCAAGCCCCGGGGGCGATTTCACTCTCACAGCTGACTGAGAACACCGGTGGCTCTATGGACCTGATTAGTATTGACGTTCCTGACACGCTGCTCTGGACTATAACATACTAACATCCCTCAGAAAGGGTGATGCGGCAATGTGTGAAGCGATTCATTTTTGATGAAGTCGAACCACATCTATACTGTCATAATAGTCGCTCAATACGCCTTTTGGATACTGAGTTCTCATCACTTATTGATTACCTGTGAGTCCATCAATAGTAAGGCTAAAAGTGATACATTCTAAAGGAATAGGACTGATGACGGGTTTGTAACCGGAGCTCATCTCTCGCGAAGTCTCTCGCAATCCAACTTTCAGATACCAGATAATCATCGCCAGGCAGCATTCCAGCTGACCTTTAACAGTACGTCAGGCTTTTAAATAACTACAGTGTCATACTAATTGCTGATGCAGCTGACAAGACTTTGTACGAGTACTATGACTCTGTGGACCTGAAACGAGGAAATCGTTTCGCGAACGCCATGGCTGGACACTACAACACTCCTCTCGACGATCCCATTGAGAGCATCTACCCCTTCGACAGCTTGAAACCAGATGCACAGATAGTGGATATCGGAGGCGGCAAAGGGCAGCAATCGATCCGACTGGGAAGAAAGTATGCCCACATGTCCTTCATAGTACAAGACCTCGGCAGCGTTGTTGAAAGCGCCCAGACCACTGTGGATATACCCGAAACCGTCACAGGACGAATCCAATGGCAGGCACATAACATGTATTCTCCACAACCGCTTCACGGCGCCGACGTCTATTTATTGAGCCATGTCATGATGGATCACCCGACCAGGTAGGAGACGTCTGCCACATGTGATTACAACCCTTATTGACAGCTTCTTACCGCGCGCAGTGCCTGTGTCACTATTCTTCAGCACATCGTCAAGGCGATGAAACCTGGTCATTCAAGAATTCTTATCCACGACTTCCTTGATCCTGAGAAGCAAGAATATGTGTCCCGATTTCTGAACGAGCTGGACTTTCACATGATAGCAAGCCTGAATTGCTTCTCAAAATCCCTCAAAGGCTGGTTGGAAGTGTTTCGCAATGCAGAGACAGCACTCCAGTTGAAGAGAGTGTTTAAGGGGTCAAAGAATTCAGCAGTATTTGAGCTAATTTTGGAAGATGATTGAAAGTATATCTCAAAGTCAGAAGAAGATAGCCTGTCTAAATATAACAAAAGCCTTATTGGCTGTTTCTGAGAATGGAGAGCCTATGCACCCTATGACTTTGATGGAAGGTACGAGCCTCCTACTGCACCTTATACTACGGCTGGTACTATAGTCGAGACTTCTTCTGGCGGAGCTCCTACACTAACTAGGTATACTCTCTTGGAAACTTTGCTTCACACTGCTTTATACAAACACATTGAAGGCTGGATACATGAGATAACCTGCTTGCTATTTGGATATAAGAAGCACATCAACATGCCTATGTTTACTTAGCTATGCATCAGGTCCACAGCATTTATCTAATGTTAATTCATCATCACCTGCGCGAAGTAGCTAATTATCAAGATCCTTCAGCGGCCCTGACTTTCATAGATATCTAAAATATGATTCCTGTAGCCTGTAGGGCACCCTTTCAGAATCTCCATGCTATACTACTCTGGGTCATCCTTGTATCCTGCCTGCTTGACTCTAATTATGGATTACCATTATGTATTATCAAGGATATAGCCCATTACCTATCATGTCATCTGACTCTCTAGGAATATCTGTAGAGTACTCATCGCGCTAACCTCAATGGATACTTATGCTTCTAGGGAAGTACTCTCGTATGGTAAGAATTACCTTAAATACCTGACATGGGTTGGTGCAGTAATATATAAAGAACTCAGTTCGAGTAATGCCTTCACCTGAGAAGATCCTCCTACTCATTTTTTTCCTCAAGGTACAGCTTTTGAGAGGCGCTAGATGGACAAGAATTAGCCATTACGAAGTAAAGGGCTGAAAATAGGAAATTACTTTCTAATAGCAGAGTATCTGGAGATATAGTAAGGAATATTCCCTTTAGTAAGCTAGGAGATTGCTCCTTTGTGGCTCTATCTCTAAGCTGCATAAAGCCTGAGTATTAGTACCTGTTACTAGCAGATGAGCTGCCCTTAACACTTTTTAGCATTAGCGCCATTCTTAAATAGGTCATGTCAAGGGCAATATGGGAATCTGAAAAGTAATGGACGAAATGGTTAGTATCCTTCTATCTCGGGTAAAAGACAGAAAGCTAATATTAAGAGTTTAGTCTATATTTCCCAAAGTGACAATGGAAGTGCCGAACTGTCAGATATGCAGATAACTTACCCTTCACTGGGCATAAACTTGCATGCTAGGTCAAGAGGTCAAGAGCAGCCTCCGTGAACCGGACGAGGCCTAGAATGCTTGAGAAGCCCGAATTGTCTGATACATGGACGAAGACATGACTACATGGAACCAACCCCTGTGAAAACACCTTCCTATATGGAAGCCGGTCATTGCCGTGTAATAACTTATCTTGATAATCATGTCGTCTTCAGACTCACTGTTGTTTGCTGGCATGGAGATTGATCCCACAGTCTCCCTGAGTCAGATGAGGATATTGCTAAGAAGTATAAGTTGCCTGAAATAGCGGAGTTGCTGATGCATCTATTAAAGGGATTAGGGTACTATTAGTGATATCTATAAAGATCATCATGTAGTGAGGGGAGATATTTCCCAGAACTACTACCTCCGTATATGGTCATCCTCTCTCTCAGCTGATGCCACAGCATATACCATCAAAAGTGATATGTAGTCCCTAGACTAGAGTACATTGTCCAGACACCTTTACTAGCTAACTGTGTTGCATATAAATAGATATATTATATCTACATATAAGTCTCAGTCAATGACTGAATATCGTTTTCCAAAATATCGTAAACATCTGAAAGTTCTGAACCGTAAACAAGACAGTGGCATTGTCCTGCCAGCCTGCATGGATCTTTAACGTAACCTATTTCTTTATGTCACAAAGTGATATGGATGCATAAGTGGCCAATGCATTACTGCATGTCTCGCTAAAATAAGCATCATAAGCTCCACCCGTGAGATTTAAATGTGTTTGCCCGAATTTTAATGGAGAGGGATGGGAGGCCTAAGGATTAAGTAAGAAGTAGTAAGAAAACCGGCATATTTTGTACCAATTGTTGTAGTCAATTCAAGACATGTCTTAAGTAGTGTCTGAAATATCGACCGCTGATTGGCGATGCAATGCCCGGTGGCTCCAGAATTGCAGAAGCGATGAGGAAACTAGTCAGATTCGATCATGAACCTTGTTATCAGCATCGACAATCAGGTCATTGTTGATCCAGATCTTCCTGCCATGTCACCAGGTTACATTCTGCATCCCACTTCCACAATCTCTGCAGAAATCTAGGGTATATAAGTATGACCCATCCTTCCCCCCTCTTCCCCTCAATCATTAACACAATCCTACCATCAGAATGACCCTAGTCACTCTCCTCACCGGCCTTCTAGCCCTCACTTCCACCGCCCTCACCCAGTCCATCACACCCCCCGATGGCTGCCCCCTCCCCACCTGGACCGTAAACAACTTCCAGTGGTACAACGGCTCCCACAGCCTCGACTGCGTGCACAACCAAGCCGACATCGATGCCTACGGCTGCCTCTGCGCCGGCTCCGGCGGCTGGTGCGAACCAAACCAGGCCACCTGCAACGGCTCCTGGGTGCACCTCTGCTGGACAGGTATGCCAAACTACCATCCTTGGGGCTATGGCCCGCTCGAGACCCTGGACATCGACTTCACGGACGGCCTGCAGTGCCACGACCAGTACATCGGGTACCGGGTGCACGATATCGGCAACGGGGCGAGCAACTGCGGCTATGCGGACCGCGGGCAGGGACGTATCGTCTCGTTCTACGGGAGCTCGAATTATGAGACTTCCGTTGGGCGGATGGAGTACGTGCTTGGGGACGGGCACGCGCTAACCTGCAACAACGGGAGTAAGATTACATACTCTGGGAAGACAGAGTTTGAGCTCGAGTGTGTGCATGATGCGTTTTTCAATGCGACGTGCACGGCGGAGGCGTTTACCATTCCGGTATTGGCGTATCAGTGGGTTTCTTGATTGACTACTATGTATCAGATGGAAATGGGGAACTAGAAAATCGCATGTATGCTTGACGAAGTACGAACAGACAACAGACAGCTATCTATGAAGAACTACACTCCGAGTTGGCAATTGTACTTTGCTCGCCTTTCCCTATGCATCCACTTCAAACACCAAACTCTGCTGGTGACTCACGTATCCTCTGCTTCCGACGGCCTGCTAGTCTTCACAGTTCCTCCGGCCTTCTGCTTGGTAGCTGTATATGCCCTAAAAGCTACCTTACCGGCACTCTCCGACGCAATCGTCGGTACGAGGCTCGAATTCCCTTTGCCAAGTAATATAGCCAGCAACGGCATGAGATCCGTCCCATTGCTACCCACGAGGTAACTGACAAGCTGGGGTCTGCAGAAGAACTAACAGCCAGCGCCGAAGAGGAATTCAACCGATCGCTCGCGTACTTCCACGCAAAATTCTTCCTCGCTTCAACGCAGCCTGCTCCATCAGGGCATGGAGAATCGCCTCCGTGACGCATCAGAAGCAGACTCGTCGCGTTTGATCGCATCACCAATGCGCTGGCCCTGATGATACTAAACCCAGCGTCGAAACCAGGGACTAGGACAAGAACACTGCCGTGGTTTCTTGAATCCCCGGGCTTGCGGCATAGATCCGTGACTACGCCGGACTTGGCATGCTTGTACCTGTTTGTTTCCCACGGTCGAGCGACGGAATACTTCAGGTCCACAGTGTGCGAGATGGGTTTCAGCCACCTGCACGCGTCGACGGGCAGTAAGATGGTGTATTTCGGGTTCACCGTGCCGAATTATGTAGTCAGTATGAACTGTCAACGTACTTTGTGCGTCCTTTTGCTGCCGGTAATCCCATGACGGGAACTATGGCACCACGACGGCCTGGCATGGATAATGACATCGAAAGGGACTTGATTATGATTAACAAGTGTAGAGAAGATATAGAAGGAAGATAAGTTTTGACTGGCAGTGAGATTCTTCTCTACTGCTTTGTAC
Source organism: Aspergillus udagawae (assembly GCF_001078395.1). Taxonomy (NCBI): domain Eukaryota; kingdom Fungi; phylum Ascomycota; class Eurotiomycetes; order Eurotiales; family Aspergillaceae; genus Aspergillus; species Aspergillus udagawae. The sequence continues at coordinate 407,786 of NW_025091268.1, forward strand.
TTAGGAAGCTGCAAAGGCATTCACTTTATACTCCCGATAGAATGGCGACCAGCATAACTCCAAGGCAGTGAATGCACTAATCATGGTATTCATTTCTTACACAAAATAGCCTACATGAGTCCAGCGTATGTGTCTCCCTCCTGCATTAGCTTCCGCTCTTCATTCACGTAGTCTTCGACTCTCTCCCTTTCGCCTTCCTTGGCAGGTGGATTGGCTTGTTCACCCTGCTGAGGCTGTACATCAGGCTGCTGGTCATGTTCTTCATTGTGATCTTTTTGCTCTTGTTCGTTGCCATGATGTCCGCGATGTAACATTCGGTCCATGAATCCGGCGTGGTGGGAAGTTTGTGCGTCTTCAACATCAGCGGGTCATACTATGAGCCTTGCAGTGATGGCTTACTTTCAGACATGGTTTCTAATGAGATGGCAGTTTCCTAGATGCTAGTTTTACGTAGAAAGATTGATTAGGGATTTCTTCGAAGATGGTTGTAGGAGGGAGGCGTTAGTAAGAGTATAGACGTCATCGCCAGAACAGATAATAATTTGAGTTCAGAACACTCGCAAGCCATCCACATGACCATCGATCAATAACACCTTCTCTTCCATTCCACCGAGGTATTGATCTCAAGGGTCCAGGTCTTATAGTTCACATCAATCCATTTATTTTCCCAATCGCGCAGCGATCACAATCCCCAGCAATGTCAAAAAGGCCGCAATAAACACCAGTGCAACCATCCCCCTTCTCTCTCGGCACTCGAGCTGGCGGTCGCACGTCTCGCAGTGGAAGTGTGGCTTTGTAGGGTCTACATGCGCAAGAGGAAGTGAGGACTCTTGAGGGTGAGACTCCACATCGTGACGGCAGGCGGTGTTTGCATTTTCGTCCAGGTCATTATGGGGGACAGCAGCGTATTGATGCTAAGATAGTCAGTCCGAGTGTTTATTTACACCAAGGCTTAGAGAGACGCTTACCGTCTTGGAGGATGTCGCTGTCGGTTGATTGATAGATTCCGTGTCAAATAGTTCATGGTAGGCAGGTGCTGCCTCTTCAGAAGCTTTTGGTCGACTCATATTGATCACTTGTCTGGAGCAAGATCAACTGAATAGCAGAGTATGATGTTGTATGTCTGAGGGTTGCTTGATGATGGATAGCATGATGCTGATGGTAACGTCGTAGCTTGGGGATGACCCAGACTTATTAGCACAGCCATCACGAGGCTGAGCATCGACGCTAAGTCCACGGCCTCCCTATGGGATGACATTCCTCCAAGGCTTAAATACGAGGAGTGTAATTAGAGAGAAAGCGAGGGAATTCATCCTTCGTAAGCACTAACGTCTGCATCAGCCGCAGCGGAGCCACTGATCAGACACTGACCAATCCAGTCAGTGTGCCACGATGTGGTAAGTTCCTACAGAGTACCTGTGACCAGCTAAATAATATCGAAAGCGATCGTAACGGCATCTTCGTTACTTACCGGACAGAGGATCATGAGCCTGCTGCGAGAATACGTCTACAAGGGTTCTCAACTGCTCCGATCCCTCGAATGAGGCCTTCGCCGTTAGCGCAGTACCTACAGCACAGTATCTACGGTATTGCCCTATTCAGTCAAGACTAAGGCTCCACCATGTCCGTCTTTGTAGATCATTCCTTTGACACCTGTACTTAGGCGCTTTCCATTGGTTCCATCCTGCAGCTCAGTTTGCTAGAGGATGTACCCCGTTGTACAACTACATACATAGAACATAGATGTAGTCAAAGCTCGACAGCGACGATGATTCGATCTCTGTAGCGCGAGGTAAATATTTATGCGAATATTAGACGAACTCTCGACGGATATTCCCTTCTAGGGGCCCATTTGATAGTGACTTCGCTGTCCACGAAGCCCACCCTGTTGTGTCCTTGGCTCAGCCCGTTTTGCAGAGATGGCTTGACCGAACGAAACAGAACGAAGTACTTGTCATGCCAGTCTTTGTTTGTATCAGTACGGCCCGCGCGTGAAACACCTGTACAGAGGTGTAGGCAGATTAGGCTAGCTAAACCTTGGTCCCAAATATTATTATAGGGGCAAGTAAGCAAAGTGCTGCCTTAACGATTGTTATTCCCTAGAAAGAAAAGGATGGAAGGGCCTAAGTAGTTAGATAGGGCATGCCCTGTATAATTTCATTCATCTACCTAGTATCAACCAGGGACCAGCCCATAGTGTTATGCGCCAACACTCCTAGCCTTAATGTATAGTTATCTCTTTCCTGAATGTGTTATGAGACAGCCGTTCTAGAGGGCATCCATCTCGATGAGAAGTTTCACATGAACAATTGGAAGAACGCTGCATTCTAGTGGCCAAGACATCCGGGAGCTGGCCCGGCGATCTGTTCAGCGTCAGAACCGTACTATTCGAGCCAGTCGATCACTCTCAACGAGAACCGAGATTTACTGAGGTAAATCGAAAAGGATGCAGTGCATACTAGAAGGTATGGTCACTTTCATTGCAACTGCTGATCAATATCGCCTTGCTTGCTCTTCAGCTCGTCACACATCTCCTTCAGAACTCCAGCCAACCATGCGAAGTCGCTTATTTCCAAGTACACCTGCGCGCTGAGTCGCGTCCAAAGGCAATGCCCATGGGCAAAAACTGGCACAAAAGTTCCGTACTTGTACGCGAGGGTGGTTTGGAACCAATTGATCGTAGAGGCAACCTTGTCTGCCTGTAAGACGAGGTAGGATGGTTTAACAGGCCCTGATCTTCCCTGAATAGCAATAGGTAGCTGAACAGTTGACATGCCGCAGCGTCGCAGTTGGCTTCGTACTCCTAGCTTCTGGTTGGGTTCCTGTAAGACTTCTGTGCCCAGGACAGCTGCCACAAGATCTGCGGCTTCGTTTGCTAAGGTTTCCAGGTACGTGTAAATGTGCTCTTCACCACCACAGATCTCGTTGCGGAACTTCAAGGCCGCAGGGACACAGAAATATGGTGCGTCATCATTGGTAGCAACGAACTCAAATAGGCTCTCGAACGGGGTTTTGGACGGGTCATCGCTTTTCATAATAGAAGGAGTAGTCTCAGGGGCGCCAGGGGGAGGGATATAACCCCATGACGTGGGAATTGTAGTGCGAATGAAATGCTGGTTGCGTTCAGGAACATAGAGGACGCAACAGCTGCGTGGAACAAAAAGCCATCTATGCGTTGAATTAGAAACGTCACCACTTGGGACGTCTAGGGAGGAACGAAAAATACTCACTTATGGCAGTTGCTAGTAAAAAAATCAGGCTGTAGTTTCCCCAGATCTAGCGGAATTTGGCCGATGCCATGTGCGCCGTCAATAAGACTCAGGATCCCTTCTTCCCGGCACACATCTGTTAACTTTTCAAAAGGAAAGCGCATTGCCGGCAGGCTGGATACTACGTCGAAGAGCGCAATCTTCACGTTCAATCCCTCAGCCCTTGTGTTCCTCACAACATCCAGGAATTGCTCCACTAAGTCATCATGACTGATTGGGCACCGGTATTGGACTTTCCGTGCCTGGAGGGGGGTTGACTCCGTAAGAGAGAGAATTCCCTTCTCAACAGCACCGTATATCGTTTCAAAATAAATTATTACATCACCAGATTGGAAGGGAATGTTCTGAAGGATCGTGTTTACCCCAGTGGTGGCGTTTTTAACGAAGACACACTCATGTCTGGGAACGTTGAGCATCTTGGCTATTGCTTCTCGGGATGCATCAAGAGCCTTTGGGGTCGTATAACGGATAAATGGATCCGGGCGTGCTTCAGCTTCATCTTGAAATCCTCTCAAGGCTGCTCGGACAGCGGTGGGATACGTTCCAAAGGAGCCTGAGCTATAAGGTAAATATCGTGATAACTGGGCTGAATATTTCTTTCCTACTTACCGTGGTTCAGATTTACAAAGTTGGGATCAATGAGGAAATGCTTCCGCATTGCCTCTCCAAAGGGAGTAGCGCACTTCATACTTCTTGAAGGGAATTCTATAACCTATGAAAATAATTTTCGCAGTTTCTCAGGGCTACCTTCTGTTCGCGGATTGAGGCTATTGATGGAAGGATAGTCAGGCTAGTTAGTTAATAACTATATTGAGGCTTTGTCATCTCGCGCAGAACTTTTCACTGACAATCCATGGGAACTTGCATGTGGCAAAAGTTCCGATGCAGATGCTAATTCGCCAACACTCCTGCTTTGGTTCAGTAACGCCTGGACCCACAAACGCCTTAACAATAGCTTAGATAAACTTCTGCCCAGTCAAAACGGAATAGCTCACGTTTCCCTCTCTAGGCACTCCAGAACTCAGCATACTATGCTCTGTCCTGCATTTAAAAGTGCCTAATCATGTTCCTTATCCTCTTCTCATCTGATAACTCTCGTAAATCCCGAATTTCCTGCTTTTTCATTTGATAGAAAGTCCTGAGACACTTGCTCATGGCGCCTCCCTCCCACCTTTCCAATTCACGCAAACTCTCACTGAGATCTGTTGGCATCCGCTGCGTAATTCCAAGCTCCCTCCTAGTTTGCTCATCCAGTGCGATTGGGTTGCCATTGAATTCCTGCCATATCAGTTGCTTTCCTGTCCGCAATCCTCCCAGCCCGGCATTTATGAACGCTGCCACGACCAGATACATATTCGCTGTGGCATCACAGCATCGAATTTCCCAGCGTCCCTTCGTCACTTTTCGGATTGGGAAATCTCGATTCTCAGTGCCCCAGCCAATCCAACAACCAGCTTCTGACTTTCGATCTGTGATGCGTTTATAGCTATCTTCTAACGGCATCGCCAAGGCACATAATCCGCCCAATTGACCTAGCATCCCCGCCAAGAACGCGTTTTCATCAACCTCCAAGTCCGACGTCATGGAAATATGAAAGTGTGCCCCAATACCGGTATGGACCTCCACTGGTGAAGGGTACATTGTGGCAATGATCCCGTGCTCCCAAAAGAGAGATTTGACGGCTTCTCGCGTATACACCCAGGCGTCAATCGATTCCAACGGAGATAGAGGACCAGTAGCGATTTCAAACATCCCAAGACCTGACTCTGAACAGTAGTGTAAAACTTCGATTTTTTCGCGCTGCAAAATGCGAACCACATCATCGATGATGGGCGCGCAACGATTCCGTAACCCTGTTGTGGTCCACCATGAATATAAGGTGTCATCTAGATCTTTCCCCTCGGGTGTTAAGCAACGGAATTCCACTTCGAATCCGACTCTGAATTGAACACGTGGTGCACTGGCCATGACGGAGGTTAGAAGTGTTCTCGGATCTCTTTCAAATCCAATGTTCTCTTCGGAGATGAAGCACATGACACTGGCGTGGCCTGGCGCATAGTGGCACTCGCGTAGGGAGGAGAAGTCGGGGTAGATGGAGTCGACGCCGACATGGGAACGATTTTCCATCATGCGAATGACATTTGTCGCGGTGATACATATTGGTCCTCCACAGAGAGGTGATCCTGTGGAAACCAGTTTAAGTGCGCTGGAGACGGGCACGACGCGGGCACGTAGGATGCCGGCATAGTCAATCCACTGGTATCTTATGAACTCTACTTTAGGGTGTTTGTCCAGGAATTTGACCAGTAGAGTGAGCGCTCCTTTCCCCAACCCTGCACACATTGCCACTGGCTGAGGCGACCCGCTATAGCAACAACCTATGAGGAATAACGTCGACCTCAGAAATCCGATGTCTCAATTGTATATGTAGTAGCGTAAGGGAGTGCGTCGGCAGTGGTAACTTTTGTACAATATTGCAAGGCCTGTATTCCAATGCATTCAAAAGGTATATTGAGTGGTAATAAAAGAAATTGAAATTTCAATGACCTCATCACTCGAATATTGCATATTGAGAGCACCGTCAATTGTGACAGAAAAGTGTTTAGTGGGAGACTGGACGAACGCCGAAAACAGCATTCATGGGATGTCACTGTAGTAAGATAGGGTGACATGAAGTCCGCATGCAGAGCAGGGAGCGTGGAAACCAACTAAATTGGAGATTTCGGAACGAGGTAACGTACAATCTGGTGTTGAGATGTGACAAGCAATAAGACTTTATCACCTTACAAATAGCTGTAATTGAATCACTGAAGTCCAGATGTGGCGTCATGACCTAGGTCACTGAGATCATGAAGCGGCGTGGCATCGAGTGTACATGAGAAGTACCAGAAAATTGAATGTGAAGTCTTTTGGAATTGATAAGCCTCCTCTCTTATTTTTCTACAAATGTACATTACACATGATCCTTGGTACTCCATGGTGAGCAAATATAAGTACCTTCGACGCCGCGTCTGCGACTGCCCCTGTGGTTTGTGGGATCCCACCCAACTCTACAAATTCAACTGGCTTCCTTCAGTCCAAGCATTTCCTATCTTTGATTGAAATGGATCCACCACATCCGCCAACCAATGGAAGCGGATGCTTTCAGTACACCTCGGTATCCTCTTACCAAGCTGAGAGGACGATCAACATAAGCGTGTTGTCCCATGAAGCTATATGTGACAGAATCCGCCAATCACTTGTGGAAGTAAGCAACGGCCTAGTTGCAGATAAAATACATTTCACCTACACCTGTGGCCAGCACGTGTCCGCTGTCCGCAGTCAAGTAGAGAATGCATTATTGGACACACTCGCAAGCCCGTACCGATGGGCGGTTCGTCCATATTGGGTACAAGATAATGAGCCAGTACTCATTTTGCTACCCACTCGCCAATATAATACGCACAAAGCATCCTTCAACGGTCTTCTGAGCGCGATATCAGACATGGAGTGCTCAGTACCTACTGCGGACACTTTGTACCGACTCGCAAACGAGCTCGACAATCGATCGCTTCGCAGTATTCTGCCCGAAAAAGCAAGTATCATCGAGAAAAAGCTGACGTCGATCGCCCACAGCAACAGCCTTTTGCTGGCCACTCTAGCTGCGGAGATCTTGACGTACCAAGGGACTCCAACGTTGCCGATCAAAGCTGTCATGAAATTGCAACAAAGAGCTGGTGGTTCTGTCGACCTCAATGGGTACCCTAGGCATGCCGCCGCGACCTTCGAAAAGCGCATCAAGGTGGATGACTACAATTTCTTCGAGCTAGTCCACCCCGCTTACTTCCGCCAAACTGTGGCTCTGGCGCACTTAGTGACCAAATTTATCAAGAATCCTTGTGCTCGGGCCATCGATGTCGGTCCTGGTCCAGGCACCAATCTTCTCGCATTCCTAGAACTACTCCCACAGACGGAGGTTCTGGCAGTCGAACCCAGTGATATTGCATTCCAATACCTTACAGATCATTTCAAAGGTGAAACGAACATTACATGTGTACGGGAAGACTTCCTGTGTGTGCCGGTGGAATCGGAAGAAGTCGATTATATCATGTCAACGGGGGCGTCCCACCACTTTTACACTGACGGATTCCTTCAACGCAGTGCACAGTGGCTACGACCGGGAGGCTATTGGTTCATTGCGGATGAGATGATTTCACCCTTCGAAACCCGTAAAGAACGACATCTCAATCTTCTACGCCACCATCTTGCGTACATGGTTCCCCTATGTTTTCCCTGGCCCGCTAGGGATGTCGATCCCCGAACACTCCCAGAGCGGGAATTTGTGGACGATTTCAATAACACTGTCCCGCTGGCCAAGTTCTTTGCGGATACTGGCAGAGTTGACGAGGCGGAAAGTCTCTGTCGTGAATTACTGTCCCGAGCGGAGCGACATGGATTCACAACCAAAGTGTCTGACCCACACCTTGCGTTCTGGCGACTGCAGTGGCTCGAATTGCAAGCTCTAGTAGCAGGGCTCGATTATGATGTGGAACAAAAAACATATCCGCGGCACTTCATCAAGATGGCAGAGGGTGCAGGGCTTAAATGTGTTGCTCATCAACGAGTCTATGGCACCGTGGGATTAACGGATGACTGTGCTGGAACACATGTTATGGCTTTCCGAAAGGCATGAACGGGAGCCAGGTAATGAATTGTCAGAACCCAAATCGACTGAGAATACTTCTCCTTCTCAAGGCTAGTTTCGCAGGGCAGTAGTAGCCGTTATCGTATAGTTTGGCCACTCTCAGTACGATGGGGTTCCTGTGTAGCATCTTACCTCCCCTTAGAATACAAAAAATTTATTGATTTCCTAATCTTAAAAAGAGATACGAGGAAATTGAATAGCCAATATCACATCATAGAAGAGACTACTAACATCATGAATGCCAGCTGACCAGGGCCTCGCTAAAATCATTGAAAAATTGACTTTATGCGTATCAAGTCGTCCTGGAAAAGCCATCTTCCGTTCAATGCAGAGGTAAAGGCCCGAACGTGGTCTTTGACTCGCATGTACGTGGACGTGCGTGACCGTATAGCTACGTTACATACTATGAAATGTGTATCATGCGAACTTGCTTGATGCTTGTAAAACTATCGCTGAAAAGAAAGAAAAAGGGCCAGTCTGCTTTCTGCAGCTAGTGGACTACTATGGCGATGCATCGACGTTCATTGATGGCTATTTTTGATGGCGGGGAGGCACTTCTGCGGAAGAGAACCTCAAGAAGGTCCAAGAAGTAGACATCCCCTGAATTGAGGCATGGCCGACGAACTGGCTCCTCTTTTGCGGCGGCGAAGACAGCTAATATGCACCTGACAAATCCAAAAAGGAACAGGGAGTGAGATAAATCATTATGAATGGGAAGGTCATTAAACCAAGCAACACAGTTAAGCTACTGGGCGTCATCATTAATAAAGAGATATGATGGAGATAATATGTATAATAAGTAATTAAATAAGCTACCAAAGTTACCACACAACCTTGGCTGGATCAGAATCCCAATCACCATGCCATAGATACTGTCCGACGCCAGGCTTCCGGTCAAAGAGATTGGTTGGCGTCGCATCAACAGTCGAATGCAGCATAAGAGCTTATGCCTTTCGCTTTCGATTCAGATAAAGAAAAAGCGAGATGACATAGACATGACTGGCTGGAGGACGCGCGACTACTGACGGCTTAATTTATGCACTGTGTTTACTGCGCCAACACTAAGCTATCAAGACTGGAAGTGATCTCTCAAACACAGAGGCTTGGCGTTTCTCCCAACGGTGGGTCTGCATTAACAGCGCCAACTACCTGAAACAAGTAATTGTTACGAGACTTACGAGGCCCGTAACACTTATACGACGACTGTAACGCATGGATCAAAATCACGACTATATATATATATAACCTCTTTGGGCTGTCTTCGCTATGGTCTCACTCGCGCTCCTAAATAGTTGTTGGACTCCCTTTGCTTACTGGCATCTTATACCATGTCCCAATCTATCATCTTATCTACTCTGCTATTCGTAGCAACCTTTACGTATGTGTGCCGAAAGATCCACTCGCACCGCCGTCAATATTCCGATCTGCCACAGTTAAAGCGATCAGCGGTCTTGGGGCATTTGGGAGCCCTAAATCAATTTATCAATAGTGGTGAAACCCAGAGACACATCGGTACTCGCATACAGTTCCCAACCTCGCCGCGCATGATTTTTTTTATAGCGACAGGACACTGACTCCTGAGGTAGATATTGTGTTCTCAGCGATCTATGAGCACTTGGGCAAACCTCCATTGTTCCTTCTGGATCTCTGGCCATTGGGACGGCCCATGTGTGTGGTCTGTAGCCATGAAGTCGCAGAGCAAATCTCAAGGCAGTCCAGAACGTTTCCATATAGTGTCCCAAAATCGCCCACGACAAAGGCATTTGTTGACTTGATCGGGCCAAAATCAATCATTACTGCTGAGGTATGGCGTCCTGTTTCTGTGCAATCCCTTATGTGGCGCCCCATTTAGTAATCCGTAACCCAACAGGGGGATGAGTGGCGAGACCTTCGTGCGAGACTTAATCCCGGCTTCTCAACGGGGAACTTATTGACGTTGCTACCATGTATGGTGGAAAAGACGTTACTCTTCGTCAATATACTCGACCAATACGCTGCATCCGGCCAGCATTTTATGCTGAATGAGCTGTGTACCAATTTGACCTTTGACATCATTGGTGAGACATGTACCTGGTTTTCGCGTGAGAAGGATATCTAAACTGCCGCGTTTCTTGTTAACAGGTGCGGTGACTATGGGGGTCAACTTATGTGCCCAACTTGGAGAGGATCGCCAAAGTGAAATAGTCAAAATTTTCAAAGAAATCGGCTCTACATATAACAGTCACAGGGGGATCTGGGCCGCGCCGCTAGTTTCGCTACGCCGACGAAAGCTGGCCAGCAGATTGAATGTCCTTCTTAGAGGTTTTATTTCTGAGACATTTGAAGAGGTGAAAAGAGCCTCCCAGACTAATGCGACGGCACGTCTGGGGTCGTGCAGTATCCTAACACTCATCCTGCAAGATGCAAATGAACTGACACCAGCTATCATGGATCGGACCTGTGACCAACTCAAAACTTTCCTTTTCGCGGGCCATGATACGACCAGTATTCTGCTACAGTGGGCCTTATATGAACTTAGCCGAACTCCCAGGGCAATGAATGCGATCCGGCGTGAGCTTGATTATATTTTTGGACCAGATACCTCCCCCAGCTCTGTGGGCAATATTCTGCTGTCGGAGGATGGTAAAGCCCTGCTTTCTAAGATGCAGTACACCTCCGCTGTCATTAAAGAAACACTCCGCCTCTACCCCCCATCTGGGAGCGCGCGATACTCTGAACGAGGATCGGGGCTCACATTGAGGCTGCCGAATGGGAGATTTTGCTGCGTGGACGGAATGGTCCTATATAATTGTGCGACGATCATTCAACGAGATGAGACCATGTACGGCGAGTCCAAGGACGAGTTTGCACCGGAGCGCTGGTTGCGAGATGATGAATTGAATATGCACTTGAGTCAAAACAAAGACCATGATCGTTACCGTGAGGCAAGATTTGTCGGACCACCAAGCGCCTGGCGCCCTTTTGAACGAGGTCCACGCAATTGCATTGGGCAAGAACTGGCCATGATAGAGGCTCGTCTGATCCTGGCGTCAGTGGTTCGACGGTATGACTTTGTCAAAGTGGGACTCGGGGAGATCACAATGGATGAAAATGGGCAGCCAGCTCTTAATTCTCATGACCAGTATGAGACCAAATCCAAGCTCTACAATGTAATTACCTCATTTCCTGTACCTCGACCTGCATTCGCATTTTGTTGGCTGACTTCTTGCGTCGAAGACGTTACAGGTAACAGCAAAACCCATCGATGGGATGAAAATGAAAGCGAGGCTAAGCGCAAGAGCGTCTGAGGAATATAGATAAACTGACTGTTTCGACCTCTTTAGTTGTGGGCGAACTTAGAACATTGTGATTTTGATGCAAGTGCATTCCATCAAATGTCGCCCGTGTACCCGATCTGTAACAAAACCCATGACAGCGAATACCTGAGGTCTGCGTCCAAGGTCCGGTAGATGGCCACAATCACTTTGTATCCCCAAGAGGACATCCACCAATGATTGCGTAAGTCGTGCAATAGGACACAGAAGTGAGCGAGAATGATGAGGGCAAAAGCATCCCTCTCTTGGACCAGCTGAAAGAACCGACCAGGAACGTGGAAGACCCACATAAAGACCCCTGATAGTCGATGACTTCCGGGATCGCCTAATTTCCCAAAAGGGTTTACTAGACGATCGATTGATTCTTGGTACACCTGGAATTCATGACTGGGATTCCTGTCGTAAGCCCTCGAATTTAGGTCACTCAGACAGGCAATGGCTGCAAGAGTAGAGCCAGACAACTCAGAGACGGAGTCATCTGTGTGGACGAGCGGACCTAGAACCCCACTCTTGACAGTCTCATAGATACCCACTGAGAAATTCATCATCTTTTTGACGAATACGCAAACCTGGTACAATTCATATATAGTGTCCAAGTCGGAATCTCCAACCACCAATAAGGGGGCAGCGAACGAGAACAGGATCAAGATGAGTGATAGAGAAAATGCTGCGTTGCAATCTGAACGGGTCAAGTCCTCCAGGGTGGGAGCGAAGAGCTGTAATGATTGGCTGTGATAATTCAACGCACTCTGCAGCAGATCTTCACGATCTGTAGGATTTGCTGCGGAGAGGCTGAGGTGAAGAGAGGAAAGTGCAAATATCCCACGCAGTAGGCATGGCTGCGTTAAGGATAGGTTGGGAATCACAACTTGCCAAATCCGCTCCACATCCCTGCTCCGAGATACCGATTGATACACTGCAGTTGTCCAATGTATGAGCAACCTGGAATGTTGGATATTCACCTCCTGTGCTTGATGTTCTCGCTGCAGATTTCCAGCTCGAGGTTGATCCAGGGCATTGTTGTTAAGTCTTCTGTATTCTGGAATGGATGCCTCGCCACGGCTTCCTCGGGTGTCGACCCTCCACTGCCAGGGGCCAGACGAAGCGTAATCACAGGTACTCCGTTGGCGCTCACAATTTTTGCACTTCGGTCGATGCTCATCGCACTGAGTTTGAGTAGCGTTCCGTGTTAAAACTCGAACACTCATGCAGTGAGGAATGGCCACAGCCTACTGTACCTTGACACTCCGGCGTTTACATTGTTGACACCCATGATGGGACCTAGACTGACAATGTCGTCTGGGCATTAGTAGAAGTAAATTATTTCACTCTATGGCGATAATTAACTGGTCTGCCCTCAACTTGTTTCTTAAGAACCCGCGGGAGGTCCCGATAAATAGGACTTAAGTGCCTGTCAGGCGGTGGGGCATTAATTGATTAGATAACCATACGGTCCATACCTTGGCCAGCAGAAAGACGCTTTACATATGAGCGGTTAGCAGAGAGGAAGGAGGAACAAGATGCCATATCCCCGTTCCAAACATTCACATAGTGACCGGGAGCTAGGTGAAATAAGATAGCTATCCAGCACTAGTTATTTGTCCCATGACTATGTAGCTCGCGATGGAAACCTCCGACCTATCAATTGTTTCCAATGATTCCAGGCAAATATGGTCTGAAGAAACACAAATAATTACAAAGCAGCAGGATATGAATAAGGGGCAAGTACTGAAAAAATAAAGCGGTATGCGAGTGACTTCTATTGCATCTTAAGCCATGCTAAATTAGTCGTCTCTTGGAGTAACTAAATTTAGTGTAGATTTTACAAGATTATAGCGTAATTGCGTTTCGCGGTGGGCATTTAAATGGTTGGATCGCCCACAGTTGGTTAGCTTGCCTGCAGATGTATCCACTGTTCCAGCACCTGCATAGCGCGCATACTATGAGTAGGGCACACGTGGATTGGCTGCAACCCAATTGTAATTTACAGACGTACAACTATCTGGACCTTCTTACATTTAGTTTGGTCCCTCTGGGCAGTAAAACTTGAGATACAATCCTATATTGCAACGTGCACTGGTCTTTGTAATCAAGTGTAACTAGCAAAGACTGCGGGTTGGGATAGTATCTGCCATAGGGTCTCAAGGCTGAGAGCTTCGACGGCATGTCTAATTTTCCGTTTCCTTTATCAGTCGTAGTTGAAAATCCACCGTGTCACGAACGATCTCCTCCAATCCCCGTGGCTTCAAACCAAGTCCTTCCTCTGCCTTCGTCGTGTCCACGACCCATCCTTGACCTTCGGTTTCTCCACTGAGCTTCCAGTGTACATCCGGAAATTTCTCCTTAAGTATGGCAACTATGTCGGACCAGCGAGTACCTCCAGGAGAACTGATTAAGCATCTCCCAGCCGGTACGCCGAGACTCAATGCTCTAACATGCGCCTCGGCAACATCTTGGATGTGGACAAGTGTCAAAGCAACGGGATCAGCTGGGGCCGCTCCAGTCATGATTGCACTAAACAACATGCCGCTACTGCCACCTACTTCAGCGGCAGAGGACTGAAGGATGTTCGGTCCACATACTAAAGATGGATGGATAGTTACCATATCAAAGGACGGATGATGAGTGGAAACAAAGGACTCAGCGGCTTGTAGTGCCAACAGCTTGCTGGCCTGATAGAGAACCATTGGGTGAGGGTTGGACGATGGGTCGAAGGCGGGTAGATCGGGCGAGATGGTAGTATCCCAGGCCTCCACGTGCTCGCTAATTGGATGATCTGACGAGGGGCCTCCTAGGGGCATCAAGGCTGCGATAGAAGAGGTGATGACAACCCGTTTAATGCTTGAAACCTTGGCTGCCTCGGAAAGGATAGCCGTGGTTCCGTCAACAGCACCTGGGAAGTAATCGTCCTTGTTTGTTCCGGCAGGAAGAGGAGAGGCAATATGCAAAACATAATCAACTCCATCTAGATGGCCGGAGAAGGAAGATGCTTTGGTAATATCAGGGAGGACGACAAAATCCAGCCGACTAAGATAAGGTGATAGGACGGATTTGATGCGGTCGATCTGGGCTTCTTTCCGGACGCTGAGACGAAGTCGATACCCAGCTTTGAGGGCGACTAGTGCTGTAGCACAACCAACAAACCCAGAGGCTCCGGTAACAAAGATAAGTTTTGCTGGCATAATGGCTGCGATAGAAAAGGCAAGGAACCAGGGTGATGATAACGCGACAACGTTGTATCAGAGATCGAGTGAGGTTAAGACACCCTTGACCAGACGGAGGTTGATGGTTTAAATAGCATGAGATACATGATAATATTCACGCGTCAAGAATTATACTCCATAGATCGGTCATTATCCGTGCCCAGTTACTGATAGTGCCTAGACTATGATGATTAGTGGACTTCCCGAATTTTAGTTTCAAGGTTTTAGTTGTCGCTCTTCAAGGCNGAGGGGGGGGGGGAGGGGGCAGTAAGAACCAAGTGCCTGGCCCACTATTGGCCCCGTTGTCTGGTAAAGCAATGGAGGATCGGCAATGAGTAACGTTTAGTTACCGCACCATGAGCTCATCTGAGGTGTGCTATTTCGAAAGAATACACTGCAACTCGTCTTAGCTTGGGGTTTTTTCCGCCGTCAATCTCGGAAATCATATATCAAATTAGTTTAGTATTAATTCCATTTCTGAACAAGAAGGCTACAAATGTGGGGCGACCTCCCCTTCCACTCTTAGTTTGAGCTTGGATCGGCCACTGCTGCAATTGTTCCTCCGCGCTTCTGAGTGGCAACCGGAGTTAAGAGTACTTACTCACCATGGTTGATTCAAACATAGTACAGCTGACAGAGAATCGTAGCTGAGGCTCTTATGACGGCGTTAAGGGCAGGTATCAGGGCGACCCGAGGATAGCAAACCAGCGAATGATTACAAAGCGCTGAGTTGTAGTGCTACATCATTGCGGATGACCATAGTCTCGGGCTCTTGGAGATGGCAGATTTTGTTGGCCCCATTCATCGAAACCCTACGGCACTGTCAAGCCGCAGTCTTCCGAAAATCCTAGTCTATGCGGCGGGACCGTTCATCGGAGTGTCCATGAAATGGGTTGCTAGGAACATTGACATTCATTTCAAAGTTGATAACAGTAGGAGCGTGAATGAGTTGGGGATTTCTTATCGTTCGACGGAGCAGGTGCTTAGGGACCATTAAGAATCATGGCTTAATAGTAAGGGCAGCAGATTAGGCTGACGTTGGCTGAGTCTAAACGTTCCTTGTTGATTTAGATTTACAATTGTTTCGCGGTAGCCCAATATATGGCTTGTCTGTTTATTTCATTGTTTACTCCGATGTTCTTCACAGAACAATATCCGTGTCATCATCAGCGAGGCAGACGTTCGGCTCTAGGGCAACGCAATTTTCGGCTGTCAATTAAGAAACGTGCTCCCATCTTATCGTGCCCGGATGGAGACGACTAGGAAGGGGAATTGCCTAAACCATGCACTTTTGGGCACGAGAACCAAGAGTTGAGAGAGTATCATAGCCGTTGTTAGGCACCAATCCTTTGCTAAGGCCAAGCAGCAGTTCTCAGCAATTTTTTCTCCTACTGACGGCTGTGTCTCCAATGTGCAGCTTTATCTGAAATACGAAGTTCGTCCCTTAATGGCCAACACATTGTGCGATCCTCTTCGGTGGCCATAGATTATTTTACTGCTTTATAAGGGCGTCGTAAGAGTACTAAACAACGATGTGACAAAGAACAGAATGTGGAAAGCTCGTTCTTCTATTGCTTTGCCTCGAATAGGTAACCTCAAGGTTTGAGGAACAGCCTTGATAGAAGTAGTAACGGCTACCGCGTATATAGGTTGCCACACAACAAACATATTCTTGACAAAGTAAGCTCTAAGAAAGACTATGTTCAGCTTGCAAGAGACCAATCCAAACAGTTTGCCAGCACTTGAGGGCCATAACTACCTACACGGTAGGTTAATTGTAAAAGGTGGGAATAGCCTCCCCAAGAAACTGCTCCCCGTAGCTATCTGACTGGTTATTGGTTGCGGCCAGTGCTCGGGCAATGGTAGTCTGCACAGCCGGGTTAGCCAGACGTTCTAAGAAACTTGCGGCATCCATCAGAAGGCCCTCTAGAGGGGGTCTTGTTGCCCGATTGATAGACTGCTTGGCAGCTCCAAGAGATCCAAGTGGGAATAAGGCCAGGCGCGACACAAGGTTGTCGATATGCGCATACATCTCGGTTGACGTATCGAAAGCTCGGTTAATCCAACCCATTTCCTCCGCATCCTCTGCAGTAACATCTTTCGAGCTCAATATAAACTCCATTGCACGACCGCGTCCAATCAAGCGAGGCAAATATTGACCACCTCCGCCGCCTGGCGTTAGGCCCATTCCCACCTCCGGTTGTCCTAACAGCGTGTGGGCCTTGGTCGCGAATCGTATATCGAGCGAGACAAGGAACTCGTTCCCCGCACCACGTGCTATCCCTTCGACAGCAGCAATTGTAACTTGGGGCAGATTTGTCATGTTGTATAACAGTTCAATCATACGACTTGCAACGGTGGGATCTAATAGATTCAGTCAGAAGTACTTCATAGGAAATGGAGCAAGTGCTTTGCAGGCTCCGACTTAGTTGCACTAACCGAAGGGCTCAATTTGGAGGTCCAAATGATTAAGGAAATATTTAGGAACATCGCTCTTAAAGACCACAGCCTTGGTTTCATTGTCATTCTGGAGTCTGCGCACTATGTCGGTCAGGCCGAATAGAGTATCTCTGTTCCAAAGGTTTGTCGTTGAATGTCTATTATGAAACGTGACTTCCAGGACACCTGGTTTTTGTGAGGTCAGAAGTCCTTCATAGTTGGGTAGCTCGAGGCCCGCAACTAAGGGGGACAACAAGAGAATTGTCAACCAGGAGGGCATCATTCTGTATAGACAATGTGGTGGTAATTTCCAGTTGACAAAAAGGTAATACTTTGCAATTGTGGATGGAGCAAGAGTAAAAGAGTTATGCAGGATTTGGATTCAGGTGCCAGTTACTACATATCATTTATATATAACTAATTCGCATGTTATTTCTT
Source organism: Aspergillus udagawae (assembly GCF_001078395.1). NCBI lineage: Eukaryota > Fungi > Ascomycota > Eurotiomycetes > Eurotiales > Aspergillaceae > Aspergillus > Aspergillus udagawae. The sequence goes on from NW_025091268.1 coordinate 425,133, forward strand.
CCTGCTAGACACCACCGATACAGAGTGCAGCATATGCAGCGTAGGGCTTCTTACTGATTTAGCTCCCGAAGTATATTTCCGTGAGAAAGTTCCATTGCGGTGGATCTGCCCATCCTTAGCTTTTGCCTTTCGGGCAGGTTGAGCTTATGATTTGTGATCTGCCCAACACATGGGTCTGATTAATAATTGGTCCGCACCCAGCTAACTAGTTAACTACCAGTTAATTAATCACACTGATTTGGCATACTGGTAAGTGGGATCGGAGATAACGATGTTCGCCGTAAGCAGACAGCTGAGTCTGCCGGATGTAGGGGAATTGTTTTGCTGCCGGCCCCCTAGGCACAAGGCTGTGAGTCTCGAAAGCAGGGATCAGCGTCTGGTACATATCAGCTGTACCATACTGAGAGAGACTTTGCCCAAACAGACACGGAACGATTGCGGAGAGGCACAGAACCATGCAAGTTATCCTTCCCAGGACAAATTAGAGCTTTGATAACATAAGAAAGTCAAACAGAATGAAACTTGACTATCACGCGACGCTATCCCCGTTGGAATGGGTCATTTAGGGCTAGATCCATAGAATCCCGGCGAAGATAACAGTGCTTATTATTTCCTATGTTCCAAGCAACTGAATCAATCCCGCAGACAGCCGGATGGAAGCAACTTTGGCCTCGTCAGTTAAAAAGGCAGGAAATAGCGGATAGATGTTGAGTACAGCCGCACTTACTCAAGTTAGATTCGACTAAATACTTTCTGGTGTTCAATTTCAATGCCCCCACCGTTTCAAACCCTCCGCGTGCTGAGCCCATTCATCGGAGTGCCAGTTTCTTTTTGTTCGACGAAGCAAGTCCTTTGTTACCATTACCCAGCCTGGCTCAATACCAAAGGCAGTAAATGAGGCTAAAGTCTACTTTGAGGTTTGATATCCATCCAGATTTACGAGGCCTTCAATATGTTATACTCTATACATCTGCGTAGATCATCACATAAAGCTTTGAGCCTCAGGAAGTTGCAGGACTATGATCCAGTCAAAAAAATAATACCTGTATCATTATAGATAAGGCAAGAGGGTTAGCTGTAGGATGGGCTAATCTATGCAGGTAGTAATAAAGACCACACTCGTATCCTTTCAGGTTCTGGGGTGGCTTCTCATCTGGTTGGCCGAATCTTGAGAGTATTCTTCCTCAAATGAGTCGGACCATTGCATTGACATTTCTTAAGCAAGACTGCTTCCGTGTCTTTCGTTACGTGAAGGTGTCTTAACACGAATGAGGGGAAAGTCATAACTTGCAAGGCCCAGGTCACCCATGCACAAAATTCTCAATTATAAGGTCAAAAATCGTCAAAATTGGAAAATTTTCCCACCTGCCGATGCCAGGAGACTCGGTCAGCTATCGCTTTGTAAAGACAGGCCTATTACCTCCGCACCTACTTCGTTCGACCGGCGAAGATCCGAACGGAGGCCAGACCAACCTGAAAATGTTCAGCCCCCAAATTTTTCCCTGCAAGGTACTCCGTACTCTGTAGAGTAGCACCGCGGAAAAGAGGATGAGAATAACCGGGAAGAGACGTATTGGCGAATGAATGCCTAGTAAAGCTGGCGTTTGGACGGGAGCGGAGAAGACGATGATGGAAAAAGTGATCAGTGCGAATCAGAAATGCAAAGTGTAGACCTCATAGACAGAGACTCCCACCAAGCCAAATTGGGAAAGCTTCATGCCCAGTTTTTCTGGAATCAAAAGTACATATTGTGCAGGTTCAAGATACACGAAGAAGGCCTGCCAGTGTATGAGCTGGACAAGACTGGACCGTCACATCATGAACTGGACTCAAGTGTCATATTATAGAGCAGCATAGGAGCATACGCATAACATATACGAGTATACACCGTCATCAGACGATATTCGGACGAGCCCGCTCGCACCTGTTAAGAATCAAGCAGATGTATCGTCCGATCAAATTCTCCTGCCGGTCTCTCGAGCGCCCACTGCCGAATAGCCTCAAAGTCCCGACAAGTGTGCATATTGTCCGCCCTCACAGTGACCATCTGTTTTTCTTCATTCCACTCCCACACATCGACGGTGATATCGGCTGAACACATGAGACTTTGACGTATCATTTCAATACAGTGGTCTAGGTGATGCATAGCCTCCTCGTCATTGGTGTCATGCATATCGACCCCCCAGAGTACTTTACGGAGCATATCCTGCGCATGTCAGATTAATCCACTAAGATCGAGAAAGGAAGAACTACCAAACAATGCAACTGATGAAATACATCAAGTCCAATCAGATAGTATCCTGAACTGTACCCCGAATCCCCAGGAATCGGGACAGTCTCATTAACCAATTTCGCTGCGTCGCTCGCAGGAATCTTGACCATCGCCGGCGCTGAAGGCTCAGCATAAGCCCAGCATTGCGTTTGGGGAATCACATACAAACATGGAGATTATCCCACGCTTTATTGTTCTCTTCCGATGGTGGGCCCATGTAGATGGACATTTGATCTCCCCAGCCGGAGTTGAAGACGACGTTCTTGTATCTGATGACGTCTTGAGCTGGAGCTAGGGCTCATTAGCTGTGAACTTGTAGAGCGCTGAGCTGCTTACAGTAAACCATATCAGGTATTCCTAGTCCAGGACCCATCCACACTGCAATACCAGCTCCAATTGCGAAGACTAATAGGGAGACTATAATGATATATTGAATGATGATGATTTTCCGGAGCTGGTGATACTCTCTGGCACCGAATGTTACTGATTCATGCAGGTATTCGGATTGCTTATCATTCATGAGTGCCTCCCTATCATTGGCATCGCTATGGATGGAATCCCGATAGTTCTTCAGAAACATTTGGATAATTAGCTAATCCCGTGAAGCAACTTAGGATGAAACGATGGAGTGTGAGTGCGACACCCTGGGCGTTCGGCACAATATATCTATCTGCCACATAGTTTTAACCACTACAATGGAAGAGAAACTTATGATTCTGGACTTCGAACCAGCCATAAAAGGCCATCAATAGGAATTCAATATGATTGGCTTTGTGCTGTGTCTTGGCAGAAGCGTTGTCGAGGACATTTCTTTGTTCTCGGTAGCGGAGGGTGTCTTTTCTTCCCAAGGTCATGTGCCGGCCATTCCATGGTATGACGATGGGCGGACATACTGCTTTCGCGATGAGTGATAATAGACGGACTTCAAGTGATGATATTAAAGTATTTGGTACGGAGAATTATTAGGAAGTAAATAAGCCCCGTTGACAAAGACTAAGTGCACAAACCCTGGCGTTGATCACCATGTCAACACCCACTCCATTTATCTATCGCAGTGTTTGAATAACCTTGCAATTGGTTTCCATTCTCCACACTCCTCTATCACTAAAACCGCATTATTAGGTATACTACTTCATCTGAGTTCTCTAGCAAATCTTGTTTCTGATGCGTAGGTGGGTCTAGATAGGAAAGAGCCTTCCTGTATGTGTGGATTGCTACTAACGCGTACGCATAATATGTTCTGTTCTTCAGAGAAGCAATCAACTGGACTTGATGATACTCCCTCTTGTAGTATTAGTAGAGACTTTCTCAGCTAACAAAGGTGTTGCATCTGTTCCATTGTGTCAATTCACATCAACAAACAAGATGGTCCGGTACATTCTCAAAGAATATACCTTTGACATTCAAGTATGCTGAAGAGATAGCATGTGAGACATTTCCATGAGTCAAGTCTCTTCCCAATCTCAATGTAAAAGACACTTTTGGCTTTTTGCCAGGCGCTCGCCGCTTCTCTTTCCAACACAAAATCTGCCATGCGAGCGAAGGAGAAGATCCTTGTATTATCCCATTCATCGGCATATGGACGTCCCTTCCACTGCACAGCAAGGTTGGTTTTGCCGTACTTTTTCCGATAACCCTCAATCAGATCTGGAACCATACAAAATTCCTTTGGGCTGTACCTGGCGCCTGCCCGGTCATACTCCCATTCGTTAAGGGGGGTTTCCCTAGGGCGGAAAGGGTTGAACAAGGGCAGCGGATCATACTCTTGCAATTCAACCTCTGGATACAACAGGCGAGATACCAGTTAGTCTTGCAAGTTACGCAAAAAAACATCGTCACAGTAAGAGGGCTGTCGGACCAGCTCAACTTTCAGAAAACTCCCTCAATACTCGGACTGATGACTTCAAACAAGTCGGACGTAATCTCATCCATCCATGTACAACGGGATGCGCGAACCTCTCTCCCGGTTCTCCTGTTCAGGCGGTAGGGTGCCATTGGGGTGACTATTTGCTGTCCTTCGTGGAATCTCAGGTCAATAGACTCGTATATGATCACGAGACGTCTGAGCTGACATATGTTGCGTCTTCCAATGGTCTCCAGCCATCCAGATAACATATCCCAGTCAGCCTCACCATGCCTGATGCCGAGTCGGAATGTGTTTTCCCCGAAGAATACTCTAATTGCTTCGTGGTAGATGCTGCTGAAGCAAAGAAACAAGGGTAGTACTGAGCAAGGGAGATTTACTGCTGCAAAGGTGGATAATGCGCGTCCCCACAGATGCCGTAAGCCTCTGACCTTGCGTTTCTGAACGGGATCAAAAATCACTTCCTCTCAATCTTCCCAGTTCCGTGGATCTGTATCTTTGGGGTCAGAAACATATCTCTCACTGACGGCGATATAGCGTCCTGTCGGGATAAGTAAGTATCGGTAGATTTGGAGGCGGATCTCCGGGGGAAGAAACAGGAAACTCTTGGACTTATTGGCTGACTCCATTTTGCTGGATGAAGGGGAGTATGTTTCAGCAGTGTTGATGCGAAACATGTTTCTGGAAATATGTAGAGATATCACGACCTCTTGTCCTCAGGCAGCAATGACATCCAATTGTGTAATTCTGATCGCGACACTTTCTCCCAAGGGGCAGCAAAGTTCGAACCACGGCGTACCAGACTTTGTCCCCTACCCTTGGCTTCTAGCATGACTTGTTATATTATGGAAGAACGCTATATTCATTTTCCTCTCCCCTTGAGCTCATTGCGTCTCATCTACAGCCAGAGGAAAACTTTTCCAAACGTCCCAATACCTAATATTAGTGAAGTTTCTATCTTGTGTGATAGGCCAAATCCGCAAAAACACCTTAGTAACCCAAGGATACACATTATCATTATAGGAAAACTGGAAACGGGAATTCAGAGACATTCGCGCTTCGAACCTGTCCCGGTGCTCGTAGCGGATATCGCGATGGATGGTCCACTCCGAAGCGAAGAACCTCACAAGATAAGAGAACCAGCATTGCGGACGGTAGCGCGGGACAGCCTGCCCTTGTATTGATAAGGTCAGCCGCTCGAGGGCTGGTGCGTCGTGGGATTTTGCAGTCGAAATGACCTCGAAGATCGAGGACGCAAGAGGTTCGTCAATGAGGGTATTGACCAGAAGGTTCCGGATGTGTCCGTTGCGGCTCTGGTTGATACCTCCAAGATCTTCCTTGGTGTATTGATTGTCAAAGTCGTCCCAGTCCGGGTCAATGGAAGCCTCCTGGTACAAGGTCGGATCAGAGACGTCCAATGTCAGGTCGAGGAACTTCAGGTTTCTGATTGTGCCCAACGCCTTGTAGAGAGCCACTTCCCGGGCGTCTCCTTGGGTACGGCGGATAGGGATGCTCATCTTCTCCAGTAGAGGGCAATATCTGCCGAGCTGGAGGATATCGTGCTCGCTGAAACATTGCCAGGGCAGACCGGCCACAGACAGCTTGCGTAAACGAGGTCCGTGATGCTTCGCTAACGCCCCTATGGACAGCTGTGAGTGCCATGCAATCAGGTAGATCTCTGATAGTGACGGCAGGCTCTGGAGAAATCTTGTTGCTTGCGGGTAAAATTCAGGTGCTTGTTCTACTCCACCCTCTTTAGTACCAAGGAACAAGCGCAACGTTCGAAGGGCCGGGAAATGAAGATGGTCTGACCAGGCTGCGAGAGCTTCTCCCTGGATGGATGACCCCAGGTCAAGAATCTGCACGGTGGAGAAATCAATGTACGGAGCCCATTCCTCCAGTGCAGCAGCAAGCATGGGGTAGTAGGAGTGTTTGACTCGAAGACATTCTATTGCGGCTGGATGTTCGTCGCCTGGGTTTCGTGTCAATTTGGTCATTCCGGCTCCTGACGCATTATAGGAACCATCGTCTGCCCTTGGATATATCACTTTCAAGTTGGGGGCGAGGCCCAGGATTCGCACGAAGCTTTGCTTCTGCCAAATACCTTCTGGTCTCGATGTGACATAGTAGGGAGTGATACTATGCAGAGACGGCGAGGTGACTAGGCAATATTCATGTTCCTCAGCGGTAGGCTTCCATATACTCCGCAGCACGAATGAATGCAAATGCAGTCTGCACTCAGGTCGGTATTGATGCAGTGCCTGAAGCAGGCAAGGGGGAAACTGTTCGTAGTGCAAATGATGAAGGTTGTCAAGGGCAGGGAGTCTCTTAATCAACTCCGCGACACTTCCCCAACATTCATAGTCAATGTCTCTGTCGCGACAACATACGTCCAATCCTGTGCCGTCGAGCTCCTCTTCAAAATCATACGCATCTCGCGGATCGCGATTTAACGGTGAGAAACGTGAGACTGGGGCTGGAAACCACTCGTCATCATAGTCCACTTCAGGGGGATCTTGCGCGAGAAAGCCCTCAATGATCAGCCGCCTGACATAAGGAAAGGCATCAGCCTTTTGCAACTTCGCGCAGACCGTTGCGACTTGATGGTCAATGCGTTCACGGTGACAAAATTGCAAGCGGATTGTATGGAAGACGAGTGACTTTGCTACTGACAGAGCTAAGGCGAAGCATCGCTTGTTGACTCGCAGCAGGCGAAAGACACTGAGAGGATGGACGTCAGCAACGAAGCGAACAACCAAGGAAATGATCTCTGGAGGAAGGGCCTGAAAAGACATTGTGCCATTTCGGAGGAAAAGGGGCATGAGAAGAGCAGAGCTGCCCTCGTGTTCAGCCGAGGGGCCCGAGATAAATAACCGACCCCACCAAGAACGAGAATAATAATGACTCACCGATTTTGCAACTTCACCCACTGATTGCCATCCGAGTATAAGGTCCCCCATTTTCTCATCATCAACTCAGCCATGGGATCACAGCCTCATATTCTGCTGCTTGGGGTCGGCAGCGTTGGCGCCATTCATTTACTGCAACTGCAGCGTGCGGGATGCACCGTGACGGCCGTGTGTCGGTCAAACTACGCCGTCGTCAAGGAGAAGGGATTTACAATGAGAAGCGTCCGATTCGGCAATGTCACATATCGGCCAGATTATATCGTTCGCACTATCGCTGAATGCCCAAAAGATACTGTATATGATTACGTCCTGGTGACCACGAAATGCTTCCCCGGCAGTAAGCCGTCAGTAGCAGATCTAATCAGACCGGCCCTTATCGGCCGTCCAGAGACTGCCATAGTCCTAGCACAGAATGGCATAGAGATTGAGAAGGATATAGCAGACGAATTCCCGGAAAATCCTATCCTCAGTGGTGTCGTCTACCTCCCAACCACCCAAACTAGCCCCGGCGTCATCGACTACCCAGAAATGCTGAACATGCTCGAACTGGGAACTTATCCCGCCAATGCACCCGCTACACATAAAGCAGCGGCCAGCAAGCTCGTTGCCCTCATGAATCAAGGCGGCGGCGAGGCGAAACTTCACGACGACATCCAAATCGCACGGTGGACCAAGCTGCTCATTAACGCGTCGTGGAATCCTATCTGCGCGCTGAGCATGTGCTCGGACGGTGACTTCCTCCTCAGTTCCGAGCCATTCGCAAATGAACTTGTCTGGGGGATTATGATGGAGATCGTGGCACTGGCGAAGAAGGTGGGTATCCCAGGGGTGGATGAGGAGGCGGCGAGAGTTCGGCTTCAAATAGCAACTCGTCGGGCGGAAGCAGGAACAGGCCGCGATCCAAGTATGCTGCAGGATGTCAAGCAGGGCCGATTATTTGAAGTCGAAGCGATTGTCGGGAACACGGTGAGACTGGCTCGGAAACATGCAGTGAGCATGCCTCGGTTGGAAACAGTGTATGCACTGGCGAAGGGAAGATATGAAGCCTTAGCGCGGAATCAATCGCACTGATGTATTTAGACCCTATCAATATTAGCGATCAGATAAGATGATAGATTAGCGCTATGCTTAGCATTCGCTCTCTGCTATAAATCATCACTTTCAACTTTCTTTCGCTAACTCCCATATCTACCATCTCCCTCACTCTCCCATTCTTTACAACAAATCTTTTTCTGTCTGCGCTTATTTCTTGATTGAATTCAGTTAAAATTATCTAGCTTGCTTAGCGGTCTCTTGGGCTGTTTACTTTTTACAGGAATGTGATTACTTTCCGTTGGTTCTCTCACTATGGTGTGTCTGGATTGCTCCAGCAGCCTGAGATTTACCCGGCTACAGCTCACATTCAATGCTAGTTCTGAGTTCTGAGGTCTCTGGATTACGTGTATTGTCCTAGCAACTATGGTTGGCTAACACAAAATGACGACATTTCTTGTGATTCTTATCCGCTATTTCGTCCGCGGCTTGACCAGTTTGTTTGATTCTTTACTGGCGTTTGGAATAACGTTGAAGTTCTCGTCGTACCATCTGTTTCCTCTTACTTTTGGCTGCTAGCGCGCGTATCTAAATGTATGTTTTCACCTATCCGAGCCTGATGGAGACCGATACCTGGAAATCTCACCCTTTCAGCCTCGAGTTAAAAATTAGCTCTGTCAATAATGTTCGGTAGATGACGAGCGACTCGACACGTCGCTGTGCACCATCGACGGCGTTGGGTATGATCATAAGTTCGACGATAACCTTGAGGACACGGCGCAACTCTGGGACCTATATTTCATAGATGAAGAACACTTCCGTGCTATGAGCGATGACGTGTCCTCTGACTTCGTTGAGACTACGGGCATCATCCGCGAAAGAGTTAAAAGTAACGTCGGCTCTGACACCATGAGGGCAGCCGGAGAAAGTTGCCAATCCTTCTTAATTACTCAGGGGAGGGGAAGGCCAGGACACATTTCCTGGGGGTGACGGCCTAGGCCTCGTCACGGCCACCGATGATGAGTCAGAGTCTGCCTTGGGTATCACTGCGACATGGACAAGGAGGCAGCAGATTAGGGACAGAGACTGGACATGGGCAGGGGTAAAGGCTGCGGAGTATGAAAGTGATGCCAGTCGCATGGGATGGACCGTATGCACCTCGTCCTCAGCACAGGCCATCCAACAGTTATGCTTGAAGTGGGCGATTCGTAGTCGGCACGGCGGCTGGCAATCTGAGAGGATGGCTGACATCTGGGTTGACCATCAAAACATGCATAGTGGCCATTTAGCAAAGCAAACACTTCACTATTATTGTTTGGAGGGTCCGCAGAAGGGATGATGCGGTTTCCATTACAAACCTCCCCTCCCCCGCCGTTCGGGTGCACGTTGAGCACGTTGAGATTCTCAATGGAGATGTGGGACCCGAGATTACATGTTTGGAGGATAGATCAAAACCCAGATGTCGCCCCTACGAACGAGATTTAATTGGATTTCGCGATGCTTGTTGGGCGCTGCGCTACTACCGATCTAGAAAACATGTCGCCATATGTAGGAATCTTCTGATGGCATTCGCCAACAGATTCTGGATGCCTTGATGGCCTGCGTCTGCAAGGCTGATAGTCGCTTGGCTTTTAACAATTTGCCTGTGTCGGAGAAGGTGTTAGACGGTGCTTTTGTGAACGAGAGGCGAGCCGCTCCTTGGTTGGTGGCGTTTAGCTTGGCAGCAGGAGAGCCACTGCTCATCGCAGATCGATAAGGCATAGGGGAGTTTCACTTGAAAGGTGCCCTCGTACGTCGTGTGCCGAAAACGAAGCCGGTTAACATTACGGCGCCTGAATGTGGATTCTCCACGGCAAAATAATTGAACCAGAAGACGTCGGGAGTTCTGGGAATGCGCTCTCTTATTAGGTCTTGGGACTGGAGCGGTTGGCGAAATTTTCCTCTGGCTGTGAATGAAGGCACAACGGGACCACGGTTTGAGGTAAATGTATAGAAGTTTTACCTGGAGTGTATTTGGAACAGTAGTAGACAGTGGAAGGGATCTAAGGATTATGCCCTGAATCGGATCCAATTTTCACCAGTCACTCTTTGACAGGGGAAAGTGATATACCTGCATCTCAAGGTCTTCAGGAAGTGGGGTGTAGATTCGGACTCCTCTCGCGATAGGTAATCCGACGAAGAATGTCTTTTCCATAACGTATGCCAATCCACAATGCTACACTGCGACACTCTTCCGCATCACACATCTCCTGGCTCTATCGTGGCCACACCGCGCCTGCTCCTCCAACTCCCGTCCATGTCCCTCACCAGCGATGTCCACATCAACCTCCTCGAACCCCATCCTCGCATAGAACCGTCCATTAAACTCCAAATCCCGATACGTCGTGAGAGAAACATACTCATATCCCCTGTCTCTCGCCTGCCTTTCCGCCTCCTCAAGCATCATCCGCGCAACACCCCTCCTCTGCCAGTTTGCATGAACATCCATCTCAGCGATGTACAACATTCCGTCTAGCTCCTGCACGGCAATGAAACCAACTTCTGTGTTGTCTGCTGTGACTGCTACCCATACGTTCTGCTGTATGATCATTGAGCGCAGGGTTGCCGGATCCAAGGGCGGAGAGTCGGCGACCCAGGCGAGATTGACAGTACAGAAAAGCTGTGCGGCGGAAGTTTCGATGGTGTTTAACCTTGGGATGTCTTCTTCAATGGCGGGTCGGATTGAAATTTTGACTTTTTGGAAGGGAGTAGTGGACATTGTGATTCGGGGTGGTTTTTGGTTGAAGAGATACAGCAAGGTTGTGAGGTGATTGTTCAGTATTGCGGGGAACGGCAATAAATGAAATGATAGGGCTGTTATATAGATTCAAGTACCCACTGTTAGCTGATCGTAGGCAACGCTACAAAAATGACCAATCAAATACGAGCGTTCCACCAATTTTAGACAGTTTGAGTCATACTTCAAGACTATTAACTAGACCACGAATCGCGATTCCCAATCTAGCCCTTAGAGCACTATACAAAAGGTGGTAGGTCTTGATAGTCGAAGACCGGCCGGGTCACCTACACTTCTCAGCTTCTAAAGTGCGTCTTTGTGATTCCCGGCAGAACATACTCCAGTGCTGCCCGGCAAGCATCCTTATATTGAGGCACACATCCCAGATACAACACCTATTGGCCAATCATGTGGACGATGTGTGATAGGGCCATGTTCTGCTGACTTTCCCGACTTCAAAGTTTTGAAGCTCGGCTCGACCTCATCCTGCAGGTTGCGCAGAGTACAGGTACCAGAGTAACCTGCTCCGGTGATGGCGCCATCGGGTTGTCAGCTATGCAACCCACTTCCAACAGCAGAGTCTCAGTAGATTATGCTGTCAGATTTGGACTGGCCCACAATAGAGATTCTCCAGTTGGGCAGTGAGAGTATTCAACCATCAGATTGAGGTAGACTTGTCCTTACCTATAAAGAATCTCCAGTGCGTTATTCAGCCCTGTCGGTCATGTGCAGCAAGTTTTTGTCAGGCCAGGACACCGGATATCCTCTGCTACAGACATAGCCCATTTTTGAGTGGCGAAATTATGTCTAGGTCACCCAATCCGTGTAAACCGGCCTATAATGACAGGGGTAAAGGGCAAGGTTGCGTAACCAACCAATGCACGGGTAGGAGGCGATCGTTACGGTATAATAACCCGCCGAGGGCGTACGGTGAAGTGACATGGGTTGGTAATATCATTCATACCCTGTCTCTTTTGCTTGAAATTGAGGAACGTTCAGAATCCCCTTTGCTCATGCAATTCTTGCCTACGACGCAGAAATTCAACTCAATGACTGGGGACTAAACGATATGTTTCTCTGGTGGGAAAAGTGCAGGGATATGTATGCAGCCAGCACTTGACCTCTCGAAGCGCCAGATCGGCGTGCCGATACAAGCTGGCATTGGCTCACTGTATCTAAGCGCCCATTAACGGACCTCCTCAGCATCCGCCACTTTCAGCTATTCTCGAAGCCTTGCCCACCACAAATTTGCTTCGTCTTGTTCATTTGATAGCATCTTCCAGGACGCAGCCTACATCTCATATAAACGACCAGCGCATTCAGTGGACGGTCAGCGATATATTCCCTATCTCGCTCGAGTTACCGACCACCGTCCAAGTCTCGCTTTGCTATTTTTTAGCTCTTTGAAATCAACTGTTGTCACGTATTTCCCCGCCCCACCGGCTGCTTCAAGGAAATGCTGAAGCGCTTTTCTCACAATGATTACACCGTCGCATGGATCTGCGCTCTGGCCGTGGAAATGCGGACCGCGGTAGCCTTGCTTGACGAGGAGCACGAGAGCTTACCGCAGCCAGATACTGACCAAAATGTTTACGTGCTTGGGGAGATCTCCGGTCACAGGGTAGTTATCGCAACTCTGCCTGCTAGAGTTTATGGAACTACCTCAGTAGCCACCATGGCCGTGCGACTGAATTATTCGTTCCCCAAGATTCAGGTTGCTCTACTGGTAGGAATTGGAGGTGGCGCGCCCAGTGAAGCAGTCGATATTCGATTAGGAGACGTTGTGGTTGGGGTCTCTGAATATGGAAACAGTGCCATATTGCAATACTATCCGACCAGGCGACCTATGGGTTTTATAACCGCCCAACCGTCCGTAAGCGTCCTCAACGCGGTGCGCTCCCTTCAATACTACACTTTAACTCGTGGCAACCCACTTCCCAAGACTTTGAGCAACGTGTTGAAGAGACATCCGCGGTTGATTGATATCTTTTCCTATCCAGGAAGTGAGAAAGACCTGCTTTTCGCTGCCTCATATGAACATGTGGATGGTTCATTAGATTGTTCTAATTGTCGTCCCGACAAACTAATTAGTCGACCCCCAAGAGCTCCTCCTTGGCCGCAAGTACATTATGGACCCATTGCGTCAGGAAGGAGCATCATGAAAAATGGCCTACGTCGAGACCAAATCGCACAAGAGTACCGAGTACTTTGCTTTGAGACGGAAGCAGCAGACTTGAACAAGAGATTTCCTTGCTTGGTCATTCGCGGTATATGTGACTATGCAGACTCACATAGGAATAAAGACTTCCAGGAATATGCGGCAGCAACAGCAGCTTGTTATGCAAAAGAGGTCATCTCCCGTCTTCCTCGGGATGGGATGCAAAGCACCATCGCGCATGGACTAGGCGAACCTACGAAGTCTCACGCAACTGAGGTCAGGCAAGATCGTGCAGCGGCAACGAAACAACATCCTGACAACAAGAAAGAACATACAGTGGTAGACGCGCTTACTAATTCCTCAGCTAAATACCAGGGCATTCTTAATATCCAACAAGCCGAAGTTGCACTTGAAAGGCTTGTCCAACGAAAGGGGCTGGGATCAGGTTGGCGGGAATCAATGGTTGACCTTCTCAACTTACTTGGCCTGGACAGCAGGCTTCAAACCCGCTATCTGCTAGCAAACCTTTTAAACGTTCATACTGGCTCACCAAATTCGGCCGTGCAAAACACCTCACTTCACCAGGCAGTTCTTCAAGAGTTAGCACGGAATGGTGGTGAGCTTCCGGCGAACATGAGAAATCAGTTAGTCAGTGCCAAATTTCGCGCGACCAAGCAAGCATCGATCAGCGACGAAAGCGACGTTGAAAGCATTTTTTCAGATGATTCAATAGCCTCTTCACAGTCCTCGTCAAGTCTGACCGCAAATCCTGCGTTGGAGATAGCAGACCTGCTCTTGAAAAATGAAGCTTTGACTCCCCTCTTTGAGATCGCGTTTGCCAAGTACGATATTAGCAGATTGAGAAAAAAACTGAAACGCTTAATTTCTGATTACGGGAGTGATTTGGAATCGGAGGCTTCCAGTGACGTCCAAACTGAAGTCGCAAAGTTTGTTCAAGGAGCGGCACGACGAGTCACAATAGAGCTTACCAGGGCAATGATGCCAGAAATAAAGTATGACTTCATCTCAAATCGCAGGGGAATCAACAAGCTTCTTGAGGCTTTGCCAGCCAATCAACAGACACCGACGAATCCGGTCGAAAAGACGTCTGATCACTCCCAAGAGCCATTAGCTGATAGCGATTCCGATCAATCGGAGCCTGAGAGTGACGTTGCTCTGCAGACTCTCGAGGAGGTTGAACACTTTATGGTTGTATCCAGGGCATTCAACACTCTGGTAGGCAAATTGCGTAAATGGCTTGGGGTATTGGACCAAGACCTTGATGAATCAGCGCCAAATAGACTTTCAGAGACGAGCCATGCCATGCTCGGTGAGATGGACGACAATAACAACACAGACCGGACAGGTACGCCTTCATTGCCCGAAACATCTCAGCAGCAACTCGAGGTTGGTGCAAACCAGACCACGTCTCAAATGACGGCGCCAATCCTTGTGCGCCCACTTGTATCAGCACTTGCCTTGTTGGAACCCATGTTTTGGCCGAAGCCTCCAGAAGGGTTCAAACGCATAACATGGAGGAGTCCTCTTGGAAAACCTCTCTACATTGATGTCAGAGAGCGCGTAGATGGTGCAGCAGAGCGACTGCAAGAAAAATTCAGAGCATCTGCTCAAAAGACCTCCGCTACTTCTTCTTCGCCTTCCTCATATTCTTCTTCTCCAGGGCCGTCTTCTAGGAGCACATTCGTTACGACGCCAAGCGCGCCTCCGCCTGCCCATATTGTGGGCAGTCCCTCTAACCAGCCCCCTAGGAGGGAACATGATGCGCCTGGTCGGACTGTGTCAGCAATAATACCAGACCATGTCCGCCAGATGGACCGGAAATATCTTCTTGTTTGTTTCAGCACACATAAATCCGAGATTCTCAAGGGAATCGATGTGACGTTCTTCGCGACGGATCAAAGTCTCTTTGATAATCTTCGCCTCAATTACCATGCTATTAAGACCGAAGAATCATGGGTTTCCAATGTACCATTCCTAAGATCAGTGGAGATGCCGTCTTGGCTCTCCTGGTGTTTGGGTGACTTGCACCTCTTTAAGCCGGAGAAGATTAACTTTGTATCTGTAAGTTATCAAGCATCTGTCAAACAGCAGTTCCTTATATCTTAAGCCACTGACAGATCGTTCTCTTGCAGTTCAAATTAATGCCTCTTGGTGAAGTCCCCACGCCCTTTATATACGGGCCCCGTCCCTTCCCCCCGAGCAGGAAGTACGCATGAAGAAGTGGCACTACTCCCCATGTCCCATCGAGGTCGAGGAGTGGGCTATAAGTAAAGCTTTTGCGACCAAGCTCCTCGAACCAGGGCATGCCTTCCGAGATGCCGAATGGTTGGAACTCTTTCCGAAGAAGTTACGCTTGTCTTTTACCAACGAGCCTGGTAACAAGACTGTCTTATGGGGAATTAATATTATTGAAGGCCTGGACAAAGCGGCTGTTGCATGGCTAGCCCTATTAGTGATGATCCTGAGCGCAGCATTAGGGCTTATCTACTCGCTTGCTTCGCATGACGTTCCCGCGGCTTTCACGTTAGCGGCATGGTTTGCGACTTTTGCTTCTCTTTCCATTACATATTTTCAATTTAGCAGGTAATTGGGGAATTCTATGCATCCGAGGTTCTTTTCAAATATTGTGTAGTCAGCAGCTTTTATAAATCTTTGACGCCATACCCCTCCGAACATGGTATTGTACTACAGCACTGTGTGATTAAGCAATTTCATTTCATTTTGTTTTATCGAGCAAAGATTAGTATATTAAAACACCTTCGAGAAGAGCTAAGCGATAGATTGCTGTGTGTCCCACATTCATAAATAGGTCGTTTGTCTCGTAAAACATCAACCCCATCACGCCCACGAAAGCCGCTGAATATCCTCTGGAATCTGCCATCCATGCGCCAGGCATGCCCTCTTGTACGCTTCAACTGCCTCGCCAACAGAGTAGTCCCTGCGAGACCGGTTCAGCGCCAGACGCGCAGGACGGGGTTCAGTGTTAGTGATTGCCATTCGGACCTGCAGCAACACGCTCTCGATGGATGCCGTCGGGAGCCAGCCTGAATTGGTCAAGAGTTCCATACACATGGCCCCGCCGGCTGTGACGTGCCCGCCACCACCATTGGCAAATTCCAGGAACCGCGGCCGGATCACGCGGACAAATGGAGGAGACATAGGGAAGCCGGGGGGGAAGCGAAGTTCGAGCACGACGCTTTTCATATTCGCTTGCTTGAGGTCTTTTGCGAGCGGGAGTTTAGGGTCGAAGCTGTGCAGCTCCACGATCCACTGGTATACTGTGGTTATAAAGTCTGGGTCAATGTACCAGCCCAGGTCGTGAAGGGGCTCTCGAGCCTGGACTTTGAGAGTCGCTCGGAGATGTTGTTGTAGGACTGTGGTCGCTGGTGTGGTTGCATATTGGGGAGGAGTGAGCAAGGGGAGCGATTCCTTTCTAAGAGTTCCGGGTTCGAAGTCACTTTTCACATTGTTCTTGGACGGCTTGACTGTCGAGAGCTCCTCTGTCTCGCCCTCGTCTTCTGAGAGAAGGATCTGAAGATCGTCGAATGCCGTCGCCACACTAACAACGTCATCTTCCTCCAACACTAGGTTGTTTTTCGAGGCGTCAGGGGTAGGTATCTTATCGACATCCCGCTTTCGCTTCTTTTTTCCAGGAGATGGGGATATGGCAATGTCAGAATCGGTTCGGCCAGTAACCCCCAAGCTATGTCTTCGCTGGCTGTTGAGAGCAGAGATCGGAATGTAGATTGGAGTTCCATTTGGCCCCAGGGCTGGATACTGCGGATCCTGTTTGTACATGGCTGGTGGTTTCGCATTTGCCGTACCATCGCCCGGCCCTGCACCTTGGCATTTGACGAAGAGATATCTCGACTGTATCCAGTCCAGCTGCGTAATTACGTAATGTGGATTTGTGTGTTTGAACTGAGTTGGCGCGTTGACCAGCTCGTTTAGTGAGACCAGCATCTTAATCTTCAAATTGCTCTGAGGCCAGGAGTAGTCGAGTCCTTCGGGCGCGTAACCCACGGATGTATGGAACTTATTGGACAGGTAAACCCCATCCCCAAAGGCGCGTCCATTTGTAATCTCCTTGAAGTGCAGGCCTTCTCTGAGAATACTGTGCCAGTTGTACACTGGACTCCCGTGCCAGGCAAAGATGGTCGGGTAATCTGTGTTGGTAATGGCAGCGTTGGCGGCCACGGCGGCTCTGAAGCGCTGCTCTTTGTCTGGGGCCCCTTGCACAAGCCGAAACTGCTTGTATGACTCCATTCCAGTCACTCGATAATCGGAATGCCCAGTGGTATCGTCCTCCATGATAAAGGAGCGGTTTGACGCGACGACCCAACGCAGCACATCAAGTGCTGCCGGGGAAATGACGTCCCTCCAAGCAGCCAGCTTTTTGTTATCGGAGTCCGCAAGGAAGGCTCTCATCTTAACGACATTAGGGAGGGTATCGAGGAGCAGTCTGACCGCAGCTCTTTTATCGTTGGCGTCAAGGTCGTCGAAATTCCTCTCATAAACTATGAATTTGACATGTGACGGGCCAGGCAGAAGTTTGGATGCTGAGAGCTGCTGCCCCTTCACGACCGGAGAGGAGAGCTGTACGAGCTGTACCCCACAAGTACCTACATGAATGTCCTGTACTCGACAATGCCAGGGCCCGTCCTTCAGATCCGTCCCAGTCTGAAAAATGACCACCCAGTCTCCGAGTTTCAGATGCGCGTGCTTATCCAAGCGGCAGGCCATTGTTGCAGGGACCAGGTTGCCACTGTAGCAGGTTGGAACCTGAGAAGAATTACTCTCCTTTCCCTTTGTCAGATGATGTTCGATCTCATCAAGCCTATTCATATTTAGGACTCCTGGGACCCTGAGACCTAGGCCTGTGGGAAGATCCGTGAGCCGACCGGATACTGCCCGAGCATATGTCAAACTGATGAGCAAATCTACAACGCTAGGTTGGAATTGGATCTCATGTTCCAAGCTAAGCCCCATGCCGAGCGTCATGTATTGGAACAAACACAAACCGTTAGAGCAAACGTACGGCTTGATTGCTTCAAAACTGTCGCGGATTTTGCAATGACAAACCAGGCAGAATTCCGTGCACTTGACAAAGTGGCGAAGAGTGAACTGCATCGCTATCAACGGTAGGGACAGTTTATCAAGTCCAAGGTCTTGACCTATCTGGTCATCCTGGAACAGGGCCGTTGCGGAGACACTCCAGGTGTCTGGCTCAAAATAGGCTTCACCTAGAGCGCCATCCTCCGGCTTCCTGCCCTGATTTTGTTGAATGTAAAGCTCAGCACCAGTCCATGACAGGCCTAAATGATATCGCAGTTCCATAATCCGAAGGAATCTCTCGTTCAAAAGCGAATCCAGCGGTTGTTCGATGAACAGTGATCTCAAACGGGCGGTCCCTGAGAGGCCTTCTTCAGGCAGTGAAAGATCCCCTTGAAAGGCTCGGATGGCGTCTTCGGCAGTTGGCTTGTAAGAGTCACATAGTCCGATGTGGAACTGGATTGCTGAGTACTTTGAATTTCCGAGCGCCAGCAGTTTCTGAAAATGCACATAGGTCCCTGGATAACGAATGAGCACAACCAGGTATTCCGAAGCCCAAACATTCCATGCTCTCATGGCCTCCTCAGATATGCCTAGTCGCCCGATGCGACAGGAGACTGATACGATAATAGCTCCTGTCAGTGTTCCCAGATAGCCCACTTTAAGACCCGCATTCTTCACGGCGCGAAGGTCGCAGCGCAGTGTTTTCAATAGATCCTTTTCGTCTGTCTCCGAAATGGCAGATGCGGGTTCATTTTCCATATCCCAGTCGTCGTCGTCGTCGTCAAAGTCAGTATCATCCACCCCATAGTCAACCTCCTCGTCGTCATCAACTTCGATTTCCGGTTGCCGCAGCGCATCTTGGACGAGCTCGTCAATGTAAGTCAGGAAATCCTCAAGTGAAACCCCTGAAAACCTGGACTGAGCATTTTCTAGAACTGTAGCGACCCCTGAAGGAGGATCTTCGGACGTGGTGAAGACAAAGTACGCGTGATTTTCGGGGTAGTCTTGAGTATCTACCGAGACGTCAGTTGGTCCCGATCATGAGAGGGTCCTGAAGAAGCCTCACCTGATACTATGGCTTGGAAATCAATCCTGGTGCCGGTTGAGGCATCAACGAACGTAAAAGTGATCGAGCCATCATGATCTCCTGCTCTGACACCGTTCAGATGAGGGAATCTGCCTGGTACTTTTGCACTAATCAGGTCTCTCTGAAAGTCTTTGCGAGGCATGATGCCTCATGTAGAAGGGAAGACTGCAATTTGCAATATATGAGCTTCTGTATTTTGGGATATGTCGCTGTTTTGATCAAGGTGATGGTAAAACGTGGTTGACGTTGGATGTTTTGTCGATGCGTTGTAGTGAGAGAAAAGTCAGTGAAAGAATCAGAGGCGAGGTTCGCATACCTTAGACGGTTGTCCAGGCTGCAGCGGTCATGGACTCATGGATACCTAGTTTTCTCTCTGTGCACAACCATGGCATCGCCATTTCTATCCCTGAGTGACCTTACGTCTGCGCAGTGAAAGACTCTGGTAGCATCTTTGGGAATTGCGTCATTCTTTTCAGTTCTATATCTCAATTTACTTCATAGAGTTGGGTTGTCTCTGTTTGTTCGACGCGTCATGACTCATTTCCATTTGACTCTGAAATGTTTGCTCTCCCCCAGGAACAGTCCACCGTGCATCACTTGGATACAAAGAGTTTTGAAGGTTGTCTCCTGATGGTATATATCGAAGTGGCTCGATATCCCCAGCTCCAACAATCCATCCTCTAGTTTAATTCTGCCTCAGGCAAGGCTGCCCTGAGTCGGATACTCTGATTGGCCAACCCCTGACCAAATGCTTCTCTTGTCACATGACTCATCTCATGGAAACTGCATACTATGGGAAATAGGACAAAATTTATAACCCCTAGTATAGATACTAGACGTTCGAAAACTTAGGATTACTGAATTCACTGTGGATTAAAATTATATAAAATGCTAAATTGCTAAGGCATCCCAGGACCAGGCTAACCTTGAAAATAAATTTAGGAATTAGTTATGAAAGTAAACTAGGTTAATAGTATAATAAATCGGAAAATCCAATAATAAAAATATATCTATTACAAGACGGTAAGACCGTAGAGTAAGAGTGGCATCCTTGAGAGTAAAGCAGCAAAATTAATAATGCTTAGCAGCTTAGGAGGGTGCTAGAATATAACTAAAGCAAGCTAGTATTTAATACTCTAAAGAAGTAAAGAAATTGGAGGCTTATAGAACTTTCCTTGAATTAGCAATTTCTTAGCGGCCCTACCCGAATCCGTAGCCTTATGCACGTTATTACACAGGACAACTCGTTTTGTATTAATGAGCTAGTTACTTGGTTCCAGCACCATATCACTTTTGGATGCTCATAATTTGCAGCAACTGACTTTTGATGGTCCACGGCTAAGCTTCGCCTCACGGCATATCGGGGGCCGCTCCACATGAATCATGGCCCTCAAGATGTTAATCCATCCTGACTATGCAAAGGGCTACTTTGGAGTTTCAAGGTGGTTGCTCCAGTCTTGGAAGCCAAGTGGAGTTCGGATAGCTTATGTTTGCGATATTATTCCAGCCACGGATAGAACACTTCTTGTTGGTGTGGGGCTTCTAGTCAATGTAACCCCGAAGATATTTGGCAACGAAAGTCCGACTACCAAAGTACCCTGCAGCATGGCGGAGAATTAACGCATAACGTAGCAGGGCAGTCTATCTAGAGTCATGCAGTCTCAAGCAACAACTCTGGATGCACATCCTCATCATACCACTCCCCCAAACCTCGCTCCACAGCTGGTCGCGCCGCAATGCGATCCACCCACTGCTGTAAATGAGGTAACTGAGCCAACTCATTCTCTGAGAATCCAATGCGTCGAATATTTCGTATCCAGGCCCAGGCATTTATATCAACAATGCTGTATTTGCCCTTATCTTGCCCAGCCAAATATTCCCGTGTGCCACCACCGTATCTCCCTGAAAGACGGATTTCAAGTACATTGTAAACCCGCAGCACTTCCTGCTTGAAGCGATCCACTACGTCTAGATTTTGTCAGCAAGCACATATCGAAGCTGCACGGTAACACTCACGAGGGATTTGGTCCGCATTATTCCGAAAATAATTATATTGCGCTTGATTGGGTTGCCCTGAAGCATGCCAAAATATTAGCCATTGAAATGCCTCACTCTGATCAATCGGATCCGAAAACCAGAAAAGATTGTTTTCGTCTGCCAAATTGACGAGGTACAAAAGTTCAGCGGATGATTCCATGACTACGTGGGGTGGACATGTATTGTTGTCGACTAAGATTGGGATGCGCCCTGAATTATTTTTTCATGAGTCTTCATTCTGGAATAATGAAATGTACGTATATGAAAAAGAAAAGAGGCACCATCAGGATTTAGTCTGAGAAACCAGTCTTTTTTCTGTTCGTTTTTGTCGAGGTCAATCAGACTTGTCGTCCACTCAAGGCCATAGGCGTCCTTGAGTTCTTCGAGAAGAATGTGGACTTTTCTTCCGTTTGGGGTTAGAGAAGTTATGAGGTGTAGGCCCTTGTGAAAGTTAGCTATAGGCCTTTTTTGCGGGGTCCATGGTAGAGGAGGGGCAAGATTGATTCGTTGCTATGGTAGAAGGTCTGTATCTGACCTTAAGGTACTTACTTGGGCTTTATTCACCCGTTCGGGGGTTTCCGCGGCATAAAACGAAGACATTCTTGATTTGTAAGGGGTCTTAGTTAACCTAACAATTCATTAAAAAGGTTAGGTAAGAATATGGAGAGCTGGTCGCTGGTGGAGGACGTGCACTGAGATAAATATAAAGAAAAAGCGAGGTAATACCGCTTAGCTGAAATCTGAGGATCAACAGCGTCTCATGCTTTGTTTGATCGATTGTGATTGCGTGATAGATGCATTGTATGAGAACGAATTGGCTATGAAGTCCACTGGGTACCCTAAACGCCCAATGGGGCTACTTGCTACGATTAAATTGAACTACTTGTCCCCCACGGTACATGTTTGCTTTGAAATCGCTATCAGCCACTAAGATAAGTCTCCACATCGTATGTTACAATTCTCCTACTGGCCGGAGCTATGGTTTTACAGTTTCATATATTTGATCTAGGAGCCTCTATGGGGATAACGTGTATGTAATTCGCTGTCAATTGAACGGATGTCAATCCCAATGGTGGTAGTTGTTTAGAATGGCGCTTGATTCTCTAATGCCAAAAACGTCGTATATGTACCTCTTAGTTGTAACCAAAAAAGTCGTATACATGACATCTGAATCAGACTGAAGATCAAGGAATAGCAGTATGGTCAATAACCCATTGACGGATATCCCAGAAATTGCGGCATTTATGGTTTGACCGGAAATCCGCACGCTCTCCAAACGGCGCCTGCTCTCGAAATTAGAAATGGAAGGCCATAAAGTGCTGAAGGACTTGGTGCTTACTTTTGGATCTAATTCTATAAGGATCGGCGTCACATCAGACGTACCTGGGATGTGTTAGTTGTCATGGTATATGACCGCTGATTGCATACTTACACATAATGTTTGCTCGTAGAACCTCGATGCAATGATCTGCCAACCACGTCAACATATGTTGCTGCATACATAATCTTTTGCTAAACTTACCTAGATGCATCCTTGTGAGCTTTGGGTCTCCATAGAGACTTCCAGGTAAGTCAAGTCCTTGGTCAAGCCAGTGCTCTTTGTAGGACCATTGTCGAAGCATGTGCTAGAACGGTCGAAGTATAAAACTGATTAGTAAGTGTTCATACAGTCGCCTTTCTTCAAAATGAGCATACTACACAATGCAACTGATGGAGGACTTCCAGCTGAGCCGCATAGCCGGTTCCAACCTCTGGTGGAACATGTTTGTATGTTCTGCCGGAATGTGATTTGTTCATGATACCCAACTTGTCCTCAGGAACCTCAAATGCACCCTCTGCTCCAGTATTCGATGCACTCAGCTTTTTAGTTTCACCCAAAAGTTCATTCATGTTCAGATCACGTACGGTGCCAAAGTTTCTCCCACAATATCTCCCTCTCTGGGGTTGGTGGGCCACGATAGTCTGTTTTCTCGTTGAAGTACAGTGGAAGATCGTACTCGGAATACTTGACCAAGTCAGGTTCTTCAAGAAGAGGGGCTGTGTTCATTAGCTCTGTTGTCTTGTCCAATCTTCTTGGCTCACAAGACGTCAGGCGAAAGGACTTACAATATGCTGATACTTGTCGGGCGCATTGAAGATCTGAATCTGACTCTGAGTGTCTCGTCTGAAGAGCAAGAACGAGTCCAGCTGTCAGCAGAATCAGGGCAATGGCTTCCAGAACGCAAGTAATGCGTAGAAACAGCAGAGACTTGGGTTGGCGGACTTCAATCACGAAGTTCTCGGACTCATCATCCGATTTCTCTGCCAGAGACCCCGATCCATGTGAAATGAAAGGTCGGCTTTCTTCTGACATCTTCAGTGGGAGATGGCAATGCCTTGTATGTCCCTGGCTCTCGAATGTTGTCTTCTGTCACTGTGAAAAGATTCCTTGGTTTTTGCAGAGAACTGGCCTCGGAACATGTTTAAGCAATTATCTTTCTAGTGCAGGTGCACCTGATTGAGTGTGATTAAGGAATGAAAAATTGGTATTGAAAAACAAAGTAATACACACTTCACAATTCATCCGCCTGCTCTTGGACAAATGGAGCTAATTCAGGTGTACAAAGACCCACAGATTCTATATACTAATTCAGAAGGCCATTGTAGGCAAGTGATTGTGATGCAGCCGTTGGATCTCCATAGAAGACGTCGCCTGTACATAACTAAACCATGAAGGGCAATAAGCGAATCATTGCCGCTGTGCAATCAGAAACGCAAAAACCTCTAACTGTTTATTGCGCCTTGCATAGGATCTACATCCCAGTCCCAGCTGCAAGATCAATCTGACCAATGGGGTAAATAACGCTGTGTTGGGCATTCGGACCTTCCATCCGCCTGCTCTTGGTCAAATGGAGCTAATTCAGGCGTACAGAGACCCACAGAGGCCCACAGAACCTAGATGCTTATCAGCCGTCGGATCTCCGTAAAAGATGTCACCTGTAACTAAACCATGCAGGGCAATAAGCCAATTATTGCCGCTGTGCCATCAGAAGGCAAGCAACCTCTTAACTGTTTATGCTGGATGAGGCTGCTCCTTGCAAAGGAGCTACATCCCAGTCTCAGCTCCAAGATCATTCTAACCAATGGCGTAAATAACGCTGTGTTGGGCACTCAGACCTTATGGTGATCTGCATGGTTGGACTTTTGTCAATAATGCCTCGCCCCAGTATAGTGAGACATGGTTGTAGTGAAAATATCGGGCATTATCAGAGAAAGTTATCATGTGGCAAGAACGGAAGACAGTAGGGATCGGTAATGCTTGTTAACCAGGACTTTGTATACAAGCTTGTATATGTGGACTTCATACCTATAGCCTTTGACTATCTTACAGTAGAAGCCAATCACAAATCCTTCTTGGGGGGATTCATACGATCAAAGAAGATAATATCAAGTATGACGGGTTTAGTATTGGATGGGGAACTATCTACAGATACTGGATTCTTCAACGAACGTATAGTATGCAGAGATGGCTACCTCTTCGGTATCCTAAGCTTTATGGCTCAAACCTAGTTATCTTCGAGCAGATCTGCGTAGGCAGCTTGGCATTTCATAGTAACATCATATTGATCCCGCTTCTCGAGCAAGTCCGCATATGCAGCTTGGCATTTCATGGTCACATCGTATTGGTCGCGTTTCTCGATCAGATCGGCGTAGGCAGCTTGGCATTTCATAGTAACATCATACTGGTCACGCTTCTCGAGAAGATCCGCGTAAGCAGCCTGACACTTCATAGTCACATCGTACTGATCACGCTTCTCGATCAGATCGGCGTAAGCGGCCTGGCATTTCATAGTAACATCATACTGGTCCCGCTTCTCGAGAAGGTCCGCATAGGCAGCCTGGCACTTCATAGTGACATCGTACTGGTCACGCTTCACCTCTAGAATATTGTGAGCACAATTCATCAATACTAAACTTAGGAAATGGCTTGGAGTCTTACCGGTAGACACAGGTGCAGCTCCCACAAGAGATGCGGCGGCGAGAATTGCCACGCAAATTGCTTGGTTGAAAGACTTCATTTTGACTTTGATTGATGGAAGAAGATAAAACTGGAAGGCTCTGGCTCGAAATATCGGTTCAGCTAGGTTGGTCTGAACGAAATATTAGCCGTTGCTGGGAGGACCGTCGTATTTATACCAAGCATTCGCCTAGATCCTGAAAGATATTGAAGTCGGTATTCGTAGTAACCGCTAGCAGCTTCCTACTGGCCTGCATTTACGAGTCATAACGTTTTCCTGCCGATGTAACCTCGGCAGGGGAACAGGCATCTGTTTACAAGTCCATTAAGCAGAGGTCCTAGCAGCGAGACCACAGTCCCTCCCCCGCAAGGCTTCCGAGTCCATAGTACCCTGTCAGGATTTGACTAATCCGAGCAGCTGAATACTCGACTGTCCATCGGGTAATTGAAAGGAGTAGTCTTACACCGACGATCATTCATGACCGTTCATTCTAACCAATTAATCTCCCACGAGCTGCATCTTCACACTGGGTTGCATGCGACGTGCAGCGTGCAGCGTAACATTTCAAGGGACAAACATGATGCAAATCAAGCAGCTTCCCCGAGATTCATACAAAATCATTTTCATAGGTCCAAACAATCTATAACAAGGTCTGCGTCTGATCCAAAGCTACCCACAGACTGACGTGCTCACTTGGTCAGCTCACGAAATGGGGCCAATTTGTGGATATACTGGATTAATTAACCTACTGAGGAAAGCCTTTCGACATCTCGCGAGAGGAAACGACGCCTGAGATTTGCCTCCAGAGATTTTGCGAGCAGGGGCCAGGGGCGGAGGTTGAGGGAGAAGTTCTGTCATACATGGGAATGATATGTCCTATGAATTTTGGGCTTCCATTGTCTCAATGCTATAGTTTCGGGTGTAATATCGCAAGACAAGGCCACTTAGCATGACCCAAGAGCAATATTTCCCGGCGTGTTTACTCTGTCATTCTCGGGATCTGCCTTGCTGGCATCTAACAACATCATCACACAATGCTTCGTATGACCAAAGCTCCCCGTTAGATGGTCGATTTTCCCACCTCGCTCGAGGACTTTGTGAAGCCTCAATATCATGAATGCACAATGCACCAGGTGCTCCCTCTGCGTTGACCACCAAAATTTATCCCCTAACTCCGACAACTCATCCGTACTCTTGATTGGATGTTCGGCATGCCTATCCCGATAGTAAACCCAGGTCTCGTTTGCAGAGTAATCGATAAATTCCTGTGTCTCGTCGCGAGGACACTGTTCTGGAAGCCAGTTCATAGACAAGATGTCAAAGGTACAGCCTCTCTGTTTTGCTTCCTCAGTCGAATTGCCGCATGTGTACTTTTGAGATTTGGATTGCGGATAGAGCGACTGCGTGTAGGGTGTCACCGAGTGCCATTGGATTTCTACTGCTAAGAAAGCAATGGCCGCGGCACAGAGGGCGATAGATGCGCCGAATGCAATCCAGATGAGCGTGGGTGTTGGCTGTGTAATAGGGTATTTCGAGGCGGTAGTATCTTCACGCCCCTCCTCAATAGGCTCATATTTTCCCTTGATCAATCTTCAGTCAGTCTGTCTGATAATCATTCGCCATTGTAGGAGCTTACCAATTTGGAAGACATGTTCTAGTAATGGTAAAACCTATCTTTGTGATGGTGATCACGCAAACCAAGAAAAGGAAAAAAAGTACTGAGGGGCTAATGACACATTTGACTCATGAGATGTGTGAAATAGATATTGGAAACTTGTCAACCTAACGTCCAACTTACCCACGAATCTTACTCGGCGAGATTTCGTGGGAACAGTCAGCCTACGGAGTTCTGAGATTCGGCCGACGGAAATTGAAATAATGCTTAATTAAGCTAATGCAGGTTCTGCAGCCTTTCCCTTTCCCGCCTTGAAAGCGAGCTAAATTGCCTTGCTTTTAGCCACGCCGGGAAGACAAATTGCGAGCCGATAGGGAGCGCTCGGGGATGCGTGACGCAGATCCACCGAGGCTGGTAGCTACAATTAGTGCAGATCGCCGTTTCCTTTACCATCCAGAGTGAATCAGTCTTGCTAACGAAGTCCTTTTGCTTTGGGGGCATGGGGGTACGGTAACGACACCAGCTTTCCTGTCTCTTACGTTCTGATTACTTACAGCTAAGTTACACTAGAAAAGCCAACTGCTCCCTGGTTTTTAATTCGGTAAATATGTCGTGATTCAGTCAGCCTGTGCAAGATGGACGACCCCTATATGCACGGCAACAGCGTTACGTCCTTGTCCCAAGCGGATAATACTACTGCATGTGAACTCTGACTGCTTTAAAATCTATCTTCATCTTTGTCTTTTTGTTCATGCGTCTTGTTCTCGTCTTACCCTGCCCAATCCAATTGCGTTTACCATGTTTCTCCATTCTAGTATTCAACTGATACTCCTGGCTTTGACTCACGTGGCATACTCCATTTCCCTCAAAGGCCAAATAGTCGAATTAAATGGAATTTCATTTTACCTCCCACCAAAGGTTCTTGGTACATTCGGCTTCAATGACAATCCAGTTGTCGCGAAGTTGACGGAACCTTTGTATCCTATCACCTTCATAGACACCGCTGGCGGCAATAGTTCTCTGGATGCAATTGTTGCGGGTTATCAATCGTTGGATGATGTTTTCAATATCGGGTTTTTGCAGGGTACAGTTTATCACTACTAACAACTTGCTAGCGGCTAAACTGACCGGCTGTCAAGTCATTTTCCACAATGGGCACTCAAATGACGGTATTCAGGACTTTCAGACGGCCAAGTCAAAATATGGAGTTGAAGCCATATTGCCATACCCGGTTGATGCCTCTAACCCGCCCCTTCCTCCTGGGCCATATTTCTGGTCTCCAGCATCAGGAATAATAAACGCCGCTTATCGACTCTATCCAGACGAGCAAGGGGCCTTTACGCAAGGCCTAATACCCTCGGGGAATGGCGCTTACGATGTGATCCCTGCCGCTGTACCAGTATGGCCATCCACATCAATCAAAAAGTCTCTGCCTCATTCTAACTGCGTACCAGGGAGCCGGGTCGATGACCATCGGGGTACCGTCAAGGCTGTATTCCACGAAGGACCCGGCAAAGCCACTAGCAGGTGTGAGTGCATAATTCCCATATCATCCAAGTATGTTTGCTGAGTAACTATGGCTTAGGTACGTCTTGGAGTGAAGGACATCTTCGATGTTGCTGGCATCAAGTCCAGTGGCGGAAATAGGGCTTACTATCAACTGTCTCCTCCCGCGAATGAGACAGCCCCCGCCATCCAGAAGCTAATCGATGCTGGAGCTGTTTTGATTGGAAAAATGAAGACCAGTCAATTCGCGAATGGAGAGGTAAGTCAGAAAATGAGACTTTTGTGCTCCTGTGTGCTGATCATCCGCGTTAGTGGGCCACGTAAGTTTGATCGGAAGCACTAAGGCACAATACAGAAGCTAATTGCAGCTGGAATGACATAGAGCTGATTGGTACTTACTATTACAAAAGGTTTATCGTTTTGTTTCGTTGCTGATCAAACAAATAGGGTTGATTACCATGCTCCATTCAACCCACGAGGAGATGGTTATCAAGATCCGGGAAGTTCCAGCAGTGGTCCGGCAGCTGGAGTGGCGTCATACGACTGGCTCGACCTGGCCGTAGGAACAGACACTGGAGGCTCCATACGTGTTCCTGCTGGGGTGAATGGTGTGTACGGAATCCGGCCTTCGCATGATTCAGCTTTGCTGAAAGGGATCATACCTCTCTCGCCCGAGATGGATACAGTTGGTACGGAATACTCATCAGACTGCGTGATGTTGCTCAATATCCTCTAACCACGAGCTCCAGGAATTCTAACCCGAAACACAACGCTATGGAAAGAAGCTTCGAAAGTACTCTACGGCGGCCTCGGAGCTGACGCCACTCTGCCACGAAAACTATACCTAGTTGACTTTCCCACTAACCGATCGAGCCAAAGCGATAATATTCTCTTGGATTTTACTGAATCACTTGCAGATATTCTCCACACAACTGCCGAACACTTTGATACAGAAAAGCTATGGAATTCTACTGCCCCGAAGGAGGCAAATGGTGCCAGACTTGTTGATTTCGTTGGTGATATTTTCCCGCTGTTGACTGCAAAGCAGCAACTTCAGCTAGTGGGAAAGAAACTATACGCTCACTATAAAGAAGAGAATGAAGGCAGGCTACCTTTTATTGACCCAAGTCCCTCGATCCGGTGGAACTGGGGAACAGAACAAGCAGACGCATCTATAGATGAGGCCTTTCACAATATGAGTATCTTTACCAGCTGGTGGCACTCTCATGGGCAGGCAGGCGGCACAGATTCATGCTCTGATTCTCTATTTGTCTATCCTCAATCGACCGGAGATACCATGTATCGAGATGGCCCATACCCAATTGATGCACCAGGAATCCCGTCGGGCTTTGGAATCGATCGTGTTCCTTCATTCGTAGGTTCGCCTGATTTCGCATTGCCAAGTAAGTTTTATCGAAATGGAAGAGCTTTGCAAACGTATTGTGTCTGATTTCTGCCAGTTGGAGAAAGTGAATATCACTCAAGGATCACAAACCGAACAGAAGTCCTGCCTGTTGCAGTTGATATAATGGGAGGTAAAGGGTGTGAGGGGATGCTGTTTAATGTGATAGACAAACTGGTCGCGGCTGGAAAGTTAAAGGAAAACCTCCATACTGGAAGGTCATTGTATAATTTGAATTAGCCATAGATAACCTTCTACCTCTTTAGTCTGGAACACGTTGTATGGCCTCCAGTCAGGAGAAGATCTGCATCAAGCAGAGATCACGAATGCCAACGGTACGACCAAACCTTTAGTCCCACGGACTGTCACTAGCGATCAGCGCGACTCGGCCGTGGCCGCCGTCAAGAAGCTGCTAGAAATCAAAGACAAACTCCCAAGCGATGGATCCAAACAGCGGAAACCCCTGCCCATGCCTCCGGGCAGCCCCGAACGTCATCTGGTGACTGGCAAAACGAAGCCTTCAACAGAGGAATCATGGAATGAGGTCAAACTGTTCTGGGGGGACCTGGTGCGATGGATAAAGAAGGCGTGGAATTACGTCGACTCAATATTCTTCGGCTTCGAGGACCACGCCTGGCACTTCTTCGTCGAGGCGGGGGGGTACTTGTACAGAGCAATTATCGACAGCATTCCCGCGGTGGCAGGAGTGGTCAAATATGTCTTCCAGTGGATTCAAGTGAAATATGACGATGCGGTCAAGTATCTTGGTTTCGTTTTTGACTGGAATGATATCCTGCGCACACACAACGTGATCAAGAACTTCCTCCGGCTGGCGGCAGATCGAGTCGTCACGGAGATCGACCAGGTGGAACAGTATGTCAAGAAAACGTTCGAGGGGCTCGAAGAGAAGATTAGTGAATGGGGTTCAATCCCCAGTGACAGCGGGACAGTGGGCCAGCACGAGAGTACGCGGGACCAGGATTTCAGCCATACCTACCCGCAGTCCAACTGGGCGTCGTATCATGCATCCTCCAATCTCATGAATGCCGATACCCCGTATAGCATGCCCGACCAGTGGTCAAAGGATCTCGAGGACGCGCTGAACAACCTCTCTGCTCTCCTGCAAGACGAGGAAACTGACGTCCGGGCCATGGTCAAGGAGGTGAAGGATAGCATCATCGAGTCGTATTCGACGCTCACCGTCACCCAGATTGTGGAGAAACTCGCGGCGATCGTGGGGAATTTCCTTGTGGAGTCGGCTGAGAACGGTATCCTCGCGCTGCTCGTAGTCCTGAAGCTCATAGCCCGCGAGGCCGTCGATCTCCTCGATGCCCCCTTGAATATCCCCATCCTCACTCCCACTTATCAGTCCCTTACCGGCGGAAGCCCCTTTACTTTTCTTGACATGACTTGTTTGCTTTGCGCAATACCAGTAACCGTCATGTATAAAGATATGGCAAACACAACCGCCTTCCCAGACGATGACCTGACGCTGCAATTAATCACCGCCCCAACGTGGGATAGTCTCATCAACGTGATCCAATCGGGCATCACACCGGAACAGCCACGGAAGGCATGGAAGAAATTAATGCACAAGCAGGCTGATGGCAGACTCCGTCCTTCCCCATCCGACGATATCGCTAACAGATTTGTTGTGGTCGCCAACCTCACGGCCGCCGGAGCCGCGTCCCTTTACATCCTCACGAGCAAAGTCAAAAGCGAGATTCCCGCTGAGGAGGAACCCCCCCGATTTCTGCGCTACATGAACACAGCTATGTACCTCGGATACATCATGCCAGACATTGTGGTATCGGATTGGAACCCTAGCTGGGACAAGGATGTCAACTGGAGCATCACAGCCGTCAGCTTCCTGAAAACGTTGGCTGATAACTCAGATACCTTAAACAGTAACAAGGTTCGAAGCAGCCTCTGGTCCACGACCGTATCTCCATTGCTTGAGGTCGTCATTAATGGCGTTTGGCTTGTTCCTACCATCTACGAGCTGTGGCAAAACCACAGCAAACCACAGGATTACGTTGGAGCGGCAGGGAATATCTGCTTCGACCTAGGCGGGATGGCGAGCGTGTTCATGTCTTTGCCCGACCCCAATGACAAGTTGTTGGTTTAAACTTGGTGTATACCGGCTGTTGCATCGGGATGGCCGAGGTTCTGGCACATGGCTAGAACTGATGGTTGGAACAGGGTAAAAAAGTACGTCTGTGTATTGTATAGTTGAATTTGTAGGTTTGTGACAATTGCATTTTTCTGATCCTACACTTTGCGATGCCATGAGCTCCAAATGCTCCCCCCACGGTATTTACATATTTACAATGCATTAAAGCCATAGGTTTCTGTACTCCGCTTTCCTGTGATCCATTTCGTGTTATTACATAGGTATGTACGATATCTGTTCTAATGAGGGGAAGTCATTGCCACCTAATTACGTTACGTTCTATATCCAATAGTCTGTTGCGGCTTCACTTCTTCCCAGCAGGCTTTCTTTGCGGTTCATTGGCGAGATCTTGCAAGATATTGATACGATGTTGCAGTCAGAATGCATAAGTTCTTACCCCTAATAGAGGACTCCGTATATAGGAAGTGAGGGATCTTATGCAGGCAAGAAATGAGAAAGGTAAGTAGATTGCTGGTTCATCTGCTGGTTCCGCGGCTTTACCTTAAGAACCACCAAATCACACTCCACCAAGGTGTTTAAATTGCTTTATTATAGGGCATACTAGAGTTAGATGCCCTACACGTAATAGTGGCTAGATCCAAGAAAATAATATACTATTTTGGTTGGTTTGGATAGCTTCAAGATTCAA
Organism: Aspergillus udagawae; assembly: GCF_001078395.1. Classification (NCBI taxonomy): domain Eukaryota; kingdom Fungi; phylum Ascomycota; class Eurotiomycetes; order Eurotiales; family Aspergillaceae; genus Aspergillus; species Aspergillus udagawae. The sequence goes on from NW_025091268.1 coordinate 457,687, forward strand.
ACTCGTTGAAACAAGCCCACTCCCTTATGTAAGGACAGAATATCCTGAGATCGCGGATCTTGGAAGACCTTATTTGACAAATCCTCAAAAATAGAAGCGATTCACACCCGTGAAGCCTTTTCCAAGACTGGGACATATTAGCAGTGTGCAAAGAGACAGCATTTGTAACCTACCAGTTTCGTAGGCAATTTTAGAACGATCCATTCCCTGGATCTCAATTGAGATACCCATTAGTGTGCGGCGAAATTCTCCAGTGGAACTGGCATGGAGCATTTTCTGCGATATCCTGACACCGTCCGGGACCCTAGTATCAATAATGAGATCCTGTCATGCTCTTTTGGTATCTTAAGTCAGCTAATAAAAACTATCTTATTTCTTTTGTCACCATCTTTGTCGTATTCAAAGTCATACACCGCCCATCGGCACTCGTCGTCGGGCAAATCCTCATTAAATTTGGTATATTCTTCCTCATAAGAGTTGGTGCTACTCCTTTCGACGGCTTTGTCCACAACAATACTCTTCTTGTCGGCACTGAGCTTGAAGATAACGTATCGGTATTTGTGATTGATCCTGAATTCTTGATACTTAGCTGCGCAGTCACCATCTGGCTTTACCGCAGAAGACATGTTGGTCAAGGAAATATTTCAGATAAGGGTTGCGAGACGAATACAGTCGGCCACAAGGCTGGAATACAGTAGGACCAAGGTAGTATAGTGTAATAGGAAGTCCACAAAATATGGAAGAGTTGCTTGTTTCCCCAGCAATCCAGAATAGGTGACCCAGGTCTTATAGTTAGTCAAGTCGAGAAGTATCTTACTAACCCTTCCGCCAATTGGGGTAATATTGGCTTGCAGGCGGGGTATGCAGATGTAGCTGTGCATCTATCTACCCAATCTGATATATAATCTTTCTGAATTGGCAGAAGCATGGCCTGCCTGTACTGTCCTAGTCCTATGATGACTGCATGAGAACCTCCGTGCGATAGTTTAATACGGTAACAAAACATTATGAATGAAAGGTATAATTTTCAACAGGATAAGTGCAGTAGAAAGATTCAAATGCTGAAAGAATGAAGGTACTCTATAAGATTCTCATCTAGGAATCTGGTCTTAATTGTATGGTCTTCAGTGAGATATAATAATCATTGCTATTTCGGTGAACAATACTTACGGGTTTATACTTTGAACCCAGGAGGCTCGAGCAAGAGCCCATTATTATTTGATTTCCATTCACAAATGTGGTTAGACAATACATGTTTGAGTTTTGGCCCAAACTGCAAGTGTGCCTAAGGACACAAATACATCCTAACATTTATATTGCTCGGGCATTTGGGAATGTGGGAGGTTGCAGCGTGATACTAGAAGGCCTCCTAGGGGGCTTGCTATCAAATGAGAGTTAAAATCCTTAAGAGAGTAAGGAGTCATCTATAATTTATATTAATAACTAATCTAACTACTACCTTGATAAATATCTTGATGCTATTGCTATTGTATAGAGGTTTGGTGGGTGAGTTCTACTAAGCAAGATTTTATGATTGATCACCACCATATTATCTGTATGCCAACGCACCTAATCAGTTATGTAACTGTATTTGGGCTTGCACATATATCCTTGATCAAATTGAAACTTTACTAGTATATCTTCATTTATTAAAAGTGACCACACTGCAGTACTCATGAAACACAGTCTGGACCTATACTAAAAGCGAGAGCTCTGTGGTCTACTATTTGATCAGAATATCAGACGTTCTTTCTTGACCTCTTTTTTTACGCATGCATTGTATCTATATAGCTTGCCACTGTAAGTGCCAAGGACGCTCCCGCCATCCTTCTTTGTCAACATCCAGGTAGCTGTGGGTACTGCATATACCAGCTGCAGCTATCCCGCTGTTGACCCCGCGGCCTCAGTTCGGTTTGCGAGTGACTTGATCCGATGGAATAATGGGAGTTGTCACTTCCAACAAATATTATACGTCTGACCGGGAATGAAGTGGGATACGTGGATAAGTGGACTTTGGGTCAATGGAGGAAGCTCTCCTCCTTCGATATGAACGCGTGCAGTGTGAATGATCGGTCCTAGTGAGAGCTTGCCCTGTACCCCTCTATGCGAGGGCCATTCGGTACAGTGAATCTCGGGGAGCATCGACCAATGCCAACCATGGCAAAAGCAGGGGAGATAAGCACTCCAAGGTCTGAGGGCGTCATTGGGGAAGTTGTACGATGTGATGGCTGTTTAGACTTGAGAATAGTCGCTTGTGGCTTGACAGTCTCCAATCGAGGTCCCAATGTGTCAGGTTATCGTGCCGCTTTGTACGACATGGAAGGCTCTCATGTTGGTTTAGTCACACTTCTTGCGGACTCCGACCGTATCAGGTGCTCCATCTTCTGGTTTGAAGAACTCCAGCTTATTCATGACCTCACGAGGTAAGTTATTTCTCGAGAAGATTAGCCATATCTCGCAATTAATTGTCACGAAGCGCGAGAAGCTTCTGACATGGACAGCTGGACTTCACGGATGAAGCTGCGGGATTTTCGGGACGACCGGGGTAAGATGGTCTAGTTCCAAGGTCTTACACTCTCCAGGCTAACGGAGCTGCTAGGACTGAGGTATTGGGCTTGTGTTTGTCTGACTGATACCTGAAAATTGCATCCGAGGCAACTGTTACGATGCAACGAGCTTGGTGAGCGGTTATGGAGAAATGGTGGGCATGTTCTAAAGATAAAGCTATGAAACTGGTATATCGAAAACACAATTCATACAGAACGGAAACGAATCAGACATTAACAACCTGCGCCTGAGTCTGTTCCACGTGCTCGACCTCCACGACCTTGGCCACCTCGACATCCGACTGCGGTTGGCTCTTGGGGTAGAAGTCGATTTTACCTCCCTCCCGGATCACCCCTGTTCGGTCCAGATAGTTCCGACTCCGCACGTATGGGTCTAGCTGCCAGTAATTCGACCGCAACTGCTCAATCAACTCATCCCGATGAGCCTTGGCAGCTGCTGTCTCCTTCTCATCCTTGTTCTTGATGGCCGTGACCCACTTGGCGGTGGCGTTGAGCAACTCGTCGCCGATGCTGGCGCGTTGGGCCACTAGAGCATCACGCGCGGCTGTGTCTTCCATGCGGTCATTCTCATTCTCGTCAGGCTCCACGTACTCATACGTCCAGTCCTCGGTCCCGCCGAGTTCCTTGACGATCTGGTCGCGGGGAATGAACTTCTCCATATCGGCAATGGTCCTGGTGAACTGAATCTTGGAGACAATGACGGGATCCATCCAGCCTTTGATGAGGCGCCAGATACCTGGTCTCGTCAGTCGATACTCTTCTTGCAATAGGAAACCAATCGTACCTGAGAACACCCATGGTGCGTTGTGAATGAGCAGCACACCCAGTGACTCCGGGTAGTTTGCTTCAAAGCATTTAATGATGAACTTGACGGGAGGATATTCCATGTTTGAGAGACCGAATCCGGTCATATCGAAGACAACAGCCTGCACTCGTCAGTTCCGTCCAGCCAAAGCCGAAAGTGATTTTGCTTACAGCAGTCTCCACCGGCGGCGCCAGCAACAGCCGCACCGACTCGATAACGTGGATAATGAATTGATTCAACGTCTCTTCGCTCTGCGCACCGGGCTTATGCAGCTTGACCCGGATCACGACGATGGGCCGGCCCAGCTTATCGACACCGTGCACGTACGCCTTCCCCATCCGCATTTGCGCCAGAAAGTCCTTGCCATTCTTTGCAGCAACCGCATTGGAGGGATCTCGCGACGCCTTGAGCGCATGCAGCTCGCCCTTGGCGATAACTTCCTCGTCGACGTGGAACTCCTTCATGCGCCACACGATGGCATCCAGCATCATGACAAAGGCCTTGTTGACGTCCCACTTGCGCGCGCGCAGGAAGCGCAGCAGCAGCACGTCTGGATGATCGTGCTTCGCGGTGCTCAGGAGTCCATCTCGAATTTCCTCGGGTGTGATCTGGGTGAGGACGTGTTGGACTTGTTTGATCTCGGGGGCGTGCAGTCCGAGCCCCTGGAGGTGTTGAGAGACCTGAGCAGCGTAAGCGGGGGTAGTGGCGGTGCTGCCCTTGGAGGCGGCCGTGTTGGTCCGAGCGAGGGAGGAGTTGCGTCGGTGGTGAGGCTCATTGGTGTCTGTAGTGGTGGATGACAGAGCGTCGGACAGACTCAAGATGATAGTCCATAACTGCTCGAGTTTCTTCTGTTGGTCTGCGGTGAGATTTCCGAGGAATCCTTCGGGGATGTTCGTGGGCGCCATTGTCTCAAGCCAGGGTCGGTCTCAGAAGAATGTCTGGTGGTCTGGACGGTCAAGCTGGATTAGACCCTATATATTAATCCAGACCAGCCTTATTGCGCACAGGGCATATGAAAGTCCCCCGCATGGATCGGCATACCTCGGTTCTGAACCGATCATTATTGTGGGAGACATAATGTCATGATAAGCGCTACGAGGGATCAGGGGCCGTTGATCCATCCCCGCGATTGTGGATCCACACCATGGCTTATCAAGTTCGTCTCAACTCAAACACCCAAATTTCCAAGTCCCAACGCATGGATCGAACCTAGGCTCAATACACTACTATTATTTTCGGAATCTACACATGCTCTGGCGAAGATCCTTGATATGACGCCCGCATGCTTCCCCTGGTTCCAGCTTCCAGCAATCCTTGACTCCCAGCATATGCATGATATCTCCACTCCATGTACGCGCCGGCCCGCGGAATTTGGTGCTTACCTACAGCAGCGTGTTCTCAAAAATGAGACTTCAATTTCAAATCGCCCTGGGATTTGAATGGATGACCGTCAGTGTTGTTTCTGAATCTACCCCAGAGTCAACAACCCCCGCATTCACGATGATTCCCCAACTGCCGATCGCGGACATCAACCAAATTGTTATGTGGGTTGACAAGGAGCGACCAATTACCATTTGATATGGAAGAACTAGACCCATCGGCAATCACATATGTCCCAGTGACCACAAATTGAAGCGATCCACAAAGACCCACAAAATTCCACGCTTGGAGTACCGTAGATTGCAACTACACTAACGTGTTGGAAAGAGGACGCGGCTAGACTCATTCCGGAATGCACTGCGAGTTTGCTGGAGCAGCTCATTGGCCTTCCGATATACTGTTTGAGATTCACCATTTCTCAGCCTGTAAACGCATCCAGGAACGAAATATTACTCATTTGGGAAAGGAGTGCGATGAGTTCCAGGTTTGACCAAGATGCATGTATACCTTGCCACCACGGTTCTCGGGTATGCTCAGTGTCAGGGATGCATCATTTGCTCCCGACGTCGCAATCGCCCTGCCCCGTGACGGAAGAGTTGTATCAACTCCTCGGTTTCATCTGCTTTCGGACCACCGGCTGGACATCGTTGTCAGATCGGGATTACCTACAGCGACCTGTTTGGATTCAAGGACCTCTGAATATTTCAACTATTAAGTCTTTGAGCACCGAGTGCCTCGGACTTGCCTAGCGAGCTTGGAGTGCATGACGTTGCATCAGAATATCTGATATTACACTATCTCAGTTGTCACTGAACCAACAGGTTAACGCTACTCTCCATCCGATAAGGCTCCTAGCAAGAAGCACCCGAGGGAACATTCTCGCACTTGGAGCTCGTCTTGCCGCCGGTGATGTCCACTCCCTCCCAGGTCCAGTCACTGCAGCTGCCGTCCCCGCAGAGAATGTACACCTCAACGGCGTCGGACTCGACAGTACCGGTGACACCGTCGATGGTCAGGTTGGTGATCGGAACGCCAGTGGTAGGGGTACCGGTCGGGCTTCCGTTCTCGTAGTCCTGCTCAATGACGATACCATAATCGGTGATACCGGACAGCTTGATGTTGGAGTAGGTGACCTCGCTGACGGAGCCAGTAGCGTCATACACGGTCTTGATGCGGACACCATTGGCCGAGTCGGTCACGGTCGAGTCGGTGATGGTGACGTTCTTGACGGTGTTGTCGTCGCGGCCGCCGACCGAGCCGATGGAGAGACCATGGCCGCCGGAGCAGGTGCCGCCGGAGAATTCGATATTCTGGAGTCAATTAGGGTCAACGCCAACCTCCAAGAAACGCCGCAGGAGCATACCTCGCCTGAGTTGATAGCAATGCAGTCATCCTGGTTCTTGACGGTCGCGCCGCGGATGTAGACGCCGGTACTCTCGCTGATGTCGAACCCGTCGGTGTTGTGCCCGCCGTTGTCATCGCCGTCCGAGTTGTCGATGGTGATGTCGATCAGGTAGAGGTTGGTCGCCTGCACACTGATGGCCTGCACGGGGGTGTTCTTGATGGACAGCCCGGTGATGGTCGAGTCCTCGAGGCTGTGCGCGTACATGAACTTGGGCTTTGTCTTGCCGCCGTTGGTGCCCTCGCCATCCCACCAGCGGGAGCCCTCGCCGTCAATCACGGCGCCGGAGTTCTGCTTGATGGTGATGTCCTTGCCGCCGAAGCGGATCAGGGGGCCGCTCCACTCTTCGTAGCCGAAGGTGGTGGTGCCCTCGAAGACGATCTGCGGGGATTAGTATAGTGGCTATGGCAGGTATATGAACAATGGAAGCCACGTACGGTAGTTCCATCATCGACATCAGACAGATCCAGTGTCTCACCGGCAGGAACCTCGATGTTGTCCAGGACAATCTCGGAGCAACCAGAAGCGCTCTCGGTGGCCTGGGAGGCCGCGGTGAAAGTACAGGTCGAAGACCTCTTGGTCAGGTCCGACACGCGGGACGGAGCAGGGGCAGCAACGACGAGGGAGCCCAGCGTAGCCAGGCTAAGGAGCTGAACGGAACGCATGACGAATAAACAAAGCAGAAGTTCCGATCAACAGAACAGTTTTGGTCGGTAAGGAATGAATCTGGTCAACAGGTACGAAAGAAAGGAATGTCGGCTTGGAGGTTGCAGCCTGCTAAGTGAATCATGATTCCATGGACCACTCCCTTATATACCCATTGACGTTCAGCACTGATCACTGAAAATAAGCTTCCACAAACTTGGCTCCAACTTGGCTCTGGCCAAGCCGGTACATGAATTTCTGCACATTAATGATCATTGGTGGGAATTACAAGGTCCATCAACTTCGAACGGCTATCGGAGGTTAGCCGGGTCAGGAGGATGCTTGGTCTGGGAATCGTCGTCATCAAGGAGGTGCGGCGGCGTCTTGCGGGATATCAAAATGCTCCACTGCGAGTCAAGATTAGTGCCGTGGATGGGCCGTAGGGAGGTTCGGTGTCGCACTAGTCTGTTGGGATCTTTCCTTCCATATCTTCCTTCGCCATCGATTAATTTACTGCAGTGATGCTCCTGCGATCCTCCTTGTTGTTGTCAGCCTTCGTCACACACAAATAGCTTGCACTGCAGCAGGGAGCTTGAAGTAACAGCATCATCTCAAGAACCCAGCAGACGTTTTCAGATTAACTCTCCAGACGAGAGAATCGATGAAATGACACAGATACTAGCTACTCGATCCTTTCCTGAACGGTCGAACTAATGTCTATTCAGGGGATTATAGCGACGATCGGCAGTCATAACAAGCATTCGTCAGGTATATAGCACGCATCCACCCATAATATCCATAAATTAACTGCCACGCAATGCTGTCAGAACAGACAGACACACTATTCATGCGTCAGTCAGAGTTCCGAGTCGGCTATTTCGGTATGATGCAGTAGGTTGAAATATGGATGTCGATCTACGCATTAAATTGCATGCACCAATAACATGAGGTGACTTGCGCAGGGGATACAACGCAAAACTGTCCAGATCTTTTAGGCTTGTCTGAAAGTGGCTAGACTCGCGCCATGATGAGGCAAGCGCGCTGAAGTCTCGTGCTGCTGGATGACGCGGCCATATATCGTGTCCTAAGGAGAGTAGTATAGGGGCTGGAATAAAGACTTGCGAATCCAGTCCGAAGGGTATCATACGATATGGGCTGCTCATTCGATTATTGACTGGAGGCCACTTAACTGATGTTTCTGTGAGCCCTTGAATATCTACTTGACTGGATTGACTCCCCTGGCTTGAATCACCCGTTTCGACCCTGGCAATGGATGAAAGCAAACTATCCCCCAGCACTTCCTATGAATCAGTGCATGAATGCGAAATATTTTTTGCAAGATATTGCTCCCAAATTTCCAGCCTTTAGTATACGCTGACGCTTTGATAGGTGGACGATCTCAGTTTCATTCTTCATGAACCGTGCCATATTTGAGGATCGGAATGACACGAAGGAATGTCCCTACTCGTTGATGCGGAGCCATCAACACGTGTTCCCTCATTATTTATTTGCCTTAGGTATGCAAGTGTCTTGCTGGCTTCATTGGCTGGCCTGCACTCCTTCAACGAGGACCACAAGGGAATAGGAATATATCACCTGAAATTGAACAACAGCAATACCACGCTGCTCGAAACAGTTCAATGTTTGTGGTCATCTTGGCGGTGGGGCCAGGAAAGCTCCGTGTGTATGATCGGTCAAGCCAATGCGGGAATGAGAGTATGACATCATGACCAACCACAATCGTAGATCAGCATCGAGCGGACCCTCCTGCATGACCATTACACTCTCTGAAGCACAAGTCAAAGCGTTATCGCCATGGCAAGCTTTGTTCGAAGCAGCTATGCAGGGCAGTTCCTGAGATGGGTCACGGGGAAGAAGATACTGAAATACCCCGAAGAGAAGGGTGGATTTCACCCCCCAGCCTGCTATTCTAGCCCAGAGGCGCTGTTCGAACGTGAAACAGTTGACAGAGCCATGGTCCAGGCAGACAATGGTGAGGAAAGCAGAGGTGCCTCGAGAAGATCATCGTCACAAAGCGTAGGCGCGACTCGCAGCGAAGAGTCGCTGGATAGGCGAAACTCACTCCAAGCGTCAGAATCCAACGCCTTGTCTAGGATCACCACGAGACCCGAACTTGAGAGGGTCTACACTCAGGTAGACCTCGAGAGGCTTTATACAGCTGCGACGCACAAAGAGGAACTGGAGAACGCTCCTGCCCGGCCTATTGCGCCGACAAAGACATCGGATGGAACAATCTTGGTGGATTGGTATACCACAGACGATCCGGAAAACCCCCAAAATTGGCCCAGTCGCAGGAAGAGTCTTGTTGCTTTGCAGATATAGTAAGTCTTGTATTGTCTGATATGCATCGTGCCATCCACAGTCAATATTCTGCTGTATGATAAACCAGGCAGGTGCAGAACTGACCTTTCGTAGCCTTTATACACTTGTAGTATATATGGGTTCTTCTATATATACTCCCAGTGCGCAAGCTGTTGGAGAGAAGTTCGGTGTCTCTGCCACAGCCGCATCCTTGGGTCTGGCTTTATATGTTCTCGGATGTGAGTAAGTCCAAGAGTCCAATCTTCGAATAGTTTTAGTGACTGTCAAGGTTGCGTAGATGGTACTGGTCCAGTGATCTTCTCTCCACTCAGTGAAATCCCCAGTATCGGTCGAAACCCGCCATACATCCTCACCTTTGGCTTATTCGTCATCCTCAGTGTTCCCACCGCTCTCGTGGATAATTTTGCCGGGCTCTTGGTACTGAGGTTTCTCCAGGGTTTCTTCGGCAGCCCTTGTCTGGCTACTGGAGGTGCCAGCATTAGTGACATATACAGTCTCCTCAAGCTTCCTTACGCACTGACCGTTTGGGCCGCATTTGCGACCCTCGGACCGGCATTGGGGCCAGTGATCTCTGGATTTAGCGTGCCCGCAGAGAATTGGCGGTGGTCGCTGTGGGAGATTCTCTGGATGGCCGGACCGGTCTTCTTGGTCATGCTATTTTTCCTCCCTGAGACCTCGGCGGACACTATCCTCTTGAACAGAGCCCAGCGCTTGCGAAAGCTCACCGGGAATAACAAACTCAGGTCTCAATCAGAGATTGACCAGAAGAAGCTCACTGTTTCCGCCGTCGCCGTGGCTGCTCTATACCGACCAGTCCAGATCGTCATTCTGGACCCGGCCGTGCTCTTCGTGAATGTGTACACCAGCCTTATTTACGGGATTTACTATTCCTTTTTCGAAGTGTTCCCGATCGTGTACATTGATATATACGGCTTCAATGTCGGCGAAATGGGCCTTGTCTTTCTCTGCATCCTCGTGGCGTTGCTCATTGCCGTGCCGCTGTACTTCCTGTATCTTCGCAAGGTCTTCGAGCCTGAGATCAAAACCAAAGGTCTCCAGGCTCCCGAGCGACGACTGATCCCCGCTCTCTTTGCCTCATTCCTGCCACCTATTGGCCTCTTTATCTTCGGCTGGACAGGGCGCGAGGGTGTCCACTGGATCGTGTCGGTCATCGGAATCACCCTCTTCACCATCGGCATCTTCCAGGTCATCCAATGTATTTTCATCTACATCCCGATGACGTACCCACAGTACGCGGCAAGTCTGTTCGCAGGGAACGATTTCATGAGAAGTGCGCTCGCCTGCGGCGCCATTCTATTCTCTCGCCCCCTCTATATTAACCTAGGCGTTGGCCCGGGTGTCAGTTTGTTGGCTGGCTTGACGGTTGTCTGTATCGGAGGTATCTTTGCCCTATATTACTATGGGGCCGGCCTCAGAGCCCGCAGTAGATTTACCGCGAAGTGAGTCCCAAAAGGACCGCGAGGGAGAAAAAGTGTGTAGAGCTCTCCGGCATTAAGAGAGAGACTACGATTTATTTCCAATTTCTGCTTTATGGGGATTTTCTTTTCTCAAGTATGAGACCCGATGGCGTGCTAGGCTTGCAATGGTACAGTGCTTCTCGAAATCGCTTTGACCAATATACATTAGCACGGAAAACTTATCAAGCCGCATCAAACTGAGGGGCAAAACAAAAAGGCTCTGATATGGTCCTGTATCTTGCCACCTGAAATTACATGCTACGCTTTTGATTCTTGAACGATAAACCTTAAATGGCAACAGGATTATATGGCATCATAATCTTGCGGCCCTCACTTTGGTACGGCTTCGTCAATAAAGTTATCCGTGCTAACGCCTTGGCAGTGGCTCAGGAATGAGTTGCTCAGTGCATGCTGGTCAAGGCGATTTCGAGAATGAGTGTAAAGAGTTGTCATTAGGGAGTGATGTTACTTACAATGTGAGGGGTGGACTGACCCACTCTGCGGGGAGAGTTAAGTACGTACCTAGGGGAATTTCAGCTATTAATAGAAGCATGAATGAAGGATGACAAAGAAACTGATATAACATTCCTCGTAGAATATCAAAGCAGAACTTAGCCAGCACAGCCAGCGTTCAAGCCAAAGAAAGGCCTTCTACTTACAAGTCTTGGAAGATGTCCACAACGTAAGGAGCCTTGGGCACTGACTATTCCCTGCAGAATACCTCATTGGCTCACTGGGCACCACTAATGCAGCTCTAGTCACCTGATTAGTTACTGGACTGGGAATTCCCATAACAAAATGACATGTTGCCTGACTGACAACTGGTTATTCACAGCTTAGACAAAGAATACATTCACTGCTTTGTTTATCAGGCTGAGCAGGTATTCGCGCTCAGTCATCAAAAAAATATAAGACTTGTGTCCGTCCACTCCTTAGATACTGGCTTTAGGTACTAAAGTCGTCATGGGTAGTCTTCTTGACCTGGCGTCGATGGACGATCTTAGCAATCGTTTTAATCATTTTTTTAAGCAGGACGCGGAAAGGGCCCAGCTTATCGAGGTGAGACCGCCTTCACCGCCCCTTTATCGACCGTGGAAATCACTGATTCTGGCCAGCTTGTGTTAAGAAAAATCAATGAAGATAAAGGACAACTGGATACGCTTACCATTGAGCTGGAGCATGAGCGAGAGTCCCGCCATAGGTACCAGCTAGAGCTCCGCGATTTGCGAGAACAACGGCAAAGATGGGAACAGCTCTATGTAAGTTGAACTTGTCATATAAATTGCCTTCCTTGCCGTCTAATCCTCCGACGTAGAACAAAGACCCATATGTGGTAGTCCTGGTTGATGGTGACGGTGCCATCTTCAATAACGACTTGTTGCAGGACCCCCGACAAGGCGCCCCTGAGGCTGCGCTGCGGCTCACGGACGCAGTGAGGAACTACCTTAAGGATACACCTCTTGGCTCCGAGGACGTTCCTATTGTGGTGCGGATCTTTGCAAATCTGAACGGGCTGGCCAAATCGCTTTTCCACCACAATGCCATCGACTATGAGGATAAGATGCGGGTTTTTGCCGAGCAGTTTACTAATAGTCGTGCCGAGTTTGATTTTGTCAATGTCGGTCACGGCAAGGAGAACGCTGACTCTAAAATGAGAAGTAAGTCGTCGGACCGGCTGACAGGTATCTCACTGACTTGATGTTCTTGTAGAGATGTTCAATCATTTCTATAAAAACTTCCAGTGCAAGAAAATCTTCTTCGCTGGTTGCCATGATAACGGCTATCTTCATGAGCTTCGTGAGCACGCAGGCGAGTCAGGCAGACAGCGCATAGTTCTCCTGGAGACTACTCCTGCACAGCCTGCGTTCGCTCTGATGGGATTTGAGATGACCCGTTTTGATACTGTTTTCCGCACCGACTTTCTTGGATCCCCGCCTATCCCCCCTACGTCTTTGGCCGCTCTCAGAACACAATCGGTGACTGCGGCACCTGCCGACAATGGCGTTATTGCACAACCACCGATCGCGCCTCCGTCTGCTGCTAGAAAGGAAAGTCCTATCGTGCGACCATCAACGACAAATTCTGTCCGCACCAACTCTCCCGCGGTAGTTCCGCCAGAGCGTCAAGCCTCCCCTGCAGTTGGAACGGTGGTGAGCTCCGGCAACGGTGGTGTCTCGATTAAGTATCCCACATACGCCACAGCCAGCGGTGCAAACGGTCATCAGAACGTCGTCATCGCAGCTAGTGCCAAAACTAAAGAGCCGCGGGTCATATACTACAACAGCAATGGGCAGCGCATCGATCCTCCCAACAACAAGCCCGCGAACCTGAATGATCATCGAACCTACAATGAAAAGTGCCTGAGAATCAAGCCAAAAGCCTTCTGTAACGAGCTGTTCCTGGCCGATGGCTGCAGCAAGGGACCGAATTGCCCGCAGGAGCACGAAGTCAAACTGACCCCGGGAGAGCGCGCGGTCCACAGATGGAAAGCCCGGGGCAGTCTGTGTACTAACGGTCCCTTCTGCGAAAACTACCGCTGCTATTTGAGCCATCACTGTCCATTTGGAGACGGCTGCACTCGCGGCCCGACCTGCAAATTCAAGACTGCCCGCTGGGGGGATTTGCATCATGCGAAAGTTGATTTAGAACCTGAGTAGGTCATCGCCACTTATCTTGATCATCCGCTGACATATTCCTAGTACCAAATGGGTTGAAGGTAACGCCTTTCCAGTGAGAGTTGGATAAGTGCGATGGACTGCATACTAGGAGATTCGCAATCCTCTTAACGCAACCTGCTCATGCTCGTGGATGTTCTCACGGGCTCCCAACCTGGAATATCGGTTCCTCCTAATTTCTTTAACTTTAACACGCTCACTTTCCTGCTGATCAGCAAGGTTAAATATCTCAACTGAGTCATCTTTATCTTGGTGTACTTTCGACTGTCATTTCATATCAATCATCTAACTATTATTTCCTAGTGCTACTGATCCCAAACATGATTATTCGTTGGACTCTAAAAGAAGTGGTTTGCTCCGTAGCTGCAATACCTGAACATAATTATAAGTAATTTTAGATTAGCAGAATCCAGCAAAGGACAAACGGGTCATGTCTAAGTGTGAGTCTACTGAGCGCCTCCCATCCTTGTATGCTGTTTCTGAAATGATAGAACACAATCTACGGTCTAGAGAAGTGTGAATTACCGGATGGCGGCCTATTCAAGGCGTTATTACCTAGCAACGGACACCAATGAGGACTGATATTGTATCAAAAGAGAAGTGGTTACAATAAGACGTACATGTATCTCAACATCGTGACACTAAAGAAAACGGATTATAGCCAGCTATATCCAAACAAACTAATACGACCACCTGAAATCAGGACAGTCCGGCCCATCATGTAACCTCTCCGTCGAGACATCCTGCGCCCGAACCTTCCTCCCCTGAACACGATCCCTCCGCGCATTATCCACCATCATCCACCCACCCAGCAACAACGTCAACAGAATTCCCGTGCCCCCAAACGACGCGGTGGTAATAAGCGCAGGCATATACCGCGGAGCGTCTTGGCTCCGGAAGATATTTGAGCTGACGACGCCCATCAGATTCGCCACGGGGACCGCGATGCTTGTCAGGACGACGCGGCGGCCCTCGTTTGCAATGTTGTTGTTGTACCAGACGTCCAGGAGGACGGAGGGTGCGGAGGTACCCCTACAAACGCATTAGCTCATCAATCAAGGAGGAGGGTGGGAGGGAAATAAGATAACATACCAGGTCATCATGAACGAGGCAAAATACGCGACGTGGATATCCGTCTTGACATCAATCGCCGCGTAGATGACGAATCCGATAAAGGTGAATAAGAACCCCAGCGCCACGAAAGGGAACCGCCAGCGGGTCCAATCGCTGCAGAAGGCGAGGATGAGGAGCATGGCTGCGCCCGAGACGTTGGGGGCAACGGTGTACAGGTTTGTTTTGACGGTGTCGTAGCCTAGGCGTTTAATGATGGATGGGAGGAAGAGCTGTACTGATTGCAGGGGTACGCCGAGACAGATCTGGATGGCGAGGATGAGCCATGATGTGCCGTGTCGGAAGATCTTGAATGCGTCGCGGAGGTCGAGTTTCTCGTCGACGATGGCGGAGCTATCGCGCTGCAGGCGGAGGTATGCGAGTTCTTTTTCCTCGGGGGCGAGGAAGGATGCGTGCGCTGCGGAGCGAGGGAGATACCATAGTGAAAATATTGCTACCAGGATTGTTCCTCCTCCCTCGATGAGGAAGAGGTAGCGCCATGATGCCAGTGGGCCGGACTGGATCCGGAAGACGCCGAATGCGAGTAGGCCGGAGAAGGCGGAGGCGATGCTCTGCGCTGCGTAGAAGATGGCGAGACGGCGGGCTAGTTCTCCACGGCGGTAGAATCTGATCTGTCAGTGATGTTCGTTTGAGCATGGTAAGAAGGGACATACGTGGTGAGATAGTAGATCACCAACGGAAAGAACGCGCTCTCTGCCATCCCCAGAAACCAGCGGATTGCCAACAGGCCACTGAAATTGAACACCGCGACGACAAGGATGGTGCATAACCCAAAGGCGAACATCATGCATGGCAGCACGCGGTTAGGACCGTACTTCTTCCCCAGGATACCCAGGAAGGGCGCGGTTAGGACATATGGGATGAAGAAGATGCTGAGAATCAAGTTGTACTGGTTTCCCTTTAGATGGAGCGTCTTCTCTAGTCCGGCGGTCTTTGCGTTCCCCACATTGGACTTGTCGAGACTGTTGAAGAGGTACATGACTGCCAGAACAGGGAGAACGCGCAGATCGAACTTCCAGACTAGGGCACGTTCAGCGCGGGGATCGATGCCTGCGTCCGGGGGAGAGTCATCTTTAGGGAGGGCTATGTCTGTGATTTCCACGGAGGTCTTGGTGTCTAGGGAAGCCATGATGCGTTTATGGATGCTATCGTGCTGTGGGCATGCGTCTCGTCTATATCTATATATCTGTTCCATCTTCCTTATCTCCTCATGTCCCCGTATAATCCGGAGATGTACCGATATCGGGGAACTGTACCCCATATCTCGCTACTGATAAGCACCGGCCAATCAAGGCATTCGGTGGCGCAAACCTTAGATATGATCAATCCGAATTGTTCATTCAGGCAGATAAACAAATTAAAGGAGTCAGTTAACGGGAAAAGAATTCCGATTGTCTATCTTCTACTCATCCTTGTCACTGCTTTCTTCCTCTGTGTGCTTCCACGCTTTCAGCACATCGAAGATGCCAGTCTCATCCGTGAATTTCTCAGGTCGTCCAAAATAGTTCGGAAAAGAAACATCTGGTTCAGTGAACAAAACAGAGGCTTGGAACAGTTCAGCTGCATTATGTTTGAATTCTGAAGTCGTACCAGGTGTTGCCCTTTGGCGGGAGAGGCCCATATCCGTTAAATTCCATAGGAGGCTCGTCTGGGACATCTTCACCAAAGTAGAAGCTCATAAGAAGAGTCCCATCCTGAGGACTTCGCTCATCTGCAATAGCGATAATACTCTGTTCGATAAAGTTAAATTTAATAGGCTGGAGCCACTTGTCTAGTGCCCAGTTCTGGCATTCCTCTTTTGAGGCTTTGATGAAATCTGACTCGAAAGATTCACCATCTTGTAATCTCATTCTGAATCCCTCTCCATGCTGGGGCAGTCCTTTGATTCAACAAGATAGTACAGAAGGGGAGGGTCGTCTGGGTCTGTACTGAATTCACGCAAGGCCCTAGGCACGAACTGGTAATCACAGTCAGCCTTGAGTTCTTCGACCCGTCCCCACACGCTGCCACTACGGCGTCCTGACTTACAGGCTTAGCCTCTTCTGCAATACAGAAAAACAAGGTGCGAGTCATGGTAAGAGATCTTTGCTGTGGCCACAGTGATGCTCTCTAGCATGACAGGAAAAATTAGAGACAGGTAGGACTCTATAATGTCTTTATGCATTCCCAACTGCAAAGGTGCAATGACGTCATCCCTTGTCTGAGGATAACCCATTCCAGGACAAGAAGCGTTGACCCCGGACGCCCGCCCCCGCCCCCAACGCCTAGGCAAGTGTGTAATAGTCAGTGTCCATAGTCTAACACGACGAGGACCCTGAATCCCAAATTAGCAACAATTTTTCAATTTTAAAACACTTTCCCTTGTTGCGAAAACTGCCCCTACGTGAATTATCTAGCTTATGATTAGAGCTGGCAGATATTACGGGGAAAGTCTTATACAGCCTTGCCGCGCCTTTGCACCTCTCCTCTTCCTTCTTCCCCCTGCCTTTCTTCCGTCTGTGTCGCCTTTACTCTCCCTACCCAACATAGACTCTTCCAAATTTGAGAGCTGTAGCCGACCACTGATTCTTTAGAAAAGAACCATCGACTTGAGACGACTATCATATTTTAACCTAAGTAGCAATAACTCTTTTACATGATAGTCCTTAAAGATAGTATAAGAGGCCTAATATATAAGCTACAGAGGGTCATCTTGTATTATGATATAGTAGAAGTACTACGTCACTGGACTTAGGAACCAATTGGATTGATGCTATCATGTTGTGTGCTTGCATCTCATCTAAATCTATATATCAGTTCCGTCTTATCTCCAGTCTGTCTATAATCCGGAGATGTACCGATATCAGAGAATTGTACCCCATATCTCGCTCCTAATAAGCACCAGCCAATCAAGGCATTCAGTGGCGCAAACCTTAGATATGATTAATCCAATCCAGCGCAGATAAGCAATTAAAGTAGTTAATAATGGGAAACGTTCCAATAACAGATAGAGGAGATTCTCTACCATCCAGTTGTTCTCGCCCAGACATCCACTACCCTGGATCCCTCACCATCCTCGCTAGAATCAACCACCAGATACCACCCATACAACGAACCAGTCACACACGCATGGTTCGGATAAAGCCTCACAGCCTGGCCAACCCGCACCGGGATCGCCGGCCCATTACCGCCCTCCCAAGCGACAATCCCATGCTCCTGGCTGATCCGCTCGACGATCAGACGCGACACGCCCCTGTCGTTTTGCCGTCTCCAGTTGCCGACGACCGCCCAACCGGGATATGACTTGCACGGCTCCCTGCCGAGAGCGAGAGTTCCCGCCGCTACCAGCGCCTCGGGCTTATCCCGCTCTCCCTCGTTATAGACACTGCACATTTCCGCAACCACCGAGATGGCGATTTCCTCCTCAAAACTACCCGCGCGCTGCGCGTTCGTTGCTAGCTGCTGCATGTCGAGGAGAGTATACACCCCCGCATGCAACTCTACCTTAACTCTACCCCCGATCTGCGCACTAGGATCCCGCAAAAGGTCCCTCAACGCCTTTGCATCAGGGGTCAAGGATTCCTCCTGCAACAGACTCCGCGACGAGACGACCTGCGGCGTGGCCCCGACACTAATAACCAATGGCCTGTCCGGCAGAAGGGAAGCGTGCTGGCGCAGCGCCCGTCCGCACCCCTCGATCTCTGTTTTTAGGTACGAGATGGCTTCGTCAGGGCTGGTGGCTGCGTAGCTCAGGCTGCTGTGCGAGTAGACCCCGATCAGGCGCGCGTGGCCTATCCTCTCTGCTTCTAACACTTTCTCGAGGAGTCCGTTTTTGTTGAGCCTGTCTGGCGGGACGCCAGCTCGGTGGTATCCCGTGTCGACTTTGAGGAAGACACCGGCGGGGAGGCCGGCGATTTCGTGGAATTGGCTTAGATAGGTAAGTTGATCTGGATGGTCGATCATGACGGAGATGGGGAGAGCATGATCAGTCGTGCGCAGTTTGTGGGCTAATGCGGCGAGACGAGGGACCTGGGACGGGACGAGCGGAATGCCGTAGAGGACATTGATGCGGCGGTTTTGGGCTTGCAGTTCCTGCAGTAGTGGGAGCAGAGTCTCCATCTCGGCGACCGTTGAGACGACAAAGTTTGCGTCACTGGACTCTGTGCCGACTTGGAGACGGGCGATTTGCGGTGTCTAGTTTTGGTCAGTTTGCTGTCTGGAACCCAGTGAGAGCACGTACCTTGTGAGTCTTGATGTGGGCTCGGAAACCGACGCTCAGCTGCTTCATTGTCCGCAGCAGTGCTTGACAATGGCGTTTGACGATTGCGACATCGAGCACGACCGCTGGTTTGGGAACGTCGCCGATGTCTTTTCCAATGTAGAACCGCCTCAATTCCTCATTGGAGGGAGGGTATCTTGAAGGGGGATTGGATGCCATTGTAGAGGTGAATGATTGTCTCCTCAGCGTGCCGTCCCTGCGTTGATGGTAGAAGTGCACGAATTGGCTCAGGAAAGATGGAATGATGGATGAATCACTGCGGGGATAGGCTCCACTTTGCTAACGAGACTCCACAGCGGGCATATAAGACCGCTACAGGGTGATCTGGGGAATACTTGAATTCTCTCTGGGCATTCTGTTGTTGGATAAGAATATTAGATAGATTAAATATATCTTGGATGTTGCAGACTGCATCTTTACTAATATAAATATCTATTTTAGCTAGGAAGTTAAGTGTGATAGTGGCCAGAGGGGGTAAAACACTGTTAAGATAGTTATAGATAGGGAGGGTAAATCTAAGTAGTTGTGCATGGGATGGTCGAGTATCCGCGGTTTCGGTTTGGGGGGATGGAGGGGCAGGGGGTTCGTACGGTGTGTTTTCAGCGTGTCTAGATAAAGTAAAGGACTTGGTATGGAAGATCATATATTCGTCAGTCATGGGAGCCACGTCTACACAAGAAACAAAAGACTGTACTCCGTACAGTCAGATGCTACTCTCTCCTTCGTAAAAGAGCAACCACACACCATCTCCGCCGATTCTCCGGCCCCTCGCCTTCACGCTCGGGCATCCACTCCCGCCGCACCTCGCCCCCATCCTCGCTGGTGGCAATAAGATCCCGCTCGTGGATGCGCTCGATCTCCAGTCCACTCTGCACGGCCGTCTCGAAGAACCATGCTACAATCGCGCGCCCCGTGTGGAACCCTGCCACGACCCAGACCCTCCCGCCCGGCGCCAGGAACCAATTCATCGTGCGCACCAGGTTCTCATGCTGCGAGCGCATCCAGTAGCAGTCGGCCGCGATGATGCGGGTGAAGGTGCCGCGGTGCGCGACGGCCCACGGGTCCGATTCCAGCGTGCCCCATTCATGCGGCTGGCTTGTGACTTTCGTTTCTGTCGTCGCCAGATTACGGCGAATGTTAAAGT
Organism: Aspergillus udagawae; assembly: GCF_001078395.1. Lineage (NCBI taxonomy): Eukaryota > Fungi > Ascomycota > Eurotiomycetes > Eurotiales > Aspergillaceae > Aspergillus > Aspergillus udagawae. Next base: position 477,515 of record NW_025091268.1, read on the forward strand.
CGATAGCGCCGGTTAATGCAGGCGACGACGGGTGATCGGTGATGGTGACAGCAGCAGCGTGTGCACGCGCACATATAACAGAAGGCAATGCAGCGCCAGCGCCGAGTTCCAGCACATGCTCGCCGCGCACCGTCCACATGGCCGTGTCGGCGTCGAGCTCGCCGCGCGCGGCGAGGGTGTCGGCCTTTTCCACGCCCTCGGCGACCACCATCGCAGCGCTCCAGAGGAAATGCGCAAACAGCTTGCGGCCCTCGTCGACGGTGTTCACGCTGCTATCTTTTGACGGCAGGCCGGCGGCGGTCTCCTCTGAGCGGCGCTCGCTCTGGCTCGGGTAGGAGGGCACCATGATCTCGAGGTCCCCATAGCGCGGGGAGGTGTACAGAAGGCGCTGGCCGGGGTCTCCGTGGAAGGATGGCGCGTCGTCGGGGAAGAGATGGGGGAGGAACGCAGAGAAGAGGTCCTCAGCGGAGTCGTCATCGTTGCTGCTGTCTTCATCGTGGAAGTTGGGGGGCGGGGCAGACTCGGTGGGGATGGAAGATGCCGGTCGGCGGCGGGGGAGCGGACGGATGCGTGAATGAAGCATGTGGAATCTCCGTCAACGAGCTCCTTCGGATCCCTTCCTAGATGGGGGAGAATCTCCCTTGGAGGTGTTCCAAGTTGTTGTGTTGTGCTGTATACCAGACGGAGGACACGATTTTTTGGTAGAGATCATTGGCGTAATCTGATTGGCGGATATTTTGGCGGTGAGAATATGCCAGCGGAACCCTTCCGCCTGGTCACATGATTTATTCTCGAGCCACGATGGGCGGCGTTCGATCTACGGAGTAGAGCCAACCTTCTCAAGTCCTACCATTTGAGACCTCGGAAATGCGTGACATAGTGGAGCACTGCACATCGTGGTCAAACCCCACAACCACAATACATTAAGGTTAACGTTCTCAACTACCGAGCCGCGGCCTTGTATTCAAAATATCACTTTTAGAACTGGAATATCTCAGCCATTTCCAAGTTTCACCAAGAGATGTTGAATACGGAGATGTATTAAGTCTTTATTAAGATAATACACAATCTATTTGGCTGAACAATCTCCCATTACCAACTCAATGAGTCAGTACCAAATAGCTACCATGAGGAACTTTAACCAACCCGGGCCTTTTTTCTAAAGAACGCTTTCCTACAAGGGTTAAACCGGCTTCGACGCACGGAGTGGCGGCCAGTCCACGATACAGCAATATATCCCGCAGCGTCATTGAGTCACAGCCAGCGGCATCGCATTCCAAGTATTACTTGTGAGGAATAGTCCTGAAGGACGCATCATGCGCTTTGAACGGTTTACTTCAAGCCCGCATGCATTCGCAGAGGGGAGTTACATATGCACCTATTCTGCACCGGCTATGGCATGGTACAATATAGCTCCATCGGGAACCGAGACTAAGACCTGCTGAAGTAGTCATTGCTGCAGGTTTCAAGCTGGAGACTCAGAGGACACCTGTTGACCTCGTGATTTGCCGGTGATATGACCAATGCGCGACCAAACCCTACCCTTTCGTGGCGTCGAGCTCCCGGAGCTTCTCATACCATGCTGATCAAATAAATCAATCCCACAAGAAGCGCACGGCAGCACAGCAGACTCCATTGGGTTCTGGTACTTGCAAGCCCGGCACTGCCAGTATAGACCCAATGATTCCATGCCCAAGGACTTAGACATGTACGGAAGTAGGTTCTCAACAATAGCACGATTTTGCCTCTTGATTGCCCATTCCAGGCTGCCCATCTCCATTGCATCCTGAATGGTCGGGTCTGCGCCCGCTTCTAATAATACCCGAACGGTAGCTGTTTGCCCTCTGTAACAGGCGACGATGAGAGGAGTTGCGTTGTTACGCCCGCCAGCTGCGTTGACGTTCGCTCCGGACCGGATGAGTCGGTCCACCAGGGGTACGATGCCGTACGAGGCAGCGTAGTATAGTGGCTCCGTGAGGCGGGCTTGTTCAGATGGCGCTTCATACAGGAGGACCTGGATCCAGGACGTATAGTTCCCACCGCCAGGAAGGTGGCGGGTATCGAAGAAAGAGAGGATCTCGTCAATTTCCACGTCGAGGAGAGGATAGCCTGACGGCCATGAGGGACTGCAGTGGCTCGCCCAGTTCTCAGAAGCATACTTGAGCAGCGGGTACGTTTCCTGACGCCTTTCGAGAGTGCGGAAGTTCGAGCAGGGTTGTTTGAACTCGTCGAGCATCAGATACGTCAAGCATTTCTGCCAGATGCGCCGTGATCCCTCGGTCTCATCCAAGCTGTAGTACGCTGCCGGACCGTCTTTGATTGCGTCTGATGTGAGGAAAGCTTTGACTGACGAATGCGCTAGAGCAACAAATGTAGTAAACTCGTCGTAGACAATTAGCCCTTGGCAGATCGAGAGAATTACAAGTGGATCGAACAGTCTACAGTCATCGTCAATGGTTTTATCCCCTTTCGTCAAGATGAGTGCCTCGCTCAGCTCGGACAAAGTGATCTCCTGGTAACCTGAACCAAGCCATAGTAGGGTCTCCCTTGCAATTTCCCGGTCATACGAAGGAATCCGACATAGTATAGTTTCGTAGGTGCCGTGCAGGCTTTCCGGCATGCTGTCCAGAGCGCGAATAACGTCCCGGCCTGTTTTCTGAGCACTTAAAAGGTCGATCTGACATTGCACGTATCGAAACCTGCAGCGAATGCCTTAGCTTGACTTCTTCAACTTACGATAGAGCATACGTACATTCCATTTGCTTTCTCAAGCAAGACTTTCTTGATGCGGGATTTGATGTATTCCGGTAGTCGTTGAAGAGCCGGGACGGACTGCAGCTGAGTATCGAGAAATGCCTCAATGTCAATTCTATTTGTGGAAGGTCTCATTTGCGATCTGAGGATACTAATGGCGGGATTTGACACCGGGGGCGAAGTGGTGCTTGTGACCATAATGCGAATGTTATCCGATGACTCCAGGAGGGTGAGTAATGCATCGAAAACCTTTGCACTCTCACTGCTCTCATTGATCGCATCCACCACGATGAACAATTCTGACAGCGCACCTGTGTATTTTAGAAGCATTTGTATCAGTACGTCTGGTAGAGGAAGGGTGCGTTTTTTGAATGTTTGCAATTCGGCGAGGATGTCTGGACAGGTCTCAGATAGCTGCACCAGCAATGCTCCTAGCAGGTAGACCAGCTCCTGCGACGAATTCAAGTGGAATGAGCAATAGTAGTAAATCACTTGGCCGGAGGTACGGGTGGCGATAGCATCTTTGACGGCTTCTATTGCCGTCGAGCTGATGAAGATTAGCAGCTGGCATGGCACAGAGTTTCCAGTATGTACCATAAAACAGTCTTTCCTGATCCCGCTGGTCTTGGTCAGCATCTCACTTTACTAAACATCAAGATGACTTACATTTTCCCTCTAGATAAAGCAATCGGCACTTGCTCTTCGTCGCAATCCATGACTTGAAGGGTCCGTGGATAAACCACGCTCCAGTACCAGGCTGACAGAGCGACCGAGCCTTGCGATGCATCGAATCGAAGTCAACAGGGCATATCCATGTTTTGATCTTCTGGTGCGTTTTCTCTTCAAGAATGAGACATGAGCGAAGCAAAGTATCAGATAAGTTAGGACCTACCTTCCCGTAGTTGCCTCATTTCCCTGCTCCAGTCGACAACCGCATCAATAGAATGGGCCGTCTCCTTCTCGACAACCCTAGACATCGTCAATATCGCCCATGGTCCTCATCTGCAGGCGCACACGCACGATCTATCATTCAAAATCACCAAAATAAAATACGTCTTTAGCCTCTCGAGCTGGGCAATATGCCCCTCCAGACCCCCCTTCCTACCCGGCCACCCCAACTTCGCCAACCGCGACTGCCGCATGGTTCTTCTCTGCAGATCATTCAGAATTTCCTCCAAGACGGTGTTGGCGTTGAACAACGCATCTCGGAACGGCGATGGCACTCCTTTAGCACCCTTTTCCTCGATGTGGTCTGTCTGAATCTGTTCGACAATCGCTTTCAGAGCGAACAGCTCCCCGAATAACTCGCGGATCTCGCTGTCGGCATTGTTGACTTGCTTTGCAAAGTCATATACTCTTTTCGCAGTATGGACTACCTGTAGTATCAGGCCTAGAACAGAGATCGGGTCGGCCATTGCCGGTCGTTGTTGTCTCTGAGCTAGTCAGTGTGGTGGTGAGGCTGAGCAAGTGTGGTGCTGTCATCCATTAGCTTGCAGTAAGCGACGAATCACTTGGCGTCGATGGATGATCGCGCGGGGTATTCATTTTCTGCCCCTCGTTTCGTTCCTTACGAATGGAATATTGTGTCCTCTGATACTAAAATTGCCAAAAGTAGAGAGGTACACGACTGCAGATCAGTGACGTAGGAAGCATATGGTCGCCGCCCTTAATCAATGAACGATGCTTGTCGGTATTAGTATCATCTGGAGAACTAAACGTTTCATAAACAGATTCATTCCATATCCTCTCGGTATTAAGTAAAATGGTGAGTCAAATGACGAAAACAAACGAGTCGATAGACGTGCCAAAGAATATCAGGAGTAAACCCTGCAGCAACAGAGAATAGACAGATCTCTCCTTTACTTCAAGGAAACCGACATTGGGCCTCGAACCCGCGTAAGTCCAGAATCCCAATCAATGCCTAGATGCATCCATCTCTGCGAGCACTTGGTCCACATGCTCTGCAACATTATACGAGAAGACCTGCTGCGCGGACTTGTTCATCACGCTCGGAAAGAAGCCTATACCTCACAGTTAGCCAGATCTCCCAACCTAATGGCATACATACCGATAATCCACATAATCGAATACATCAGATATTCCTGGACCACTCCCATATCTCGCTTTTGGTTTTGCTTCTTCCTCGCATCGTCCAAAATGGCCTGGATCCGCGGCCGGCGTAGATCCATGTACTGCTTCGCTGCCATTTTGACTGCCTCCTTGCACTCCTTGACACCATTGCCCTCCACCTTGCCGAAGAAGTAGCTCAAAAATTTTGTGAATGACTCTACATCCTCCAGCGCCTGTGACGATCCCTGCCCCGAAGTCGACGGGAGCGCATGCGCCGCATCCCCGACAAAAACCACCCCATCCCGCTCCCACGTCGGCAGCTGCGGCGATGTCCAAGTGGGATACATGCTCTTCACGTGCGCAGACTTGAGAACCTTTTGCACGACGGGATCTCCCCAGCGTTCGTGTCGCTTGTGCAACTGCTGAAGGACATCATCCATATCCAGCGTTCTGGGGTCAGGGCACTCGTCCACAGAATAGGTCGACCACCAGGCAAGAAGATCACCCGGCTCAGAGACATGGTGCGGTGAGTCCCGGTGCGGAGCGGTCGAAGAACTGGTGCTGAAGAAGTAGCCAAAGAAGCCATTGCCACCGAAGATGAAGTTCATTGATCCCTTTTCAACCAGGTCTTTCACTTCACTGGACGGCAGGAAGCCGCCAATACCGCAAACACCTCTACTCTTGTCAGCTCTGATAATGGAAGGGAGAAAAGGATAGCCCACTCGTAATGAGGGGGAAACGGATCCTCCTCCGCCTCAGGGAAAAGGGCTCCCTTCGCCACACTCTTGATTCCATCAGCACCGATCACCAGATCCGCTTCAACCGCTGGACTGCCATCTTTAAAGTAGATGGTATTGCGATCATCAGGACTGGCAATGACCCGCGACACACGCTTCGTCACTATATCCCCGTCGGGGATCCTCGCGCGCAGACACCGCCATAGCCATTCGCGACTACAACCGACCATGTACATCGGCGGCTCATCTCCCGCACCAGGAGCAGAACTGTCCATACGGACGAGAAGACGGCCGTGCTTGCTTTTCAGATTTCCGTGCGGGACTACGTATCCTCCTCGGACAATGTCGTGGAGGAGGTCCTCGTCCAGACGCTTGAGAACACGCAAACCATTGGGTCCGATACCTAGGCCCCCACCGACGATGAGGGTGGATGAATGTGTGGCATCCTCTTCTTGGCTACCCTTGGATGCGTCAAACTTGCGATCCCTGCTGGTATCGTGAGATTCGTAGATGGTGATTGTGTGGGATCCGGGGAGGTGTTTCTTGAGCTGGAGGTAGGCGGTGCATCCGGAGATGCCTGCTCCAATGATGGCGATTTTCATTTTGATGGATCATGGATTCATGCAAGATCTCATTGTCAATGTCGAAGGAAGTCCTGAAGCTCAAAAGGTCAATTTGTCTGCCTGGTGGCGATGCTGACTCATCACATCGTGTTCCTTAGGGAAAGTTTGTATACGAGGAGAAGGGAAGGAGAGACATCATAATAGCACTGAGAACAAGCAGATTCATGGTCAACAAGATCAAGTACGGGCATAATGGTAGTGTGCGATTGTTAAATATTCGCGAGTATAGCATTTATCGTAGAGATGAGTAAATGGTTATTTCAACTCGACCAAGTAATTGGTCCCCCGGCAAGCATATATACATATTCACTCCTTAGTCAAAGGTTCGACGCCATATGCTTACGACACTGCAAGACCTGCAGTACAAGGCGAATGAAGCATCTAGGTTAAACCGAGGGGAACTTTACCCAAGCCTAGGGGCTTAATGCGGGACAATTATTGAGCCATGTCGAGGCCATGATCAAGACGCCGGGGATGCATGGCCGTCTTGCTGAGGCGTGTAGAGAGCATGATGTCTATTAGTATACACTTACTAGTTACTATCTACTTATAACTAAACAGTGTCTACTACTTTAATATATTATTAACTATATATAATAGGTCTATCCTCCCTTATAAATAGCTATTAAAGAATATTCTTCAAAGCCAGAGTTTAAAGATAGATAGGTCCTTAATCTAGACTATAATAGAGATAAGGGAGATGACTTATCTTACTACTACGCTTATATTCAGTCATATACCTGAGTCGTTCATTCCTTGCTTGAAAGACATATCCAGAGGAAGGTGCGGCCTTCTATGGTTAAGAAGCATACCTACCTAATATGGAACAATTCAAATCCAAGCAGGCACGATGGCTCACTCCTTCCTTTGCATTTGTCAGACGCTGAAAATGGAAGGTGCGACCTGGCTTAGCTTAGGGATGGCGTACCTTCTTAGACGGAAACCCATGAGCAAGGAAGGGGAGTGAGTGGCTTGAGAGTTGTTTACTGCAAATCTATGGAGCAGGCAGCCTGGATTCGTTTTTTTGCTCTGCATTGACCATGGACCTCCATCCTATTAAGTGGTTGAAGTCAAAGTAAGCGCCCCATGATAGCAGCATAGCCGGAGTTTGGCATAAGTGGAATCTGCGCTGATTGTTTCGTTTCTTAACAGCTCATGGCTTTCTAGAAGGAGACATAATAGCCTCACTTAGTGCAGCAGGGTGGGCGGGTGTATCTTCATATAGCCATGCATAGATTGAAATGAGGAGGAGCAACCTAGAGGAGAATGAATATGGACATTATATTATGTATAGCTCTGCAAATAGGTATGTATATCCTTTAGATATGTAATGATCGTTTTGGAGGGATCTGTAGTAAAGGGGGCATTGTTGCTAGATGAAGATGGAGAGATTCGGGCTAGGGGGGTGTTCAAGATAAGGTTGGTATATGACATGAGCACATGTATGCAAACTGTGTTAGTACTTAGTGTTAGTGGGCTTTTAAGAGTGGTAAGATGAGAAAAGGCTCTAGATACTGTTTTCCCGCCTGCTTGGATGTGATTAAGAGAGTCAGTTGGGTGAGATAGATGTAACTGCCGGCCCCTAGCAAAAAGTGTGACTAGCAAGCGTTTAATGGTGGTTTCATTCGCGCCCAATAGAAGCGTTAACTTCCCTTCTCCCAATAAACCTCTGAATACTGGGCATGAATGATTGGCTCTTTCTCCGGGGCGCAGTGTCTGGAATGTATGCTGCCTGCGCCGCACACGTACCCTACCCTCCCAGTCAAATTATTCCTCTTTAACCCTCCAGCCCCTGGACTCGTCCATAGGAGCCACGAGCTAGCTCTATTTCATGAATATATTTTATTGTGTGAATCTCATCACCACCATGCCTCCTAGTACAGACCCACAAGACAACATCACCACCAGCGGACCCAGCGAGCCTTCACAGCCAAACGGGGAACAAAGATCAGAGTCTGTTCCAGCCGGCAATGCTGACGCAGCCGCAGAAAGAGAACTGCGAAGGGAGGAAAAGAGACGCGCGAGACGAAGAAGAGAACAGGCAAGATACATACTCCGGAAGCTCGAAACCGGACAGCAAACGCTATACCTGCAAGAGGTGTACGTGCAATCCAGCCACTGTCGAGCTTGGGAGCGCTCGATTGCAAAGGTGACGCGCGAGCCGAATATTCGGTCTTATTATCGATTTGCGTTGAAGGGTGGCAGGAATTCGTACGGTGGAGGTAAGCAGACTTTTCCTTTCTTTTCCATTTCGTGTCAATCAAAAATTAGAACTGTCATGGTTGCTAATCAGCCACTTATCTAGACCTGGTCGAGTACTACCACATCACCTGCATGGAGCGTCTTATCCGCAATCTCGGAGACCTCGCCGCAAACGGGTATCTCAAGATCGATGGCCGGGTATCCTTACGCGAAGAGGGCAAGGTCTCTGAAAAATGCGCATGGGAGGTCATCCAAGACTGGTTCAAATATGGCGGTCGCACGTTCGACATAGAATGCTACGAGAGGTTTGAGAAGGGCAAAGAAAAGTGGTCTGAGGATAGTTATGATCACTGCGTCCGGCATTCGCTCACGCATAAAGCAGCGGAGCCTGTAAAGGACTGCTGGTACTGTGAAGGCGCGCCCCCTGAGCCAGCGAAAAGGGACTATTGTCCTGGGGAGCCGAATGCGATCAGGCTGAGTCAGTTATTGCTGGCTATTACTGGCCTTCCACATATTGATCATTGGTGGCTCTGGTCACGGGAAGAAAGAGGTGGTGGAGGTGTAAGGGATCCTGCTTGAGTTTCTGCTGTGATTCAAAGTAGAGCTTGATGGCCAGGCATAGAGAGCACCACACCATACCTTTGGAGCATGAACTACCATGCACTATGGATGATATTTGAGTGCTATAGATGCATGTAGGACGCCGCTGACAAACAGAAAACACAGTTATTGAGGGATAATCTCATGGTTCAGACACCAATTAAATTTCTTACTTTCCAGTGCTATATGTCTATCTGCGAGATGTTCATGCACACTGCACTCAGCGCCGTGCCTATAATACAGCGTTGCCTATCTCAATCGTTACTCCCTTTTATAAAAAGACAAACCTTTTCCCCTTGAGAATAGCCCCGTTCCTCGCACACCATCGTGTCCCCCAGCGCACAGTAATAAGCACTCAAGCAAGACTTGACACTCTGGCAGAGCATCCCATAAGGCAGGATATTTCGGTCAAGGTAGCAATTGCACACTCCATTCAGACACCCAAGGGTCCGGCCCATGGGGCAGTCACCCACGCATTAGACAGAGTAGTCATAGGTGCCTCCGATCAGGACTTCCGGAATTTTGGTACCCATTGGAGTGGCGGTGGTGGTCCTAGTGGTTGTGGTGGTGCGAGTGATGGCGCCGTCCCAGTCCCCGTAGTAGGGGCTGTCCGGGTTGCGCGGGTCCAGGAAGTCCGGGTTCTGCTTGAGCGGGGAGCCGGCGCAGAAGAAGCCTGCGCAGCTGCTGCCACACACTAAACTAAACTTTTTATGCACGCTTAAAGCGATTAAACTAGCAAGTGGTTATGTGGGCGGTTGACTACCTTAAGAATAAATTAATGTGGCGGTGGCCCGAAGAGGCCGCCGTTCCCCTGTAACCTCCAAGGCGTTGTTCGACTCCAACCATTAACTATCACGGAGCATCTTGGTCAGTCAATTCTGACACTTTTTTTTTTTCACAAACACGGCCAAGACTATTTCCATATAAGTCACGGCCAGCAGTGCCTCAGTTCCAGGTATCTTTCAAGCACTGCCTGTATCCACTCACCTCGCCCACCTCACCCATCCATCACCCATGCTATCTCACACCAGGATCATGTTCCGCAAGCTACGTGGTATTAGCAGCTGTGGTAGCCGTGGCGGCGAGCCCGCGCCATTAGCACCGGCCATGACAGCAGAGAGTGAAACTATTAACCCATCCCCTCATGCCATCCATATCAGCAACGTGAGGCGGTCACTCACTAAGCTACCCTATAAGCCCGGTTCTAATGCACAGTCTGTGTCCATTATCATCATGAATGCCAAAGGCGCCACCAACTCCGTGGATCTTTACAGGGTACGTATCTACCCAGCGCAATATGCCCAGCGCAATATGCCTTGCTCTGAGTACCCCCAGGCTAAGCTCACCCCATGTGGTTTCATTAGCTACTCCAGGGAGAGAAGGATTACAGTGAGTTTAACCCTACAGGCAACTTCAAGATAGATTACCTTTGCAATGGTTACACCTATAATATCCACTTTATTTCAATGCCCAGTGACCCAGGGTCTAGCCTAGCTGACCTCTGCCTCATACAGCATGTCTGCCTTATCTTTATATAGTACTTCATTAAGCAAATCATGGGATGAAATCATTACCACCTATAAGAGGATATATAGCCACTATAAAGATAGGGCCCTCCTTTTCTTATGATAATAATTACCACTATAAGTAAAGGTAAAGGTGAAGACAAAGCTGCTATATTACACATAGAAGCTAAGGCACTTATAACCTAGTAGGACTATTACTTTATTAAGTTCTTATCTATAACTAGGTGCAGCACTTATAATATAATTAGCTTACTTATTAAGCTAGCGCACAGTGCTCATAATCAATATACTATAGATCAGGTGGGTTATACCCAGAGATATAAGAGGGCGAAGGCATTTCAGGCATTATTTTCCAGCTAGGGATAATACCCAGCTTAAGACTGACATCATCATGTATGGATGGATGTGATATACCACCGCCAAGATAGTTAGCAAATACAGTAAATACATTCAGTGGGACGCTGCTTCACCTGCACTTGGTTCGCCCCCGTAGCCAGTCACCAGTCTTGCATCTTGACTCAAGATGAGCCCCTGTCTGTAAGAATGCTGTTAGTGTCTGACATAATATAAGTCTTGTTGTCAGGTAGCAACAAAACCTGCAAGCCCCTCCTACCCCACCCAATTTCCTCCGTCTTGAAGGATGCGAGTTTTCAACGAGGACACCATGTTTCACTCCTCGTCATACTGCAACCCCTTGGAGATCTTATAATCTGATGTTTACTTTTCGTTCCCTCTGGCTCTCTGCCGTACCGTCACGATGACCTCCGAAAGTCAAGCGTCACCCGTCGAGACGACTCCTTTCAGTGACCGATTGGGAGGTCTTGTTAGGCAGGCCTGGCTTGATGTCAAGTCCGACGCTCTTAATACTCCAATACAGTCAATACGGCCGTGGGCGCGTTTCAGTCTATCAGTATCATGCAAGCTCGTCATCGATTGGGTTTTTGCCGAGGTTAGCCATGAGGGAAGTGTTTTCAATTATGATCACAACTAACAATTTGCACGTTGACCTTCAGATTACGAGAGATGGCCATCTTGCACGAGAGTCTTTGTCTAAATCATACGGATACATTTTTCATCAGCCATCGCTTATCTCAGTCACACCTACGGTTTTCATTCCATTGCATATAACACCTGGCGCCTCAGCCAACATAGGAAACAAGGAGATCCTTGAAGGATACTATTATACAGTACTTCAGCAAGATATCATTGAGGTCACTCCCGAGGGAAAGATCTTTGGGTTGGTGATGTTCAAATAGAGAAACCGCGTATACCTACCGAGTGTATGAGTTTGTGGACCACGCATCTTATTTAGCGATACATAAATTGATCATCATATATCAGATGCGAAAGCTAAGTTATCAGATGGCGATTTCTTGATATGTACTCGATTCAAGGCTATTGTCTCCAAAATTAAGTTGCAAAAGCGGCTCTTCCGAAAGGACATCGGATAATCCGAGTTGATAATATGCATCTAGAGATTCATGGCTGTCACAGGGTACGCCGAGATCGCACGAATCAAGATCTGATGCGCTCATGTGGAAAGACCCAGGAGGATAGGGAACGTCTGGGAGGTGACCACCGACTAGTTGAGGTCTCTCAGACTGATACTGATCTCGAGCGTACCCGGAGCAAGCTTGAGTAAGGTGGCCCCTTGCTTTTGACTGAGTAGTAACAGATGATTAAGCCATGGAAAAGGAAGGAGATGATAGGTAAATCGCGTTGTGGGCGTGTCTGCGGGGTCCAGACTCAATCCTACTGCTCATTAGTGAGCTAGCGGAAACCATGCTGGGGAACCCCTGGTCCAGAACGTATTATAGAGAAGCCCAAATGACGCAGAGCCCGGATAATATTGATAAACACGATCCCCACTTTGCTATGAGATGCCTTAAGAAGTCGCCCAACCAGATCCACAAACTACGAATTAGGCTTTATTGTATTCTTGAGGTGCACCGTCCTAACAACAGCCACCGCTCATGCCGTGGTCTTGATATGACTGATGTCAAACACTTCTTTAGGGTATTTCAAATTTCCAAGTAGGTGTCCCGACGGGGCATGAGGATAGTCTTCGGCGGATCAGAAGAACATGTGGGTTTAGATATGATCGACGGAATCATGACCATCTTATAAATTCAGTTTCAAACAGGTATTGCTCAGAATACACTCGAGGCTCAGTTTCAGCTGCACGGGCTTCCGTCTCTCTCCCACTTATCATTAATCTTTCCAAAGCCAGTTGGCGAAAATTTGATGTTGCTAAGGACCGAAGATGATAGAGGCTTGTACGAGCTGCTTCCATTGTCATTGCGTTTCCCGCTTTGTAATAGAAGATGAGAAAAGGGTCTCAATTTCAGCTCCACTGTGGAACCAAGGATCAGTGAGAATCGTATGGTTGGGTAACTAGGAAGCTTGGAAGATGGGAACCTATCTACTGGGTGTGTCCCATGGCCAGAGCTATTACCCAATCGGGCAGGGAGCGAAGCTCCAGAGAGAGTGGCTCAGCCCTCGACATGTTAGACTCGTCTCCGCAGTCAGGCTTTCTAGTGACGCTTATCTTAGGGCGAGAACTCCCAAAGTTCTCGGGAAGTCGCTCCTTGATATAACACTCATTAGTACAATATCGCACCATGATCCGTGGCCGCAGCTTGGGCATGCGCTGCCTAGCTTGTTTCACCCACGGATGGCTCTCAACGGGTAAATACTGAGACATCCTGATAAACACTTCTTGCTCCGACAGATGAGGGACCCAAGCGGAGCCTGGGTTTATCGCAAGAAGGTTGAACTTTTCATCTCATGCCGACTGCCACATGTACGCGAGGATGGTCCATTCGGCTTGTCGTTTCCATACTTCCACGGCCGTTTGGAATCGAGAACTGGTAAAAGTTTCGGAGAGCATTTGCACGGCCGGTTCCTTCTCCAATGCGTGTTCCCAGAATAATGCTTAAATTCCCTTAATCGAGCCTCGTCGTCAGCGTCGACCAACTGAACAGGGGGTCAGAGCTCAGAGCCGCTTCCATGGTGATATGCAGCGAAACCGCCGCCATGGCGATGTCTAGCCTGCTTTGACTCTCCGCACGATACGCAATGTCCGGCACGTCCTTAATTTTTACGCCGCGATAAAGAAGCCATGGGCTGTCGGATGCATCAGCACCATCCAACAGCGCCCCAGCAGGCTTGACGGGATTCGTTGCCGTCCAGAAGAAAGTCGGGGGTGTCTTATTCTGCTATCCGATGCGGGAAGCAGTGCTTCCAAATGAGACGGGGTAGTTCTAGAGGCGGCTGCGAAAAGCAGTAGAAGACATCCATTTGGTAGTTGCTGCCGAAGTAGATAGAAGACAGAAAAGGTCTTGTGGAATAATCGTAGATCAGATCTGTCGGCCCTAAATCCTAGTGGTTGGACCGATTCTAGCCGACCCCGAGAGTGGGTGGTTACTGCCATTCAGCGGTGATATATCTGTCCAGTTACATTTTGGTAGAATTGGGCGGGAGACCTGATAGGGAGGCGTTGATTACAGAGGGGGACATATTTATGCATGGCAGTTTAGTGTGGTGCATGTGATGGTGCAATACTTCGCTATACAGGCGTCCGATGATGTGATGCGGGCGGGGACTTATATACCACCTTTACAGTCCACGCGCAGAGCTGATCATCGGATAATCAAAGAGTATTCCTAGGATCAAGTCACAAAATGGTCGAAGTTCAGACACTCCGTCAGCCTGATATCCAGTATCATCCAGATTACGAAAAGTATCTCGCCCGCGTGCAGCGTCGAAAGGCAACCGAGGATCTGCCCAAGTCTCTTCCTCCTGGCTTCCCGGAGAAACTTTCTTCTCCTCTCGTCTGGGAGGGCAGGGAAATAGAAAAGCGTGATGACTGGATTTATAAGCTCAATGACACGCAGCGAGAGGAGATCCACGCTGCGTTGAATAGCTTCAAGTGTGAGTTTTCCGAACCAGTCATATGGCATATCCTAACTTCCACAGCCCTGGGACTTGGTCCCGGCCACATCAGTCAAGAGACATTCCCCCTTCCCACTCTCCATCCGATTCTGCGAGAACGCTCCAACGAAATCCACAACGGTCGAGGATTCTTCGTCCTCCGCGGCTTAGACGTCGATCGGTACTCCCGCGAAGACAACATCCTCATCTACGCCGGTGTATCCTCGCATATCGGCAGCCTTCGCGGCCGACAGCAGGACCAACGACAAGCGGACGGGACCTCCGTCATGCTCGCGCACATCAAGGACCTGACGCGCACCGACCAAGCAGAGCACATCGGCGGACCCGGCAGCACAGCCGACAAACAGGTCTTCCACACCGATGCAGGCGATATCATCTCGCTGCTCTGTCTCCAGACAGCCGCAGAGGGCGGCGAAAGCCAGATATCCAGCAGCTGGCTAGTGTACAACATCCTCGCCAAGGAACGCCCGGATCTGATCTGGACATTGGCGACTGATTGGCCTGTGGATGGGTGAGTCAGGAGCCCGTCGCCTATAGCCCCCTGCTGTCGATCCTCGCTTACAGCGTAGCTTCAATAACCCCGAGCGCCCGTATACATCGCGGCCCTTGCTCTACCACCAGAAAGCAACGGCCTCGACACCCGAGCGCGTCCTCATCCAGTACGCCCGCCGCTACTTCACCGGCTTCCTCGCCCAGCCCCGCTCAACGAATATCCCGCCCATCACCGAGGCACAGGCCGAAGCGCTCGACGCGCTGCACTTTCTGGCGGAGGAGCACAGCGCCTCTCTAGATTTCCAGAAGGGCGACGTGCAGTATGTCAATAACCTGAGCATTTTCCATGCTCGCAAGGGGTTCCGCGATGCCCCGGGGAAAGAGTAAGCCTTGCCCCTGGGCAATACATACATTATATACTAATAATTGCAGACGACATTTACTACGTCTCTGGCTGCGGGACCCGGAAAATGCCTGGGAGACGCCTGAACCTCTGCGGGAGCGGTGGGATATTGTGTATGGAAACGTGACGCCGGAAGAGCAGGTCTTTCCTCTGGAGCCAAAGGTGCAGAAGAAGAATATAAGTGCTTAATCTAGGACTTATGATAGCGGAATGCACGAAGCAGGAGATTTAAAGTTATTTAGTTCTACGTACCGATTCCAATTTGATAAGTTATCCGTGCCATACGCACCATAACCACCATTTTGACCATAACCACCAATTTTCGATATTTTGATATTTGAGGCTATTCCATCCACCAAACATGCCTAAATCTACTAGAATTGATGAGTCTGACCTCCATAAGGCCTGCGAAGCTGCTCAGGCCCAAAAAAAACTAAATACCTCTAAGATTGTGTGTGAATATGGCGTTCATTATGCCACCCTCCGTGATCGCGTCAAGAAGGGCGCGCAGCCTTAAATAGCTAGAACACTAGCTAATAAAGCCCTTAAAGGATACCAAGAGGAAGCTTTGATATAGTGGATAGTCTGTATGCAAGATTGGAACATGCCAATGATGTCTTAGCTACTAGAAGAGTATGCAAATCAGGCACTTGAATGCGCTGAGCCTGGAAGTGGAAGATGTGTTGGTAAGACCTAGGCATATCACTTTGAAAAACAGCTTCTAGAACACCTCAAGCTAGGCCCAGTGAAGCAAAAGACGAAGGAATTAAGGTGTATCCAGGCTGAAGACGCAGGGTTACTAGGAAACTGGTATAATCTGCTTATAAACATGGTTAAAAAGGATACACCAGCGCGATTGGTATATAACTTTGATGAATGTGGCTTCCAGCCTGGCGAAGGCAGATCTAGGAACGTAATTAGCTCAAGAAATGCCCCTGATCTTGCTGAATCCGAAAGAGGAGAGAATATTACAGCTATTGAATGTATAGCTGCAGATGGTTGGCAGATGGATCTATGGTTTATCTTTAAAGGTAAGCTCCTACTCTTTTAAACTATTCTTTTCTAACCTTTCTTGCTTCCTAAAGGCACCGGTATCTTCATAGAGAGTTGGTTTAATGAGAGCGAGGCCTTACTACTGAATATAATGATAGCTACTCAACCTAATGGCTGGATATCAGATGGAATAGCCATTCAATGGCTTCAAAGCTTTATTGAAGCAACAAATGAGTGTACAAAGAGGGGAGAGAAATGGATACTTATCTTTGATGGTCATAGCTCTCATCTCACTGTTGAATTCTTGCAAATATGTAAAGATAATGGCATTATACCCTTTGGATTCCTTCCTCATACTACACATCTTTACCAGCTACTAGATGGCAAGCTATTCTTGAGCTATAAGCAACACTTCTGACGCATGAATAATGAGCTACCTTACTGGGCTGGTGAGCCAGTAGGGAAGTCAAGGTGATTGGACCAGTATGGGAGAAGGCATTCAATCAATGGATTATCTGTGAAGCCTTTAAAGATCGTGGAATCTGGCCAGTTAATAGTAAGATAGCTGATGATCCTGCTATCCAGGCATGGGGACAAATTTCTGATCTACGCGCCTAATCTTGATAAGACTACTCCCTCTAGACCGCCCTCTCGGCCACCTTCTTCATCTAGCGTTGATATCTCACCTCCAACGACTATCCAGGCACTTGAGAAGAATCAGGCAAAGCTATCTAAGCATGCAGATCTGCTTACACCAAAGCTACAGTGAAACCTTACACGGATATTTCAGCATAATTGAATTGCCGCTGAGCACCTTGCTATAGCAAATGAAATGATTAATTGAATTAGGGCTGCACAAGCCCCTCTACGGCGCTAATATACTAAGCGGCAGGTTAAGCCGCTTAGCCAGACTGGTATATTAAAATCATGTGATGTAAATCGATTAATTGCTTCAAGGAAGGCCAAAGATGCTGGTATGCAAGAGAGGTGTTTACAAAGGCAGTGGGAGAAAGTGCATGATAAACCCCCACCACCAGCACCTACGCAAGAGAATATGGTATCAAATGGATCAGCAGAGGCAGCAGATAAGAATGGCGATTTTTCATATATATATAACCCCTAGTATAGCCTCAAAATCATGATTATATTCAAAATTGGTGGTTACGGTCAAAATGGTGGTTATGGTGCGTATGGCACGGATATGTGGCTGCAGGAACCGACTTGGTACACTTGGCGAACTCTCTGCCTCGAATCATACTTTGTTGCCTAGCCACGGTTAAGCTTCCGGTACTTGGCTGTAACTTTGTGATATAAAAGTTAGAATATTAATTGCACAGATTGTGACTTATGTAGAGAGAGAGAATGATGGCATTTGACCCTATTTGACTATGAATAGATGTCATCACGCAGACAGGATGATTCTGATTATTCTATTCCGTATACATCGGAATCCAGATCGGCAGTTGACCCAGCCTCGGCAAGCCATGACAGCTGTCTTCAGTCACAAACAACCCCGAAACCCCCCAGGATGGTGGGGATCAGCGTATCATACAGCGAGTGGGGAGTCCTCCCCGGATTCCCCCACGGCAAACAATCAGCGACAACTACCGGGCACTAGACTGGATAACTTCATTAGGAACCAATAGTCCTCTCGACTATTGTCCATCACCGTACCATCGCACGTTGATCCCACTGCTCGATCAGCCAAAAGGGGCTCCTCCCTATTTATCCAGGGCATTTATTTAACAGTTGTTTTGCGATTTGATCATCATCATGCCATCTATCGACCTACCAGAGCAGACCTTCGCTATGCCGGAGGACACACCCAAAAAGATGAAAACGCAATCTGACTTTCTAGAGAAAGCAGAACGAGACGTTGACATCGTATCAGACCCAGCCAGCGAACTATCCGAGCCTCATCGTGCATATCTCCTCCAGCGACATGGCACCCTGGACCTCGACCCCCTCCCAAGCATGGACCCGGCGGATCCGTACAACTGGCCCTTATGGAAGGTAATTCTGCCCATCCTGGCTATTCGAACAGAGATTAAAGAAAACAGAGAATAACCAATCTCCTCCTGGTGGCCTTCCACGCATTCATGGGCACCTTCATCGCAGCGAGCATCATCGCCGCGTACGAAGACATCGCGGTCGACCTGGGCGTCTCGATCCAGAGAGTCAGCTACCTCACCTCGCTGCAGATCGCCATCCTGGGCGGCGGCCCGCTGGTCTGGAAACCACTCTCTCATCGGTTCGGACGGAGGCCTATCTTCCTGGTCTCGCTGGTGCTAAGCTGCGCGTGCAATATCGGCTGCGCCAAGAGCCCGGATTATGCGTCCATGGCGGCGTGCAGGGCGCTCGTTGCCTTCTTCATCTGTCCGGCCATGGCGATCGGGAGTGCGGTCGTTGCAGAGACTTTTTTCAAGCGCGAGAGAGCGAGGTATATGGGTGTGTGGACGGTGATGGTGACGTTGGGGGTGCCGATTGGGCCGTTTATCTTTGGGTTTGTCGCGCAGCGCGTGGGTTATAGGTGGATATACTGGATTTTGGCCATTGTACGTTTCTGCATCCAAAGTACCAGGATACCGCTGACTGAGTACAGACCAACGCTATCCAATTCATCCTCTACCTCTTCTTCGGCCCTGAGACCCGCTACATCGGCAGAGACATGGGGACAGGCAAAACAGCCTTCCAACACGAATACCTCTCCGTCCGACGCATCGACCCCACCCCATTTACGCTCCGCGAATTCTACCACCCTCTTACCCTCTTCACCAACATCCCCGTCCTGACCGCCGCGTGCGCCTACGCAATGGTCTTCCTCTTCGGCAGCGTCCTCAACTCCGTCGAAGTCCCCCAACTCCTGCAGTCCAAGTTCGCCCTCAACGCCCAACAACTCGGCCTCCAGTTCCTCGGGCTCATCATCGGATCCCTCCTCGGCGAGCAGCTAGGCGGCCACGCCTCAGACAAATGGATGGCATTCCGCGCGCGCCACATATCCCGCCGGCCGCCCCCGGAGTTCCGCCTCTGGCTGAGCTATATTGGATTCCTGCTGACAATCGCAGGCATGATTGTCTTCCTGGTGTGCACGGAGCACGCAAAGAAAGGGGTCTGGACCGTCGCGCCGGTGGTGGGGACGGGGATCGCGGCATTTGGGAACCAGGTTGTGACGACGGTGCTGACAACGTACGCGGTTGATGCGTACCCGGCTGATGCTGGGAGTATCGGGGTGTTTATCAACTTTGTGAGGTCCGAGTGGGGGTTTATAGGGCCGTTTTGGTTCACGGCGATGTTTGAGAAAGTGGGCATTGCGAGGAGTGCAGGTGTGGTGACGGCGTTGATTATGGGGGTTAGTTTTGTGCCGACGGCGCTGCTGCACTGGAGGGGAGAGAGGCTTCGTTTTCCTCAGAAGGAGTAGACTGTATCGTATGAAGTATAGATGCTATAGATGCTATAGATGCTATGGATTGCTCTCTAAAGCCCTCCTCTCATCAACGGTCAGGTCGCTCTTCGCCCGACTAATCCTCACGAACAACGCATTCACCACCAGTCCCAGACCCGACAGCGCAACCTGGAACCAAAACACAGCCTGGTAACTCTTCCTTAGCCCTTGATCGTCAGTGTTGACCTGCACAATATCTGCAAACCCTAAATGCAGCGCGATCCCTAGATGCAACGTGCAGTTGATCAGCGCCCCCGCCAGCCCTTGCTTTTCCAGCGGCATGTTACTCGTGATGAAGATGTTTGTAACGTTGAAGCTGATGTCGATCCCAATCGTCCCGCAGATCATGGCTGGGAAGACAAACGCCCAGTACCCTCCGTTCTCCGGGAGGAGAGCAAAAAAGAGGCCTGAACCCATGTATCCCAAGCAGGAGATGAGCATGAGGATTGTGCCGGAGATGCGGTGTAGAATGAACCCGCCGACTGTGGAGATGAGCAGCCCCCCAAACGCCATGGGGACGGTCCATGCGACGATTTGCAGCGGACTGGCGTGCATGATGCTTTGCATACTGCGATTGCGTTAGCTTGGCCACAAAATAGATCAGGAGGAGACGTACTATAATGCTCCGTAGAGCAGAAAGATCCCCAAACTGCCGTACAAACTGACAAGCGAGAACAAGAGCGGCTTCATATACTTGACCGCAAACACATCCGCCGTCACCAGGGGGTCTCCCACCACCCACCCCTCCACATAGACAAACACCGCAAGAAGCACCACCCCCAGCGCAAGACACACATCGATATACACCGTCGCCCACTGCCTCGGCGCATGCGCACTCCCCGCGATAGCAAACACCAGCAACACCAGCCCGGGCACCAACAACCCGGCCCCTAACCAATCCATGCCCACCTTCCTCCCCTTCCTGCGCTCCGCAAAATCACTCGGAATCGAGAAAAACGACGTCGCAGCCGTCACCGCGGCAAGAATCCCCCCGATAAAGAAATACCACCGCCAGCTGAGAAACCGGCCACACAGCCCGGAGAAGAAAATCCCCACGAAGAACCCCAGCGCCGCGCAGGCGCCGTACACGCTGAAGACGAGGTTCTTGCGCGGGCCAGGGCGGTACACGCTCCCCAGGATCATCATGCCTGATGGCAAGAACGCAGCGAGCGCGAGGCCCTGTAGTGCGCGGCAGATGACGAGCATTAGCCAGGTTTGGGAGAAGCCGGCGAGAATGGAGGAGATGGTGAGCCAGGCGGCGCCGAAGAGGTAGCATGCGAAGCCGCCGTACATGTCTGCCAGGCGGCCGAAGATGAGGAGGGTGGAGGTGACGGCTAGCGAGAGCGCTGTGGAGGGCCAGATGGAGGAGGCGAGGGGGATGTCCAGGGCGGAGATGAGGGTTGGGAGGAGGATGTTGGAGCCGGAGATGTAGTATTCCTAGTTTGTTAGTCGGTAGCTAGGGCTATCGGGGTGAGGGAGCATACAGCGAGGATCTGCGACATGACGATGGAGAAGCAAAAGGTTAGTTCGGACCACAGGCTGGAGAAGCAGGGTGGTCGCTCGCGGCCTAGTCTTTCGAGGCGAGCTTCGCTGTCTTCTATATCTTGGACAGTTGCCATCCTGGCAGGAACTTTTCTCACAGGCGTCTCCTCCATTGTCATGTTCATTACGAGGAATCATCCTGTCGAGAACATCTCAATTTATATCTACAGGACATTCTGATTTCTAAGCATGGGCGTCGGCCAAGAGACTTGGTAAAGCCAACCTTCCAGAATAAGTTTCTACTCGGAGAATTGAACCCACCTTCAGTCTAAGCAGCTTTAACATGCAGGATAGTGCCTTAATACATAGAAGCTTGGCCTCTTGGCGCTGACTCTGGGCTTCCGTTTTAGGAAGTTGTGAGGAGTGGGTCTGATATACGAGACCCACAACAGTTCTTTGATGGCCTTCTTCAACGCATTTCATCGTAAATTTCTGCTCATACGTGTCGTAGCACGAGAGTTGATTTATAACCAGAGAAATTCTCAATATAATCGTCTGTTGTGCAGTTGCGCCTCTTACGGAAACTCATCGAAACCGCACCAAAATCACTATGATGTGTCGACAGTCTAACCAGGCTACAGGGCTTACTGCGTGCAAGAGTAGCCATAGTTGCCTGGCAAAGTCATTCGAATTGCTCCAAGGACTTGGTGGTCAAATACAAAGAAATCATCAACGCTGCCATCGAAGCACACAGGCATGAATATGAATGCTGCCATACAGGCAGAGCAACAGCCCTAATCCATAAAAACCAAATCTAAGCTTCGGGGTCGATTCTCGCTGACAATTTCTGATGCGAGAAGTCTATTCTTTATTGAGATCAAGTTACAGATTGCTCACAACATGAGCGAGCATCTCAGACTCCCTCGTAACGGGGTACTCTGTTATGCGCTGCGCATAATTTTAAATTACGATGATGGCAGGTGAGAATAGCGTTAGATGGTTTCACAGAGAGCAGTAACTATGACTTCTCCCGACGCACGGTGTGCCGCATCATGTAGCTCATAGTCAACCTTCGGAGTTGTGTGATCAAGAAAGTAAGAATGGGGTGTTCACAGTACCAAAACAGAGATAATTTTCTAGCTCATTCACTGTCCATGCCCAGAGGGTAGGCTCTTGAGTCCACAGGTGACTGTCAAGTGAAGCATAGTGTTCAAATCTCGTCTCTCTGTCTTCTCATCTCTCGCCTTGCCAGGTGCCCATCCATCCAGACACTAAAGTGTAGGATACTTCCATATCACTTCTTCCTTTCTCGGTCCAATCTGAGCACTAAAGCCAGTCCACCATGGCATCCACAACTGCCTTCCTCGATCTCCCGGTAGAGATACTTCTAATGATCTGCGACTACCTTGAACCTTCCTCGGCAGTGGCTTTGAAAAATGCAAATAAGTACCTCCGGTCCACCATCACCGTTGACACAGACGATTTCGATCTTGAAGACTTACTTGCCTACTACATGGCCCTTGAGATGTGGCCAGAGTGAGTGTGACTCCCAAACAACAGTGCAGGCTGCAAGCAGATAGAAGGGATGATCCTTACGCTTACATACCTCTAGATACTGGAACCATTTCTTCTGTTGCGACTGCGGGAAAATCCTCTCGGCAGATAAGTTCTCAGACGACCAAATTACCGGAGAGTATCACGAAAATTGCGACAGAACTCCGTGGAGAGCCTGCATCTCCTGTGCGATAGAAATAAGGCTGTACGAGCCCTATGATCAGCCCATTATGATCAATCAGATGGCCCGTTATTACTGCAAGGGGTGTGGAAGGCTGCAGGGAAGAGGTATACGGTGTGAAAGCTGTGGTCGATGCGATGATTGCATAGGAGTCGACTTTGTGATAGCCCAGAATCGGTACAGGTACAATCTCGTCCCACTTTCATCGTGCTCCAGTTGCGGCGATGAGTATGATCTTATGTATAGTATTGGTATGTGTCAAGCTCTCTGATTTTGAACCTTCTTTTTATTGCTTGAATATACTGATATGAAGATTAGGGGATGGCTCATGGGACCGATGCTAGGTCTTCTAGGTGGTCAAATGGAGACGGGACATTTTGCATTATGCCAACCACGGACCTGCTGGTGCTACGGCCGGTGAGCAGGCCGACAATAGCAGAGTTAGACTCCCTTCTAGCATCTGTGTATTGGATGTACTGTTTCTGTTTGTTTCTGTGGCTTGATTCCGACCTACACTATGGCCATGATCAGCGCAGTGAATCCCAAACCAGAGGTTCAGCCCTATCTCCATGTGGAATTTGTTTGTTTCTCATGGAATTCTTCATGACTACCTTCAAGCCAAAATTGTAACGAGTCATTCACTGTGGATAAAGGCAAGTCCCGCTGAATCAAGGAAACATGCTGACCCTTATGTGTACCTATCCACTCCACAGCCACTGGACAGTGAATTACATCGGAAGTAGATAATATAAAAGAAGATATCTGAATGAGCCGAGCTCTAAATCTCTACAGACTTCACCACTTTGCTCTTCATAATGGCTATAAACCCTTCTCTATCGTGCTTTCCTTCTCTCTTCCAACTCATTGCATTCTGCATCTTTCCACATCTCTGCAGCTACAAGCTTTAATCACTATAATCCTTACATCTCACTGTTCGTGATTACATGCGTCACCAACACATGTCCCGTTCAAACACAAGGAAAGTGAGTCTAGCTAGGAGCCATTCGCAAATTTTAAGTGCGATATGCTTAGTTTGGTCATGAACGGTTGTTGCAACCTGCCGTCGTTGTGTATCACTCTTATCTAGATGGCCAAGCACTAGGGTTGGAGGGATGTCTACAACTTTGTCCAACGTCCTCTAGCTGGTATCGTTATTTCTCCGCCCAGTAGATTGTATATATATAGCTAGCTACAGAGCTGCACCTTCGATGCTGCTAATTATGGTTTTATCCAATGACGTCGCATGCTTCTTGTCGCAGGATAAGGGTAGGTACAATATCCACCTGGGGCCTGCAATTAAAAACCATGCAACTGGGACACGGCAGAGCAAGAAGCCATCGCACATATCGTCCTTGAAAACTCTACATCTGAACTCTTGTACTTACTAAGTATGGTTGAGAACCAGCCATGGATAAGACTACTACCGATCGGATTCTTGTCGATTAAGACTAAAAGGTACGGTTGGTTCATAGGACTAGGGCGGGGCCAATAGCCGTGTATATCACACATTTTACTTTTGCAAAAGACCTTGATAGAGTGTGATAGTTTCAGGGAAGCAAGCAGAGTGATAACCATCCCCCTAAATCATTGTATGGTGTATGAAAGATGGATGGTTATACACACAGTGACGCCGTCAAAGTAATTGGCTGGGGACAACCATAGACCTTCTTGTGAGCCGGCGTACTGTAGCAGCCAGCATCGTTGGCCGCGCAGTCAAATTCCTCGCAGCCTTCTCCGGGGCTCAGCGTGTTGTGGTTTGCCGCGAAGGGGTTACCCCATTCATTGCTCAGCTCATCTGAAAAATGCCGTTAGTGGAAGATTTCGTAGAGGACAAGTGGATATGGAATACTCACAGTACGCATAGTCTGGGTTAGAAGAGAATGAATAGCCAAAGAAGAGAGGCTTATCCAGCGTTTTGGTCTTGGCGATCTTGATGGTCTGCGCATTCGTTCTGGTCAGCCTCTCTCATTATCTGGCTTTAGGGCAGAACAGATAAACGTACCGATCCAGAGGCTCTGAATTTCTCCGAGAATGTTCCGCCCGAGGGAATGGTGGTCAGAGGGCCGGGGGCGCTGCCATCGTAGGGGAACGACTGCACGTACACGGTGGTGCTACAGTCGTTATTCACGATGGCATTCTGGGCAGAGGTCAGGCCGAGGAGGGCACTGAACGCAATCAGAGAAGTCTTCATGGCGGATATTAGTCTAAAGGTTAGCAAGGAATAGTTAAAGTACCTGTCTCACCCCCGATTAGATGAGGGGAAGCCCGGGCTTCATATAGCTCTGCTACTCAAACACCGCAGTACCGATGAGTTACCGATGAGGAACATCCAAGAAGAGCATCCAAGACATCGCGGCGCCCTGGCCCATTCAACGTCCTAGATTGTCAGGCCACCGCTCGGGTATCCGTTTCCCCGCTAATCAACACGGGTGGTAGGTGAGACATGCGCATCATAGCCACTGCATGTACTCCGCATCAGACACCGCACGGGATACCGTTGCATCCCGGCGGCCAGTTTCTCAACATTGGATGGGCGTCCTGTCGACAGTGATCCACGTCAAGTAAGGATGATCTCAGTGGTGTGGAGATACTCCTGGAATCAAGGAATTCATCAGTCTAGAATCTCAGCTGGTTTCCCCACTTCTGACCCCGGCCAAGTAACCCCAAAGTCATTTGCCCGTTCCCCACGTGAATGCGATGGTGGATGCTGTCCCCCATCAGACCGCGGCTCCATTGGTATGTCGCAAGGAATGCTTGTAGTACGATGTGTATATTCTTCCTTCCAGAGTAGACATGCCCTTTAGCTCCCTGATTCATGCGAAGGACTCCAGGTCAGTCATGTGGTCAACCCTCCTGGTTTAGTTTGTATGGTCGCTAGTAAGACGAGGTCCTCTCCGGGCATTTACTCTTTAACCTCTGAGTTCTAGCGACGACAACTGTGTCTTCAGCCCAAGACAACCTTGCCTGATCATTATTATGAAGCTCATCACGAAAACTGAGGATCCGGGATGTTGTCGGATAATTTGCCCGTTTCAGATTCAATGGGGGTTGCGACCTCCCGTAATATTGTTTTGCCCAGGGTCTCGCTGGACTACCTTGCCCTGTGAGATCTTCTACCCCCCATCTACCTCACCATCTCCCTTACCATCTCCCTCACTATCTCCCTCACTATCTATCACTCTGCCTATCTCGCTGCGTGCCTCTCTCCCTGCCTGACGGCCTGCCTGCCACGGGGCCTCTTGGGCTGCCTCTCTCGCTACCATGCTGCCTCTCTCACTGCCATACTACCTGCCTTGCTGCCTACACATGACTATAGATCCTGTCTTTAAGCAGAGAAACAGCCCTAACTCATGAAGACCGAATCTAAGCTTTCTGTCCCGTTCTCGTTGACACTGTGAATCTGATGCCAGAAGCCTACTGTTTATTGAAGACAAGTTATGATTACTCTCAAGATGAGAGAACATCTCAGGCTGCCTCATAACGGATCACTCCGTTATGCAACTGGCAATAGCCGGACAATGCACACTCCATTCCCCTTTGCACGAAGTCAGGATAAAGGGTGCATCACTTCAGGCTTCTCACAACGGAGTATTCCGTTATGCAGCTGGAATAGTCACAGAATGCAAAGCACAATCTTCTATAAAAGCAGTACTGTTGGAAGAATGCAACTCTTTGTCTTCTACTTACTCCTCTCTTGGTCCAACTTGAGCACAAAAGCGACTCCATCATGGCATCCACAACTACCTTCCTCAATCTCCCAGCAGAGATCCATTTAATGATCTGCGAGTACCTTGACCCTGCATCGGCAATGGCATTGAAAAATGCAAACAAGTATCTCCGGTCCGCTATTACCGTCAAGGATCCAAAGTATTTCAAGTCGGAGGACTTCAACGTATATCATATGACACTGGAACTGTGGCCAGAGTGAGTAGGCCTTCAACAAACCCTGCAGTGTCCAGGGAGCTAGATGACCGATCCTTATACTTACATACCTCTAGGTACACAGACCACTTCTTCTGCTTTGAATGTTGGATATTTCTGCCGGCTGACAACTTTACCGACGAGCAAATCACGGGGAAGTGCGGGAAGAAGGGTTATGCAGCGTCGAGGAGATTCTGCATCGCCTGCGGCACAAATGGGGGAACATACCATCCTTATGAGAACGCCCTCGAGGATGACCAGATGACATATTATTACCGACGCGGGTGATAAAGGCTGCAGTGAAGTGGTGTGTTGGTTTACCGCCAATGTGATAATTGCATAGACGACGACTTACGATGCTGCGACGAGGGGATGATTTTATGTTTATTATTGGTGTGTCAGAAACCATTGGAGTGGCTTGGATATACTGATATGAAGATTAGAAGATGACTCGTGGGAGCGATGCGAGGTCTCCTTCTAGGTGGTCAATGGAGACAGGACATTTTCCCTTATGTCAAAGTTGGGCTATTGAGAAACTGGCGATTATACCTTCTTGGGAGCATGCCGAGGGTTATATTTTGATGTTTGAACTAGCCTTTAAGCTTGATAGCATATACTAGGCTATAAGGATCTAAATTATCACTCCAGGGTAATAGAGGTCCTACTAGAGACAGGATGTTCCATCCTAATAATATAGCCTAAGATATCTACGCAACTTAGTGGGTGGATTTGTTGTGGGATTGAATGACCAAATTGTTCATATTAACTTAACTAACTAGTTAAGTAACGTAATTGGTAAGTGAGCCGCCACAGCAAATTGATCTTGGAAGGTGCATTCAATGACTGAGATGTTCCGGTATTACTTTACTGCGCTGACCCTCAAGCTAGGATCCGCGCTTCTAGTTAGTTTTGCCGCTTTAAGATAGGGCTTGATACGAGTACCTCAGGATGAGTAGGGTGCGTGCAATAGAAAACCTGTGGCTCTTATTCACAGCCTGCCACATCATCGGCGAGCGCTTAGACAGGGTATTCTGCATCGTTGCGGATTCATATACCAACTGGTATGCCAAGATTGTGACAAGTCTCGGCTGACCGTCAATCCCGACGATCCATTCTGGCAAATTGGTGCCCCATTGCCCTGAAGCGGGGACCTCGGCGTACCAACCGTGGACCACCCAGGGGTACTTTCACCGATAACCCAGTGCACATAGGCTTTCAAAGATGATAAACCAAACAGACCTACCTGAGAGTATATACTTTCTGGATGCCGGGTCTTATCCGCAGCCGACCATGTTGTGGAGTAATAATTGTCGGGAGAATGATTTGATGCAAGGCTGAGCCTCATGCCAGTCAACGTGCCGAGAACGCACGGTTGGTCTTGGGGCTCGTATTCTGCTGTTACGCAGTATGTGAGAGGCTGGTCCTGCATAGATCCAGTCAGCCCCCAATACGAGAATTATGAAGAGCGCTATCCACTAATAACAACATGGCAATACATTAAACAGGCTAATGCGCATTTCAGGGAGAGCCGAACACTCTCTCAGGAGCATCCGGGGAACTTTGCATCTAAAAACAACCTTTAACCCTTCAACGTCCCACCATAATAATCCAACGTCCTGAACGATGCTCTTCATACCCCTATTCTGAACCGCACAGAGAGTCGAAAGTCACCAAATCTTCGGCTCAGGCCCTTCTTTTTGGTCTTCTGAATACTTTCCGAAGGCCAACCTCTATTTCTATCTCCTGCATCGCAAAGATGGCCCGACTGTTGCACTTCTTCACAGCGCTATACACACTCTACTCTCTCCAAGTAATTTTCGCCTGGACCTTCGTCTGGAGAAACGCCAGCGACACCCCTACAATCGAGGAAGGCACCGGCGCACAGCCGTGCAAGGCAATCAATCATGCGAAAGGCAAAAATTTCAAATTCGATCCTGAGGACAGTCTTGTGCGGATCTACCTGTACGGCTCACCCAATTGCACAGATAACCCCGGCGAGAGCGCCGAACATGATCTCACGCGGAGCTCGACTAGTCTGATACGGGGGTTCGCGGTTATTGACCTAAGAGGCGCGAATACGAGCACTAGTGGGGCACTCGAGCCGTTCCCTGGATCCGACTGGTTCAAGTCATCTCCTAACAGCCCAATCGTGACTGCCATGGGAAAAAGACTGGTGGCGGAAAATTGTGGGAAGTACACCGCGGGTCCGGGCCCCCAGTGGACTGATGCGGACCGGGAGTCTTATCAGTGTTGGCAAAAGAAGCTTGGCTACACTGGTGCGGACGCCGATGGGTGGCCCGGGAAGACGAGTTGGGATCAGCTCAAGGTGCCTCTAACGAAGAGCACCGGGTCTTCTACAACCACGGAGATACCTTCGAGTACGATTACGAGTACGGGTACGGGGACGCCTACGGGTACGGGAACACCTACGGGTACGGGAACACCTACGGGTACGTCTGCTCCGCCTACGAACGGTTCCTCGGGGTCATCACTCGGCGGAGGTGTAATCGCTGGCGTAGTGGTGGGCTCTGCGGTCGGGCTGGGATTCATCGGGGCGATAATCTATTTCGTGCGACGGATGGGGCGGCGATCTCCGCCGGAGTCCAGAGAGGAGGCAGAGCAAGAGCCAGGGGGTGGTGGTGATGATGATCATAAGGTCGATGATGCTGCAGTAGCAGCAGGAGACGCAAAGTCGATGGAGAAATTACCAGCCGAGGCTGAAGCCATTCCAGCAAAGATCCAGAAACACTACGTTGCCGAGCTTCCAGGAGACACAGTGATAGCAGAGTTGAGTGATAGTCGGAGGATCCTTGAGTTGGGAGACGGTCGAAAATACCATGAACTTATGTAGTCGGCCTGTTGGTATCGGCATATCATCGATTTGTTGATGATGGAGCTTGATAGCATCGGCTGGTCTCAATGGAACGCACAGTCTTCTTGCTTGAGCCACGACAGAAACTGCATTTTAACTTCTAAATGTTGCGTTCACATACATTGAAAGACCATGCGCTCCAGATTTGGTATATGTACTTCTCTGGGTAAGACGGCAGCCTACGAGCTTAATCCAAAGGCTCCTCCAGCATTGAGCAACTATCATATGAGTGGAATAAACTGAACCCCATTATTCAGGTACCAGTGTTTCTAATTGACCCCGTCCGTGGCTATAAGGTCATGGCTTTCTCAGGTAATGGTTCACCCAGATGGGTTCCAGCTGGTGCGCCAGGGATCCAGCCGAGCATTAGAATAGGTGTAGCAAGTCAACTGGTTCAACCACGGCTCTGTCCGCTAGTTGAGTGACAACTGCGCATCAGTTAGCTGATAAAGCTGCTTAAATGTATAACATACATGCTCTCATCAACTGCATGAGAAGCGAGATAGAATGGGGTTGGTCCGAACTACAAGAAATTTTCATATCTGATTTCACACTCCTCCATTTTTCTTGAGCAGAAATTATTCCGACCGTCATTGCACGTCAGTCCTACATTGCGAGTTATTAAATATACTGCAATCTGAGAAGAGTAGGTCATAGAGAGTGAAGCTTTCTGGGCATACATGTTGAAAGTGTTTAGTCTTGTATTGATTAACAAAGTGATACATTATACTAAGGTATAAAGACTGCTACTGTCCACCTGAGGATCTACACCTACTAAGGGACAGTTTTTGAACTTCTTAGATGGTGCTGTGACGTGGCTCCTTTCTATATGCCCCTTTGACTTCACACTATAGAGCCGGCCGTTCGTGCTTTTACTTAAGGTGATGGTGCAAGGAGAGATCTCCCCTCATAAAATATCATAGGTCCAGTTGAAGTTCTGCAGCTATACTGGCATCTAAGTGCTTTGACACGTAGTGGCCCAACTTGAGCGCCTGCTGTGACTTTCATGTCACTTGCCACGGCCTCCCAGTAAAATAGAGAAGAGTCGAGGGTCATTAATATTGCCCTGGATATGAGTCCCTCTCTCTGAAGTCGTGCTATGTCCACTGTAAAGATTTCTACTCCCTTCGATATTGGTATTCGGCGCTCCGAGGTCACCTTGAATATGCACACCTTGCCCCATCACGAGGGAAGTTCCAGAGTAGGTATGGCCAGTCGCTGATATCTGAGAGGGATCCCACCCTCCAGTAGAAGCGTTCTCCATCTAGTGTCGATAAGCTTTGAATTAACTCACAAACCGACGGTTGACTCACCAAAGTAGCTTCAGTTTTCTCGAAGGTGTGGTAGGCAAGTAGGTCATAGCCCTTGCGAAGAGCGTCACGAGCCCGTTCCAGTTCGTTACTGCGTACACTGCCATCACCGGGAAATGCTGATTCCATCAATCTTTCTACCTCGGTTAACTTCTCTTGTAAAGCAGTGCCTGATTTGAGGATTTCGTCCATGGTGGTTCGTAGTTTTTCATCTCCCTTTTCCATCCTCTCAAGCCTACCTTGGATCGCGGTCGTGTCAATGGCAATCCCAGTGGACGCTTCCTTCAATACAGTCAGCTGGGCAGTCATTTTGTTTTCTTGCCGGCTGAAAGCCTCCGCAATCTGGTCTTGTAGATTATAGATATCAGTTTGTACGGTTTCGAAGCGACTCTTTTGTGCTTCAGACATTTCTTCCAGCAACACACTATGGTGAAGTAAGTAAAGCTGCAACTTGCAGCGATTTATTATTAGAGTAATTTACCTCGAGTTGGCAGTTATATGTGTATTGAGTTCCAAGGTGAGCCCTCTCAGTCGACTATCTAGCTCCTGGAGCTTTTTCTTATCCCAGATATTGGCAAATGCCACCTTCATGGTCTTCCATTTCGTGACGTTGCCGTGAATCTTCAGTTTATCCAAGGCCGATTTGAATTCAGTTGCAATGACCAAGGAACTCTGTCGGAGGCGCCCTAGGCTGTGGTCTTCATCCTTGCTCCTTTGTCGCAAGTTTCCCAGTATTACCTCAATGTCTCTGACAATGATGTCCCGCTCATTGTTGATTTCTAGCTCCCCAGTGGACTCCTTGAGCTCTGCTGCCACAGATATGATCTTATATCCGAATGAAATCAGATCCAAAACTGCAGTGATGCCTCCGATGATCGTTAGTGGGTCTGCCATCGTGACTTTGATTAATATGACATGAAGTAAAACGAGTGTTACTCGATATAAGGCGGATAATCATAACATACATAGTACCGTCTGCTTTAGGCCACTTTGCCGCGTATAAGTGAAGAGAAAGAGCTCATGTGATAGATGTTGTTTTTGGTAACCTGCGAGCACTTGACCATGATGATGATGCAATCTAATGGAAGAACTTCCATTCAACTGTAGTAAATGGATAGGATGACGATGAAGTTACTCAATGCAGAACTGTTAAAGCAAATTAAGGTTAATGTGTACCTTGGCCCTGGTACAGTCTAGATGTGCCCGGACGAGTTCTCCCAAGGACCGATTTCAAGATAAACTTTCGCCACGTTTTGTGGGTGGAAAAACCACCAACCAAGTAGCTCGAGGTTAATCCCACGTTTATAATAATCCTCGTGCTACAGCTATGGCACTATGTGTCGAATCAAAGTTGTGCAGGGTGTCATCAAGGGCTTGGCGATCATTTTTGGCCTATGGGAGAGCAATCAAGTTGACAGAGATCGAGCCAAAGTGAACCGAATGATGGCTCAGGCGAACTTTGTTGTCAGAGATCGAACGATCGACGCTGTCAGTGGTTCGTTGGCCATGTGATTCTAGTTCTCAGTTCAATCTTGGCAACTGTCAGATAAGGAGTTTGAAATGCCCAGTGTGTGAATTGTTTCCTCTCACCACTTCGCCAAATCCTTTTGTTTAAACCATCAGGATAAGATACGTGATGAGTCAACCTATGGTCCAGGCGAGATATGGTGAAAGAGCCGCAGTATCGGACCGGGAGTACAGCGGTTCAAGTTTTGTTACTGGCAATGGACTGCATATCCAAGGAGATCTATCTGGTCCAGTTACATTCGGGCAAGGTAAATCAGCCAAGTCTTAACTTCCGATATGATGAAACTGGCATCTCTTATCCAACTCGGTACAGCGATATTCTAACATGCAATGACGACATAATTCGCAAGAATGAGCTAAGTTCTTGGTTTCTCTGACTTTTAGGAATTGATCACGAAGCTGAGGCGCGTGAAGCTTGCGAATTATCTCTCTTTCGCACAGACCCAGAAATCGATAAACAGAAGTTAGCATATGAACAGGGCCAGAGGGTACCCGGAACATGTAACTGGATATTCACGAACGAGCGATACACAGATTGGCATCATGCATGGTCATCAAACCTCCTCTGGCTTCATGGACCTCCAGGAGTTGGTAAAACAATGATGGCGAGATACCTGACCGATGTAATCGATGCCAGATTCGCCCCGCGCTCCAAGGACACTCTCGTCCTATATTACTTTTGCGACTACCAAGACGATAAAAGAAACACAGAGATAACTGTCCTTTGCGGCTTAATTTACCTTCTCTTGAAACGACAGCCGGATCTGATCAAACATTTATTGAGAGACTTCAAATTCTATAGTCAAAGCTCCGGTCTCTTCAGCAGGGCGAACAGAGATGTCCTATGGAGGAACTTCATGGTGCTCTTATCCACGGTCGAGGAACCCACTGTGTTCTGTGTGCTGGATGGCCTTGATGAAGTTGGAAAAGAACCGTGTCAATGGTTACTCCAAAGGATAAACGAGATCACAAAGCGGCCTATTTCCGACCAAATTACGAAGTTTATTGTTACCAGCGCAGACTTCGATCCAAAACTTCATGAGCTATCTAAGGTTGCCGATATAAATCTGGACCCTAGGTATAACCCTGGGGTCAAGTCAGACGTTGACCGGTTTATTGATGTAAAGGTTGATGAGCTCGCAATCCATGGGCAGTACAATGCGGATCTGCGGAGAACCGTGAGAGAACACCTCATTCAGGGAGCCAGTGGGACGTTTTTATGGGTTGCATTCGTTGTCCCTGAACTGATGGAAATGCCAACGCAGCAGGTCGAAAGGACCCTAACACAGTTTCCGAGGAAGCTG
Source organism: Aspergillus udagawae (assembly GCF_001078395.1). Taxonomy (NCBI): domain Eukaryota; kingdom Fungi; phylum Ascomycota; class Eurotiomycetes; order Eurotiales; family Aspergillaceae; genus Aspergillus; species Aspergillus udagawae. The sequence continues at coordinate 511,462 of NW_025091268.1, forward strand.
ACTAACATCTATATGCGAATGCTCGAAATTAAAGTGCCAGAAAATGAACGTGCTGTCGTTGCAGGCATTTTACATTGGGTTGCGGTAGCGGTACGCCCATTGACGTTGACAGAGCTAGCAACTGCCACACATGTGAGCAAAAGCCGGCTCCAACACTACATCACATCAACTGGCGGATTCTTGAAGCTGTCCAAGTCAGAAGAAGCGTTTTTGGAGCCGACTGTGCGATTTATCCACAGCTCGGCGAAGGGTTCTCTCGTGAACCTGCGTGTGGGAAACACTCCGTTTCGCGAGCTTTACCTTGACCAGACGCAGGTACATTTACGGGTAGCTACAAGGTGTTTCGAGTATATCCAATCTAGTCCTTTACAGGATGAATGGATAAATCTTCGTCATAACCGTTCGTACCTAGCCAGGCCGTTACCCTTACGTCAGTATCCTCTTCTGGATTATGCTACTCGATACTGGCCGGAACACGCCCGTCTGTCATCACCCGAAATAGTGGACATGTTCAGACGATGGCCGAATTTCTGCGACCGACGCTCTATTATCCGGGATAACTGGCTCAAGACTTATTGGTCCGACTCTCCACTCGAGTGGAATACGCCACGCAACTTTGAACTGATACACCTTGCAGCTTTTTGTGGAATTATTCCTTTACTCGAATCTGAGACAGTGCCCCGACTGCTGGGATTTAACATACTCTATCGAAAAGTCAACCGAACGTGCGATCACAACATGACAGCCCTTCACTGGGCCTCGCGCAACGGCCAGACAGCAGCAGTAGAACGGCTATTGCTTAAGGGAGCCTCAATAAACGGCAAGGGGTACGGAATGACCCCGCTGACCTGGGCAATCCGCAACGGGCATTTAGAAACGGTGAATATCTTGCTGGCCAATGGAGCTAGTGTGGACGAGAGGGATTATGGCATGACCTCGCTGAACTGGGCAGCCTGGGAAGGACACCAGGATATCTGCACAGCTTTACTAAACAAGTGGGCCGAACTTGACGCACCCACCACACAAGGGAATTCCGCCTGGCTAGTTGATGCAAAATCTAGCTCCGGAGAGTTTCCCTGGAGGAGCGCAATGGAGGCTGCTAATTTATCCCGGCAGTCTGAATGGGTTGAAGAGCAGTGGCATGCTAGAGAGAGCGTGATACCGAACCTAACAATTGCTCTTTCATACGCCGTGTTGGCTCTCAACCTGCAAGTTCTTCAATATGTCGGATCCCTGATAATGTCTCGCTCACGGAACTGGTTCTGGTTGAATTCTCGACAAGGGAACATTGGTGGACAGGAAATATGCTGGGCAGCCGTTACACCTGTGGGTCGAGCGCGCCTGCTACTTGATTTATTTAAGGACTGGCGCTATGTCGTTTCAAAGCTTACTCGGGCATGGAGAGAAATTCCATATCACATTGTTGGTTCGCAATGTGCTTTGTTATGCTTCTGGCTATTTGCACACTGGCATGGTCTCACCACATACGCGCTGAGCGCCCTGGTAGCGGGCAGTGTTCTCGTTACAATTCCCGTCTACGTGATACTATTCTCAGTTAATCGTCTGGAAATCGCTCTTTTTCTGCCCTACGCCGTAACGCCCATATTCGCAAGTGGTATGCCGAGTGCACACAGATCAATATGGCGCGTACTCTTCGGTCTACTCGGGATCGGTCTAGGTGTTTGTCACTGGTATGGTTATGGATTTGCAGTCAATTACTATCCCTACTCATGTTACGCATTTTGGATCGGCGTGGAGCTCATCAGGCTGGTTTGGGTTAACATCAGCAAACGCAGTGATGGCTTTACGTCTCTACATCTTGCTGCTTCGCGAGGCCACGACAGCGTTGCTAAACTCCTTCTTCGCAGCGGTGCAGATATAGATGCGAAAGACGATGCGGGCCGTACCGCTTTACAGATTGCAATAGCGAACGGAAATATATCGGTTGAGCGTGTAATACTAGAGCACGAACTGGCAAAGATATCACCAGGCCGGGTTCCAGGCTCGACAGCCTTACAACTTTCGGTTGCGTTGGGACGCCTTGACTTGGTGAGGGACTTGATGACCAAAGGATGTGATCCCAATGAAACCGACTTGGAAGGCCACACGACTCTTCACTCGGTGGCGTATTTTGGACGCACAGCCATGATTGAATTTCTTTTCGAAAAAACCACGCCCCCGATCCATGGAGCCAACACGCTTGGAGAGACTCCCTTACACCTTGCCTGCATTGGCGGGCACCTTGATATTGCCAACTGGTTACTAGGACACGGCGCGAATCCATTTATTCTCACTGGATACGGATTTTCGCCGTTGCACTATGCAATTTTACGAGGCGATCTCGAGGTGTCAGCTCGATTAGCTTCTATAGACAACCTTGTCAATCACTGCGGGGCACGCCGAGTTACGCCACTTCACCTTGCCATCCGTTACAAGAGGGCGGACATTTTGGAGTGCTTGCTTCAATTAAACGCAGATCCAGACAGGATTGATATGTTTGGCCGCTCTGCTTTTGATTACGCTAGTAGTGCGACAGCACTGTTCAACAAAATGGAGGAAGCCCGAGGTAGTTACAAAATGACTACTATTTCAACCAGACATGACACATTACGCAACACGGTGGGCATACTATCTGAAGAGCTACGAGGCAATCCGCTTGACCTCGACCGCCTGGCAGACCTTGGATATGCACTCCTCAACTTGGGAAAGCAAGACCATGCTCGAACAGCTTATAAATATATCTTCGCTGTGGCTGGAAACTTTCTCTGTGTCTGTGATGGTTGTTTATGTTTTATAGATGAGGGTATGCATATCTGCCACGACTGTTGGAGTGTCCATCTCTGTGATGTGTGTTTCAACCTGTATACACAGGGTTGTACTGTGGTGCCAGGGTGCCAAAACCATGAGTACCTGCATGTTCCAGTGGATGATGTACTACGTTCGCCCGATTTGGAGCAAAGCCAAATCCGCCACGCTCAACTCGAGTGGCTCGAGGAGCTACAGCGTGAAGTGAACTATAATGATAGGGAATAGGAGGGAAACGAAAGGAAACTTGCACGAAAGCCGACAGTATCCTTGCTTCCTAGCCATGCGCTAAGGTCTGAGTAGGATCTCTCAAGCGATCTAGCTGATTTGCAGTGGTTGTCGATGATGCTGAGGGTGGACAGATCTATCATGCTCACCTCGTCGATGATCATGGTGGTTTTCCGCGACCATAGTTTGCAGACTCTCGCTCCCATCCCTGTACTTTGGGAGCGGTTCAAGGGAATCCCAAGGATTGCCAGTGCCGCCGAATAAAGGCTTTCAACTCTGAAAAGAACTCCTCAATGGGATTCAAATCCGGAGAGTAAGGTGGCATATACACAAGTTGGACCCCGGCTTGAGAGCACATCTGACTTATTTCATCTCGGTGGTGAAACGAGGCGTTATCCATGACAAGAACAGATCTTGGCTCGGGCCATCTTCCGCAATGAAGACCTAATGAGTCTAAGGAGATTCTCAAATCCATATGGTGAAGCAAGTATTGTACATAGACGCAGATAAAGGATGGCAATGGTCAATGACGGCAGCAATGCACTGAATATGTCAAATTTCTACATCAGAAGTACTAAACCTTTAGGCAAATGAACAGCTGGATATCTTTCTCGCAGACAACATTACTGGCGCCCTTCCTGATAAAAGTCAGTGCCTAATATATAGCTCTTCATGAATGACCTTTATGCAGAGTTACACAGCATAGAATAGCGCTAATTCTTCTCATAATACGCCAACATACCTGCCACAGACTACGGCTTAACCATGATCTCTGAGAAGTCTACGTTTGGTATATAGAAGTAGGGTCTCCCCAGCATTTGTTTGGCTCTTGTTTCCATTGATTATGGGCAATGCATGGCGAGAGCTTGGCTTAACATCGGGCACTGGCTGTCAAGTAATAATTTTCAAGCACACAATCACTATATTGCTGTGCCTGTATCTAGTGTCTTTGGTTTTCTTCCTTGTTTGATAACTTTGTAGTTCCCTGCATGAGAATTACACCCATTCAAGGCAGCGTTTCCTGCACTTGACGGATGTTCCTAGTTTAGGGATGACTATGCACTGCTGTAACTCGTAGACCTCTCTAGTGATAAATCGAGCTAGGGGACTGTAAATTCATAACATCAGATAGGGAGAGGATTCAAGAATAAATAAGGATAGTGGTAAAGTCTTCCTATCTTTCTTCAAATTAAGTACATAGCTTAGGGAAGGTCACATCTAAACAGTAGGTGCTTGTAGCCCTACTTAACCTTTCAGAATCCATGCAATCTTAACTGCTGTGTAAAGGAGAGACAAGTGGTCATATGAAAATCAGGAAGTAATTTTGTCATTAACTCATGCTTATCTACTATAACTACAGTGTATCTGTCTTCCTTCCACCCTATAATTTACCGGTTTTGCTGGCTATTTAATGCCAAAAGAAAGAATTAGAATATCAGGATGGGCAAGCTCACCGCACAATAATGAACCTATATTTCTAGCCCCTAGATGAACACAGGCATCCATCTCCTCTCATTTATCGGTGTGAATGATTCCATGTTGCGAGTTAGCGTGATGATGTTTACAATGGATGTAACTCTCAGTACTTAAGGAGGCCAGTGCAACATGCCTTTGGTCTGTTTTAGATGGGCTGTTCTATACATGGCTTCTCTATCACCATTATTGGATTAAAGTGGTCTGTTCTGTCAAGAGGCGCTGATCCGCGGTCCACGGGCTACCCCTGAAGTCGGGTTTGTATCGCAGATGACAATCGCAGTTGGTTGACTGATCCGAGGTATATCCTTGCCAGACTCGCAGCACTCGTCAGGAGACCACCGTGAACGACTTGCTTTCAGTATATTGTCTCAGCGGTGAACATGTCGAATACCTCACTCCAATGTAACCTGCCCTTGCAGCAAGGAGCTACCGTAAGCCCGTTCGCTCCAGTCAGGTACAATGATTGCGGACACGACGAGTGGCGTCGGCGGATTGCCCTGCATGCTGTGATGACAGAGAGCCATTCTCAATTGAGCATCATACGAATGCAACAAAATGAAGAGCGCCAAGCTACGGCGGAATCCTTAGCAGCTTGACACGGCCGGTCTAATTTCCGAGTTCGTATTCGCTACTTGCCATAATAAGTGATAGAAGGAATACGATGTGCATGTCGATCGTATACGAGGTCTCAACACGAGATTATATTTAGCTGTAGCTACTACACCCACGTGCGTTGATATTCAAGAATGTTTGGATAACCTGATCCGGGTGCTCAAGACGTAATTTCTGGCTATGGCTATAAAGCCTGACACGCGACCGGTCAGATTCACGACAGCAGCAATCCAGCAAGATGCAATCGATGCGCTTGATCATCCTGACGCTGCTTGTGCAGTTCCTCCCAGCATGGGCAATCGATGACCCGGCCAAATCGGCCGCCCCCTACCACGATGAATTCCCTCTCTTCCGCAGCGCCAACATGGCCTCGCCGGATAAGCTGTCTACAGGAATCGGCTTCCACTCGTTCCGCATCCCCGCCGTGGTCCGCACCACGACCGGCCGCATCCTCGCCTTCGCCGAGGGCCGCCGGCACACAAACCAGGACTTTGGCGACATCAACCTCGTCTACAAGCGCACCAAGACGACCACGAACAATGGCGCGTCCCCATCAGACTGGGAGTCTCTCCGCGAAGTTGTCGGCTCCGGCGCAGGCACCTGGGGCAATCCCACCCCTGTCGTCGACGACGACAACACCATCTACCTGTTCCTCTCGTGGAACGGCGCCACCTACAGCCAGCACGGCAAGGACGTCCTCCCCGACGGCACGATAACCAAGAAGATCGACACCACCTGGGAAGGCCGGCGACACCTGTACCTCACCGAGTCCAAAGACGACGGCAACAGCTGGTCCAAGCCAGTAGATCTCACCAAGGAGCTCACCCCCAACGGCTGGGCCTGGGACGCCGTCGGCCCCGGCAACGGCATCCGCCTCACGACCGGCGAGCTGGTCATCCCCGCCATGGGCCGGAATATCGTGGGCCGCGGCGCGCCGGGCAACCGCACGTGGAGCGTGCAGCGGCTGTCCGGGGCCGGGGCGGAGGGGACGATCGCGCAGACGCCGGACGGGAAGCTGTACCGCAATGACCGGCCCAGCGCCAAGGGGTACCGGATTGTGGCGCGGGGGACGCTAGACGGCGGGTTCGGGGCGTTTGCGACGGACACCGGGTTGCCGGATCCAGCGTGCGAGGGGTCTGTGCTGCGGTATAACAGCGATGCGCCGGCGCGGACGATCTTTTTGAATTCCGCGTCGGGGGGGAGTCGGCGGGAGATGCGCGTGCGGATTAGCTATGATGAGGACGCGCGCAAGTTCGATTATGGGCGGAAGCTGGAGGATGCGAAGGTTACCGGGGCGGGCAATGAGGGAGGTTATTCGAGTATGACCAAGACGGGGGACTATAAGATTGGGGCGTTGGTGGAGAGTGATTTCTTCAATGATGGCACGGGCAAGGATTCGTATCGGGCCATCATCTGGAGGAGATTCAATCTGTCGTGGATCCTGAATGGTCCTAACAATTGATTTCATCACGATGGTAGGAATGTTTACACTGTGTATCGATCCGCAAGGGAGACACGAGTCGAGTCCACCCCTTGTTATCCCTCTATCCCTAGTTTGTAAGAAATAAATACTTTCTCCCCGATTCTCTTCTCTATTCTACCATCATACGATTCATACGATTACTCAAAATGCGTCTCTCCTGGGTCATGCTCTTGGTCGTCTCGGCCGCAGCCAAAAACACGACTGTCAGTCATCCACTCTAATTTCCAACGCAGCACTAACAGGGATATTGCAGATCGGGCTGGAAACCATCGAAGAAGGAAGCAAATCAATTAGCGTTCCCTTGGACGATTGTCATACTCTAGAATCCTAGTACGTCCACGGCAAACGGCGCTTGGGGTTATGGTGCTGACTGACCACTGCAGTGAGGTGACGACGGTGTCGCTCAAGAAGCCATGTCGATTCTTCACGTACGCTGCCTGATTGTTGATGAGTCTCAAACTAGTTCAGCATACTGACCAAACTACAGAGGCCCCATGTGTATCGGACGGCAGACACTGCTGAAACCCGGCGTGCACGAGAGCGATGAACCGGTGCCGATCTGGAGTGTGTTTTGCGTGGACGAACCGGAACATAAACTGGAGCTGTAGCTGTGGCTGTCAGCATGTACGTACAGGACAGGCAATAATAGCATGCAATCATCGTATGATATGTGGATATTCTCCTAGACACCGCCAGCGTATTGGCTATGATCCTGATCCCTGTGCAAACAGAAGCACCGTTACACAGCAGGATCGGTCTAGCTGTCAGGCAGATTTAAATAATGGACATGCCTCTATCTTAATCTTCAAGCAATCATGCTTCTTGCTTTTCTTTTCCTCCTAGGCGTGGTTGCATCCCCTGCCCTACCGTGTACGCTTCAAAATGCGCGAGTCAGGCGAGAATGGTATGTGATGCCACCAGCAGAGGACGAGTATTGATTGAATAGGAGCTCCTTGACACGCCTCGAACGACGAGACTACATCGATGCGCTGTTCTGTCTACGGTCTCTTCCCTCGATCCTCCCGAATGACCAGTACCCCGGAGTCCGGGATCGATTCGACGACTTTGTAGCGTATGTTCCATCCTCTTGTCTCTCATGCATTGGTTCATGACAGCCAGAACACACATCAACTACACCTCGCGCATCCACAACAACGGCCTCTTCCTCCCCTGGCACCGCCACTTCCTGCACCTCTTCGAAAGCGCCCTCCGCACCGAATGCGCCTACAATGGCTCCATTCCCTACTGGAACTGGCCCCTACACCCCAACCTCACCGTCTCCCCCCTCTTCGATAACTCCCCTTCCTCCCTCTCCGGGGACGGCACCTACAACCCAGACGAGCGTATCCTCTGCGACGAGCAGGTAGGCTGTATTGGCCGAGGCAGCGGCGGCGGCTGCGTGACAGCCGGGCCCTTCACCTTCCCGGCCTGGTCAGCAAACATGGGCCCGCTGAGCCTCCACAGCCTGGACAAGCTGTACGGCCCGCTCGATCCGTCCGCCTTTAGATACAACCCGCGATGTCTAATGCGCAGCTTTAACCCCCGTCCGCTGCAGCGGTTCACCGGTCACGACACCGTGCAGCGCATGCTTACCGCTCAAACGATCCAGGAGTTCCTGGGGGTGCTGGACCCGAGCACCGCGGGCCGGTTGGGCGCCCATGCCGCGGGGCATGTTGCGCTGGGGCCGACGATGGGGGATGTGTTTTCGTCGGTGCAGGACCCGGCGTTCTTTTTGCATCATGCCATGGTGGATCGGCTGTGGGCGATGTGGCAGGCTGCAAGTCCTCAGCGACGGTATGCCCTGAATGGAACGGCGGGGATGTTTGATCCGCCGTGGGCGCCGAACGTGACGGTCGATACGGTCGTGGAGTTTGGGGTCTTGGGGGGCCCGAAGAGGGTGGCAGATTTGATGGATCCATTGGGAGAGGAATACTGCTACATCTATTCATGACCTAGATAATCTGTCTATACATGTAAAGTCCGTCTCAATGCCATGATTCGCGCCGTGCCGGCCTCAAACTCCTCCGTATCCACCTCCCCTGTCTCCAATGCCTTGGTCAGTGCATCCACAATCGCCTCCCCCTGCGAGACATTCCTCGCCGACGCAAGAAGCAGATCCATCCCCGCCTGCGCAGCAAGCACCCCCCTCGCCGCATCATCGCCATACGCCCCCAACGCCCCGGCCTCAATCGCATCCGTGATCGTCACACCCCTAAACCCATGCCTCCCTCTCAGCTCTCCCTGAATCCATTTCTCACTCAGCCCAGCCGGCTTATCATCCAGCGCAGGATACACCGCCCACGAGGCCATCACCATCTCCACCCCCGCCGCAATCGCAGCCGTATACGGCGCTTCATCCACCCGCCGCAACTCCTTCAGCCCGCGGTCAATCCTCACCGGCACGAGGTCTGTATTCTCGCCTGCCCCCGCAGCCCCGAGTCCAGGGAAGTGCTTTGCCGTAGCAATCACTTTCTGTTTTTGCTGCGCGGCGATGAACGCCTCCCCGCAAGACGTTACCAACCGGGAGGAATTCCCATACGACCGACCATACTCATCTATAAAGTTCCCCGCGGAGCGGTAAACATCCAGCACAGGCGCGAGATTCACATTCACGCTGTACTTGCTCAGTGTGCTCGCAGCTTCTGTCCCTGCTTCTGCAGCTGTAGATGCCGGATCGGCCGACATGCCGACCTGCTTCGCGGAGAGGGTCGGGCCGCCAGGGAGCCGGCGGACTTTGCCGCCTTCTTGGTCGGTCATGATGAGCAGTGGCGTGCCATTGTAGCCTGGGGACGAGGCGTAGGTTTTTTGGATGCTGGCGATGGTGGTGGAGAGGTTGGCGTCGATGTTTTCGCCGAAGAGGATGAGGCCGCCTACTTTGCCGGAGGAGATGAGGGAGAGAAGGCTTGCCGGGGGGGAGGGGCCGGGGTAGGAGTAGATTACGTGGGTTGCTGCTTGGTTTGCAGTGGTAGTTGCTGTCGAAGTAGCAGTGCAGACTGCGCTGAGGAGGAGGGTTGAGAGTTTCATTTTGCTGTGGTTTGGGTGATGGTGAGAAGTAGAACCGAAGGGCTAGTTATATACTTGAGATTCGCTAAATGAAGCCATTCGGGGTTAGATTAGTGCACCCAAGGTTGCATGATCGGCGGTTTAGGTGGTTTAGTCTGGCCATTGGAGATACTAATTGGTTGATATACGATGCTATACGATGCTCGTATAGCTATGCTTAAGATGGCTGAGTACTGGCAGCGTAGTAGATATAAGCTGTTTACTCGTTCCAACTGCGGATGCAACCCTAACTTACACCGGCAACAACAATAACCTCATCTGACACTTGGATCCGGCCATTGCATACCGGCAAACCTCTGCACCACATCACGAATAACCTCATAGCAAGCCCCAACGCGCACCACCCGCATACTCTCGAAATCCACCATGGTCGAACTCGCCCGCGGCCAGCAATCCCTCACCCGTCCATAATCAACCACAATATCCGCCGCCTCGTGAATCTCCGGCTCAATCTCCTCCACCATCGTCTTCGTCCCCTGCCCTGTCAGATTCGCACTCGAGCCAAGCACCGCCCTCCCGCCGGCAGCAGCCACCCGTACCAGCTCCTCCTGGAATGGACCCCCATTAACAAGCATGGCCATGGTGCCATGCATCGAACTCGCCGCCAGTGTTTCTTCGTCTAGTCTCGCAATCAACGGGTGGTCCCGCCGGTACGGAGCGATCACCCCTAGCGGGAAGTTTAGGTCAACCGTGAGCAAGCGCACGAGATCCATTCTGTCAGGCGGGAGGACGTGTATCTCGCGGTGCAGCGCGTAGCTGCCTATGATAGCATGGCGCTTGTGCGGCTGGCGACGCTTCACCGTGTAGATGCGCTGTAGCGCGGTAGACTCCGTGGCTACGATCCCGTAGCCGACGCTCGAGGGGATGATGGCTATCCCGCCTGCTAAGAAGACGGAGAGCACGCGGGCTGCGTCGGTGGGGATATCAATATAAGCAACCATTTCTTTGTTTCGCTATTACACTATGAGTGACTTGGGGTATCGAAGGATATAAGCATACTACAAGCGCAGTGGTGGAGGTTATATACGGGGTCCAGTCGTACATGTACAACATCAACACATCCATTGACTGTCTGTACTTGGTACAGGATGCTGGCAACTACTGAGTAACCTTGAACACGGCCTGCTCGGACTCAAACTCCCCCCTCTGGTCGAGCTGCTGCAGCTGCGAATCCGTTACTTGGTCGCGGGGACACTCCCAGATCCCATGCCAGATGCCCTTTGCCTGCACGGCGTACTCGTGTCCTTCCTCTAGTGGCACATGCGGGATGGTGATCGTGCGCTCCATGGAGCTCTCGGCGGGGATTTCGACCAGATCGTCCCGCGAAGGAGGCAGCTGGCGGTTGAACTTGATGGTGTCGAGGGTGATGGGCTGATCGGCGGTGGTGTCGTTGATCTGGAAGACGCCCAGGAGGTTGGCTTTGGGGTCGAACGGGGTGCCCCAGTTGAGGAAGGTTACTGGGGTCGCTGCTGGGTTGTGGATGGCGATGTTGATGGGGAGGCTGATGGGGGGAGTGGCGGAGGGAGGGACGGGCGAGAGGATTACTTGGAGGTTTGTCATGTCTCGTCGGTTGTCAGTCGTCAGTCGTCGGTTGGTAGTCGTTCAGTCGTTCAGTTGAGGAGGAGGAAATGAATAGTGTCTGATACCGGAAGTAACGGACGAAGCCGGAGAAGCGGTGGAGGGGGATGAGAGATGAGGGGATGGGTGATGAAACCCCAAGCTTTGCATGAAGATATGTAATGCACCAATTATATGCACAGCGGAAGCTGCCAAGCTTTTAAGCAGGAAAATAACTGGGAATGAAAGAGGGGGAAGTGAGACAAGAAGTCTTGGGTTGCATTGCTTCAGTATCAGCCGGATATTAAGGATTGATAAAGTGGTGGTGATCGGCACTTTAATCTATGCCTTTGTCTCTTTCAGTCACCGTTACGAGTCAGCCCCAGACTTCTCTGACAGTCATGGTCAGTGAATCCGCTCGTTTCACCCGATTCTCAGGGGAAACTCAGGGTCTGAGTCTAGAATACGAGCAGATCAAGTCTAGACCCGCCATCATCACTGTTGTTCAGTATGTTGAAGTCAACACACCACAAGAACAATGCTGATATGATCACAGCCGGAAACATGCCGATAGACCTCAATGGTTGGAGATACATTCTGCAGACAGACTATCTCGGCACTCGACACGGACATTCCTCTCCAGGCAGACGGACCACCGGGTAAACTCCTTCTTCATTTATTTACAGGCCGGACCAACCCTCTTGGCGTTCCAATCCAAAGCGGCCAACGCTGATATACCTCATGCAGACAAGAATCTCGCCTTCCTGAACCAACGGTCCTCCGGCGGGCCAAGCTTAATTCTCGGCCCGGCCGATGGTGGTGCTTCAACAAGCCTCGCGGAGTGGTTCTGCCGGCTTGTAAAACGCCATGGAGGTCTTCAGACAATCGGGGTCTTATCGTCCTGTCAAAGTCGCAGACGGGATAGATGTAACCTCCTGTTTTGGACATATCTCCGTTCGATTTCAAGCCCTGTTTGTGATATCGATGCTTCAGTTATCGGCCCCAGGATGTCTATAAATACGAGGATGATCCCAGGTCCAACAGAAGCGTCGGCAAGAGCGATAGCAACAGCAAAGCATCTCAATCCAATCCAATCCAATCATCATGAAGGTCACTGTCCTCGCTTCTGCCATTCTGGCCCTCATCAATGGCGCTCTGGCTCTTCCTGCCAACGCCCCAACCCTTGATGTCACCCTCACCCAGGTCGACAACACCCGCATCAAGGCCACCGTCAAGAACACTGGCAAAGAGGAGGTTACCTTTGTGCATCTCAACTTCTTTAACGATGCGGCCCCTGTCAAGAAGGTCTCGCTCTTCCGCAATGGTATCCTCCTCCTCACACTGCCCCTGAGACAAAGACATACTAACGAGTCCAGCCACCGAGGTTGAGTTCACCGGAATCAAGCGGCGCTACCTCACCCAAGGTCTCTCCAACGATGCCTTGACCACCCTCGCCCCCGGCGCCACCTTCGAGGACGAGTTCGACATCGCCAGCACCGCCGCGCTCACCGAGGGCGGCCCCGTGACCATCCGAACCGACGGCGTCGTCCCCATGGCCACAGACAACAAGGTCTCGGGCTACATCCCCTACCAGTCGAACGAGCTCGAGATCGAGGTCGACGCCGCAAAGGCCGCCGCCGTGCCCCAGGCCATTAAGCTCCTCGACCGCCGCACAAAGGTCACCTCCTGCTCCAGCAGCCGCGCCACGGCCCTCGCCACGGCCCTCCGCAACACCGTCTCGCTCGCCAACGCCGCTGCCAGCGCTGCCTCCTCGGGCTCCTCCGCTCGCTTCCAGGAGTACTTCAAGACCACCTCCAGCACCACCCGCAACACCGTCGCTGCACGCCTCCGCGCCGTCGCAAACGAGGCCTCGTCCCAGTCGTCCGGCAAGACTACCTACTACTGCAATGACCCCTACGGCTACTGCGACTCCAACACCCTCGCCTATACTCTCCCCTCCAACAACATCATCGCCAACTGCGATATCTACTACTCCGAACTCCCCGCCCTGACCCGCTCCTGCCACGCCCAGGACCAAGCCACCACTACCCTGCATGAGTTCACCCATGCCCCGGGCGTGTACTCGCCCGGCACGGAGGACTACGCCTATGGATACGGGGCTTCCACTGCCTTGGGTACCAGCCAGGCTGTGCTCAACGCGGATTCCTATGCCCTGTTTGCGAACGGTACCTCCCCTCTCCTCTTCCACTTTCAAGAGTTCCCCAACTAACATGGACATAGCCGTGAACCTCAACTGCTAGACAGTATGAGATAGTCACGAGAAACGAGAGATGAGATAGTAGCAAATTTGCTTTTACATAACACAATCAATTCATTTCATACTTCATAAAGCATACCATAATCATAACGCAAGCCAGCCCGTAGGATCAATTAAACCCTCCGACAAATCCCCTCCACACACTTACTTCCAGTATAGCAACAGTCCGCATCAGCCTCACACAGCTGGAAATCCTCCGCGCAGGCCGGCCACTTGGGATTCGTGGGCCGGCATTTCGTCGCGGCGCAGTACCCGGAGCAGCAACTGAGGCCGGTACCGAACGAGCAGGATTCTATGTCACCTTGTCAGCAGGTCGAGCAACTCGTATGCATGGCTGGGGGGTACTACGGTAAACGCCTAGACAGGTTGGGGCGGGGATGCAGGTTGTTAGGGTTGAGGAGGGGGAGGTGCGGGTGTAGGTTGTGCAGGTGCTTGGGGATGGACAAGGTTTATCTCCGCAGAGGTTATTGGGGCAGCCGGGGGATGCTATCTTCGTTAGTGGAGTTCTCTGTGTAGATTATGATTGCTGAGATACCTGCTGCGAGGGTGAGGAAGAGGACGGGTGCGAGGTGGGAGAGATGCATTGTGTTTAGTTTGGTTGTACTTGTAGATGTTGATGGTAGTAGTAGATGCGGATAGATGTAAATATATATATCGAATATCTCAGTATGTCTTACATCACCATGTTGCATATGCATAGAACAGCTGACAGATACCCTTCAGCACTGACTGTCAGATATCAATGCTGTTGGTCGCGTTTCAGGGTGTTTGAGACCTGTCGAATTGGAGGTTGTCCACCTCGTATAGAAAGGTTTGCCATGTCATGACATCGCTGTGCGGAGGCATTCAGGTTGAGCTTATGCTTTGTTTTGCAGATACTTGGACACAAATCATTAGTAGAAGTATGTATTTGTTTGGTGGGAAGAATTAGACGACTGCTTGTAGCACAGCATTTCTCAATCTGCTGATTATGCAGGTCAAGGTTGTTTAAAATAGACATAGAGCATAGAGCATAGGATGCAAAAGGCAAGATGCAAGACGCTGATACATCCAAGTATATTCGATCAAGATGGCAGGAATACTATTACATTCGACAATGTCTCGTAGTCATCAACTATAACTTATAGCAAAGTAACTATCCAAGACAAGTAGTATACAACTTCCAGATCATTACCTTCTGCAGCTCAATTATCGAAGTTAATCAACTTTTTAATAGTACAATGACAACAGCTATATACATACACTTATCTTACACCATAACACCATCCATCACGTAAATCTAAACAACCCCCCAAGCCTTTTCCCAACTCTTCCCCAGAAATCCCGCCCCGGTGCCTCTTCAAACTCCTTCACAACATTATCGTAGTGGTCCGGGTTCGCCGCCGGCCGCCGCAGCTTCGGCGGTAACGGATACCGTCTCGCGTAACGGTCTTCCAGTAATGACGAGAGGGCATTGAGCGAGGCCTCTGAGATTTCTGTCTTGGACGGCGGTGCTTGTTGTGGCTGCGCTTGTTGCGGTTGTGTTGTTGGGAGGTGGGATTGGAGGTAGTTCTGAACGGAGACAGAGGCCGGGCGGACGCGGTCGGCCGGCCAGTGTTTCAGGAGATGACTGATGCGGTTTTGTATTGTCTGGGGGTTCAGAGTCTGCAGCTGTTAGTGAGGTGCTTTTTGCACGGTGGTGTTGGAGTGGACTTACTGATTTGCTCATGGTGAGATACTGATATGTTTTTGTCTTTAGTGATGCAAAGACAGGTAAATAGTTCACAATATCTGAGAGCTGAATCAAAGGATCAAGGTGTAAGGCGACAGAGCTGTGGTTCTGCAGTTGAACGTCTGATAAAGCAGATGATGGATTGATGATATCGGAAAATCGGAGATGCCCCAGATTCCAGGCCATAATTTCAGCCACATGGACCACATCAGCCACACTGATGTCCAGTCACCGCCACCGCTGTCTGCCTGATTAGTGAGGAGATTACGGAGACAGCGGTCGATCCCCTTCCATCCTCATCCTAAGTCAACGCCTCACAAGTATCAAATCGAGTGTTACTACATCTCTGCACATTCTTTCATCTGCTTCTTTCTGTCTCCTTTCTCTCATCTCACAGTTGTTGTTTCTTTTGTCGTATCCGAGTGTCCCCTACGTGCACCTGCTCAGCTCGTCATGAGCTCGCAGCGTTATCAAAGGGTAGGCAGCACTCCATCTATATAGACATATTTTTATATCGATCCCTTCAGGATATTGACTACTTGCAGGTTAATGCCCATGACGAGGACGACGAAGTCGACTCTCATTCGTCGATTCCTCTGCAAACCGCCCCTACGCCCTCGTCTCCGCCTCCCTCATTCCATTCTCGTTCCTCTTCCTTCTCATCAAGAAGACTTCTCCAGAATGACCCCCATCGAAGCGATGCAGACCAGACCCTTGCCGACGCCTTTGGTGACGCCAGCGATTCCGAGGCAGATGACGAACCCGATGACCGACAGCGACTGATGCGGGCCCATCCGGAGCAGTCAGCGGGAAGTGGCCGAGAGACTGCCCCTTCATCGGCCGCCAACAACGAACAACCATCATCACAGAGTAATCAGTCGGGTTCGACACTTCAGAGAAGACCAACAATACTGCCCAGTTTCAGCACACCCTCGTCAGGCGCAGGTCGCGTGATCAGTTCGTCAAATGACGGAGTCTTTGCCAACCTGGCGGCCAAGCCAGAACGCGGAGAGAAGAACGAGGATCTACCTCCGGTAAGCATACTATCTGAGTATCTGAGTCTAATATTCGGGATCCTGACGTCTATAGTCCTACGAAGAAGCAGCTGCAGACGCCACACCCCCGTACTGGGAGACCACCATCTTGGCCCCCGGCATCTCGTCCGACGAGGTCTATGTGGATGGACTGCCCGTTGGCTCAATCTTCTCCTTCGTCTGGAACGCCATGATCTCAATGTCCTTCCAACTGGTCGGCTTCCTCCTGACATATCTTCTTCACACCACACACGCCGCGAAAAACGGTAGCAGAGCTGGTCTCGGCCTCACGTTAGTGCAGTATGGTTTCTACATGAAAGGAGGGAGTGATGGGGGATCGGGTGATGGCGGTGCGGACTATGTTCCTCCTCCAGATCCCAACAGCCACACCTTTGATCCAACTTCAGTGTCTGATGGTTCCGGTGGCAACGGCGGCGGCGGCGCGATATCCGATATCACCACGAGCGAGTGGGTTTCGTATGTCTTGATGATTGTCGGTTGGTTCATTCTCATACGCGCCATCAGCGACTTCTTACGGGCCCGGCGGCATGAGCAACTAGTACTACAAAGTCCCGAGCGTGGTCTCAGCGTTCCGATCATCGCGGAAGGCGAACGGTCCGAAACGGTTGTATAGAGCAGTTATTCAATCGAGACCGATCATTCGATCGTCGAATAGGTACAGAACAGCGGATCATTCAGCGGACGCATTGGAGTTCATATCTGATATCCTTGGTTTATCTGGCCGGGCAATGGGACTCGGGCTTTGTCTCCTTCATTTTTATTCATGTTTCATTCAGTAATAATGGATTCAGCAACGGGCATAGTTTCTTTGTAGCTATTTTCGTTTGTTTCGAGATACCAATTCGATGGAAGTTGGCTTCTGCCATTGGGTCCATAGATCTGCAGTCGTACTCCAGGCAGCGATTTTAGCAGACTCGCCGCTCACTTACGTGTCTCGTACTCTAGACAACAAACTTGTCTTTACGACCCCTGTTATTTTCTAGATCCCTCTCTGCTTGACCGGTCATCATCTCTCTCCATCTACTGCAATTCATGCAGATCGTCGCTGATATTTAATCTCTTGGCGGTTTCTCCACAACGGCCCAATCCTCCCGGCTCCTCCGCGATTGTTTGTTTTTGCTCAGGAACAGCCCTCCCTAGACCCTTTCAGTCGTCCAATACAGCTCATTCCGTGCGCCCCGTCACCTACCTGCCACTGCGACTGTTAATAGACAATCAAATGGCCGTGGTGGACGGTGCGGCGGACGCAGCTTCTGCATTATCCCCCGCCTCGGTCCATCCCAATGTCCCTCAGCCTCCAGTCGAGGCTCGTTCGCTCTCGTCCATCACTACCATAGCCTCCAACCCACCGGCCTATCCTCGCAATCCGACGCAAAAGAAGCTAGATCCTCTCGTGCTCTATATTGTGCGCGTGCCTGGAAGCAAAGGTATCTCCTGTGGAGCTGCCCCGCGCCACTCATTCAAGCCCTACTTCATTTGAGGAAGACGGACAGCTCTGACATGTACAGATGTATTTCTCTCGCCATTGAAGCCTCCGACCAAATCAAGCATCTCCGCAGAAGCCATTAACGCCTCCCTTTACTACCTTCATGTTGCGACGCCAGAGGACGAGATCCTGCTGCAGGAGGTCGAGGAGGAGCGAGAACAACAGGCGAAACTACAAAAGGAACAATGGAGCGATGGAGTACCGCCCGAGTTTGCGCGATTGAACAATGTCCGGCGAAAACCTGTCCCCGGTGGTCCTCTTCCACAGACACCATTGCAGCAGGAGAATGACTCGCCGTACACTGCTACTGTCGACTCTCCGCCTCCGCCTCCCCCATCCCGCCCGACGCTTCGTCAAGGCTTTCCCAGTTTAGAGTCAGCTACCGCTGCCTCGGATACCAGCGACCACCTTGGCGACTCGCGTGGAGATACAGGAGAGACTAGAGCACCCCCGTTACCACCGCGTCGGCCTCTGTCGTTTGTGCCAATAGAGGAAGCTACGCCAGGCCCGATCAACAACAGTGCGGCGAAGAGTCATCGATGGAGCGCCCTGTCGGGGTACCTCAATAGTAAAGGGCTCGATAGCTGGAAGGAAAAGTACGAAGCCTTGTCCGCAGGACGACGTAGCCTGGACACCAGTCGGCCCGAACTACGACCGCATACGTCTGACGGGGCAGGATCGAACCCTCGCAGACCGTCGCCGTCAAGGAGCCCAGGGCAGTCTCCTCACAGAAGGCCGCGCGACCACAGCCAGGCCGCAGACCGACGGGGATTCCATATCACTCTCATCCGCCGCGATCCCACTCACGGCAGTCAATGGAATGTTGCGACCATCTCCACGTCCAAGACAGACAGCACCGCCGTCGACATAGAGGTGTCGACTCCGGGGTACAACCGGTTCCTAGCCCAGGATGAGCCTTTTTCCCTGCAAAGTCTGGGCATAAACCTCCCATCAGACGGACAGTCTCTATCCTCATCCACGTTCAAATTTCCTACACAGTCGCACCCTGAAACACGGTCCCTGGACCCGTCCCTACCACGCAAATTCCGCCGTCAGCTCTGCGTATCGCGGCCACATCATCAGCGGGACGACTCGCGAGGCTCCCTGGATATGCCTCCCAACAGAGCCTCACTGGACACCTTTACTGGTAGCCCGACCCGGCCACATTCGCACGCCCAATCCAAGCTGAAAAGCGGCTACTACACCTTCACCTCCCCCTGGAACGGCATCTGCACCTTCTCCACCAGCGTCAACGGCCGCAGCCTCAAATGCAAGCACATGATCCCCACGCCCTCATACCCAGGCAATGGAACGAACCCCTCCACCCCGGCGGCTCCAGCCGTGACCGTCGCAGAAATCCGCTTCAACACCCCCTTTCAAGCCGGCCACCCGTCCAGCTCCGCCCATGTCTCCCCATTCACCCTCAGCCAGACCTCCTCCGACACCCCAGGCCACTCATCCTCCTCTCCAAGCCAAGCATCCCACCCAAACGGACACGCACACGCACACGCCACCTCAAAACGTAACTCCCTCGCCCACCTCCTCAACCCAACAACCTACACCAGACCCCGCTCCCACTCCGGCACCAGCATCTCCTCCGTCTCAGGCGTACCCGGCCACGCACACCCACACAGACAAAGACACGCACACACCCGCAACCCCTCCTCAAGCAGCACCAGCAGCGGCGGCGGCGGCGGCGGCGCTGACGACCTCGACCGTCTCGACTTCTCGCTCGCGCGCGAACCAGCAGGCGGGGGCCTGCGCGGCAAGAGCGCCAAACTAGGCAAACTGATCGTCGAAGACGAGGGGATCAAGATGTTGGATTTGGTCGTTGCGGCTTGTATGGCTGTTTGGTGGAAGGGGTATTATCATTAACTCTAGCGTTTAGCCTTCCTTGGTTTGCTTTGCGTACTCCGTACGTTTTGGATATATAGTCTATATGTTGCTGCCCTATATTGAGATAGCATAGGATAGGATAGGATAGGATAGGATAGGATGGGAGACGGGATGGGTGGTTATGTAAAGAACGGTACTTGATTTTTACACGATTGGATGATAATGATTGATGGATTTGTTTCGTTTATAGAGTTGAATTGATGGGTTAGTGCATGTATATGTATTTACGTTGAGCTTTGAGCTAGACTCTCGAGTTTGGAGACAATGTCTGGTCATGCATCTGCATTAACATTACCACAGGGGATGGACATAATTTGAGTTCCATCCAGACCAGGACGGCTACATGTTCTGCTAGGTGATGTCCAGCGGTAGTGCCTAAACAAAGAGGTATATATGACGTAATAATATACTAAGTTTACGGACTGCAACAATCGACATGACCGAGACATCCTCCAACGACGGTAAACGTCTATTGGACATCCATCCCCCGCTGCAATGACGATTCCAGATCGTTCGCGTGGCCGCCCGCGGCGTGCACCTCCTGAGGTTTGGGCTCCTCCTGCTTCCAGCCTCCCTGCTGGTGGTCAGGGATGGGAACGTTGGTCTGTTGAGCGATCAGCTGTTGCTGCTGCTGCGCGGCAGCGGCGGCCTGCGCCTGGGACTGCTGCCGGACGAGGGTGCGGAAGCGCACCACTTCGTCGTAGATCATCTTGCGCATCTCCTGCACGTCGTCGACGACCTCGAAGTGGAAGTCGAATGTCGTTGGGCAGGTGGGCTCGTCGGAGGCGTCGTGCCAGATGTGCAGGTATGGGTGCTCCAGCGCTTCTTCAACGGAAATACGCGACGCTGGATCAAAGGCCAGCATGCGGTCGAGCAGATCGAGAGCATCGGGGTTAGCGTTGGGGAACAAGCGCTGAAAAGGGATCTTGGGCATGAACGGCAGGTTGCGGACGTATTCCTGCGCACGAGGAGATCCAATGCGGCTAAGAGTCTCCTCGTTGGGAGTACCCAGATAGTGGAGGATCTGGTTGAGCTGGTCAACGTAGTCCCGGCCTTTGAAGAAAGGACGGCCGCCGAGCAGCTCTGCCAAGATACATCCTACAGACCACACGTCGACTACGATCGTTAGCATACCGGCGATCTAATCGCAAAGGAATTGAACATACTAGCTTTGGTGTAGCTCTGGAAGCTCAGCATAATCTCAGGAGCACGGTACCACCGAGTCGCAACATATTCAGTCATGTAGCCGGCGTTCTCCTCAGGGTCGATCGAAAAACCACGGGCCAGACCGAAATCGCAGATCTTGAGCTCGCAGTCCGCGTTGACCAGCAAGTTACCAGGCTTCAGATCTCGGTGCAAGACATTGGCGGAATGGATATACTTGAGTCCACACAAAATCTGGTAGATGAAAGATTGAAAGTGTGCGTCGGTCAGGGGCTGTCCCGAACGAATGATGGCGGCCAGATCACATTCCATTAATTCTGCATGAAATCAATCAGTGGTTGCTGATGCACCACAGTGAACGTGGCACTCACCCTCGTATAGATAGGTTTCGTTGAAATTGTCTGGTCGTGGAATGTCCATGTCGTATAGACAGGTGATCTGCAGTTCCGATCAGCCCTACCGATCTTACGAGTACAAACAAGCGATTGGCGTACGTTGCGGTGGCCTCGGAAGTGCTGGAGAAGCTTGATCTCTCTCAATGCCCGCTTGGCCAGAATTTTCTTGCTGAAGACATTGGTAACCTTCTTGATGGCGACGCCCTCACCAGTATGAACATTTGTGGCAGCACTACAGTCAAGTGATCGTCGTCAGTACTTGACTCAATCATAAATGATGATCGTTTCACCACCTCTTCTGGCGCCACTTCTTTTTTGCCGTACACCCCTCTCGAACCTGATGCTGAAACAGATAACCGCTTGAGAGCGCAGACAACCTACCAAACGATACCGTATGCACCCTGGCCCAGCTCCTTGGTCACATTGTACCGTTCATCCACGATAAAGTCTTGGTTGAAGACCTTGAAGACCTTCCGACCCTGTAGATCAGACATGGCTCAAATCCGATAGCTTTTTTTTGTTCTGGAGCGACCGGCTTATGGTCGACGAGAAAAGTCGGGGTGGGGAATCGACAGAGGAGTGTCGTGTGTGGCCGGAGTTGAATTCGAATCGCAATGCTTCAGTGCCAACGAGAGTGAAGACGAAGGGGGTATCTTAATGGAGCAAAAGGCACAGCTGAAATTTCTGAATGAATTTAAGGAGGAAAATGATCCGGTGCAACTGAGACAGACTTGGTGGAAAGGGAGCTGTCAGTAGTTCGAGCCCCGCAGTACAGGGTGCAGCCGCAGTAACAGATCGAAACCTCGACGGAGCGACGGAATGAGGACAAAACAATAAATGAAATGTGTTCAAAAGGAGAATGAGGGGTAGACAAGGAGGAAAAGGAAGAGAGCAGGGAGGGGGAAAAGGAGAAATGGAATGTGTTTTGATGTGAAGCTGCGCAGTTGGGGATGTGACGGGGAGTTAATTAAGGAATGATTGGGGCCTGCAGCTGCTGGAGCGCCGGGACGTGCATCAACCTAATCAATAATAATCACAGTGCTCCGCCGCAGTCGTAGAGAAAGGAAGGAGACTCCATCAAGATGATCCTAAATCATGATATAAATATATACAAAGGCAAATGAAAGAAAAACCTGCATTTACGGCGAGTCCATGCTACAAAAAAGACTCGTTGTCAAAGAGGAGAGGTGACATCGAGAACAAAGGATAGATGCCTGAAGGCCGTCCGAGACAGGAGAGGGGCTGTGGTGGGGATTCCCATGGCTCCATAATCCATACTGAATGGCTATTCTGTCTCGAAGCTTAGCCAGGAATCACAGTACTGACAAGCCTGATCATATAGCTTGAAGTCTAGAACAGACGAAAGGCAAACTCAATTCGACAGTTTATTATTCGCTACAGAGCGAGGGAGAAAATAATCAAGAACTCAGCCATTGCTAAGTCCCATCGGAACAATGAACGAGTATGGCTTCGGCTCGCCTTCAATGCTAAATAATCTCTCAGAGTATTCTGTATGGACAAGTCGTCCAAGGAATTTTGTAAAGAACTTGGACAGAAGGCAATATCACCCAGGTGCAGGTTTCCAGACTACTTCCAGTACTTCAGGAGGCTTCTCAGGCCCCACATCATGAATATAGACCTGTCGAACTGACCCTGCCTGCAGAGTTGCGCTCTGCAAACGAAAGGACACCTTGCCTTCATCTTTTTGGCGAAATGGACCCAGACTGAACGCGAAGCCGTCCCCGCCTCTGTATTTACTATCCTCCCAGGTCTTCTCCATCAGATCAACATTATCGGGTGAAGTATATTTGATCATAGAGAACCCGTTCACGAGGAACCAGTTGTCCTTCAAGCGCCATCGATGCAGCTGACAAGCGTCGCCGCAGATGGCCGCAACTTGACCGAGCCCAACCATATCTGCCTGGAACCATGATTTCCAGTGATGGAGCGACAGCGGCAGTGGGCGACCGGACTCGTAGAAGCCAGAAGCATCCCCGCGGAGATCCAGCTGATACAGGTCGCGGTCCCAGGTGAGTTTTGTGTGTGTGTAGGTGTAGATACACCTGGCCACTCTTCGGTCGCCGGTGGTTTTGATGCTGTTGCAATCATCATACACTTTGTTGAGTTGCTCAAGGAGTGGTATTGAGAGGAAGATCCCAGCACCTCCGAAGGCCATATAACTCCAACTGAACATCTGTGCGAGATCCTCCGTCAGAGCCCCGACATACTGTGGTTTCGTCGCGTCGTAGGTTGCGAGTCTGTCCACCAGATTCCGCATAGAAGGAAAGAAGGTGTCATCGTCAATCAAGACAGCCCACCGCGTGGATGCATCGCGGTGCTTGAGCAGAACCTGGAGTAAAGAGAAGTACTGATCCAGTCGGTCATCGTCCGATTGAATTATAGTCAAACGGATATCCAATTCGTTGGCTCGTTGCTGCACCCTTCTTATTTCCGAGAGTATTTCGGAGTCCACCAGAGCATATATGCGAGCGTCCGTTCCTGCCGCCCAGTGTGCGAATGCAGGCAGGGAATCATCCAGTCTTTCCAGTGTAGTCGCGACGCCGAACAGAATGTGGGACGCGTTGGGTGGTGCGACCGGTAACGGAGCTTGAATGGTCACTGCGGGAGAGCATATCTTTGGCGACAACGGTGCTTGTTGCTCGACTGTGTCCAAACGAATCTTCTGATAAGCGGGGAAACGGGTGGGCAAGGTGTCAGAGAATCCCGTAAAGTTCCCTGTTCGCCTCACGGCGATCTCGAGCCGTGCATATTTCGCAGTGGAATTGTACCCGTGAGATCTCAAGAGGTCGAGGTCGACATAGCAAGTTCCTTTGTTTTCTAAATCGTTGTTGCTGGAGGGTAGCGAGGGGACCAGGTCGACATCAGAGGGACTGGCAGGTCTGGAGTAGAACACGAGGGAGGCGGACACCAAGATGAAGGCGGCAGCGAGGGCAAAAAGCTTCAGTGGGGATGCGTGTCGCAATTGACGAAACGAATGAAGTCGCTGCATGATGGCATGACTGTTCGTGTTAGATATCGCCTGCTTGCAGCGAAGTCAGGACTCGCTGGAAAAGGAACGCAAAATACTGACCTGCATCTCCCCTCCTGTAGAAGGGAAATCGGGTGAATTCCCCCTTGCCAACCCCAGAGATGATCTTGGCAAAATACAACCTGGAGTCGTTGATGGCGACCAGTCACTACATATCACCACTTTGATTAAGGGGTGATCGAAATTTCATAGGCCCACCATACTCGCGGGTGGGACCACCAGTTGGTATGTAGCGATTCATGCAGGTGGCTTCCATGTATCTAAAGTAGGGTAGATAGATTATCCATAATACAGGATCAGAGAACCCCCATAATTTCTAGATTAGAACTCTCTTCGTGTCTTCATCGCTAAATACTCCAGGTCTACTTTTCTGTGAGAGAGGCAAATCAATGCCTACATAAGTCATAAACTTCTACGCAAGACCACTGGCCGTAAGAATAGCGGCCCTCGAGATACACCACTCAATAACGCTAGATACCAGTGTCGGATCGCTCTACAGAGCATTCACCAGTCTGCGCTCCTTTCTCAGAGCCCGGAGCTTCTGGCGAGCCTCTTCAAGAGGAACCATGACGCCCTTGTTCTGTGTAGCAGGGTCGTCTCGGTTACGGATGTTGACAGAGCGAGACTCCTTTTCTTGAGCGCCGACGACTACCCAAAGTCAATACCATCCAGGAATAAGATCAGGGTTCGCGATAAGTCTTACCAAAGATGAAGTTGTACTGCGCCAGCTGACCAGTACGGATCTTCTTCTGCATAGTGTTACCACTAATGTCAATGTCCACGTTCAATTTATCCCCACGCAGGATTTGCTGCAGCTCCTCAACATAGTCGTTCACAGCAGGCATGACGGGGACAATCAGGATCTGACGAGGGCTGATCCAGAAAGGCCACTTGCCGCCAAAATGCTCAATCAAGATACCCAAGAAACGCTCAAAGCTACCAATGATAGCTCTGTGGATGACAACGGGGCGAGCCCGACCGGGACCAGGTTCGTTGGACTTGGTCTCGCCTTCCTTCTTCGACTCTTCCATAACAGCCTGGCCCTTCTCGTTGGTCATGTACTCGAGCTTGAAGTTGATTGGCGCCTGGTAGTCCAGCTGGATAGTAGCACATTGGAACTCTCTCTTCAGAGCATCAGCAATGGTAATATCGATCTTAGGACCATAGAATGCACCATCGCCTTCGTCAATCGTCCAGTCTTTACCCTTGAACTTGGTCATCGCAGACTTGAGCTGCTCCTCGGCATAGTTCCAGGTCTCGAGCTCACCGAGATACTTCTCTGGACGAGTGGAAAGCTTCAGCTTGAATGTAAAGCCGAACAATCCGTAGATGGACTGGAGGAAATCAAAGAGACCCTCGATCTCGGAGGAAATCTGCGAGGAGTTAGTTGACAATAAGACATAAAAGATGGCGGTAAGATCCCTCCTCACCTGATCTTCGGTACAGAATATGTGGGTATCGTCTTGCTGGAATTTCCGCACACGGGTCAATCCGCTCAATGCACCGGATGCTTCGTTACGGTGCAGAACACCAAAGTCCGCAATTCTCAGCGGGAGTTCTCTGTAACTCCTCTCGCGGTGGCCGAAGAGCACGAAATGGCCCGGGCAGTTCATGGGCTTAAGAGCCCATTCTCTCTTCTCCACGTCAAGCTTGAACATATCATCCTTGTAATGCGCCCAGTGACCAGATGTCTTCCAGATGCCGACGTCGTACATGTTGGGAGTCTGAACCTCCTGGTAGCCGCGCTTGCGGTACTCGGACCGCAGAAGAGCCTGGAGAGCATTAAAAATCTTGGTTCCGTTGGGGAGGAGGAAAGGGCAGCCTGGAGAAACTTCATCGAAGAAGAAAAGCTCCTGGTCCTTGCCAATTCTCAAATGATTGCGCTTCTCTGCCTCCTCCAAGAACTTCAGATGTTCCTGCATCTGCTTCTTATCGGGGAAAGCAACACCACGGATACGTTGCAGAGAGTCGTTAGTCTGATCACCGAGGAAATATGCGGAAGAGTTCTGGACATAGCAATCAGCGATGGGCTTGGCAAAACGGCTTCCGCAGGATCGTGTTCATACCTGCATAATCTTGAAGGTCTTGATTTTTCCCGTGTTCTGGATGTGAGGACCTCTGCAAAGGTCGACCAGGGTACCGCATCTATAAACCGTACTCTTTTCTCCGGTCACAAGCTTGTCAATGTAGTGCAATTTATATTTGCTGTAGGCGAACATTTTCTTGAGGTTTTCTTTCGTGACCTCCAAACGGTCGAAGCTTTGCTTTTCCTTGAAGATCCGCGACGCTCTGCTATCCAAGGCCGGCCAGTCACTCTCTCGTACAACACGGCTATTCTCTAGAGTCAGACTCTTATTCCATCACAAGGCACACGTAAGGAAACGTAGGAATGGCAAACTGACTTGTCAGGCATGGCCATATCGTAGAAGAAACCTTGAGGAGTGGGAGGTCCATGTGAGAGTAGACATCCATATTCGCACTCGCATGCCTCACCCAGGCAGTGCGCGCTCGAATGCCAGAAAACTTCCCGTCCTTCGGGGCTGTCGAACAGAACATAAGAGACGGTACAGTCGCGCTCCAGAGGGCGATTCAGATCCCAAAGTTCCTTACCATCGATTTTCGCGAGGACGACATTGGCGCTGATCTCCTTGGGGACGTCTCTCAAAAACGATCCGGGTGTGGTCTCCCAGGCTTTGGCGGGGACAGGCGAGGGGCTCTCGTTGCCGAGATCGAGAAGGACATTGATTTCCGGGTGAGGCTTGTTCTTGAGCTCTTCAAGATACTGTTGCCACAATTCTTCAAATAGCTTGTTCCGTTCAATCATGAAATCGGGGAGAGAGTCGGTATTCGAGGCCGCATTAGCTTTCGCAGCCTTTGGCGGGGCAGTGGCATTGGCGTCCTGGGCCTCTGCAGGCCGTAATGGCAATTCTTTCGAGTCTTCAAAAGCCATGGCTGTATCTGCAAGTTCAGACCAGCAGTTCGGGAGACGCGCACAATAAGAGGGGGGAAGACTCAGAACGATGACTCTTCTTCAACGTATGCGAAGAGTCATAATAATTCGAGAAGGTGAGGGGAAGGAAGGCGGTGAAGCACGTGACATTAAACTGCCCTGGCGGCTAGCGACACTTTACCGTTTCGAGGCACCCACCATTTGAAAACTTCTCCGGACTCCGAACTCCAGACAGCTCCATCAATCGCAACACCACAATCAAGATGTCGTTTCGTGGAGGTGGCCGTGGCGGTTTCGCCTCAGGCGCCAACCGTGGTGGAAATTTTGGTGGACGCGGTGGTGAGTTCGAATAGTGCCAAAGATGAAGATTGGTGGTCGCTAACGAAATTTTCGTCGGACAGGTCGCGGAGGATTCCAAGCACAAACTGGACCGCCAGCACAGGTTCTGGGTAATTATACAGTTGCGAGTGCAATTGAGGGAAATGATGGATGACTGATTATTTGTCAGAGATGGGAACTGTTATGCACGCTTGCGAGGGCGAGATGGTTTGCGAATCAGTGAATCCCAAGATTCCTTACTTCAACGCCCCTATCTACCTCGAGAACAAAGTATGATACAGAGGCATCCTACCTCCTGTCGCAAACTTAGTGACTAACACTCTTCATCAGACTCCTATCGGCAAGGTCGACGAAGTTCTCGGTCCCATCAACCAGGTCTACTTCACCATCAAGCCTCAGGAGGGCATTGTCGCGACATCCTTCAAGCCTGGCGACAAGGTCTATATTGGAGGAGACAAGCTTCTTCCACTTGAGAAGTACGTTCTGCATCGCTTTGATTCGCATATTTGCGTGACTAACTATCCAATAATAGGTTCCTTCCCAAGCCTAAGCCGCCGCCGGGTATGCTTTTAGTTTCGTCCAGTTATCGTATACTTATTCTAACTTGTGTCTAGGTTCGAAACCGAAGAGGGCCGTCGGTGGCAGAGGTGGTTTTGCTCGCGGAGGCGCCAGGGGTGGACGTGGTGCACCTCGCGGTGGCCGAGGCGGCGCCCCCCGAGGACGTGGAGGACCTAGGGGAGGTGGTTTTGGTGGTGGTGGTTTTGGTGGAGGTGGTTTCGGTGGAGGCGGCTTCCGTGGTGGGAGCAGAGGTGGTGGTAGAGGAGGACCTCGTGGTGGAAGTGGAGGTTTCCGACGATAGACAGTTTGTCTTGACTAGTACTGTCTTATTATGGCGTTATGGGAAAACGGGAGCTCTTTCAGGAACCTTTCTTTTCGAGATATTTTATTATGCATATGAAAGTTTGCTGCTTCAATTTCTGCGATGTTGTAAAGTACACAGCCCGGGTCCAACTGTCGTCCGCTTGCAACAATACTACGTCCATTACCTTTAAATAGAGGTTAACCAGCCTGTAGCATCATCGAATGTTAAAAAGCTGGAAATTTTCCCTGGCATAATGTGGCTTGATCGTGTGGCGCAGCTTTGCACCGCCTTTCCAATGACGTCTGGGCCGCCCTAGAACTGGAGAATCTGTGCGTTTGTCAACACTGGAATCCTCGACCTGTTTCAACCTGCTACTTTCCTACAAGAGCCTTCAGATCGCTCTGAAACCTGCATTTTACTAAAAGTTTCCGTCGTATATCGTCTATTCTTGTTGATACGGATTGAGCATGTCTCGTCGAACAGCAGCCATGTCGTCAAGTCAGTCTTCAAATAGCGGTGTCGCAGCTTCAGGCGACGGTGGTGAGTTCGAATCACCAACAGTGCAATTGTACCGCAACATGCTCACCCATTGATTGCAGGTCAGGAAAAGCAGAAGATGCTCCTCTCGTCGGAGACGGGTCACTTTAGCTTGGTCAGGTTAGCATCTGAGTGCCTGGTGGGAATCAAGATACGTTGCTCATTCAAATTTCGTGCAGGGCGTTGCATCTTGCTGATTTGGTGACCGAGCTGAATGGTAAGATCTATTAAAAAAACATCATTCGTTTTTTATACTGACCATACTTGATAGGATTCTGTGGAGGCAAGACCGCAAATCTCATTGAAATCGAAATTGTGAACCGACACTGACTAGATTCTGAATAGTCATGTCCGTATTCTCGTCGATGCGGTACTGTCTAGGAGACCCACATGATTATGGTGCTATTTGGGCCGCTCTTGGTTTCATGCCCTTTGGTTTATTCTTTGATTTTATGGATGGCAAAATCGCGAGATGGAGGAAGAAATCGTCCCTCATGGGACAGGAGCTTGATTCTCTGGCGGACTTGGTATGGCATCTTCGCACTCCCCAAGGGCAGCGGGACGCAGCTAACCCCTATCTTTGCACACTAGATCTCCTTCGGCCTTGCACCAGCCGCATGCGCATTCGCTCTTGGAGCCCGCACCTTCGTCGACCATCTTCTGTTGGCGTTCTTCGTCCTTTGTGGCTTAACACGGTTGGCCCGATTCAACGTTACCGTCGCCGTGCTTCCCAAGGATAAGACCGGCAAGTCCAAGTACTTTGAAGGCACACCGATCCCGACAACATTGGGCATCGCTTCGCTCATGGCCTACTGGGTATCTCAGGGCTGGATTCTCGAGGATCTTCCTCTTGGAATCGCCGCTCAAGGCACGCCATTTGAGTTTCACCCCGTCATTCTGTTGTTTGTTTTGCACGGCTGCACGATGGTCAGCAAGTCGATAAAGATTCCCAAGCCCTAGAAAGCGTTGATAATCTGTACAGGCGAGTCCAGGCTTGACTGCTCAAGATTTAGTTATCGTGATAGAAAGACCTTTCTACGAACATATATATCGGAGAGGATGTGAAACATCGTTGAATACAATTTTGAAAAGTTGGCGTTTGATTGTGCATATGATTTGTATACCTCTGCTGCCTCCCTCTGTACCGGTTAAGCTGTTGTCGAGCTTCGCCGAACATCTGGTAGAAATACCGGCTCCAGTGCAACAATATGAACCTTTACTGAGCAATTCCTTACCTTTGTCAAATACATCAATTCATATTGAACATCTGTCAAAATACTTTTATACGATTATGGGAGGTTATAGGAGATGCCATATCCAAGCATTTCTTGACAAATTGAGATGGATGACAGTGAGGCCATAGTCTTGGTACAGATAGCGATATATATACAGCCGGCTGCGCTACGGCTGCAACATCCCGCAGCATGATGATATGTGCGGTTTATCCATGGCATGCAACGGAAATCCTTCAAGTCTAATACTCGCTACATCAGACTAATCATCCACATGTTAACATGGGTAGAGAGCCTGGCTAGCCCTTGAGCCTTAAGTCATCGATCGACGATGGGATGCAATACTGATGATAATCCCATCAATTGTCTCAAAGCTCCAGTCAAGCTTTCAAGTTAAAGATAAGGTTGACGACTGAGTACGCTGGCAAACATAACCCAGAGGCCGATATTGGCGCAAGGCCGCCAAGTCCAGGTCTGTGATGCCAGCCGGATTTCTAGTTGTCAAGCAGTGCAATGAAGCAACAGCAGCTTACTTTTTCCCAATCCTAGCTTCAGCGTAACTCCAGAAGTTCTAGACAGTCACTGTGGACTCGATAAGTCGATAGATCAAGAGTTAAGACAAAATTGGACTGGATGGAAGCCTGACTGTTGTGCTGTGGGTCAATTGATGGGTTCTAGACCTGTCTGAAGGCTTTATAATTCTGTCGGTAGTCCGGGACATATCTACATGTCCTTACAGCTTCCGGTCGTTCCGTCTAGGTATTCCATCATACAGTAGTTTTCATGAGTTGAGGTGAACGTGAAATACTGGTGTATCACTTTGTTGTATTGAAGCTTGTCCTTGGCTCGGGGTGATGGTGTTGTTAGGATAGTGGTTGGTCATAAAAAGAACACCACACGACCAGGGTCTAGTCTATCTAGATCTGGTTCTCGGAAAGTGAGCATGATCTATTTATACTCTGTATTAGTGCAAGTTGGTACCGTAGTCCTGGGGAAGCATTCGTACTCTCAAGGTCTGTTGATTCGAGGCTCTGACAGCCACAGATGAATCCGTAGCTGTCTCTTGGCCATGGGCCCAGCCTATTCGCAAGTATCGAACTCCTCTAGTCGTGTCAAGTTCGTCTGGCAGCTCTGATTGAATGAGAGAAATTTGCGATTGAAAAAATCTGAGCCTGTCTCCTTGAGCAAAGGACTAATGTCTCAATGTCTCCAGCAACATTCCTCTCATTTTTGGAATGGCTGGTTCTTCCATAATGTACATACAAAGGAGGTAATTCTCGGCGTATATGCCATGTCATTTCATTGCAAAGCAAGTCATTATCATTTAGCGGATTTCCGGGATTCACGAGAGGACAATGGGTTTCGAGAACTCGCAAATGGAGCGGTGCAAACGTGACTACATTTCTCACTGTCATATCTTGGACAAACATGATCTGAGCGGTTTACTCAGTATTGGGTACAAAGAGTCAGGAGTCAGGGACAGTCTCCTGCTCTCATCACAATAACATCGAGTTCGAACTGGTGACATACAAGGGGCTACCTTTCTCAGCCTACCTCGTTCTCCCATTCAGCAGAATTGTATGGAAAATTTCTTTGGTTGAGCTCCATCGAGATACGCGTCTGCGCAGACAACGTAAGTGGCGAAGCCATGAACTATTATCTTCGATTTACGGAGTAAATCACGCCTGTTGGACAACGAACCGATTTCATTATAATCGCTCACATGGGAATCAATCTCTGCCATTGGCGGACCTTCCAAGCCTTGTCGATCAGAGGATGAGCCATCGAGGTATAATCTCGCTGTGTTTTCGTCGTGTGTTACTTCAGCACCCAAACGAGGTGAACCTTACAGTTTCTTTACGGGTTCCAGAGATCCGCGTTAACCTGCAGAAGCCATGAAGGGGTTCAGACCCACACAGTCCGGGAGTGGCCGCTTGGAGCCTTGGAACTCATGAAAGCGTGGTGAGTTTGGGAGGAGAGTTTTGCACGAGTTCGAAAGTAAGAGAGGAACCTTCGCTTTGTTGGAAACCATACTGGTTGTGATCATTATGGCGTACTGTTGATTTCCTTGAAGAGATTTGACACATGTTGATCCGCGTTATCGGAGGGTACGGAATAAGGACTCGCATCACGGGTCTCTGTGTGTGTGATTCATTGGGGCGCTTGGCCGAAACAGGGATCGACGACGCCGCGTCCTTGTCATTGCAATGTGGCTGACAATGGCTTGTCGGGAATAGAGAGTTAGATACGGAGCATCTACCTCTTAACTACGGCAATAAATAACAAGAGAGAGGCCACGCGGAAAGTAGGCAGATAGATAGTTTGTTGCTAGGTGCTCGGATGAACTCGATTCCAACTTGGGAAAAGAGTGGAACGATGCTACAAGGGCAGCAGGACGCTCTGTAGGTCAGGCAGTGAATCACAAGTTATTCGTTTGCTTTGTTTCATGAGGATAGTTCAACCATGCGACAATGAAAGCCTACCTGGGCTTTGAGGCCAAGAGAAGAACGGTACATAACTTGTGAATACTAGCAGATCACTGGTCCTTCAACTCTGGTTATTCCACAAGATGGGCTTGCATGGACTTTGCCAGGGTACTTTGTACCTGAAGATCTCTTGTATCCTCTCCTCAACTGCACCTATTCGCTCTCGGTCCTGGAGCGTGATTCCTTTATGATAAGGAAGACTTGGTACTATCTAGGTACCTATCTTGGTGCGGCATGGTGAATGTACCTTCACCATGCCTGTGTACCTTACAGTCGCAGGTACCTTACTTAGCACTTCAGGCAATTCATAACTTTAAGTACTCCGTACCTTACGTACCTACCTTACTCCGTACAGCATCAGCCCAACTTTCAATAGATAAAACAGAAAGCAGAGCCACCACAATTCAGCAAGCTAATGCACGCCTTTACCATGTCAGGCTTAGTCTGTACCACACTGGCTCCCTTTTTCCAGCCGGATAGCCAAAGATGGAAACGACCTACTGTGCCCCCTGGTCATAGGCACGGCAAATGCGCTTATATAAACATAGATAATTCATTTCATTTGACAGAATTATGGGTGGAGCTCTTTACGCGGGATGTAAAATTACCGTCAGAGGCGAACCAGGGTCAGGGCCCGTTTGGACACTGTTCCTCCTTAGACACAGAAAATGGCGTACCGCGTATGCTCCTCTCCAATCCCTACCTAGGTACGGAGTACTTTACACCTTTATGTGTGGGAGGGGTCGCATTGTTTACCTTACCCTGTACGGAGTACTCTGTACTTAGGCTAGTCCCTCCTAATAATAATAATCTGAACCTGAAGATTATCGCTTAAGCCAATAATCCCTCCACTGCCTCCATTCAATAATCTGTCCCTCTCACAATAGCAGCCACTGTCAGTCACTCGTTCAGTGTGTCTTCCGTCTTTCTCCAGACCCTTCTCCTACTGCTTGTCCGCTTCCTCCGTTGTCACCCCTTCCATAATAATCCTTTTCCCTCAACTAAATTTCCACTCGTTTCTATCGTATGTTGGAAGGGTTCGACTTCATTAACCACCCTTTTTGTATTCTCTGTCGACGTCCTTGTTAATTTTTCTTCTTCGACACTTCGCTTTCTCTGTTCTACGTCAGACCCAATTTTCTCTTATTGACGTGAGGTGGTTGCCTGACTGGTCACACCGTGGTGCGAGCGATTAGCCCCGTTCAGATTGCTCATTTCAGCTTCCCGACAAAAGGGGTTTGTGAAACAACCGGTCCTCAACTTCTTCCCCGCTAAGGGATTATCTTCTCCAGAAGGATCAACTCCGGCTTTTCATCGATACCACCCTCTTCACTTCAACTTTGCCTCAACTAAACCACTTTGGTCGCTCCTCTCTGGCATCGCACGCCCGTCCACTCGCCATATCAATCGTCTAAGCTGGGTCCGACCGTCGAGGAATCGCGACGACTGTTTCTCGTTACCATTCCTACCGCTCGCTACTCAGGAAGGATAAACGGGGAATAGATTGAAGACAACATCACAAATAATATCCAAGGGTTACGCTGGTCGTCCCTTGTCTCTCGTTTCTCACCAAACCTCGTCAACCGCTTAACGCCTCAACTCTCGCTTTTTGATATTACAGTCACATATACCAAACACAGGATGAAGCCATTCACAATCCGATCCGCTTTTACAGCGTCAGCGCTGCTCCTCACTACCAACCTTCCAGCAGCCTACGCCGCCGACATGGTAGGCGTTGGTTGTTTCAGTGACTCCACGCCCTTGGTAGACCAAGGCCCCTATATGTATCAGAGTAACGGCTACTGTCAGCAACTCTGCTTGAAGAGCAGCAACAACCTTGTCTTTGCCCTGACGAAGGGATCGAACTGTCTCTGTGGAAATGTTCTGCCCGCGAAGTCGGCTAAGACGGACGATTCCGATTGTAACGTCAAATGCGCTGGTTGGCCTGATGTCATGTGTATGCTCTTCTCTGTAACTTCTGCTGGCTCCGTTGCCGTGCTGACTTGATGATTTAACAGGTGGTGGTCAATCTACATTCTCCGTCTACCTGACTGGTCAAAGTTCCAAGGTTCCGTACTACTCGGACTCGGATGATTCGTCTGCCAGCACCAACTCAAGCTCGACATCGACAACCAACGGCGGTTCGACTGTGACTACTGGCAGTCACGGTCAAGTCGTCACGCAAGGGGAGCAGACAGTAGTCGTCACAGCAGGAGCCAATGAGGCGGGCGCGACAAACGGACTCAACCAGCAAAAGAGCTCGAATGGCCCGAACACTGCTGCCATTGCTGCTGGTGTTGTTGTCGGTGTAGTGGGATTCTGTTCCCTTGTTGGAGCTGGATTCTTCCTCTGGCGCTTCAGGAAGCGCACAAACGTGCAGCCGCAGTACTCGAATAACGCTGCCGCTGAGCACTTTGGGAAGCCTGTGTCGCAAGATTCCATGTCCGATTCGCGGTTCGATGGCGACTTCATGGCAAAAAGGCGCCAAAGCAATGGTAGCATTGACGATGACCAAGACTTTTCCCGTCGTATTTTACAGGTGAGGGTCTTCAGACCTGCGCTGGGAATATTTAACTCGGGATACTGACTCGAAATTCTAGGTAACAAACCCTGACCGACGTTAATTCGAAATATGTCGAAGCAATCCCTGGTCGCATTGCATCAAGCGCAGCGTCCAAGTCCACCAAGGCTATCTGAGTCATCGCATTTGCTATGAATTCAACATACTATTACGAATTCCTCAACTTTGTTCCTAGCCGATCACCAGAACAGACTCAGCACTTTACGAACCTGTTGTCCTCCGCGCGTTAAAGAGGCTTATTCTTGAAATCAATCACTCTCCAAACTGTTCGCTATCGGCAATTCTCGGAAATCCTCAAACCACGACGTTCTCTTTGTATGAAAGATGCGAATCAGGGAGCGTCCCGAGTAGGTCGCACCGTTTGGACAGGATATTCGGACGATATCACATCATCCCAAATCAATCATATATACCTTGGATGTTACTTCCGGCAGGATCATTGGTAGGGTCATGGGCCCGATATTGTAGTTGGACGTATGTCAAGGAACTTGTATTATTCAAAAGGCGTTCCACAGTTGGCGTGTCGATTCATATTTTTCTTCTGTAATCAGTTCATTTTCTTTGGTTTCCCCTCTCCTTGAGCTGGACTATCACTTTCATTTTGATTTCTTTCTGTGATGCCGCATTTTGCTTTTCCCAGTCATCACTCAACTTCCTCGTCGTTTCCACCCCTAGGGTGGAATTAAGACTGGCTGAAGCGAGAGTCATGGACAGGTCTTGCAGTTAATGTTTGAGATGAATATGGATACCACCTCTAAACACTCATCTGAAGTGAATAATATATGTTTACCTTATACCACAGTAGCATTTCAACGCAGTGACTGACTGCACATTCAACGACTTGCTGTCAGGAATCCATTCATATCGGATACACGTCGCAGCTGCATGTTTCCTATCAAACACAGTTGAGTTCATGGGATATCTCAATAGTGTATTCTTGCCGATTTCTTCGATCTTTAGAAAATTATACTCTACGCGTCAATTGATGAGTACATCCCTTGAGTCCAACGAGTTTTCAGAATTCTCAGAAGGCAACCCAGCTCTTGGTCGAAGTATTAACATCGACATGGTGAACCTCCCTCATCCCATAGATCCTCTCAGACGTGCTTCTTTTCGTTTATTCCAAGCGATTGCTTGCTGCTGCGCGAGTCCACACTCTGTCGGCATATGAGGCAACTAATATACGTCCCATGCCCTGTGGTAGGTTGTCAAGATTCTAAAGAGATCAGCGGATTTGGCCCGGCGCGTCATATCCGGGGGTAGAGCAGGGACAAAAGCGTTGCGTAATTGGCATCCTGTTCTCAGGAACGACGGCTATGATTTGCTATTTGTTGCGATCTTGCCGTGCGTCCGGGGGCTTGGGATGCACGAGGTATACCAGAAAAATACGCCATTGATATAGACTGACGTCGATACTTCTGTCGATGGGAAATATCCATGGGATAGGGTCCGATCATCGGTTGGCTCGCGCTGGAGAGTAATCTTCCAGAACCTGATGGTATCTGGTTTTTGTATTGCGGCTGTCCTCTGACAGTGCATGCACATGAGTGCTGCTTCTCTCTACATTGGGTAGCGCACAATATATATATTTTGGTGGGGTTGACCCACGCCATCTCACCATCAGCGCCTTGGTGAAGTCCTTGGCGGATATGCCATCTGTCAAGCATTCCCAATTGAGGAGCGAATGGCAGTAAGCCATGAGCAAAGACCTCTTCCGATTCCTCATATCTCGATCGAATCTTGAGGAAGCACTCTCTCGTGCCTCCTCTGCCGCGGAAAACAAAGACCCTTGTTCAGCCGCAAGGCAAGGGCTCCCTTGGTCATTTCTAAGCAATGAGGCCTATGGCAAAGCATCCGATTGTTTCTCACATAGGTCGGTCGCCTTTACAGGCTCCATATCATGCAGACTGACACCCATCTGGACCGGGGCCCTGCGCAGTACCTTATCCGGGTGTTATTCTCATCTTGGGAGGTTCTTTTCAGCACCAAAGATGAGACATCACCTTCCAAAGCAGACTAGTATGCATAGCTTCGGATTGACTCCTTAAAGCAATAGGGCCAACTTAGACAACTGAACAGATAAATGTCGTGAAACTCGGTCATCGGAATCGGCGCACCTAGATACCTCTTCCTCGGCATACCCGAAATCCACTATAAGCTTGCTTGTCCCTCGCTCGAAGTTGTACTCGCCTGCAGCGGCTTCCACTGTTCACTGGTATGGAATTGACTCATTTCGCTGGGATGAGCCCTCAGGGGCTGTCTTTCCGCGACGTTATGGTCTTATATTGGGTTGCATTATGCATTTTTCGTTAGCAGAAGAGTTCCATGGTACGAGATCTTATTGTGCAGGATTTTGATAGACAGTTTCGTGCGCTGAGAGGCTCGATTGTCCCCTCGTCGCAGCTGAGGAAATCATCAGTGACCGACGGAGGAGGACAAACCGGGGTCACATACGGGACAGGCCATGTTGATTCGAGTCGTAGCTAATGTCACTGTATGAAAAAGCTTAGGCCGACGTTTATTGAGCGTTCACCAGTCAACAAGTATACTCCGTTCTCCTAACTTTGTTCCATACCTGACTCGCACACCAAGAGAAGACTGTCGGCTCTACATAAGGCTTGACCTCGGCTAAACTGGGGGGGTGGGAAGCCAAGGGCGGGAACCCCCGCCATCACCAAATGCGGCACTCTCTCCGACTGGTCGCTACGGATCAAACGGCACAGTGTCTCGATTCTTTGATTCATTCTTTTGATTGATGTGGAGACTGAGAAAGTCCGAGTTCGTTTGGACTGTAGATTTGGAGTCACTATGGATCGTATCAGGCAGATTCATGAAGAAAATGGGTTTCGCATGCGGAATAAGCCCGAGAAGAGGGACTGCTCTCCACTAAGAGCAGTATCCAGACAGAAAGAGTGCAAGAGAAAAAGGTGCATCTCTCACTGACAGCAGACATATCCCAGCTATCATATTTTCAATGCTCAATTCACTATCGAAGAGGAGATTGTTGTCCAGCAGCAAGTGGGGAGAACCAGTCCTCGAGTACTCCGTAGATCTACACCTGCCTCAAACGGCGCCAGTAGATAACGCTCACTTCTTTCTCTTTTTACCTAGTAGGCATTTCCCTTTCACTTCCTTCCTTCTAGACACTTCGTTACGCTCAAGAGGACGCCTCTTGGCATAGCTATCCTCTTGAATTTCTCCATTACTTTCTGAAGAACATGGAGAAGAACAGCTGCTCTCTCATATATCCACCAGTCTTATTAACTGACATCGCTACAGTTGCAGGATTTGCACAATATCTTCATTGACTGCTCTACAATTCTCTCATCCTTTCTTCTCGGCTTTGCTCTCTTCTCTTCGGACGAACTACCTGTTGGATCTCCCGGATACCACAAATCTCAACACTGATGCTAGACGGGGTTGCATCTTGCGTCATCCATCATATACTCTCCGTCCGTTTTCAGAGGAACAACCAACCACAAGAATTTTTTTTTTTTATCGCGACGCACAAATTTCCCATCCATAAGAAATGACTACTGCGGACTTGGAGGAAGGTGTTCACGAAATCACGTCGGCTGAAACCGCATATACAGATGCTCCAACAGTCAAAAGGCCCGGAGACGAAGACGTATGTGCCGAAAAAGATGCCCATTCTTCGTTCGGGGGATCGCCCGCGCAGTCGGCCATGGATGTGAAGGGCACAGCGATTGATGTGCCATATGCAGAACATGAAAGCTTGCCGATAGCGGTGCCGAGGCTGAGGCGCAGAGGGCTTTTCGGACAACTTACCCTGCTGGCAGAGGTAGAGAATCCGAAGACGTATCTCCGAAAAACGAAGTGGTTCATCACATTCATTGTCGCGCTGGCAGGATCTACGGCTCCCATGGGTAGCTCGATACTATTCCGTAAGTGGCTCCCAGTTCAACTGCCATTAGAATTGAACCCCGTTGTGGCCGATCCATTTCCCTTGTTGATGCGCTCCCCTTTTCGGTGAACAACTCTCGCCGGTGGCCTCGCTACCCTCACGCTTCGAGAATTCCTCGCTGACCGAAACGGTCTATATATCGTCCATTAGCGCGTGCTAACAGGTTCTCACAATAGCCTCCCTCTCTCAAATTTCCAAGGAAATGGACGCACCAACCACTGTCGTCAACCTGAATATCTCGCTGTACATGCTGAGTATGTCTATCTTTCCACTTTGGTGGTCGTCTTTCAGCGAGAGGCTCGGCCGACGAACGATATACCTCGTATCCTTCAGTCTCTTTGTGTTGTTCAACGTTCTGAGTGCCGTATCCCATTCCATATCGATGCTAATCGTCATGCGCATGTTAAGCGGTGGAGCATCGGCATCAGTCCAAGCAGTTGGCGCAGGGACGATAGCAGATCTGTGGGATCCGCATGAAAGGGGACGCGCAATGAGCATTTTCTACCTGGGCCCGCTGTGCGGTCCTTTGCTCGCTCCCATCGTGGGGGGTGCTTTGGCAGAGCGTTGGCGATGGAGGAGTACCATGTGGCTCTTGGCCGTTTATGGTGGAATCATCGTGATATTCATCTTTTTTGCACTTCCTGAGACATTGGCCAATCGAAAGCCACTTGATGGGGAGGAAGAAGCAACCGTTGAACGACAACTCAGCCGGATATCTTCCCGCCAGGTCGTCCACCTCACTGCCAGATGGTTGAAGGTCCTCAAGATGGTTTTCCTTGACCCTCTTAAGGTCGTTCTTTACTTGCGCTATCCGGCAGTGCTTTTGACTGTATACTACGCGAGTATCACCTTCGGCTCCCTGTACGTGTTAAATGTTAGCGTTGAACATACGTTTGGAACCAACCCCTACAACTTTAGCACCATTATTGTTGGATGCCTCTATATCCCGAACTCGCTGGGTTACATAGCTGCTAGTATTTTCGGCGGCCGATGGATGGACAACATCATGCAGCGTGAGGCCAAGAAGGCCGGCAGATATGACGAGCACGGCAAGTTGATCTATCGCCCGGAGGATCGCATGCGTGAGAATGCTTGGCTGGGCGCATTTCTGTATCCTGCAGCATTGATCTGGTACGGCTGGACTGCTGACAAGGGGGTCTTCTGGTTTGCGCCGGTTAGTTGGTCTAGCGGTTTGTTTTACTGGGAGAGTGAAAGCTAACCTTGTCTCCCAGATGGCTGCCAACTTTTTTTTTGGTGTTGGATCAATGCTCATATTCAGCATGTCAACGACGATGTTGACCGAATTCATGCCTAACAAGTCATCGACTGGTGTCGCATTGAACAACTTTATGAGAAATATATTCTCATGCATCGGATCGCTAGTGACAGCCCCCATTATTGATGCCATCGGGAACGGGTGGCTCTTTACGATCCTTGGGTTGGTCGCTTTCGCCAGCAGCTCGGTGATTCTCGCTATGAAAGTATTTGGACCTCGTTGGAGAAAGTCGATGGATGCTGTGAGTCACTAGTCTGGTCTTCTTTGGGGCCGGAATGCAGAAAGATACCCCAATAACGTTATTTTTATGAGTCATGTTAGCATAGCGTAAAGCAATCATAGAATCATCTGCTCTTTAGGTACCTGGTGTAGCTGATCTGTAAGCGCGCAATTCGCTTTCTGATGCAGAAATAGTAGGTCCAGACCAGGGTATTGACAGTAGGAAGTGACAGATTCTCTGTATTACTATATTCTATCCTTCGCTCTATTGATGTTGAAGCATGATGGCGATACTGAGCGTAGGGAAAACGCCGCCATAACGAGTGGAGGCTATTTGAGATTGGCCTGGTTGACTTGGTGGCGACTGTTTGGATGGGCAAAAGCTTCACCACATAATCTCTTCATTTACTGGTAAATGCAGTGCACTACGCACTGAGGTAGAGAAGGGCCATGACATATCATCGCGCGGCATCCACAGCGCAATCTGTCATACGATTGCCATATGTAGTAGACTCGTCAAGAAACATGTTTGTAGCCTTTTGAACCTCTTTGCGTGTTGTGAATCAATTGCCGAAGGAGCCGAGAATACACTTGAGGTAAGCAGTAGTCGGTCATGGATCAGAGATCATCTGCAATTATGCAGGTAACCACCACAGGAAGCTCTCTCAGTAACCTACTAAGGGTAGTACTACATGTCCAGTTGCATCTGGCTCTATGATTCGTCGCCCTGCTTATGGCTATGGACACCAAGCAACCAACTCTCAACGTCTATCTATCTATCCATCCACCTTCTTGGGTTGAAATTTGTTTTCTGGTAGCATTGAATGGGCTGAGCTGCTCTTTTCGGCCTGCTTCTCGGCGTGGCATACTCCGTAGTCAGGATAGCTCCATACATTATTTTCGCTCTGCAGTTTCTGCTCTCCTTTGCTATCATCAATATCGATTAAGAGAGGAGTGAACGAAGAGCCCTTTGAGATTCCAATGGGCCCAAACTATTCTAGCTAGTTAGTGCTCCATAGTTAGGTGGAAATTGACCACTCATTGACCGCCAAAGCAGCAATCCTCGCCTCATTTTTTAGGTGCAGCAATAGTAAACAAACCGGCTGATTACTGACACATCTTTAGGTGTTTCACAATCAGGACTTCTGGGTAATTCTGTGGCTTCTACGGATTATATTTGTCAGATTATTATTGTTGGCAGGATCCAATTCATGTTGATGATAACATCAACATAGCATTACATGTCGTTTCTTCAAAGGGCAAAAGTAGACTAAGGTAGATGGAGGTTGGGACTTGGGAGTATTTTGGGTATTGCCTAAAGCAGTCTAGAACTGATCTTCGTGGTGCTGAAGTGTCTCGGTGGAGTTGGAACGCCTTCTCTTTCTCCCTCCAAACGACTCGGTTTCATCAAGAATTGTCTATTCTATGTCCCAACTATCATCGTCGATGTCGTAATCGCAGAAATGAAACAGCTGGTGATCATGATTGACAATCTGCTGCAGCGAACAGGACAGAAGGCGATCATGCACTCCAGTCTGATCCCAGCCATGCTGGCCGGTGCTTCGACGCACCCTCCACACATTGTGCATCCTATTCCGGCCGCCGCCCGCAATTTGCGTTGGGCAGGAATCGGTGATTGAGGAGTGTCCCTGAGAGGTTGAACATGATTATCATCCTCGTTGTCCTGCTGGCCACTGGAGGCTTTCCATCTATATTTCTTCTAAGCATAGGAAACAGCCCGAGTCCTTCCGCTCTTCTGCATCACTGTTCGGTCTGCTTGGCATCTATGATGCCGTTAAGATCATGTTTATTGTCTAGCATAGGAGCTGCCCGACGAAAGCCCTCTCTTTGCTGGTCGCTCCTCCTAATGATTTACCCTTTTCGTCCACGCGCGTTGGCTTAGCCGCGCGAGGCTATTGCGGGTTATGGCCAAAAACAGAGAAAGCAACACAGACAATCATGATTTATCTGTCGGTGGCACCACCCCACCAACCCTGCGGTACCCAGTTATCCACAACCCACGCAACTCCACCACTGGACGGC
The DNA here is from genome assembly GCF_001078395.1 of Aspergillus udagawae. Lineage (NCBI taxonomy): Eukaryota > Fungi > Ascomycota > Eurotiomycetes > Eurotiales > Aspergillaceae > Aspergillus > Aspergillus udagawae. Next base: position 554,170 of record NW_025091268.1, read on the forward strand.
TTCGCTTTCTCCCTATCGTCAATTCCCTTCTCGCCCCGCTACCTCTGCTGGCTACTGCATGCTCTTCCTGCAGATGGCAATCGTCCTGCTTTTTCCTGGCCCTAACGATGCTTTCGGGAGGGGTTCTCCCAAGCTCTTTTCCTAAACTCGTCAAGGGCTATTGGATCTGTGAGACGTGGCCCAATCAAAAATCATGCCGTTGGGTAGTTCGCTGGTGACGTCCCACGGCTATCCGGCCGCAAGACTCAACTGTAGTTTGACAGTATCCCATCCCAATGGGTACAGGCGGACGGCTATACGTCGCCTCGCCTTGGACCTTGGGCGGAACCACCATGCTGTTGGCGGAGGGACAAGAGGTGTGCTGCTTGTTCAATCCCGATTTGGCCTCCCTGACACATGAGTGTCTGCCCCAAATTCGGTTTTCCATGCCTGTTCATGTCTGAATCTTCCATTCCGTTCTCTTGCATCTTCCTTTTCTTTTTTTATCTGATTGATCGTTTCCTACCCCTGAAGAGAGTCTGACAGGGAAGACGTACTTTGTCTATATAAATCGATATATCAACTGGGCCGAACCGAGAGGCTTATAGCTGGACGTACTGTTACTGATCCGATGCCATGGCCAAAAAAGGAACAAAGAGCAAAAAGAAGAACAATAACAGCAATAGGCAACGCCTGCCGGTGAACGATAATAAGTTTTCCCTCCCTGAAGACAGCCCTACACCCGACTCCGGCCTTGAAGAGGCCACCGAGGCTGGGGACCATGGCCAACCTACAGTATGCACAACTTCCCAAGTTTGAATATCAGACATTCGAGCGTCAATATCAGACCTTCGACCGTCAAACTTTGCAATTTTCATTTTATCCCGTCACTGCTACTTCTTCGGATGGTCTGACATCGGATAAGGATCAGGATATCACCAACAACGCGACCAATTCAGAGGAAGGCCCATCCCCAGAGAGTGTTCCAGTAGAAGGATCAAGTAGTTCTCCCGATGACGCTGCACCTGCACCCGAATCTGAAGGTACGTATGCTTGCCAACCGCCACCTTCTCACTTTATCAGGGTTCAACTTGCTCACATTCGTCTAGAGTCATCTGAAGCGGCAGCTGCTCCACCTCAGCCTGAACCGTCAGATGAGCCTGCGCCAGAAGCCAAGGAAGAAGGAGAACCTGCGCCAGAGGCAGACGGTACTGAGCAGAAAGCGGAAGACGCTGCCGCCCCCGACGAGTCCGAGACGCAAGCGGCCACTGACGATGCCGCGCAAGCTCCACCGCCCGAGGAAGCTGATGGTGCCGCAGCTGCGGTAGATGAGAGTCCTCCGCCAGAAGGGGATAGCAACGGTATGCTTGCGGATACCGGAGTGCACAAAGCCAGCTGACCTCATTCCTAGAGGATGATTTCCCAGAATGTGATCCGTCCGCAGAGCTCGATAAGGTTGAGGCCGAGAAAGAGGAAGCGGCTCGGCAGGCTGAGGAGGATGCCAAAGCAGAAGAGGAGGCAGCAGCAGCAGCAGCAGCCGCAGCAGGGGTACCTGATGACGTCGATATTGATACTGGAAATGTGAACTCACCTACAGACAATCCGGACTGCGAAGAAGCTGCTCCCGTACAGGACGACCCACCTACGGCTGGGTCGGCAGAAGAAGATGCGACGAAACCCGTCACGGACGATAGTCCAGCCCCGGACGGACCTGCTGAAGAACAGAGCGACCCGCTACCCGAAAAGGAGGAGGTAGTTGACGACTGGGCCGAGGCTGCCGAGACCGACGACTCAAAAGAGCAGCCCGTCGCTGAAGAACAAGCTCCCACCGAGGAAGCTCCTGCTGAGCAGCAGCCCGCTGCTGAAGAGCCCGCGCCTGAACCTTCTTCTGAGGAGGAGCCCGCCGCGTCAACTGAAACGGCGGAGGACAACACTCCTGCAGAAGCGGTAGCTGCCAATGATGCAGCAGCGGATGACGTTGCAGACGGAACCGCACAGGAAGAACCGACGTTGGAGGAGTCTACCGCTGAGGAAGCCGCTGAAGAGCCTGAGGTTGAAGAAAGCCCAGTCGAGGACAAGCACGAGGAGGTAGCCGAAGCTCCCACATCCGAAGAAGCAGCAGCTGAGACACCGGCGGTGGACGAAGCTGTGGATGAAGATGCTGCCGCCGAAGCGGCTCCGGAAGCATTGCCAAGTGACGAGGTAACTCAATCAGAGGAAACTCCAGCGGAAGAAAAGGAAGAGGAAGCCCATGAAATACCACTCGAGCAACCTCCCGCTGAAGAGGCTGCTAAAGAGTCGCCGCCTTCGGAAGGAGTTGTCGAAGAATCTACTTCCCCCGAACCTGAGGCCGAGGAGCCGGCACCTACCGAGCAGCCCCCTCCTGTAGATGAGCCTGCGCCTGAAGAATCTCCTGCTGCTGAGGAGCCGACCCCGCCTGCGCCTGAAGCTGAAGAACCTGCGCAACCGGAGGAGACCCCAGCTGAAGGAGCTCCTGTTGCAGAACCGACTACTGTTGAGGACGTGGCCCCTGAGAAATCTGCTCCTGTTGAAGAGGCCCCGGCAGAGGAACCTGTTGCTGAAGAGCCTACTCCAGTTGAAGAGGCTGCCCCTGAGGAACCGCCTCCTGCCGAAGAACCTGCTGCGGCTGAAGAACCCACTCCAGTCAATGAGACTCCTGTTGAGGAACCTGCCCCAACGGAAGAACCCGCGGCTGAAGACCCAGCTCCAGCCGAGGAGGCTAACGAGCCTACTCCAGCGGAAGAGCCTGCTCCTGCTGATGAACCCGACATCGTTGAAGAATCCGCTCCAGCTGATCCACCTGCGCCTGTTGAAGAGCCGGCTCCTACTGAGGAGTCTCCCCCAGTTGAAGATCCTGCCCCCGTTGAGGAGCCTGCTGCCGCTGAGGAGATTCCTGCTGAGGAACCCACGCCAGTTGAAGAGCCCGTCGCTGCCGAAGAGCCTGCTCCGGCGGAGGAACCTGCCCCCGTTGAAGAGCGTGCTCCCGCTGAGGAGATTCTTGCTGAGGAGCCCGCGCCAGTTGAAGAGTCCGTCCCTGCTGAAGAGCCTGCTACTGTGGAAGAGGCTCCTGCTGAGGAATCTGTCCCCACTGAGGAATCTGCCCCGGTTGAAGAGCCTGCTGCCGCAGAGGAAATTCCTCCTGAAGAGCCGGCTCCTGAGGAACCTGCAGTCGTCGAAGAACCTGCTACTGTTACTGTGGAAGAGACTCTTGCTGAGGAGTCTGTCCCTACTGAGGAATCCGTCCCCGTTGAAGAGCCTGCTACCGCCGAGGAAATTCCTCCTGAAGAGCCGGCTCCTGAGGAACCTGCCGTTGTCGAAGAACCTGCTCCTGAGGACCAAGAAGTCTCCGAAGAGGCTCCAGCCCCAACGCCTGTTGAGGAAACCTCAAGAGATATCGATGGCTTGGAGCCCTTGGAAGCAGCTTTGCCAGCTATTGTTCCAGCCGCCATAGTAGCCGATCGTGCACGCAGGAGAAAGAGACGGTCCCCGGATCTGGGACAAAGGCGGCATTCGAAGAGTTCCTCTGAGGAAGTACGAAGATCATTGCCACGCCAGAAACTTGAGCGAAGTGGCAGTCTCCTTGATCGGTGGACCAAATCCCTCGAGGAAGCCAAGAGACAGCATGAAGAAAAGCTAAGGCAGGAGGAAAAACGAAGTAAAGACAAATTGCGTGCTCCCGAGAAGGCAGAGAAAGACAGGCATTCCATGGAGCGAGAGCGCTCTAAACGAAGCGAGCGTTCGTCCAAAGAAGAAGCTGCCGTGGATGTCAAGCCCAGTCGACGAAGGTCCGAGCGCTCAGGCACCTATGATGTCGAACGTTCTTCGCGAGAAAAGGCTACCGCGAGTATCGAACCGAGCCGAACCGGAGAGCACTCGAGTAGTCGCGGAGGCGAACGTAGAAGCACCTCCTCAAGGGATGGCCATGCATCGGGTTCGAAGCCGCGAGCCTTCCTGAAATATATGACAACAGCCGAATCAGAAACAAATGGGCCCCTTCTCAAGATCAATGGCAACAAAGCTGCTGCAAATGTATTTGAACGTCGGTCTTCCACGAGCCATACCCACAGTCACCGTCACGCGCACGAAGGAAGAGGGACCACGGACCGTTCCACGAGCTCCCATCATGCGGAGGAGGAAGACCATGCTCGACGCGAGAGAAGGGCTCGACGAAGGGCGGCGGACGAAGCAGAGCAGTCAAAGGGAGGAGAAACGACCGACCATCATCGCCACCGTCATAGTGGAGAGACACGCCATCGCCATCACAGACACCGGAGAGATGAGCCTCCAAAGGAACAGTCGAAGTTCAAGAATATGCTCAAAGCAGTTGTTGCTCATTAACTCAGGCGCCATTTCGCTTGTTATAACGATCTACCCACCTTGATATCTACTCCCATACTACCGTTCAGGTTATTGACAACATGGACGTTTCGCAACCATCTAGCGTCTCAGCGAATGTACTCTCGGCATCTTAGCATAAGCATATGTGGTGTTTTTTTTTGCTTTTACTTTGCCATTCTTCCTTGTATTCAATATTTGTTTTCATGAATGCATCTAGAGGGGTTTTGTACAGCAATCTTGTCGAGCGAGCTTTCTGACATTGGTTCTGTATTTAAAATGTGGACTCCTCCAGCGGGACACTTGTTTCGGAATTCACTGTGACCATTTGCAATGAAAAGAATCAACTTCTTCCACTTTTCTTCCTTCGATTCTCGAGGCAGAGCTGCAGATGCATCCCACGCGTCCCTTCTACCTTCCGGTGCCATAACTTAACGTACGATACAGTTGTCAGACATCGCAAGACCGGTATTCAACGTCTCGTCGTTATCTCTCCTAAGCATTTGCTAAGAAAGGCCACACAGACTAACTTAAACCTAACATCAGCACAGTCCGCGTGCGCGTCTACTGGAGCCTACTAATTGCACTGCAAGTATATATCTGACAGTATGTCTATGCGATGCCGATCCTAGCCACGTGTTTTACGCTTGTATCTTACTCAGAGATATCCAGCCCGGGCTGAATCAATACAGGGCCTCTGCCTCTCTGCTGAATATACGTTCAAGTCTGGCCAGTCTCGTCTCCTATGACCGTGAGAAACATTGTGTTGGCTTAGGGTCGTGCATGATCTGCAGTAATGTCACTCACATCATCCTCGTGGCGTCTTTCGCTACGGATAAGGCTCCGTATTGCTGTGACGGAGGCAGAAGATGTGGCGAAGATATGGTCATACTCGGCAGTCGCGGTATGGGGAAGATCAGTGCAGAAGAGAACCTAGGAGTAATATCCGCCCGTCCACGCACAGCAGTTCGACGTCTGTGGCGACGGGCATATCCAATCTGAGCTCTGGAGACTAGCTGATGGCCTGACTGTGCAGTCACAGAAGTTGGAAGTTGTCGATCGTAGCTGGACTCATCCAGCCGACTGACCAGTAACGCGTCCGTACCTAGACATCTGACTATGGCCTCATGGCCAAGCGCATGATATCATGATAGGCCTTTGGTAGACTCACAGCAAGGGAGCGAAACACGCAGCATTGTATGGAGTAAGATATCACCATCTCACCTCCCCTGTCTTAACAAATCAGCAGGGATGATTGGAAAGATGATGTCAGCTTCAGCTTACTTGTCGAGTGTCATCCTGTAGTCGTAGCCACACGGGTTGTCTATCCGGTGCATGATGACTCGGAATACGAGCAAATCATCGTGTCCGTTCTGCAGGAGAGTGTTGGTTCGCAGTGTTCGCCTGATACGATTGGGTGGTGGCCATCCGTGGACATCCATCAATGTTGGTGATCGTCTTCTTTGTGGACATCCTATAGAACGCTCTATGGCGTGTGGCATCCGCATATGGAATATGCTACCTGAATATTGAGATGAAGCTAATGGTGTGCAGAATGTCCTTCAGCAGTTAGTTGGTAAGATAAGCACTCTCCAGTGACTGCGTGTGCGGGTGCCTTGAAGAGAGCATGACTGATTGACTAGGCAACTGGTATTCTCTCGACAATAATCTACTATAATAAAAGACACCTCAGGCTGTTCCTCAATCGCCTTAAGGCACATGCACGTGTATAGTGGTTACCCATTACCAGTTTCCCATCCAGGAAAAATAAATCGGAAAAATAAAAGTTGGTACGGAGTACGCAGGAGAGAATCCTGGTCTTTAGCTGACACTGGCTTGGCTCGAACAATTGATTTAATCTAACCTTCATATATTTCCATGCTACTCTGTAATTCATAACAGCCAATTACTGAATTAATTCTCTGTTGGCTTGCACTTATGCTGCCACTGGCATTGGCCACGTTGTGTTAGACAATATCTGCATCCCAGCCAGGAATCGAATCCTATCCAGACGCAAAGACGTAGTTAATTAAGGGCAATTTGACATCTTCGCAGCATTTTGGTTTAACAACGTCTCCTTTGTTTATCTAGCTGGACGAGAACCCATCTTTATCAAAATACAAGGCCATTGTATGGAGTATGTAGCGGGGACATGACAGATCTGGTTCTGGATTTTAGTACAGTTGGCGCAGTTCAGGGGGTTACCAAAGCTTCAAGATCTACAATTGCGACACCTGTGATTGGGATGTTAGGGTAGACGGTAGACCATATGCCGCTCCCGTAAAAGTCTCTAAACGGGAGCTAGGCTCATCTTCCCAAGGAAATGCTTCCACATTCAACGGCGAAGGAACATTTCTCGCTTTTTGGCTGGTAGAAAGTGAACATATTCATCCAGCAGTTTTCAGAGCCCACATAGCTCCAGGTAAAGTCATTGTCCAATTTCTCGGCTAGCAGATTTCTATCCAAAAGAGGCAGCTGGGGAGTTGAGATTGCCAAGGCTTTGGGCGCTCTTTGCATGGGTTTGGATACAAAGCTGATTGGTATGGCGCCGATTTGTCAAGCGAGACACAACGGTGCTAGGCAAGATTAAGTAGTCACGACGACGGAAGACTGCCGAGCCAGTTTCCTCAGGGACAGAAAGCTAATATTACCTACTACTGAACTGCAATAGTACAGAGTAGACTAGACTACGCGACTACAGAGTATTAGTGAATCATGCGGACGGCCTCAGATGGGGTGGATTGACTCGAAAGCTTTGACAACCACAGATCCCCTGACAGCAGACTCCTACTCCATCAGGTACACTAGTTACATGTTCGGAGATAAAAGGAGTCGACCTTCAGATCGTTCTCCAATACTCCAATTTATTGCTAACTTCAGTCGCGGCACTTGGCGATAACCGGGCCGCTATTCCACTACTGGTAGCAGCCCAGGCGGTTCCTGCCGTTTCGTCTGTGGTGGAATCCAAACTCTCGCGATAGATTCCAAGGTAGGAGATATCGATGAGAAACTATCGTTAACACTAGAATGGCATTTGGTCTACCAGATCCTGGCTCAGTAGAATCCAAGCAGAATACAGAAGAACGTCTCAGCGTTAGGATCAACTAATCTATCTGCTGGTGAGGCATTGGCTGCAAGCCCGCAAACCGCAAGCCACATAAGTTAGTGGCTATTGAATTCTCAGATGATGCTATCTGGACTATTGATCTTACTTTGTGGCAGAATCCTTATTAATAGTGACACTTATGCTTGGTGAGATTCTGCCCATTTCAGGGGTCGCACCCGCTCAGGGTCCAGTCTTACAAGTCACTCCAGTATCCACGACTCCATAGCATGTCTGAAGGTTGAAGGACAATGAAACGCCAAAATAGGCAATTGGTATGAGCCCGTTAACTTGGCCGAGCTGGCCAGGAGGGTCAATGATTGCGCCAATTGGGAATCTGAAAGGTACGTCGGAGTCCTCTCCGCCATCCGAAGAGAAAGGTCTCAAGTTCTCCACCCTGAGGCTTTTACCTTCTGGTGTCAGGAATCAGGATCAAAAGTGGACCCAAGCTTGTAATTTACTGCACCCCTAAGCTCATGAATTTTTCCAGTACAACGTTCTTGGCGATTTGCAGATCCCAAGTCCCAGCCCACAGCCTGAGGCAATCAGGCCAGGCTGAATTCTCCTGGAGAACGGGTAACCCTATGAGCAAGGCGCAGTACCAACACCAACCTTTCTCATCCTTTCCGTTTCAGATCTCGATGCTTCAATCGATGACTCCATGATGACAGCAGATTTACCTATGTCATGTTTGAGATAGATGAATGACAGGAGTCGGTTGCATGGCAGTGCAAGATCCCTAAACTGTGCACTCGTGCAGGGCTTGGCTGCGAATTGCACTAGAGTCGAGACTCGATAATACAGCCATGATGCCATCGATATTTAGTCGGACGCTAATAAGCCTCATTAAGAATAGACCGTGTCGGGCCCGAGCCCGGGGATTGCAAATCTGGTCTCCATTGCAAATTATTATCTATCTACCATTATCTACCACCTACCATTATCTAACCTTTAGACTAGGCCCTAGTACTAGGACCTTTCGACCGGGGCGAGATTGGGCTCTGGCTGTGGGATCCTTGTCACGGATTGCTTTGTCTACCGATTCTCCGACCTGGAATGGACCTAACCAATCAAATACAAAAGTCCAGGTTGCGGCTTGTTCAAAATGGGAGGCTATACGACGAAGTCAGGTGAAGGGCAATGCTTGTGCAGGTCAAGATCTAACCCTCACTCTTCAGTTACCCTCTGCTTCAATGGTCGACGTTTATGAAGCTCTACCTTCTTATCTGCAACTGTTTTACTGCAACCATGGGTACCTAGTCATGGATACCTTGCCGGTATTGAGTAGTTCAAATTTCAGTTGATCTTACGATTCCTGTTGGACCTTACCGATTACCTGACTAGGCAAGGTGTGGTTGGTGGAGAACCAACTCCATCAACATACCTTAGCTATACCACAAAAGGCTAGCGGTATCCTGGTTCCATACAGCTTCTATTATGATTGAGGAATCACTGGCACACTGGTGACACCAGTGACACCATACTTGACACTAACAGAGGGCCTTTGGCCTTTTCCCCACAGACAACCACGTTGTTGTCTCACTCATAACAATCTCCAGTAACACACGTGCTCCTAGCATAGTACAGACTTGAGTTTTGGAATCTCAGGGTTTCGCGCATCTCGCGACAATCCTTGCCTAAGTTCCCTTGTGTAACGCAGGATCTGGACTTGGAATTGCCTGCATCTAATATGTGCCCTCGTAACACTCTGACTATTTTGGGACACCGCCAGATTCGCCGAGGAAGAAGCACGTAGTGTAAGTAAGTTGGAAGAAAAGAAGCATATTGACCGGTCGCTGACCAGTTGCCATCTCCGTCAACACACCTAGGTAATCATCAATGATAATGACGATTTACGGAAATACTAGTCCAAGTAGTCCGTGGTTTATCAGTCCCAACGCAAACTTCGCCTTTTCCTTGATCCACCGGCCCGCGTCGAAGGATTAGGAACCTTGCATGGCACCCCCGCCACGTGATGGCTCTACCAAAACCAACACGCCAGAGTCTTGAAAGGATTCGCTAGACTGCAGCCTGGCTGCGTTGTGTCAGCGTCGAAGGTTTCATCCATGCATCGCTTGCACACCCCATGACGGCATGGCTTCTGCGAGCACAAGTCGAATGTAATGTAAAATCGTGTGGAATGTTGGATGTTGCTTGGTACGGAGTAGGATGTACAAGGGCGAACAATAAATGTAAGGTTCTTTCGATCTGAGGGACTTAGAGCCAATGAGCTTCGGGTTGCAGCCTCAAAGGCTGGTGCCACTGCCCTACTACTACTCAATAGCTACGGAGTAGATGGCACTTAGTACTTCGCTTACAACGGCCATATACTTAGTATGTAGTATCAAGAACAGTTATCTGCCGAAATCCAGGACTCGAACGAAGTCCGTGTCCCAGTCCGTGGTCCGGGACGCTCAAAACCACATGGCCAACTGGCAAGTTCATGGGTGGTTGGCCACGTATCTTACCCTCCATTAACCCATGCTGCCATGCTCACTGCGGCATTCCTGGCTAATGCACTCTAATGCGGATTATGTCCATGTGGAAGTGACGATCATTTTTTTCGGGAAGAAGGAGGGTTAACTATTGCGTATTGGATGGAAATGTCGAGAAATCGTTAGCTCACTGTCGTATGTTCATCTGCAAAGAGGTTACGGAGGACTGGTTTCCCGAGTGATTGGCTAGGTTTTGCAGTGTGGGTTAATTGCAGAATGAGCCGATAGGACTGTTTGCTTGCAAAGAGTGAGGATGATGATAATGGATGGATGCAATCAATTTGCTGGATGCATAACAGATTACTAGAGGGCTGTAGATAACGAGTAGAAAAATGTTTCGGACGTTGGATCCGAGGCTAACCAATTTGGCCTTGGTTAAGACCTTCGCTGATCGTATCGAGGATCGACTGTGGTTGTTGATTTTCGAAGGATGGAGAATACATGGAGACAATTCCCGCAGCCAGAGTACTGTACACACTGGGACAAGCTTCAGAAATAACTGTGAAATTGAGGTATCGATTTGTTCTTTCCTTTAATTTTGCATGTCATAGACTAGGCAGTCGTCCATTAGATGGCGTACTGATCACCCAGATGAAACAAGCTAAGCCTATGCTTGGATTCTCCATAACAAGAAGTGGCCCACTCCTCCTTTGTCGTTGTCATTTTCTCTAGGAGTCCAGGGATACGGACAATGCGTTATTACAGGTGCCGAAATCCGGAGATCTTGACAGGGAAGTGATGTTTGGAAAGTACAGAGGTGGTACAAAATCGACCGGACATTTGGGGCAGATTGCCGGATCTTCCCCCGGAGGGCTGCATAGGTTTCAGTTGATTGTCAAGTGTCAATGCCAACAAACCACGGATGAGGACTAGTGCCGAGAGCACGAGCACGAGCACAGAGTAGACACTGCAAGCGAAGGATGCAAGGTTCTTATGGCATTTATCCACACGTGGAGGTGCTTGTCCACGTTTACGGAGTACCTTACTGCTCCTTACTCCTTAAGCCATGATCCATGCCTCTGTGGTGGAGGAATGTTACTCAAATGTCTGTCTTTAAATAAATTCGAGCAGCATGAACGAATTGTAAAATACAAGACAGGCCCCGAGAATGCATACTCTGCAGACCCTAGGGTACGTAGCTATATTTAACTGCAAATACGGAGGTCACAGCCCTGGGAGGCAGACTCGACACGGGACGAACCTTCTCCAGCATCTAAAAGAGGAAGTTTGCAACTAATGTTTGACTTATGGCTATACAATAGAATTGATCTGTCAGCGAGATGAAAATAGGGAGTTCCCTGAAATGCTATGTGTTGGTTGCGGGGCAGTGTCATGGCCATGAGGGCCAGACAGATGAACTTCTTCTGGTTGGCTCGTTCTAACTTTCAACAAAAGCGATAATCACAAGGGTCGGAATTTGAAACGACCATTTGGAATAACTTCCTAAAAGACCTAGATAGGTATTGAGGGACGACCAATGGCGGAATCCTTTTTCCTTTCTTTTGTTTTTCGCTGTCTGTCAGAAGCCAAATGAGCCGCCCGAGCTGGTTTAACGTTTGGTCCTTGGCAGATGTCTAGGAGCCCATAAAAGTTCAATCAGCATACTAATTGAGTCAAGAATAGGTAATTTTGTTCCGCTTGTGATAGATTCTGTGCCTAGGGCTGACCTGAGCGAAGCCTGAATGCCTTTGTCCCAAGGTGTCAGCGGTGCGGGAGCAGCCTGAGCGAAAAGACCAAAAAAAAGAAAAAGAAAAAAAGAAAATAATCTTCCAGAGAAGAAGTAAACTCAGAATGGATGGAGAAAAGTGGTATAATTAGCACACATTCCATGGGAAAATGCAGCTAAGATGGAAGTATTTCCGAACCAGCCAATCAGAGTCGCTGTTCAACCAACACTTTCAACCTCGTCCTATGGACTGCTATTATTATATTACCCTCTCGTGATTATTTGTTTTCTGTTGCTTTTCATGCTGCTGCATGGTCTAGGATGGCCACTAAACCCTTGCCCGTCAGAAAATCATCTCGTCATCATGACTTTGAGGCACCTATACTCCGTCCGCTACCTCAGAGTGGTAAGTACCCTGCCTTTGTTTTCATATGGAAAGAAACGTTTGAATTGAAACGTGTAGAGTGCACAACTCTATCTAACATAGACGTAGTGTTCAGACAATTCTACAATCCTTTTGATCCCTGAGGCAACTTGACTTCTAAAAGGTGGCTTGGGAATTGAAGATCCAGTCTAGCTTCTTCCCTGTGGATAAGAATCAGCCTAACCAAAAACCGTTGAAGTATATTTGGGACTTGGTTAATCCTGGCTGTACACGTTGTTGGCTCAAGGGTAAAAATAATATTCCAAATCTTTGCATGTCCATGTTTTTCGAATGCGCCTCAGCCGCATGAGCTAATCCGAGCCCTTTCGGTTCCAGTGTGGATGTTGGTGGTCTGCTTATGGCTGAAATGGGGAGGTATTATTATTTTCAGTTCTATCCAATACTATTTTTTTATTCAAATTTCAGGGGAAATTTTGACTTTCCTGTAAGGTATTCTAGCTCTGTGTAATGTAACCTCCGCAATCTGTCCTCGTTCACTGGGGCCCACCATGCTTCATTCTAATTTATTAAACTTTGAACTTTTGATGCTTCACTGATTTCCACCTTCGAGGTCCAGAGTCCTCACCTCAGTCAAGGTTGATTTCCAACGTAATGAGGACTGTTGGAGCTAATGTGGCTCTGCAGTATTTTTACTCTAGTTTTCACACTAGTTCTGCAGCCGGGAAACACATCGATAACAATGTGTACAAACAGTTTTACCGAGTCATCCAAAGTATACCTGGCTAGTAGGCACATAGCCATGCTTGTATGATCACCCTGCAGATTGATCATCAAACCTGCACCTCTCGCTTACTTACATGATTTGTTGCTATGTTTGACCAAAAATAATCATCATCAATAATACCGTTGTTTCAGGTTTTTTTTTTACCCCCTCCTGAATTCTTCACTATCATCTTCATATCAAACCATCCAATTGTGGGCCTGGGGGTGAGGAAGATCTTCTGGAGCAGGCTGCCTTGGTACCTCGCATATCCACTCCGACGGTTCAAACAATCTATATCAACTTCCTCATTCTCACCTCCATCCCCCCAGTCTCTCCAGTCGCTTTGCCACCATTCCGTCAGTTTCATCTTGACTCTTTCCTTTTTTCTTTTCTCCACTGCATCTCTGTCACTTGCATGCGAGGCTTTTTCTCTACAACATCTGATCTTACCCTCCTCGCCATCGACCAATCTCATCGCTGCTAGCTGTTAGGAACGCAACAATAGCTTTCATCACAGCCTACCTCCCCCATATATTGTCCTGCGTACCTGCGACATGCTTAGAGGTGCTTGTTCAAACTCTGAAGCTATATCTTGCTCTCAATCGCCAGTTCACCTCTCCGCATCAATACACTCCTCAAGCACATCTTCCGCAGCGACAGCCTATCAACCACGACGTTCTGCCTCTAAAAGATCATTGTCCTCCACAACAAGTAAACAGACCACTGTGACCATGCGTCGGAGCAATGCAGCATCAGAAATTCCTCTTCCTATCACTTATACACCTACCACTCATCGTATCAGCAAAGCCAAGAAGGGCAAGCGTGTGCATGCTTGCGAATTCCCGGGATGCAACAAGGTTGGTCCTTGGACATCTGACTGTGTCAGGGACATCTACTGACAAAGTCTTCAGGTGTTTACAAGAGCAGAACATAGAAGGTAGCATAGCCTCTCAATTGTGTCACAACAGACTTACTTATCATCTTATAGACGTCATGAATTGAACCACAAGCCTGAAGCTTTATACCGCTGCCCTCATCAGAACTGCAGAAAGGAGTTTCATCGCTCAGACTTATTAGCCCGACACATGGCAAGACAGTAAGTCTTGATCCTGGCAATGGAGCTCTGGCTCATCTGGAGGCACAGCTGACAGTCGACCTCACAGTGAACTCGAGGCACAGATGGAGAGCCCATCGCAGTGGGAGCGGGACACCCAAATTCCCACTATTTCAGAACCCCCTCGAGTATCCAAGTGCATGCCGATAGATCCAGCCATAAACACATATCTCGCTGCCACACAGTCACCAAGCACAATGTCCATCGGGGCCCTGGTAGGCTCGTCCATCAATTCGAGCCTCGCGAGCGACTGCACTATGATGTGGAACCCTATGGACATGCACTCAACTCCTCAGGTATCCATGTATGGCAATCACCAGATTTTCGAGTCAGTTGAAGACACTCGGTTCTACGCAACTCCAGAATCATGCCCGTCGCCCGCCTCGGACGGCACCTCGCTCTCTCTCCCGCCGCATAGCCGTTCCTCACTCTCATCTACCCCAGCTACAATGGTTGATTCGTACCCAAGTAGCATCATTGACTCTGATCTGACGTCTTCGCCGGTTCCTTTGCACTCCACACTACGGGGTTGGGACCCTGCCGAAGCCAACCTCTCCTCAATGATTCCCATCTCTTTGAATGGAAGCCTACTCTCCCCAGTACGTTGCCATGTCTCTCCGTACTACCCAGTCTTGTGAACTAACAGTTTTTATAGCCTATGACCTGCCATTATCCTTCTCCTACATGGACACCCTCACACCATGTCACCTATGATGACCACCCCCATCCCCAAACCGTACCCTTTCAAGCTGTGCCCTGGAAGTCCTGGACGCTATAATCGGTATACGTTTTTTTAGCCGAGTCTACCACAGAAAAGACTACCGCAGGCACCACCTTCGAATAAATCTCGTCGTCTTTCACCATCTATATCACCAAAAGGGCTGGTTGCAAGGACTCTCAGCCTCTATTATATCGTGCACACCCACACCCCATAGCGGTGTCATCAAACAATGTCTCCAATCATCTATCCTCACCTATATCCTCTGATAAAAAACTCATGGGCCAGGCGTATCTTGTACAGCTCGCCGCAATCATATATTCAGGCTTCAGGTGCTCATCCCGTTGGTTTATGCGATGTTCTTTGCTTCATTTATGTCCTTCCCTATGTTGCTTCACGAGCGTATACCCACGATTCGCTTTACAGAACTGCAGTCAATACGATCTTTTTCAAGTATTGTACAATTACTTTTCCTTCATTTTCACGTGTCTCTGGAGAGAACGCCCTTATGATAGAACTTGTTTGGATTCACGGCACTGGTTGATTTGGTTTCATGCTTCGTTGAGAGATAGAGTTTTCTCTTCCTTTAACTGTTTGTCAGTCGATACTGGTGTTGATAACACAATAACAGCGTTTGTCTCTAAACCTCAAAAAAATTGACATATGTCATGCTCTTGCCTCAGGAATCCATTCCAGACCTCATTAGCACTGGAAGATTATGCATATCAGCGTAATTGCCACCCATTATTCTTCCACTCTTTCGCTTTTGACCTGTTAGTCAATCTAATGTCCTCGTTTCGGAGCACATTCCTGCCGTGGAAAAGTGTCTGTGATTCCGACTGACATCTCTGCGACGGGCTGTACTAGGACTGCGCGGCTGCCGTGCGAGAGATTGGGGGTGTTGTGACAAGCGCAGAGATATGATACAGAAAGGATGCTAAATCGAGATATTGCAGTGCAGTATGTCCAAGTTGTATTCTTACAAATGGGCTTTCTTGGTCAGATAGCAGGATGTCATTACTGCGTGGATTCGTTGTGTCTGAGGAGCGAATCTGGTTGGTCAATAGGTGTACTGTGCGTGCAGTCGGGGATTGATATCATCAATGTGGTCGAGGGTTGATCATGGGATCATGATTTCTTTTGCTCGGTATGCCTACTGGGTTTTGTTGTGCTACTGTCGGGCTTCATTAGTCCTATATTTCGTATCTGTGTGCGCGACGGAAGTTTCAACTTTCGTATTAAAAGCGTATAAAAAGTCACCATGTTCCAACGCCCATACCACACTATCCCTATACACTCCGGCTGATTTACAATAAGACTTGCTATGTCATCACAGTATAGACAATAGATAAGCCAGGTCATCCTTGGATGGGATAACCCTGTAGCACCAACCGCACCAGCTCCTATTCAATCCCTGCTCTTCTCGAGTCAAATATTGACCGGTATCACGTTCATCCTCATACTCCACAACACAAGCTCCGACAGTGATGCGCTTCTTCGCTTTTTGCTTAACTCGTCCGCCTATCCCAATGATTTCCTGTCTGAAGTACCCCGGCTTTTCTTCATCACGACTGTTACTTCTTTCTAAGGACTGACCACGGAAAAGTTCATCGTGCGAACTGAGGTGACCATGTCCGCGCGCATTGCCCTGATGATGGTTGTGCGGACTTCCCAAGGGTGACGACTCGTCTGCCTCACACTCCACCTCCAGCTCAATCTCCTGAGCAGCTAAACAATCCTCTTCCCTCCCGCATTTCACCCCTTGACATCCCTCTCCAATCCCTGTGCCCAGGCCTCCTAGATATGTGCTATACCGAGTGCGCCAAGTCCACACACGGCGATAAGTAGTGTCGCTACTGCGTAGGGTTTTGCCGCATGGATAACAAAGCCATACCATATCTTCGCAAGAGCATGGTGAATGTATAAAAGCTGATGCTGTGAAACTGGAAAGGTCCGGCGGCACCTGGGTTTCAGAAGTAGTTGTAGTGGAAGGACTGCGGGTAAGATGGGCGGCTAAGGGTGCCGTACGGCAGGTGGTACACAGGCGGCGAACGCGATCTTTGAGGATATTTCTGGTAGGGGTTTTGATGGTGCAATTCTGTGGACGCCATTAGTCGAGCTCGTCCATGCCACAAGCTCCATTCGGTCATACCCTGCATACAATCCTGGAGCATCTCCGACACTCCGCTACCATATCCCGAGCACATCTACCGACCTTGCCCCTGACCAGTCTACCGGAAGTCAAGGTTCCCTGACTCACAAGCCGGAGCACAGATCTCACGCTGTCAGGAATAGCCGCCCTGCCATCCAAGAGATCCGAAAGAGTTTCAACATACTCATTCTCGCAACGAAGGGTCTGCTTCACCAGCTGATGACGATATGGTGCTAGATTGACATGAAACTGACGGCAAGTTTGGGAGAGTGCATAGAGCGTATTGAGATCGACCTGTCGGGCGATTTCCTTGACTATTCTGAAGCTTCAGTCAGCACCCAGGTGACGTTGGCAGAAACTGCCGGTCAGCAAGGCATACGGATAGCAACTCAAAGCAGCTGAAAACCCATTACGATTCAGTATCTCATGAGAGCCGTCAATTTTTTTATGATCGTGCATCGAATCAGCAGAATGATCATTGTCAGGAAGAGTTGGCGGATCAGAGCCAATAGCCTTCAACTTTGACAATGCAGGTTTATCGGGCTGAAAGTACCCCTGATATGTGCCCTCGTGGGTTCTAACATATACATCGCGGTCATAATCGACAAATACCACCATTATGCCATCAAAAACAGAAGGTAGAAGCAGGACGCGCTCGGCTCGAGGCAGCTCCACAGATGGTAGAGTCAGTCAGGAGCAGAAGAACCATTGAACGACCAAATCCAATATAGACAGATATCACACCGTTAATAGGGAAAGGCTGTCACTTTTGTATAGCAGCCATCCATGCAGACTATACAGTGGATTGATGCGGATGAGAACGATCGCTCCGTTGTCGGCGGGGCGACGCGACGGGGCGCCAGGCTCGTGGTTCGTTTCGGGAATGGAGAAGCGAAGGCGAACGGAAGACCTTAAGTGTGACAAGGCTCCCTTTGAGGCTCTGTATACACAGTCTCTATGACAATACTGCTGGTTACCCGGAGCATCAACGTCTAGATGAGAGATGGTCGTTCTGTTATGACGCCAGTGTCCCTCCGTCTTATCGGGAGGTCACGCGTATCCCTCCCGCACTAAACCAGAAGCAGTACAGCTGCCCCTCATTCCCGAAGAGGAAGGTGACCCCAACTTCTCCACGTTTTTCTGTTTTCCTCGGGGAGATGTCCAGCGTGTCGTCGCAAACAAGCGAATTCGAGACATTTGATGGTGGCAACGGACGGTATTGATGATGACAGGAAGGTACTTCATGCATGGTATATCTCAAATAGTGCTCCGTATGTTTATTCTGCGAATGTCGCAACGGTATTCCCAAGTTCAACCTACCCCAATACTGATAAGGTTACGGTTGGACTCCAGCGGACGGCGTAAAGGAGCGGAGCATCCCGATAGTAATAGTAGTAGGGCCCTATGAGTCTTCATCTGTTGTCCTACTTAAGAGTCGCCCGCCCCTCATCGTTTAACCACCGTCTTCTCGCTTGCTCAAGCTCACGGTCTACTGCTCTCCGTTTGCCCTTGCCATTTCTCTTCAAAATGCCTCTCAACTCCCACGCTGTTTATTCCAAATTGAACCCAGACTTTGTCCCGTTTGCTAGTAGAAGGAGTACTGTCCACAGTACCAAAGGCATCGTAACATGTACTCAACCTCTGGCAGCCGCTGCGGGCCATAGAATCTTGAAGGAAGGAGGAAATGCTGCGGTATGTGTGCAACGGGACATTTCTCCGGGCATCAGTTCCACTGACTATTACGTATCACCAGGACGCTGCTGTGGCGGTGGGTAAGTGCTGAATGCAATGAGCGATGATGACCAGATCTAACTCGTTTCAAATAATAGCCGCCGCATTGAATATCACCGAGCCTTCATCAACCGGGATTGGTGGAGACATGTTCTGTCTCTTCTATGATGCAAAGTCAAAGAAAGTTCATTCACTCAACGGTTCTGGCCGATACCCCGCCAACGCGACGCTTGAGACGATCAGAAAGGATTTGAACGTCGATGCCAATGAGAAGAGGAGCATCCCAATGACCAGCGTCCTATCGGTGACCACCCCCGGCGCAGCTGCTGGATGGGTAGACACAGTGGAGAGATTCGGCAGTGGCAAGCTGTCCTTGGAGCAGATTCTAACACCAGCAATTGAATTGGGCGAGCAAGGATTCGCGGTGTCAGAATTATCCTCCTACTTTGTAAGTTTCATCTTTTTTAATTTGTCCCGCATTTGTAGTATAATGTATCATTCTGACAGCTTCTCAAGTGGCGTGAGAGTGAAGATCTGCTACGAAATGCATCTCCAAATTTTCGGGAGATGCTCAAGCCTGATCCGAAAGCCAAAGATGGCGCTAGAAGCCCCCTTCCAGGTGAAATCATGAAGAATCCGACATTGGCCAAGACCTTCCGAAAGCTTGCTGCGGAGGGTAAGAAGGGGTTCTATGAAGGCGAAGTTGCAGAAGAGCTGGTCAAGGTCGTCCAGGACCTGGGTGGCTATATGACCCTGGATGATCTTAAGTATCATGCTGAGACCGGAACACAGAATACTGAAGCTATCTCACTCAAATTCACGGGCCAAGATATAGTTAAAAAGCAGACCGATGGAACGGACGGTGAAGCAAACCAAGGGGTGGAGATATGGGAGCACCCACCCAACGGCCAGGGCATCGTTGCTCTCATGGCCCTGGGTATTCTTGAGGAACTTGAAAGGACGGGAAAGATCCCTGTATTTACCGAGGATCAGCACAACTCGACAGAGTACCTTCACGCTGTTATCGAAAGTCTTCGAATTGCTTTTGCCGATGCTTCATGGTGGGTCACGGACCCAGATGTGGAAAAGGTACCGTCGAAAGAGCTGATCTCCAGGGAGTACCTGGCCGAACGGGCGAAGCTGTTCAACCCGGAGAAAGCGGCAGCCATCGTCGATCACGGTAGTCCAGCTCACAATCACTGCGACACTGTCTACTTCGCCGTGACTGATGAAGAGGGCAACGGTATTTCCTTTATCAACAGTAACTACGCTGGATTTGGTAGTGGGATCATTCCGAAAGGTTGCGGCTTTACGCTACAGAACCGCGGCGCCAACTTCTCTCTGGACCCAGCTCATCCTAATGCGTTGGCTCCACGAAAGCGACCGTACCACACAATCATTCCTGCCCTGATCACCAATTGCTCAGATGGCTCTCTCCACTCTGTTTACGGGGTCATGGGTGGTTTCATGCAGCCACAGGGCCATGTCCAGGTTCTTCTCAATATGCTTGCGTTCAACTATCATCCTCAAGCAGCGCTGGATGCTCCACGGATCTGTATCGCGGCTGACTCTGAGCCTGGCAATCAGACCATCTATATCGAGGAGGGTATTAGTGGCGAAACGATTGAAGGCCTCAAGCGGCTTGGACATCAAGTCAAGGTCTTGAAAGGGTGGCAAAGGGGAATGTTTGGTCGCGGACAGATCATTCGCTGTCATCACGACGATGGCCAGTTGGTCTACAGTGCGGGAAGTGACCCCAGAGGAGATGGGATGGCGATCCCTGCAGTATGAAATAGTTGACTCAGCTTTCTGATACCTATGAGTCAATGAACGTGGACCTATCGCAAGTCTCCTCTCTGAAAGATAGACTTGCAAGATGATTAGGCCATCTTGTAGCAGTGGATGCCAATGTCTCCCCAAGCTTCGAAATATTGCTAATTTACGCATGGCGCGGGCGTAACCGTTTAATTCCCTGTGATATCGTTTCCTGTGCATGTTAGGTGACCTGCTTTTAGCATCAATCGGCTTCTTGTGTACGCCGATATAGCAAGGTACCCTCAAGATTGCCTAAGGTTCTTTCGGATCACTTGTCTCCATCTACTACCCAAGGTAACATGCCACCTCAAAAATAATAGGTATCTTGCATATCGACGAATCCTTCCTCTCGAATATGGAGTGGACGCGGAGAGCTTGAGATCGCTCATTGATCCCAAGAGTTCTCAGCACAGTTGTGCATAAATGAGGATTTCATTCTACCGAAGCAATAAACTTGATCGGCTGGCTTATTAATCATTAGTCATTACGAGAGAGTTTGAGACCGTCGTCGATTGAAATCCTGGAGAAGTGGGTATAGTGAGGGAACCAAAAGCGAACCGTTTATTCGGGCCTTCCCAGAACCATAACTTACCCCGCCTCGTACCTAGGCACTATATAAGGCTTTGCGCCTTGATTCGCGGACGAGCTGGATTCGAGCAACGTTGAAGGACAAACCGCCATAGATTCCGTATTATCTCATTGATGTCGAACGACCCCAAACTCCCTTCCAGTATCCCGGGATTCCTGGCGGGATACAAGGAGAATTACGTTGAAGGATGGGCTGAGCTCTGGGATAAGAGTAAGGGTAAACCTCTCCCCTTTGACAAAGGATTCCCCAATCCAGCATTGGAGGATACCTTGATCGAGAAGCGCACTATCATCGGAAGCCCCATTGCCCGAGATGCGCAGGGCAACACGTACCGGAGGAAGGCATTAGTCCCAGGGTGCGGAAGAGGTGTCGATGTGCTTCTCCTAGCCAGTTTCGGGTACGATGCCTACGGTCTGGAATATAGCGCCACTGCCGTGGAGGTGTGTAAAGAGGAACAGGCAAAGAATGGGGATAAGTATCCCGTACGGGATGCGGAGATTGGTCAAGGCAAAATCACCTTCGTGCAGGGTGATTTCTTCCAGGATACTTGGTTGGAGAAGCTGCAATTGCCTCGCAATTCTTTCGATTTGATCTACGACTACACGGTATGTGGATCTCAGTCCAATGCACCCGGCCTAGTGTCTACTTTCTTTCTCAGGAGCAGAGTCAGCTAGCTTCTATATCGCAGTACTGTGGTTTTCTCGCTAAATTGCTGAGTTTGGTAGTTCTTTTGCGCCTTGAACCCGTTAATGCGCCCGCAATGGGCGCTCAGACACACCCAGCTTCTGGCAGATTCGCCGCGTGGGCATCTCATTTGCCTTGAATACCCAAGGCACAAGGATCCGTCACTACAGGGCCCTCCATGGGCCTCTACATCCGAGGCCTATTTGGCACATCTGAGCCACCCTGGCGAAGAGATCCCGTATGATGCAAACCGTCAATGTAGCATTGACCCATCAAAAGCGCCAAGCCCACAGGGGCTTGAGCGAGTGGCATATTGGCAACCAGCTCGGACGCATGAAAATGGGAAGAATGCGGAAGGAGAGGTCCAAGACCGAGTATCGATCTGGCGCCGCCCGAACTAGCTCATCAATCCTTTTGTTCTTTGTGGCGTAATTCGGAACCCTGACAACGATCCTGAGACGCTTAAGAGCAATTAGCAGCTTCGAGAACCAGATATCAAATCGCATGTTTCTCCCTTGTAGAATGGCTGCTCTATGATTGTTTCGTAAGTGCATTATAATGCTCTCCAAGCCCGTACGTATGCCGGTAGTATGCCAACCAGATGACCCGCTTATTTCTTTCCTCCTCATCAATTCCATCCATATTGCCGGCTTCGATCTTCTCTATCCTGCCATCGCCTTGAATGACATTAATGTTAACTCCATACGCCCGAGCGATTGCCTGCAGCTCCAGCTGTCCTCCCCACTCCGCCGTAAGCTTGATCTTCCGTGTATACGAATCCAACGGCTCCTCCATAAAGGGCTCGAAGTCATCCTTGTGCTCGACGATGAAATCCGCTGCCACTGCTCGAACCGCTCTGTAGCCATCATGTTTGGGCGAAGCAACCGTATCAATCCGAGACTGTGTCTGGGGTTGAATGACTATCCTTTGTGGATCAGGCCTTAGCCCAAGCCCTGATTCGTCCAACTGATTGGCAATAGCTGAGTACAGACAGTGCCCATCTGGGTTGATTTCCACCTCTTTCAAGCCGAGCCGTTTGTAAACAGCCTCCATCACCTCCTTTTCGTTACCACGATGGTCAACCTGTTGTGCGGCCTCTTCTGCGGCGAGCGCCGACTGAGCCGCCTGTTCCGCTGCCCGACGTGCCAGACGAGCTTTCTGTCGATTTGGTTTCTTCGTACGTGGGGCGGAGGCAGGTGTGGAGGTCGCAGTCGACTCGGTCGTTGAAGGCTCCGGGAGGCTGTCTGTGGCTTGTGTACCATCTGGCGTGGGTTTCTCTGCTGTATCTGCATCTTCAACATCGGAATCTCGAAGACTAAGGTCCTCGAAGCTAGCGACTGGCTGGATAGATTCGCCGTTGAGCGCTGCAATTTCAGCTTGGTGCCGATCGGAGAGCTCGCGCTGCAGTCTCTCGCATTCTTCATTTATTCCTCGACGTGTCTTCTTTGTAGCCGATTTCTTCTTCTGTGTGATGCGCGCCTGAAGATCTTTCTGCTCTTTGCGATGTCTCGCTAATAGCTCTTCCATTTTTGGATGAACGCAGGCAAAATGCAAGGTAAAGCGTAAAATCTATAATCTTCGGGTATTGAGAGCAAGTCTAAAGGAAATATGCGAGACTGTACATGAAACCAATCAAAAGGTGCTGAAACGATAATGTCATCTATGGTACCAACGCCATGCAACTGTAGAACAATTGCAACTCAAGACAAATATCATGAAACAGCACTTGGCCCCCACAAGCGCCCAGACAGCCCTGTATTTTCCTAGATTAGGCATAGCGTCTATTCGGTGCTTCTGTTGTTCCTGCTCCGAACAGCCTCGGTATTCTTCGCCAAGCCGTGCAACAGTCTCTCGGTCGTCGGATAAGCATCGTAGCTAGACTATATGAGGAGGGCATTTCTCGCCTCGACCATGGCGAAGACACATCTCCCTTGAAAGATTCTTCAGAACTCATTCCCTTCATTCGTTTCTATTTTTCTTCGCCTTAGAATCATTTTTGACACTATTGCCATGGATACCCAGAGCCTCTTCAATGTGGAGGTTAGTATTGGTGCTCATTGCTTGCGCGCCAACATTTTGCATATTGCTAACAATTATGTAGGGCAAAGTGGTGCTGGTCACCGGCGGAGCCAAAGGCATTGGGCGCATGATTTCCGAAGGTTACGTCACCAACGGCGCAACAGTTTACATCTCGTCTCGAGATGCCAAGGCTTGCGAGAAGGCCGTGCAGGAGCTGAATGCTATTGGCCGGGGAAAGGCGTATGCTATTCCCGCGGACTTCTACAAGGAGGAGGAATGCAGGAGGCTAGCTGAGGAGATTGCCAAGCGCGAAAGCAGTAAGTTGGTTTTGGGAGCCCTGCTCAGGCGGAAGGCTAATCTCATGCTCTACCAGAGCTTCATGTCCTCGTGAACAACTCCGGGTCAAACTGGGGTGCTCCTTACGATGAATATCCCTCGTCTGCCTGGACCAGAGTTCTCACCCTGAACCTTCAACGAGTCTTTGATCTCACCAAGCTCCTTACGCCTCTTCTTGAGAAGGCTGGTGCGCCGAATGATCCAGCTCGTATCATTAACATCGGTAGCATTGATGGGTTGAGAGTTCCGGCTCTAGAGACGTTCGCGTACAGCGCTAGCAAGGCTGGCTTGCACCATCTGAGCCGTGTTCTCGCACATCACCTTGGCAGGAGGAATATCACGTTCGTACACCTTATGCTGATTCCGTGCGTCGAAAAAGGCAACTAATATGGCTTCTCGCAGATCCAACACCCTGGCTTGCGGTCCCTTCGAGAGCAAGATGATGGCCGCCACGTTGGAGAAATTCCGGGATTCTATCGAAGGTGCTAACCCACTGGGCCGTATTGGCACGCCTCAGGACGTCGCTGGTGCTTGCCTTTTCCTCAGCAGTCGGGCTGGTGCGTACATCAATGGTGCGACAATCACGGTGGACGGTGGTAGCGCGATTGCTGCGAAGATGTAGACAACATACACAACCGGCTTAGCGCAGACTAGAAAAGCAAAAATGTTCGAATGCACACGCTTATCATGACCTATTCAAGGAGGTGTTGCCGAGATTATCTGAGATTATTTCCCTGGTTGTGGCTGCCTTGCACTGTTACGAGCAGTTGAGCAGGGGTTGCATGCAACAAGTCTCGACCTCTGGCAATAAAAATAGCTAAACAGGGTCAAAGATATCCACGTGTCTAATCTAACTTGTGCACTTCAGTCGATCGCTGGGGGTTTGCATGATACTTCTGTCCGCGAGATAGCCACCCTAACCCAGTTCAGCGAGCGGAATATTGCCTTGGCGTGGATAGACCATCCCGACTCCTCAGCGTCAAGGAGTCAACTGAGCAGATCTTCTGATGCCATCGTACCGTAAAAGTTGGGATAGGTAAACGCAGGTCTTGCCTTGACCCAATTGAGGTTTCCAGGCTGACAGATCGTCCTTTGCGACTCTCAGATCTCATCATTTCCAGCCCGATGGCGGTGGCTCAGTAAAAATATCTTGAGAGCTCGTATTCCGACATTTGTTAAGCAGTGGATGAGATAATTGCCTCTTACATCTGAAGCTTTATCGACGCAGGGGAGCTTCATAGTCGCGTGGGGTTGCTGTTTTGTGAGCTTTGGATTGGTCCAGCAAATCCCTCAGCTAACGCGCTCTATACTATAAAGCTTTAGATGGGCGAATTCGGTGAGAGTCTAATATATTAACGTTCTACTTCAGGGCCACTTAATTGAACGAAACGAAAGCCTCTAAGAGTATTCGGACTAGCATCGGTTCCTGGACTCAACCTAGAAGTATCGACGACCTGGTTGCGAGGGTATATCTCAAGTTGCGGTCAAGATCTATCTTGAGGCAAGGAATGTGGAAGCCACCACTTAATTTCATAACCTTGCATTGTGCGTTAACCTTATCTGACTTACATCATTCTGTGCAAGCTCATCGGAAATTAGATGCATACATTGTTACTCTGGGCATCTTAGGGATTGTTATCCTCTATCCGTACGGCAATCTCAGTGTAGTCGATGCCTACCTTTTCGGAGTGAGCTCCTCGACAGAATCAGGACTGAACCCGTTTGTTGACCTCACTCCGAAGTCCATGGAGAACACTTGCTGATGAAAATCCGAGCAAAAAAGTGTTGACGTGAAGGAGCTGAAGACCTATCAACAGCTATTTCTGTACTTTGTTCCCATTATCGCCAACGCCGGTTTTATCAATGTTGTAGTGGTCGTTGTGCGTCTGCACTGGTTCGAGAAGCGTCTGAAAAAGCTGGGTATGTGTTACAGCTCATCTATCGCATATTCAATCTGATCTAGGCTTTGTTGTTGCTAACTTCGTGAAGCACCTACTCTTCTGCAATCAGAATCATCACGCTCGAAAGATGCAGAAGCGCGACCAGCCAAGTTTAATGCCGATGAGCCTCCAGAAGCCAATACAGGGCAGTTGCACTCGAGCACTCTGTTTGATAATCAGCTGAAGCTGAATAAGTGAGTTCTTCCACTGACTTGTTTTAATTACGAGTGGGTTGTCTAAGCTTCAAGGCGGTTTTCAGGGAATATAATTGCATCGTCAAAGACAATGACAACAACGGCGGCGACAACTCGACCAAACACAGACAGATTTCCTTTGCAGAAGACTCAAAGGCTTTACATATACCCTCGCCGCGCGAACTCGATAGAGGTAATTCCTGGTTTTGAGTTGAGGAACTCAGTCCCGGCTAACAGGGTCTAGGTCATGCTATCACCGAGATAGACGACCACGGTATGATCTCTAGAGAGGTGTATCTTCAAGAGAGATAAACACTAATACATCTGTCAAAACCAGGCAATTTCAAACCCACCGATGATGAAGATCATCAAACGGATATAGCTCGCCACCGAACTTTGGTCAGCGGCATCCCGCTGGAGCGTGTGGCTTCGTCAATGTTTGTGCTAGGGTCTTATCCCTCTAGATCTCAAGAGCGACAGTCGAGGAGAACCATCCCCCTTGCTAAAGACCCGGAGCTGCCGCGCCTTTCCTCACAAGCCAGTCTCGGCAGAAACTCAACGTTCTACAACCTGACCTCAGAAGACAGAGAGGCGCTGGGAGGAATAGAGTATCGCAGTCTCAAGCTACTTCTGAAGATAACATTTGGTGAGGGCCGACTTATCTCATACTCGAACGGAGAGACTGACATATGAGCATAGGCTATTTTGTTGGCCTCCATGTCTTTGGTGTCATTTGCCTGGTGCCTTGGATTCAACATGCGGATCCCAAATACAGGGACTATCTGAAGGAATGCGGACAAGGAAACGTTTGGTGGTAGGTTTGCTTCTGCATGAGCATATGGCAGTCCAAGATCAGCAAGGCTTACTATGCTCGCTGCCGGCAGGGCCTTGTACACGTCCCAGACGATGGTTGACAACCTAGGAGTCACACTCACTCCTGACTCGATGATCTCGTTTCGAGACGCGGCATTTCCGATGTTCATCATGAGTTTTCTCGCCTACGCAGGGCATACTATGTACCCCTGCTTTCTACGCCTCATCATCTGGATCATGTACAAATGCGCCCCGGAACATTCGTCCCTCAGGGAGCCGCTGAGCTTCTTGTTGAATTATCCACGCCGTTGTTACACGCTGCTCTTTCGTAGCCGACCTACATGGGTGCTCTTTGGAATCCTTTTTGTGTTGAACTTTGTGGACGTCTTGCTCATTGTGCTGCTTGATCTCCATAATCCAGCCGTCAACACTTTATCCGGTGGGCAGCGCGTCCTCGCGGCCATTTTTCAGGCTGCTTCGGCACGCCATACCGGAACTTCGTCCTTCAACCTCGCAGAAGTGAACCCTGCAGTTCAATTCAGCTTACTAGTCATGATGTATATTTCGATTTTTCCGATTGCCATCAGCATCCGTGCTTCAAATACGTACGAAGAACGTGCTCTTGGGCTATATCCCTCTGATCAGGATGAGCTGGATGAGAACAATGGCATGAATTACGTGCTAACGCATATGCGCAATCAACTCAGCTTTGATCTTTGGTATATATTTCTTGGTATATTCTGTATCTGTGCCACCGAGGCGCGGAGGATCATGGACCCTTCGGAACCTGTTGGTTTCCAATCTTGTTTCCGTTTTAGACCTCGCACCACTGACTTCTTGCAGGCCTTTAGCGTGTTTTCCATATTCTTTGAGATTGTCTCTGCATAGTGAGTACAGTATCTATTCCTTGCCTTCCCCGAAGATGTCTGATCTATTGCAGTGGAAACGTTGGTCTCAGTCTGGGATACCCCAATGTGACAACCTCATTCTGTGGACAGTTTAGCGTCTTTAGCAAAATCGTCATCTGTGCCATGATGATACGAGGACGCCATCGCGGGCTGCCAGTTCAACTTGATCGTGCGATACTGCTTCCTGGTGAACGCCTTGCGGGAGATAACAGACTCGTTGCTGGGTCTTCTGCTGGACGTCGATCTCAAACACTGAACAGTTTTAGACGATACCATACGAAATAGTGAAGCGGCGTGGGGATATGGAAGAATAATCGAGGAATGACATCTCCAAGCGAATAGCTAGAATTGATATTGGATTGGTATTGTTGATACCTCTGGTAAAGGCCTTCGATCTATCATATGCACCCGTGGTCGACACTGGTAAATTTAACACAACCGTTTGATCGTAACCAACCGATTTCGATGTATTTCCCTCTTATTCTTCGCTCCGATCTGTTACTTATGATTTGTTGATCCGATAAA
This sequence comes from Aspergillus udagawae, assembly GCF_001078395.1. NCBI lineage: Eukaryota > Fungi > Ascomycota > Eurotiomycetes > Eurotiales > Aspergillaceae > Aspergillus > Aspergillus udagawae. Next base: position 582,455 of record NW_025091268.1, read on the forward strand.
ATTTATTTCATTCGGCCCCTCCCCCTCCATTTGCACGTTCTCAATTCGAGCATATCCTTGTCATGATTGCTATCGATAACTTTCTTTGACTCTGTGGATACCCTATCTACGGGCTACGAAAGATAGTAGTGATGAGCGGCAATGATGTAGTGATGGATCCCTGTGGAGCGGCGACATCATCAGTTCACTATGCCGTCATACCAGCACAATGAACCTCTTTATCATTGTCGGAGTTGAATTGTTCAGGAATTACTCAGAAAGTCCAACTTCGGAAGTCACTTGGACAGAAAAAGAAAGAAAGCCAAATCAAGCGGAATCCGAAGGGGAAAAAAAAAGAAAAACAAAAGTGAATCCCCCCACGGCGCACGTTGTCATTCCTCCGTCCGTCGTCTGTGGTAACTAATAATTGATCGGTGTGGCCAATTCGTGTGGAACTCCCCTTTGTCTATCTTTTCCCCTTCGTCATTTATCACTGAGGACTTTTCACACTGTATTGCAATCTGGAATTCTGACACCAAGCATATAGCAATTTTTAAGGGACACAGAAAGAACGCCACGGACGACTTTAGGCGCGGTCATTGATCTCTCGCTTTCCCTCGTTCAGCCCAACAATCCTTGCTCTGATCATTCTTTTAGCCTTTTTGACTCCGAGATCCATTCCATTTATTCTTCCACGACCGCCAGACGATGAGCTCGTCCAATACACAGCATCGACGAACGAATTCTCTCGATCCATTTTCTGATCCTGACGTTTATTATGGAGACGAGGATTCAGTTGCGCGGATTCGGGACCGCCGGCGTGCGTTTTCTTCGGTGAGTTACAACATGCTTACGAGACGTCGGAGACCGGGGCATTTTACTAATCGATCTCGGTAATACATAGACTTTGAAAGCATTCAACCGCGAGGATATCCAGGACCTTCTGGGCAAGATTCCTGCCAGGAGAGGCAGCCATGGTACGTATCCGAAGCCCCTGCGAAGAACAAACTGGGAACAAAGTTGCGGTGACTGACCCGCACGTGCTCAACAGATGAGCTTTCAGCACATCCACGAAAGTTCCTTATCGATGTCGACACAACCCTGCAGAGCTTGCTGGAACGGGAGGATACGGACAGGAACATGCAGATAACAATTGAGGATGTTGGTCCGAAAGTATGTGACCTGGTCTTCTCATTGGCCCCGAATGGTGCAAGTCATATTTCGAGCGACGGCTGATTTGTGCTGTTCAGGTGTTGTCCGTAGGAACTGCTGCGTCATCGGGGTACAACCGATTCGATGTGCGAGGAACGTACATGCTTTCCAATCTTCTCCAGGAGCTCACCATCGCCAAAGACTATGGGAGGAAGCACATCATTCTCGACGAAGCTCGTTTGAGTGAGAACCCCGTTGCGCGTCTATCTCGCCTTATCAAAAATTCATTTTGGGACGCTCTTACTCGTCGCATTGATGGTTCCAATATTGAAGTCGCCGGCAGGGATCCGAAAGATTGGACTGATGACCCGCGGCCCCGAATTTATATTCCCCCCGGTGCTCCCGAGCAGTTTGAGTACTACAAGGGGATTGCCCAGGAGCACCCCGAGTTGCGACTTGATGTGCAGATGCTCGACGCGAAGATTACACCGGACTATGTGAGGGACCTTAACTCTAAGCCGGGGTTGCTGGCGTTAGCAATGCAGAAGAAGTACAATGAATCTACCCAAAAGACCGAATACGTTGGTGTGCCGTTTGTTGTCCCAGGAGGCAGATTCAACGAGTTGTATGGGTGGGACAGCTACATGGAGTCTCTAGGCTTGTTGGTTAGCAACAGAGTGGACTTGGCCAAAGCCATGGTCATCAACTTTTGCTTCTGTATCAAGCATTACGGCAAGATATTGAATGCCAACCGCTCATACTACCTCACTCGCTCTCAGCCACCGTTCTTGACCGACATGGCCCTGCGCGTCTATGAGCGTATCAAGAACGAGCCGGACGCAATGGAATTCCTTCGCAACGCAACACTCGCTGCGATTAAGGAATACTACAGCGTGTGGACGGCTGCACCGCGTTATGACGAGCTGTCGGGTTTGTCCAGGTACCGTCCGGAAGGAAGGGGCGTCCCTCCCGAAACCGAACCGACCCATTTCACGCATATCCTCACTCCTTATGCTGAAAAGCATGGTATGGGGTTCAAAGAGTTCGTTCAGGCTTACAATGAAGGCAAAGTCGAGGAACCTGAGCTCGACGAGTACTTCTTGCACGATAGGGCCGTCCGTGAATCAGGCCACGATACCAGCTACCGTCTTGAGAGAGTTTGCGCTAATTTGGCCACGGTAGACTTGAACTCTCTTTTGTACAAGTACGAGGTCGATATCGCCAGGATTATCCGGACCTATTTCAAAGACAGGCTTGAGATTCCTCCTGAATTCCGCACTGAGTCGACCAAGGATATTGAAAGCGAGTCATCCTCTGTGTGGGATCGTCGTGCAAGAAGACGCAAGGTGCGGATGGATACCTACCTCTGGGATGATGAGAAGGGCATGTACTTCGACTATGATACGGTTCTGCAGAAGCGGACGACTTATGAGAGCGCCACGACATTCTGGGCCATGTGGGCCGGACTTGCGACACCGCACCAAGCGGCAGAAATGGTGAGGAAGGCTTTGCCCAGATTTGAGGTCTATGGGGGTCTGGTTTCCGGAACTGAGGAGTCCCGCGGTGCTGTTGGTCTTGACAGGCCTAATCGGCAATGGGACTACCCGTACGGCTGGGCTCCGCAGCAGATGTTGGCCTGGACGGGACTGCTGAGATACGGCTACCAGGAGGAAGCTGAGCGTCTGGCCTATAAGTGGTTGTATATGATTACCAAGGCCTTTGTTGACTTTAACGGTGTTGTCGTCGAGAAATACGACGTCACTCGGCCTATCGATCCACACAGGGTCGATGCCGAATATGGCAACCAGGGTGTAGATTTCAAGGGTGCGCCTCGAGAAGGGTAAGTGTCTACGTCTTTCAGCCACTCGCACCAGATGACTGACGATTGGATACAGGTTTGGCTGGGTTAACGCCAGTTATGTGTACGGCCTAGAGTTCCTAAACGCCCATCAACGGCGCGCGCTGGGAGCCATCACCCCTTGGGATACTTATAGCAAAGCTATAGCTGCGCAGGACGCTTATTAGAATCGGTGATTCCACGCTTACTACTTCCAGTTTTCAGGTTCCTCCTGTCTTCGGAGCACCTTCTACTACTGGTTAGAGAAGCATCCATCATGATTTGAGGCAGTTTGATTTCTCGTTTCGTTAGTTTATCATTTTAATCGCTAAATTGCGGCTCGTTTCTCAATATCCAATTCGAGTGGATCGGATGCAGAAGACCCTTTAGGCACCACGGAGTTTGATGTGGTTCTTGATTTTGCAGATGCTATCCTCGCGTCGTTCCAGTCGGCATGTTTCTTCCCAAGCCATATCAGCATAAGCAGAAAGGAATGAAAAATTGTTTTCCTCGTCTAGCTCTGTCTTACCATATGAATATCTTTCTTTCCCAAGTTACAGTCATTTACTCAAATTGCCATCTGTTTGCGAGGAGACGAAATAAGTTTTCTCCGGCAGGAACATCCACATAGATTACTTTTATAAGTATGATCGATCCAGATCTCAATAACATCATCTCATTCACAGGTTTTGGATTCCGATGAATTTAATACCTTCATAAAGACGTTCTTCACATTACCAAACCTGCGTGGGAGACAAAGAAGATATCTCCGCCTCACAACAGTCAGAAGGACGTCATCTCCGCTTACTCGTGCCTTGGAGGTAAAGACGCTATCTCCGCAGTCAGCAGGATGCATCTCCGCATACCCCGAGATTGCCGTGTTGCATCTAAAAAAGTGCCATCCAGCGTGGTCCTACGTATAGAAATAAAACACAAGTCTTCTCAAGATGCACACCCACAAGCTCAATCCAAAAAATCCTTCGCACCGACAATCATGTCTCCCATTGACAAGAACACTCCCGCCCAAGTACTAGTCCACAACTATGCCAGCCATATCAAAGGCAAAGTCATCCTCACCACCGGTGTTTCCCCGGCAGCCTAGGCAGCCACTTCGTGCAGTCCATCGCGGCCGCCGAACCAAGGTGTCTTATTCTCGCCGGCCGCAACAGGAGCAAAATCCAGCAGACTGCCGACGAGATCAAGGCCTCGCATCCAAACGTCGAGACCCGTCTCGTGGAAATCGATCTGGCTTCCTTGGAAAGCATCCGGCAGGCAGCTGCGGAGATCAACTCGTGGCCTGATATCCCGGCGATCGATGTAGTGGTTAACAACGCGGCCATTATGGCCACGGAGTATGCGCTTTCGCGGGAGGGGGTGGAGTCGCAGTTTGCAACGAACCATCTAGGGCCGTTCCTGCTGACGAACTTGATTATGGGGAAGGTTGTGGCGGCGGGGAGCCCCAGGGTTGTCATGGTTGCTAGTGATGGGCACCGGTTGAGTGGGATCAGGTTTACGGATTATAACTTTGATGTGAGTGGTTGTTTGTTCTTCTGCACGGATGCTTCAAAGGGTTGTGAGCAGAGCTGATGTCTGTTATCAGAATGGTAAGGTATACAATAGATGGCTTGCATATGGGCAGACCAAGACGGCGAATATGCTCATGGCCATCTCTCTGGCTGAAAAGCTTGCGTCCCGGAATCTTCTCGCGTTCAGTCTGCACCCGGGTGTGATCTTCACAAATATTGCGAGCCACCTTGAAGATCTGAACTCGAGTTTTAAGGAGCTCGGTATGTGCTGTTCCCTAGCTAGTCTCATCGTTCTTTTGAGTCTGACTAACAGAGCAGGCGCTCTCGATCGCGCGCAGGGCAACCCCGAAGGGTGGAAGGGACTGGACCCGAAACCATTGGAGACAGGCGTCTCGACCCATATCTATGCAGCCTTTGATCCTGACCTTGCTGGTAAGAGTCCTGCTATGCAATTGAGTTTCTCAATCTGACACAACCTAGAACACAACGGCAAGTACCTGATCGATTGCCATGTTGCAGACCCGTGGGTCGACACAGTCAAGCCATGGGCTACGAGTCCGGTCGAAGCTGAGCGATTATGGAAGCTGAGTGAGGAATTAGTAGGCGAGAAGTTCACATACTAGTCCAAGTTCCTGTTCCAGCAATATACCTCGTGACTGTTTGTTAGATGTAAATGTAATCTGACCTACGATTTGCATGTGAAGTTTCACAGAGTAGAGTAGAGCATCTCCGCCTCCAAGCGGAAATATGCCAAAATAGGCACCATACATCACCCAGCTGGCGAGACACGCATATCAAGTAGTCAGTATCGAGTCATCAACCAGACAGGCGATGATGGCATTTTCGTCGACAATGAAACGGAAACAGGACGAATTCCACCTCCTTGTTTTCCCGAGGCTGATTTTCGTGATCTTTTGGACAGATGCGAGTCACTCCTGGAGGAAGCGTCCCGGGCCTGTGATTGGTGCTCGCTGGGCCGAGGTTGATGCCTACCTAGGTACCTCAGGTAGTTTTCTCCATATGTATGGCTATTTGTTTCATCTTGGATACGGAGTCATGCCGAAGTATCTAAGACTTTGTACAATATGGTATTCTTATATCTACTTTCTCTGATAAAATGGGACTGTTTACTTGAGGCACTATGCTGTGATGGGGTATCACTGCCTGAGGCTTTATACACCTGAGGTTGTGTCATGATTTAAGCTCTGCGACGGTAACCGTACGTAGACAGGTAAGGTATGTGGGGTACAATTACCGGGGTCTGACATCGATACATGAGATGACTCAGATTCTGATATCGGCACCGAGTTCACCGAATTGTAGAAGGGCAGGAACAATCGGGATATATTCCTTTTCAGCATAGTACGCTATCCAGGATTTGATAATGTTTGAGAAGGTCACTGAAGCTCCGAGAATCGGTGTCAAGGAAGTGTTCTTTTAAGCTGTCAGATGCTGGAGTACGATCTACCTTAGGTATCTTTGATACTGTTACGTACCTGTATTGTTATGACAATCTACCTAGCACATGTCTTTATGGCAACCTGTCGCATTTGACAGCCTCGCTTTTCTGCTCTATAGCATTTCCTCATAGGAATTCGAATTAATCTGGTATTACTCGACTGGGAGAAGGACTCTAGCTATGAATACTAAAAAGTGGCAATTATATTAGTCAGTCGCATGCAAAATGGTTGAGTGGCAATGGGTATCGAATACTGGGACTCCTGTATTGCTGCGTCCATTAGACCGAGGATCATCAGCAAGTCTCGATCCCCTCTCCCGAGCCACCACCAGTGAGCTTGGCCGATTCTCGGGGCTAGCTTGTGAATTTGGGACATGTTAACCCAAAATTTCCTGATGAGCAAGTCGAATGTATGGATCCCCGCGGTTTACGAAACTCTCTGGTATTTTGCTCAATAATAATAGTGCAATGCTCATATGGCCGGCCCGCATTAGATTCCTCGTTGTCCCGCTGAGCCGAGCGATTACCGACCATAGACCTTCTGACGCATTCGCGATGGCGCATGCTTCAAATGTAATAAGTAGCCTGGCTTTTGGCTTGTGATTCTGGATTTGAGATCGCAATTCTCTTTTTTACCTGTTCTTCGGCTTCACCTACTTTCCTCTCTCCTCTCCTGGGTTCGGTTGTCCTTTTATATCTTGTCTTGGATGTTCATCCTAGTGTAGGGCTAGCTACTATTACATTACTGCTGTGAATCAACCTTTCTGTGGCCAATAGGTTCCAACTCACTCTTTGAATCCTCTTCATACCTGTCACAATGGGCTTCCTTGAGGACGAAGATCAGAAATACTTGGACGACGTCCAAGCCGTCAAGGCCTGGTGGACAGACTCGAGATGGAGGTACACAAAACGCCCGTACACTGCGGAGCAGATCGTGGCGAAGCGTGGAAACCTGAAGATCCAGTACCCTTCCAATGACCAGAGCAAGAAGCTCTGGAAGATACTGGAAAGCAACTTTGAGGTACGCAGGTTCGAGTGGAATGACTGAGAAACAGCACTGACCTTAACTTCCTCCAGAAAAAAGTTGCCAGTTTCACCTATGGCTGTCTCGAACCAACAATGCTCACCCAGATGGCCAAATACCTCGACACCGTCTACGTTTCCGGCTGGCAAAGTTCTTCCACCGCCTCGTCCACCGATGAACCCTCCCCCGATCTTGCCGATTACCCCATGGTAAGCTCATATTCCGCCTCGACCCTATAGGGAAGCTCTGTTGCGCTCGTGCTAATTCTGTATTGGGCAGAACACCGTCCCCAACAAGGTAAACCAGCTGTTCATGGCACAGTTGTTCCATGACCGGAAACAACGCGAGGAGCGCATCACAACCCCTAAGGACCAGCGGAGCAAGCTGCCCAATGTCGACTACCTGCGCCCCATCATCGCCGATGCTGATACCGGCCATGGTGGTCTCACAGCTGTCATGAAATTGACCAAGCTGTTCATCGAGAGAGGAGCCGCTGGAATTCACATTGAAGATCAGGCCCCTGGGACCAAGAAGTGTGGTCACATGGCCGGAAAGGTCCTTGTCCCTATCAACGAGCACATCAACCGTCTGGTTGCCATCCGCGCGCAGGCAGATATCATGGGTGAGTAGACACATGCAGATTGTCATTTTACCAATATCAGCTGACAAGAGCCCAGGAACCGACCTGCTTGCTATTGCCCGTACCGACTCTGAAGCCGCAACACTCATCACCTCTACCATCGACCACCGCGACCACGCCTTCATCGTTGGCTCTACCAATCCCAACCTGCAGCCACTGAACGATCTCATGGTGGCGGGTGAGCAGGCCGGCAAGTCTGGCGAAGAGCTCCAGGCCATCGAGGATCAATGGGTTGCCCAAGCTGGTCTGAAGCTGTTCAACGATGCTGTTGTCGACACCATCAAGCAGGGCGTGCATGTCAACAAGGATGCCCTCATCAAGGAGTACCTGACTGCCGTCAAGGGCAAGAGCAACAGCGAGGCTCGTGCTATCGCCAAGGGCATCACTGGCGTTGACATCTACTGGGACTGGGATGCTCCCCGTACCCGGGAGGGCTACTACCGGTACCAGGGAGGCACGCAGTGCGCTATCAACCGTGCTGTTGCCTATGCTCCATTCGCGGACCTGATCTGGATGGAGAGTAAGCTCCCTGATTACGCTCAGGCGAAGGAGTTTGCCGACGGTGTCCACGCCGTCTGGCCTGAACAGAAGCTGGCGTACAACCTGTCGCCATCCTTCAACTGGAAGAAGGCTATGCCACGTGAGGAGCAGGAGACTTACATCAAGAGACTCGGCGCTCTGGGCTATGCCTGGCAGTTCATCACCCTGGCTGGTCTGCACACCACCGCTCTCATCTCCGACCAGTTCGCCAGGGCCTACGCGAAACAGGGAATGCGCGCGTACGGCGAACTGGTGCAGGAACCTGAGATGGAGCAGGGCGTGGACGTGGTGACTCATCAGAAATGGAGTGGTGCCAACTATGTGGATAACCTCTTGAAGATGGTTACTGGCGGTGTCAGCAGCACTGCTGCCATGGGTAAGGGTGTGACAGAGGATCAGTTCAAGCACTGAGATAGCGGATAGTCAAGAACCGCCCGAAAGTTTTTCTCATGACACTGACGTCTAATTCTTTTCTTGATCTGACATCTCGTTCTTGACGCTGTCAAGTCTTGTCAGTGTACAGTAGACTGTACGCATTGGGATCTATGGAGTTTTTTGTTTTGAAATGTCTTCTCATACAGAGAAAACCAATACCTAGATAGTTCGCATCAAAGTCGTTTCATTCTTCAAGCTCCATTTTCAAGTATTCCATAACAGATTCTCCCGAAATATCCGCGCATTGTAGACGAGCTCTCCGTGAAAGGAACAATCTTCAGGATTATGGCCACTCCCGAGGTCTAGACTTTGCGTGGAAGAGACCCTCCTTTGTACTTCGGACGGATTACTGTACCTAGTCTTAGCAGGATTTGCTGCTGGCTAGTTATTGGCCACAAAGGATGATAGGGCCCGTGTGCCTGATAATAAACGGTGACTTTTGGACAAACCTAAGCAAATCGGCCGAACTGTTGCTCCGGTCAAGTTGACCGATTGAGAGATCGTTGCGAAGGGCGTTGCCGATCGTGTGGAGTTACTCCAAATCGGAAGAAGCATATTGTGAAGTTCCCATAGTTAGGGATGGTGCTGCAGAATGGAACAAGCATCTCTTCTATAAAGATATCTTTTAGAAACTGAGGTTATTGAATCGAGTGATCATCTGAATGAAGCTGATTGACCTTTAGTGGATGGATCAATATCATTTGTGATGGTAGGACAGTGCAACCATGGATGAGGAGAGAGAGAGAATGGAGGAGTTGCCGCGGTTCAAAGATGCGCAAAGCGAAGGGGGGGAAGAGAGGGGGAGAGCATTAAGCTTCTGGCAGTTTGACGCATGTGGTGACGATCTTGACAGACATGATTAATCTAGCCTTCCTGAAAATCGAATAATGAACATATTTCCGGGCTCAGGTTCTGAACAGGTAGATAAATTAACCTAGGTAGTAACTATATCATCTTAGCGTTTTGACCCTCTTCTTCGTCCCCCTTAAATCAATCATCCGATTATAGTAAGCTCCATTTATATAGCTCAGCTCCCTCCCCCGCCCAAAATTTCTTTCTCAGTTGTAGCTCTTCAACTTTCACCCCTGTTCCATCATGGTCGCGTCGGATATTCCCCAGCTTCAATTTACTCCTATTGAGGATATCCAGGAGCGCGCCTCGAGACTGCGCAAGTCGTTTCTGGAGCACAAGACGCGCGATGTCGAATTTCGTTTGAAGCAGCTTCGCAAGCTCTATTGGGCGTGAGTGAACCATCCACTCTATCATTTGTGCATTTCGGGACTCCTTTCTAATGGATTATGCCTTTCTTTTCAGTATCAAGGATCATGAGGAGCAGATCGTCGAGGCCTTGGCCCAGGATCTGGGCAGGCCACGTTTCGAGTCCGAAGTCTCCGAGACCTTATGGATGGAGAATGACATCGTATTTGTGAGCCGGAATCTTCACAAGTGGGTTAAGGATGAGAAGGCCGAGGATATCGACCTCAACTACAAGTTCATGAACCCTAAGATCCGTAAAGACCCGCTGGGTTGTGTTCTGGTTATTGGGTATAAGCTAGCCATTTACGACTTGCCAAAATATACACTAACGTTCGGTGATTCGAGTATAGTGCATTCAACTTCCCCTTTCAGTTGACTCTTGGACCGGTCATTGGCGCTATTGCTGCTGGTAATACTGTGGTAATCAAGCCTAGTGAGAATGCTCCTAAGAGTGCCGTCGTCATGCAGCAGATTGTGGAGGCCTCCCTCGACCCGTCATGCTATACAATTGTTCAAGGTGGACCCTCGGAGGTTCAGGCCTTGCTTGCCGATCGATGGGACAAGATCTTCTTTACCGGCGGCGCCAACGTCGGTCGTATTATCGCCAAAGCAGCCGCTCCTCATCTGACTCCCGTTGTGCTGGAACTAGGAGGCATCAACCCCGCCATCATCACTAAGAATGCCAACCCTCGTCTGGTCGCGCGCCGTATGCTATGGGGTAAAACGCTGAATGCCGGTCAGATTTGCACATCGCAGAACTACCTCTTGGTCGACAGAGCTATCTTGCCCGCCGTGGTTGAGGAGTTCAAGAAAGCCTACAAAGAATTCTACCCCCAGGGCGCTAAAGCATCACCGGATTACTCTCGCATCATCAATGAGGGTGCCTTCCGTAAACTCAAGTCCATGATCGATAACTCCAAGGGAAAGATCCTCATGGGAGGAACCATGGACGAAAACGAAAGATTCATCGAACCGACCCTTGTTCAGGTCGATTCGACCGACGACTCTCTGATCATCCAGGAGAGCTTCGGCCCATTGATGCCCATCCTTCCCGTCGACAACCTCGAAGAGGCCGTTAATATCGCCAACAGCATCCAAAGCACCCCCCTGGGTGTATACCCCTTCGGTAACAAGGCTGATACCGACAAGAGTAAGTCCACCACTTGCCCATGCGCAGCCATACTTGCCATGTGATCAACCCAACTGACGTAATCCACAGTCCTTTCCATGACTCGCTCGGGCGGAGCTGCCGTCAACGATGCCGCCCTGCACATCCCCACGCTTCCCTTCGGTGGTGTCGGTGAGAGTGGCCACGGCGCCTACAGAGGAAAGGCCAGTTTCGAGGTCTTCGTGCATCGCCGCCCAATCACCACCAGCCCCGGCTGGTTGGAGGCTATCCTTTCTATTCGGTACCCTCCGTATGCCGGCAAACTGAGCAAGTTCAAGGTCGCCAGCACCATGGTACCCGATTTCGATCGCGAGGGCAATAAGCTCCGGTTTGGCTGGCTACGCACCATCCTCACCCTCGGCGGAGGAACCGCGAAGGCTGGTGCTGGCAGGGCCGTAGTTGCTGCAGCCGGTGAGTAATCTCTCTTTATCTTTCTCCCGACAAGCCTCTTCGCTGCCAGTGAAGTACTCGTTGTTCCCGACTTCTCACTTCTCCGCGTTACTCGGCAGACAAAGAGTGAATTGCTCCGCCCTTCGCACCTTGAAAGCGCTCTCGAGGAGTCTTCCTCCTCTCGTCCCTTCGCTCTACTACATTTCCTTGCCCTGTATTTCATTTTTTTGCTTTTTGTTCAGTTCTTGGCCCCTTGAATGATTTCTGGATACCCGGCGGCTTGGAGATACCCTCACATCCGACATCTATCGATAATGATCTAATCATCTAATACCTATCATCTTGATTTAATACATCTACTTACGTCTCTGAATATTTAGTGGCCTACCTTGTGCTGCAAATTCTCGAACGTCGATCATCGAAACTCTAAGGTGGTGTGACGGACCTGTTTCTTTTCTCGGTTGCAAATCGCTACTCGATACGGCACTGTTGTCACGTTCTGTTATTTGTACTGTCATACAAAATTGGTCCATGATATAGCCTGAATCTGACAGATGATCTTGAATGTGCGCATGTTTCATGTCAGGAGATGTACTGTTGTCATTGCGAGTCCTCAACCCCCAAATTTATCTTCGTAGCTAGATTCTGCGAACACCGTATATTGCAAAGTAATGATATATCATGGCTCATCTCATGCATGTCTAGATAATGATAGCTTCTGTCCAGGTAGCACGATGAATTTGTGCTTAGCATCTCCCTTCCACGCCCTTCTTGCTGACACACAGATACTTCACGCCCTTGTATGGCTTCACGCCTTCTCCGAGTCCTCGACTGCGCCGCGGGTCGATATTCAGACTGTCGACTCGGAGCCCCGACGGTAGCCAACCTTTGACAGAGAATGAGACAGAGGCGGAGTTCGGCATAAGGCTGGCGTTCAGCTGTGCCTTGGTTTTTCGAGGTGGTGTATAAAATAAGGAGGATGAAGACTGGGAGGCGGGTGGTGCAGGGGCGGGTGCGGCTGGCGATGACGACGATCCAGGTGCAGGACTTTGAGGCTTAGAGGGATTGGGGGAGGTTTGCGGTACGTTGTCGAGATCGGAGGCGACGAGCGCGCTGGCGGCGGCGGATTTGGATGATTTCTTGGTCTTTGTTGTCTTTGTTGTCTTCTTCTTTTTCTTCGTTTTCCGTTTCGTTGTACCTGTTGCGGCTTCCTCCGCGACCTGGTAAGACGCTGCTGTTGAGGCGTCGTAGTACCCTTGCAAGAGATTTGCGTCTGCGTCACCCCCCTCGTTTTCTTCTTCAAGCTCATCTTCCACATTCTGGTGTCCGACGACCGTGCAGCGAAGAGTCGCTGTACCGGAAACAGTTCCGGAGTCTTTGGTAGGTATGCGCCACTCCAGTGTGTCGTTACCGGGCGCGAATATTGCTTCTCCGCGACTTGCCTGCATATCAGTGATGTTTCGAACCGTCTTCGGTATTGGTACTGTGACCACGACTTCTTCTAGGATGGGTGATGAGGAGCTCCCTCCTCCTCCAAGGAACGAGGGAGTGGAAGTGCCAGATCCGCCCCGCCCTCCTCCGGGGCGGTTGAAAGATGAGTATCCCGGAAAGCTTGTATTTAAGATCAATCGGACCTCAAATTCCGATCCCGTCGGTCCGAGTGATTTGCGTACTTCGACAATGGCAGGTAAGAACACCTTTTCCATATGCGTGGGAGGTTGGTCGATACTAGGATCAATAGGAAGCAGATCCACCTCATAACCCGCAAGAATAAATCGTCCATCGGGAGGCACAAAGCTGAGTTCGCCAGGTCGCTCCCTCCATCGAGCTAGTCGGACACAGGGATGGAATACCGGCAGGTCTATCTTCTTCCCAACAGCCTGGGGACCGCTGGGAGTGGTTAATGTGAGGAGCAAGTCGGGTATCCCGGATATTTTAGCCGTGAACGCAATGGTTCCTGATACCAGTGCAGACAGAAGCCGTCCAGATGGAGCAATCGTGATTGAGAGTGATTCAATGATATCAACGTATAACTCATTCGACGTGTGCCGCACATTAGCCTTTCTCCAAGGGATCGCAGGGCCCTGTGCGACATTTGCGGATGATAATGAGTGTTTCAGAGGGTTGGGAGGCCCTAGTATAGGTGTGGACGACCTGTGCGCAGCGTAACCCGGTCAGTAAGGGACTTCAGATTCTGAGAGAGCCGCATCAAAAGACCGGCCTGCACGAACAACAACTCCATACTCACCCCGGTAGTCCAACACCTCCTAACAACTTCCCCATCCATCCCGGCATCTCCACAACTTCCTGAAGCGCATTTGGTTCCGTATTACACACGATGCCCGCATCGCACATTTCGTGGAGCAATTGTGCAACCACATCGTAGTTCGCCTGAAGCTTGGAGGAGAGCAATGGAGCCCCGACAAAGTCCTCGAGCACATCAACAACTCGGTACAAGAACTCCAGCGCAAGAAGCGGCTCGGTATCAACTTCGGAAAGAGCCAAAAACAGCAGATTTGACTGTACGATTGAGAAGACCGTCACCGGGGGCGAGATATTTGGCATGTAGAGGAGTGACGGACGCGGGGGTGAGTGGGCGAGATAGAGGGGGAGGATAGCTGCCGCGGAGGGCGGACGGGAGCGATATACGTGCTCCACGAGCGGGTTGCTTGAGAGCTCAGACAGTCAGCACTAATGGATTTGAACCATGAAGAAAACTATAAAGACAGCGCATACTTGTGCTCATCATAGATGTAGAGCGCATCGACCTCGCCGCTCATCATGCCGGTGTGTCGAGTGTTTCTATCGGTGGGGAAGCATTAGCGGAGATCAGATACAACCGCTGGTTGACGACATTCAAAGATGTCCCTGTGTTTCTGCCGCTGAATCCCGCCTCGTGCACTTTTACAATGCGTTGGGGGGAGCTCCTCGCAGCATTCAAAGTTCATGTCCATCTGGATCGCTGATTAACTTCAGGGGCTGTGTCTGGAGTCGATCCCATTCCGAGACTGGTACACCTACCTTCGCACGCTGATCAGGACCGAATTACAAATGGCGCCATCAGAAAGCCAGAGCGCTGGGGATGCTCAATCAAAAGACGCAAAGCGTCTTCTAGCCGAAGACAAGTACGATGATTGCCTCTCCTGTCGAATAACAGGTACGTCACTCCCATCCTTTCTTTACTCCTGTGCGTAGAGGGTGGCTTTTTGCTTACTTGAAGACACACAGGTTCGGCCGCGTTCATTGGCCTTGGAGTATACAGTTACTACACGGGAATGAATAATCTACGAAAGCAAGAACAAACAATCATGCGAAGTGCGACAAAATACAAGATGGGATCTCGGAAATTGGGCATTGCAACTATATCTGCAACATTAGTAGGCATGGGAGTATGGAGAGCTTTGAATTAGTTCACCGGCAGCAAAGCTCTGGGTATTGTGACAAGCTGTCAACTAGAATAAGCCTATCATTTCTACTATGCTAGAAATGGTCGTCTAGACACCTTTTTGGTGTAGTGGTTTGATGGCTGACACAAGCTCATAATGTACATTATTGAATGTCGATGGCATATTTTATGTCCTGGGAAGAAGGAAGACAAAGGATTCCTTGGCGCGCATGCAGACCAAAATCCAAAATATATACGATTCAAGGTTCACAACAACTGCCTCACTGGGTATCGCCATGTCTGATATCCTCTATATGTTGAAATGCATGAAAAAACAAAAGCATGAAAAGGGTTTTGGAAAGCGTGATCATGTGAAGGAAGGTAAGAACAGAAGATAATAATGAAATGCACAGAAGAAAAGCGTATCAGAAATCACAACTAATACTCCCACAAATGCACCGAAAATCCAAAGTATCAATCAACCGCTGCGTGACTAAAAGAATAAAATTCGTCCCGTCGTCGACAATTATATTCTCTAGGCGAAGCGGCCGCGTTTGCCGCCTCCAAACATGTCTTTGTTGTTTCCCATGCCGGACAGGTCAAAAAAGTCGGGAAACGTGAGCTTCCGCTTCGAGCCTATTCCAACAGATGAGTCGCGGGGAGAGTTTCGAGGATTCGGTCGCGATAGGTTGCTTTGGCGGTTCTGCTGTCGGGAGTTTCGGGGCAAGACGGAGACGCTGACGGGGGAACTATCCTGAGACGATGCTGTAGAGCTATCCGGGGCTTGCATGTCGACGTCGTGTTCCTGGTATTGAGGGAAAGATGGTCCTGCCGTGAATGTGAAAACAGTATGCCTATCCAAGCCGTTGATATCGTTGGCTGTGGGGGTAGAAAGCGCTGGTGGCTGCTGCTCCGGGGCCGCAGGCTCGTCCCGCTGAGACAATCCAGGTTTCTGAGGCGACTCCGACTTCGTTGACTGCCGGACAGCTTCTGAATCTGGCTGCTCCTTACGGACTGTGGCCTGCGAAGTATTTCTGGTCTTCTCGAGATCTCCACGCTCGTCATCGTCACTAGGTGTACCTTGTCCGTCACTTCGCTCAGTGGCCCACTGTCGTACTCTCCACCCTTCCCCATCACCAAGACCAAGGTTTTCTCTGTCTAGAAAATGAAGAAGATCTTCAATCGCTTCTTGATAACCCGCTTGTCTCGCCTGCGCTTGTTCGAGTACAGCATTCTTGTAAAGGTTGGTGACGGATAGAGCAGCAGCTTTGAATGATTGTAGGAGCTGTTCGGGAGGCTGCGGGCGAGGCGTCGAGCTCGGTAAAGATGTGTTCAAAGATCTCATGGAGTCCATGATTGCTATAACTGCGACAGAAGCCGCCCTGATGGAAAATTGAAGACGGCAGTTGCTTTGGTGCCACAAGGAGGGGTGAGGTGAACCGTGCTCCGTGAACAAAAGGCCAATCAAGTCACGATGATGTAGCCAGAAAGAAAGGGTAAAAAGGAGTATGTCAGGCACTGAAACCAATGACTGACAAGGATGCAGATAGAGAAAAGAAAAGGAAAAGGAGAAAGAAAGGCGACGTAGAAGCGCGGATGCCAGCTGGTGATTGATGGACTGTAAACGATGCTCTTGTGCAGGTGATCTTTCTTTTCTTTGCTTTGTCCCGGTAACGTGATCCACCGCGGGGAAACTCCTAATCCGCGGCAGGAGGACTCGGCGCTTAGTCAGCAGCCGCTGCGCGCTTCAACCAATAGGCGCGTCTTGTCGCCTTGCTGCTCAGATGAAATGCAAGTCCATTTGCCATCCCAGCGCGACTGGCGACATTCTATCGTTCCTCAGTGTCCAACTTCCTCTCCTGTCCTTAACCTTGAGGCTTAAGGATTCGGCCGCCATAACCATCATACAAAGTTACAGGACAGCCCAGCTAATATCGGCTCCATCTTTTCAAGTTCTTCTTCGGTCTTTTGTCGTTCTTTCGAAGCACTCTCGACGTGTTTCGCGTCATAAGGAACACTTGCGCTCAGTGCGCGGAGAACGAAAATGGCTCCTTCACAAGTCCTCAACTCCGATACACCTTCACAGGCAGACACTCCAATGACGGATGCAAATGAAGACGCTGTCACGTCAGTACCCGTTGATAATGTAGACGCGCCAATGACGGTAAGTCTGATTCGAGCTTGCTGTGCCTTTGGCACTTGACTTTCATCTATCAGATGATACTAATCGTTCTCGCTCTACAGGGCTATCAAGATACGCCAGACTACACGGTAACTGCGCCTAACCCCATTGATATCGGCAATTCCGACTCTCTAATGGCAGGAAATCAGGACTCCGACACGAACCCTAACACAACGGCAAGCAGTGTTGCTGGCGATGCCGCTCCCATTGATGGCCGGAGAAGGAGATCTGAGGCTTTCCAAATGAGGAAGAGCATGTTCGGCAAGAAGCATGGGCGATTGGACGAGTCAAAGGTGGGTTTTGTGTGCAGCCTCACTGTGTTGGTACAGGCATTTACATTTGGCTCTGCGCCGTCATAGGAAGACGACTCTATCCGAAGATTTCGTTATCTTCTTGGCCTCACCGATTTGTTCCGCCACTTCATCGAAACCAACCCCAACCCCCGAATCAAGGAGATCATGGCAGAGATTGACCGACAGAACGCTGAAGAGGACGCCAGGGCTAAGAAGAAGGGATCTTCACGCACAGGGGGCGCAGGAAATGATAGACGTCGCCGAACCGAACAAGAGGAAGATGCCGAGCTGCTAAAAGACGAAAAAACTGGTGCCGGAACTGCTACGGTCTTCCGGGAATCCCCCCCCTTTATTCAGGGCGAGATGCGCGATTACCAGGTTGCAGGACTGAATTGGCTGGTCTCCCTACACGAGAACGGCATTTCTGGTATCCTGGCTGATGAAATGGGTCTGGGTAAGACATTACAGACTATTTCCTTCCTGGGGTACTTGCGACATGTCTGCGATATCACTGGACCTCATCTTGTCGCGGTCCCCAAGTCCACCCTTGATAACTGGAAGCGTGAATTTCACAGATGGACGCCAGAAGTCAATGTCCTGGTGCTCCAGGGCGACAAGGAGGCTCGTCATAAGCTCATCAATGAGCGACTTCTTGACGAAGATTTCGATGTTTGCATCACCAGCTACGAGATGGTTCTCAGAGAGAAGGCGCACCTTAAGAAGTTCGCTTGGGAGTATATCATCATCGACGAGGCGCATCGGATCAAGAATGAGGAATCGTCACTAGCCCAGATCATTCGTGTTTTCAATTCGCGCAATCGTTTGTTGATCACCGGTACACCCCTGCAGAACAATTTGCATGAACTCTGGGCTCTATTGAACTTCCTATTGCCGGATGTGTTCGGCGACTCGGAAGCTTTCGATCAATGGTTCTCCAGTCAAGATGCCGACCAAGATACCGTTGTACAGCAGCTACACCGCGTTTTGCGGCCCTTCCTTCTCCGTCGTGTGAAGAGTGACGTTGAAAAAAGCTTGCTGCCAAAGAAAGAAGTCAATCTCTATGTGCCTATGTCGGAAATGCAGGTCAAGTGGTATCAGAAGATTCTTGAGAAAGATATCGATGCGGTCAACGGCGCTGCTGGGAAACGCGAATCAAAAACGCGTTTGTTAAATATCGTCATGCAATTGCGCAAATGTTGCAACCATCCGTATCTTTTTGAGGGCGCCGAACCCGGTCCTCCTTATACGACTGACGAGCATCTCGTCTTTAATTCCGGCAAAATGGTCATTCTGGACAAGCTACTTGCACGCATGCAGAAGCAAGGAAGTCGAGTTCTCATATTCTCACAGATGAGTCGTGTGCTCGATATTCTGGAAGACTATTGTGTTTTTAGAGACTACAAATACTGCCGGATAGATGGTACAACGGCGCATGAAGATCGAATCGCCGCCATTGACGAGTACAATAAGCCGGGTTCAGATAAATTCATCTTCCTTCTTACAACAAGAGCAGGAGGGCTGGGTATCAACCTGACGACTGCGGACATTGTCGTTCTTTACGATAGTGATTGGAATCCTCAGGCTGATCTGCAAGCGATGGACCGTGCCCATCGTATCGGTCAGACCAAGCAAGTGGTGGTCTTTAGATTCGTTACAGAAAATGCTATAGAGGAGAAGGTTCTGGAGCGAGCAGCGCAGAAACTGCGCTTAGATCAGCTTGTCATTCAACAAGGCCGTGCTCAGCAACAAGTCAAGAACGCAGCCTCGAAGGATGAGCTGCTTGGCATGATCCAGCACGGAGCCGCAAACGTTTTCAACACAAAAGGTGCTACTGGCACATTAGTTAATGACAAGCAGTTGTCCGATGATGATATCGATGCAATCTTGCGCAAGGGTGAGGAGCGAACTGCTGAACTCAACAAGAAGTACGAGAAGTTGGGCATCGACGATCTGCAGAAATTTAGCTCTGAGAGCGCTTACGAATGGAACGGGCAGGATTTCACAGAGAAAAAGAAAGATATCGGTATCAACTGGATCAACCCAGCAAAGCGCGAGCGAAAGGAACAGTTTTACTCCATCGACAAATACTACCGTCAGGCGCTGGCCACCGGCGGAAGGACGGCAGAAACAAAGCCGAAGGTTCCACGTGCGCCAAAGCAGATATCCATCCACGATTGGCAATTCTTTCCCCCGGGTCTCCAAGAACTTCAAGAGAAGGAAACAGCTTATTTCCACAAAGAAATTGGGTACAAGGCACAGCTTCCTGAGGGCCCTGAAGAGGAGCTCAGTGAGCGAGAAGCTGAGCGTGACCTGGAGCAGCAAGAAATTGACAATGCTGTTCCGTTGACTGAGGAGGAACAGGCGGAAAAGGCCCGGATGTCCGAAGAGGGTTTCGCGACGTGGAATCGCCGAGACTTTCAGCAGTTCATCAACGGGTCTGCCAAGTTCGGCCGTACTGATTATGAAGGGATCGCTACCGAAGTGGACAGCAAAGATGCAGCCGAAGTGGAAGAGTACGCTAAAGTCTTCTGGAAGCGATACACCGAAATTCAAGACTACCCCAAGTATATCCGTATTATCGAGCAGGGTGAAGAGAAGCTCCGGAAAATGAGCCATCAACGCAAGATGCTTCGGAAAAAAATGGAAATGTACCGCGTTCCTCTGCAACAGCTCAAGATCAACTACACAGTGTCGACCACCAACAAGAAGGTTTACACAGAAGAAGAAGACAGATTCCTTCTTGTGATGCTGGACAAGTACGGAGTTGATGGCGAGGGTCTTTACGAGAAGATTCGCGATGAGATTCGCGAGTCTCCCCTTTTCCGTTTTGATTGGTTCTTTCTCAGCCGGACACCGGTCGAGATCGGCCGTCGCTGCACTACACTATTGAACACAGTCGCTAAAGAGTTTGAAGTTGGAGTGAATGGCGAGGCCGGCAAGGGCCGGGGACGTGATCGTGAAGAAGAGGATGAAGAGAACGAGGAAGTTGGCGCACCAGCCAAGAAGAAGAGCAAAAACGGCGCAGTGGTAAGTTGACTGCTTCCCCCACCAAGACGCATGTGAATGGCAACTAACACGGTATGCAGAACAAACAGGTCAAGGCCGTCAAAAGTGGCAGCAAAGCAAATTCCGCCTCGACCTCTCGAGCAGCCAGTGTTTCATCGACTACTGCATCCAAGTCCAAGAGCAAGAAAAAGTAATTCAGTCTTTTCCTCCGTTCTCGCTCCAATCAACAAAATCTTTATGACTATCCTGTACCTTATATTGAAAATTATTTGGCCATGGAATGGGTTGGTATCTTTTCGAGTGTTCGGTATGGCGTTGGCAATAGATGTCATCGACGAGTCGTGGTTCATGAAATTTCCTACTTTCATTTTTCCTCCTTTCATTCGCGAAATGTGAATTGTACAACAAGTACCTTTTCGGATCATTACTCGATATAGAAAAGACGTCAGATGTAGTAGTTTTTCGACAAGGCTCCTCAGTCGTACCACGGTAGTTGGCCTACTTTTCATGGCATCATATCATTGAGTTGTCCCACATGACTGACTGCACTTGGAGAATAAAGATATTAATACGCTAAGGGTATTGTACAAGCTATATACAGATAATGGCTCTAATTCAGAACTATCCCCTGATCATTTAATCACTGTCTTCTTTGCCACCGCCTCAGTGATCAAGATCGGGATTCGTAGAAACTGTTCCATCAGAATCGCCGCAGCAACACTTACGTTGAGGCTGTCAACTCTGGCGGGATCCTTCTCATATCCCCACTCGGTGACGTTTCTTGCCCCGGGAATGCTGACAGTCGAATCTGCGTGGGACTTGATATGGGCACTCAACCCAAACCCTTCACTGCCCAACATGATGACGCTAGGTGCTTGCGTGAGTGTGTTCCTGGTCAGGTCGATGTCGCCGGATGTGTCAGAAAAACTAGAGCCTGGCATCGGCGCATCGGCTGCGAAGAATCGCCATCCGTTGGCTTTGGACTGCTGGATGAAGTCCACCTCGTTGCTGACTTTAATGAGAGGCATGTTTTCCGCGGCTCCGGCGGATGCTTTGATCGTTACTGGGGAGAGAGGCGCACAGTTTCGGCCAGCGAAGACAATGGCGTCAATTCCCAGATAATATGCAGAGCGGATGATGCCGCCAAGATTGCCAGTATCGGTGATCCCGTCAAGGAGAAGGACGACTGGGTATCTGTTTTTACCTGGAAGGTGGCGGACGGGAATGCGGTTGTTCGTGCTGTTCACTGCTGCTTCCTCCTTTGACTGGGGTGCTAGGACCACACGGAACTCATCCGCGCCCAAGGTCGGAGCGGCGCAGAGACTCTTCACGGGCAGTTGTGGTAGAGGGGATGCGTCAAGTATACAGCCGTTGTGGGGTCTGCCAGAGCTCATCTGATCGAACAGCCGGTCCCATCCTGCATATGCCATTTTCACCTTGATGTTTTTGGAGAGGGCGAGTTTGCGTAGCATAGACCGTGTGGGACCAAGCTCCTCGTTGTCTCCCTGATATATGTACAACTTGTACAGCTGGCGTCTGCCGCTGCGCAGCGCCGCCTCCACGGCACTGGTTCCATAGATAAATTCAGACGCAGGAGTCGTGTATGGAACAGAATCAGGAACCAACACGTGTTTCTTCTTCTGCTCGGGTTTCCCTTCTGCGAAACGTTTCTCGCCCCTGTTCAGCCTGGATCGTTCTTGAAGATCCCTCTCCTTCCTGTGTTCTTTGATGGTCTTGGCCCTTTCGTCGGCTTGTATTCTAGGTCGCTTCGGCTCCGGTAAACTTGCATCTTGTTTCGATTTGAGCCCACGAAATCTACCTGTCTTAATAAACTCGTCCTCGTCAAAAGCTTTTATGCCGACGTCTTTGCGACTCTCGGATCGGCCAACATGCCTCCCAAGACGGCTTTGGTCTGAGTTACCTTTGGAGGTTTTCTGCGTTTGGTTTCTTCCCTCCACGTACTGAGTCTTGCGGATGCCGCGACCAATGGCCGAATTCAAGGAGGCATTGCGAATGGAACGGAGTGGGATTGAAGGAGCTCTCGATGGCTGTAAGCAGGTCCCGAGGGCTCTCAGGCGTGCATTCAAAAACATTTCAAGTGCAAGATAGAGTCAGGCAATGAAGTGCCTTTCGATGACGAATATTTAGTAGCACATAGTCAGTGATGAAGAAAATGAGAAACTGTGTTCAGAAATCGTGGTGCTGTCTTCCTGTCATGAATCACTCTTTTTTTCTTCCCAGCAATCAGAAACTGATAAGATAAGCGCATCATCATTGTTCCGGAACAATTTCGCGTTGTCTTTCGACGCGTCAGTGATGAACACCAATTGATTGATGAGGGCGTCGTAATATTACGCTTTTAAGTATGTCAAAGAGATAATCTGCGGTCAAATATGTCACTGACCTTGCATAGCCCTTTCCCATTTCCCTTTGTATTTTGTGGTTGTTCACTTCTTTTCGTGTCTAATTAGTTCTTTTCCCTACTCTTTACTTTACTCGTCGCTGAGTACTTCGTGTGTTGTGGAGCATCCCCTATAGAATATAATGGAGCTATATCACGGAACAGCGTTTCCTTCCCATGGAGACGATGACAACGAGGATCTTGTCGCGGATTTGCTAGCTAAAAGCAATGGTTCGCATACGACGCACACTCAATGGGGAAGACCTCAATCTACGCTTCAACCAACACATCAGCAAGTGTCTCAACAGCAGCAACCCCTCTCGCCAGATCCGACGCCTCGTGAAATGCGACTTGCTGCAGTCGAAATACCTCCCATCGCCAACCCAGAAGAGTATGAATTTCTTCCTGGTCATTTTGCGGTCCGCTATGTGATCAGCAAAATATCACATCCTATAGATGAGCCCTCGTACCGCGTGCGGTTACGAAGTGGTGAATCGGACATAGTGAGACTCGCCTGACATATCTCTCACTATGCTTGAGCTGATCATTCAATTTCCGCCTATATCTATAGGTCACTTTCTCTCACCTTCAGACACTAGACAACGGTCCCGAGGCCCTGCGCCATTTCCAGAACACTGATTACCGCTCGCCATCTCCCACAACTTCTCACATAACGCTTCACTCCTTGGACAAGGAGGATGTTGAATCTAAAACCAAGAGTCGGCGATCTCGACACGCAAAGAACGCTAGCTTCACGGATTTCTTTGGTCCGGTCAGCAGTTATGAGGATGAGTCTGTGAGGGGTACTGCTTCAAGTGACGACATTATCTCTTCCTCTGCTATCACCCCAAGAATTCGCCGCCTCAGGAGAGGTGTCCGCAACCGCGTGTCAGGACGATCAAGGCAGTCAAGTTCAGAGAGCGAGTACGCTGAACCTAGAGGCGAACGCTTCTCAACTCGTATGCGGAAGACCTTGCGGCGGAATCTGCGTGAAAGGATGGAAGATGATATCTCTGAGAAGGAAGACTCTTCCAGAGAAAAGAGATTTGTTGGAGCCAAGGAGATTTTTCAAAGGATTCCTCCAGACGATGCGTTCCGCCTTCGCCATCATGGCATCTGCGAGCTTTGTGGAATCGAAGGCGATGATAGCACTAGAGGCCCTCTTGTTTTCTGTCAGGGTTGTACTAGTGCCTATCACCAAGCCTGCTTAGGCCCCAGATCGAATCGTGATCATCTGGTCACTAAAGTGGCTGATGAACAGTTTGTTCTCCAATGCCGTCGCTGCATAGGAGTCTCCAATGCAAAGGACTCCATATCGCCCCATCAAGGCTGTTGTATGAAATGTAACGATCAAGGCAAGATGTCGAAGCCTCTCCGGGAGCGCTTGACACCGAAGCAAGAACAGCGGATTCGCCAGGACAATGGTGGGAAAGACCCGATTACCCCTGTGGACATGACTACTGTCAACAATGTGGAGAATGTGCTATTCCGATGTACAGCTTGCCACAGAGCCTTTCACTTTGAACACCTACCCCCAATTTCCGACACGACCGATGATCCTCCAACGGCCCGCTTTGAGGAATACTCCTATACCTGGAAGTGCCTTGATTGCTCATCAGTTCCCGGGGAGATTGGTGCTTTAGTTGCATGGCGTCCAGCAGACACCGGACTCGCTGGGTACACTGCGGACGCGGTGAAGGAAGTGGATAAGGAATATCTCATTAAATGGAAGGGGCACTCCTACCACCATACGTCATGGATGCCCGGCAGCTGGGTCTGGGGTATTGTTAGTCCTGCTATGCGAAGGGCTTTCTTCAGGTCAGAGAAGAATCTGCGGCCCCAAATGACGATAGAGGAAGCGGTCCCTGAGGACTTCCTGCGCGTTGACATTGTCTTCCAAGTGTATTATTCTGAAGAAGTGGAAGATCGAAGCCTTGAGGCAGACCTTGAGAGGATTCACACGGTGACCAGGGCGTACGTGAAGTTCAAGGGCCTGCCGTATGAGGAGGCGGAGTGGGACTCCCCTCCTGATCCTAGCCAAACTGAACGTTGGAATGATTTCAAAGCTGCCTATGAGGACTGGGTTAGACGTGATTACATCCATATGCCGGAGCCAAATGCACTTCGGAAACATCTTGCTCACATTCGGAAGCAAAATTTTAAGTCTCAGATTGTCAGAGACACTCAGCCTGAGACAATGACCGGGGGGCAGCTAATGGACTACCAGAAAGATGGGGTAAATTGGCTATACTACATGTGGTTTAAGCAACAAAATGCTATCCTTGCGGACGAGATGGGACTAGGAAAGACTATTCAAGTTATTGGCTTTTTCGCGACTCTCATCCAGTACCACAAGTGCTGGCCCTTCCTTGTTGTTGTGCCGAACTCAACCTGTCCAAATTGGCGCAAGGAGATCAAGTCATGGGTTCCCTCCATTCGCGTCGTCACATATTACGGTTCGGCATTCGCCCGCAAGTTGGCTCAGGAGCACGAGATGTTTTCCCAGGACGAGCCAGATCTTCGAAGTCATGTTGTTGTCACTTCCTACGAGACTATGATTAATGACGCGTCTCGACGGGTCCTCATGAGGATACCATGGGCAGGTCTGGTCGTCGATGAAGGGCAGCGCTTGAAGAACGACAAGAGCCAGATATATGAATCTCTCGCGCGATTCAAATTCCCGTTTAAGCTACTCCTCACTGGTACGCCACTCCAGAACAACACGCGGGAGCTCTTCAATCTGCTTCAGTTCTGTGATCCAACCAAAGACGCTGCAAAATTAGATGAAGAATACGGCACACTTTCAAAAGAGAACATTCCTGAACTACACAACATGATTCGTCCATTCTTCCTGCGACGAACAAAGGCGCAAGTCCTCACCTTTCTTCCTCCCATGGCTCAAATCATTGTGCCTGTGTCCATGTCTGTTGTTCAGAAGAAGCTGTACAAGTCTATTTTGGCGAAGAATCCGCAGCTGATAAAGGCAATTTTTCAGAGGAATAGTAACTCTGAAGGCGTTAAGCAGGCAGATCGCCATAATCTGAACAATATCCTGATGCAGCTTCGAAAATGCTTATGCCATCCTTTCGTCTACAGCGAAGCAATTGAGGAACGCACTGCTAATGCTGCGGCATCGCACAAGCACCTGGTAGAGGCATCAGGAAAGCTCAAGCTACTTGAGATTATGCTTCCTAAGCTTCAGCAGCGAGGCCACAGAGTTTTGATCTTTAGCCAGTTCCTTGATAATCTAGATATCGTTGAAGATTTTCTGGACGGCCTCGGCCTGCTGCATCGCCGCCTGGACGGACGAATGACTTCGTTGGAGAAGCAGAAATGTATTGATGAATACAATGCTGATAACTCGCCATATTTCGCGTTTCTTCTTTCCACCAGGTCCGGTGGTGTGGGAATTAATCTCGCCACGGCAGACACTGTTATCATCATGGATCCAGACTTCAATCCTCATCAGGACATGCAGGCTTTTTCTCGCGCTCACCGCATCGGTCAGAAGAATAAAGTGCTTATCTTTCAGCTTATGACTCGCGGAAGTGTCGAAGAGAAAATTATGCAGATTGGCAAGAAGAAGATGGTCCTTGATCATGTTCTCATTGAGCGGATGGTCGCGGATGAGGATGATGGGCGGGATTTAGAATCTATATTGCGTCATGGAGCCCAAGCACTGTTTGATGATGATGACTCGGGAGACATCCAGTACGATTCGGAATCTGTTGACAAGCTCCTTGATCGTAGTCAGGAAGAGCAAGCGAAGACCCCTGACGAAAGTGCACCGGAGTCTCAATTCAGCTTCGCCAGGATTTGGGCGAATGACAACCAAAATCTGGAAGGCCAACTTCAGGACACTGAAGATAAAGGTGAAGGTCTAGCAATCAGTAATACTCTTTGGGAGAAGATTTTGCAGGAGCGTGAGCAAGCGGCGGCAGAAGAGGCCAGGAGAAAGGCAGAGACGCTGGGTCGCGGCAAACGAAAGCGAGCGGCAGTAGATTACGGAAAAGACACGACGGACGTGTCGCCCGTGAAGGTTCGCCACGAGGCCCATGATGACGTTGAATACAAGGCGGACGAGGCCATAGAATCGGAATCAGACAATGACCCTGGAATGGGCTCTGATGAGATGGGCCGGCCCGTCAAGAAGCCCAAAGGTAACGCGGTTTCCCGCCTGAGCCCTGGTTCCTCGGTACTAACCACACGTACAGTCCGTCCCTTCAAGCGCATCACCGAAGAGGATGAAGTCCCTGCATACAGTGCAACTGGCATGGACGGCAATGTGGAGGCGCGTCAGCCGCCCTGCTTTGTCTGTGCCAAGCATCATCCGCTGGGCTCTTGCCCCTTGAAGCAGGCCGGTGTTGAACACTGTGGTCTATGCGGGCTTGCACATTACGGAATAGCGCGCACTTGTCCTCACCTTCGGTCTGAGACGCAAGTGGCAAGGATGTTAGACGCTCTGAAGCACAGCACTGAGGATCGCGAGCTTATTGAGAAAGCCAAGAAATACCTGCAAGGGATTCGCGGCTCCCTTGCACAGCGTCGAAGGATTTTGGCCAGTAGGGCTGCAGAAAGCCACGCCAGTAATGGAGTTCCTGGTACAACCAACACCGGTTCTATCGGGTCGCCCGTTTTCGATCTGACTGGTTACCCGGCAGGCCATGGAACAACGTCGTTCAGCCCGAGTCAACCCGGACAAAGCTTCTCAACGTCAGAAAGATAATCTGTGCTGCTTTCTCTTGTCGTTTTTGCGCTCTTTGACTCTATGTGGATAGGAATGAACTGGAATGGGGTCCTTACATAGGAGCGGTTGCATCAAATGGCGTACATGGGAATTGGAATGGAATCTTTTCTACGACTTTGATACCATGATGTACTTTAGCTTACACACATTTAGATCGGCATGAGAACGTCCATTCGAAATCTATCATGCAAGTCTTGAGCCTCGTAAAGTAAGCTGGCGGGCTCCACAGTTCCAATAGAAGACATCCTCAGTAGTCAAATGGCGATGCCTTATATCCCGAACAATCAGCCTCATTCGTAGGATCCGCCATTTCAGGAAGACAATCAAGATCGCTGAAATAAGACAATTACAAAAAGAATCAGACCCTTCTTTTCCCTTCCAGAACACCGTTGTCCTTCTCAGAAGAAGACCCAGGGAAGGGGGAGAAAAAGCAAAGAAGGCGAGTGGGAGAGCAAAAACTGCAGCCATCCGTTAAGCTGTTGTACCGATGCCAACACCATATGGTCTAGGATGGAGGCAAACAGTCCATGCTTTTTTTTAAGGGACTAAGATTGAAGCTTTTTTCTTCTTGTTCTTTTGAATCCTTGAGTCCTAAAGAAAAGTGACTCCTTTTCTTCCCTCTTGTTCATTTATTGTTGTTCACTGTCTTGTCTAGGAGCTTGGTCGATATAGTCTTTTTTGTCTTGTATCCAGACTTTGGGATAGCTTCATCCCGTCTGCCTATATACTCTTTTTTTTTTCTGGCGGCTGATTTCTCCTTCCCTTAGATGTTTTTCTTGGAGCCGCTATATACGCTGCTATCATTGATTTAGTAGATTCATCCATATTGTGATCACAACACATAGAAGGTAGTGTGCTTCAGCCTCTGCCCTATTCAGCAGTGAATGTCCATCTCGCTTCACATCGCACACAGAACATCAAAATACCTCACGAGTATTCACTCAGCGATAGACGTGAGGAATATCCTGGCTGACCTCTTCTCGCCTCCCTCTTTCTCTCTCTCTCTCAACACCCACCCTCTGCAAAGCATTTTCCTCAACATTCCACTGCAAAGCATCTCTCAAGACCACATCTTTGATAACCTCTCAGCCCTTCTGAGTTGTAGGCCATTCGGAGCGTCAGAGTCAAGCTCAGGAGAGCGAATTATCACGTCATGTCCTCCCCTCTGCGTCCTCAGTTTTTCTGCGCCAGACCTAATGGTACCCTTGTTCCTCTTATTGCTGTTGATGAGCTTCCTATCCATGTCAATATTCGTTCGGCACCACGCGTTCTTTCTCCAGGTGATACCCAGGGTATGACCAGCCTTGGTACCGTGGGCCCTCGTTGCTCGTTCTATGTTGTGGAGAGTACTCTTCCCTTCTCTCGTTTCCAGTTTCCAGTCGATGTCCCCGGCCAGCGTGCGAGGGAGTATGGCAACCAAGGTCAAGGCCCCGCGCCCAGATACATGCCGGATGAAAACAGTGCTGCTCCACAGCAGCGTCTGGCTATTCAGCCTATGTATCCTCAGGGCAATGGTCAGAACTGGGGGATGCCTACTCCACCTCCGAACCACGGTTGGATTGTGCCCGCTAGCATGGGTACTGCTCCTAATGCTGGCACTGTTGCTGGTCACGCTGCTGGAAACAGTGGCGGAACCCCCAGACAGGTGAGTCGTTCGTCAGTCTAAGACATGGAGCAAGGCCAAGACTGACTATGGCGTAGGGCAGTCATCAGAAGAAGGAATACTGTTCTTATTGGATCCGTCACGGGGAGTGCGACTATCAGCAGCAAGGTAAGGGCCAATCCATGACCACAGGCGATTGACAAGTGAGGACTAACGATCATGTAGGCTGCCTGTTTAAGCATGAGATGCCCACCGATCGCTCCATGCTCGAGAAGCTTGGTCTGCGCGACATTCCTCGTTGGTACCGTGACAAGTACAACGTCCCAAGCCTTTTGTCTGGCGGAGGCAACCAGACCCGTGAGTCGCGTGCTCTGGCCGGCTTGCTCGACGACACTGCTTCCGACCGCGGTGCTGCGAGGGGCTCTCGATTGGCAATCAGTGCAACTGTTGAGCATTCCGAGACTGAAAGAAGTAACAAGGGCAAGGGCGCTGTCTCCATGCACCAACCGACTCCTCTTGCGCTTCCAGGCCGCCCCAACTTCAGCAATGTCAGCTCGCCTAGAAGTTCTGCTCACTCTCACGGTTCCAAGCAAGCACAGGGTGCACAGCTTCAGACTTCTAGCTCACACATCCGCAACCAGGGCGGCCCAGTGCATGCTTCTGCATCCCAGAATCGGGTTCCGAATGTGAACAATAAGAAGATTGACCTGCTCTCCTTCGATCCTTTTCCTGATTACACATCAGCCGATCTGAGTCATTCTGGTCAACAGATTATCTCTGATCCCAAAGAGCGTGCCAAGCGTGACGAGTTCTTACGTGGCCTGCATGACATGTTCGCAGCTACCACCGTGCCTGGAAAGACCAACGCGGTGCCTGCCGATACTGACGTCTTCGCAAGTCAGCCTCGCCCTAAACGCGTGCAACCCAAGTCTCGTCGCCTGTTCCAGGACCGTCCTCCCGCTCCTAGTGGAGGTACGGAGACCAATGCCTCGGATGCCAACCAGATTCGCCAGCAGAGTGTCCGCCTCTACAACCTTGCTGCTGAAGCTATCAAAGACTTCGACGATGACGATGACTTCTTTGTGGGTCCCAAGTCCGGCGTCGTGCAGGGAACTCCCAGGTCCTCCGAGTCTCCCCGCCACCGCCGCTCGTCCTCGACAGAGTCGTGCCTCTCGTGCTCCGAGCCTAGCCCTACTGCCTACCTCAACAGCCGCGCCAGAAACAACGACGGCGACGGACGTCTGAAGCCGCTCCTTCCTCCTATCGGCGTGTTCACTCATAAGAACCCTACCGTCCTCAAACGTCCCGCCGTCTCCTCCGACGACATTTTCGGCATGGGCGGAGGACGTGCCAAGTAACCCCATATAAGTGAGAATTCTTGCCCGATTCGCCTGTCGAACGAATGTCTCTTGCGGTCGGTTTCACCCTCGCGTGACGGCAAGCGGGCCGTGGCTCTCTTCTCCTTTTAGTCACTTTCCCCCTACGACGACACGCCAAGCTGGTCTGGGTGGCTCGTACAATATTACTCACTCGCCCATGGTTAAATATACCCACCACTCGATGGCGGATGGCAACATGGAGAATGGAGGGTATTCAAGTTGATAGCGTCTGCATGGATACCAATTGTGGACATTCGTCGACGGTTGGACATCCTCCCATCTTCACATTTTCGATTCCTGGCCTGTTCCTTGTTGTCTCTCTCTTTCTTAATTTCGTTGGGTGGCTTTGAGTCTTCAACCGATTATTTTAATTACGAACAGAGGAAGAATATGAGATTGAACTGCTAGTTTGGAGGTTCTGAACAAAACCATCACGAGGCTTTTGAGTTGAAGTTGGCTTCGACTTTGGCCACGCCGGAATATTGTTCTCGTGACTTTTGAACTTGGGCGGATCTCTTGTCGTCCTTCTGTGTCTGTCGTCTGTTATAACAACGGTTGAGGGGTATCTATATCTTTAAATAAAAATCACTAAAAAACAAAAAAAAAAAAAAAAAAAAAAAAAAAGAGAGAGAATTGCCTTAATGACATATGATGGTTGATTGCATTTGACTTGTTGGAAGCTTTTCTCGGATTCCTCCTTCGTAGTACAGGCATAAAGCTGAAACGTAGTATACTTACATCCCGTGATAAAAGGTGGGAAAAGCTTATGAAGTAGAATATTGTACAGTAGTGTAAGTGATAGTCTATACGACCGTTTGACATGTGCGCCCGCCCTTGATATTTTCAACTCAAAAATCAACGCAAAGAAGACATCCATCGAATACATGAAGCAGACAAGTCCAATCGACCACCGCAATCAAGGTTCTAACGTACTCTCTTCTTCTGGCCCTTGCCTCCAACCTTGACAGCAACCTTCTCCCGCTCCTCAGCGGCTCTGGCGCTCAATGCAGGGTTCAAGGAAGGCAGTGACAGAGAGGCCTGTGCAACGATGGCGTTCCCATCCACGACCGCCCGCCGTGTTTGCTCGTTGAGCAGTCTCTCTCTCCGTGTGGCGGCGAGTTGCTTCCTCCGCTGCTCCGTCATGGCCCAGGATTCGGGGAAGCGCAGCTGAGTCTTAGGCTTGTGATGGCGGAGGTCGAGCGGGATGTCCACGAAGGAATCGCCTTCCTTCGCCTCTTTGATCAGCGTGTTGACAATGTCACCCAGGTATCGCTTGTTCTGGGCGCGAGTTGTGAATTTCTCGCAGGACATGCGTACAATGTCTGTATCGGGGTTGTAGCGTGTTCCCACGAGTTTAAGGAAGGTCTGGCGCTGTTTCTCGGAGAGATATTTGGGGACAAGATCCTTGCTGGCCAATTCGACAACCACCTTGCTCTCGGCTGGATGCTGTTCACCCATATACGTGGTGTAGCGGAAGCGAAGGATGTGAGTTTCAGGAGGAAGGGTGAAAGGTTTGGCGAGTTCTAGGGATTGAAGGTCAGATTGGTATTGAACCATAGTCGCTCAGAAACGTCGGACTTACTGCTCAATAAAGGCATATCCCAAGCTGCAATGCGAGCATATTCACGGATCTCCCGGTGCAGTTCGACCTCCGCGTGCGCCATGGACGTGATTTCGTCGTCATGGAAATCGTCGTCTGCGTCCTCGACAAGACCGAATTCATCGTCTTCTTCCTCGGCCCAAAAGCCCCGGGATTTGTCTGGCACATCCTCAAAACGCAACCCTACTTCCTTCTCTATGTCTCTCACACTCTTCTCAATCTCCGCAAATGCGGCCGCTCGCACTTGCGGGTTGTTGAATTCTTCAATCATCCGACGTTGCTCCGCGTCAAAGGCCTCCCGTTCCTCTGGGGATAGCATATCATACATTGACCGCTCCTCCTTGCTGAGGAGATCTGGCGAGTACTCCGTCACGTCAGGCAATTCATCCTCCGGCGAAGGTTCTTTGGTGATTGGCGGATCTTCCGGCATGAATTTGAAGGGTGTGACAGAGAATGGGCGGGATTGAATAGCAGCGGGGCCTCTCCGAGCGACCGAGAAGGCCGTACGGCCCAGATATCTTGCGACAAAGGCCATTGCGGGCGAGATTGGCCGTGGGGGTTCTCGAATTCCTCCTGGGATTTGGATGTCGGAGATGTTTTCTGCGGATGAACTTCGCATGGAAACGCTAAGCCCAATCAGGTTAAGCGCATTTACTGCTGCCATCATATCAATGCATCACTCCGCAAGCACTGCAACAACCATTCAATCATTCTCCTTTGTCTGACCTTGATGTTGGTCGATAACGGACTTGCATATTCATTCAAAGGGCATATAGCTTAGAAGCTGAAATGCTTCTGCGGCCCTGTCAAAGCATCGATCAAATTCCTTGTCAAACAGAGCTCCTGGGAACGTAGTTTGCAGTCATGTCAGCGAAGCTCCCGATCAAAGTATGCTTTGTGACAGTGGGCGCAACTGCCTCTTTCGAAGAGCTTGTGCGCGCTGCGCTAGATCCCTCATTTGTGACGGCCCTGGAGAGGAATGGCTACTCACATTTAATGGTTCAATACGGCAAAAATGCAGCGATTTATCATAATTTCCTCAAGCAGTATCCACCTGAGCGCAGGCCCTGGCAAAGAATAGATGTCGGTGGTTTTTCCTTCCACGAGCATGGGCTGGGAGGGGAGTTTGCATTGGCTCAGGCCGACATAAGTAAAGGACGAAGTGGTGGGTTGGTTATCAGTCACGCAGGTATTGATCATCTTTCTTGGCCGTTACCCATCACTGGCATCTTCTGATATCTGACATGGAATGCTTGTCAGGATCTGGCACTATTCTCGAGGTGTTACGGATGGGCATCCCGCTCATCGTTGTGCCCAATCCTTCTCTTCAGGACAACCATCAAGAGGAACTAGCGCGCCAGTTACAGAAACAAGGATACGTGGTTGCTAGCCATTATCAGTAAGTTTCAGGTTCTTCTATATGAGCTACAGTTTGCTAATTACCTGGCAGAAATCTTTGCCAAGCACTGCAGCAGGCTGAACAACTGCGAGCGCGCATGTTAAGGTGGCCGCCTGTGCGTGGCCCTGGTCAGAAAAACCAGCCGACACTGGAGCAAGTAATGTCTGATGAGATGGGATTTGTGGATTGAATACCGTCAGCTCCCTTATGAATGATGATTTATGCTACCTCTTGGCTACTTTCATATTGAAATGTGACACGTCACTGCTACTCCTTCACCCTTGGTGCTCCTACAGTTGGAATTGCTCCAAGCTTGACCTCAGGATATCTGGTCCTAGCTTTTTGTGCCTGGTCCATGTGCTTCCAGGCAGATTTGTCGGTCAATCGAGCTGTGTGGTCAGATAGAAGAAAGGCCGATGGCATGTTTTGAGTAGTGGACGACCGTCCATGAACTTAGGTATTAATATTGTTTTAAGGCTTCAGAATCCCATAGTCGTGTTCTATGATAGGTTTTGTGTCGCGGAAAATAGTCGTAGAAGTACTTGGGTAGTAGCGATAGTCGGCTGGCCCAAGCTCCTTGTTGATGGGAAGAGAGCGGACGCGAAGAGTTGCGGGATTCAACATCCCCTCTAAAAACATCTGTTTTGCCTGCATCGCCATTGTGCACGCTGATGAACTAAAACTCACTTTACGAGCTGCCAGTTATAGTCTTTCACATCTACCGGTCTTACAGTCACAACCAGCAAGAATAGGCCTCAGGGCCTTCGTCACCACAATTCGCACCGCCTTCCCCCTACCAACTTCCTCCCCAAGCACAACCCTTCTCCTCACAAAATGGCCGAGGCAACTCTTCACAACGCCCCCATTGTCATCGACAATGGCAGCGGCACAATCCGCGCCGGTTTCGCCGGAGAAGAAATTCCCTCATGTTTCTTCCCCTCGTTCGTCGGGCGGCCAAAACACCCCCGGGTGATGGCCGGCGGTCTAGAGGGCGACGTGTTTATCGGGCAACGAGCACAGGAATTGCGCGGGCTGCTCAAGATCCGATACCCACTGGAACATGGCATCGTGACGGACTGGGACGACATGGAGAAAATTTGGCACTACGTGTACGAGAACGAGCTGAAGACGCTACCGGAGGAACACCCCGTGCTCCTGACGGAGCCGCCGCTCAACCCGCGCAAGAACCGCGATGTCGCCGCCCAGATCATGTTCGAGACGTTCAATGTGCCGGCGCTGTATACGTCCATCCAGGCGGTGCTGTCGCTGTACGCGTCCGGACGCACGACGGGCGTGGTGCTGGACTCAGGGGACGGGGTGTCTCATGCGGTGCCTGTGTTTGAGGGTTTCGCGATTCCCAATAGTATACGGCGGATCGATGTTGCGGGGCGAGACGTCACGGAGCAGTTGCAGCTGCTACTACGGAAGAACGGGCATGTGCTGCATACGAGTGCGGAAAAGGAGGTGGTGCGGATGATCAAGGAGAAGGTCTGCTACGTGTCGTTGGATCCAAAGCGGGAAGAGAAGGACTGGATGAACAGTTACCACAAGTCGGAGGCGAAAGCCGTCGACTACGTATTGCCTGATGGGCACAAGATTAAGGTCAGCCCCCTCTACGGTCAAGTTTCTGGGGAAGGCGAGCTAATCAACCAGGATAGATCGGACAAGAGCGCTACAGAGCCCCTGAGATCCTATTCGAACCCGAACTCATCGGCCTGGAATACCCCGGCGTTCATCAGATCGTCCAAGACGCCATCACCCGCACAGATCTCGATCTCCGGAAATCCCTATACCTCAACATCGTCCTCTCAGGGGGCTCAACACTGTGCAAGAACTTCCCCGACCGGCTAATGCGAGAGATCAAGAGATTGGCCGTGGAGGACATGAAGATCCGTATCTCTGCGCCGGCAGAACGGAAATACACCACCTGGATCGGCGGTGGTATCCTCGCCGGGCTCAGCACATTCCGCAAGGTACGTCCAAGACAAACTTACCAACAGTATACCCCAAAACAGACCCAACTAACCGCTCCATCAGATGTGGGTAAGCGCAGACGAATGGCACGAAGACCCGGAGATCATCCACAGAAAATTCGCCTAAACATGTCTCACATCAACAAATGCGGTGATCATGAAGGGACGAGTCGTGCTCGTCCTTTACTTTCCTATCTCCCGCCTTCTGGCCCCCAGACTCCAGACCAGCCGCCACCAAGTCCGGCAGGCTCGAATCGAGTCAAACCACTACTTGTAGCGGCTAGGCTTGGGCTTTTGATACCCTTCTTCTTCCCTCTCTTCTTGAGCCATTGATGCATCGTTCGATCACATCACGCACTATACCTTTCTTTTCTCTTGATGTTTGGGCACAATGCAACATACCACATGATAGCGCCTCAATCTACATGCATGAAATCCATGTCCCGCTGCCGAATTGATCAAAGAGCAAGTAATTTACTTTACGCTTCAGTGGGCGGTGGGTGCGTTCAGGTAGTGTTTGCCCTATATCAGCAGGAGCCGTCTGAAGGCAGATGTTGTACATAATAGACATTGGAAATATAGACGGAATGAGCTACATGTCGTACGAATACGGGTGCCTCAGTCGGGTCTAAGTCTAAGGGTGACATGACTACGGACAAGTTACTGTAAAGCATACAAGTAGAGCAAAGTTCCACAATAGCAGAAATCTGTTTCCTGGTTTCCAATTGTTGTGGCCAACGCCAGTGGTACGCTAAGATACATGAGGGATGCAGATGCAGATGGCCTCCCCGATGCCAATCCAAGAATCTGGCATGGCACAAACACGCTGAATAGACTTGAAGAAACAGAATGGATGAGTGATGGGAGATGGGCGCAGGGGATGTTGAAAATCCTTGGGGAATCATAGACAAAGAAGCAGATTTCAGATGTGTCGACAAGAGTAACAGGGGGTATCAGGTCGATACTGTCATGTTGAAGTAGAAGTAGAGATTGTAGTCGCGGATTGTCGTCCAGGACGCTCCACAGCAATCACATTGCATGAAGGATGTTGAAGATGGATTAAGAAAAATGTAGGTGACAGTTGACTTCCCCAAGATAATAATCGAAAATGGAAAAACTTTTTTTGTTGTTGGTCATAAATCGTCATGTCGTTATGCGCAGTGTAGCGCAGTATGCAAGAGGGAATGACGACCCGTTAAGCCATACCCCTAATCTTTCCCCAGCCCTTCTCCAGGCCACGAAGGGCCTTTTCGCGAGCAGAGCCGGTGCTGCTGGCTGATGCCGTGCTGCTGGAAGAGAA
Source organism: Aspergillus udagawae (assembly GCF_001078395.1). NCBI lineage: Eukaryota > Fungi > Ascomycota > Eurotiomycetes > Eurotiales > Aspergillaceae > Aspergillus > Aspergillus udagawae. The sequence goes on from NW_025091268.1 coordinate 619,130, forward strand.
CTTGCGAGTGAGGATGCTGCTGCCACTACTGCAGCTATCGCTGTAGATCATGTTGCCGGCACCTCCTCGGCCCACATGGTAGACAGGAGCGGCGCGGCGCAATTCCCGTTCCAGTTCCTCATCAAAGCTGAAGATTGCCCGTTCGCTGCTGCTGTGGACATTCCCTGCGCCGCCGCGGCCGGACTTGAAGGTACTTGGGACATTTGAATCCAGGCGTGTCAGGGAGGCGGGGCCGGTGGCTGTTTGCGAATCGGTAGTCTTGGTGTTCTTCAGGCTGATGACATTGCCAGCGCCTCCACGAGCTGTATGTAGGGCCGGACGGGTGGTGTGAGGAACGGACGGGTGAGGTTCAATCACGCGGTAGTTTATTTTCGCAGGCATAATGTAGATAGTGGTGATAGATATCCTTTTGACTGGATTATACTCGAATCAAGCTCGTGGTATGGTATGCGGATCGTGCGATTGACTCAAGAGCCAACTCTCAACAAAGCACCATCTAATGGATGAAGCTCAACGTCTAGTCTATAGCTGACGTGACCACGCGGAATTGTAGGCGACTTCAAGCAAGCAGAGACAGGATGCTCGAATATCAAGTAGAGGAGTTTGTATAGATTGAGGACGTGAAAGAGAGAAGGTTAGCGCTGAGTATTAGAGGACGCGAGGTAATAAGAGGAAGAAATTTCTTCTGTTTGCTGGATGGAGACTGTATAGTATGGGACCCAAACATTCTGGCGGGGAAGGTTTTATATAGTTATGCCCCCTTGTGCCGTCACGGTCTACCATCATTGCACCAAATTGCACCATTAGTGCCTCAGCTGGGGCGTTCCTTGCCAGGCACAAGAGTCACAGACAAACCCAGAGGGGTCACACGCGGTGCTGTTTGTGGATATTGGATAGCCAAGTGGAGTTGGCGGTTAGTCTTGTCGTCAAAACCAAAAAAAATTTCCCCAGCGAAAAATTCTCTCATGGTCGACGTATCAGGTAAGCCTCCGAGAGTATGCGCGCGGTTCTTCGGCAGGCTCTAAAGCGGCAGCAAGAACAATTTGCTGACTCATTCCTGCAACAACCAATAGAAAGCGACAATTCTGGAATTGTGTCAACAGGTCAGTCTCCTATTGGGCAAAAAGTCCGTTTCGCAGCCAACAGTCCTTGCTGCTTTAAGAAATTCCTTGAGATCATCTGACGAGCACACCGTCCCAGCGGGCAGTGGCAAACGTAACAGAAACGGCCTCAGGAGCCAATCATATACGCTCTTTAATTTTCTGGGGGTAATGGAAATTCCTGGATGGCCAGTCACGAGTCGCTTGACCACTCGCCTCCTTCCCAAAATGCCACCAAAGCAATCCAGCTGTTGGTCACGATGAGAGCAGATGGTTCTAGACATGGTAAATGACGACGTTCCAATTCCATCTCCTCACCGGTCTCCGTCGATGCTTCAGATCCTCTCTGTCGGCTATTGCGTTGCAGTTCCTGGAGACTGGATCATGCGGCGAAATCCTAATTAAGGTAGTCTCGTGGCATCTTTATTTGGACAATGCTGCATGGGGAATCTCAGACAATGGTTCCTCACCATCTACAACAGATTCTACGTAGCATAAGATAAATTGTAACATGGCTTATTGTTATTGGACCTTTGGTTGGTTGTTTCTCAAGGCGTAAAGACAGCGGACAAAGCAAAAAGAAACAAAATAAAAGAGCCCCGCATGTACCGAATCCATGTACGATTGCATCATTTTGGTCGTAGAAACTATCATCTCTTAGGACATTTCATGCCCTCATTAATCTCCATAGCAGGCTGCAGAATATTCTCCCTGTACCTACCCCTTTCTAGGGATGAGCACTTGGGGATGGATCTACTATCATAGCACTATTTTCATAGCAAGGCAATAATCCATTCCATCACTGAGTCCCAGGAGAGGAGTCTTCAATACTGATGTCTCGGGGTGCAAATTGTATGGCTTGGCATTTGTAGATCCGACTAGCCTTGCTCGAGTCTAGCGCCAAGATCAAGTCAGGGGCGATCAGCCAAAGGATGAAGGCTCTCAGAATCTTCAAAATCTTGATTCTACCAACTATCTACTGCATTCTGAGGCAATCCTCATCAAGTTTCACGGAAGGAGCCATTTTGTAATTGATACCGTCATAATTACTACCTCGATCATACTTGGACCTTTCTGTCTAGGCACCTCAGATACGTATACTCCGTACTGTGGTAGAGACTTATGACAGGCCTGACCGCAAATCGACAGGAGAACAGACACTAGGCTCGAAGAGGACAGCTTTCCCCAGACTGGAAGAAGCCTGGACTGCAGACAGGTGTGGGTCTCAAAAAATGACGCAAAAAAAAAAAAAAAAAAAAAAATTTTTTCTCTCCTATTTTTCTCCTCTGTAACCCACTTGCTCCCAATTAATTTCCCCATGAGGAGTAGCAAATTTTCTGCCAACACCAAACCAGCAAAACTGTGCCTTCCGCTTTTGCTTTACCAGTCGTCATGTCAACTTGACAAGACAAACAGTCACTGACAAGACAAACAATCACTGGTGGTTCTCGCCGAGTGCCACTGACCAATACCAGCAACCGGATCACCTTACCGGCAAATGGCCGGTCCATCCAAGTCAAACCGAGCGCTCCGAGGCTTCTCCAGCCTGACAAAATGAAATAGGAAATTGCCTTCCCCGGATTTTCCACGGCTCAGTACCACGTATCTAACTGTCATGCTGGCACCACAAGCAAACAGCATCCCGTGACATCTTCCCGTGATCTAACCAGCAGGATATGTATTATTATCATCTATTGCGTTCTAAGGGGTTTGAATACCCCTTGTGGCAGAGCCCCTTTCCCCTAGACTTAAACCCTTCTGCTCTATTTTGAGGTAGTCTCCGGAGTACTGTTAACTGTTCGGGGACTCGAGTTTGGTGAACCCCTCTTCCCCAAACTTCAGCTGACTACAACAGCAGAACAACTAAGTTAGACTTTCTAGTCTCTGCAGTCGGAGATCACCTTCCCAACAAAAATCGCCCATTGCTCTCCACTGATCCATTTGCGACGAGTGTAGCACCAGCATGCATATCAGCATCCAGTGTTACAGTTGTACGAAACCGCATACACATCCCAATATGCGGCATTTCTTTCCCTTGCATCATCCTGCGGAGTTGGAGTCGTCAAGTCATTATTAATATTAGCTAAAGCCTGAAGATCAGGAGGACTAGAACCCTGCAGCCGGCATAATCTTAAGTAACAGAATGCCCCGGGTCTGGGGCCGGCTTGGGGTTCTGACCGCCCCGGTTCCTGGCGACTGGTTCATCTCCCGCTTGATCCTTGACAGGCCTCAAAAGTCAGTTTGTCACTCAAATCAGCTGGAGCGGAGTGGGAACGTGACTATGGTGTTCTCAGTATGGAGTAGAAGCCGCTCTGTTTCATCCTAGATCACGTCATGGCGAGTTGTCCATCAGCTTTGCGTGATTTATGCAAAGTCTCCTGTTGTTAGGGTTCGGGTAACCTGCATCGTACCCTGTTAGGCTTTCATACTAGCACTCCCACTAGTAGTACTACGCTCACAAACAATCAAGTAGAGAAAAGATCAAAAACGGGTATCAATTGCGTGAGACATAAGCCAGGAAGCGCCCCAATCACCAAAACGACCCCCGCAAGTCCATATATATAGCAAGATCCCACGAGCCAGTCGCAGAAGTCATCTCAGAAACACAAAAATTCATCACTCCCACGGAAGTATAGCCAGTCAAAATGAAATCAAAAACAGAATTCCCCCTCACATCGTCTGATAGATCCGGAAACTCCGAAACTCCCAATAAGCCTGCGAGAAATTCTGAGGGTTGCGAGCGACAAACTCCTCACATGTTGCCGGACAATCGTACAAATCATTGTAGACCTCCTGTTGGGCGCCCATCTCGCCACACAGATCAATGTTGACGATGATACTCTGGTTGCTAAAGTGTGATGGGATGTCACAGTGCGTGCTGGGAAAGTCAGCCAGAGCCGTTCCCCAAGAGGACGGGTCAGGCCTGCGCTCCGTATTCGAGATGTCATCTGGAATGGAGTCGCGAGGGAAAACCCAGACTCGGATTCCTGCTTCTCGGAGTTCGACCGCGTACACCTGGAACTTGTGTCAGTATTTTGACGCTGGAGAGGCAGAGGACGGGAACCATACACCGCCGCCATTCTCGTTGAATTCCTCGCCATACGTCGCCGGGCGACCCTGGACAACACAGCCCGCGTTCCCGTTCTTATCGTCGCAGGTTGAGTACTGCGCGCTGCCCAGCTGCTTCCGTCTTCCCTTGATGCTGCAGCCCTTATCGGTGTGCAGGGTGACAACGTTGCCTTCTGTAGCTCTGTTTGTTGTTTCGAGGACGTCGATTTCCCCTTTGAGCGGCCAGTTGTATGTATCCGCTAGCCACAGAGCGGGCCAGGTTCCGCAGCCGTATGGTGTGTGGACGATGTCGAAGATGAATAGGCCCGTGTCGTAGCCTTTTTTGGACTCGAGTCGGACGGACTTTCTGCCTCGAGGCGCGTAGCGAGTTTTGTTGTCGACTCTGATGCTCACAGAGGAATTCGTAGAGTTTATCAAGTCGAGGGACTCTGCTTGTTTGCGATCGACATACCTGTAGATTGTAAGCGCGAGCTCAATGCAGATTGCGTTATTTACTTACTCGACGAATCCATAGGTAGGGTCCTGGTCTGTGAAGTGCCAGAAGTGTTCAAAGAAGGAGGATGGGTGGTACTCGTCGACCAGGGAATAGTCAAGAGGTAAATAATCCGAATATCGAGTATCCGTCGTTCCTAGGACAGTGCCTACTATGACTGCAGCTAGCGCTGCAGTAACCACTGCAACAGGAACAAGGATCTTGACTGCACGGGGCCATCCCCTGGGGTTGTCGCATGAACGCTGAGCTTGACTGTCGACCTTGCAAGGTTTATTTGCCTGAATCTCATGGGACGTTGGATTTCTTTCGACCTTGTACAATGCCTCTCCTTGGTAGGAACTGCTTGTGTCGGCCATGGCTGCCAATTCCTGATCTTGATGTTTTGAGACTTGCAAGTCCGAAGCAGATGCAGCACACTACTGTCCGTGGATGAAGAACATCTTGATACATCGACGCCATCATGAATCACAGCTGAAATGATTCAGAGAAGTTCCCCGGATCTCTCACGATGCTCAACCACAGATCGACTTGACTATAAAGAGTGGCTCAGGCAGATATCCATTGTGAGAACCATCAGATAACGCTACTGATCTACTAAGTATGAGCAAAACAGCTTCAACAACTCTTGCCATTTAATATGGCCAAATTGGGATATCCTCCTTTGAGTGAGAAAGCAATGCGAATGTAAGACGACACTTATTCGCTCAGCTTACGTATTCATCTAGTTCGAGCTCCATCAGGACATGCAGCGCATGGTAAGGCAATGTTGACTTATTCTGTCGGACGAGTGATGGTCAACAGTTTTAGAGTCTTAGCTTGCAATTCCTCCAAATTGCCATTAGAGACATGGTTTTGACCCAGTGCTCTTAATAGCATGGGCCATTACGAGAGGTATTGAAATAATCGACTAAATATCGTCATTATTGCGACCTCATAACATGGGTGTTGTTTCAGGCAACTTCGCTACCCTTTGACACCTTCGAGCCTGAGGACATCCATCGGATTCTGCCACCTTCCACCGCTCTGATAACCTCCGTTAGATCGAATCTCTCCGCTCCGTAGATAAATTTACTTGCGGCGAAATGCTTTGATTAGCAACCCGACCTTGCGACTGAAATATTGACAAAGGAGACAAGAGTTGTACTGCAATCTGAGAGCTGCTCGATTGACCAGCAAAATCTGTGTTGACTCAGCCCACAATCTTCGTCCGACGCGCAACGCGCCTTTTGAGCGCCACCCATTGAACTTCTCCCATACTATTGCAGAAGCGATCGCTTCTACCATTGAAAATGCCAAAATATAAGTATCTCTTCCCTATAATGTGAAAATCCAGGCTGACCTCCGCTGTACTCTTCTGTAGGTCTTCTTCCCTAACATATCAGAGGTGCGGATGCGAGTGCGCATCCGAAAGCAATCATCTATCGATACGGACTTGAGTCTCATCTACAGTGATTCTAACGGTGGATTCTGTATACAGGTGACTACTGCGATGTATATCTCACGCACGACTCGATGAGCGTGCGGAAGGCTCACAATTCGGGTCGGAATCATTTGAGGAACGTGGTGGAATACTATCAACGTATGCACAGTCCTATCTCCCTCCAACCACAGTCTGTCGCTGAAAATGCTGACAATTGGTACAGAGATTGGACAGGAAAAGGCACAATCCGTCATTGACTCGATCACGTCTTCATATGCCGCCGAGGGCCAAGCTGTCCCCAACCCTGCCATGGCTCCCCCAGGCGCCTTTCCCCCACCTTTCGGATTCCCTGGTACGCGAACACTCCCCCTGCTCATCGACAATCCTCTTCTCTTTGTGTTGGAAAACGTCTTACCAGTATCTCTTGCTTAGGTCGCCCCGGTCAACTCCCACCTCCTCCATTCGGCATTCCTCCCCCCGGAGCTCCCAATGGAATTCCCCCAGGCATGCCCATTCGTACGTCCACACCCTCTATATCCCAGTTCTATACTCCCACCCCAATACTGACACTCCCAACAGCACCACCCGGCGGTAGAGGCCTCCCCTTCCCGCCTCCCTTTCCCCCACCAGCAGGCGGCGCTCCAGGAGGTCTTCCCCCACCCCATCTCGCCAACATGCCTCCCGGTCAAGGCTTTCCCCCTATCCCGCCACCTGGCGGGTTCCCGCCTAATTTCCAGATTCCCCCTCCCGGCGCTGGGGGATTCCCTCCTGTGCCTCCTCCGGGCCAGCCCGGTTTCAGCCCCAGCCCGGGGCCTGGTATGTCTGGTCCCCCGGCACCGCCGGGGATGAACTCCTCCAGTCTGCCGGGTCCTCCTCCTGGACTAGATGAAAAGCGATATTGAGTTCGGGCTGATTATTGCGTTGTATTACTTGTGACGTTACTCGGGCATTTCTCGTCGGTAGATCTTCTCTACGAATTCTTCTTTTTGTTCTACTTCAGCGTGGTTTAACAGGATGTTATACGAAAGAATGCATTTAGTGACAATGATTAATCAAACTGCAATACAACCATTGCCACACGCATCTACGTTCAAACCTCGAACTGACAACCATCCGGGTCTATATCATTCCAACATGAGTTCACGCTAATATCCAGTTGGGGTAACCACAAGACGTATTCTATAATAATGAGCATGTTGGGATACCATGCGTGTCTCACGCAAGTTCTAGCGATATGATTCCTGTCCATACATGGAACGCGCGATATGATACACCACCGGACAATGCAGAGCACAAACGACTCTAGGTCCCTAAAATACTCGGGAAAGTCCTCAAACCCAGGTCCCGATATCCAAATCCAATGCTTCAGAACGCCAGCTGTAATCGCAAGGGAAAAAAGAGAACATCCAGTAAGGATATAGCAAGATCAATAGAGGTTGAAAAAAAAAGGATTTTGGAGTATATCACAATGAAGCAAAAGGAAAGGTGGTAGAAAGGGTGGATGAGCAACGAAAGGATCAAAGGAAAATATCAGAGTTCAGAGGACAGGACGATTGGTCAGTCCACTCCCGCGCTCGCACCATAAACTTCATTTCCAGCAAGGCTCAGAGAAAATTAGTCAGTAAGATCCTCTAATGGTCATACCCAGCCCCTCTCTGCCACGGACTGGCATTGTGCTGGGCGCGGTAGGGAATTGGCGATGGTGAACGTCCATAATTAGGCGGCCCCCGTCCATCGCTGGGGAATAGAGGTACCGAAGGATCAACTGGAGAGACTGGGGCCTGCCGGTGCGGCGTCGTATCATGAGATACTTGGAGATTCTGACGTCCAATGCTGGCTCCGTTGCCGCTTGAGAAAGAGCCATTGTCATCGTCGAAGGGACTCGACTTGTACGATGTGTCCTTGACATCGCCACGTGCAGTGGCACCTAGTGCGTCCAACTCCGTGGTCAGTTGGCTCTGCGACTTGATAAAGGAGCCGCGGTCGTCTCTCATGGGCTGGTAACGGGTATCGGGGTTTTTCGATACGATGGCGTAGATGGATGCGATAAGCACCAGAATTAATAGAATCAGCGAGAAAACCGCGTTATAAACGAAGAAAATAACGCCCATGACACCCGTAACGATTCCTGGTTGGTTGAAGACCTCCGAGAAAAACAGCAAAAAGATAGCATTGACAAAGTTGATGGCGGCAATAGTAATGTTGTAGATGTTCGTCTTTTTGTCCATCCAAGGCCGCAGAACGCTGACGGCAATGAGCATAGCGGCCTCGAGGATGACCAGGGCGACGGTCTGTACAACAGGAGCCGGTTGACCAAGACCAATGAACATGCCCTTGACAAGAAGGTACACCAGGACGGGCACCACGAAGTAGTAGGCAGTCGCACGGTATTGCACGTACAAAAATCCCCACTTGTTCAAGCATGTGGGATCGGAGAAGAGGATGTAGGCTGGGTTCTTGTGCATGAGAACCGACCGCTTGGCTAGGAGGATCACTTTGAAAGCAGCCCAGCCCAGAGCACCGAGCACTGACAGAAACATGATAACCGCCAGTACCACCTCAGCGGCGGAGTCATGTTGGGTAAATTCCCAGAGACACAGAACGCACATCTGAGGAAAACCAATCAGGGTCAGTCGGAAGAGGATGCCTCGTGCCACGACTTTCCAGCCATTGCGGAAATCAGAGAATTTGTCACTCTTCATCCTTCCATTCTTGGCGAGGATCTCACACCCGGCTTTGAAGAGAGCGACAATGACCATCACCATGAAGACGAAGAAGACAAAGAAAATGAGACCTGTAAGGAAGATATTGGTCTGTTCAATGCCTGCTACGAAACCGATACGTTCAATGCCGCGCACGACGACGGTTGAGGAAGTAGCCGCGTCGTTGGCGGCACCAGATCTTTTCACGACTTCGTTGACGCCCCTCTTCATCAGGTTCGTTGTAGCTTCAATAGAACGTTTTCGGCGTTTCAGGACTTCGACGGATGTGGTTGACAACTCGGAAAGAAGGGTTGAAGGCGTTCCACCGGTCGATCGTTGATACCAAGTACAAAGGGTCTCCAGGAACCCAATGTGAATGATACCCATGCTCCATTGGAAATTCTGCGTCCATGCTTCGACGATCGGCGGCATTGCAACGGAGATCATGCCAAACATAGCCTGCGACTGCATGAAGCCAAAAAGAGAAAGCGCATTGGCTGCGACATGAGCGGCGGTATTTGAGTGACCGAGACCCGAGGTGATTGCGGAAGCAGCAAGACCCAAACCGGAGATGATGGCTGTTGTCCAACCGACGCCTTTCTGGTAAACCGTCTTGCCGTTCGACAGACTAGCTTCAATGCAAGTGATACTCTTGCCAGTGTCTGTAGAGTTGATATAGATCCGGACCTTGGCATCAAGATCAGGGACCGTGTAGGCGATGCCTAATGGTAAGGTTAGCGAGATTACACCATTTTCAGACAGCAGCCAGTGTAGGCATCCTCACCAGGGATCTGTTTAGCCACATCCTCTGAAACGACTACATTGGCGCTGGGGACATCGATGGGACCAGCGTTCATTGGGCAAAGACCCGCCAGATTCATTTCGCAAGGATCCAGCTCTTTCCTCAGTGCCTCATATCCATAGGCAGTGAGAACAAGCTCCGCGGTAACCTTACCGGAGATCGCAGCGACTCCATCAAAGGCAAAGGCTAATGTTCGATTGTTGGGCGTGAAGGTGACACTGAAGTAGGTTGCTGTGAAGTTCGAACTGTCTTGACACAGGTTCAAGGCATTGGACTCGATGAGCTTTGTCGCAGACACAAGCGGTGTTGCGAGAAAAGCGACGAACAAACTGATGATTAGCGATATTAACCGCATGGTGGCAGGGCCCTGTCGAGCTGTGTTTTTGCACTCGGCAGCGGGGAAGTTCGTGGATGGATGCGAGAATAGATCACAGTCAAAAGGCTGAAATGATCACTGTCGAATGGGAGGTGGTACTCCAGAGTACCAGGTGTGGACCGGCCGGATGCGGAAATGTGGTATCGACCAAAGGTTGTATTGTAATGATGTGGAAGCGAGGGTAACGAGCAGCAGAATCCAGAGAAGAGTGTCGATTTAAGTTTGTTCGAGTAAGCTCTGGTTGTATTGCGGTTGTTCTTCAAGAAGTCATTGAAGGGACCATAGATCGATATCCAGCGCGAGTCTTCTAGACCAAGTAAACGAGAGAAAGAATCGCACGATTCAACACGGCGACGAAGCGATCGGTAACAAATGCCAGGAAAGAGTGACGATTGTCGCAGCGTATATAAAAGAGTGTCGAAAGCGATATTGAAGTCGTTGGAGGACGATTGAAGCGAGCGGGACGGCGACACACAGTGTATGGCCCAAGAGGGTAAGACAACCAAGGGGACGGGGTTTCCCTGAGATATGGCCGTCGTTCTCTCTCCGTCTCTTTCTGTTTTCTCTCTCAAGACGCTCCGATTTGGACCAGTAGTCGAGAAGCGGTAAAGAGAGATACCAAAGAAAGGAAATAAAAGAACGAAGGTAGTAGAAGAGATAAAAAACTGGCACCCTTTCACTCTTGACCTCTCCAGAAACACAAGAAAACGGGGGGTGTGGATGGAACGGGAAGGTCTGGTCGCAGGAGTGACCACAGGAATGCCGATGAAACACCCTCGACAGCTGAGTCAGCACGGGGGTTTGCGTTGTGAGGTGGACCAATTACAGGCGATCACTGCATCTATTAATTAAGGTCACAGACTGAGTCTCAGGCAGCTGTGCCCTGGGTCGAGTGGATTTGCTGCAGTTTCAATTCAAGACAGAATCTTGGGGGTAGGTAACAAGTAACAAAGGATACGAAATAACATTGGAAGGTTACGTCTACAGTGTACTTATGCAGGGAGGGAACTTGGTTTTACATTAAGCCGAAGATTCTTCAGCATGACAAGTCTACATGCGCAGGATGATGGATGACCTTGTCAGCCATCGAGTTTCTTGTTGAAACTGCCGTAATGCTTGGATCATGCTCTGCAAGTTGTCTCGCAAAAGTTCCCTTGGCGGACAACCACCCACTGCATCCACCACCAGAGCAGATCAACCCAGCCCGTGCTGAGCCTCTGTGTGTTCCAATAATGCACGCGCGTCTCTCAGGGGCGCCATATTTGCTGGTCCGCTGCACCAAATCATTGGTTATAATTTTAATCCATTTCAAATTTGCCTTTGCGTCGGCGGCAACAGGAACACTGTCTCCTTTGTACTACGTACTTCAAAACTTTTCATCTTGGTGAAGTTTTTTTTCGATTCGTTCTTTTCCGTTTTCTGGAATCATGCTAGACCCCCGAAAAGGCCAAAGGGAGCAGTATCGTCATTCGTGAAGGCTGGGTATACCCTAGATGGTACCAAGGACCCCACGGATTGCGAGATTACATCCATCAAGGGTTCCAAAGGCACCAGTGGATCTGTCCCATTGTTCCATTGAAAATGATATGCTCATCGTTACTCGCCTTGGCGATTCAGCGTCTATTGCATTACTACTGTATGTTCCCAGCAATCACCCAGCCACGTCCAGGCTGGTTCAGAAATTGAAGCCAAGTATTGACAGGATGTGGACTGTGGACTACCTCAGGGTTGATCGTGGTAGCGGTCTTCCTGCTGGTCCTCTTTCAACCTTGGATCATTATTTCAAGCAGATGCTATTAATAACTCCGCCACCCACGCAAACCTTGATGCGATCATGCAAACTGTCGTTTAAGCTCAAGCCTGAAGTTATATCAGTGACTGATTATCATGATCACAAAATTCATATTTCTTTGGCATTAGCATTATTTGTATGCCCTTTCTCAAACAAGAACACAACTAGATCGTTGATGTAAAGTCTAAGCAGTAAGTTAGCGCCTATGTCTAGGTTCTGCACAGCCTCCAAAAGACTCCTTGGCGCATTTAACGATGGTTATGGTGCAGACGTCAGGATTGTCAGTTCCGGTCTAGGGAGTAGAGATAGATGATTTTCAGTTTCATTTGACAACAACGATCTGGAGGACAATGCATACGATACTACTTCAGCTCAAGCATCATGGTCCGGTGATAGTCGCACCTTGCCGTCCCTGATCTACATCAGAGGCTGGAGGTTGGAGCCGATCCTCCCACTGGAATGCGCGCAATGACGTTCATCCTCACCGATCTTCGCGGCTCGCACTTGTACTCGTCATGCGATGACAACTTCAACAATCTACAACATTAAGGAAACCAAGGAATAGTACTTCGTACTTCAACCCTGATGGACTCAAGACTCAAGGACAAAGAAATCGCAAATGCAGTTTCAGTACAGTGAAACTCCAAGACTTGAACAGACATTAGGTCATAGGCAGCAGGAATTGCTATTTTTAGGATGCTCAAACCACACACTACGTGGTAGAAATTGCATACAGAGTAGACTGATACCTCTCGTAGTTCTCTTTATTATGGCTCACAGCACGTTTAATCTTCTTGCATCTAGCCGAGACTGAGATCAATACATAATGCGTCGCCAAGTACTCGGCTACAAGTGAACGCCCAGCACTCTTCTCCTTGGATTCAAGGCAGCAAAATTAATCAGTTGAATGTATCTTGGCTCCCAAGGTCACACCGCTCCTATAGTGCATAAGCCCCGTTAAAATGACAGTGTTGGCGGCGAGAGTTGCCATGCGCTCTTATGCCTTCATTGGGAAGTGTGATGAGACTTCAGCAATATTAGGAAGTACTGCAGCTTGAGATATACAGCTCCTCCTGTGATCCTTAAAAGTACGTCTTGGTAACGTACCCCTTAGACCGCATGCGATTCTAAGTACGGAACTAGCCAAATCTCCGCTTCGAAATCAGCACCAGGGACTACTGAAGTCAATAGAGAACGTCTACCTGAGAGAAACCAGTCGAGTCCAGAGGACCAATGTCCCCTAATTCTTCATAATTCATCCCTTGGGGTTATGTCTGCCTCGCATGGGACTCACGAAGACATTGATCTTCTCCCAAGCGCAGTCCAGATCACAAATCTACCTAGTTACAGCAAGAGACACTGCGCCTAGATCGATAGAAAATAACCTCGAAGCTAAAAGTAGGATGAGAGCACGACAAAGTGGGCAAGGTGCTCCCTATGAGGTATTTTGCTCATTCGTTTAGTCCAAGCATGAGCGAGCTCAGGACTTTATTCCGATGTGTGCTGTCAACGTCCGCATGCTTCGCTGGGACAATTGCAATACATCAATGGATATGTCATTGATTGCGGAGTTCATATCAGTAGATGGAGGTCGAAAAAGAGAGTCGTGCAACATCAGATATAATGTCATCTCTGCATATAAGATCGATATCATCGAAGATTCGGGTATTGTATCACAATGAAGTGGACATAGGTCTACCTGAACTGAAACCTCACGTACCTTGGAAGTTGAAATGTGTTCCAGTATCTTTAATTAAATTGATGCCTTGGGAAAGTGGCATACAAGACTGCTGACACATCCGACAACAGCAATCAGTGCCTATCAGCACGTGACGTGGAGTTTTTGCAGTGGGTCGACCCCAAGAAAAAAAAAAAGAGCGAAAAATAGAAGGCATTGTCAGTTCACAGCTTAGGCTTTTTTTAACCAGACCACTTTAGCACTCCAGACACAACTCGTCTCTTTTACGATACGAGGCAGTCGAGATGCCGGGCCCTGTGGATACAGCGAAGTCGATTACGAAAAAGCGCAAGAGAAAGCACGGTGGAAGTGCTCGTGCAACAACTGAGACCGATGATGCGACTACTCAGCCGGCCACTGAAAATGGAGCTGTGACCGATTCTCCTGAGAAGATGGAGGATATTAAGAAGGACAAGAAGAACGGAAAAGATAAATCCACTAAGAAGCGCAAGGTCAGCCACGCATCTAGCGACGAAGAGAGTGAGAAGGAGGAACAAGAGGCTGCTCCTCCTCAAGCCGACGGAGACAGCGACGACGAGGAGGATGGCGAGGACCAGTCGGAAGCTGAGAATGGAAACACAGGGGATGAGAAGAATTCTGAGTCCACAGATCTTCCTTCGGCGGACGCTCTTCGTCTCCCAACGGTAGAGGGCGAGCCTCAGAAGTTCACAGAGCTGGGTTTATCGGAGAAGACATTGAAGGCCATCAATGATATGGGTTTTGAGACTATGACCGAGATTCAAAGACGAACGATTCCTCCCCTTCTCGCCGGTCGGGATGTCCTGGGTGCCGCAAAGACCGGTTCAGGGAAAACATTGTCCTTTCTAATTCCTGCTGTTGAGATGCTGAGCGCGTTACGGTTCAAGCCTAGAAACGGTAAAACAATATTCTTCCTTCTTATGTGAGAGCGGTTTATTGACTGGTCATCGTCTTTTCATGCAGGTACTGGTGTCATCGTTGTCTCCCCAACACGTGAGCTTGCCCTTCAGATCTTCGGTGTGGCTAGAGAATTATGTCAATACCAGTAAGTGACCTATAGCACCGACTTTAGCACTCAGCAGTTGCTGACTTGTGGCCGTAGCTCTCAAACATACGGTATAGTCATTGGAGGTGCGAATCGGAGAGCTGAGGCGGAGAAGCTCATGAAGGGTGTCAACCTCCTCATTGCAACCCCCGGACGTCTGCTGGATCATCTGCAGAACACTCAAGGTTTCATCTTCAAGAATCTGAAAACACTCGTCATTGATGAGGCGGATCGGATTCTGGAAGTTGGTTTCGAAGATGAAATGCGCCAGATCGTCAAGATCCTGCCTTCCGAAGAGAGACAGACGATGCTGTTCTCTGCCACCCAGACCACAAAGGTCGAGGACCTGGCGCGTATCTCCCTTCGACCCGGTCCTCTCTATATCAACGTCGACCATCGAAAGGAACACAGTACGGTCGAAGGCTTGGAACAAGGCTACGTCATTTGTGAAGCGGATAAGCGTTTCCTGCTTCTCTTCTCTTTCCTGAAGCGCAACCTCAAGAAGAAGATTATTGTCTTCTTCTCAAGTTGCAACTGCGTCAAGTACCACGCCGAACTTCTGAACTACATTGATCTGCCGGTGCTTGAGCTTCACGGCAAGCAGAAGCAGCAGAAGCGTACCAACACCTTCTTCGAATTTTGCAACGCCAAGCAGGGTACCCTGATTTGCACTGATGTGGCTGCTAGAGGTTTGGATGTGAGTCAATTCTCCACAACGATTTATCTGTCTGCTTTGTGCTAATCATCGTTTCAGATCCCCGCTGTGGACTGGATCATTCAGTTTGACCCTCCGGATGACCCGAGAGACTACATTCACCGTGTCGGTCGTACCGCCCGTGGTGCCAATGCCAAGGGTCGCAGTTTGATGTTCCTGCAGCCGTCCGAAGTCGGATTTTTGAAGCATTTGAAGGAAGCACGCGTGCCCGTGGTCGAGTTCGAATTCCCGGCGAACAAGATCGTCAACGTTCAATCTCAACTCGAGAAGCTCATTGGCCAGAACTACTATCTGAACAAGGTGCGTTTCGTTATTGAGCCTGTAGGCTCAGTTAAGTAGGCGAACAACATGCTGACATGCCTCCAATCTAGTCCGCCAAGGAAGGTTACCGCTCCTACCTCCAGGCATATGCCTCCCATTCCCTTCGCTCTGTTTTCGATATAAACAAGCTCGATCTCGTCAAGGTCGCCAAGGGCTTCGGATTCTCCACCCCACCACGCATTGACATCCAGCTGGGAGCTAGTCTGAGCCGCGACAAAAAGCAGCAACAGCAGGGGCGGCGCAATTACGGCAGCCAGCCGCACAGCAAAGGATTGAAATTCAAGCGGAAGCATGAAGACTAATACACTATTACGTGGTTATAGAGCGTATCTGGAAAGCCCAAAAGCAATCATGTTTGATCATTGTGAATATTGGCGTCATGTCTCATAGGAGTGCAGGAGTCTATACATATTTGTGGATATATAATTTGTCTACATGCTCTAGTCATCTTATGTTCCTTCCTTGAAAATTCTCTCCTAACCATATGTATTCAAAGTACCGAGTTGAACTAACTGGCTCGAAATCGTCCGAGTTGACTACCTATATTTCAGCAAGGAACCCAAGCATCAGTTCACGGTCCTCTTAAGGTGCCCTGTCAGATACACACGAAGCTTCTGGATCTGAGCCTCCAGCGAGAGCATAACAAGCAAGACGAGAGATGAAGCATATGTTCGAACGTCGGGCGAATTCTCGGAGTCACAAAGCCGATACTAGATAACTATATCTCTATAAATGGCATCGATTATTCCCTTGATTCAAGGTGACCCATGTAAGGTACAGTCTTGCACCCAATTTTCCCCTATGCAAGTATGCATCATAAACCCATCCGGCCTTTGCTTTTTCTGTTCCTCTCATCGGAACTGTAGAAAGAGCACAGGGAACCAAGGAAATGCAAGATAGTCAAGACTGTTCGGAGTACCATGGTACTTTCAGGCACAAGAGGTAAACATCCTTGCGATGATTCCGAAGCGATCGGATGTGACTGGTTGACTCTCCCCGATCATCCGATTAAATATTGCTTATTCTCTAAAATTTCGTTTCCTTTTGAAAAAGTGAAAGAAGGATTGTGATACCTGAAGCTGCAAACAAGAACCCGGTGGCTGGTGATGTCGGCCGCGGTGGCTGGGGAAACCCCATTGAATTAACCAACCACATCACGGGCGTTAAGGTGGGATGTGATGAGTTGGCCGGCGCATGGAGCCATCACGCCCAATGATGCAGAGAACACGAGGGTCGTCCTGGAGATGGCTGATCGGCCTTGATAGGTGTCGGAATTTCCCTCGGATTGGGGATTGATTCAGCACCAAGGAGGAAATGAGACTTTGAGAGTCAAACTAACCTTCTACTTTTGGTATGAGTGTTGTTGCCATGAGCCAGTGCTGGTGGTTCCTGGAGAGCGGGTCCTGATCCCGCGCCAACGGTGGATACTCAGAGTTTGTGGTCCTGTTTTGGACATAGATACAAAGCTCACCATTCAGTCTGACGTTAAACAGCTCGAAAGAGTTCAGATTATTCGTGACGGTGGTCATTACGGATTTTTTGTCAGACTGATAACTCAAATTACTCTGGCCGCTGGATCCCAATTAGGGGTTTGTCTGTACCACTAACCAGCACAGGATCTCAAGAGCACGGGTCTGAGAGGACACCAATGATTCTGATCGGCTACTATCTGCCATTGTGGAGGGTAATTGCCCAACTTGTGCTATTCTCCCAGGAAGTAATCATTGATGGCAGATTCAACATTTATTAGATACGATTGTGTGTATATACGCCGCAGACCGGGATACATCTCTATATAATGATAATGCAATGGGGAACTACAGTGCAATGTAAATATGATCCCAAACGAGCATCTGGGCACACAGACGGAGAGAATCTAACACAAGATATTCCGTAGAAAGTCCATGGAGCATTCAATGCGACAGTAACAATTTTCTCAGGCTAGGTCTGCGTACTGTACAATTGTCCCAGCCACCTTGCAGGTTGATGAGATTGGGCGTCACCTCGTAGTCTTGCCAATCGGAATTGTAACGGTAGCTCTTGTTTCCTCCTATTACACTGAGTCGCTACTACTCGGACTAGGGACGGAGTATATACCTTGCATTACTCCAAGGGGACATGGACTCCGAGGAAGGGCTTCATATATACATTGTAGGATGAGAGAAGGGGCAGAAACATTGGAAAAGTAAAATAGAAGTTTCGTGATAAGGAAAAAGATAGAAGAACAAGATCCGCATCTGAGAGCTTCCTTCCCACTTTAATAATAATTGACATTCAAAATTCAACGCGATTCTAGAGCACCCGTCGCCGCTTGGTGTGTTGCCGCTGGATAATCTGGTTTTCTGATCCTCCGCCAGCTGGCTGGCTACTCATCATCCCATCAACACTAGGTTGACTAGCTAGCTAGATAGATCTTGCCTTCTCCTGTCTTTTCCAGCCTTCGTCTTTTTCCCTTGTCTTCCTGGCTTTCTCTCATCTTCCTCCTTTGCTTGCTTTCTGTCTGATTGATTACTGTTATCTTTTCTGCCTTCTGAAAGACTATGATCGCAGCTTCCATCTTAGAGACAGCGAGCCTGTGACTTTTTCGTCTCCACCACCTTATGCGCCAAATCTCCCAGTTAGATACGGTCTGAGGATTAGGCTCTCTTGTCGGTCAAGCTCTATCTATTTCCTACTGTACGCACGCCCATACCTACAGGCTACAGCTGCTGTTACCGTCAAGTGAGGGATCGCCGTAGTCTAGAGGCGACATTCAAAAGTCGAGTTAACGTCTGTCGGCCTGTACACTTGTCTGTTCGACTTTGTGGTTTTCTTGCTGTCTGCTTGATTTCTTTTCAATTTACTCTGCATTGGTACGCTTGGACTCCTTTTTCTTTTCTCTGCCTCTTGTGGTACCAGACCACTATCTTCCCTGCAACAATTCACTTGCTTGCCTCACTCTTCCCGACGACCCCACCATCACCGTCCATACTGCATGTCTACAATCTGTAGTGACAAACCATCGTTCAGCTCTCTGGATCTCGGTGGCAGACCCCTCGTCATCCTACCCGATTGCCTCCATTGCCTCGTCAATCCCCTTTCAAGCTTCCCTTACCCTCAGAAGTATCTCGACAAAACAGACACAGCCTACTATGATCTTGTGTGGCTGAGGACCTCACATACTGGTTCCTACCAAGATGGGTGTCGACACCCGCAGGCCGATCTTACCCGCCCCCACTGAATCCATCGTCGATACCACTGGCGGCAGTGCTACAGGGACTGATTTAGCCACTGACCTCTCTCGACGCACAGACAAGACGTCGTACTCAATCCCTGACGACGGAAGCCCCGTAATCATCTCCACCCGGCGGAGACACCGTGACCGGGGCGACGATTCCAAACTGTCTCGCTCATCGCATCACTCCCAGACCTCCCTTCTTATCGAGTACTTCGAAGGAGGGAAGGGTTCTGGTTCCTTGACCTCGCGGCCAAGCGTCCGTGTCCGAGTGACTCCCTCGTCGGCTCGTAAGGCGAAAGAGCAAAAAGATCATATCCAGATCAGCGAGTCGAGCGGGAACCGAAAGCCGGTCTACTCGCGCCGCATTTCATTCAGCTCCCCTTCGAAGCACAAGTCCCTGATAGAGCCAGATGATAACAGTATCTCGTCCTCCAACTCTGCTATCGACGAGAACCACCACTCGTCTCGGCATCCCCCGGTGGAAATCGAGTTCGTGAATCGGGACCAGGGCAGTGAGCTGTCCAGCCTTTCGCGGGACAGGTATATCCAGCCAACATCGGACATCTCGTCGATGCCCGCGGATAGCATGCTCGAAGCCTCCTCTGCTGGTCCACGACGCAAACGAAGCTCGAGTCTTCATAGGAAACACGATCACGAAACCAAGGACTATCTCAAGACGCCGACCCGCCAGAGAAGCCGCAGTCTGAGTACGGAGAGAATCGCTCATCGAGTAGCTGAGAAATTGAGCAACGATCCACGCGACCGCGCCACCAGCAAGAAAAGCAGAGCCTACCGAGACGACGACATGGCGAGTCCTGAGTCCAGCCTATTGAGCGCTTCAGCGGTTTCTCACCGCAAATCCGGCGACCAATACTCTTTCCGGTCGGGAACTTCCAAATCGTCGATCAACAATCCAAAACTGCTTGAGACGGTTGAGGATGCGATCAGACGATTGATTTTGCCCGAGTTGAAAGAACTCAAAAAGGATCAAAAGGTCATCTCTAACACTTCCAAGTTTGAACGTGATCTCAATGCTTCCTACACCTCCTCTGCCAGCTCCCCGTCTCGGGATGAGCTGGGTCGGCGTCTGTCCAAGCATGCCAGTGCGCCAGATGTGATGAAACCAAAAGTTGTCCTTAACAAGGGTAGCAAGGACGAAGGGATCATACTCTCGGGCGACCCTGTGCCGGCAACGAAGGAGCGCCGCACAAGCAAGGACAGCGAGAAGAAACTCGAACCGACCTACGCCGTCTGGGGCAATCGGCCCGAGCTGACCGAACAAGACAAGTTGCGGAGACAGAAAAGCAAAGGATTGCGCCATGCGGAAAAGGCCGCGATTGTAGGGACTGCATTGACCGCGGCCGCTCTGAGACGTCATGAATCCCAGTCCAGCATCGACAAGGATGAAGGCAGAAGAAGTGTCGACAGGGACCGCGCAGAGGGCATCAATGAAACGGAGCTAGTTTTTCAAAAACATAACGTGGCGCCCATGCCGTTGCGCAGTGCCGTCGAGACGGAATTGACCCGGGACTCTCTGTTGTCTCAACGGACCGCAGAGACTGAAACTCCGCACAAAGAAAGCAAAGTCCAGGACGTATCGCGCAGCTCGCCCTTGCAAGTTAATTCTCCTACTTCTCACACTCCCAATCGGACACCCTTGGGCTCGCGGCATGAATTGGCTCTGAAACACAGCAACCTTTCACAACACAACCTCTCATTGCACAGCACCTCAAACCCTTCTCTTCACGATCGGGATCACTCGCCCGTCAGCGAGGCTGCTGCTGGGGCTATTGCTGCTGCGGCAGCGGCTAACCTGTTAGACGTCCATTCCGACCGTCGAGACTCCGACTTCCACAATGACTCGCGCCGACGCACGCTCAGTCCTATCCAGAGCGTAGCCAGCTATCAGAGTGACTCTCAACCCCAGCAGTATGCCTCTCAGCATGATCAACATGAATATTCTGAGGGCGAGAGGGAGCTGGAGCCACGACTGTCGATTGAATCGCTCTCCTCGGCGCCAAGCACGAGCCTCGCGCGGTCAACACGACCAGACGGCTTGACAAGTCATAGTGAGATTTTGAAACATCGGGACGAAATCGATCATGAGTTGGGATATGAGGAAACGCCGAGGCTAACACCCCATAACGAGAGTTGGCATGAAGGCTCGGAATTAGACGGCCCCAGTAACCGACACTCTATGGCAGACACTATTGACAGCGAGGGCAAACGGTTGACCAATTATACTGATGAAAGCGAAGTCAGCTACATCAAGAAAATTGACCAAGGCCAGCGTGTTGCTCAGGGCATCGGTGCAAATCCTCAATACATCCAACCCATTGCTGTTGAATCAGCGGTTGCTTCGCTCCTTGATCCTTCAATTCTGGATACCAAGTCCAATCAGTCAGGCGGGAACCTTTCACAGCAGAATCTGCCTCGCATACAAGATGACCGCAGCGCTGAGCCGCACCAGAAAACAACCCATGGGTCTCGCCAGGGAAGTCCTCTCAAGCAACGCCAAGATGCATCCAGTCCCGATGAGACCTCTTTCCCGAGAAGAATGGGCGCCACGTCGCCTCCCCAAAGTGTGACTCAATCGCTTGAGGATCAGACCCAATCGCCCCAAATATATGCTGATGATCACCGCAGTGCAGGAAGTCCAATAGGTGAGGGTCCGGACGTGAGCCCAGACTCTGAGTCGGAAATCAATACAAATCCTTCCATCATCCAAGGTCCGATAGGGGGTGTTGCTCAGGATAACTGGACATATCACCAGACACCGCCAAAGGGTGATCAGTCGCCGCATTACCAGAATGCTGACACAGGTGCTGGTGGAGCGGGTCTAGGAGCAGAGTCTATGGATCACCATGGTTACAACAAGGATTACTACGCTGCGGACGACTATGGACCTGACAGCTACTTTGATCAACCGTATGCTGGTGGTCACATGTTCGGCTCCCCTCTGGGTGTCAAGGACGAGGGTTATGTATCAGCCGCCAATCCTCTGTCACCAGGTGCCGATACTCCTGAGCCGGTCAGTAAGGGATTTGGTGGAATCGATGCCAATGGCATGGGCCTTTTCGATACTCCTCTGGAGGCCGACGATCCAACGGGGCCGTCTCACCAGAGGAATCTAAGTGGCTATTCACACGGCATTGGTTCTCCTTTGTATGATAGCGCAACAGGGAGAGGGATCGACAGAATCCAGTCGAAAGATATCATTGCCCTTATGGATCATGTGAGTGTCTCTTCCCTCTCCCTTCTGAAATTACAGAACAATCACTAACGTCTCCGCTGACTAGCTCACCGTTCGCGACGCTCAGCGTAATGCCAGGGATACTGAGATCCTGGTGACTCTCGTCAGAAGTGCAGCGGAGATGCGCAATTCATTCGAGGAAATGAAGAAGTTCATCGCTCAACAGGATGGCATGATCATGGAGGCCAGCGACAAGCAGCATGAACGCGTATATAAAGCTATCGGTGGACCGCGCCCACTACCTGCCAGTGGCTCAAGAAACTTCCGTCAGGCTGCGGAGGATATGGAGGACATGCGTTCGAAGCGAAAGAGCATATTCAAACGGGCGCTCAAGGGGCTGAGTCTCAAGTCTTCCAATGATTTGACCAAGATCGAGGAGATGCTGGAACAGCTTCTCGAGGAGGTTGAAGCCCTGCGCGCAGGTCAAGACGACAAATTCGCCCGCAGTGTCAATCGAACAGCGAGTGTTGATCCGGAAGGGTACGAGCCTGAAGGTCTCGCCGGTTCTGGCTCTCCAGGAACGGGATACCTCTCAACATCTTCTCGACCTTTTCAAGAATCTCATAGCAATGGACAAAGAAGAGAGCTCGAGAACCGCGTTAGCACCGTCCCAGAAGGCGATGAGGACGACGATTACGAGGAACGCGGAGAGTTTCTGAGCCCGAACTTGCCATCTCAGGCGAACGCGAATGGCCCTAGTGAGAGGGCCGAATCTGCGCCTCTTTCAACTCCACCTCGAGTGCCCGTGGCTTCGGGCGCTCTCAGCAACGAGACTAGCCCCAAGACGGAAAAGGCACGCAAGCACAAGTCGAGCAGCTCTTCCTTCTTTCCCAAGATCTCCCGATGGTCGAAAACCACCGCATCTTCTATGGGAGATAATATCCGCAACAGCCTCCAGCCCGGACGCAAGGAACGCCCGTACTTCGATGCGTCACGTTCTGGATCCGATTTCAACCGGCCCTACAAAACGGCTGACTGGTACGATCCGGAAGGCGATGACCGGCTACGGTCCAACTACACCCTGAACGACCAGCAGCAGGAGAATCGACCTCCGTCGCCTCTCGTCCCATCACAGGTTTCTGAGGCTCCGAAGTACCGCGCTCATCGCGACAGTCTCGATCTGCAGCATCCCCAACCGCGCCAAGGGCCTACCGGGCGCTACCAATCCCAGCTGGAGACGCAGGCGCAGATTTACGGAATGCCAATGACCGGGGCGACTTCAGATCAATGGGGTTCCAATCCCAGCATGTCTGCCACCAATCCGAATCAGAATCGGTACAGTGGCGCCAGTCGACTTTCACCGATTTCAGATACAGGCTTCTCGCAAACAAGTTCGAGAGCTGGCCAACAGGGGCCCCCGAGACCACCCAAGATCATGGACGAGGGTCCGCTCGTACCTGAGAGGCCTCCCAAGGTTAAGGAGGAGGAGCGATCGTACGCGGAGCGTGTTGCCTCCCAGGTGAGCTCACTTGTCTACCACATCAGGGACGAGAATATACTAATTATCTTACCTGCAGAGTTCTGCTATGCGTTCTCCACATGGCACGCCCTCTCCTCGCAAACCTACCGGGCCTCGACCTCTCAACTCTGGCTCCCAGTACAGCCCCAGCCGCAGAAAGAGGAGTCAGTATCGAGCAAGCCCCGACCAGGTTGACGTTGAACACGACCATTGATTAGGTGTCACACAACATCATTCAGACAGAGACTTCCAGTGACGCTTCCAAGACGCTACCCAATCTCAGCTAGGGATTGTGATCCTTGTTCTGATCAATATTTAATGACCTTAATGACCTTTGCTGTTGAACATTTACCTGATAATTGATCCCAGCGTTCCTGCATATCACATCTGCAGCCTCTTTTTGCCCTACCTGATGACGTGCTTTTGGGGGAACGGGTGGAGGTTGTAAACATTGATTTCATGGCATTACATGTACTTTTCTGTCCTATTTGCGCACGAATGATTCCCTACTCTCTTCACCCTTCCTGCATATTTCTGTTTTTTGGCAGACCGTCTTGACGGTCACTTGTGATGATGCTGGTGATGAATGTACTTCGCAGTCACATGCATAGCTTAGACATAAAAGCATGCTTGAACTCTTCGCACCAGTTACTATTCCACTTAAGAGAGCCAGCGCTCGAATTCTTGATCCTGAGACGATGACCAAGGACTGTGGCCATCATAGATGCAGTGCGCAATCGAAATGCGGGGTAAGTTATCAAGAACGACATCATCCCCTCACCTGATCGCCTCGGTCTCTAGAACCTCTTAAACTTCTCCCAACCACAGCGACGACAATATTGCATTTATCATAAGCGACAACTTTTGGACCGCAAACATGCCTGACACGTTGGACCTCATTATGTGTTCCACCTGTGGAACACAGTACGATACCACCTCCGAGTCCTCCTGTAAGATCTGCGACGATCCACGCCAATACCTCCCTGCAACAGGGTAAACATTACACCCACTCCTTCTCACCCACCCGAAGACCAGAAGCAAGGTATCCGCTAACATTCTCGATGAAGCCAATCCTGGACAACGCTCCGCACTCTACAATCAACAAACCAATACCACAACGACTTCGCCCCAGACCCGGACCACCCGGACTCACTGATAACCATCCACACAAGCCCCAAAGTCGGCATCGGCCAGCGCGCCTTCCTCTGCCGCACAGCCCACGGCAACGTCCTCTGGGACTGCCTCTCATACATCGACGAGGACACTATCCGCCGGATCAACGGGCTAGGCGGCCTCGCCGCGATCGTCATCTCGCATCCGCACTTCTTCGGGGCGAATGTGCACTGGGCAGAGGTGTTCGGGTGTCCTGTCTACATGGCGGCGGAGGACAAGGAGTGGGTGATGCGCAAGTCCGAAAGACAGATTTTCTGGGAGGGGAGGGAGTTAGGGATCCCCTTGCCCGGTAAAGGCGGTGGGGATGCGGATGCGGACCTGGTAACGGTGAAGACGGGGGGTCATTTCCCCGGTAGCTCGGTGCTGTGGTTCAAGCCGTTGAGGAAGTTGCTGGTTGCGGATTCGATCGCGGTTGTCCCTAGTGGTGTTTATCATAAGGATCGGGTGCCGGGTACAGCTTCGTATACGTTCATGTGGTCGTATCCCAATATGGTTTGTGGTTCTTGCTTGGTTGTTGGTATAGGTTGACCTGCCGGACAGATTCCCCTGCCGCCTGACGCGGTGCACAATATTTGGAAGGCTATCAAGCACACAGAGTTCGATGATGCTCATGGCGCCTTTGTCGGTTGGGAGACCCATGGCGACAGCAAGAAGCGGGTTCTGGAGAGCGCAAAGATCTACGTTCGGGCAATGGGATATCTGGATCATGCCATACACCAAGAAGAGTAGACTTGCTGCTCTTCTGTTTTGGATGAATTCTTACCGATTTGAATTATGGAATCGGGTATTAACCTGAATGCTAACCCTCTGACCCATGAGACTCCAAGTAACGATGAAAACACGGTCAACTCTCCATTACCCCAAACAGGAAAAGCAAAACCAAGAGCAGGACAAACAATCCCAGTTCTCGTCAAACATCCGAAAATGGCCTGACAGAAGTGGTTCCTCGACCTCTTATATGGTGTGGTGCCGTGGCAAGAGAAGTAAACTCCAGTCCATCACTGATGGGAAATTTTCCAGGAAAACTTTCCACCGAGTGGGTTGCTCGCAAAGTCTCCATTTCAAGCAAAGTCTGGTCGTTTAAGGAGTCATCAGTCACTCGAGGCTGCCCTCCATCCGTGGACTCCATCGACATTGGCCGACTGGCGGTGCTGAATTGTGGCCTGCCAGACACAAGCTTGGCATACTGTGCCGCCGAACTTGCCATAGCATGCTGCATACTCGAGGAATGCGAGTACATTCTGCGCACTGAAGTACTTCTTTTTATCGTCGTGTTGGAGTAAAGCGAATCGCTGCCGGTCACTGGAATCATTGAGTCCATGCCACTTTCCGATTTGTTTTTGGCAAGCTCTGCCTCACGATCCACGAGCCCCTGAGACATGCGGACTGCAGGTTCAATACTGGAGGAGACTTGCATCAGCAGACTGTTCTGGTTGGACGATGTCCTCTCGGTAGACTGTGCTTCAGCCGCATTTGTTGGTCTCTGGGACTGCTGAATCGAAATCGAATTCGTTGCGATGGAGGTTAAGGGAAGGTCGTTGGAGAAGAAGTCCCCGGTAATCGGTACGTAGTAGCTTTCCGGAATTGATGATAGAAAGGTCTGTACGATTTGCTGCTCTCTGCGATGAATGGCTCCCCGAACCGGGTGCCGTGCTGCTTCTTGCTCTATGCGAAAGACCAGCGCCACAGCATGCAGCATCTTCAGGGTCAACAGTGCTCCTACTAGCTTGAGAGCCTGTGCCAGACTGATCGCGATAGGTTCATGTTTCTGAGACAGGTCCTTGGGTTCTGAGGTCGTCATGAATGCTGTCCTTGAGATGAAGCGGTAATATCTATGCTGGGACAGGATATGTCACAAAAAATGAATATAGAGCAGGAGGGCCATAAAAGAATCGAAATACTATCCATTATACAAAGAAGTAAGCGTTCCAGTCTCAGGGAATTTGGTAAAAGTAGCAAGCTGTATTTGGAGGAAGGAGCAACCAGCAATGGCATTTTCAGCATATAGGATAGTTTCCCGAGAAGATCGGTAATGTAGGTCGACTTGTAAAATATCATCTGACCTCAATGGCGTCTTCGATAACTCAAGCATCATGGGCATCAATCTGTCACTCCAGGTGCTCTTCTCGGAAATGCCGCTAGTCCTCCTATCTCATCTCCCCCATTCACGTCACTTGATTCGATCCTCACCACCATACCTTAAATCTCCCCCCACCCAAACAACAGCCATTCCATCCTATGCTTACATCTCGTGCTTTCAGCCGATCCTCATCTTCAGTCGTCTCAATGGCTCCCTCACTTGAGAACTATGTCCTCCGACAACGACGCTTCGCTCCCCTCAATCCAGCCCTCGCGCAATCATCTGATGCGCCTCGGCTGAAAGGAATTGTGTTCGATGTTGACGGCACACTATGGTGAGACTTCTACTACTAAGAGAAACTAGCTGGAATATTCTTCTTTATTGTGATCCAAGAGATACACTTCACTGGCATCTGTGTTCCAATAGAATACTCGTAGTCTTAACTAACTGTAACAGCCTACCACAGAATTACATGTTTACCGAGATGCGGTAAGCACTCATCAAACAATACCCTATTAAAAGATATGACTCCCTAACAGCTCCTAGTAAAGCTCTGGGAATTGACAAGAAAGTCGACATTCTGCACCATATCCGGGATCTTCCCACCGCTGCCGAGCGCACCGCGGCAGCCGAAAGAATCAAAGCCATCGAGCGAGAAGCGATGAGCCATCAGCAGCCTCAGCCAGGTCTGGTGGACCTGATGGACTACCTCCAGTCTCGGGGATTGCATAGGGCCCTCTGTACACGCAACTTCGAGTGCGTCGAAGCCTTTGCCAATGCTTTCCTAATCACTCAGGGAGAGGGAGTCGCTAACTCCGCTATGTACGACAGGGCGCCGGTGATGCATCTCTTGCAGAATCACCTTCCTACTCACGTCTTTCTACCCATTATTACGCGCGAAACGCCCGGTCTGCTTCCCAAGCCTGATCCAGCAGGGATTATACATATTGCCCGCGAATGGGGGCTTGACAATCGCGCTGAGAATTTGATCATGGTAAGTCAGCATATCCTTAATTCACTTGTATCCAGGACCTAATTACGTCTTCCTTGGTAACGCCACAGGTCGGCGATAGCATTGATGACATGACTGCCGGCCATACGGCAGGCGCAGCGACCGTGCTGCTTGTCAACGAGCACAATTCTCATCTCAAAGACCATGTTCATACGGATCTTTGTGTAGACCGTTTAGACGAGCTGATTGACATTCTAGAAAACGGTTTCGTTGGTCACCAGGGCGGAGATAAGCCACTCACAAGTGACAGGGAAGGATAGAGGATAGAAAATTACCTTCAATCGTCACATGGTCTGGTTTTGTATAAAGCGTAATCTGGTGTACGGTATATACGCAGGGAAGTATATACAGTCCGGGAATTGGACGCAAATGCGTATTCTCAATGCCCTTACGCGTAAGATTTCAAGAGAACATGGTGATGGTCATGGTGTCCGAATCAGGACATGATGGAAGATAATGCTATCTAAACAAAGCCCCCAAGTCAAGACTCGAATAAAGTTGGTGAACCCATCAACGCCATTACCCTTAATACACCAACAATAGCCGCATGCAATATACAAGGTCATCTGGCAAGGTCAAGTCACTCACAGACTTTGGCAAGGTAACCAGGCCCCTGCAGTTTCATGGGTATCATTACACTGTCCATTTCATTATAGTCGGTACCTGTCCCAATTCTTTTTGGCGGCACTAGGCATCGGACGATAGCCATCGTTAGAACCTCCGCTGGCACCGCCTCGTTTGTTCCCACCTCCTCCTCCACGCCCGCCGCGACCGCCGCGACCCCCGCCGTTTCCTCCACCTCTTGTCTGACGCGACGGCTCCGGTCGATTCCGAGGAGGCGAGCGAGGCGGTGGCTGCCGCCGATAATCGCTTCTACCTCGGCTCGAGCGTGCGTTAGGAGACAGGGAGCGCTGGCGTGAATTGGGGCCCCCATAGTCCTGACGGTCTCGGTACGTCTGACGGGTATCCCGGTCCGAGGCGCGAGGGCCAGCGGGCGCAAGATTCTTGCCGCGTCCTATCCCGCTGCCGATTCGAATGCTGGGCCGGTTTGCGTTCGCGTTCGCGTTCCGACCGATGGGTTGGCGGCGGTCTCCCCTGGGCATCATGTCCTCGCTGTCCGAGGATGCCGAGGGCCGATCCGCGCGGCCCCGGATTTGCATGCCGCTCTGGCCTCTTCTGGGGACTGGTCCGCCTTGCCTGCCGCTGGTTACTGAGTTGATGTTGGTCACCATGTGCGGGTCGATGCCTCGGAGGGTGAATGATGAGGAGACCATCGATCCTGAGAGGGACGGGCAGTCGCCTACAAGGTGGCGGTTGCTGGTGCAGTGGGAGCATGAGATTGAGACTAGCACGGGCCCTGAGGGCAGTTCCTGCCGCGGAATCTTCCACATCATATCGCATTGGAGTTCTAGGTGGTTGGATGACCCACAGAGATCGCAAGGTATCTCGGATGCGGAGCCTTTGAGGAGCGAGGAACATTGTTCTTCATCGTGACCGCGTTCTCGACATCGTTGACATCTCCGCCAGGATGGGCAGAATATGCTTTGGTGCTGATTCCAGGCACCACAGTGTACGCACTATAGGTAGTCAGTAATCGCATTTGATAGACTGCAATAGACCTTGAGTGTCATGGGAGGGCATATGTCTGACACTCGGTCGAATTCGAGAACGTACCTCCTTAGAAGGACACACTGCTGAAAGATGTCCCTCGTTTAAGCATTCGGTGCACGATATCGGTAATTGAAGGTTGATGTCGTTGATTTCGCGGTCATAGAACAAGCACCTAGCCTGTACCTCCATATCATCGCGATCGAGATCCGCCAGTATTGTCGGTGCGACCGAGTACTTTTGGGAAAAGAGACGATGTGATTCTTCCTTTGATATTGTCGATCGGTCGCCTGAAGCTATTCTCTCTGCGGCGGTACCATTCACAGAAACAAGGTTTGCTTCAGCGGACAAGCCATCGGTTTGATCATTCTGATCGCCAATATTCAGCAATATGGAGTCATCAGCCTCGGAATCCAGAGATACTGAGTCATCCGAATCTCCAGATTGATCCATGTCACTTGACTCTGCGGATGTCTCCTCGTCAAGCTCCCCTTCCTCCATGTCACTCTCATTTTCAACCAGCGTAACATCCTGGTCGCCACCTTCACTAGACACGGAAGCACTGCCACTGCGCCAGAATTTGTCGTTAACGGCCTTGAACTGAGAAGAAGCCTGTTTGTTCTCGCCCGTCCTGTCCACTCGCCTGGATAGCGACGTTCTGATGCCACTCTTGCTCGCCTTGTTCCAGTTAATGGCAGGTGCCTGAGGATTCGTCCGTGCGATGTTCTGTTTCTCTGCATCGGACATAGTGGATTCGCCGTCGCTATCGCCGTCGGACGAGTCAGAACCAGAGCTGGACGTGCTGTCCGGATCTACCTCCAGCGATGCTGCGGTGAAAGCAGCGCCTTGAGGAACAAAGTCTCGCACGTCCGGTACCGCAGATTCGCCATTTCTCCGTTGCCTTTTTCGAGGATTTGGATTTGGATCCGATGAGTTGGCGCTCATAGAGTCGGTCGAGTCGTTCAAGCGGCTGCGCTGGACACCAACAGAGGCGGTTCGCGAGTCATTTTCATTATCGGAAGATCCCGTCATGATGCCTCATCGGGGTTTTGGACACCTGCGAGGATTCAGGAAGTCGCCCTGTTGATAAAGGTAATTAGGAAACGGGTTAACATTGTGCATTCTGGGGTTGTTTCCGCTCCAGAAATTTTACGGTAGCCGATAGTGACCAGGAACGTCATTTGTCGCCTCTAGAACATGGTCTACGGTGAGAGAGAGGATGACCATAAAGTACTGGAATCTATGCTGGGAGCCATTGTCGGCCTGCTGTCGATGTTATCCACTATGCATTATTTGAGTATCGATATGGAGCTGCGATTGAGTGTAGCCCACCGGTTTGGGAGCTAACAACTCCGGACGGCGTACGGAGTACTAGTAGATAGTGTGGCCTCAATTGCCATGTGTATAGCCAGGGGGTGATAAAAATAACAATCCAAATTGATGAAATCTTATTTTGTAGTTTCTACGAAGTAGTCTAGAACATATCCAATATAGAAGCGATCTTAAGGTCTTTAGGTCTGGCCTCTTCACTAGTCAATTGACCTTGGTCTATCTCTTCTTCACCATCTTCTACTTCTCCTTGTGAATCTCCAAGCTTTCTTCCTTCCGCCGACCTTCGCTTCTTTTTGCCCCTCGACTACCAGCTACGCATCGACCCTCTCCTCAGGTTTTCTTGTCACTCACTGCTCGAAATTCCTTTTACTTCTTTGGTTTATCATAGTATCGCCATTCACTGTATCCTTTTTCTTCGCTTTTGACCGGACTTCAAGTCTTGTATTTGCCAACAGTGCGGTTGTTGTCCGCTGACTCCTGTGACCCATCATACTGCCGGTCCTCTTAAGATCTCGCGGTCGGAAGTTCTGCGAGAGCATTCTCATTGGAAAAGAGTGAGATTCTTCAGGGAGCAAAAAGAAGGCCTGCGTTCATTGGTGGTTCGTGGTCTTGCTTTTTCTGCGCCTCCCAGCTTATCTTTGGCAACCTCTTCGACCTCGCCCGTACATCCTGACGAAACACCGCCAAAGTGTCTTCCCTACTCGTTCCCCGTGCCATCTCCTTCCCTCCGGAAGTCGGCACTGGTTCGCGCCGGTTGTCACCGGACTCCAACATGTCTCAATCCAAGGCTGGACGGAGGAGGAGATCGAGCAGTATCATCTACCAGGAGCCGCCGGAATCCATCGAGCATACCAGTGATCAGGCTGCCCTACCGAACCTCAATGCTAACTGGGTCAATGCCAAGGGTACGTGAGCTACATATTGTGATACAAGCGAGTCCTTGTTATTTGGAGGGACGCAGCTTGGTATGGGCAAACAGCTGACTCGAGCTCGTCAAATTGCAGGTGCCTGGACAATCCATTTCGTTCTCATCATTGCCTTGAAGATCTTCTACGACATCATTCCTGGCGTCTCGCAGGAGACATCATGGACCCTCACGAATATCAGCTATATGTTCGGCTCCTTCCTCATGTTTCACTGGGTGCGGGGTATTCCATTCGAGTTCAACGCTGGAGCATACGACAACCTCAATATGTGGGAGCAAATTGACAACGGCGACCAATACACGCCCACAAAGAAGTTTCTCCTTTGTGTCCCTATTTGTCTCTTCCTACTCAGCACACATTACACACACTACGACTTGACCTACTTCACTATCAATTTCCTGGCCACTCTGGGTGTTGTCATTCCAAAATTACCATTTGTATGTCCTCTCCTACTTGGTCGCGTGGTCGTTTGGCTAATCTAGATCATAGTCACACCGTCTGCGGATAGGTCTCTTTTCTGACTTACCGGATGAGTCGACATAGTATCTCCTTTCACACTACCACTTGGCGTCTCAGTGTTTCCTTTCCTTGTCTTTTACGAGCACCCCATTGCTTGCTATATTAGTCTATTGGACAGCACCGTCTACGGGATCGCCTTCTCTCTCCAGGTTTACAACTACGCTTACAACAATCTCCTTATCTACTGCATGTTCGTGGTGTGTCTGGGGAGGTAGGGTTAATTCAATAAAGAATACTCGATATATGGATTGGCGTTAGTCGAGTTAGAGTGCGGCAAGGAGCAGTTGTTCCTTGTACTACAATAAAGCCGTGTTTTAAATACCTACGAGTCCATCATTAGCCTGCCTTCTTCTCATGCTTTGCATGGGCTTGTAGCCAATTGTTAGCCAACACATTGACCAGTGAACCACCATTTGCTGAGCTGGACCAGTCCAGGCCTTCTCTCGCAACACTGCTTCTACATCCAGGTGTCTCCGAGTCTATGCCATACTACACCTTCTATATGGCTGCGCGTATTTCTGCAACTGTTGGGCTACGCCGTATAGCCTGGTGCTAATTCCTAGACATGGAAGAAGGGAAATCAGCCTAGCCTCGATCAGCTCAATGTTGGTATGGTGATCCGATCCCGGAGATGGTGCGTCCGAGGCAGCTATTTAGCTGCCTAAAATGCCAGCGATGTATGGTATCTCTATATGTAGCCCATGGTGATAAGATGCTCTACCATATTGGTATTTTAGATATTATATTTGTGCTATTCGGCATGTATCGCGTTGATCGAACGGGACACCATTTCCGACAGTCTTTCTAGTCAGATAAATATATATTCTGCTGTGCAGACGAAAGTCCGCGGTCAACAGGCGCGGTCAACATATGAAGTAGTAAGGCATACTATAGACATGTATCACTCTAGAATGCGTTATAGGAAAGAGGGTGAAAAAAAAATAGAACGAGCAAGAAATGAGGAGGGTGATAAAAAAACATGGCAAAAAAAGAACAAATCAAGTTCCAGACGCCATATGGCGCTGCTGGGAATCGAACCCAGGTCGAGACGGAGCTGTGGGGAGCCACAACGTCGCATGATAACCACTACACTACAGCACCTTGATTTGATTGGGAGGCCCGAGGACTCTCTGCTCGATATAGTAATACGAAGTCGCTGTACAGAAATTCATGACCCGCATTCTCCTGCTCCGTTATTAACATCAGTAAATGACGGAGGAGTCGGTCGCTGTGACTACTACGATGTTGACGTACTCAAAACATAGAAATCGGCCAGCTGCGATAAGCGTCGCGACTTCGCGTTGACGCGCCTAATCGATAACAAAATTATGCGCCCACTGTCACCCCACCTAGAAACTCACCACATCAGCAACGATCAATGCTGATGACGATAGCTATGGCCACAGAAGAAGGGGCGTCTCTGCCCCTATATCGCCCGACCAAGGCGATCCCTTACGAACTCGTACAACATTGTGGCATATTCCTCGAAGAAAAGCTATGTTGGTTTGCCCGCTCACCATATCACGGATGCCACACACTGACATAGAGCCGTACCAGACACACAAGCACTCAATCTTCTACTGAACTTACTGTCACCGGGTGCCATTGCCTCAGGACCCGTCTATGTCCCCTCCCCGCAGCACCTTGCAGTCGCAGCCACGTTTCTCGTCCACCCATCCACCACCAACCGAGCCAAGACAGTAGAGGAGGAAGAGGCACCGAACACAGCGCTGCGGCTGCTCCGACTCACCAACACGCTTGTCGGACCAATCTCTGCCAGATTCACAGCGGCGTTTGCATTCAATCACTTCGAGTCCTCTCGGCAGGGAAGGCGGCGGCGCGTAGAAGACGACGAGAACGCAATTGGCGATATCTCGAACGACGACACGAGGACACTAAACATTGAGCTCTGCCAATCGGCATCTCTCTGGTCTCGCGCAGAAGACTTCTGGCATGCCGTCGGGTGGGCGTTCAACTGCTCTGTCCTACATCCGGAACGGTGGGCAAGATGGCAGATATGGCTGCAGTTCATGTGTGAGGTTCTCGAGGACGACTGGAACGAGCGCAAGAGGCAGAGCACGGGTGCCGTGGATGACGAAGCCCGCCGGAGAATACTTGAGAAAAGCTTGATTTTCCGGTACATCGCCGGCGGGAGCACTCCGTATGGGCGCAATCGAAGAATCCTGCGGGCCATCTTCGCAGATGGCAGCTCGGCCTCCGTCAATGAATTCCGCGAGGTGTTCCACAAGGAGTTGAAAACGCTCAAGCGCAAGAGCAACAACATCAAGAAGCGCGAAGGCGAAGTCAACATTGACGAGGACCAATTTGGTGACTACTTGTCTAAGGACGAGGACGAGGACGGATCAGACGCAACAGACTCCGCAGCGCCGGCCCCGGCCAGACGTCCAACCCGTCAATCCAAGCGTAGCAGGCGAGGTGCCGCCCCCAAAGACACCCCAACCGCAGACGTAGTCACCGCCGACCCGCCCAGCACCGTCCAGGTCCACGGCGGCGTCTCGCTCCTCGGCGGCTTCCCATCCCTCGCTCTCCGCCAACGCCTCCTGCACCTCCTCTCCGCCGTCTCCGAGGACCTCCCCGCCTCGTTCACCACCCTCGAGGAACTCTACCACCTCTTCGTCGAAAATATCCGCCACCTGCCCCTCCCCATCTACCAAGCCTTTGTGAGCCCCTTCGTCCTCCCGCACTTCTCCGCCGCGGCGCAGACCACCCTCTGCGAGTTCCTGCTATTCCGTATGCGCGAGAACGCAGCCCCGAACACAGACGAGGAGTATCTGAATCAGACTAAGCTGGAGGAGTGTTTTCTGCCCTATGCGGCTAGCACGCCTAGCATCGTCGATAATGCCAAGATGTCCATCGCGCTGGAGTCGCTGCTGGTGCTCCTGGCAGACAGTGATATGCTGACTGTTACGCCGGAGCTGAAGGCTGCCGTGCAGGAGGGCATCATGGCCCGTGCGGAGAAGGTCCAGGTGGAAACGAGAAAGAACCAGAGTAGTCGCAAGACGGAGGATATCGAGTGGTGCTGGCTGCTGGAGAGTGGAGAGCGGTTGATGTTTCTGGTGGATGAGGTTCTCTCGCGGAAGCACCCTTCTGCGAGATAGTCGTCGTGGTCGGCACACCTTTCCTATATCTTTATGTCTCTATTTTCATGATACCCCTGCCTCGCACCAGCCTTGTCTAGTTTTGACATTCAATTGATTCACCTAAACATGGTATCTAATGTTAAATTGCCTATGTACAAATGATCGGGAGCAAATCGAGGTTGAAGACAACAGCAACGTCAAGTAGCGCAGTATAACAAGGTAATCCGGCCATGCCATCTATGGCGGCGGGCGAGGCCCAATGATCTGCCGCCTTGCTCCTCCTACACCCAGGCCGGGTCCGCCTCGGTTCTGGTTATCACCACCCATGAAACCGTATTGGTGCACATCCCAGGCGCCCTGGCCCGGCCCGATGCCAACATTAGGATCTTTGAGACCTTTTGCGGCTGCCTCGCGCGTCTGCTTCTGACTCTCTTCCCACTCACGCTGGCGCTCGCGCTCGCGCTCCATTTCCCGCTCCAGCAGCGACTTAGAGGCCCACCCGCCTGCTTTTGTCTTTTGCTGCGCTGCTACTCGGCGGTTATTTTCTTCGTCGACCTCTGCGGTGGTGGTGTAGTCCTGTGGGCGGTGAGCAGCGGGCTTAGGGGCGACAGGAGGAATGTTAGATGCCAGGAAGCGTTCGACACGGCTTTCCTGGCCCTGGGACTTGTTGGCATAAGCGGCTGGGTCGGGGAGAGGCCGAGGCGATGCTGGAGAGCCGAATTCGGCTGCTGATTGCGCCGTAGTCGGTTCCGGAAGTGGTCGGGGCGGCATCTGAGGCGGTGCATTGCTGGGCTCGGACTCGACAGTTTCATCGTGGGTCTGATGCTTCTGCCATTCGGTACGGAGCATTCGTCGTTCTTGCTCGAGAGACGAAAGGCTGTAGCTTGGCTTCGGAGGAACAGGCACAGGGCGGGCACTCTGCGATTGCGGCTTGCCTGTTTCTTTCTCCCTCAGCTCCTGACGCTCGCGCTGATACCGGCGCTCCCGCTCCTGGGCGAGCTCCAGTTCCCGCTCCAATTCCTTGACGCGCTGACTTTCCCTGGACTCCCCAGCAAGGCCGGCTTGATATTGACTGAGAAATTGCCCTGTCAGTCGGACATCACCAGCCTCCCGCTGACGCTGTCTTGCTTTGTTCAGTCTCTCCTCTGCCTCCTTCTCCTCCTGTTGGCGCTTCCGTTCCTCTTCGTCCCACTTTCGCTGTTCCTCGTCCCACTGCCGACGCTCCTCCTCCAGCCGACGCCGCTCCACCTCTTTCAGACGAGCGGTCTCTTCTGCCCACCTGCGTTCCTCTTCCGCCTTGGCGCGCTCTTCCTCCGCCTCCCGCTCTTGGCGGCGGATGCGTTCAGCCTCTTCTCTCTCGATGCGTTGCCGCTCCTCTTCCTCCTGCCTGCGTCTTTCCTTCTCTTCCAGGCTTGGAACGAACGGCGAAGGCGTCGTGATTTGTCGCCGAGCGCCAAAGGCAACTCCTTGGTTGCCCTGACTGGCACCGCCCATGTACCCATATTGATGAATATTCCAGGCCGGCATTGTCACATGCTCGTCTGACTTCTTACTCCAGCTGCTAACTGCCGGCGACTTGGCTGGGCTAGATGTTCCAGAATTGTTGCTGACATTGCTGAGTCCTCGAGATCGTAGAGGAGTATTGGCCGATTGACTTGAGCCGGTCAAATGTGGACTCACAGCGCCTCCTTTGCTCTGAACGCCAATTGCTCGAGGAAATTTGCTGGGTTGAAGCGCATTAGCCCTCCTACTAAAGGCCATCAGACACTGTAGGACCTGCGCGGGATCCTTTGATTCGTAGAGATCGACAGTCAAAAAGACATCGTGTGGCGGTAGGCTGAGAGGGGGGATTTGACATGCGCGTAGGAAATGCGAGATGTTTTCCATTTGTACGAAGGGCATAGATGACTGCTTATACTTGACGCCGGGGGGAACGGCGAGGTTGACGAGCCTGCAAAATTCCATCCAATCAGTATTTAATTGCAGTGTTTCTGCTCGGGGATACTTGCCTGCAAAGCGCGACGCCATCTTTGAGCGCATCCAAGAGATCACCAGCTGGAAGTTTCTCATGAAGCGTCTCTTCGATCCATGCGCGGACCTCTGCGGCAGCCTGCGGGGTATAGCGGGACAAGCGCAAACTGCGCAGGTCCTTATCTAGTGATGTAACTGACGCCATACCGGGCCAAATAGAAATCAATGTGACTCTGCAATCATACAGAAAGTTCACTGAAGACTCGAGGATTCAGGATCCGAAGATCGAGGGATGTTAGCCCCTGTTTATGCTGCCGACAGGTACTGTGGGAAGAACCGCGGATCTATGTGGGCTCCAAGGGGTAGCGTAATAGGGGGAAAGAGGTTCTAGAAGAAGCTTGACTAAGGGGGGTTTATTGAGAAACGATGAGCGGGAACCCTATGTATAAGGAGTTGAAGATGGAAAGTGACTCCACAAGAATAGAAGCGATGGTAAAAATAAAGAACTTCCGAGAAGAAGAGGAGGCCCGGATAGTTGACGCTGATCTATGGAATGGAATGTGGTTGTCGGCCAAACAAATTACGCCTATCGTAATATTCCCAATACGATTACGAGCACTGCCCGATGACGTTTTTCTGCGCCCTCAATATTATCGATAGCCTCCATCTACGTCGCAACACAGCAAGCCACGTTTACATCGCGCCTGATCGGTGTTTGTTCTAGGCTGCCATTAATAGTTCCATCTCCCCTGGGTCCTAATGAGTCCAGTGAACAGCTTGTGGTTCAAGTGGAAAAGCCTTCGATTGCCGTGGCGAAGATCCTTCCTTGTCGGTTGGTATCCCCAGCACTAACTGTCTGTTACGACGTTGCCTACAGGTCCTCTGACAATATATTTCAGGCACCGACCTATCAGGAAACACATACTGGGAATTCAAAGACTCACTGAATGCCGGGCGATTCCGACGGATCGTCAAGTACAACGCCAAAACCCACTATGCGGACGTGCAAGTGACTCGTGAGTGTCCTGAAACTTGCAACATAATGGACAGTGAACTCGTCTAGGTAAGCTAACAGTATGTCTTTACAGCCCAGTGGCACCAATGGCTCCGATACGTCCGCGCCGACCCTCCCTCGCTTGAAGAACAGCAGCAGGATGTCCTCCGCCAGCTTCAAATTAAGCAACTCGCCCATTTAGCCGATCTGCGCTGGGCAAGTAAGCCCTCCTACCTCGACAAGCCACAAACTCAGCATCCAGAGCCCGCGACCAGAACAAGCGATGCCACATTGAATCCACCGATGGGAGCAGTTGGCGAGGGTCCCAAGACGCACAACGCAGTGTCCGGCGCTGATACGACACAAGCAGCGGGAACGACGACGCCAACACCCGATGTGGCACCGACGACCAAAGAGGATCCTTGGGCTAAAGCTCGAACGAGCGACACTGAGAACTGGCAGCCCGAGTCATGGACGCCGTCTGCTTCGCGGAGGTGACTAGGCAAACACTAGTCAATTTCATTATAGACTTCTCCAGATCCTTTCAGAATAGCTGTTCGATCTTCTGTTTATATTCAGTCGGCAACCTGGCGTTTCACTGCAAATTGTTGAAAACATTTGGGGGGACTTTTCCATATCTGTAATATCCCCGTCACCAATCTTTGTGGAATACTCTCCACCCTGTACAATATACGACATTTATTTATCACCAGCTTCTTCCATATAAACTATATGATTGTCCTGAGGTCGACATCCCCTTGAAGAGAGCCGGAACACGAAGCCCCTGACGTTGTACATCTGGCAGGCCTAACCCTAACCGGAAACCTCACACCGGCAGCACGCGTGCGATGAGAGCCTGCTCTAAAGTTGAGCAAGTAATCCTTAGGGAAATCGGATAGCCAGTCATAATCTTCAAGAGCAGAGGAGTAGAATCTTCAAGAAACATTAGGATAATGTATTCCATGATTAGGTATGTGTGTATCAAAAAGCTGTGGAGATCTAAGTACGCTTTTTGTAATCCACTTTCGCCTGAAACTCAATGATAATCAAACGCCCAAACGACCAATGCAATAGAATACAAACAGGTATAGAGCGAAAAAAACACAATGTTAAACAGATATTAGGTATACATGGACAGGATTTAGCAGAGGACAGCCTCGAGTGCTTCCACATCTCCGCCAGCCTTTCGTACTGCATTGATGGCAGCCTCGCTGAGCTTGCGGCGTCGATCGCGGGCCTCCTGTTCGCGTCTGGCTTTAGTCTTGGAACTCCCACTTGGAGCGACTCCGGTAAGGATTTTCTTGCTGTCGTTTGGAGTGAAGTTGACAAACGACACTGTCAGTGACTTGTTGGATCCCGCTTGCGGACTAGAGTTTGGCCCTTTGACGGGCTTGGGTGCGCTCATTGATTGAGAAGACAGCTTCCTGCCATGGTTGCCGCGGCGGTGAGGACTAGTTTTTGTATTGACTCCGTTACGCAAGGGTGATCCTTGCGTTGGTGACCCGCGGCCTCTTGGAGACAAAGATGGTGATCGTGACGGATGTTGAACAGGAGGAGTCGCGTAAGCGGACGAGTTCATATACTTTTGGGGAGTGATGGGAATGTGGTTGTATGTATTTTGATTTTCCTGGGGCATAGAGGCCGAAGCCACGACAGACGAAAATGATGGGTCTGCCGTGGTAGACACATCAAAGGAAGAATCAAACTGGATCATCAATCCTCCCTGCATCAGATCATGCTGGTTGCTGCTCTGAATGGACCTTTGTGGAGCCGGAGAGGACGCCACGTGCTGGTATGAAGGTTGTCGTGGTACCCGAGAGGACATGGATGGCCACCATGCTTGACCATCGTGGCCTTGAAGGTCAGGCGTGAAAGGGAGTGCAGGGCCCCCAAGGGAGTCGGAATGCCAAGAGGACAAGGATTGAGGATCGGAAGAATGTGGAGAGGAAAATATGTCATCGCCTGAAGGAGGGCTCGATGTGGCCATTGTGGAGTTATTCGATTGACTTAAATAGTTCTGCTGCTGCTGCTGATGCTGCTGCTGCGCCAGCAACTTGGCTGACGGTGATGGCATAGAGATGGCCGGTGACTGGTTAAAGATGCCAGTCTCGTAATGCGAAGGCATCTCTGCAGGATTTCTCGACAAGCCCTCGGTCGAATGGCTTAAATGGGTGACAACATTGTCCGCAGGCATGTTCTCATGCTGCAGAAGGATATCAGAGGGAGGGGGTGACAGTGGCAAGTGCTCGTCCGAGCTATGAAGACTGAAGTTCTGAAACCGCTGAGCCCATGCTTCGGGATACATCATTCTGCCTGCCTGCAGTTGGGAGGGGCGCATCAAGCTTGGGGAGAAGCTCTGCTTGCGCAGCAGTTTACGCTCATGGGAATCTCGGTGACGACGGATAGATTTCGGAGTGATCAGAGCACTTTTGGTGGCTTTGTGGCGGGGAGTTGCGGGAGGAGTGGACGGTGATCGCGAAGGTGCTTTGCAGATAACTGCAGGGGCAGGGTGTGAAGTAGGAAGAGCTTCAAGGTGGAAGCTTAAGTCTGAGACAGCTGAGGGATGCACAGTGTCCTGAAAGGTGAAGCTGGCTTGGCTGGCAGATGGGGCTGCATCTTGCGGCAGAGACCATAAGTCTGCGGCCCAGGGTTGCGGTGACTGATGGGTGGGTTTGGTGGGGACTGGGGGAGAATGATCGCCACAGTCGCTCGACAACGAGTCAAGAGCGAAGATTTGGTCAAAGTCGCTTGCAATTGAAACATCTTTGTTGCCATCGACCATTGATGAGTCCATGTCGACATACTGACTGAACAAATCATTGAAGGCATGATCGAATGGTTGAGCGAACATCTTTGGCTGCTCTGGCTTTCCGTTTGCGGCAAAGAGCCGAGAAGTGTCAGAGATTGGTTAACGGGTGCCAGGCGGATCAGATATGATTGGCAAGGAGACTGCGGGAACAAAGAATGGTTCAAAGAGAGTTCGGGTGTCGATCCGGTGTTCCGTCAATGCAAAGTAAAAGCAGTATGGCTATGGTGGAATGCAATGTAGGAATAGTTTGATGGATTGACAATCAAAGAAAACACTGCAGAAGATGCAAAGAAGACAAAGCAAACAAACAACAGACAGAGGGCCCTATTTGAATTGTCGCGATGGCTGCCAGCCTCGAGGATTCTGTGCACATTCCTTCTGCTCTAAAGATGGGAGAGGAATGTACATTGAGGAGTCGGAGAGGGCCTCGATATGGCCCACCTGATCCCCGGTGCGTGATGCGAATGATTCAAGACAGCACCCCAGATGCCCATTACCAATGAGAAGGTATGGAAAAGCAAGTGGCTGATGCAAATATCCTACCCTTATCCACTCTCTGGGCAAAAGTGGACTGGGTTGTCGTTGGCCACCCGCTGGAATGCAACCCTCCCTATACCAGAACCAGAAAGTGGAAGAATAAACAGAAGAGGAATGTGTGGTTCTCAGCAGTTAGGTATAGCGCACCACCTTGGGGAGAGCTCATGACAGCTGCTCGATAGCGGTCCATGGGACGAGAGACGATCATGGGAAATCCGTTAGCTTGAGCGGTATGATCCGTAAGGAACCAGAGCAAAGGATCCAGGATGGCGAAATGCCAATATCAGCGTCCATCTGGTCAATCCCAAGTGTTCAAAGTGTAAGCGTCATACGGTTTTTCCTACACCGTCAGCACGCATCACAAACAGCACACTAGCCAGCACAGGGCCACAATGCCCTGGTCTTTTCCTTTGACTCTTTTGGATCCTGCTTGATGGTTGATGTTTCAGTGGAGCTGTTGGTTAGCAATGATTCGCTCCCTTCAACGGCACAGCCGTCGATAAGCTTGTTGCGAATGTAATGTGTGTCGGAATGTGAGGGCTGGGAGGAATGCGCGCCCACAACAACAATGCAGAGAAGCAGCCTGGCTTCCGGGGTTTAAGGTGCACACACAGTTCTAGCAGCAGTCAGTCTCGAGGCACGGCCTATGCGAAAGGTCCGCGCGATTGCCCTCATGCCATAATTTCTAAAATTATCCTGCTCTATACACGTAACGGATCTCCACTAGGTGAGGGAAGAGTTAATTCCCGGCTTAGATCGTCATGGCTTGCAGACTTTGCCCTGTCAGAAGTGATTTCAAATTATTTAGAGCGGTATTCAATGAGAATCAACCTTTAGGAGGCATGAACCCACTGTGCCATGGTGTGATGCGTTCTTTGTTCTCTGCGGGAAAGCAACTCATGTGGTTGGCAGGCCCAGAAAGTTTGATCCGTAGAAGGAATCTCATGTCAGAGTTAGGTTGTTCTCCCCAGCCAATTTCTTTGTTCTCCAAGATCTTTTTTTTTGTCCCATAGCCATGTAGTAACTGCGAAGCTCCCAGCTACAAGGACACACATGATGTTCAGGCGTTGGGAGCTAACCTTGTGTAGTGATTCCTCAGTCCATTAAACTCGAAGGAGCGAGGGCTAAAGATAGGACAACCGTTCAGAAACCAGAATAGGAAGTGCGAGCCTTGTTTTGGCCTTGTCAAGTCTAGACAAGATCTGTCTGAAAGCGTCGCTGAATGTTCTGTCAGAGCTTAGAAAAATTAGGTTCTTGCAAGGGGGATCCTCCTTGAGTTAGTAGTTAGGTAGGGACAACAGCAAGCCACAAGAAAGAATTCCATGGCTAGTGGTAGTAACTTGGTGTCAACAAAGCATAACCACTGTTCAAATTGTTGTGAAGCTTAAACCCTCAAAGAGAGGGCAATAGAGCACGGTTTCATTATCACGAAAGAAACATCTTCGATGATGGATTGGCGGGCTTAGTAGTGGGAAATAATTCGAGTCATGCGTAACAATCTGCTATGACATAATATGAAAATTTGGGCCATTGGCTCTAGTATTATTCAGTTACGATCAGCATTTTCAGTGGCAGAGATGAGTGTGTGTTCAATAAAATCCTTGGAGATATCTCGAATTTGTCACAGACACACTCATGATCATAACTAATCACAGAACTCATCCTTCTTAATACCGGAGGAAATTTACTCCGGCTCTGGTCAGCACTGCGGCCGCTAAGCCAATTGTGGGAAGCGTTAGGCTAATTGCATTGGGAGGCAACAAGAGGTCAGGTGCCGATGACGGAAATCTGACTCCTCGCAGCCGCCGCGCAGTTGACCTCTTTCCTCCCCTTCTCCCAAGGCACTGGCACTGTATATTGTGCTCAACTTCCTTGGCTTTATCCGTCGCGGTTTCTCTGGCTCGACGTGGAGCGTCGATGTCAGTCTATATCTGAGATTTCTTCGTACGAAAGCCGTCACCAACTTTCGATTGTTACCCCTCTGACCCCCGCTGTTGCCGGAACATCCCACGCAAGTGTGGGTATGACTTGACAAGGACGACTTGGCATCATCAAGGACTCAAACTGATCCCAACTGCTTGCATAAGACACAACCCGTTATTATCGCGATTGAGATACACGAGGCGGAAGTTTTAGCAGTACGCAACGCGTTGTGCTTCCAAAATATAACATACCGGCAACCTCGCGTCCTATTTCACTTCATCATTCTCTGCGACAGCCTATATGTCTTACACCAACCAGACTATCAGAACCAGATTTCTTTTGCAGGGCAGACAAGGCGACAAAGCGAAAATTTCGATTAAACGGAAATCAGTCGATCACAATTGCATGCTCTATAATCATCATATTGCTCGACTGGTCAAATAAAACTTCAATATCATCAGGTGCTTCTGCAATGGGTCTCAAGTTCATTCCAACTGAGGGGGTCCTCGTCTGCCTCCCTTAGGTGAATAATTAGATTCACACCCAAGCTTCGCCATGG
This sequence comes from Aspergillus udagawae, assembly GCF_001078395.1. Lineage (NCBI taxonomy): Eukaryota > Fungi > Ascomycota > Eurotiomycetes > Eurotiales > Aspergillaceae > Aspergillus > Aspergillus udagawae. The sequence continues at coordinate 663,155 of NW_025091268.1, forward strand.
ACTCCCACCGATTCTTCGGAGGCCTTCGAAGCCACACCTTGAGATCACTGTACTTCCAACTTCTCTCCTTGCACCAATATCCAATCTGCGAACCTCTATCTCATTGAGACGAGGATCGCAATATTTTAGTCACACTGTGATTTTTTTTTTTTTTTTTGTGACGCGGTCTTGCCTCCAAGAAATTAAAGGCTATTCAGCTCACCAAGATGAGCGCGCACACATTGAATAAGAAGTCCTGGGAGTCTCTCTCGTCAACTTTCTCCAACCTCGAAATATCCGTCTCCCAGGACAGTTGCTACGCCTCGGACGAGCTCTCCATCAGTCCAACAAATCCTATCACTGCTGGCACGTCGCTAGCCTCCTTTACGCCAGCCCGCCAGACTTCTTTGCACTCGCTATTGAAGCCAATTTTGAAAAGGCCGTATTCTGATATCGAGGAAGATGAGGAACCTGAGTCTGGCTACGGGACAGACGATTCTGACTACGATTACGCTTCTTTTTCCGATGAACATGACGACGAAATGTATGAGGTTTCCACATGGGATGAGGCCTCGGATGTCTCGGATGCCATGTCCGAAACCTGCGGTGACGATGGTGAATCAGTGGACGGTTCATTCATTTCCTTCGAATCCGTGGTGCGTTTTGACACCAATGTGCGTTATATCGAGGCGCCAGAGCCGCAGGAAGAAGAGGCCGAGACACCGCGAACCGAATTAACCTGCCATGAATTAATGGAAATGGCGAGGACATCTGGCTCTCTTCGGCTCCAGGGCGGACAAGCCGCCGAGTCTGATTCGAGTGAAAAAACCCTCGAATATGATGAGCTCAGTGACTCAATCAAGCAATGGCCAGAGGAGCACCCGAGTGAGATTGTCGACTTGGATAAAAGATTATTCATTGCCTACATCAACGGCATCAACGGGATTGCCGAGCCCAGGTACAACGCGCGTCTCCGCGAAAGAATTGATGATATCAGAAAGGGACACACCCAATCTCCATACCTGGAGTCTGATAATGCGCAGGGGATGTACCTCGATAATGTACTGAACCACGTGCTTGGTACATTCCGCAACATTATTGTTCAGGAGGAGCTTGATGAACTGGCCACTCTCACTGAGCGTAGGGGATCCCGGCAACATACTGAGGCGACTGAAGGACTCGATAACAGGCTACTGGATAAGATTGAACATCTTCTTTCTGAGAGACTGGCAGGGGATGATGTCAAAATCGGCCGGGATGAGCTAAGCTTTTTCGCTGGCGGCGTTGCTTATGCCCTTCAAAATTGGACCTCGTATACAGCGCACTGAACGAGGCTTGTGGACCGGAAGCTCTTCTACGCTGATCGATAAATTAAGAATAATGGCTATATGCACTCAAAAACGTTATGAAGTTATGTACATAAAAGTCCACGTCATTTCGGGTACTCGAATATTATTTGCCTGCTTACTTTCATTTCTGACTCCCTTCATCCTGATTGTAGTGTATTCCTGGACCACTTTCTATTCTAGAGACGCCTGTCCTTTCCTGACACCATCATGCAATGCAGCGTCGAAGACTGGCTCTAATCGTTAGACAGGCGGTTAACTAGGAACTATCCGTTCAGTCTCATAGCTCTACCGTCTACCATCTCATAATGCCAGGATGTTCCATGACACAACTTACATGGATCAACCCAGACACATTGATTAATGACTGTTGACCACATGTGACCAAACACTGTGAAACGCTCCAAGTTTGGTCAAAACAGGACGAAGTTCGACTCATGACCCAAGGCTGATTCCGATTCAGACTAAGAAGTCTGAAGGGCGCTAGCATTGTTCGGTCTCAAGTAGTGTTGGAATGAGAAGTGGGTTGCGTCTCTTGCATTTTTCTCAGATTATGAGCAGTGATATCTGGGAAGCCTTGCTGGTGTATACAAATTGTCGCAGGCATATTGATAGACAGTCTTCCAGCTACCCGCCGCGAGCCCTAGACGATGCCAACTAGTATCATTGTGATATGGCGGGACGCCATAACTCTCTAGCGTGAATAAAAAATCATATGGTCTTTTGTTGTGTCGCACATTGAGATCCAAAAAAAAGCAAAAAGAATATGGTAAGACTGGGAGTCGAACCCAGGCCTCTTGCGAGAGTGCATGACAAATCTAGTTTTCTAGAAGAAGCTAGTACCAGCTTGAGTGCACCACCTTAACCACTCGGTCATCTTACCATTTTGGGTCGATGTTGGCGACATTTTTAACATTGTCAACTACCCAACCAAGGAGGCAAAGGCAATGTTAATAAAGGAGCTGAGAGGACCCTTGGAAGGGCACAATACGGTAGTAATAATGTTGTTGATTTGGGGATGCTTAGGTATGCTGAGAAAAGATTGTCTGGACATACTAGTTAAGTTTTGATCAGTGCCCTCGGATACGGAGAACTTTATTTGACAGATAGTATCTCAGAATTCATAGCAAGATGCCGGCAATATTTGGCATAGTAATGGTAAGATGACCGAGTGGTTAAGGTGGTGCACTCAAGCTGGTACTAGCTTCTTCTAGAAAACTAGATTTGTCATGCACTCTCGCAAGAGGCCTGGGTTCGACTCCCAGTCTTACCATACATTCTTTTTTCTTTTCTTTTTCTTTTCTGTTTTCTTGGCACATTCTCAATGCCTACCTAACTTTCAGTCCTGGCCTTTCCAAGGTCCATTATAGGACCCAAGACCTAAAGATCTAATTCTTAGTCAAGTTTGTTGCCCAATGAATGGACGCTGCTAAAAATGCATGTAAGATCGTATGTGATCAAGTCAGCCTGCGCATACTGTCCTGGAGGCTGTCGGTGCAGTCATCTAACTCCAGTGTCAAAAGGTTAACAGAGCGAGTACCGAACTTCAGTGGCTTGGTTTGCTGGCTCTTGCGCAGTCGCTCAGCTAGTCAGCCCTAACACAATGTTTAGCAGCTGGAGATCCCGAAATGATTACGTTTCCTGCCTAGGTGAATCAGACCAATTATCCATGTCCACTAGGTACTGGAGAGTCTCAAGATAAGCGAGTAGATCCATGATTAACAGTTTAACAGTCCCACTATTTAATGCCCTCTCGCCCAGGATAACGACTGTGTCGGGAGGGAAGCGTGCCAATAAAATGGTCCGAATGCACAATTAATATGGTATGCTCTCCGATCTCGATGAGCCATTTACACTCCGGAGTACTGTATCAGCTGAACTAGTTATCAACTACTCGGCTGCAAACCATGGTTCATAACCTTTTCAGCTAAGTCGCCATCCTGGATACATTTCCAGACCCGGCAAATCGATAGGCCGTTAGTGAGTCTGTCTGACTCGTGGATAGATTCATTGGTTAAGAGGCGACACTGGTGATCCACAAGTTGTATTCCTCCAGAGCAAGGCTTGAAGGCGTTCTGAGGACCACGTGTGGCTTACACTAAATGATTTTTTTACGTGCGAAATATGATTACAACTCTTATGTCATCTTCGAATGTGAGTTGATGATACGGTCATGCAAAGTTGAGACAAATGAGAAGTTACCAGGTACTCTCTGTGTAACTGCTTGCTTGTTACAGTCAAGAGTCAAGTGTAGAGAGTTGATCTTAGAAGGAATGGGACTAAGAGCGATCTTCGACTTGACATGCGATCTATGGAAATTGCAGAGAGCCATGGAAATGATGGATTGCTATTTGCTGCAGCTGGTGGATCACCCCCATCGGCGTTGGCTAAGGTACCTTAATAGTCTGAAAAAAGAGTTTTCAGCGGATGATATTATGGAGTGTCTAGATACGGAGTCACCTACCATTTCGAAGGATTGTCACTTCAAAATTTGTTATGGTCGGAAAGGCCGTCTTAAGCAAGTCTGGAAGAGAAAAAGCAAATAAAATCCGATTGAGCTTGATTAGTGCTTCTTATCGTGGCAAATGATCGGGAATTCGCAAATTAATTGCAGGGGTGTCTGTGTATTCTTCTCTGCTTCTTCTCCTTTTCCATCCAAATTCGGTTTCTTCCCCTGACCCTGGAATCGGGACGCTTAGATGGTGGGGCTGTTTCTGATCCACTGCGCTTTCGTCTTTTTGAATTCGGCCCCATTCATTCTTTCCCTACTTTGGACTGTTACCTTAGAAGTCACCTACCTAGGTACTCCGTATCTCTTGCTTGTAGACCATGCAAACCAGGTTGATTCTCGGTTTCCGATACTGTTGCGGAGTATAGTACTACTATGACCGAGGATTCATTATTTACACCGTACCTCTGGAGTTACCACTACAAGGTGGGCTGATAGACAAATGTACAGAGTGGCAACAGCCGGTGTCGATCAGGACCAGTCCCTCGTGTTGAGTGAAATTGTATCCGACTCGTGGGAAGGTTGGCCATGCTGCGGATGTACGAGGACTAAGAGTATCTACATTGGTTCATAGAAATGTAACCTCATCAAAACTACCTTACTTTACAGACGATTGCCATATGTGATACTTCTGACGTTAGAGCCATGAGAGCCATGAACTTTGTTGTAGTCTAGACACTTGCTATCCAGCATCATTATCCCTGAATGCCTAATATAAGGATGAACATTATTATTTCCTTCCCGTCATCTTTCTGCTACTACTGTTCTCCACTCCCACTCTTGATCCCAATCCTCAAACCTCAATGGTAGAAAGACCGTCTCCACCTCTCCTGATTTGCAATATTTACCTCCGAGCACCAAGCACTTCCCGAAAACCTACCTTGCGATAGTCTGGGCAACTCATACCCGTTTGAACTAGTACTCTGTAGTTACCAAGTTATCCGGAAGACCTCCTGAATTCAAAGTTTCGCCAGTGCCCAGTGCAACTCCAGATTCTTATTTTCCTCTTCCTTCTAGCTCTCTTTTCGTTCCCTCCTCCAAACTTAGCCAGTCCATTCTTTCACATACTCTCTTTATCAGCTATACACGGTTTTCTTCCTTTCGCTCCTCAGTATCCGACCACTGTCAACTCGCTGGAATGAATGAATGAATAGCTACTCCCTTTGAACAGCTGACGGGTAGGTTCTTGGTCCATTGTCCCATCTCCAACACTTTCGTTTGCGTTGCTATTTGCGTACCCATAGTGTTTTAGCAGCCGCAAGAATATGAGCCTCCCTAAAAAGGAGGAAGTGCGCACAGCAACTTCTTCTGACTACAAGGCTGACGGAATGCTAATTATATTTGGCTCTTTCAGAATGATCTAGCGACTCCGTTCTGTATTTTCGTATATCTCTTCAAAGAGACCCTCCTTCTACTCGAAAGCCTCCGGAACCGCGGACGGCCGCCATCAACCGCATGCGATCAATATAAAGAATCATGCAGCACATCAAAGGGCCCGAATTCCCCGAGCTGGCAAGGACACTGTCGCGCTCACGCAGCACTAGCATGTCCAGCGACTCCCAGCTCTCACGCATCCACCTTCTCTCTCCCCCACCTGTGAACCCTCCGCCCTCGTTCATTGCACCATCTGCAGCGGCTCAAATCATCACCGCTGACCAGGAGTTTAACACTGCGGACTTTGTGACTAGCGAAGAAGACAATGGTGCTAACGCGAGTGCTCTTGTCACCCCAGAGGCTCTTTCGGCTCTGAACGGGTTTCTCGACCACCTTCTTTACAACATTCTGGCAACCGCCAAGTCAACTCAATTGGCATGCATTCGACCGGCGATAGCCGACGTCCTCAAACCGCGACTCGCGAAAGAAGTCGTCTCTGCTGCAGATGATGAGCTGCGTGAGTACATGGGCGGCGAAGAAGATGAGCAATCTGAATTTCGCGGCGGGCAGACTTCCGGCAATGACTTTGACCTGGTCCGCTCCTGGAAGTTGACTCGGCTTCGATGTATGGTGTACACGAGGTTGGGCGACATGGAGGAAGACGATGAAGACGAGTACATCGCGCAAGACCGGCTTGTCGAGTCTGACGATGGGATTCCGCCGAGATTCAACAGCCACGTGGGCAACATCACTCCGGCCGCCGCGATATTTCTAACGTCTATCATCGAGCACATTGGAGAACAGGCCCTCATCATTGCAGGTGAAACTGCACGGTCCCGGTTGTCTTTGAAGCTCAGCGACAATCATGACGAAGTGACCGAATCTGGCGCAGAGCGAGGCAGTATGGATAGGTTAGTGGTGGAGGATCTCGACATGGAAAAACTAGCTTTGAACCCCACCCTAGGAAGACTGTGGAGGACCTGGAGAAGACATGTTCGAACCCGTAGCTTATCTCGGACGGTTTCGAGGGAGTCCTTTCAGCGTCGCAGATTGACTGCACCCTCGGCTGGCAGCAGAAAAAGCAGCATCGTTACTGTCGATGAATACCCACCCAGTCTGCCCGTGTCACCGGGCGTTGAGCACAACAAGGAGCTTGATCCGGCATCTGTCGCTCTGCCAATGAGCGAGCACGATGTTGAAGAGATTGAGATCCCGGGATTTGTGGCTGACTTGGATGGCAGCGAAGTGCATGACATACACGAGGTTCGGACCATGCAAGCTGTCGTAGCTCACAAAGTGCGACCTCGCAGCCTTATGGTACTCACCCTCGCACCTCCAAAATCCCCTTCACCCACAGGGAACTCCCCGATTACTCCACTCAGCGCACAGAGTGCCAGAGTTACTCGTCACGTTCGATCGCGGTCACTACCGAGCACCTCGTACCCGGAAGAGGATATTCCAAACGATGTCCCGGCTTCTCAAGCAAATTCCCCTTCCACCACCGAAGAACAGAAGCGCTTGGAGACGATGTATGAGCACGATGAGGATGACGAACCAGCGGTGCCAAACAAATCAGTCTTACGGAAAACTACAGTGACCCCACAAGTCGAGCAGCTTGAAACAGGCTATTCATCTGGTGAGCAGAAAGGCTCTGTTGTTGTGCAGGATGCGGCCACCGCATCTTCACCGTCGGCGGCGTCAGTTGACGCCGTCACAAGTCAAGCGAGTAGCACTGATACGTCAACGGCATCATTGAGCGATGAGCAAGAGTTAGTTTCAGAGGTTATCGAAGGACGTGGGTTATGCGAAGCGCCAAAGCTGGCCGCATTGCAGCGACCAAAACGGGTTACAAATAAGGATGCTTCTCAGGGTACCCCTGAATCGCCAGCGGAAGAAAAAGCGCTGCGGGCTGTGACTGTCGTTGGCCATGAACTGCAGATGCAAGGGGGAAGCTCCAAGCCATCCCGCCCTGCCGGCAGCACTGACGCCTCCAAAACCCCCGACGAGGACTTAACCGCCGCGCAAGCCCCTCCTGCCAGGGCGTCTGAATTTACCGCGGACAGCAAACCCTCAACATTGGCACCGGTCACAGCCGAATCCTCTAGAAAAGAGGTCACCGAACCGGTTTCCACAGCCGGAGAGGCAATTCTTCCTGATCGTCCGCGGACTCGGCCCGTGCCTGTTCCCTTGTCCTTGAACACCACAGGCCAGCAGTCTTTCGGGCCCACGAGCCCGGGATCAGCTACCCCTGTCAGTTCTGGGACTGAGCGCGCAGCGGTTCAACGGATATCACGCCCCTCAACCTCGGTAGCCTCGTCTACGTACCAAAAATCACGCCGGTCCGACAGTTTTGGCAGCCATCGGGAGAAGCGTCCAGTAACTGCCGGGTCAACTACGTCGCAGGTTTCGAGCAAGCTCAAGGGCCTTATTAGTCGCCAAACCGACACCGCTACTTTCCTTGTTCGCAGCTCTTCAGAAACCAGTAGAGCATCCGCTGTCACTCATGGCTCAGTATATGATGATAAATCGGGATTGGATGAATTGATTCAGAGCGAGGAGACAATTCATTATACCCTGACACCCAAAAACATGAGGGATATAGAGGTTTGTTCAAACTGAAAACCCTCTTTTGCAGACCCCCATAGCTGACCCTTGAAAAGGACTTGGACTCCCCCAGACGGCGGCCTCAGCGATCACCAACCGCGGATTTGGCCGATTTTCTCAAAAATACTGGCCCTCCTGGAAGTGAAACACCTAGGCCAAGGACATCCAAATCATCCTCTAGGGAACTGACCGACTTTCCAAGGGCATCGAAGTCTATGTCGTCCGAGAGGGCGAAATACATACCCATTCAGATACCTAGTATAGGGCCCGAGCAGAGAGACGGGAACTCCCCCCGCAGCGGCGCTCCACGTCTGGAAGCGCGTTCAGCTGTGTCACCACGAGGGCATCGGACAGCCGAATTAATTGAATTTCTCCGGGAAGGACCGCCGAATATCGGGGCTCACCAGGTTCCACGCACAGTTGGCCCGTCTCGGGAGACCATGGACATGGACGAATTGAGACAAGGAGCTCCTTCTGTTGCCAGCACACGAGGAGCCTCAATGGCTACTCGGTCACTTGCTTCCGTCGGTTCTCGCACAGCCCTTCTCGAATCCGCCAACCGTTCAACTGCACAAGGCGGCTCCTCGGTTAATGCGGCCAATCTGTCCAGCTATGGGGATTCTACTGATCCTCAGCCGGCGCGGAAACAACGTCGGGTGCGGGATCCTTACGCTATTGATGACTCGGACGACGACGAATATCTTGAAGAGCTTCTAGAATCTTCCAAGCCTAAACGGGAGGAAGAGAGCCTGATAGATTTCCTGCGCAATGTTCCTCCGCCGGAGGTTGAACCCCAGCCTCTAGCCTTGAATATGCCCACATCGAAAAGTACTTCCACAGGATTTGGAAGTGCGTCAGCCATGAAGGCACGGCTTCTTCGGAATACTTCCTTTGACAAGACCCTTTCCGTGAAATCCTCGAAATCATCGCTGCGTCAACAACAACAAGAAGGTTCCTTGACGGGACAGTCGAATTATACTGTCAAGGTTGGCATGGAGCGCAACGGAGGAGCAGTGCACGCTGGATACGGGTTGTCCGCCGTGCCGGAAAAGCAGACCGAAACCAGTGCGTTAGCGAGCTTTCTCAGGAGCACAGGTCCTCCGGAGCCTCCTACTGATCGGCGACCCTCCTTGTCTGGTAGCAGAGGCAAAGATTCGAGTGGCTTTACCCGTCTGTTTGTTCGTCGCAAGAAGGTTGAAGTTTGAAGCACCAGATTATATATACCCCTTCTTCTTTTATTTTTCTCTCGTCTTGGTCTAGACCACTCTTCCAATTCCTTGCGACTATGAAATTGTTATATGGTTGGCAGATGACATGTGTCTTTGAGCGTTCTGAGCCAGTGACGAAACGTTCCTTGCGTCTTATTCTTCTTTGTGATACTCCTTGCAGTGATATGCCTACGATTTCTTTGCGCATGCAAACTTATGTTGGCTTTTTCTCGCGCTGCACTCACTTGGCTGTCTCATGTTTCTTTCCCCTTTCTTGTTTCATTGTCCGCATCAGGACTCTCCCAACTTGTTGAGAGAAGGCCTGCACTGGAGTGCGATTGTATATATAATGCTTTTGGGTCGCCAGTATTCGGGCCGCCCCCTGAGCCGCTACATTCTTTCTATGTCAGCAAAAAATTTCATATTATCCAGGATTATATCCACCATCAGCCCATCAACCGTAGAGACTAGTAGTGCGTTGACATCCGCGGCGAGGCCTGGACGTGCGTCGTCCACGATTCAGTCGTACTTTCCTTCCCAAGCAATTCCATAGAAGACGGCCTGATCAAATCAGTTCCATGTCTTCAATGCGAAGACAAGAATAGCATAGTTTCTGTGTTAGTTTGATACTACTGGAGGAGACGGAAAATCTTTAATCCGGCCATTCTCCGTAGACGCGGCGTGGCTTCAATAATGGTGTAAAGCCCCATCGCAGCTCAAATATACCGACAGAACAAGCCACGACCTCTTTGTCGGCCAATTATTCCTCGACAATGGGCACCTCCTCACGATCCAGCACGAGGACACTCCTCGGTATCTTCTTCCTGCTCCTTGTCCAGCTCTCATCCGCTTTGAAATTCGACCTGCAAGCCAACAGCGGGCACAACGAGCGATGTATACGCAACTTTGTCTTCAAGGACCAATTGGTCGTTGTGACTGCTATTGTGAGCGGGCAGAAGGGTGATGGGCAGGTTGTGAATATGCACGTATGTTGATCCTTACCACTGCCCAGGGAGGTTTTCGGGTTTTGGTCGTGGGGCTACTTTCCGGCTTCGTTATTTACTGTTATCGGGGTTACTGGAGCGATGCTTACTGTTTTCTTTGCTATAGATTAAGGATGCGCTTGGGAATGACCATGGTCGGCCTAAGGATATCGCGGGCGAGACTCGTCAGGCATTCACCTCTGTTGCGGACACCGCGTTTGATGTTTGCTTTGAGAATAAGCTGGTTTCCCACCGTGAGTTTTCACCCTTACTTTACCTAGCTTCGCATGATACCGCGGCGTGGATACCGCGGCGTGACTGTTTTGACTCGGGAGCTGATCTAAACCGGTCCAGATGGTGTTGCAAACCCGTACAAGTCTGTCGAGCTCGATGTCGAGATTGGCGCCGACGCCCGTGACTGGTCCAGCGTTCAGGCTGCGGAGAAGCTCAAGCCGGTCGAAACTGATCTCCGTCGTATCGAGGAGATGGTGGCGGAGATCGTCAACGAGATGGAATACCTGCGGGCCCGCGAACAGAAGCTGCGGGATACAAATGAGAGCACCAACGAGCGCGTGAAGTGGTTTGCTTTTGGCACTATGGGAATGCTGGTCGGACTGGGTGTTTGGCAGGTTATATACCTCAGGGCTTACTTTAGGTATGTTGAGCTCCCGTGTCGCTCTTTCCGTCGTGGAGTTTGATGGTGTCGTGGCTAACTGCTGCTCTTGTTACGAACAGGTCGAAGCATCTTATCTGAGATCTTGTCGTGTTGTGTTTTGATCCCTACCTGTCTCATGTGGACAAGGTTGCTCATGGTTGATTCTCCGTTGAATTACATGACAGACACGGAGTTTTCAGTCGTATTTGAGGGATTCGGCCTCGTGTATTTTCAGGTATATTTATGGTGCATTGCTTCAATTTCCGTACTTATGAAATGACACCTGTAATGAATAGAAGTGCTTCCAGGGTGTGCTCCTCCTTTGTAGTACTATATCACTTGAGAAATGAGCGTCTCACGCCTTCACCCTGACTGTTCTGGGATTTATAACCGGAGACGCCGCTACTCGTAGGGAGTCGTTGTGAAAGGGTTTTGGCGATGAGACCAAGCTTTTGCAACATGCAGTTACATCTGAATTCCTCTAATCCATCTATTTGATACATTGTATCCTTGCTGTCGGTAGTGATCTCAGTCAATTTCGTCTTGTACTCGAGCTATACCAATCTCAATCGGCATGTTTAATTGGTGCAAACGCTGCAAACAGCACGCAGCATTGCCGCGGATGATGTCAATTCCGTGCCATTATCTAATGTGCCTACTTTGGATATTGGGCTTCATTGACTAGAGACACTCCGCTGTTAAGCTTCTATTTCAAATTCGTCTTGACTAGAAGCTTTATAATGTCTGCCCCACGGCTCATTCAACGCCTTTCGCGACCCTCAAGGTCGCCTTTCTCCCTCACAGCAACAATTGTCCGTCGCTCCTTCGGCAGCTCGGCTGTTCGTCCAAATGATGGCGATGGGAAGGATCGAGCGCCCTCCACAGCTACGGAGCACCGCAAATATCAGACTTCGAGGCCCCCAAACCAAGCTGTGCCCCATTCAACTTCGACTATGACCAATGACTTCCCCAGTGTCGGCGAGAGAACCCCGCCCCCGGAGGTCTTGAGCTCGGTCGATCCGAACTATAAGCCGGTAGATCCTTATCCTGGCCGTGTTGAGCATTACACTGGTGGTAGACAGCAGCCCGGTGCGCAGAAACCGGAGCTTGGTGTTGGGGAGATGGAAGGGATTACCTTCAAGGTTGAGCCGCTGAAGCGAACTGGAGAGGACCCGGCGACCATGAGGGCTCGCTTGTTGTGTAAGTTTAGTTCTTGCCGTTCGCTTCCTACGGTCCTTGGTCCTTGAAGCTAATAGAGGGACCAAATGCAGACCAGAGTAGAAAGCGAGGTATCCTCGAGTCGGATCTGCTGCTATCCACATTCGCCGATGTCTATCTGAAAGATATGACGCCAGAACAGCTCCAGGAATACGACCGTTTCCTGGACGAGAATGACTGGGACATCTACTACTGGGCTACGCAGGATCCCCCGTCTGCCGAGGATGGCCCAGCCGAGGATACCGTCACAGAGACGTGGAAACGCACCGGAGCCAAGAGCGGTGAGTGGAAGCAGACCGTTGGTGCTTACAAGGCTGCGTATAGGCCTGTCCCCTCGCGGTGGGCCGACTCGGAGGTCCTCAGGCTTCTGAGACAGCATGTGCGCGATAAGAGCGCTGTTGGATTCCATGCTGCGAAGAACAAGAAGACTGGGGGTACTGGGCTGGGACGAATGCCCGATATCCAGGTCTTTGATAAATAGACTTTTACTGTTACTACTAATGGGCAGATCAAGGTATGACGCAAAGGGACGGATATTTGTGTACTGTATATCTCAGCTTGTACTATATAGTATGCCTTGAATATTTTGATGCACTCTCTGCTCGAGATATCAAAGCCTTCACAGCATTGTCTCTTATGGTATCCCAGGGTACGTGACTATAGTCCTCGGCGTATGCTAGGGTGCTGGTCGTTGTATGCTCAAATTGGTCAACTCGCAGAATCGCGATACGACCATCATAACCTGGATGAATAAGCTCATCTCAACCTTTCGATTGCAGTGAGCTATCGAGATCTTTACTCTGTATAGTTCCGGGTCATGTGACTCGCTTAGGCTTAGGGCTTGGGGACCACACAACCAGCGGCAGAACGGGCTAGTTTAGGGCTTAGGCGGGCAACGCTGGTTCTGCTCCTCCATCCTCAAGCGCTGCGATTTTATCTCAGGCCCAGAGTCAACGACAATTGCTCCGCCCGCGTTCATCCTCCTCCCTCCTCTCGCGGCCCCTTCATCGTCAATATGGCTGAGCAGATGGTTCTTCGTGGTACCCTTGAGGGCCACAATGGCTGGGTTACTTCCCTGGCTACCTCTCTGGAGAAGTAAGGGAATACCGAATATCGAAAAAATTGCAAGAAAATCATATGCCGAAAGGATGAAGAAACGTTTGTTTTGGAAGACTTTGGGCATTGGTTGAGCACATGGACAAATAGATTCTGACTTGGATGTTTCTTTCGAATAGCCCCAACATGCTGCTCTCTGGCAGTCGCGACAAGACCCTGATCGTCTGGAACCTTACCCGCGACGAGCAGGCCTACGGTTACCCCAAGCGCAGCCTCGAGGGTCACTCCCACATCGTCTCTGACTGTGTATGCTACCCGAAATCCCATTGAGCTTATAGAGAGTACAAGGATTGGCAATCGCTGGTGGAGGAAGCCGAAAAAGTATCACGAGATTGGCTGACCGCGTGTGTGTTTCCGTGCAGGTCATCTCCTCCGACGGTGCCTATGCTCTGTCCGCCTCCTGGGACAAGTCCCTCCGCCTGTGGGAGCTCGCTACCGGCCAGACCACTCGTACCTTCGTTGGCCACAACAACGACGTCCTCTCCGTCTCCTTCTCCGCCGACAACCGCCAGATCGTCTCCGGTTCTCGTGACCGCACCATCAAGCTGTGGAACACCCTCGGCGACTGCAAGTTCACCATCACCGACAAGGGCCACGCCGACTGGGTTTCCTGCGTGCGCTTCAGCCCCAACCCTCAGAACCCCGTCATCGTTTCTGCTGGCTGGGATAAGCTCGTCAAGGTACGTTTATCCAGTCTTCCCTGGCGCGATGTACACCCGAATACGAAACTGTCTTCCCAAATGATGTTTTGCATAAACGTATTTGCTACTTCAGAGCCTTCCACGGCCATGAGACAAACATTCACCAATGCCCTGATGGACACTTCGCAATTTGATTTTGCACCTTTTTGCATGGGACTAGCCCGTTTATTCTCCTGCGAGGTTGAAGCTAACACAACGTACCCATTAGGTTTGGGAGCTCGCTTCCTGCCGCCTCCAGACCGACCACATCGGTCACACCGGTTACATCAACACCGTCACCATCTCCCCCGATGGATCCCTCTGCGCCTCCGGTGGCAAGGACGGCACCACCATGCTCTGGGATCTCAACGAGTCCAAGCACCTCTACTCCCTCCACGCTGGCGACGAGATCCACGCCCTTGTCTTCTCCCCCAACCGCTACTGGCTCTGCGCCGCCACCGCCAGCTCCATCACCATCTTCGATCTCGAGAAGAAGAGCAAGGTTGATGAGCTCAAGCCCGAGTTCATCGAGAAGAGCTCCAAGGCCCGTGAGCCCGAGTGTATCTCTCTCGCCTGGAGCGCTGATGGCCAGACTCTGTTCGCTGGTTACACTGACAACAAGATCCGTGCCTGGGGTGTCATGTCGAGGGCATAGATGATGACGAGCGTTTAGGCGGAGGAGAGGAAATCCATGTTTTTTCTTTGTTATAAAAAAGAAAGCGCTGGCATTGGTTGGAATGTATGAGCCATGAGCAATGAAGCACTCCGGGCCTGGGCCCAGGGTTTTTCTCCGACATGTCTAGCTTACTTGATTCGTTATAAACTTCGTACGTCTGGAATCTTGTCAAGGTCGGCATGCCGAATGTTCTAATACCAATTAAAAAAACATACTATAAAAATCTATTTATCTTCCTACTCTTCAATCGTATCACTGCCGGTTGATGGGGGCTTTGTCTACATAGTGCCCTCTTTGAGTCAACTCGCTGCTGAAACATGGCGATTTACGCCTCTTGACAGTCGATAAGGTAGCAACCTCGAATTGTTTTCATTTTTATACTATTGTACAGTCATGACATGGCCTCTGTGTTGTACACAGAATGCCATCATTTCTTCAATTGCGCCAGAGCTTCCTCCACATGCGCGGCATTCTCTTCGAGTCCCAACCCCCGAGCTAGAGACTTGGCCTCCATCCAATACTGTTCGGCTTCTTTCCGCTTACCCTGCAGATGAGCAATTTCTCCCAGGTTATACAATGCCGCAAGGCAGGACATATCACATTCTTCGTCGCGGATAGGAGGCTGCAGTTTAGCAGCAACGTCTAGGGCCTTTTGGGCCCACTGGTTGCCCGAGTCGATGAGCTGTTGAGGTGCGGCAGTAGACCCACGGGAAGGAGTCTTCTTGTGTAATTCCCCGGTGATCGCGGTAGACACGTCGGCGAGGAGCGTCACCTGCTTGCAAGAGGGGGTGCTGCCTTCGTCTGTGCGCAGGAGGTCCAGCGCGCGCAGCAAGAGTGGCATGGCGAGCTCATTCTTCTCCTGCTTTAAATATGTCTGTCCCAGATCTGTGAGTGCAGTGGCAATCTCGGAGAGATTCAGCCAGGCTGTACTGGCGTCTTCCGAGGCACTCCCGACGGGAAGTCCGAGCTCCTGGCGACGGCGGAGCTCCTTCAGACAGAGTTCCACCGCGGCTTCCTGGTAGCTTTCGGCTTTCTTCTCGTCCTGGATGTGGTCGCTTGCGTACAGCTCTGCGAGTTTCATGTGGATGCCGACTACCTTCTTCAGGACCTTGTCTCGCTGACGGTCTTCGTACTCGTCCAGCTCCTTCATCTTCTGATGCATTGCTAGCGCGTCCGGATCGTCGATCTGAATCGCCTCCGTCACCGCTTCAGCTTCAGGCCTCTGTGCATCCTTCTTCTTTCTACCTTCTTCCACCCACTTCAGGCACTCGGTCTTTGTGCGCTCGAGGACCTGAATGGCGGGTTTCACCAGCCCGGCCTTCTCAAGCATCATCGATACCTGGATATGTATTCCTATCATCTCATCAGAGAACGGATGCATGCCCAGCTCGACCGCCTTCCTCAAAGCCTCCTTGTATGCCTTCAGCGCCTTGGCTGGATTGAGATCAACTTCAGTGTAGTAGACGGCCGTCCGGAGTGACTCGGCAACTGGAGGTGGGAATTTGTGATACTGCGGGCCGACGCGTGTCAACTCCACGTAGGATATATATGCGAATATGGCAGTGGCTCCGGCGAGGGAGATAATGGCGAGTGGGAGGAGGATGGGATTCTTGCGCCAGATTCCTTTCGACGCTTCCTGGAAGCCGCGTTTCATCCGCTGTCCATAGCTAAGTTGTCGGCATTGAGGACGGGTATGTTGTAGTAAAGAGAATGGGGTTTGTGATTGTGTTTGAAGTGATGATCTGGTGCTGTTCCCCGTTTGACATCTGTGTGACGCCGTGCGTGTCGAGAGAGCTCTGTTGCATTGTAGGTTTCTCGGCCTAACGATGAAGGCGCAGGCGCGCCGTGATGCTGTACTAAACATTGTCTGATTTTTCTGTGAATCGTCAAGTCATGAACTGGCACCCGATCGTATGTTAGGTGGTGAAACTGTGGATGAAAGCGATCGAAAAACTGCGGCGAGAGAGACTGAAATTCAAATCGAGCATCTATCAAATTCAAGGGTTTTAGTGGTCCAAGCTTCTCCACCTGCGGATATGATATGACGTCGAAGTCATCTCTCTGCGCCAGCACTATCGCTCTTTCAATAGCTGTTTCATCTTCAGAAATAATATTCTAAATCAACGTGCGCAATAACTTCCTGGTGTAGGAACGTGGCGCCTCCAACATGTGTGGACGGTATGCCCTTGGAGTGGTGCGTAGCCCCCGATAATCCCAGTGCTTCTATGTGTCGTGCTGATCTTATCGCTAGCGGATGGCATTTGTCCGACGCCGTCTGCAGGAGCAAGGCATGCAGGTTGACGAGGTCCCGGAGGACGATGAAGTGAGAGAAACATACAATTTTGCACCAGGGTCTAACGGTGCTGTCTACCGAGCCGATGTCTCTGACCGCGGGTTCGTTGACGACGCGCAAGAGCAAGACACTACAGACCACCCGCAGGAGCTATCTTCAGAAGCAGTCGACAGTGTAGAACAAGACCATGATAGGAAATGGAGGTACAAGATTCAGAGCATGAGGTGGGGCCTCATACCATTTTGGACAAAGAGGAAACCTGATTACGGATCTCTGATGCGAACGATCAATTGTCGTGATGACTCTTTGATCGAGGATCGCGGGATGTGGACGTCCATGAAGCGGAAGAAGCGATGCATTGTGATCTGCCAAGGCTTCTACGAATGGTTAAAGAAGGGACCTGGAGGTAAGGAGAAGATCCCTCACTTCATCAAGCGCAAGGACGGGGATTTGCTGTGCTTTGCCGGACTGTGGGATTGCGTGTCGTATGAAGGTATTGAATCCTGTCTGCTATCTTTGCGATGTTCGTCGTCCGCTGACGTCCAGGTACAGGCTCGGACGAGAAGCTTTACACATATACCATCATCACGACTTCGTCAAACCCGTACTTGAAATTTCTCCACGATCGAATGCCAGTGATACTCGAGCCCAACAGCGAAGCGATGAAGATGTGGCTGGATCCCGAACGGATAACTTGGTCCAGTGAACTGCAGTCCATTCTGAAACCATACGAAGGGGAATTGGAATGCTATCCGGTCTCCAAGGATGTTGGCAAGGTGGGAAACAACTCGCCCGACTTCATCATTCCGATCAACAGCAAGGACAATAAGAGTAATATCGCCAATTTCTTCGCCAATGCGAAGAAACAGAAGGGTGGAGCGGTCTCCTCCTCAAGGGATGAGGACGCCAAGGAAACCTTGCACTCTGTCGAACAAAAGGTGGTGAAAGATTTGGATGAGCCGCGCAAGACCCAGGACAGTCAATGGAGTGAAAATAATGCTCCGCTGCCAGAACCAGGCGTCAAAAGAGAGTACCCTCCGGACGGCGATGACATTGGCAATGAAGCCCCGAAGAAACAGAAAACCGAGCCAGCACCTTCACCCTCCCCAACAGAAAAGGCTCAAGAGCTCAAGGCTAAGTCTGAGCGGAAGACGACCACATCGAGTAGAAAAACGCGAAGTGCAACACACAACGACAAGCCTCTAAAGAGAACAAATGGGAAGACGACTGATGGTTCTCAGCGAATCACAAAATTTTTTCAGAAATGACAGCCACAAATGCACAGGCATCATGATGGTATGCATAGTGTTTTTGCACCCTTCAAAATCAGGAAAATGGGTCGTGGCTTGCAGTACAATCTATCCGGCCTCAACACGCGCAGACACTGAGCCTGCATTGCGGCATAGCAGCCCAATCACCTAATGACAAATGAATGTAACGAGCCAACTGTCCAGCAGTTTCCATACTCATAGTGTTCACATATGTGGTATTATAGTACACGTGAGATCATGGTGTTACATAGCTCGGTATAACCCCCAGCGTGAAGCGGAGGTTGCCTTATTGTAGCTCACGTAGTCTTTGTACCAGCTTCTCTCTTAGAAAAGGACTCAATCCGAGTCTGCAGCGCAACATGTCAGATTCAGAACTAGTCGAAGGACGAGGGCACTCACATTCCGTCTCTAGTAACGATTCTGTAAGTGCCTGTTTTCTGGTTAGCTCGAAATTGCGCCAAATTTGCCTCATGAGTATGTAATCGTACCGCTTGGCTGATAATTCCCATTGTCTCCGACAAATTTCCCGTTCGCATCAACTTCTAGACTGCCGAAGATATCCTCGGGCCTACCAGCTCGTTAGTGGTTCAATTGGACACTCGGCGAAAAGGGTTGCTACCATGCAATACGACCAAACTCCGGAGGTCTCCTGCTGTCGGAAAGGTGTATCCAGCCGCCTCTACCAGCAGAGCCGACACCACCCTGGCCACTGGCTCCCCCGCTAGAGTCCTTGCTCTCTCGCCGTCTTCTGCCACCCTGTCCTGTCATCAGGAATCCTCCCGAGCCTATATTAGCCCCAGATGTGGAAACCATAACTTGGGCTTGAGAGATAGCGTCCGGATCTTTGTGGCCGTACTCAGAAATGACCTCTTGTAGGATCTTCAGGAAGTTGGAATTCCCCCTGAAAGAGTCCGTCGAAGGAGGTAGCTTGGATGTGACGCCAATTGCTGTTTTGGGATTGACAGGCTCTGAAGACAAGAGCGACAAGGTATGACTTCCACTTTGGGGTTTATTCGAGAAAACATACTGTGACTGTGAGCCCGAGAAATGGCAGACACTGTCAGAGTGGCCGCAAAACTTACGATATGGGGATTGCCTTCTAGGGTAGACAGTGTGCGAATCTGGCACCATTTCGGTAACCTGAGCGGCTGTCGCGCAAAGGACATGGACGAGATCATATTGTAAATATATCGCTGACTCGAGGAGCAGTCGATCGGTTTGCACAGAATTATTTGGAGCTTCAATTGCTGCTTTGCCTATGACGCTGTTGAGACAAACAAGACAAAATCATGTGATCCTGTGGAGTTCGATACCAGCAATTTATTGTTGCTGCTTTTGTACGCCTTGCGACGGTGTTCCATGCCTTTCCTCCCATTGACGATTTTGCTGATGGCTTCCTTCCATTCTTTATCCGGATAGTTGAAAATGCTCCTTTCAGGAACCTTTCCGTAGGATGCCGCTGAATTAGTGATACCTGACGTTTCGACCGTGGATTCCTGCGCATCCCCTTGTAGCGTGGGAAGTAAGCATCGCAGCCTTAGTTTGGTTGTTGATTGTATCTCATACCTTGCATGATACCCCAATTGATTATAAAGCAGTCATCTTGAGTGGCTGCTACTTGATTTCTTCTCATGTGATTTCTTTTATCAAATAACGGACAACTATGGCGACCCCATCTACAAAACAAAATCCGGGAGCAACCCCAACCCACTTGGCCTCTTCTCCTCGACCTACTGGCGCGCATATGGCAAGACCCATAACGCATAAGTCACCATCAACAAGGACACCATCAGCATCGGGATATGGCCATGGTCATCAGCCAAGTGTATCCGCTCACCAATATGCTACTCCTCTTGCTGCAACAACAGGCATTGAGGATACTGTCACCTTCAGCTCACCATCTGCCTTGCTAGCGCTGGGTGGCTACGGTGGGATCAGTCCGTCTCCTGCCGGTCATGATGCTCTAGTTGTTCCGAGTATGAATGAGCATGATATCCAGGCGCTAGGAATGCAAGGTATCAAACTTGGATCTGCTCGAGATAATGACGAAGAGCGGAAAAGACACATTGAAGATGTTGTCCAGCTCCTACGGACTCGCATATTCGGCAGAGCAGTCTGCAGAGAGGGCATTGAGCGTCTAGTTCAACTCGAAGGATTTGAATCTATCTGGCAGGAGGACAATCTGAACATTGCCGGAAACTTCGTTGACCTTGAAATCGAATTCCATCGCGGCCAGAACGTTGTGAAAGACGTCAGCCTTAGCTATGCAACACCGGACGCTACAGATGGCGAACGGCGGGAAGAAGCTACTGCTGTACTGAAGCGAGATCTTGTGCAAAACCCGAAAGACGGAGAACGGGGCTCATGGAAATCACTGACCGGATTCCATGGAAACTTGCAGTGGCTGTCCAAGCATGACAGACTCAGTCAAGAGGTCAACTGTTTTGAGGCCATTGAGGGCCTCTACCAAAGCCTGAAGCGGATATGGGATGAAGAGCAGAAGCTTCCTAAATTCTCAGGTGTTTACGAACATCTATGTGCTGGATCCATTGGCCGACCAAGCCTTCACAAGGGGAGTCGACTCGGACTAAGCCTAGACTATTGGATCCATCAAGCGCATGTCTTAGACGCGAAGCACGCGAATTCATCTCCTGACGACATGGACATTGATGGGCCAGCTAATCGAGCGCTAAGTGAAGTCGCAGAGCCACAAAATGGAAAGTGGTTTGTAATGATCGAATGCGAAGAAGGCTATCCGTCACTTCGTGTATCGAAAGAATGGCTTGACTCTGATGTCCTCACAGTGGTCAACAATGCTGCAAATGGCTCCTCGAATGAGACTGCAGCTTCAGATATTGCAGTTGTCAACTGGGCTGACCCGCCTCCTACCCTGAGCTCCAGTGGCTCAGACGCAATGGCCCTTGATTCGAACATGCTGGGCTCCTCTGCACTGAACCGCCGTTTTGTCGCTCGAATGGAGCCACCTCTTGATGTTCCGATCCTCGCAGCTTCAGACATTTACAGGCACCTAGGCATTCAGCTTCCACACGAATTCCGAATGGTCACCTATGACGGTCTGCTAGTTCCTGGATGGTCACCTCTGTCAGCAACAGGTGCAGTAGGTCTTGGCACTGAGGATATAGCTCAGCCCGGCCGCAAAAGGCGCAGAACGTCTGTTCAAGGCTTCGACCAAGAAGGAAATACCTGCACGAAGCATCATAGTTACACCTTTCAGGCGTTTGAGTCGGTTGCAGGGCGGACGATGCGTGACATCCCCTTTTCACATCCGCGGCAACTTGCGGACGTTTTCCCAGTAAGTACATGTCGTGCTCGCACCGTACTAATCTGCTAACATTTGTACGCTTTCCAGATTTTGCGCCAGTATGCGTTGCTTGCGAATCTGATTCACAAAATATTTCGTTCGCCGCAAAAGGACGATGGATCAAAAAAGGACGTCGGACCAGCCACAGAGGGGTCTCTTAGGCAGCCGAATTCCTCAAAAGCGATAATGCCAACAAAGAAAAACAAAGTGATCGTTCTGAGCAATAAAGATCCGAATGAGCAGAAACTCGACTTCTTGTTGAATGGAATCAACAAGTCAAATGCTACTGCTACAGGCTCGGGGAAACACATTGCAATGTCACCATCAATAAGCCTGCATGAGCATGCTGCACGTCAGGAAGAGGTCAAGGTAGATGTGACCTTACGGACACAACTTGGACAGTCGCCAGTCATAATGTTACTTTTCACCGTGGAAGATCCTCGTTTGGCGAGTTCCTCTGCAGAGACTGCCCTGAGCAAAGTCTCTATCAGTTTGGAGATTGGCCCTAATGGCCGCATTTCAGTTGTGGACATGACTGGACTGCTGGATAATGAAACAGCGGCGGACAGTGAAAACGGTGCACATAATAGTGAGTCATACAAGCTGCAACAGAAGATAGCCAGGGTGCTGGAAATCTCCCAAGACATCGGGATATTGGTAGAATGGGTTGCGCGATGGGTACGGCAGCAAAAGGGACGTGGGTGAAACCTGTGACGAATGGCGGAGTCCTTCAAGTGGAGAGCAGCGTCTAATCAGCCTGTCGGCTGGCTTACCGTCCAATACAGTGCCTTGACTTCCACGTTGCAATATACTACTTCGTGCTGAGTGATAGGGCTGCATGAACAGCACTAGCCTTGTAGTGTTGCCACAAGGAACCTTGGCAACAGGTACTGCCTGACTGCTCCAAGGCTGCCAAAGATCAACACCGCGTCTACTCAACGGCCCCAGTTAGTTTGTTCAAGTAAGAGGTCCACGAGCCACACATGAAGCTGAGATCACAGAGTTTGGGCCAACCAAAAGGCTCCATATAGTTCACCAAAGGAGTACAGAAGGCACGCAGTCAAAAGTGACCTTGGAAAGGGACTCGCAATTGTAGGGGGCAAGATAGCACCGCATGAGTGGTAATTGAATGAACTGATGGCCACAATTCCACAATTGTCCTTTCTGGGAGGAGGCCATCATTAACAGCATCAAACGGCAATCTAAGGATATCTTCATCCACAACGCAGCGCAATCAAGCCATGCCTGACCTTCGCTTGTCTTGTATGTACAGTCGCTCACCGGTAAAGCAATTCATGCCACTTTGAAGTAAGACGATATGACCTCTTGAGGGACACCAGGTGTACGACGTGCCTGAACGGCCAATATGCGTGATTTATTAACAATATTTGAGTATCATGCAAGGGGCTATACACAAGCATCGTTTTCATTACGTATCAGAAGAATGGATCGAAGAAGTCTTCATGAGTTGCCATGCGAAATGCTTGACTCCTTTTTTGGTGCATGGCAAGGGGCATGGAATGTTTGATCAACTGCGCGAATTACTGTCCCTGACTATTCCGTGCTGCCTACAGTGCCCGCTACATTGATACACCGCAGATTGGGGTTTATGTCGCATGGATCTGATCCTGGTTTGCCAGGTGATCACCTGTGTGGTAGGACATATTCGAAGCATCTATCTATATGATGTTAGTGATCTCGAGTTGAGCATTCTACGTTTTTTACATGCAACTTCGATATTGGGTGGAGTACTCTGTAGAAACGTGCAAATGGTACCTGAGATGTGATAGTATCACAATAGCCGGGATCCAGTCAGCGCAGTTTGTCATGGTTCGACAAAATCGTCCAATCAGCGACTTGCGATAAGCAATTTCTCTGAGCGCGGAAATGACTGCCCAAGCAGCGGACGCGTTTGGCGACGGCAAGAACGATAATAATAATTGCGGTTTTTCTATTTCAAAGATTCAGGGTTCCTGAGATGCTATGCTGGACTGGAAATTATTTATTACCCGCTATCTATTGGACGATGCAATGAGCCATTTCATTGCAACCTAAATGTGTGAAGTAGTCAGTGAGGGATATATTTCCTATTACCCGCATATTGTTTTTTTTGGAGCTATCTTTTGGACATTGACGTTGCGTTTCGACTTTCGAAAAATTACGCCCATTTCGAGGCTTGCGAATTGCAGGACCGAAGTTACCGAGGCCACCGTCATAGACTTCTTTTTGTCCTCGGTCGTGAGTGCCTTCAACGGAACTTTTGAATTCAAATAGATCGTCAACAGTCGGCATCAGAAGTCAAAAAGTCAACTTCATATTATCGCATATGATCAAGGGCGAAACCGGACAGGTGGACACAGATGATGTATTCGATTTGTGGAGGTACGAATGACGCTAAGCTGCACCTGGATGTTTGCAGACCGCCACACACATGTTCTATTTATTACTGCACTAGCCGCACCACTGCGCCGCTATTGATAGAGAACGATGGCTGTGTTTCATTCCTGATCTGAATGTCTCTGATTCTCGTACAGAAAACAGAAGCTTCCAGGCCCATGATGGTAATAGTGACTATCTGTAGTACGGAGGACAGTGCTGCAAGGTTTCTCCATCGTCCACACAAAATGTAAATCAGCCACAGGGCTGAAGCTACAGCCACTCGTTGGCAGCTGATTCCTGAATCTCCCGATTCTACTCCGTTGTCGTTGGCCCTCTTGTCAAGAGAGGCCGGGAAGACTAAGGATTCACATCACCCAGATCGGACACTAGCAAGGGTCGCCACCCAAAAGTCTGGAGAAGATGGGTTTCTCCAGAATCATCTTGACGCAAGTGACTTTCTCACCAACGTCTCTATCCAAGTTCCAGTAAACCCCCAATGTTCCCATCGTTCGCCAATTTCGAGGCGGTGCAAAACGCACAATTATCCAATTACTGGTCCTCCCAAGTCCCAAAGTATACTTAGTAACACCAGTCCGGTTTCGGCGGCCCTCTGGCTGTCCAAGGACCGTTGCCACGCCCCACATTCGGCACTCGTCTCTTGGGTCGTGTATGTAATAGTTTTACCGGGTAAAGTGTACCCAAAATTAAAATTTCCCGCCTGAAGGGATGGTCAGATATGTCTGGAATCGTTATTGATTCCTACAACTATGACTCTGCAGAGAACTCGAACAGAAATGATGATATTACGGAGTAGTAACTTCTGATTCAGCCGCTAAGTTGATTCTTCTTGGCTGTCTAACATGGAATAATGTGGCAGGCGCGCTATGATCCACCCACGCGACATGGCGGGGTTTTTGAGGGGCAGTATAGATAAGGAATTGACTAAGAATATCCAAGCAAAATCCATGGGCTGATAAGTGCAGGTATGCGATTTTACGCTTTGTCATTTACACTGCAATTAATTAGCACTTGCCTGAAAAGTATTTGGAAATCATAATAGAAGGTCTCTTCCAATTGATCCTACCTTAGCCTGAGTATGTTGGATCAATTGTATGCCCAATTTCTCGGAATCATCTTTGTGGTTCCATCTTCTGGAGAGATAAGCACCCAGGGAACAATTACACAGTAGGATAATTGCTACGGAGTACTTCATACCTAACTAGTCAGACAGCCTGTGAATGTCTTCTTAAGGTCTGATGCATCCCGTAGGTTATTATAGCACAACTACCCAATAGGATTTGGGTCTCTTGCATTAGGCGCATGCATGATTCGTACTAATTGGGCGTTGCAATTGATATGCATCTGCCCCTGTCGCTGTTTGATAATACCTTTTAGCAACATAATCAAGCTGCTATCTTTACGACTGCTGTGTTATACACAAGCATCGGCCAATGTCATTGATATTGCTTTTGCGACAGAGTCAGCCGACACGTTATCGCACATCAGTACGAATGTATATTGACGAGAATTGCGAGAGGTCTTTATCAGTATGCATTATTCGGTAACAGTCGTTGCTCTGGCGTGGGGTGGAGTCTGGGGAAGTCCCAATCGCCTCGGTGACTGCAATCGATATTGATCGCTTTGACGGTAAAATTATTACATGATTTTATCAAAGAACTCCAGTCCATACTCCATATCCATCTGCCTATCAGAAATAAAAGATCTCGCATTACATGGCACATGCCTGTTCTGCCCGCGCAACCGGAGAAAGGGGTAGTCATTTTTGATCTATCTGATTTCCTAAACGGGTATTGTTGTATAGGTTGATGGATTTCAGTATGCATCCGTACATGGAGGACATTATTGGATTTTCGAGATTATTCATTGAGTGGAGAAGATCTATGCTTGAGTTAATTCTTGAGTTACAGTATCCTTTCTACAGTGGTAGAGATAATTTTGATATTATATGGTAGATCAGTTATGATGATGCTTATGAGGGATATATGGTTGGTATGGTACTGATTTGGTAATACCTTAATTCTGTACTAAATTCCGCCCACACTTTACTTTTGCCTCATTCCAGTTGAGAACCGGAATAATGAATGAAAGTATCCAGCACTTGATATTCTGGTGAGAACATTAGAAAGTAAAAGTCCTCAAATTTTATCCTGAACCAACAATTTTAGGTACAGAATACTTCGTAGAGGCCAGATGGTTCGATCATGCAGGCAGGCTGTAAATTGTGAACATTGAAGTGGATATGATGCTGACTGGTGGAATTGGTGTATTACGGGAAGGCGCCCAGCAACCAATGGGTAAGGTAATTTTCAAATTGTTTCCCTATCTAATTTTCAGTTTTGATGGATCTCCCAGTGGGTTTATTCTGGGTTCCTTCGTCTTTCCCGTAAAATAACTGATTTTTTGCCCCCCCCGGCGCCCCAAAGAAATTCAGTTGCCCTCATGTCGTCCTGCTTGCCTTAAATTTGAAGGATGTCCTCGCCCCCCCCCACCCGCTTTTCTACTGTGACTCCCATACATCCATTTCGCCTCATCTCCATCCTTCATTGTCATCCTCTTTTAACACTTAACCCTCCTTCTCTCTCTTATCTGCTCTTCAGAGTATCGTCGCTTTCATCCATCTCTGGATTACTGTCATCGTCAATCTCTCTGTCTACTGGAATCGACTTCATTTTGAGAAATTGAAGTTTTTGCGTGCTCTGCCTCTGCGAGCCTGAATTATTCGTCAAGAAAAGAAATCTCTCTATCTTCATATCACATATTCTGCCAATCATGGTGAGTCCTTCAATACATTCAATGCAATGTTTTGGGTGATTTTGTTGAAGACTGGTGTTCTGACTCATACCCTCTTACTATTAGGCTGAAACATCAACCGTCGTCTCCAACACGGAGAATGTGCGTTTCCTCTTTACTGATTTCACAATTTTTCCTTCAGCCGCCTCTGCGGTTCAGAGGAAACAGTCATACTGACTTTTGTGTGCTGGCAACAGCTCATGAAGTACATGAGCCTCGACCAACGAGGACATGTCCAGGCTGAGTACGTCTGGATCGACGCTGTCGGTAACTGCCGCTGCAAGACCAAGGTATGCGATTTTTTTTTTTTTTCCTCCCTTGCAGCAGATTCGATCCTACGTGTTACGTCGGAATGCGATTATGGAACATGAATTCCATATGAATGAGTGTACAATCTTGGTGACGAGATGAATATCTGGATATTGCTGGTTATGGTCACTGTGGGATGCCGGGCTGGCGAAGTGACAAGAGGCGTGCTGTTATCTTAACCCACACCCTCTCCCGATAAGCCCTGCGCACGGTGACTGGAAACTGCAAGCCATGATTTCATATCTGCACCTTCCCGTGACACGTGACAGGCGAAACAACGCAGCGCGATCTTGAGATTCATGTTTGCTAATTCGAACATTCGGCCATCTAGACTCTCGCCCAGCCTGTTAAATCTGTCGATGAGCTCCCTGAATGGAACTTTGACGGTTCTTCCACCGGCCAGGCCCCCGGTGACAACTCCGATGTCTACCTCCGCCCTGTTGCTATCTTCCCTGACCCCTTCCGACTTGGCGATAACATTCTCGTTCTCTGCGAGACCTGGGATTCGGATGGAACCCCCAACAAGTTTAACTACCGTCATGAGGCCAACCGCCTGATGGAAATCCACGCCAAGGAAGAGTTCTGGTTCGGTCTGGAACAAGAATACACCCTCCTCGGCACTGACGGCTGGCCTTACGGATGGCCCAAGGGCGGTTTCCCCGGTGCTCAGGGTCCTTACTACTGCGGTGTCGGAACTGGCAAGGTCTACTGCCGTGACATTGTTGAGGCTCACTACCGTGCCTGCTTGTACGCCGGCATCAAGATCTCTGGTATCAACGCTGAGGTCATGCCCTCCCAGTGGGAGTACCAGGTCGGTCCCTGCCAGGGTATTGAGAGTACGTCATAATCCACCTTACGTCAATACATAAGCCAGTGCTGACTAGATACAACAGTGGGTGACCAACTTTGGATGTCCCGCTTCCTGCTCCACCGTGTCGCTGAAGAGTTCGGCGTCAAGATTTCCTTCGAGCCCAAGCCCATCAAGGGTGACTGGAACGGAGCCGGTCTCCACACCAACGTCTCTACTGCCTCCACTCGTGCTGACGGTGGTATGAAGGCCATTGAGGCTTACATGCAGAAGCTGGGAGCTCGTCACAACGAGCACATTGCCGTCTACGGTGAAGGCAACGAAGAGCGTCTCACTGGCCGTCACGAGACCGGCAGCATCGACAAGTTCAGCTATGGTGTCGCCGACCGTGGTGGCAGCATTCGTATCCCTCGCCAGGTTGCCAAGGACGGCAAGGGTTACTTCGAGGACCGCCGTCCCGCCAGTAACGCTGATCCCTACCAGATCACCGGTATCATCGTCGAGACTGTGAGTTTGCACCTTTCATACCAAGGTTGAACTTTACTAACCACTCCATAGCTCTGCGGTGGCAACTAGATATCTTCGATATCCCAACAAAATGTGCAAACATTTCATTAGCGCTAGTATACCCGCCGGCGTCAACTGGGTGTAGAACTACAAGAGCGGCCTGGCAACGTGTGGAGCAAACATAGATTTCTTTTCTCGTTTTCCCATCCTTAATGTCGGTATTTCAGGTTGTTACTCTTACTCTCGAGATGCCAGAGCCTGCGCCTTTGCGTTCGTTACCCACTGCTGCTGTTGCATTTTTAATCAGATTTCTTTGTCTTCCCATGTGGGTTATGTGTCACGTACAGCATAGAGGACTTCTTTCCGAGGTGAAACGGAGCACAATCATTTGAGTCATGAACAATCAAGGTTCTGTAAAAAAGGCATGATTGCTTTTATGATAGTAGCATAGTGTAACTGTCATGCTATCTTTGCTGTATCCGCTGCAGTAGGTATAAGCTTTCTCTATATATACATATCGCTATATATACATATGCTGTCAAAACCACACATAAAAAGCGAGCAGCTATTAGTCTATTGATTATATTGCATGTACATACACTGCATGCTATCACAGAGTGCAGAAGCCAGTATCTATCTCCATCTTTCCAAAGCCAATATTGAGCAATCTATCGATTTCACCACTTGTCTTAAAGACTACGTGCCCTTGCGGAAGATGCGGAGAAGACCTGAAGGCCCCAAGCCCTGCAAACCACGCTGTTGAGCCTCACGCCTAGCGGCACCATCAACAATCTTGCCCGGCTCATCTACTCCGCGTGCGCGCCGCCTGCGCTCCGCTAGCCAAAGGCCCATCTGCATGATCACCGACGATAGGATGCTGGCGCACAGAATGCCCACCATGACGAGGTTGGATTTGCGGAACTTGGCGCGGCCGGGGGCAGCGCTGTCGCTGGGCCAGCCGGTGTAGAGGGCGTAGGTGGTGAGGATGCTGCCGAGGTTTCCCCAGCCGGAGACGACGGCTGCGGCGGCGGCGACGCCGACTTCGCCGTGGCGGGGCTGGAAGACCTCTGTTGTCCAGGACATGGTGATGGGGACTGTGGGGCCGAGGCCGAAGCCGACGATGAGGAGGCCGCCGTAGCGGGGCCAGGGGTTTGAGGG
The DNA here is from genome assembly GCF_001078395.1 of Aspergillus udagawae. Taxonomy (NCBI): domain Eukaryota; kingdom Fungi; phylum Ascomycota; class Eurotiomycetes; order Eurotiales; family Aspergillaceae; genus Aspergillus; species Aspergillus udagawae. Next base: position 692,361 of record NW_025091268.1, read on the forward strand.
AGAGCCGGCGTAGGTTGTTAAGAGGAGGCCGAGGATCTGGAGGCAGACGGGGAGGGAGAAGAAGAGGGCGCGGTGTCTGTGGAAGCGGTCGGAGAAGGGGGTTACCAGGAGGATGCCGAGGAGGTCCATCTGCTGCTGTTAGTTTTGAATGTTGGATGTAGGATTGGGGGAGTGAGGGGCCTGACAAGCCAGATTGGGGCTGTGAGGAGACTCAGGTCGATCCCGCTCAGGGACTGATCAATCCCCCTGATGATGACGGTGGCGTAGTTCTGGACGCCGATGCCCACGCCTACCACGCCAAAGTACATGACTAACAGCGGCCAGAGGCGCCAATCGAGGAACACGCGGAGGAGGTCGCGGAGGGACCACTGCGGACGGTGGTAGACGCGCCTCAGGTCGTGGTAGTGGATCTCTGCGTCCCGGCCCGTGAGGGCGGGCGGGCTGCGTGGCAGCCACCGGAGATACTTGCGACGGGGGGGTTGGACGCCGGGAGCCAGGGGCCGGTCGGGAAGCCACCAGAGAAGGAGGATGCCGACGACGATGGTGATGACGCCGTAGACGAGGAACATCCATTGGAAGCCCACGAGGCCGCGCTCGCCGTCCATCTGCTGAAACCCTGCCGACACCAGGCCCACGACGGCGGCGGAGATCTGGGAGGCAGTGAAGTATTGGCCGATGCGTTTGCCCGTCCGCGAGGGAGGGTAGAAGAGGGTGAGGTAATAGGCCATTCCGGGCCACATGCCGGCAATGACGACGCCGAGCAGAAGACGGAGGAGACTGTGTGTGTGGTCAGAAATTGGCAACTCGAAAGGAGCAGGAATTAGACGTACTATAAGCTCCACGCTGCTTTCATGGCCGCCATGCAACTGCCAATGATACCCACGCTGATCACGATCCGGCTCATCCAGACATGCGGGCTGAGTCTGGTCATCAACAGATTCGACGGCAAGTCAAAGACCACATAGCAGACGTAGAACAAGGCGAGACCGGTCGAGATCTGATGAGGCGTCAGGTGCAGCACGGACCCGAGGTTGTGGCCTACTTCCATGTTCATCGTCTGTGCCAGACCGACATTGGATCGGATGGCAGAGCAGAGAAAGTACAGTACCCAGAAGGCAGGGATGATTCGGTAGTCCAATTTTCTGGATGACTGTGAGCGTTTTTCTGTGGCATCCCATGTCACGCTGAAACCCACCTATAGATGCGCTCAATCTCAGCGACGCTGGGCTCATCGCCAGATTCGACGTCATTCTGAGTGTTAGTTGATGGTTCCCGGACATTCTCGGTGTCTTGATGCTTTCCCATATCTCGGGGACATATTTCTTGTTCCGATGAGGACATGTTGAGGAGGCGATGGAATGAGTAGTGAGATACCGATTATGATTATAGCTGCATCGATTATGCAGAAAGACCCAGAGCAAGTAAGAATTCTTAATGATTAAATCAATTAGAAAGAACAAGAAGAACAGTCAAGTCGGAACCACAGAAGATAATGCAAACCTTCAACGTATCGAAGAGATCTGCAAGCCCCGCACGGCCAGAGAGGCTGAAGAGTCAAAATATCAGGACTGTGATGACCAACGTCAATTGCTACAGCACGGACGAAGATAGTCTTTCCACGCTGGCTTGTTGAAGATGGGCCTGATGATTGTCAATTAGCATGCGTCACCGTCCAGATAGACATGTAGAGTCTCATTTTCCGGAATAGGAAATGAGAGAGGAATTGAGACAGCAATAATCTCCTCCAGCCTTCACTATAGATAGACTTGCAGGGGAAATCAGTTCCTTATTCAACGTACCTGGATGATGAGCCAGGAACCGAGGCCGATTTTAGTACTTTATAGGCAGTAGTAAGTACCTTAGTACCCCTGTCAGGACTCAGAATAAGCAACAAGTCCCAACACTGATTGCACAGAACCCGTCAAAATCAACCAAGATCACAACAAAAATTGTAACGAGAAATGAAACCAGGATATCTGAATCTCCCAAGACTCGATCTCAATCTGCTCGTGGAGTGGACTTTTTGCAATCCGACAATCGGACCAACTTTTTCCTTTTTTTTATTTTTCTTTTTTTTAACCTTTTTCCTGAAGATTCGACGCTTAAAGCCGGAGCGGAAATTCGTCCCGCCCAACTTTGTTTGAACGCCGGTTTATCTATGTAGCTTCATCTTTGCCTTTCTTTTCCTCCCATGGCATCGTGAAAGAAAAAGCTCTATTCAATGAATCCTATTCCTTTGTCTTCTCCCAGCACCACTTGTTTGCCTAGCAACGTTACCTGTCGAACCAAGCAAGACGGGCTGGATCTATCTGGCAGTTGAAACATGCCAGACAAAGATGATCTTCATCAGTTGGTCCAGTTGGTCCAGTTGATGCGGGTTAGCCATTTGGTCTCTTACTAGTCTTGGCGAGGGTTGTTTGCTGGCGGAGCCCATGAAGTTGAGGAAGCCCAGATTGATCTCGTTGAGTTAACGAATGTCTACGAGTAAATGAACGTTCATCATTTTCTTTTGTAACTAGCTGTCCTTGAGTACTTAGCTTTAATTGAATGGGTAATCTTTCTTTCAGCTTAATATCTGTCTCCTCTGTCTGCTGTGAAAAACAAACCTTCCAGCTGAGAACTTCCCATACTGCTTATATTGCTTCAACTCTCCCAACCCATACTGCTCAACTTCCATACACGCGCAGACTCATTCTACTCCTACTTTGTGACTTCAGGTATGCTCCACTGATCTACCTAGCTTCTGATCATAACTGGGTTGTCTGCTCCTCCATTGTCTGTCAGTGACATGGTTAGGTCAACTGTTTCTTTGCTGCCTTTGCATCCCAACACAAATATAACACCAGCTCTTGTTCAGTTCAGAAGAAAGACTGATGATATGAATAGTTCATACACAAAGCATCATTTATCATCTGGATTGACAGTCTAAGACTTGAGGATCCTATGCTTAGAGCTACACAGGTACTGGTCAGTCTCTAGCTCTGTTTATAAAACATCTGTTATTGAAACACGCGCTCTGTTCTTCACATCAGCATGTTATGCCTGATTGGTGCAGAGATACAAAGAATGGCTAAGAATATCAGCAGTTGTGAGGTTAAAGTCTGCCTGGGCAGCTAGTAACAAAGCATTTCGTGATTTAGGCTGGTTGCTGCCACCATTAATCCCAGGTGAGCTATTCCCTTTGTTTCGGTCTGGTCCTCCGCACGAGTTCCTCCGAAATGTGCTCTATAAAGCCTCGATGGATTAAGTTGATTCTAACTATTTCCTTGGTTAGGAGCTGCTTCTGAACAGGACCAAATACAGTGCGGTACACGGATTCGACACAATGAAGCCAGTGAGCGTAACGGAAATCTGGCGCGCTCTCGGGGCAAAGGGTTTAGACCAGGAAAGCATCAGAGAGCTGTTAAGAGAAATCCTTCAATCGAATCCGGTTTACACTGGCCGGAAGGTAAACGCGGCTATAGCTGACGCAATTCGAGGTGACATTGAAACTTACATCGACCGCATGCCACAATGCATCAAGGCTAAGTATCATAACAATGGTCCCGAGACAGTTCAGAAGCTCTACGATCTTGCTCTCATCAGTGTTAAGATTGCCATGAAGAAAGACCGAAGGACACCCGCCCCAGGCAGGAGTCAAGCTCCCCAGAATCCAGGGCGTTCGTCAGAACCAGCGGTGATGCCAGCAGTGACGCCGGCATCTTCGCAAGTAACTCAACCACATATGCTCACTCAATTTCGTGACCATCAGGTCCTTATCAAGTTTGGACCCGGGCAGTCGCGGGTTCAGGGCTTTATACTCAGTCAGTTCCGCAAACCAGGCATCTTACAATCCGCCCCATACATCGAGCAGTTGGAGCTCGATTGGTCCATGTTTACAGATGCACTCGAAGAGTGTTGTGGGTGGAGACAGGACACCCACCATATCACATGCGACCTCAAGCTTGATGACCGTCATTATGAAAACACTATCTTTGGTAAGAAGACTTGGATTGGAGCTCTGGGTTTAATGCTGCCTGGCCCCATAATCTTCAACGTTAAGCGCAAGATTGGTAGGTGCCAGTCAACCCCCAGCGCTTTCCCTGGTACACAAACTAATGTTGAAAGCAGATATTTCTACACCCAACCCTGCGCAAAGCCCACAGAGAATTCCATTCCCACCTGCAAGCTCGCCGCCTCCCATCAGTGGCAGTAACCCTTCCCGGCGACCATGCAGCCCAGTCGAAGTGGCCATCACCAACATAAACCATGCCACGCGCGAACATGAGCAGGAGCAGCGGAAGCGGCAGGTTAAGACAGAGAAGTATTCAGGCCCTAAAATCAAAGCCCAAAGCAGAGCTAATTGTGGTCCAGTAACTCCGACAGCGACATTCCGACACGGAAACGTGCCAAACGTGTTGGGCGCAGATAATATCGGTAGACCAAACAACAACAGCCCGGCTGGTCACAACGCCCACCTCCCAACACTCACTGCAGCAGACCCCGCAAACCTTGAAATGGCTCACAGCATAGTTTAGCTTCGAGCTGCCGATGGTCGGTCAAAGCCACTTCTACTGATTATGTCTCGGGTGCGGTATGTCGGTGGTTCTAGCTGCTTTTCTACTCAAACTGCGTAAACAGTAATACTGTTAGTCGTTGTTTCCTATCGAAAATCTGATTTGAGCTGCTGCTTTGCGTGGTACTCCCTGCCTTTCTTTCAACCAGCTGGTATGAAGGACTCGTTCGAACCAGAGTAATGCAAGCCATCTTATCATTCGCTGTGTGGTGAATCGATAGGTGAGGTAGTGCGCCATCTTAATAGGGTTGTAGCCTGCAGCATCGTACTTTAGGAACAGACTAAATGTGGTGCGATGGCAGTTAACCCGACGACGAAGGCTATGATGACGAAAGAACTATAGACATACACGTTACGATGGGCAAGGAAGCCTTTAATCTGATGACGAAAATGGATCAGTCTAGAAGTCTCAGCATAATTAAATTCAAAGCGGGGTATATAGCCATGCAGGTGGACAGTCTCAACCGTCCCACTCTTACAACATGCCTCATCTAGAGGCATTCAGGATAGGGCCTTTCTATTCGTGCGTCAAGCCATCTAGGCCTTTTCCATGCGCTCCACCCTCTCGGAGCTCGTGTTATCGTCGCTGTTGCTTGCGATTTCCTTGTGAGCGTGGCTCAACACGCTCGCACGGCGCACGGCGTCGTCCTCCACATCATCTAGTGTGAGTAGAAGTTCGCCCTTCTTGCCATACATGTGTGGCTCCTCCCTAGCAACGCGAACCACAGAAAAGACGCTCTTGGTCTTTCGGAAAATACGATCCATCTCCTCCAGAGACCGTCTGGTAGTCTCAGGGTAGAAGAAGTAGACAACGGGAAAGATGGCCGCGTTGCTGTCATTGGTTAGCGTCTGTACCGGAAACAGAAAGGGAGCAAAGCTTACATGACGGCAAAGATAATGTAGGTCCGCCATTTGATGTTCTCGAATGCCACCGGAGTAATCATGACGACCATAAAATTGAAAATCCAGTTCGAGGACGTAGCCAAGGCATTGGCCGGGGCGCGAATCTTCAGAGGGACAATCTCGGCAGGGTACAGCCAGGTCATACCCAACCAACCAATGGCGAAGAAGGTGTTGAACACGAAGAGGAAGACGGCACAAGCGACTTTGGATGCGTCGGTGCCGAGGCTGGCAGTGACGGCCAGGATAACCATGGAGATCGACATACCGGCGGCACCAAACAACATCAGGGAACGACGACCAAATTGCTCGATAGTGAACACGGCAATCCAAGAAGCAATGAAGTACTCGGTTCCATTGCAAGCGGCAATCAGCCGGGACTTGATCATGGTCATGCCCAGCTGCTGCTCCAGCACAACAGGAATGTAATACGTGATCAGGTTGATACCGGAAATCTGCTGGAACATCTGGTTGACGTAGGCTAGCACGGTACGATGGAAGTGGCGATCCTCAGTCATGGTGAACATGTCCCGGAACGAACCCTTGCTCATTTCCAGGACAGTAGCCTTGATGGCGGTAAATTCGGTCTCGATAAAAGTTTCATCGGCCTCACTACCCAGCAAAGCGGTCAGAGTCCGCCTTGCTTCATCCTCGCGGCCCTTGAGAACAAGCCAGCGGGGGGATTCGGGAAGCCACATGACGAAAGCCACGATTATCGCTGCAAAGAAGATCTGGAAGGCCAAGGGGAAACGCCAGGCCACTTCGCTGGGGTCCGCAAAAAGCAGACCAAAATCGATCCAGTAGCTGATGGTAATGCCGCAAGTGATCATGGCACCCTCGATCATGACCATCTGACCGCGGCGGTTGGACTTACAGCATTCCGATTGCCATGTGGGCACTGTCGAGGTGTTCATACCATTACCTGTTTCCACCTGCATTAGCACATAGGTCCTCTGGAGTCGGTTATGATGCCTGTACTGGCCGGCGAACTCACCAAAACCAGTAACCAAACGACCGATGATCAACTGCGGAAGATGGTAGGATGTACACTGCAGGATCGCTCCAACCACCATGATCAGGGAACCGAGGAAGATTGTCTTGCGGCGGCCCAGCCAATTACCCACCCAGATGGTTGGAATCGATCCGGCGAAACATCCCAAGTTATAAGCAGCAACAACGATACCTGAGCGAGATGTAAGCGACAGCCCGAGAAGCACAGACCAGTCAAGATATGGAAAATTGATACCCACCTTGGCGCGTAGACTGCGCACTTCTTTCAGACGGGCTCAAACTCTCAAAATAAGGTCCGGTAAGGGCGATTGTCGGGAAGTACTTGATGAATGAATCCAAGGTTAAAAGACCACCAGTGACACCTTGATCGTAACTAGTCGAGGAAGAGTCAGATATCGCCAGCGGAAGGCGCAAATGCCAGAGAAGATGTGTCCATTCCAAACTTACCCGAACAGCAGAAAGTCCATACCGGCAATGATACCGATAGCCAGCTGGAGCTTGTGGCCTTGAAGGCCCAGATACCGTTCGGTTCCCATCTTGCGCAAAGCACCGTGTGCCTTGATACTTCAGTGAATGCTATACAAGATCCGGACGAAGAAATGGGACTGCTTGGTAGGCAAGGCTAGGACCCCGGAGCAGACAGACTCATATGACGGAAAGGGAAGCCCAGGACTGATCTGGAAAGAGGGACAAGAGAAAGAAGTATTCGGAGAAAAAGAGATCAGCGTCGCACGAGGGAAGACATGGGGTTTTTAAAAGGCAGGGATTATTAAATGGATGTTCAGGAAAGAGCCAATAATTATCATCATTACTACTAGGATCTTGGTAAAAAGTAAGAGCTCAAGGATCAAGCAGAGACAACCTAAGGCAGGTACTTTGCCCAAAGCAGCAATGAACGGGAAATGCATCCCAACTGGCGGCATGATTTGGTATCACAGACGAGCTCACGGGCAAATCAGCGAATACCATCGTCGAGGAGATCGGATGGGGACGGTTGGAAATGAACTCCACCATCTCCGGATCGAGCGAGGCAACGAATTTCCCCTGTCATCTCGTGAGTCGGGTAACGGCTTGTTCTTTGCATTGGGGTATGGGGGTTATGGGGGGCGTGGTGTATACAGGTTCCCCACTTTGACCCCGACCCTGAGGGGGGAGACCAGAAAACAACGATGGTGGTGTGGCTTGATTGATCGGCGGGGAATGGCCGGCGCGAAGTTTAGATTTAGCATGTAGAACTGTTGACTGAAAACATTATTATCATTTGATGTCTTCCCAGTCCCTAAGATGATTATGCCGTCATGGCGTGGGTTTGGTTCTCTTGGTTTAACCGCAGACGTCCATGCGCTAACCTGTTTTGGGCAACCCGAGGAATAGTGGTACAGAAGTAGTACTTCGAGTAGATACACGAGAGTGAGGAGACAATTCCTGCGGTCGGAAAATTTGCCGATTCTTCGGATCCTTTATGGTGTCCATCTTTGGTTCTACATAGAAGACCATGCTGGAGGATGGGAACAAATGTTTACTCAACGTGTAATTATCCCCCGCGACCCTGAAGCTCGTGATTGCTCGCGTGGTCCTTCGTGTGGTGTTAGGTGAATTCCAAGTATACTGCGTACCTGTGGGCCATGGCTGACTACCACACAATCAGACACAAGCGCGGTCAAGTGGGTTGATCTCACTTGGCATTTTATGACTTGATTATTCATGAATCTGGGGTTGTTGGAGTCTCGGAGACGACTGATCCGTAGTCCATAGACTGTCTACGTCTTCCGTAACGAAGAAGGTAACAGTATCCTTATTTGCCCGCATCAAGGCAGCGGAGTACGAGCTACATACATCGTGTTTCCCAAGATGCTGTCTCATGCAATGATGCAAGTTCATATCTAGTCGAGATAGTTGACTCAGTTGAGAGAAGCTCAGCCCGATCTCCTCCAAAGTCCAAGGCCGAAACACGGGCCAGAGAAACCCAGTCCGGGATGTCCAAGCGTTCTTCGCCGATAACAAGATCGGCCCACCCTCAAGGCCCGGGACAACCCCAGAAGCAAAAGAAAAGGACAAGCACGCATTCAAGGAAGACTATGCTGCAGAGCGAATAAGACCAATCAAACATACATAACTCTTAGTAGAGACGCGTGAGTGCTTATTTGTGAAATGTAGGTGAAGGATACTAATTACCTGGTTGGGTAGTTGGTTCCTAGTACTCCGTACCTTTGGTGCCTTTGGTCCACTTCCCCAGGTCTCGCGTCTCGTCTTGGACTTCCTCCTCATTAACTTTGACCATTTCAACTTGGACCAAGTACCAACCAAACGTAGAGAACACGAATAGTTGCCTACCCTCCATCAGAGCCCATCTCCATGAATTCTCGATGCTCAAAGCACAACTGAAATGGAACGTGCACAGCCGCTCCACCGTCTGCACCGCTCTGATTGACTCGTTTAGCCGTTACCGAGGACCTGTTGATGGTGGATGTCGCACCGTTACTGTGTCTGCCTGTGCTGGAGACCCGCCGGAACTGCCTATTCAGGCGATTCCGGGCCAGATCGTATCATACCATTTCGCTTCATTTCGCTTCGTCGTCGATAGTTTGAGTCTTGGACAAGTCCCATAAATCATAATAGGCAGTTTGGCTTTCTATTGCTCGTGTCCGAGTCCTGTCATGCTCGCCATTGACTGCGCTTACGTTCGCTGGAGCTCAACCTTTACGTAGCTTTCATCATAACGTCTGACTTTCGACCTAGTGCTTATAATCTTGACTTTCACCCATCCGTTGAATCGTCCGATCAAGATACCCAGGGCTTGAGCCGAACTTTCATGGCCATCATATGCAAATGGAAGTGGAAGTGGCCTAATCTGAGCCTGGCGATATTCCAGAAACGCGGCGGTGTGTGGCGGTTGGTTTCTCAGCCCTAATGACGCCAGTGGCTCAACCTCAAGTGTCTTATACTCTATGGAACCTCTCCATTAATTTACAAACCTACACCATCGGTGCTTAAGCTCCCGTATTCGATCCGTGATACGGTGACGCCACACGCCCAGCCGGAAATCCTCCATGGCCCTAATCTCATTCGATTTTGGCTACCGCGTATGTATATGTTCCATATTTAGATGGAGGCACATTTCTCCCGAAATGCAGCCTCGAAAGTCAAATAGATCGGGCGGTTGATCAATGTAGACATCAAACGAGAAACAACTCCTCCCCATTCGCTCCACTGCATTCAAACTCCAAAGCGCCGCTACGATTCAGGAACGGTACCGGTTCATCAATGGTGGGCTTTCGTAAGACGTGTTAGGACACCTCAAGGGTTTCGGTTGCATCTACACTACTGGAGCAGTCCAAGGCCGATAATGCAGGTGTGAGCTCTACCTAGGACTACAAGGCCGGCTACAGGGAGTCGGGCCAGATCATCTACATGCTACACCGGAGGTCATTCTTATCATGTCGTAAATTCATCATATCCGAGTTCACAAACAGAAAGGCTGCCTTCTGTCAACAGTCAATGCGAGCCCTCTGCCCGATTGTACCCAGATGTCTTCCTTCAGATCTGGTTTAGAAGTTATCCGGGCCCGCCCGGTTGAGCTTGAATAGCCAGCGACGGCAACAAAGGCACAAGGCTAGCGAATATGGAGTACACTGGCAGTAGCATCAAGATTAGACCGGAAATGGTCAAAGCGGTCGAGCAGACAACATCCAAGGACGATCACGACGCTTGCGCATGACATCGGATTCAGACATCGTCAATCTTCAACCGGACGGCAGACACCACCAGGCACAGCGTTCTCCACCATGCACCCTGATATCTACCATCCACCACCACCGCCCGACCAACCGCCCGCTTCGGCGTCTCCGGCAGTGTTTTCATTGCTGACGGGGGCAGCGGTATTCCAATCATCGCCCGCGGCATTGTCTTGCATGTCGTTGTTGCCCTGACCCGAACTTTCACTGGCAGCCTGGGGGCAGCGCTTGATGGTGTGGCCCACTGTTACATGGGTTAACATATAATCAGTACGTCTGGCATCCCTTGACAGAACACTCACTTTCACCACAGTTGTTGCACTTGACTTTGGACCAGTCCTTCTTCTGAGGACAGTCACGGCTAAAGTGTCCAACTAGAATATCATCCGTTAGACTCTAGGTACCAAAACCAGCCGATCATCTCCGAAAATGGTGTCTACCTTCGTCACAATTACGGCACGTCACGGTTGACACATCGCGAGGTTTGTCACAATCTCTTGCCATGTGGTCCTCGGATCTGCTGCAGTTAGAATATCGACGGCGACAACGGCTCCTTTCTCCAAGACTTACCCGCAGTTGCGGCAGGTTCTAGGGGCAGGTGCCTGAGGACAATCTTTTGCAAAGTGGCCCACTGCAGTTCATCAGTATATGCATGTGTGGTGGCCAGCGGCATCCAAACATAGCACTTACTCTCATTGCAGCGCTTGCATTCGACACCCTCAGCAGAGCGGGGATTGGGACAGTCGGCTGCCTTATGCTCCGGGGATCTGTTCAACGTAAGCCTCAGAAGATGAAGAGAGGAAGAACGACATACCCGCAGTTACGACAGGCAAACCTGTCGACGCGAGGCTCAGTGCAGTCGCGAGCACGATGTCCACTGGCGTTACAGTTGACACATTTGACTTCAACGCGCTCAACCAGAGCACGCTCTTCCTTGCAACCACGAGCAGTGTGACCCATTTCTGCCGTTTTTTTTTTTTTTTTTTTTAGCATTATTCCTCCCCAAGAGCAGGGACATTCAAGCAGAGAAAGCTCCTACTTACCACCACAGTTATTGCACTTGGGAATTTGCCTATCGTAAGGGAAGCCAGCGTCTTCAAGGCGCTCAAGGTTCTCGTCGGGGTCGGCGGGCCAGCGTTCCTTGAGGTTCGCGCGCTGCGGCTTAGGGCTGAAGTAGAACGAAACGACATGCTTGCAGTTCAACTTGCCCTGGAGGTTGATCAAGCTGATGCTGTCCCCGACTGGTTTCTCCTGCAGTGATAGACACCATCAGTATCTCTCAAGGAACATACAACGTCAAGGTCTTCCGAACAAACCATGGCAATAAGGTAAATGTTGAAATTCTCCTCGCGCATTTTCTTCTCAATATCCACAAAAGTGGCCAGAGGAACCGCCTTGGAATAGACCTTGAGGCTCTAAAGGGTTGTCAGCCACCAACCGTTGTGTTCCAGGTGTACATATCAACAATACGAATAAGTCGATGAAATTGACCTACCTCACGGAACTCCTCTAGGTCTCTCTCGTCACTAGCCTTTTTGAGGGCAGCCCAGGCCTCCTCGGGAAGCTTGTCAGCGATATCGTTCAGATCGAATTTGCGATTCTCGGTGCACTCGATAGTCTTGTGACCTGGCGCATGCTTTTGTCAGCTACCTTTATCTATATGCGCAAGACTATGCACATACCTTCGGACTGGCAGTTCTTGCACACGTCAGGAGGTCTATCAGGACACTCTGCAGCCGGGTGCCCCTCCTTGTTGCAGATACGGCAAGGACCCTTGAACACACGCGGCTTGGTGCACTCTGCCTTGGAATGACTATACAGCATAAGCATTGACAAACATTGACTTGTAGCTTAGAACCACTTACCCCTCCTCGCCGCAATTGAAGCAAGCCATACCCTTACGAGGTTCGGGACATTCACGCGCAAAGTGACCATCACCTCCACAACTGGGCCTTGTCAGCAGCAGAAACTTTGTAGAACTTCCCAGGGGAGAAAGACACATACTTGCGACACTTGCTGTCATTGCCCTCTTCGCCAGCGCCTGAGGTAGGCTCGAACTGACCACCAGAGTGGTCACCGCCCCATTTGCTCTCGCCGAAGTCTCCAGCAGGGGTGGAGCTGATTGGGTTGACATTCTCGTCAGCGAAACCTGCTAAGTGAAAATGAGTATACACGTTTTCGCAGATGTTATCCTTGCCGGTACCGGCACGAGATGATGGGGCTCCCCGCAACAGAGCAGGACTGCCAACACCTCTGCCACTGCTGGAAAGGAAGTATGAAGGCGTACGTACCAGCACCGTTGTTGTCATTCCAGCTGCTTGCTTCACCGGTATTCCAGGCATCTGCCTCGCCGGAGTTCCAGCCAGACATCTTGACTGTTGGCTCACGTTCGAAACTAAAGAAGATGCAAGTTAGACGACGGTGTTGTCAAGGTTCGCTTCGCAACATATGCTTTTGTGAGAATAACAAACAGATGTCTCTCTTGAGAAAGAAGTGGAAAAAGCAAATGCCGTGACCGGAAACTTTTTAGAAATACACAGATCGTGTTCAAGAGGTGAAAGATGGAAAAGTTGTCCTGGCAGACTTGGATTGATCAAAGCATAGTGAAAAGACTTACCCCTACACGAGACTTCCTAGAGGAATCAGGAAACAAAAAGGGAACAGATTTAGGAAGTTTGCAAATATCTGGAAGAGGAAACGAATGGGGTATGGGTGAAGAGTAGAGAAAGTGAGGGAGGAAGAAGAGTGGGTGAGCTCGAGGAGCAACAAACAAACGACGACAACACCTCAACCTTTGTTTGTTTCCTGAGAAAAATCTTGCACGGACTGCCAATATTCACAAGAGAAGCGTTGACTCCCCGTCATCAAACTGTTGCCTGCGTGTGTCCTCAGGCCAACAACCGAGCTATATGGATTCTGTGCAAAGGCCGATGAATTTCGATGAATCTGCAGTCTGGTTTATATAGTTTGAATATCCGATTGTCATGGTTTTCATTATATCATGTAGGCAGTCGCGAGTATCCTCATGCTGTATGGCTTCATTTCCTCCGTCTATCTATATTTGTCGAATAGCGATTATATTGCACCACCTACTGATAGGCTTAAGGTACACTTCATACTATGCTAGTCCGGTATCGCGACTTAGGCAATCCTACAGTTCTACCTTGAGACAAGAATCATTTGAGAAGTCATAAAATCATCATATTAAGAACCCTAGTTACAGAGATAACTAGGCAGGTTCTCCCGAGTAATGGTAGCAACAACACCAAGATAGCGATAAGTAAAAGTACACAAAGGTCATCAGCTCCTGCTCCAGAATCATTATGCCGGCAACCATATCACTTTCTCACAACCCTATGCAATGACCAAGCTAATGATCAAGTTGGATTGTAAGTAAGTGCACCTGGTCTGGCGTCACTATCAGGCTTGATCATTGCCAGCCGCGAATGCTTCTGCCAAAACCTTGCATCTCTGCTTGATTTTTTTATTCTGTTCGGTTAGAGCGTTGAGGCGGGTGATATGCTCAAGGCAGTGCTCGCATTTGGTATTGGTGGCTCCATTGGCGGAATCGGGAGCACCCTGGTTCTTCTTCTCACTCATCTCCTTCAGTTCATCCTCGAGCTTCTTGACCTGATCGGTTTGTTTCTTGAGGTCGCTTTCGAGGTTTCTGTTATTGACCTTGAGCCCTTCAATCTCTTGTTTCCATTCGGCTTCCTTCTCCTTCAACTCCAGTAACTCCTTCATAAGGAAATCATTGTTCTCTTCCAACTGCGCGTTACGGGCACGCTCTATCGGGAGATCTGTCATGGCCGTAGCTGCCTGGAAAAGCAGGTGCGCTCCGTGCTGCATGGGTGGGTATCCATTGTTTCCAGCTTCCATGGGAACAGTGGTAGCAGAGGGAGGAGGAGAGGGAGGACGAGGAGCCATTTCCTGTTCAGGCTTTGATGGCGAATGTTTGTTGGCAGTAGGTTGTTGATTCTGTGCAGAATGACGATTGGTTGCAGGAGGTAAGCTTGGACGAGTTCTCTGCACCAGTGACGCGATTCCAGAGGTTGCTTTAGATTTGTTCGTTTCTGCGGCTTTCTCGGGAGAGTGAGAACCTGAAAGTGTTGGCTGAGACGAGGCAGATGCAGGTTTAGTAGTTTTGGTAGTTTTGGTAGATTTTTTCGCGTCCTGCAGTGTGCAAGGGTCAGGGCTAGCGGGTGTTGTGCTGAATGAACCGCGTGCACCAGGTCGACCAGTGAATTGCAGCTTTGTAATCTTGGATGGGCGCTTGAGGCCAGAAGCCGAGCGCACGACAATATCATTCAGCTGCTTGCGAGGCGTATTACGAAGCTGACGAGCAGTAGGTGAACGGCCAATGTCACCTCCAGGGTCAATGTCGCCCCCGTCTGAGTCAGTACCCTCGCTAGGATCGAAATCTGGGTCATCATCAGTGTTCGCTGCGGCGTCACCGGTCTTGGGTTGCTTTCTGGGGAGCGTCTCGTCGTCTCCTTCGAGGTCCATCAGACGTTTGTTTTTATTACTGAGCTGAGTAGTGTTGGTCACTTTATTCTGATTGTTCGCCTGATCAACACGAGGATATTAGCATGCACTGTGACTATTGCAGACAATATTACAATTGAGATGACATACCATTTCCTCAGTCGCTTTATTACCATTGTTCGCCTGATCAGTATGAGGTATGTTAGCATCAAACTCTGACTATTACACAAGATATTCCACGAGATAACACACCTTTTTCTGAGCGTCCTTCTCACGTTGAATTTTCAGGTCCTATAAGCATTAGCAATGCACATATTTCTTTATATCATCCCATCTCACAGAGTACTGCTTGCAGAGAGCATTCCCACTGCGGCCTGGAAAAGCCTATAGAAGAGATCAGCTATGATTCTTCAGATATATGAACTATAGTCATATTACCTGCTTGATTTGATCCCAAAGCAAGTCAGGATGACTATCCCGGTAATTGAGAAGCCGAAGTTTCTCTGACTCTGACCAGCGAGTTCTAGAGACTTTCGTGATTCTCCGCATGGAGAAAGACGAGGGCCTTGAGGAAACAAACAAAAAAAGAGCAAAAAGACACAGTCTGAGAAAGGATGTTTACCCAAGCTTTTATAACTGAGTTTGTTCGGGCTGTGGAAGATATTTTCAGCACTGGCTGCGTTTGCCTGGGCTCAGACTCTCAGACTCTCCGGACAAAGACAAAAATGACCACGATAATCAGCTAGCGAGTCGATGTATCTTCTCTGGCAAAGTGCTGGCAACCAACAGAAACCAATTAGGATGATGAAGGACTGGAAAGGCTGAAACCCGAGGAAACGATCGATGCCTGAACTGGTTGAGATCGTGCGAAAAAGTCCTGCTACGCCGAGACTCTGTGAAAAATCCCCTCTACACCGAGACGTTGAGTGCATCTAGCAGACGGTGAAGTATCACCTTAGGGGAACAGAAAGAGCAGATTAGCTCTCTTCTATGCTTACAAGGTGTAATGCATCATTGACTTCAAGTCACTGACTATAAGCAACCCTATATTACAATAGGGGAGTGTCTACCTGAGCTGGTATTGCTCCTCAGGACAATATGCATTGATGAGAACCATTAGAGAGAGACAGTGATACATCACTGAAAAAGGAGGTATGTGAAAATCAAACACAGAATTCCTATTCACAGACTGCCTCTACTTACCAAACGATATCAGGATAATTAGTTATATCAAGGCAGAACCAACAGCCATTGACGCCAAAATAAAAGGGGCAAAAAAGCAGCCGTTTACGCATCCCATCGTCTCGTTTGAGCTAGCTGCATACCCCAGGGAGTTTGTGTATGTGACACGAGGGCGTTGAAAGACCTCCTATCGAAATTGTGGCACAGTCAACCTGCATTAAAGGTGAAATCGTCTGATACTCTTTCGATTTCCGCCTTGCCGTTTGACATGGATTCTTCCAAGGCAGACATTAGTGTCAATGGCGCTTGGCTAGAATATGGCAAAACGCGATTTTCTCGGGATTTTTGGATTATTACTACGACTGTGATGGAGACTTTAAGATATAATCTGAGAGTCCTGTCTTGGGTTTGATAAGACAGTGTGAGATCACACACCTCTAGTATATCAAATCTGTGTAATCCAACAACTAGGCCTGAGGTATGTAAAGTTAGGTTCCTGTCTAAGACTTAAAAGTCCCTGGACGGGAATCTGAGTAGCATTATCTTGGGTCATAGACTCTCTTAAAAATATTCCTGCTGCCCTAAAACTGACACACATGTGTAATCTCTATGTCAGGAGGCATAATACAGTCTGAAAATTGTCACTTTATCTCAGCTGTAGGTAGTAAAATTCCCAGTAATAACAAAAGTACCTTGTGCTGACGAAACCAGCTTAGTATCTGTGTTAGACAGATCCATCGACATACTTGGTCATCAACCATATTATACCCCCAGTAATAATCATTCGATCCCTCTTGACCGAGTATCACCTATATTCATAGTATAAAGTTGTGAATAGTCATACAACGCTCCAGCTATCTGTCTCTTCCCTAAAAATGACATAAAAGTAAGGAGAACATCGGACCACTGTCCCCGGAAGGAAATGACAAAATCATACATGGCATAGATTCGACCACAGTTTACTTGAAAAGTCTGCCCAGCAGACCCCCAGCAAGGTTATTCACAATGTTGCCCCCAAACGCCCGGTTAGCGTACGTAGAAGCCTGGCTAAAGCGATCGCAGCGAGAGAATGCAACCGTATTGGTGATGGTCAGCACCAGCGCAATGGCTGAGACTGTATTAGCCTTTGACTCCGTTACAACTGCTGATATCAGAATAGGACAACTCACCCACTAGACTCAACCAAATAACACTGCTCAGTCTCACGATCGCCAAAACGGCGAGTCCGATCCACAGCGCAGGTGTCACGTACAGACTGAGCCAGAAGAACCTCTTATCTGTGGCCGAGATGCTGCGCGTGGTAGGGTCGGAGGATTCGAAGACCCAGTGGGAATCGCCGGTAGCGGTGTTGACTTCGTTCCACCAGCGTAGGCCGACTAATCGACGACCGGCGATGTTTTTCAAATAGTAAAAGTCCGCGGAGAGGAGGAGGAGAGTTAGGATGAAGACAAGGACGCTGTGAATTGTGTTAGCGGAAGAGAAGCTATGAGACGGAGTGACCAGTGAACTCCAAAGTACCTGGGAAACTTACAAATTCTTGATAAATAGAACACCAAATAGATACATCAACAGCGCACTGGTGCGGAACCCCAGGAAGAACAGAAGAGTGATCGGATGGGCGCTGAGACGCCAGTTCAGTTCACCCTGCTGCGCCTGGAGAGGTTGGTCCATGATGCCGTACGAAGAGTCTTCAACCTCTTGCTAAACAGAAAAATAGCAATCGCTATAAAGCTCTTACGTTTTAAACGGAGATCAGCAATCCGCGTGATGTGTATACATGATGCTGCGTGTCTCTTGCGTACGTATGCAAGGCGGTAAATGAGGGCAGAATATGCTCCACAGCGGAAAAGCAAAACAAACTCTCTGCATGGGGAAAAGGAAGTTGTGGAATTACGGAGCAAGATCGTTTTGCCATTAGAGCCTGGCTTGCATGTTTAGATGGATATAATTGGACATTGGATGGCCAACGGATAAGGCAAGAACATAATTGCCAGCAGAATTTATGGCAAATGACGTCGATTAAAGGGCCCGGCTAAGCTCTCAGGTCCCAATCTAAGAAGCCTACATAGTATGCTTAAGACCGGACCTAGACTATATCTTATCTCAGACCGAGGACATAGCACAGCAATATCCTTTTCATCCTGGCATGCTCTTCAACTGGCAATAAGTGCTTCGAAGACACTGAATTACTCCGCGCATATCGTCTTGATTTAAATCATATATATATTCCTTCAGACAGCAATGGCGTCGAGGAATACCCTCCGTCGCGCCCTTCTATACAGTATGTTAATCGTTAATCCACAGAACAAGCTCTCCCCGCAGACAACCATCCCCCTCTTGGCGCATACAAAACAACCTCGATCCTGAGTAATAGTCCTGGCTGACGCCTAACTGATAGTTCCCGGATCTTCCCAGCGTTTTATTGACAAATCCCGCTCATTGACGGCGGATTGCGTCGCCTACGACCTGGAAGACAGCGTGACTCCGCACAAGAAAGCGGAAGCTCGCTCGCTGGTGCGGAGAGCGCTTGACCAGCCCGCTCCCTCGGGTATCCGCGAACGCACTGTTCGCATCAACTCAGTAGATAGCGGTCTCGCATTGGCAGATCTGACCGAAGTCGTATGTGGAGTCTCAAATCCTCCAAAGTCAACAATCCAGCTAACGAAAAGAACAGCTCCAATCCCCCAACCTGAGCACCATCGTCATCCCCAAGGTAAATTCCGCCTCGGATCTCACCTTTGTCACGGATGTCATCTCCCACACGCTCTCGCAACAGCCACACTCGCAAGATGCAGCCTCACGGCCCCCTATCTCACTTCTGGCTCTGGTTGAGTCGGCTAAATCCCTGACGAATCTGACCCAGATCTGCGCCGCGACTCCCCTTCTCCAAGGTCTGATTTTCGCGGCGGAGGATTTCGCCCTCGACCTCAGTCTTACCCGCACTCCATCTCTAACAGAATTCTTGTTCGCTCGGTCCGCCATCGTGACTGCAGCTCGCGCTGCGAATCTGCCGTCTACAATTGATCTGGTCTGTACAGCCTACAAGTCTACCAAGGGTGATGGGTCTCCACCGGCGGTTTTGGAGGAAGAATGTCGCGGAGGAAAGCAAATGGGATTCAACGGGAAGCAGTGTATTCATCCTTCGCAGGTAGAGACGGTACAGCGTATTTTTGGTCCGGAACCAGCCGAGGTCCAATGGGCTGTGCGAGTGACGATTGCGGATGAGAAAGCAGCCAAGGCAGGCCGCGGCGCCTGGACTCTGGATGGAAAGATGATCGACATCCCTGTCGCGGAGAAAGCACGCGCGATTGTGAAGAAGGCGGAGGCTTGCGGATTTGATGTAGAGGAATTGCAAGATAAGTGGCGGCATCAAGAGCCCGAATGAAAAAATGTTGCCTGCCGCACCTCTGTCCTTGCCGTCACATGCAGGTTCTCAGCGGCTTTACTAGGAAGGTTAATGACTCATCTCGAATAGCTGATGACAATATAACGTTAGGAGTGTTTGTTAAATGTATCTAACTCGTATATACGTCGTAATTGAAGAAGTACCATCGCGATCGAGGCGCGATTAGGCCTGTCCATAGAGCAAGCAACAGCAACGAACTAATCTCATAATCGTCGTCTGCGTGCGGCGAGAATATGGTGGCATACTTTGCTCTCCCGATGATGGTGAGAAGAAACGTTCAGTCAAGGTTTTGGGATTGAGAGGTCCTTCGAGTCATCTCCTGAGCGCAATAACGGACAACAGCGCACGTTGTCCTTCAAAAGAGAACGACACGCGATTATGGACTCTTCGACTCCAAATCTTCGCGCTTTAACAATTGAATCTTGCCCATTGTCATTACAGGTTGATTACCATTGCTGTCACCGCCATTCTCATTCTCACCCTCTTCCAGACTTTTCGCGAGAGTCTTGTCATAGCTGGTGGGATCGATTCCCAGGATGCCACCTACATATCCCCCCCTCTCCCCGGGCACGCTAAACTCACGGAAGAGGTACTTCCACTCGTTGAGCCAAGCCTTGACAGCCTTTCCGATCTTGTCTTTGCCATTCTTCGAGTGATGACCCGTGCCTGTGATGGCGTAGATCACGCGGCGTCCCTCACGAGCATGTTTTAGAAGGATCTTCTCTAAATATTCAATTGCCTCTTCAGGGTGCAGGCCGTGAAGGTCGACGTAAAGTTCTTCGGACGACTCATCCAAACCGGCAGTAAGGAGGTGCTTGTTCCGCTCTTCATACAATTGCCGTGCCGCTTCGCGATGGCACTTACGCATCGCTTCATTTTCTGCCTGGCCTCGAAGAGACAAAGCTTTTGCGGCTCTAGCGTCGTTCCGGTTCCAGGCCTGAGCAGCGCTAAGAGACATGTTAGTCTGCGCAATTTATCACGGTTACCTCATCCCCTTACCTTTGAAGAAATTTGTTTCTCACTGTACCATGGCGAATAGCCTCCGTACGGTATTTGATATACTGCTGGTTGGCTCGAGAGCCAGTCTCAAGCCAAGGAATATTCTGCGGAGCTGGGATAGACTGCGCAGCAGCACTGTTTTCGCGGCTTTTGGTCCCATCTCTGCTATTTTTGGACGGGGGTTTGCCTTTGCCAGGCGCAGGGGACGGAGACATACGGACAACATCCGCCAAAGATGTAGGCAGATTCTCTTTGAGGGAACCAGTTTCTCGGTTATTGCGTTTTCCGTGCTTCTTACTAGCATTCTTTGCGCTCACTGCAGCAAGCGTGGGGAATGCATCTGGATCATCTACGGAAAGCGCTGTAGGGTTCAATTCACGATGTTGGTGACGGCTCGTTGGGCGAGAATGCGGACGAGACCCGTGGCCGTTGCGTTTCCCTGGGGCAAGCTGCATTGTTTGTGGAGATTTGTTTCCCGCAAGACCTGATAGATGAGGATACTTGCCAATGTAGTGATTCGTCCATTGCTCCCCAGCTCCTCCTGCAGACTGTAACGGAGGGAAAGCTTCTGAGGTGTTCTCTACGTTAAATGTCGGACCGCCCTGTTGGCTGCCATCTCCCACACTGAGGTTCGCAATTAGTGCTGAAGGGTCGTGGGAGAAAGGACATCCATCGCCCGCAAGGCAATTGCCCATGATCCAGTACCTTTTGAAGCACGTATCAGTGTGAAGCCCATACACCATATACGTTTCATTTACTTACTTGCAGACATGATTGGTAAGATCGTGGCTGAACCGACAGTCTGCACGAAGGCATTGCCCAGTAGACAGCCAATACTTACAGACAACAGGACTTCGATTGTGGTTCGGGGACGTGCTTAATCTCGGTTGCTCCATGGTCATAGATTTGCCGACGACAACACGACCATCATCCGACTGACTGAAGCTGCCTCCACCGTGATCCTGTGAGAGGGACGCAATAGTCGCGCCGAGATCATAACCATTTGCCTCCAGCGCAGCCTCAATCTCTTCATTGGATCTTTTATCTCCAAGCACAGTGCGCAAGATATCGTGGGGGCTCATATCGGGAACAAATTCCGGGGCAGTGGCGCTGAGGGCACCCGAGGCGCTCATTGTCCCCACAGACGAGGTGGTGCTCTGCGCATCGTCTGCAACCAGCCAATCCACATTGCTATCATTGCCAAAGTCACTGTAAAAGTCCGATACTTGACTCTGATCCGAGAATTCGTAAGCATTAAGGTTCGGCGAATGGGGGATAGGTTGCGCAAGGGCTAATCTTGGGGATGGTCGCGGGGAGGTGAATGGTGATACGGTCGATGAAAGAGGTGCGCGAGAAAAGCCTCGTGAGCCTTGGAACCAGGATGAGCCGCCAGGGCTTGTGCCTAGATTGGAGGGAGGAGACAAAGGTGTAGAGGAGCGTGCCATCTGCCATGGCGCTGGTGACGTCCGGCGGATCACCGTATGACGAGGAGGGGGAGGGGAAGAGTCGGGCAATGTGCGATTTCGATGCCGCCAAAGGACATCGAGCACCGCATTCTCCAGCGATGCTCCAGACAAGGAGGTGTTTTCCCGCAGGAAACTCTCAACTTTCTCTGCCTGTTCTTCTTCATCAAGAGCTTTGTCCTGAAGGATCTGTAGACAACTGTCAAGAAGGTCGTCAGAAATCATCCTGAGTAGATGCTTCGATGAAGCGATAGACGACTGGGTGAGAGCGAAAGAAGCGGAGCGAGGTAAGGCGGCACAGTAATATGAAGATGAGGGGTAAATGTCGTCAAATTCTCGGACGGCGATGAGGGCGTATTCGAAACTTGAGATTGAGAACCTTTTCAGAGATGAGAATCCATTGTTCTCCAAAGACAGAAAAGCGATGCGAATCACAATCGGTTGGTGGTGGTGTCAGCTAACGGAGGGGCGTAGGCATGCGAAAGGGGGACAGATTGCGGAACTGTGAGGATGTAAGATCACATCGCATCTGTCAAAGGAAAGAACTCATCAAAGACGATGAACGAGAGAGGCAACAGAATTCAACTAAACAGTATAAATGAGAGATCAACGCTTGCACAACAGAAGGAAGATATAAACAAGGATGAGAACAGAAAAGAGGAGGATGGACGAGAGATCGGGAATCGTGGTCAACGGAGCTTAAGCTACTGGATGGGAGGACGGGACTCAGGCAGGGAATTGACAGCCATAACACTGAGGCGCTCAAGCTACTGGCTTCCAACAAGGGATCTACTCTGCTACGTATCTGCTCCTACTAGGACGAAGAGGTCACCCTTTCTTGTGTTGGAGAAAAGCATGATTTTCTCTTTTTCTTTCCAGATCTTTGACAAGATCAGGCCCAAAATGTTCGAGACACTATCTTCCACAATTGTTTAATGTTGTTCTCAACCACGAAATGAGGTTCACGGATGTGGGGGAAGATCTGGAACCTCAGGCCTAAAGGCACCAAATTCCTTGGCTCGAGATAACAAAAGGATCGTCAATCAGCGGAGGAGATGCAATACTTACGACATCTTGATATCCATTATTCTTCTTTCCGGGGCGCTCGCAGCTGATGTACATCATTGAAGATCTGCTGACAAATATTTTGTAAACAGAGATACATAGACATCACCTAAATAACAAAGTTCAGTTGCGCCTGAGAGGTGAAGGCGTAAATGATGAATGCCTTAGTCACTCACCTAGGTATCGGGTAACTAGTTAACTAGCGACTAGATAGGCTCTGTGTGTACAGTCAGCAGCTGAAACCTCCAACTTCGAATGGCCAGGTACAACATCACGGCGTCAGCCTAGAGATAATCTCACTATGACGGCTAATTTCAAGGGTTAATCAAGTTGGGTAACGACATCTCCCTAATATCCTTCCATTTCGACATCTGATGGGGGTTTCCTGACTTCAACTCGATTACTCTCTCGGCACCCCTGCTTCGCGGCTCATCGATCATTCCGTTACCTACCTACCTATTTTACTGCACACCTTCGAAGCTTCCTTCCCTAACAGAGCTCCAGAAGGCTCATATCTTTTGCGCAGTTGATCGCAATCTTGCGATTGGCATATTCTCGAATGTTGGCCGGCTTGTATCCATGCTCCTACTCCTCTAAGCGCCGACCCTGTCATTGCCGATTCACGATCATCGGAGGACAATCCGGATAAGATTCCACGCTTTTGAAGATGCCTGCAGATTATACGTCCACTGCGAGGGCTCTATCGCTTCCAATGTCGCCTGCGGAATCCCTGTCGCCCGCCGAAGAAGATACACAGCCATTATGGAACCACCTGGCATCCAGCAGACGCAATACTGCCAGCCCTTCTGCCCGTGAATCAACTGGCCTCCGTGATCAAGTCGTCAATCAAGTCACGAAGATGTTGCGACGTACCAAAAAGACATGGCGGAGACTAACATTCTGGCAGAGAATTGGGGCTATTGGGGCAGCTTTGCTTGCCATTCTGCTAGGGTTGGCATTCATGATCTTCACGGGGCAAGTGTTCTTCTGGCTGGGGCCTGTAGCTGAAAAATGGGAACAGTCATGGCTGGCATTTTTCGTCCTCTGGCTGTGCGTTTTCTTCGTTTCTTTCCCACCATTGGTAGGTTGGTCCACGTTTGGAACAATAGCCGGTTTCATTTTCGGCATATGGAAAGGGTAGGTTTGGCTTATTTTTTTCTGCTTTATTTGATCGATTACTCTGAGCCTATGAGCCTAGAACTAACACTCATCTTAGCTGGATCCTCTATGCCACTGCAACAGTGCTAGGATCCACATGTTCCTTTATCGTGTCGCGGACGATCCTATCAAAATTTGTGAACCGCATGATGGAACGGGACAAACGATTCGCTGCTCTCGCGTTGACACTCAAGTACGATGGTCTTAAACTGTTGTGCATGATTCGCCTATGTCCCCTACCATACTCTGTTTGCAATGGTGCGGTCTCAACCTTTCCGACGGTCCACCCTTTGATGTATGGACTTGCAACCGCTCTCATCACACCCAAACTGCTTATCGCGGCTTTCATTGGAAGTAGGATTCGGATTCTCTCCGAGAAAAACGAGGAGATGAGCGCCGGGTCTAAGGCAGTGAATATTTGTAGTATTATCCTTACGATTGGAATTGGTATCTTTACAGGCTTGTATATATACAGGAGGTAAGTTTTTCTGGGCATGGACACTACGTTGGACTCTTCGGAAGACTAAAAACTATGGTTATAGGACGTTGGCTCGAGCCAAAGAGTTGGAAGCCAAAGAGAGAGCAGATATACGGAGGTCGTTACAAGCTGATCATGCTGCTCACCGTCCTCATGGTTCTTTCTCCGAAGACCCAGACGTCAACACCGCTGCCACTACACTCGCTCGCGATGAGGAGGAAAGAATCGGGTTCAACGACTTTGATGATGACAACGTCGATCTTGTTATTGATGACGAGAGTGGCAGCGAAAATTCGTCCAATCTCACGAAAAAGCAGTTCCACGGACCCTATAGGGATGAATTCACAGACAATGATTCGGACGTTTTTGGGGATGGCGATGGACCCGACAGTCAGGTGTTCCGTCTCCATACACACGTGCGATCGGGCTGAGATTTGTCCCGTTGTCCACGAGTCATATCTTCAAGATGATGTACCTAGTTTATGTTGTACACACTGTTATTAGTATAGACCTGCCAAATACAAGCAATGTCACATAGTGTCATTCCGGCGTAAAGCGAAGGCAACGGATACGGTTCAAGAGCTTATTACACCTCAAAGTTTGCTTGGACTAGACGCAGCAGGTGAACCTTTTCTCGGTCCTAGTCGTGCTCTAAACGGCACATACAAGGAGAGAAGAGCATATCGAATCACTGGAGACGCTCTCAAGGGTAAGCTGCTCCTGGCTTGGGCTTTGCAATGCTTTTTATGTAAGGAAACGGGGAAAAGAATGATTGAATAGGTAACCTTGTTAGTTCCAGACCTGGATCTGATAAACAACCCAGAGGAAGACTGTGAAATGACAAATCTGAGGTGATTGACGATATGAAGAACAGTGAGAGACTGTAGAATGCGGCTTTCCTTCAGACTGAGAAATACGCTGGGTTCGCCCGAAGCTCCCGTCCAGCACCATCGAGTCTTCCTGCTCAGACCACATTTGCAGGGAGAACGCAGAAGCATCGTGCACAGCCTTTGAATTATTCTTACTCTCTATTGAAGCACGTCCTTCGATGAACTCGTTATCTCCATTTAATATCTTTGTAAACTAGATCGAAGGGCGTGCGTTGTTTGATGACCTAAGATCATACTTTTCTGTCGACCTGCAGTGTTGTACGATCTATCTACTCTTCGCCTCAAGGTAAGATGAAACCGACTACATATGTTTCTGCAATACAAAGCATCTTTGTCTCTGTTTGGATTATTCACGTGGATGATCACTCTGATCTGACAATCTTATAGATAGTGTATCATACTTTGCACTATTCCAAGAACCCCTTCCCTCTGTTTCGGCGCCCTCTAAGTGGACCCACCATGGATGGAAATCCTGACATCTAATATCGCCATATTCATCTTCAGAAGGGAAGGGGTGCTGGTTTCCAAACCTAACAATAATCGGCTTTCATCTGAATCGGTGAAAGCCTGTCTGGTTAATATCAACTTTCAAGTGGGCTCGTCCAATGCCCATCAAACCCCTTGTTACGGAGGATGGAGAGTACCACTTCTTTGGGACTGCAGGGTCTGAAGGGCCTGTCCTACGATTTATCACAATTCGACCATTATTTATCTCAGGCAACTTCATACATCAATGGTAACCCACACTTGCAGTATCCATCATTATCAAATGAAACGATATCTGGAATTGGTGACCAATTAGAGCCTCCGGCGAAGCGGCTTCGCAGCTCTCCTTCGTGCAATGCAATGAATCAATTGAATGGCGAGACGTCCAGTCCTGCCGCGATTTCCCAACCATCAGCAAGGCCTCAAGATCTCAATGGAGTTCTCGATAGAGTCGCTGGTGGATCTGAGAGCACGGATTGTATGACACATGACTCCAATGAGGATACGAGTAATATAGTTAGTGGCTCAGCTACCTCCGTGTCGTTGATGTATGAACCCAGTCAGAAAAACTCAACTCCACCGTCAACTGTCAACATTTTGCCGTTCTCGTCTTCTGTTACGTCTGACTCCAGAGGGCTCAGTGGCAGTGCAGACTATGCCAGATATCGGCCAAGGTCGTCCATACCTTCTAAGCTCACAGCTGCTGTCTACGCTCAGCAGTGTGTTACCGCAGCTTATGCATGCAGACTCAATCCCTACTCTCTACACAAGAAAGAACAGGAAGCATTACAGGATCATCTGTGCCATCTGCATGTCACAGCTTACCTGAATATACGAAACGGAATCCTACGCCTCTGGACGCGAAATCCAATGGTCAGTGTTACAAAAGATGAAGCTCTAGGCTGTGCCAAAGACTACCGGTGGATGGGATTGGCTTCGTTTGCCTACGAATGGCTTGTACGGAATGGATACATCAACTTTGGTTGCGTTGAAATACCACCGGCTCTAGTTGCCCCTAAAAAAGGAAGACGCAAGGACGGCCCTGTCATTGTTATAATCGGGGCTGGAATGGCAGGACTGGGTTGTGCAAGACAATTGGAAGGTCTTTTCAAGCAATATCATGATCCACTGACCTCACCGCGGGTTGTCGTATTGGAGGGAAGGCGGAGAATCGGAGGCCGTATTTATTCTCACCCTCTACGGAGCCTTCAGTCGTCGAAGTTAGCCCCAGGGTTTGTGCCCAAGGCCGAGATGGGTGCGCAAATCATCGTCGGTTTCGATCATGGAAATCCATTAGACCAGATAATTCGAGGGCAGTTGGCGCTACCCTATCACTTATTACGTGATATATCGACTATCTATGATATCGACGGCTCGGCAGTCGATGAAGTTCAGGACGCGATGGATGAACGGCTGTATATTGATGTTCTTGACCGCTCCGGACTCTACCGTCACAAAGCTGTTATTGTACCTACCGCCGAAGGAGATAGGGGACTGATAGACTCGGGCCGCGATTTGACAATGAGCGACGGTCTAACCGTAAGACAGTACGAAGAGGCTCGCGCCGCTGGTACCGTCGGGCTTCTGTTCCCCAATAAAAAGGTCCGACGAGGTGTGGGCCACAAGACAGCGGAAATAAAAGCAACTGTGCCCCCTGTGCCGACTGATCTTGATCCCGCAGAAGAGCAGCCCGCAGCTCTTGCTTGTCAAGCCATGGGATGGAAGCTGAAGGATGGGGTGCCTCCAACAGCATCTCTGAACTTAGACCCTGTTGCCAAAGCTTCAGGGTGGCCAACTCTGGGCGCCGTAATGGACGAGGGGGTCAAACAATACCAACGCATGCTTCCTCTTACACCTAAAGATATGCGATTGATCAACTGGCATCTCGCAAACCTGGAATACGCGAACGCTACCAATATTGGCAAACTCAGTCTCTCTGGCTGGGACCAAGATTTGGGCAACGAATTCGAAGGCGAACATTCACAAGTCATCGGCGGCTATCAACAGGTACCCTATGGCTTGTGGTCGTTGCCGACGAAACTCGATGTTCGAACGAACAAGATCGTGAGCAAGATCGCCTATGATTCTACGGGCTCAGGGAAGCGGAAAACTGTGGTTCATTGTGAAGACGGCGAATCGTTCGTTGCAGATAAAGTAGTCTTCACGGGGTCACTTGGTGTCTTGAAGCATGACTCTATAGAATTCTCGCCGCCCCTTCCTGACTGGAAGCGTGGAGCTATAGAAAGGCTCGGTTTTGGGGTCATGAACAAAGTGATACTCGTATTCGAGGAACCTTTCTGGGATACGGAGAGAGACATGTTTGGGCTGCTACGGGAACCCAAGAATCGAGACAGCATGGTGCAGGAGGACTATGCTACCAACCGAGGCCGATTCTACCTTTTCTGGAACTGCATGAAAACAACAGGCCTCCCAGTTCTAATCGCCCTGATGGCTGGCGACGCAGCCCATCAGGCGGAGTGCACACCTGACGGGCAGATCATTGCAGAGGTGACGAGTCAGCTTCGGAATGTCTTCAAGCACGTCGCGGTGCCTGATCCGTTGGAGACCATCATCACGCGGTGGGCAACTGATAGATTCACTCGGGGAAGCTACTCCTACGTAGCTGCGCAGGCGCTGCCGGGTGACTATGACCTGATGGCAAAGCCAATCGGCAATCTACACTTCGCAGGAGAGGCCACTTGCGGCACCCACCCGGCCACCGTTCACGGCGCCTATCTCTCCGGTCTGCGAGCTGCATCAGAGATCATTGAGTCCGTCCTCGGACCTATAGAGGTCCCGAACCCATTGGTACCCGAGAAGGGCAAGACAATCGAACTGGGCACACCAGTAGCAACGGGGCAAAAGAAAAACGAACCACATTTCTCAACCGGTTTCCCCGGCCCCGTTTCCACATCAGCAGACCCCACCGACGCATCGGCGCCTGCTCGTTCAAACAACTCCTTCTCCGGCGATGCGGCTCTTCGACAAGCCTACGAACAAGCCATGTGGGCAGCCATCCACGCCGAGCTCGGCCCTCCCGAACCCCGACCGGCGAGAACAGGCCTCAACCCTTTCCTCCTCTACCAGAAGGACTACTGGGGTAAAGCCCGCGCCCAATGCGACGAAGCCAAACAAGCAACGACCAAGGACCCGAATGCCAAAGCGGCACGTGACGAAATCCGACAGGCCTTGGGCCTCATGTGGCGGCAGGCCGGCGAAGAGGAAAAACGGCCGTATATCGAACAGACAGAGGTAAACCGACAGACCAACACGGAGATCTGGGATCGATGGAAGCAGAATACGAAGGAGTGGGAAAGGAAGTCGCACGAGGTCAAGGAGCGATGGTGTGCGGCCAATCCGTTCGAGACGTGGCAGCCGCCGGCGAAGAGGTGATACCTAGACTCGAGTATGAGTATAGTTTACCTTTCTAATGTCAAGGGGACATGGGTATGCAGGGGCTGGCGCTGAAAATGTGCTAAATAAGGTCTGGTGCTTTCTACTAATACTGAGACAGCGTTTTAGCTACGTAACAAAAGTATACTCCTAGACCGCTGCAGGCAGAATTGATACTAGTCTCATTGCTCAAGCAGGATTATATTGATATCAACCGGGTTTTCCCATGCACACGATGTACCGAAATCTAAGTCTGATTTCCAGCTTTGGGATTAATTCTATGTCTATTCTATGTGTAGAAGTAGATTCCCAGAAACGATCTCATCTATCTAATCCTGGAGAGAGTCCCGTCGATGGTGGGACCAAAAAAAAAAAAAAAAAAAGAGGCATTAGGAAAATTGCAACAAACGCTGAAGTCTAGTGGCGAGAACCAACGCGTCCATGAGGGTCATAGGAAGGAGATATCAAGATGATATGTCGAGGCAGACAGGTAATGAGGGTGTACAAGGGGTGGCGGCGAGGCGTGGAGAAGGCGGGAAAGAATGCCATTGCAGGATAGTGAAGATCCGACGATTCATTTAGAGAAGAGGGTTCGACTTGTATTCTGGAACGGCGCCGTTGATGTCCTCCTTGACTTCGCCGTTGACCTCCTGAGCGGCGGGCTGAACAGCGGACTTATCGACGGATTTCTCAGCGGATACAGCGACGGGCTCTTCCTCGGGGACCCCGCCCTCAGCAATGAACTTTTCGGCCTCGAGAGCAGCAATGCAACCGGATCCTGACGAAGGGCAGTTAGTATTAAAATCAAGCAGGACTTGGAAACCGGTGGTCACAAACCTGCACTAGTGATAGCCTGGCGGTAACGCTTGTCCTGCACGTCACCACAAGCAAACACACCCTCGCGGCTGGTGTAGCTGGTTCCCGCCTTGGTGATGATGTATCCATCCTCATCGAGGTCGATTTGCCCCTTAACGAGGGCGGTGGCGGGGTCGTGACCGACAGCATAAAAGAGACCGTTGGCGTCGACAACCTCCTCCTCGCCGGTAACGGTGTTCTTGACTCTCAAGTGAGTCATCAGGCCGTTGGCCTTCTTCTCCCCCAGCACCTCGGTGGCAACGGTGTTGAAGCGGACGGTCACCTTGGGGTGAGCCAGCAGACGGTTGGCCATCGCCTTGCTGGCGCGAAGTTTGTCACGACGGACGAGCACGGTAACGCTGCTGCCGTACTTGGCCAGGAACATGGCCTCTTCGGCAGCCGAGTCGCCACCACCGATCACGTACAGGGGCTTGTTGCGGAAAATGGGCACCGCACCATCACAGACGGCGCAGGCGCTGATTCCATTCTGCCAGTACGTCTCCTCGCCAGGCAAGTTAAGACGACGAGCGTTGGCACCGGTGGCAATGATGACGGCATCCGCAGTACAAGCGGGCTCCTTATCAGGGCCATCGTTCCATTCCGTCCATAGCTTGAAAGGTCTCGAGGACAGGTCGAGTCTGGAGATAGTCTCGGTGATCACCTCTGTGCCGAACCGGATGGATTGCTTGCGCATGTTCTCCATCAGCTCCGCGCCACCAATGCCATCGGGGAACCCGGGGAAGTTCTCAATGTCGGTAGTAGTTGTGAGCTGGCCGCCAGCGGCCGTGCCATTAGCCAGCATACCCTCATAGAGAACAGGTTTGAGTTCCGCTCTCGAAAGATAGATAGCAGCGGTGTGGGCAGCGGGGCCGGAGCCGATAACTATTCAAGGACACCACGTCAGCAACGGGGACAACCAATTAAGCAGACAACTGAGATCCTTTGGGTTGCAGGACGGGTAGATACTTACTGACAACTTTTGTGTGCACCATTCTGGAAGCGGAGGTTGAATTGACGCGCAACGGCGTCGATAGCGAGTTTGATAGAACCGAGGTAGGCGGGGAAGACTTTTGATGCAGTGAGGACGCGGCAGCGGCAGTCAGTCCAAGAGAGGATCGCAGAGAGGAGGAAATCCGACGAAAAGCGAAGGAAAACAGTTTGACGGTTTTTGCGAGGACTGGAGGGGAAAGAGTGGTGGGAAAAGGGGGGGCAAAGGGGAGGTCTTAAGCCAACTCAAAATCAGGAATTGATCGGAGGTGAAGAAAGAGAATGATAAATGGCAAAAGAAAGAAGAGGGGCTCAAGGATCGAAATCTGGTCTGGTCGGTATTAGTGATGGAGATTCTTATGCGGTTGGTTATGCAGTTCTTTTATGGTGGGGACGAAACAAAAAAGTGGATCGACGGATTTGATTGATAATAAATGATGTGATCAAAGCACGGCGGCGAAGGATGAAATCAGTTAATAACAGAGGAAGGAATACGTACAATACGTACCTGGTAGAAGCTTTCGGTAATAACTCGCAAGACACTGTTGATAAATCTCTCGGCGACCGAAATTCTGCCCTGCTTGAGCTCATCCAGAGCGTCGATTCTTAGGAATCCAGAAAGGAATCCATTCCCGGCGAGACCAGGTCACGTGCCCCATGCTTAGAAAGCGAAGTGGCCCAGACTCTTTCATTACCACCATCACCATCGGGTTTGCAGAGAGAATACTGCTTTTGCCTGCCTGGAAGAGGTACAAGGCTGATCCATAGATCTGACAGCAGATTCGATTCCATTTCCCGTCTCACCAGATCATTCATGCACATACGGAGTACTAGGGGCTGTTGCCGGCTGTTGTTGTCTCACTTCTCGAAGCATCTGGATATCTGATCCGATCCACTTCATTACCTAAGCATGTCTTCATAACTCCATGGTACCTCGATTATCATCAAATGACGACCTTCAGGACCCTGCGTCGGGACAACCAATTATGTACAAAATAACAAGTTTGGCAAAAACACATGAGACGTGAAAAGTTCATAAGGCATTCAATCATTAAGAATCATGAGAGGTCATCGTACGTTCATACCAATCGTCCAAACCACTTCTTCTTCCGCTTGATAGTCTCCTCCGGCCCATCATTGACGGGCCCCGGCCCTGGTGCATGACCCATGCGTACCATTTGCTCCGGCAGCCTCTCATCAGGCTCATCGAGATCACTTCCTGCATAGCCTTCTTCATAGTCAGGGTCATCATCGTAATCAGTATCCTCCACATCGCCAGGGACAATTTTGGCGAAGCCACGCTCCTTCTTACGCCCTACTGCCAGCCATTTCTTCCAACCTTTGGCAACTGGGTTGGCCGGGGGGTCGTATTCAGTGCCTTCATAACGCAGCATGGGCACAAGAAGCTTGTACGGCGTCGTGATACCTGATGGATCTTGTGGGTTGAGCTCCAGGTTGAGCGTGATAGCTAGGCCCTTTTCCAGGTTCACATATGCGCCTACCCCGTCATCGCCCCTTTTTGTAGCTTTCTTGGCTGCCTTTTGGCTCAACGTCGTAGGGCGACGGTGGAAGGGGCCCGGGCGAATTTCTGGTTCGGGAGCAGGGAAGTAGCTGCCTTCGGCCTCTGCGGGAGGAAATGGTCCGTCCATACTCATTCGGCGACCAGGTGTATTTCCAAGATTAAATTCTTTTGTCGGTGGAGGTCCACGCAGCGAGAGCCGTCGCAGCAAACCACCCTGAGGTCTGTCACCTCGCCCTAAGGACAGAGTCCTTTGCAGTTTACCCGGACGCGGCTCCTCAGCCGGTGGAGGGGCCTCTTCGGATTCGGGCGAACCTGGAGGTGTGGAACCTATGTTCAGTCAGAGATTGATATCTCGTAAGGAATGGGACATCGGCTCACCTGGTTGATACTCTCGAATTGCGCACCAATTTCGGCGTGGAAGTAAGCGCTTGTTGTTACGCGGCTTGCTGTTGACGTCGTGCGTGAAGATGGGAATCATGTCTTCATCTGTGTTCGTGTCCAAGTGGTGAATGTGGTTGCGCTTGTTCAGCACGTCCGAAACCATTTCGGTTTCTGGCATGTCTGCAATCGCAGAAGATATGACATTCGGCATGTATCGGTAATCCTTGTCTTTGGGCAGGTTTAGTTTGGGATTGGAGTAGAATTGTCCGATGGCTGCCAGATGGACATCACCGCTGGAGCGTCATGTTAGTTCCCTGCCAATTCACTGCTCAGGAGCATATCCTCACCTCAAGATGGTCACCCGAACGGACTTTTCTGCTGCAAGGTCTTGAAGATCCTCGAGCAGATAAGTGCGTTCGGCTTTGTGGTGTTTAGCCGTCCAGTGATCGTCGAATATCTCTACCTTGCTGCCATTCTTGTTCACGAATCCTCCAAAAAATCCGGCCTTCCCCAGCGACTTGCGACTATTCAGAATGTTTTTGAGCATTGCCTGTGTTTAAAATGTCAGCAACACAACCCAGGTCATGGTGGGTTTGCGGGAGTACAAGCCATTCTTGGGTATGCGACGGGAATACTCGAGAGAACTATCAGATGCTTGGTTTCTCCACGGACAATCTCGCGGTGGCATCGGTCCCAGATCAAATCACATGTCTGCTCGCTGAGTATCTCATCGCTCTGAAAGATTGGTCAGCGTCTGCCCTTCTCCAGACCACCAAGAAAGCATATTCTTCTTACCAGTCGCTCTGTCCTGCAATCCAACCCCAGAAATGCTATTTCCTTGCCCATTGACATGAACACGTTTCGACTTCTCTGGTTGATGTAGGGCCCGAGCTGCGCGCCAAGCAGCCAGCTAGGCTCATCTGCCTCTGTCTCTTCAGTGACACTGTGATGCTGGAACAGCAGATAATACTTGAACGCTATTCTACCCAGTCCTGAAATCACCGGTGTAGCCATGAACTCGTCCGGATAAGACCCGAAACCTTCAATGATGTCGTGATCGTTCCAGATGTTAACCATTGGGATTTGGGAATTGGCCAGAGAGAAAAGGCCCTGTGAGAACCAAGCCGAATAGTTCTCGAGGTAGAAGCTCTCTATCTCCGCTCGAAATTCTGGGTCAAATGGTGTGTCGTACTTGTCAGTCAGGTTCTTTATCTTGACCCATTCGTGGAATCGGGGCGATTCCACCATAACTTTGTCATTAAAGATCTGGTCACCGCCCCCAACCATGACGTGGAAAGGGCGAGTCTGATGCTCATTCAATACGTCGCGCCACAGAGGGTCAGGACCGCAGAATTTGTTGGAATCGACTCCTAGGCTGAAGCCATTGCAGCTATGGAACATAATGTTCATAGACTGCCCTCTGGCCGGTACCCAGAATCCCAGGGCCGGTCCGCGGTTCAAGCGGTATGCGATTCGTTGTTGCGTCTCGCCTAGTTCGATTTCGATGTTGAACCTCCAGAATGTGACATCTCGAGCTGTGTCGGCATACAAGCGCGCTCCGGGAACTTCTTTGTACGCTCCCACTGTTTCTCCGTCCACTGAGTGAAGCCTGTCGGCGGGGATCGATTGTTTGACGCCGTCACTACTATAGTCCAGGTTACTAGGGGACATCTCGTAGACTCCATCGTCATTCTCCACGAATGACAAGTCCAATCCTTCCTCGGTATGGTCAATTGGCTTGACATAAAGCGGCCTGCCGTCCCTACCCAGCTTCATGAGACCTGCTGTGGGATCGACGTACTCTGGTGCAAGCTGAGCGCCACTGACTTCGACAGGCGGGGGCGGCAGGAGATCCATCGGCTGCGAAAATAACCTCAGGGTGGGCGGTGACTCATAGGAAGATCGTGAATCTTTGGTAACAATCATAATACTACCTCTCCAAGTCTCCTTGTCGAAAGAGCCGTTTGGTCCGTCAATACTGACTCGTTTCAGTCCTGTGTAGCGGAGCAGAGGGCCACATTTCAGGAAGATCGGTGGCTGGAAGCTCTTATTCTCTGCGTGGATTCCGTGGTTAGTGGATGGGAAAAAAGGAGAATATGGGGCCGGACAAATGAAAGAGTCCCCCAGTGTTGGGTAAAACCACTTACCCGTCAACTTTTGAACAGGCTTCTGATAAGCGCTGGGGAGAGCTCTGCTCTTCCTGCGATTATTGCCACCACCTTCCCACCAGGCTTTGCTTCGGTCAACGTCGAGATGTTGAAAGTCGAAGTCAGAAGCACCGAGTCGAGCAACCGGTGCGTTCTTCCACTCTGAAAGTGGAGGAGGCGTTGGCGGAGGCACATTGAACGAAACAGTGTTTCTCTTGGGCTTTGTGTGAGAACCTAATTCGTCTTGGGAAAGATCGTTCAGTACAGCATTGTGAATATTTGTGATTAGGTGTTCTGGTTGCTGAGAAGCTATGCCTTGTGCATAAGGGTCATTTCCCCCAGAGCCCCTCTGGGGTGCTCGACTCTGTTGGACCCGAGCATCAGCGTATTGTTGTGAGTGCTGCATCTGTGCCACACTTGGCATGGCATGGTGTTTCTGTGATGGCCCAAGTACCGCAGGAACGTCTCTCCCATCTCGAGACGTGTTAGGATCTTTCGTAGTGTTCATGGTATGACCTCCGGGTCTGTTTGTCACCGACACAGATCGCCTGGGAACGCTACCGTGATTCAAAATTGGCCCTGCCAAGGGCTTTGAATTGCTAATCTTCGAGGTTTGCATCTCAGGAGCGACCAATAGGGCGGGTGGTCCTGGCTTTTGGGCGCTAGACTTTGCCTGTCTTGGAGCTCCCTGGTCACGGGCAATCGTCGCTTCATACCCCTGGTGAACAGCGTTCTGCCCAATGCTTGGTTTGGTGTTTCGGGCCCGATTCTCCTGCTCTCCTTGGCTGACATCCCGCTGTGAGACTGATTGCTGAGGCATCCTACTTCCAATTGGGCCTGCGGCTGAGTTGCTATCTGTAGGTTGTGCGAGAGAAGCATTTCGATTTTCTGCCTCCATCTGTTGACGTGCCAATCGTTCCTTGAGCTTCATCTCGGCCTCCAAGACGCGCGCCCTTTTTTCCTCTTTGCTAATCCCATTCAATGTGACTTCGAGCTTCTGAAGAGGGGATCTATCTGGGGCCCAGTCATGCTGCTTACTTGTTGAAGACCGTAACGTGCTAGATCGGCTCAGCGGCGACATTTGGTTGACAGAGTCTACCGGCGATGTCGCTTCGACGTCCTCCATTTGCCTCGCTGGTCCCGAGGCAGCATCTTCTGGGTCGGTTGGACGTCTCGTAGACGCTCCATTTCCTTTGATGGAAGGAGAGGTGGA
Organism: Aspergillus udagawae; assembly: GCF_001078395.1. Classification (NCBI taxonomy): domain Eukaryota; kingdom Fungi; phylum Ascomycota; class Eurotiomycetes; order Eurotiales; family Aspergillaceae; genus Aspergillus; species Aspergillus udagawae. The sequence continues at coordinate 728,671 of NW_025091268.1, forward strand.
TGTAAGATAATCTTCCGGTGGGATTATGTTACCCTCTGGGAGGTTATGAGCTCTTGCAGAGAATGAACTGGAAACCTGTCTTCTCCGAGTTGCAGCAGAATTGCTACGGTAAGGATGCGACTGGCCATGGGCCCCCTCTGGATTTCTTAGCATGTGCTTGTCATTGTGCAAATAGTCCATATGGGCAGTTCTGATATTATCATCTTGATGCCGAGCTTCGTTGGGAGGCATCTGTTGAGATGACATGGAGTCTCTATCGATAGGTCTTCGATAGGCTGCTGTAGCCATTCTGCGACTCGGTGGTAGCCAGGAGCAATTCTTAAAGATCCGTACTCGAGAGCATGATAATCAAGTACCTAGTCCTGAGTGACGATTGTCAGATTTGATCCGAAGAGTTGTATTAGGGGGGTAAATCGAGTGTCAGGGTTACAAGAACTAAAGACATACCTTGAAAGTCAATTGCCTGCGATTGACCTCTCTCACTTTAGGATTGCAATCGGGACCGAGAAAATGAATGTGTTGGCGATGACTGTAGAAGATGGGCGAATCAGTAGAGAAAGGAGTCTAATCTGGGCCTGTACGCCTATTCGAAATTACGTCTGAGCCCCGAGGCTGTGGAATGGCGAGATAAGTTCGGCGCTGGTTGTGATAATGAAGTATACAGATGTGGAGTATACATAGAAAACAATGGAGAATCTCAATGCAGAGAATGAGCTATGGAGCTCTACAGAAGGAAAAAGGAAAAAGGATTAAGGGAATAAAAGATGACGGAATGATCAGAGTAAAATGTGATATGGAGTAATGCACAATAATGATATTATGCCTTTTGCAAGATTGATCGTGCAGGGCCAGTCCGGTATGGATTTCGATTTAAACCTGGTGGCTGGCAACTTGATTTACTCGCCCAGCCCTCTTTTCTACTCCTTCGCCGCGGGGCAGTTGTTGGACTACGACCTGGAACTTGGACCTGCAGCAGAATCAACCCTGCCAGGCACCACCGATCTTCTATTAAGGGATCCTTGACCCTTTTCACTGTGTCTTGAATACTATGGCTCGTGTTAGCAGCACTGCCTTACTTAAGAACGTGCTGAAGATATAAATAATGGGATTGGATGATCTGTATGCCACGCTGCTCTGACAGCTGCCCAATTTTGTCCTAAGAACAACGATCCTGAGGCAGTCAGAGTATATACGTCTAATTGAAGCTGATGTACCACGAAAAAGGATAGCCAGTGTTCTGCTGTAGGAACTCAGGTCGCTCCGTCTTGGTTAGCTTGGGGGTAAGAATTGAGTGTTCTGGTGCCACAAATCTATAGAAGCATCCAAAGCATTCAAGCACGAAGGTCACATCGCCATTTCCAGGAATGGGATGCAGCAGAGCGACAGTGGTGTTAAGGCTGTCGGCCACTTAGTCTTTGACAAGGATCTAAGCAATCGGAACGTGGTCTTTCGGACTGGTTGAACATTCGAATGACCTGCCTATGGAGGTTTATGATAGATGATGGCCCACCGATACATTTTAGGGAAGTATTATTCTGCAGAATTAGTACGTAGTTGCGAGTACTGTAGCTTTCTTTCATCTGATATCAATAAAAATCAATACAGTCTGTATTTTCGCCTCCTAGAGATCATTTTGCCGCGGTCGCATACCCGTCTCTTTGTCTACTCTTTCTTAGTGGTGAAAGCCCCTTGTTTATGGCCCCCGAAGGTAGATCAGCTTGAATAGGCGACACTTGTTAAAATAGTTAAGACTCTAACCTCTAACTCCGCAACTATCGTTTCTCAGTCATCGACATTGACAAAGCTGGGATTTTCATGAAGCAAGAACTGACGCTCAAATTCTTCTTCTTCTTCTTTTGCTTATTCTTATTATCATTAATTGCCAATAAATAACCTGGACTCGGAAAGTCCTCTCTGCGATCTCTGATCTTCTTTGAGTGGATCTTGTTGGGTTCCCGTTAATGGCAGCCAATTCGTTGTCCTTTATTCCGCCTCACTGAGGACACTTTCCTTTTGTTCAACAAGACCTCCTCCCATTCAAGATGCGATTTGTTGGGGGTGCAGCTCTAGTCTTGAGCTTCATCTCTGCAACCACAGCAAACGTCCAGCCTCGATCCTACGATACCCACGAGTTCTTCGCTCTCCACCTCGACGACTCCGCTTCGCCATCCCATGTCGCTCAGCTCCTGGGAGCTCGCCATGAAGGTCAAATCGGAGAACTCTCAAACCATCACACATTCTCGATACCTCGGGAGAGCAGCTCAGACTTAGATGCGTTGCTGGAGCGTGCACGTGCTTCGAGGAAGATTCGGCGGCGTTCGAGAGACGATGCCACGTCGCAAGAGCAGGACAACGATGCACTGGGTGGGATTCTCTGGTCACAGAAGCTGGCACCCAAGAAGCGTTTAGTGAAGCGAGCACCACCGCTGGAGAAGCTTGCGAGAGCTTCCGCGACCGGCAAAGAGGACCCAGTAGCTGCCCAAGCTCAGAAGCGAATCGCCTCCACGCTCGGGATTGCGGATCCCATATTTAATGGACAGTGGCACTTGTTTAATACTGTACAGCTCGGTCATGATCTTAATGTCACTGGTGTATGGATGGAAGGCATAACTGGAAAAGGTGTCACTACGGCGGTGGTCGATGACGGATTGGATATGTACAGCAATGACCTGAAGCCGAACTACTTCCCCGAAGGCTCTTACGATTTCAATGACCACACCCCAGAACCTAGGCCACGACTTATTGATGACAAGCATGGTACAAGATGCGCCGGTGAGATTGCGGCGGCGCGAAACGACGTTTGTGGAGTCGGCGTTGCATACGACAGCAGGATTGCTGGGGTCCGGATTCTCTCTAAGGCTATCGACGACGCTGACGAGGCGAAGGCCATCAACTTCGCTTATCAGGAAAACGATATTTTCTCGTGTTCTTGGGGTCCTCCCGATGATGGCGCGACCATGGAAGGCCCTGGCACTCTGATCAAGCGGGCATTTGTCAATGGTGTCCAGAACGGTCGCGGCGGCAAGGGCTCGATATTCGTGTTTGCGGCTGGGAACGGTGCAAGCTTCGACGATAATTGCAACTTCGACGGCTATACGAATAGCATTTACAGTATCACTGTGGGTGCTATTGACAGGGAAGGAAAACACCCTAGCTATTCCGAGTCTTGTTCCGCACAGTTAGTGGTAGCTTACAGCAGTGGCTCGAGCGACGCAATCCACACCACCGATGTTGGAACTGACAAATGTTACTCTCTGCACGGTGGAACATCGGCGGCAGGACCTTTGGCCGCGGGGGCCGTAGCACTGGCTCTCAGCGCTCGTCCGGAACTAACATGGCGCGATGCGCAATATCTCATTGTGGAAACGGCCGTCCCGGTTCATGAAGACGACGGTAGCTGGCAGGTTACCAAGGCTGGAAGGAAGTTCAGTCATGACTGGGGCTATGGCAAAGTTGATGCGTACGCCCTGGTTCAGAAGGCCAAGACCTGGGAGCTGGTGAAGCCGCAAGCCTGGTTCCACTCCCCTTGGCTCCGTGTGCAGCACAAAGTCCCTCAAGGCGAGCAGGGTCTAGCCAGTGCATACGAGGTGACTGAGCAGATGATGAAGAATGCGAACATTGCGAGGTTGGAGCATGTTACTGTGACCATGAATGTCAATCATACACGCCGTGGTGATCTTAGCGTCGAGCTACGCAGTCCAGAAGGCATTGTCAGCCATCTGAGCACCCCAAGACGGTCGGATAATGAAAAAGCGGGCTATGTCGACTGGACTTTCATGACTGTTGCTCATTGGTAAGGAGTCTTTCCCTACACTTGGCGATTCGAGATTCCTAACCACTTTTTTTTTTCTCTGCAGGGGTGAGTCGGGTGTGGGAAGATGGACTGTAATTGTCAAAGATACCAACGTGAATGAGTACACCGGAGAATTCATTGATTGGCGACTGAATCTCTGGGGAGAGGCTATTGATGGCGCCAACCAAAAGCCTCATCCCTTTCCCGATGAGCATGACGACGATCACAGCATCGAGGATGCTATTGTGGCTACCACCAGTGTGGAGACAGGACCTACCAAGACCGGTGCCCCAGACTCCACGGACGACACAATCAATCGTCCTGTGAACGCAAAGCCCACCGAAACTCAGACACCGTCGCCCGCCCAGGCGACCGCAACAGAACTAGCTCCTCCGGCCGAGACCAGGCCGGCCGCCACGGCGACATCTTCTCCCACACCTACTGCTGCGTCGGACAGCTTCTTGCCCAGCTTCATGCCCACATTCGGCGCTTCCAAGAGGACGCAAGTCTGGATCTATGCCGCCATCGGGTCCATTATTGTGTTCTGTATTGGTCTCGGGATCTATTTCCAGGTCCAGCGACGCAAGCGCATTCTCAATAACCCGCGTGACGACTATGATTTCGAAATGATCGAGGATGAGGACGCGCTCCGCGCCGCCAACGGGCGTTCCGGTCGCACTCAGCGCCGAGGTGGGGAGCTGTACAATGCCTTTGCGGGGGAAAGCGACGAGGAGGAGCCTTTGTTCAGCGACGAGGATGATGAGCCTTACAGAGATCGGGCTCTAAGTGAGGATCGTCTCCGCGACACCTCGAGCGATGGCCATAGTCCGAGACGCGGCGACCACTGACGCATTTATCCCTTTGTTTACTGTGGAAAATCCCATTTTGATTTTTCTGATTCCGTACTTAGTAGGCGTTTCGATCTATCTACAATGCGATTCAGCCTGGTGCTGAATGAAAGACCTGTATATAATCATCTTGTGATGAACAACAATTCAATCATGAACATAATTGGAGATAATACATGGCTAGCAGTAAATAAGACCGACGACGGTTTTGGGAGATGGAGTGGGTGATGGATCATGGATAAAATCGAAGGACTGGATGCTCCTCTAGCCTTGGCCGATGACGCTGCGGTTCTCCAGCTCCCCAGCTGCTCCACTAAGCAGATTGATGGCTCCTCCGCAACTCTCCATCATCAGCTACAACCAACCAGCACCCGATAGGATATATTATTCACATATTTCTCGTTTACCATCAAACTCTCGATACCTATATTTTCCTGGGTCTTTGTTCATCAGATCCCCAGACAGTGTCAGTACAACAACGCCGTAGGCCAAGACACCGCCGGACGGGAGCCCCTCGATGGATCAGCACGACGACTTCGATAGCGTCTCGTGGAGACAGGACCCAGAGAGCGACATCTCTCGGCCCACCACATCAGGGACGGATGCGGATGAATCGCAAGGGTACAATCGTGATACCAATGGCAAGCGGAGGATGAGTTCAGTTCACGAAGACCCGCCTCAGGCTGGGCCGCTGGCGGACGCCGTGGACCTGGCGGGTATCGGGGACGGGGTACTGGAATGTCGAGTCGACTCCCCGTTGAAGGAGAATGATGGAACTAAGGATGCCTACATTTCGTATCTCGTCACTACACATGTGGGTTACTTTCTTTCTCATCAGGGGGGCTTGTGCCCGTTTGCCGGCTGCCTGGCAGGAGATGCATGCGTATGAGGTATTGACAACATGATAAAATGCAGACCGATTTCAAGTCCTTTCAGAAGCCAGACTTTGCTGTGCGGAGGCGATTTACCGATTTCTTTTTTCTGTACAGGACGCTTTACCGGGAATATCCTGCCTGCGCGGTCCCGCCGCTGCCGGAGAAGCATAAGATGGAGTACGTGACGGGAGATCGGTTCGGACCGGAGTTCACTACTCGTCGCGCTTGGTCGTTACATCGGTTCTTGAAGCGCCTGACATTGCATCCTGTCCTTCGTCGAGCTCCGTTGCTCGCTATTTTCCTCGAATCGCCAGACTGGAATGCGCACATGCGACTGCACACTACCCGCACCTCGACGGGCAACTCGGATGGTAGCGGAACAGGGATTTTTGACAACTTCACTGACACGTTTGTAAATGCATTCACAAAGGTTCACAAGCCAGACCGCCGATTCATCGAGGTCAAGGAGAAGGCGGACAAGCTGGATGAGGATCTCAACCATGTTGAGAAGATTGTCGCCCGGGTAGCGCGTCGGGAGAGCGACCTCGAGACAGACTACAACGATCTTGCAACGCAATTCCGGAAACTTGTGCCCCTCGAGCCGGATGTCGAGGTCCCGCTACAGATCTTCGCGGCATCGGTGGAGGAGACCGCACGGGGGTTCAAAACGATCAAAGATCACACGGATCAGAACTACCTGGGCTCTCTACGGGATATGGAAGCGTATATTGTCTCTCTCAAAGCCCTCCTCAAGACCCGTGAGCAGAAACAGCTCGACTTTGAAGCGCTGGTCGATTATCGCAACAAAGCGGTGGCTGAGCGGGACTCGCTTGCCGCCAACCCATCTTCCTACTACGCCTCTAACCCTCTAACGTCATCGCCTGCCTCATTCATCCGCTCCAAGATGGAAGACATGCGCGGGGTCGACCACGAACAGTCGCGTCGGGAGCGCGTCCGGAAGCTGGAGCTGCGCATCGACGAGCTCACTCGGGAGGTGGAATCGGCCAAGACCACATCAGAGATGTTCGACGAGGAGGTTGTCCGCGAAGTAGCCGACTTTGAACGGATAAAGGCTGTCGAGTTCCGAGATACGCTGGGGTCTCTTGCTGAAAAGCATATCGACTTTTTCCAGGGCGTGATTAATACGTGGGAGAGATTCGTTGCTGAAATGGAAGGTGACCTTGATAATGATCCCGAGACGTCAGAACGTGGTCACGGGGAGGAAGTGGCAGCTTAGAGCAAAGGGGAACTGTAAGGGTACTGGACAGGTCGTTCATTACTTTGTTTACTTCGTTTTCTTTACAAGGCAGCGATTCTTGTTACTTAGTAATCACCGGACGGCGTACTTCTTGTCTGTTCCGTGACAGCTCATGCGGGTGTATAGTTTGGTAGTTATCAGTTAGTCCCCATGCCGTACCCTCAAATCAATACATACACATCCAGGTCAGTTCCTGCACGCCGGGTAGGACTCTATATATCGTGAGGCCAGACACACACCAATCTACCAGTCTCTCTTCGACTGAACCTCGGCGCATTCAAAGTCAATCGGACTCGGATCGCCCTGCGGATCTAAAATAGCTGGATCCAAAGCCCTCGTCGTGCGTCTTCGGGCTCGCTCCTGCAACAATGTCAGTCGCATTGCTCCTCCTTGATCAACCACAACCACACACCTCTCGGAATACCTGATTCGGCGTCTTCTCTTTCGCTTTTTCGCCCACCGTTAACTGGAGATAGATCTCATGGTCGTATCCCACGGCATTGGAGTTTCCCGCATGGGACTTGGAATGCGCGCCTGCAAAGTTGGCGCTGAGATGGAGGGTGGATGGTGTTGGGGCTGTGGCCGTAGTGCTTGATTTGGAGGTGGCAGTCGATGTTGACGTTGATGTAGATGCCATTTGTTGACGACGGAGGTGTAGTGTGTGGTGGCACTACCCCTCTACTGGTGATCTTGATCTCAAGGCTAACTGAGCAGAAATACGAAGATGCTAGGAGCAAAGAAGCGAATCAACAGGCATAATTGAGTTAGTCAATCGAGGCGTTATAGTTTAACGGAGATCATCTGCCAGTTACAGTAGTCGTTCACGAGATATCGGCACAATATATCTCTCGTGATGGACCTCGTCTCAGCCGCCTTCTACAAGTACTTCCCGGTCAACAAGGGAAATGGTATTACAGTGCGTTCGCAATGCGGATCATGCATCTCAGTGGCAATGGGACAGCGTTTCAGTGCTTATTGTGGCATCGGACCAGACTCTGTAACGATCATTCAGCTGCAGTAGGGTTCGAATGAAGGAAGTTGTACGGCTTAGTCCGAAAGGAGACTCGTCGTGGTGGCGGAGTTGCAGTCTGCCGCAGCACCGCGTCCTGCTTCGGGTGTGGCAGTGAATTGATGAAGAAATGATAGGACGGTTAGAGATCATGTCTGGTTACATTGATGCTTATTCGTTGGGAGCTGGTCCCTCGGGGCCGACTAAGGTGATCTCCATAGGCGGTTGTATTCTGGGACGTCCGGATTGAGCATCCAGCATTGGACAGGAGATGACTGCAAGACAATTGATATGGTGTTAATGCAGCTGTGTGACAGAGCTATACCTCTCTATCAGCCAGCATTTGGCCGTGAAGAATAATATGCTTGATGGCATGATGCTCATCATGTTATGCTAATAATACCGGACAGTGTTTGTTGCGTTTGCATCTCCGTCAACCGGCTCAGCGCCATCACCGAAACGAGATGATCTGATCGACTTTCAAATTGTACTCCGTACGCTTACGCTCATCATGCGCCCTCTTTCTCGGTCGGCCCTTCGGCCCTATATCTGTCCCTCTTGTCGATCGGGGACAGTCACACGCAGGAGATTCGCAACTCAACCCTCCTCTGTACCTGAGATCTACGATGTAGTTTGTGTCGGAGGTGGTCCTGCGGGCCTGGGGCTGTTGGCCGCTCTCAGTATGGCATCCTTCTTCGCCCTCGATTCGCGCAATTGAGTTAGTATTCGGCGACTTGGCGATACTAACCTCATACAGGAGCTTCTCCAGCCACTTCAAAACTCAAGGTGGCTCTTATTGAGACACAGGATCTAAGCAAAGTCCGCTCGTGGAAGCTCGAACCGCACCAGTTCTCCAACCGAGTCAGCAGTCTGACACCATCATCTGTGTCGTTCCTCCAGAGAATTGGTGCGTGGGATCATGTCGATACGAGTCGTGCTCAAGAGTACCAGGAGATGCAGGTATGGGACGGAGAGACAGGATCGCGCATATCATTCGACTGGTCCATGGAAACATCTCCCTTTGAGGATCTCCCCACTATAGCGACGATGACGGAGAATGCGAACCTCGTCCGCGGACTGGTATCACGTATTGAAGCATCAGGCGAAGAGAACCTGTCGATCTTCTCAAACACAACGGTTTCGTCGATAGAGAATGGCGTTGACTACTCCAGTGGGCCTAATCTGTCGGCTTGGCCGGTTCTGTCACTCTCTCCTACTGGACCCGCGGGACAATCCGAGGCGCCGTCGCGCATCGCTGCCAGGCTCTTGGTCGGTGCCGACGGTATTAACAGCCCCGTTCGTCGGTTTGCCGGCATCACGACGGATGGGTGGGACTACGATAGGCATGGCGTAGTAGCCACCCTGTCTCTGTCGGATCCAGTTTCGCCTACATTTCCCATCGGCACCAGAACCGCCTACCAGCGTTTCCTGCCCTCCCTAGGGGGTCCCATTGCTCTGCTCCCTCTTCCCAACAACACCGCCACTCTAGTGTGGTCCACCTCGGTTGAAAATGCAGCCTACCTCAAGTCTCTGTCACCTAGAGCTTTCATCGCCATGGTGAACGCTGCCTTCCGTCTTTCCATGGCCGATCTCAAGTACATGATAACCATGGAACGCCCAGCAAACTCAATCGCAGATGCCGAGAACCCCCACGAAGACGAACTCACATGGCGCCTGCAACATACCCCTCAGCCATCCCACATTCCGCCTATGGTCAACGGAGTACAAGAAGGCAGCGTGGCCTCCTTCCCGCTGCGCTTTCGCCACGCGTCGACCTACATCTCGCCCCGAGTAGCTCTGGTTGGTGACGCGGCCCACGTCATCCACCCGCTGGCCGGACAGGGTCTCAACCTCGGTCTCGGGGACGTGGCCTCCCTCTCCAAGACGATCGAGTACGCCGTCAACCACGGGATGGACGTCGGCGATATCCTGACTCTGGAACGGTATACAGCAGAGCGATACGCCACTAACGCCAAGATCGGCGCTGCTTGCGATGTCCTGCACAAGCTGTATAATGTTCCTGGCCATGGGCCGGTTACGTGGGCTCGGAGTTTCGGTCTCGATGTCATTGACCGCTTACCGTTTGTCAAGAATTTCTTGATGAAAAATGCGCAGGGCTGAGACTGCCTCGGCCTTAGCATCCCCACGCCTCTCCCTCTCACTTCTATTATCCATTGTTGTTCGTCTGTATGTTAGATTTTTGACAGAGACAGAATCCTTTAGCTTACGATACTCCACATGTACACTATGAGGGTTGGGAACGCAAATACACGGAACAAGAAAATGAAATATTAATAAACTTTTGCATGTCATGCTCCAAATTCGACTGCGATCTAAACCGGGTATTTTGGAATCTCGCAGGTACTTCTCGGTCCTGCTTTCTCGTTTTCTATAGGGTCCTTTTTATGTGAATAGCCTGCTATATGCGACGCATCCCCTGCTTAAACCCCCGCATCCTCCGTCTTCGGAGCTTCAACCTTGACGGCCTCGAGCTGTTGCGTTACCCCAGAAATATCCGCCTTAGCTGACGTCTGGCTCTGTTTCTTGGCCAGTCTGGCCTTGACTTCGTCGGTGAGGGCGGCCAGGTCGACCAGGACACCTTCCTTCTCGGGATGACCTTCCTCGAGACCCAATTCCTTAATACGAACCTGGCCGGCGGCGAGCTCGTCCTCGCCCAGGATGACGGCGAAGGGGACGCCTCCCTGTTCGGCGGCCTTGAATTGTTGGGGCAGCTTGGGCTTGATCTTGTATGAGAATTCAGCCTACATGGGAATGGTCAGCTGTCTTTCTGCTTTTACTGTGTAAGGCAATCGTGGATTGGCTTACCTTGATCCCGGCGTTCCAGAGTTTCTGGCATACATCCATACGTTCCTTGAGCATACCGGTGAAGCCCTTTCCACCAAAGGCCATGACAAAGACATCGACTTCGCTGCTGCGCAGTGCCGCGGTGCTCTTTTCCCGCTCGAGTCTGGCCTTGGTGATGGAGAAGATACGGTCAACTCCGAATGAGACACCAACACAAGGAATCTGAGCCTTGGGCAAGAACATGCCAACGAGGTTGTCATAGCGGCCACCCGCGGCAACACTGCCAACACCTAGTGTGGGGTCGTTTGATCTGTCCTCATCTTCAAGGTTCCCGCTCTTGGACTTGTCCTTCTTTCCGGACTTCTGGAGCTTCTGTGCTTCGGGGGCTGAGGACGAGACGGCGGGCGCAGAACCTTCAGTAACAACCTCGTAAATCACTCCGGTGTAGTAGTCCAGGCCCCGAGCCAGCGACATGTCAAACGAGATCTTGTCGAGACATCCGAAGGCCTCGAGGTAGTCCATGAGCAATCCCATCTCCTCCAGACCAGCCTTAGCCGACGCGTTCGCGATCAAAGACTCGTCCTTCCATAGAGACTCGAGGAGATCCCGAGTGCCCTTCCCAGCCACGTACTTCTCAATCAGGTCGGCTACCTTACCATCCAGTCCCTTCTCCTCGACCATTTCCTTCCGCACATCGGCCCAGGACATTTTATCCAACTTGTCTACGGCGCTGGAGATAGGACGGATCTTCTCTGGTGGCACACCGCAGACTTCGAAAACACCGTCCAGGATCTTCCGGTGGTTGACCTTGATAGTATAACGACCCTGCCATCCAAGCTCTTCAAACACTTCTGTCACGATCCGCAGAATCTCAGCATCGGGAACCATAGGATCAAAAGCACCGGCGATATCAAAATCGCATTGGTAGAACTCGCGCATGCGGCCCTTGCTCACAGCAGGCTGATCACGGCGATAGACCTTGGCAATGTGGTAGCGCTTGATGCTGCGCACGTCGGGGTTCATGGCGAGCCAGCGGGCAAAGGGGACGGTCAGATCGTAGCGGAGGGAGCAGATCTCGCCGCCCTGATCCTGAAGATCGTAGATAAGCTTCGAATCCTCGCCATATTTTCCCGCCAGGATCTCACGCAGCTCGAAGACGGGTGTGTCGAGCGCCGTGCCGCCGTGCCGCTTGAAGACGTCGGCGATGGTCGAGAAGATCCGGTCGCGGAGGAGTGCATCGGACCCGGACCAGTCCTTGGTGCCCTTGGGCGTCTTGAGGTTGAAGGAATTCTTGTTATCCTTGGGCATCGTGTCTGCCAGGCGCGAAGATCTGAGGGTGAGGGAAGAAGAGTGGCGGTAGTGGGGGATGGTGGGGTCGCTGGAGGAGAGAGTGAGGGTTGTTGGGCGGACGGCCGCTGCGCTGGGAAGGGCCCGACGGACAGGTACAACGACAATGGGATCAACAATTGCTTGTCGTGCAAAGCGCAAAAAGCCCGATTGAAAGGTGAGCTTCATCCAAGGGATTCAAATGGTGAAGCAGAGCCGGCTGGTAGACGATAAATCGATGAGCCTCTATTTATCTCTGGCCAATCTGATGACCTGATGTTGTTTCTGACTCAGTTCCTCCTACTTTTTCTGAAGAGTTGCTTGAAAGAGCAAGTTTCTCCGTGTCCGGCCCTCAAACAGGGATTCAGGGCTTCCGCTTAGGGCAAGTCACGTGTGGCTCTGTCACTCTCCGATGTACCTCTGTAAGACTTGCTACTGGGGAAGGGACACTGCTCTATTATCGTTCTATGAAGAGCTTATTCAAGACAAGATGAGTACCGAGGGAAGCTTTGGGCACTCAGCAACCCGAGCGAAAAGACTCCGTTATATGCAAGCCGAACCCAGTTAACCCAGTAATCAAGATCGACAAATGCAGTGTACACTGCGCAGTGATGAACCAACACAAGGAGAGCTTAGGTTCTCGACAGGCTCTACTCAATCTCGACTGAGCGCTTACTTAGTCGCCCAAGAAAATCCAGTTACTTCGCTCCAGGAGCCCTTCTGATAACCTATATTTACCAGCGGTGTACATCCTGAAGGTATAGTATGCTTTTGAAGCCCTCCCTGCCAGAGCACTGGGGTAAATCCCGACTGACAGGCATCATGGAACAGGAAAATACAGAAGCATCACAGATAGTCCAATTCCACAACCCAGGTACATGTTCTGAAGGTTTGAGACTACCCCATAGTTTCCGTAAATCGAGCTTCAAGGAAGTGGGGTAGATGTCATCCGTACGATCGTCGATCTACATGTCCTTGACGTGAGACATGTCAAAGTCCTTGACGGAGCTGCTTATTATAATCCAAGTGGCATTGTTCATGTTGTGTGAAAATACACCATAAGCACAGTTATCTGCTGCAAGTTTAGCCGGTCGCACAATCAAGAATGATTCTGGGCAATTAAAAAAGAGTATCATCCTGACGGCCTAGCCTACTCTGTACTTGCTGTTGAATTCGCAATATTATCTCTATGACTAAAGTACCAGGCTGAACATATGGACCAAGTTCAGGACCAGTCTTGAAATGCATACCGAGATCTTCCCTGTACCAGTAAATCCAAGAACAATGAGGTATTTACGCCCCCACACTATGTATACTATGATTGGCTCAAAGCCTAACCCCACGCGAGGGGGTGGCACATGGCCCAGAAAACCAAATGCAAGCCAGCATTTTCATTCGTCCTCTGCTATGAGCCCTTCCCCAGGTCCCATTGGATGTCACTGCGGATGTTGGTCCTTGGGCCCCAGTACGTAGGACTCGGCCCCTGGTCGGGAATTCTGACTGTTTCTAGATTTAACCAGCCGCTGCCAACCTGCCACTCAAGAAGCAAGTTATGGCTGGCTCGCGACACTCAACAGCGGGTTGGTCGCTCTTATTCTTTTAAGAATGCTCAAGGTAATGGGTACAATTATTATTCCAGGGTGTTTTCTAGAACTAGCTTCAAAGTACCTAACAACTTTGCAGCGTAGTTACCTTAAGACTAGATTCAGCCTATTCAGATACCTTTTGAGTTTCGTACCGCAGCAAAACATACAGCATTGTGCATTTCATGTATTGCCTAGTATCATAGAACAGTTAAAGTACGGGTTATCGAACAATGTGGGGTTGATTAAATTTGACGATTGGTTTAGTGCATAACCGGAATTGTCTTATCATCCTTGTGTTTCCACGTGGTTCGGTAGCTGGATTACCTTGATACATACGATACAGTACCTTACGTCCTCTCCCTCATTTTTCGAGGGTCGAGACAGATTCAGTCCATATGTGGGGTAAAATGTTCCAAGGCGACTATTTGAGCAGTAATTCAACATCTCAACAATAATAATAGGACGAAGTCTATCGAATTATGGCCTTAAGTCTCAGGCTGTCAGCACCCTATTAGTACGACAAGGAGTGCCAAGAGGGTCACTGAGCTCAGACTGGTAAGGGTTCATGCTGTATTTCACCGCAGCATTACTATTAGCAATCCAAGAACTCAAAGTCAGCGATGCAGGCCTTGATCGCTGATACAGAGTAGAGAATCACGAGTGGTCAGACTCCGAAGTCCAAGCGGAAGATGATCCGACCCTGAGAGATTGACTTACATATCTGTGTCAATGGAGGATCACTTGTCCTAAGCCCCCAGGAACTCGGTCCGCTGACTGTGCGACCGTAACACAAGGTAAGGCCAGCTAAGCCATTGCCAATGGGCTGGCATCAAATCAGAATATCTTGTCTAGCGAAGACCAGGTTTGAAGGTGGCGTTTCAAGATACAGTGACATGTACGCCATGGCATCGGACTCTGGTCTCTGCTATTCTTAGTGATATATTCGAGGTCAGACTGGTTCTCAAGAGTGATGTAGTCACTTCATGTACATCTCCATGTAGGTACGCTTGGCTTGAATTTATCCGATTCTCCTGTATCAATCATTTCAGGTTGTACTCTGCAGATGAACATCCAAGGCAGCAGTTCGGACACAGTGGGTCGACTGACTCGGAGATTCCATAGCATTACAGTGGGTTCCTTGATCCTTGGTGATTGATCCTAAGGAACCTATCGACTTATGTCCAGTTTTCCACATAACTATTGAATGGTTAGAATAATCTGATGGCAATTAAAGTAGTATCGAAGGTACCTCTCCAATCTGTAAGAAAGGCAGAAGGATACCTTACAGCTTCGGGTAACCCACTTAGTTACAGATACCTACCCGTCCGTACCTTACTGTCACTGGTATTGTGATAACATACTCCGTCCCATGGAGGGCATGGAGGTATTGACAAGAGTTCTCTCCATGATGACAGTCTCTTTGGGTATACCCTGATCGGATCATATTGTATGGAAAAGGAACATTCAAAATTTAGAATAATGACTCTTGTACATAAAGATAACAGTTTTATGATTTTGCGGACTCTAGAGAACCATACTTACCATGTAGACACAGAGAAACGTCTGACTCCAGCCCACCAACGACGAGAGCATCCACTGGCCCAAAACGGTTCATTCGCCCCCCAAAACTCGCTCAGACCCGCCGTTTACTCTCTCCGTCATAACTAAACGACTAGCAGTGGGCTAACTAGCCGTCTAGTATGTCTCCCAGTCCGGAGATTAATCATTGTTCGGTCTTATTAACTCCCGTTTGTATGGAGAAACGAAGGTAGGTCAGTGCTTCGTCGACGTCTTCTCGGTGCTAGCCTCGTCTGCTCTCAGATAACCGCCTGCCCACTCGTTCTCTCTACCTCTCCCATCCTCCTATCCACTCTCTGATTTCTGTACTCATCTCCTTCCCAACGAGGTCTTGCTGTCAACCTGTCGCCTCAATTCGTTTTTCTCACTCTCCACAACCTTCGTGGAAGCCACTCTCAATCGCTGTATTCCTCTCAACATATGGGGTAGTCCCGCCTCTCTCTTCCGCTACCGTTCAACGACGATCCGCCGCAATCCTCTCTCTCTCTCTCTCTCTTCCCCCCTCGAATTTCCACTCCTTTTTCCCTTCTCCAGGTTGTGAGTTCTTTGAACTTATCTGTTGACTGCAAGTCTCTGGAATTCCCCCATATCTCCTGCTTCTTCTTTGGTCGCCAACTGTTTCTTGTTCGGTCACTACCCGCTTATTCTACCGCATCCTCATCCCTCGCGCGTTCCCTGCGACGAACTCCGCACACGTCCAGCATTGCTGGCATCAGCTTCCTTTCCAGCTGAAGGCACCAGATGAAGCCAGATACTGCGAATAGAGATACTTTGTGACAAGCATGGGGTCGTTCCTGAGGAGTTTCCGTAATAATGGGGTATGTCCTTTCATCTGTTTCTGTTCCTACTTGTCTGGTTTTCTAGGCCGGATGGCTTCCCTTTTGCCATACTGGCGCTATGTCTGTCTTTTTGTCAGCTTTAAGGAAGCAAGAGAAAGACACTCTATCTTTATCTTCATTGTTTCTTCATCCTTGGCGTTTTGGTCATTGCTGATTTGTCACCTTATGCCTAGGGATCTACTGCGCCTTCGCTCGGAGCGGTTCCCGCAAAGAAAGAACCACAACTTCCCCCGATGACGCCTCTAGAAAAGAGACTGCTGGACATGGGCCCAATCAGGGAGGATGGAAGCGACAAGTTCTATGGCATGGAGAATGTAAGTGTACCGTCGTATTGCTGTTCTACTGT
This sequence comes from Aspergillus udagawae, assembly GCF_001078395.1. NCBI lineage: Eukaryota > Fungi > Ascomycota > Eurotiomycetes > Eurotiales > Aspergillaceae > Aspergillus > Aspergillus udagawae. Next base: position 744,934 of record NW_025091268.1, read on the forward strand.
GCGCTCAGTTCTCAGTTTGCTGACATTTCCTCCTGCTTTAGTATGGAAATACCTGGTAAGTCATCTCGCGCATTAAGATCGAGTCGCCCTAGAAGGATAAGAAAGACTATGGAAAGAAACACTGCTAAGACTTTTATCTCGACAGCTATTGTAATTCGATACTGCAATGTCTTTATTACTCGGTTCCTTTTCGCGAAGCGGTAATCAACTACCCTACGAGGACGCCGATAGAGAGCTTGGAAGCAGTGTTAGCGAAGAGTCTCCGTTATCCGAACCCGAATGCGCACCTGGAAGCGGAAGCTCAAGCTGAGAAGCAGAAAGCCGCCAATGCTCAACGACCTGGCATGCCGCCAAATCCGCAGCAGAAGCCCGAGGACAAAGACTCGCCGGAATATAAGAAGAAGATGGCACTGCAGACCCTCCCTCTCCTGGAAACACAGAACAACGCCGCGAGCTACGGCATGTCTGAGTCACTCTTTACATCTTTGAAGGACATTTTCGAGTCCGTCGTTGGGAGTCAGTCCCGCATCGGCATTGTTCGTCCGCAACAGTTCTTGGAGGTCCTCAGGCGAGACCACGAAATGTTCCGGACGGCCATGCATCAAGATGCGCATGAATTTCTGAACCTACTGCTCAACGAAGTTGTCGCTAACGTCGAAGCCGAGGCTTCTAAGCAGCCTCTCATGGAGAAAAGCCTTCCTGCGCCAGAGACTGCTGACTCCGGGGATCAATCATCTAGTTCCGGGTCGAAAACCCCCAATACTACTCGTTGGGTTCACGAACTATTCGAGGGACTCTTGACATCGGAAACGCAGTGTCTTACATGCGAAAAGGTGTCTCAGCGTGACGAAGTATTTTTAGACCTTTCCGTGGATTTGGAGCAACATTCATCGGTTACATCTTGCTTGAGGAAATTTTCCGCGGAGGAGATGCTCTGCGAACGAAACAAATTTCACTGTGACAACTGCGGTGGTCTTCAAGAGGCTGAAAAGAGGATGAAAATTAAACGCTTGCCGCGCATCCTAGCATTGCACCTGAAACGGTTCAAATACACCGAGGACCTTCAAAGACTTCAGAAACTGTTTCATAGAGTTGTTTATCCATACCATCTCCGTTTGTTCAATACAACCGATGATGCCGAAGATCCCGATCGCCTCTATGAGCTGTATGCGGTTGTGGTACATATTGGTGGCGGGCCTTATCACGGACACTATGTTGCAATCATCAAGACTGAAGATCGAGGATGGCTCCTTTTCGACGACGAGATGGTTGAGCCGGTGGACAAGAACTATGTCAAAAACTTTTTTGGCGATAAGCCCGGTCTAGCATGTGCTTACGTTCTTTTCTACCAAGAGACCACCCTTGAGGCTGTCTTGAAGGAACAGGAACAAGAAAATATGGACTCGAACCTGGCCGCTACCGACCCAAATGACACTATCTTGAAACAGAATGGGTTCCCTCAGTCGCCTTTGGCCCACGTTCACAGCGCTTCTCAGATCCCTTCTCATGAAGACAACCTCCAATCGAACGGCCTCAGGCGAGCCCCTACCGCGCCTCAACTTTCTACTCACCACGAGCATGGGGATCCCGAGAGCACTCCTTTCAGTCCGCTTTCTCCGATCCCTCAAGTTCCTCCCATTCCCGAGAAGGTAGCCACAGCCGCAATCCCACCAAAGAATGATGCGCAGGCCAAGAAGGAACGAGCCCGGGAAGAAAAGGAACGAAAGGCGGCTGAGAAGGAAAGAGAAAAGGCTGAAAAGTTGCGCCGCAAGGAACAGGAAGCAAAATTGAAGGAAAACCAACGCCGTGAGGAGGCCGAGCTAAAGGCTGCTCTAGAAATGAGCAAAGCGTCCAAGGCCGAGGAGGACCGTCGCCTTAGCCCTGAAAACGGGAAGGAGAAACAAGGTGGTGGTCTGAGCCGACTGAAACGGGGCAGCAAAAGCTTGAGCCACAGACTCGGCAAAGACAAAGAGACGCGGAGTGTGTCGTCGGATCTACCACCTGTGCCTATCCCCGAGCATCCAACCCTTTCGCGAAGTGGGCCGACATCCGAGCAACAACAGCAACAACAGCAACAACAACAATCGCCTCCAAATCACGACCAGCCCTTAAATTCACCCCAGCTCGGCAAGCCTACGATAAAAGAGGATGAGCAAGTGAACCACAAAGACTCCAAACATGAACGTACCGGTCATGGAAAGTGGAGAAGTTTCAGCCTCAGAAAGAAGTCGTTCAGCATTCTCTCATAGCGGCCATTATCTCGAAGGTCGACATTGACATTTCAACGGACTTGCATAGTTTTGCACATAATACCCGGATGGTTACCGTACATATTTTTGCTTGATGTATCATCATATTTTCCCCTTCGGTACCGGTATCTATGATCTGCGGCGAGATGACACCTACGGCACAGTTTGCTGTCAAAGTAGCTGCGATTTCAGAGGCCGATCTTGTCTTATTTTTCTTTCCTTCGATGATCTCTTTACATTTCACGCATCTATGTGTCTATCTGCTTTTCCATATGGTCGATGTTGTGATACCCATGCCCGGGTCACACAGTGGCGTACATGGGGCGTTCAGCGGACTCTTTTTACTCTTTTCAGGTGGCACGGGAACGGTGTACAGGTAACATGTACTTCATGGTCATGAGAATATTCATACGGCTTTCGAAAAGTCAGTGTTCTCTTGGGACATGTGGGTTGTGGATCTACAAGGTGAATATTGTCTTCTAAGTCCGGCAGGTACTTTGTTATAGGACCTGTCTTTTTTTTATTGCCATAGAACAGTCGAGATTTATCTGTTGCGGTTTTTAAGAGATCTATGTAGCAATTTAAAGTGAGTAGATGCATCTACGATTGAGAACATCAATGATGAATATACAATTGTCGCATGAATCTAGGAAGGAGTAACTAAAGGACAACTTGCTGGGAATCAATCATATCATCTGTCATTCATACAATTTGTGACTCGAGATCTCGTGGTCGAACAATCACTGACGAGGTATCCTTTTTCTCAACTTCGTTCAGCGCATAGCTCACTCATCTTATACGGTAAGCTCCAGCTTTTTGTACCCATTTCACCGCGTAGAGACAGGCCGATCATGCGTGTGAAGAACCCGTGATTTGAAGAACCAGTGAGACGAGACTATTATCCGAGTATTTCTATAAGGTGAAAACAAGGTTATGCAAGCGCAACATTCACCCAAGAATTAGCTCGTAGATGATTATCGTTGTATTGATCACGATTAGGGGTACTGCAACCAAATCGATAACGGTCAGCTCAGCCTCATATAGCCCGACTCCCGGTCGAAAGAAGAAACAAAACAGGCAGGAGGGAACGGCAGAATCGGAGTGGCTTACTTCGCATCACGGTCCGGACACTAGCGATCAGATTCACGGATTTGGCCTTGACACTTGTGCTGTCGTATGCCGCGCCGAAGGCAGGGTCTGTCTGTGTGCGGCCCCATCCAACTACGGCAGTTGGTTAGTCTCAGTATCGGTATTGTATTGGTGAGGCTTTGGAAAGCGCGTAGAAATAAAGAGTAGAGGACGGGATAGAGGAAGGGAGATAGCGTACTTCTTGCCAGGAATCGGTCTTCAGAGAGGATGGCTACGGCGTTGATTAATAGACAGCATACTGCGCTGGTGTTAGTTGACTGTGGCTGTATGGGATAAGAGCCTGTGCGTACCGTAGACGAGCCTTCCGAGGCCGAAGAGGAACATCTTTGCGACTGTTCTATACGCTTGCGCGTGGTGAGAGGGAGAGTGTGGAAGGTCGGAGTCGGACTGTGATGATACAGGTCGAGGCGGAGATGACTTGGCTCGGCGGTCGATGTTCGCTGACGTGTGGGGAAGAAGGGGAGCTCTGCTGGAATGCCTTCACTTGGCCTTGAGGTAACGGGGTTTATGTCTAACCTTCTTGCTGCTGCACAATGGGGAGTAATGTTGGTAGGAATGATCCAATTGCTATGCTCGATATGCAACTCACTAATTGCTGATGATCTCGTTTAGTGTTTCTGTTGTTGATCGTGTCGCTTCCGGTCCTTGTTTGTCTCCACCTGCTCGTTGCTCCCTACACCAAGGTGGAGGAGTCGTTCCATATACAGGCTGTGCATGATATTCTGAAATATGGCATTCCTACGAGTGATGTCTCTGGTATCCTAGCACATTATGATCATTCCACGTTTCCAGGAGCGGTGCCTCGAACCTTTGTCGGAGCTGTTGTTTTGTCTGGGCTGTCGCAGCCGTTCATCTGGTTGAATGAGAATATTGATAAGCAAACACTCGGTACGCGCGCCCTAGCTTGCGCTTTGATTAGCGAGTCTAGCAGCTGATGTTATCCTCATATAGCGCGAAGTATCCTAGGCCTGTTCAATGCTGTGTCGCTGATATTGTTCGCGCTCGGTGTACGGCGAGCATTCGGAAAGACTACGGCCGTTTGGTATCTGCTGTTCCAAGCGAGCCAGTTCCATATCATCTACTATGCCTCGAGGACTCTCTCCAACATGTTCGCCTTTGGCATTACTACATTGGCAATGCGAGCTCTTCTCCCGGAACCTGTAGCTCCCGATGTCTACAGAAAGAGATGCCGAGTGGCGTTGTTCCTGTTGACGATCGCTGGCATCATTTTCCGATCCGAGTTGGCCCTATTTTTGGCTGCGCATACACTGTTTCTCTTTGGTACTGGTTGTATCCGAATCGTCCAGGAGATCATCCCGGCCGGAGCTCTGGGCCTTGTGGTTGGACTGGCCATCACCGTGCTGGTGGATTCGTTCTTCTGGCAGCAGTTCCCGTTGTGGCCAGAGCTCGCTGCCTTCAAGTTCAATGTCATCGCAGGGCAAGCCTCCGCATGGGGAACGCACCCGTGGCACTTTTATTTCAGTAGCGCCATCCCGCGCCTGCTGCTGAACCCCTTGACCTATCTACTCGCTCTCCCCTTCGCCCTCACGCATCCATCCACCCGCTCTTCCGCAGCGTACATCATCATCCCATCCCTTGTCTTTGTTGCCATCTACAGCGCTCAACCGCACAAGGAATGGCGTTTCATCGCATACACAATCCCACCCCTAACTGCCGCCGCTGCCCAAGGCGCTTCCTACATCTGGACGCACCGCACAAAATCCATCATCTACCGTCTGCTCTCCCTCGCGCTAATAGCCTCAACTGCCGCTTCATTCTTCCTCTCAAACTTTGTCCTCCTGCCCGCCTCATCGGCAAACTATCCTGGCGCTCGCGCCCTCAACACCCTCCACAACCGCGCCAACAACACCAAACCCGTCATCAACGTCTACCTCGGCAACCTCGCCTGCCAGACAGGCGTCACCAGATTCCTGGAGATGCCCCTTCCCCAAAACAGCGAGCTGACCGCCCTCGAGAGCGCGGGTTCGGGTTCAGTCTGGCGATACGACAAGACAGAAGATGAGACCGCCAAGGCTTTCCCTCCCTTCTGGAAACGGTTCGACTACGTGCTCATTGAGCCGAGTGAAGAGAAGAAAGTCCGGACTGCATCGGGCCGGCCTCAAAGCTGGGAGGAGGTCGAGACGATCCATGGATTCGCAGGGCTGAGTGTCCTGCGTCCTGGCGATGGAGCCACTGGGCAGCTGGAGGAGCGGGTTTTCGGCCTCATGCTTGGTCCCGAGGGTGCTCAGTACTGGGCGATGGTTAGGGATTATGCTCGGAAACATGTCACGCGTGGCTGGTGGGCGGAGTTGAGGATGGAGCCTAAGATCAAGATCCTGCGTCGGATTAGGTGATATTGGTTATTGGCAGTGTATGTTTGTTTTCTATCTTGTTGGGTAGGCTATATGAACCAAAGAGCCAAAAAGTTACACCAGAATCAAGTAATTGGATATCACTGCATGCGTAAGTCACACCAGCGATAAGTCAGCGTTCTTACTACCGTTATTACAAGTGTTTTAAAAGCAGGCCTGGGTATAGTGTTGGTTTCTCTCTTCAATCCTCATGGCTTTCCAGCCGTTCCAGTCTCTTTTCCAGGTCGCGGACCCATGGCTCGACTAACTCAATGTTGCTCTTCATTGCTGCCTCACTCTGGCCCATCTTCGCCTCGACCACCTTCAACCCTTCACGCCATTGCTCGATCTCCCGCGTCATCTCCGCATGTCTCTTCTCGAGCTCATTGAGTGAATCCGCTGCCTGCGCGGCCCCCGCGTGGATGGCACGGAGGGAACGTAACCGCTCGAGCACGCTGGGTAGAATAGGATGAAGGGACTGGATAGTAGGGAGGGTAGCGTAGAGGGCTTGGATCTTCGTGGCTTGTTCGTCGCGCTGAGTAGCTGCTTGGTCGATTTCGGTGGCCGACGAGGATGACGCCGACATGTCGGAGGTGTGCTCTATCGTGGCGGTCGCGATGCGGGCGTTCTGAGCGGCTTTGGCGGCGTCGACCGCGCGTTTCCGCGCCGAAGCCAGTGCCTCCGTGTCCGCGGTTAGTCTTCGGACACGGCTTGATAGGGCCTCGAGGTGGGTGGTTGTGAATGTTGTCGATGGTGGAGCGGACCCAGTAGTTGGTACGGCTGATGCGGGGGTTGGACCGACAAGGATATTTGTAAGTGTGCTTAGTCGGGAAGTGAGGTGGTCCAGGGCCGGTAGGACGGGCTGAAGTGCCGGCTCCGAGATGCCGTCAGAAACAAAAGGATTGGAGGAGCTGGAGATGCCCACGGCGGCTTCAATCAATGCTAACCGGCCGTCAAAGGCTGCAGCATGTGCCAGAACGCCAGCGGACGACGGAGTCCCTGCATCGTCTGTCGCAATCGTCTCGTCAGTTCCGTTCGATTCGCCTGCAGCACCTCGGGGAGAAGTCGACACGAGCTTCTGGGACAGCACTGTAGCAGCGGAGTGCGGTCCTGACGCATTTCGAGAAGATCCATGAAGGTTGTCCAGCGCCCGGCTCAGTTCCAGCACACCGTCGTCGAGCGCTTCGACAGGTTCCTCGGTGGATTTCACTATTGTTTGTCGTGAGGCCATCTCATCCTTCAATTCCTCAACTTCCCTACGCAGACGAGCCAGCTTCCTCTCGACGCTCTCTTCCTCTGTGTCGCTGGTATCACCCACTTCCTCTATCCCATCAGGACCTCTCCGTCGTCGACGGCTTTTGCTTCTGTATGCCTTTCGTTTGAGAGCAATGCTATCGGAGAAGTTGACATCGCGGGCGTCTACAGTAGCCCCCAGGAAATGAGCACGCGCGTCGTCCACATCGACTCCTTGTCGGTCAATGTCGGAGTTTGAGCCGGCGTCATCATCCGCGTCGGAGGCGGTGCGAATCGTTGCAGTCTTCAAGTTTTTGTACGTTAGATTATTAAGTCATGGGAGTATAACCTTGCGTTAAATTGGCGGGAAACTAACGGGAAGTGTGGATGCATCATCGGTCAGGTCTGGGGTTTCATAGATATCGGGAGCTGGATCCTAACGCGACACGCATTGTTAATTGAGGCCCAAGGACGTTGACACGAGTGGGGCGAGACTCGGCAACTTACTAGGTCAGGAAGACCGGCATATTTCTTGTTAAATGACATGCCGCAAGCATGCAATGGCAATCTGCCTATTGTACAAATTTGAATAGACGATGATGTTATTGTTGTTAACCCTGAGTTTAGTTTGCGTGTATATTTACTCCGGCTTTCGATACCTCCGCCTTGGCACGTGAAAGGGGTATCCACCCCTTGCGGCCTGAACTATCAGGTACCATCCATAACAACTCCCCACCTTTTATTGATTCCACATTTTCATATGATAGTGGTTACTGCGTCATACCAAACACTAGAGGGGTAGACGGAACATTTGCGTCAGGCATGAGATCTGAGATGGACTATATTTTGCTATAGAACTTGACTTAGGCTAAAGCTGCTGTACTCTCAATACACGCATCAAATATCAACAAATAGTAATTCAGATACTACCTTATGTAGTCGCAATGAGTCTAACAGTAACAAACCCCGGCCGCTGTCACTGGATCAGTGAGATGACAGGGTTATGCCAACAGTTTGTGCAGTCTGCGCCAGTAATAATCATGATCAAGACAGATCGTGCAGTAGTATGGACTTCAGTCTTGCACGTGTCAGCCTCGGTGATGAGTGGGGGAAGCAACGAGACGGGAAGGGTTCCTTTACGGGGAGTTGTGGAGAGGAATGCCCAGACAGGCACATGAAAGTCATTGTGACCACTTCCCCCGGACGCCCTTATTTTAATCCCATTCCTCTCCCTCTTTCAAGTGTCAAAAGACATCATTTTTCCCTTCCCTCCATATCTGCAATCGCTTCGAATCCATCCCTATCCTATCATCTGTCATTTACTACCCCTCATCATCCATCATGGCCGCCCCCGCAGACGTCACTATCAAGAACCTCACTGGAGAGTGGACGATGGTATGGGATGGTTGCGCTCAAGTTCTATTTCGCATCTTGCTGACCACAGATGATCCACCTAGGAGAAAAACATCTCGGACCCCTCCGATCCTATTCTCACATTTGTATGTCATGAAACCATATTCCCTGGTCTCTTGAGCTTAATTGCATAACCTATTTCTGATCGATTCATTGTCATTCCATGCTTACTGGTATCCTCGTTTAGCAAGGTGTTGGCTGGGTCACTCGCAAAGCTATCTCATTGGCCACTGTCACCCTAATTATCAAGGAGTATTCCGACTCGCAAGATGCGAAGCTCATGCACGTCGATATCGATCAGGTCCTGACAGGGGGGCTCAAGGGCACTAGCGAGAAGCGCCAAACCGATTGGGTAGAGCGCGAGCACACCGACCACATTTTTGGCAAGCTCATGGGACGGTCGCGGCTGATCCGCGGCTCCAAGGGCGATGATGGCAAAGTCCGCCCTGCCGTCGATATCAACACCAAGATCGATGACCCCAAAGTGAAGCAGTTCCTGCGGGGCGAGATCCTCATAGATGGTAGCCCGTGCGAGGGCTTCCTCGTGGACAATGAGGGCGAGGAGTATGGTGAAGGCGAAGGTCTCTTCCTGCAGAGCTTCGTCGTTAACCAGGACGCTGGATACGGCTGGACCGCAGAACAGGTTCGTATACTTTCCTTGGTAAACAATTTGCCGGAGATTGGCGACAGATACTAACCTTCATATAGATCTGGGGCTTTGAGACAATCAACGGACAGCGTTACCACACTCGCCGTGTGGTTGTCGCCAAGGATGGCCAGTTCAAGATGGCTCGTCTTGTTTATACCTATGTCAAGAGGCTGGATGCGTAAACCTTGTCCTCTTTACTAAACCATGTATGATAGCATCATCGAATAGGTATTGACTGTAGACCCTATCCGAGGGTCAGGAGGACTAGTTGTGTTTGCAACTACGAAATGTCACGTTATGGGCAGCGGCCTTTGGTCAAACCCCCAATCCTATTGACCTATTGTTAGTTATAGAATTGACTACGTGTCCACAGTCCCCTGCTCTGTATCCATGTAGTTTTCGCCTGTTGGAGTTCTGTCCAACCGATTTCGTAAGTTGCTTTAAGCCTCGGGGACCTGGCGTACACACCAAAGGCAGGTGACGAAAGAAGGCGGAGCTATCTACGCATAGATAGGGACTAAATAAATTGACCTTTCGTCTCTTGCAGGCTACACATTTGATTTTCCTTCAGCCAACCAAAACTGCCTGAGCGCAGCCTCTTTAAGTATGCAGCGACTAGATGGAGGTATCTGACCTAAGTACCTACCTACTATATATGGTGGGACGATAATCGTGCAGCTGACTTCATTGACACATGATCTCATAAGCCAAAGCTCAGTACAATTTCCCATTTGTCCAGCAACAAGTGATACGTAAGTCTCGGAAGCTAATCGAGAACAAAGGCCCTATGCTCGTGGAACCATGCAGAAAAAGATGTCAATTTATTCCCGAAAGACGCGGAAATCAGAGGCGTGCATGTCATCAAAAGGTATATCGAATATTAGGTTTTGCAATTTTGGTCTTTCCCTGCTATATATTGCTTTTTTTCTTGTTTCTCCAGGCTGTGACGTGCTTTCATGAATGCGTGGGCATCACAACATGGGCCTTAGTGCTAATGGCATCTTCGCTGCGCCACAGGCTGGTCACGGTCTTCTGCTGGGTGTAGAATTGCAGGCCGGGCTTGCCGTAGAAGGTGTTCGCACCGCCACCGGCGATACTCTTCTTGTTGCCGGTGAAGGAGAACATGGGCAGAGGGACGGGGATGGGGACGTTGATGCCGACCTGGCCGGCTTCAATGTCCTTCTGGAAGCGCGAGGCGGTCGAGCCGGAGCAAGTGAAGACGGCGGCTCCGTTACCATACTCGTTCTTGTTGATGAGATCAATGGCGTCGTCCAGAGTGGGGACGTTAAGGCAGACGAGGACGGGGCCGAAAATTTCCTCCTTGTAGCATTTCATGTCGGGGGTCACGTTAGTGATGATAGTTGGGCCGACCTACGCGGGCAATGGGTTAGTGGAGGCGAAACGAAAATGAGTTCGATGAGAGGAATGTTGAGCTTACAAAGTTGCCGTTAGGATACTTCTCAGGCTTGTAGCCCCTGCCGTCCAGAAGGATCGTGGCACCCTCCTGTTCGGCACTGGCAATCAAGTCTTCAATGCGCTTCTTGCTCTCGGGGCTAATGACAGGGCCGACATCGGCACCCTCTTCGAAACCGCCGTTGACGTTGAGGGCCTTGGCTCGCTCTGCCATTTCGGGAAGCCATTCTTTGGTTTCACCGACCATGACGACCGTGCTCAGGGCCATGCACCGTTGTCCAGCAGCACCAAAGGCAGCACCGACGATGGCGTTCAGGGTGTGGTTCTTGTTGCAGTCGGGCAGCACCGCGGCATGGTTCTTCGCACCCAGGTTGGCCTGAACACGCTTGCCATTGGCAGAGCCCCGGGTGTAGATGTATTCACCCGCGCGGTTGCTACCAACGAAGCTGATGGCTTTAATGGCTGGCTCGTCGAGGATGAAGTCAACGGTCTTGGCAGAGCCATGGACGATGTTGATCACACCTGGAGGAAAGCCGGCCTCCCGAGCCAGCTCCGCCAGGATCATAGCAGCTCCGGGGTCCCGCTCCGAAGGCTTCAGGATTATGCAGTTACCAGTAATCGTAGCGATAGGAATGCACCAAAGAGGGATCATTGCGGGGAAATCTGGGGCGGAGCGGTTAGTCATGGAGAAAGGACGGGGTATCCACCAGACAAGCGGTAAAAGGCAAGGGCTTACTGAAAGGGCAAATGGCTGCAACGACTCCCAGGGGCTCCCTGTAGCTTCTAGTCTCCATATCCTTGGCGACTTCCAGGACTTCACCGGTCAATTGGGTGGTGATGCCACAAGCGGTCTCTGCAACTTGAAGACCGCGAAGAACGTCACCCTTGGCGTCGGCAAAGGTCTTACCCTGCTCGAGGGTGATGGACGCTGCGAGACGGTCCCAGTTTGCACGGATGAGGTTGACAAACTTGAACATAATCTGCTGTTTGGCCATAACACTGGTTGCCCGCCAGGCAGGGAACGCCTGTTGAGCGGAGGCAACGGCGGCACGCAGCTCCGCATCGGTGCTCTGAGGCACGCGGGTGACGAGATTGTTGGTAGCGGGATCATACAGGTCAATCCATGTGGTGGCCTTGGAAGACACAAAATTGTTATCAATAAAGTTGGTGGTATCGATGGGGTTGGCGATCTGCGTGTGATCCGTCGGGTATTCGGTGGCGGTCGTAGCCGCGGAAGTGGTTGCGGGGGCGAGCTGCTGCGCAGTGGCGTGTAGTCTGCGGGTAGCAACAAAGGACGATGATGATGCCGGCATTGATGCAGAGGCGCGCTGAGAAGCCAATACTGAAGAAGAAGAGCCTGAGGAAGTCGCCAGCGACCGCGCTGCGGATGAAGCTGCTATCCTGGCGGAAGAGATGGTGGCTACGGCCGTGCGGGGAGAAGCAGCGCGGAGAGCGGGGAGAGAACGAGCAAAGGACCGACTGGCGGCCATGACGATTCAAGAAGGGCGAGGGTGGGTGAGGGTAGGGAAGGGTAGGAGATGGAAAGCGTGCGAAACTGGAGTCTGTGGTTGAATGAAAATCAAAAGGTTACAAGAGAGCTTCGTGGGGGGGATAGAGCAGGATATAAGTGGAAAGTCCAAGGAAGGGAGCAGCTGTTTGTGTTGCACCCGACTCCGGACTCCGCGGTTGTCTGCGATCCTGAGGCACGGCCAGCAGCGCCGAGGTCAACCGAACCCCCTTCGGCGGGGAAAACCAATCATAACGACAGGAATGACTTTCCTGCTTTAACCTTCTCCAAAGGCTATATTCATCGATGGATCTGATCCAACGCAACATGACAATCAACATTGATAAGCTCCGTCAGCGCTTATCTGAGTCTATCTTCTACTATCTATATCCTTCTCGCAGTCTATCTTAATCAGGACAATCTGTCAAGCTTTCTGTACTTAAAATGAGGGTTTGTCCGTATTCCTTGAAGCACGGAAACTATGGCATCTGGACGGCCCACTATGGCTAAGATCCGAAATCTGATGAAATTCGCTATCTCGAATTGAATACTAGTTTACAGAATCCATCGCATCAACCACCCTTTCGGAAGCTGGCAATGGTCTTCTTTTGTTCTCATCTCTCGTCACAGGTGGCCATCTTCCCTCGAGAAGTCTTGCCTTACCTACCATGAACAACCAAGGATATCAGAGTACAACGATAATTTGAACGCTGCAATAAATATAAAATTGGGATCTTCAATGTCTCCTGTTCCATTTTTCAAGCTTTTGTCTTGATGACTTATTGTCCCCCATCTCTTCCCCAAGCATTGGCACATCTACTTTACTGGGCAGACGACCGGGTGTTACGCTTGGTAGCTGCGCCCTTGGCAGTGTCGGCCGCAGAGCTGACAGCTTCGCTGGCCTTCTCCTTGGCGGCGGAGGCGGCCTCCTTGCCCTTCTTAGCGGCGGCGGCAGGGGCGGGGCTGCTGGCTCCAACAGCGCCCACAATGACGAGGATCATGGTCAGAAGGAGAGCTCCCAGACCACCGGCGACCTCAGGAACTTGCTTGACAGCGTTGACGGGGTCTTGCTTGGCAAGACCGATGAAGTAGTCGACCTTCTCACGAACGTATGTCACTGGGGCCTCCTTGAAGCTGACGCTGGGAGTGGCATCCTTCTCCTCGGGCTTGGGCTTGGAGGCTTCCTCCAGAGCAACTTCAACGGGGTGCTTGAGGTCAAACGTCTCCTTGCGGAGCTTCTCAGCATCTTCAATGGAGTGGCCAATGTAGATGTTGTCGAAAAGAATGTCGTTCTGCATGGTCCAGATCTCGAAACCAACCTGCTCACTTGTCAGAATGCAGCAAACAACTGCGAACACAGAATGAAGGTACTTACAGCGCCCATAGGCTCGAAGTTAGAAGGAGTCTTATCCTCGAAGTAGGCGGGGTTGGGGATCTTGCGAGGCATCCAGATGCCCTTGTAGGCGGGGTTGTCAATCAAAGGAGCGGTCCACTTGCCCTTGTAGGCAGGGTTCTTCTTCATGGGAGGAGTCCAGGGGCCACATCCGGAGACTTCGTTGCACTTGGGGTTAGGAACAGTAGGAGGAACCCAGTCACCGTCCTCCTCGTCATCCCAGTCCTCCGGCTTCTCGGCCTCGGGATCAGGAATGCTGGTGGGCTCGTCCTCAAGCCAGTCCTCGGGCATAGTCGCCTCCTCATCCACGATTTCATAAGGAGCTTCCTCATCCCAGTCGTCAGGCTTCTTGGCCTCCGGGTCGGGAATCTTGGCTTCGTCGACCCAATCGGCGGGCTTCTTGTCCTTGGGGTCGTCGATCTCCTTCTCCGGGTTGACCGGGGGGTTGAAGTCCTCAAGCAAGGTACCATTCTTGACAGCCTCGCCGTCAATCAGGATCTGGAAGGATTGATCGGGCTTGACGATCAACGTGTACAACGAGGTGACCTTGGAGGTACGAGCGGCAGGAGGCGCGGTCATGTGCTTCTCCTCGTACTCGCCGGTCTTGGGGTTCTTGTGACGGAAAATGAAGTGAACCTGAAGTATTGTAAGTGATAATTCGTAGAGAACCTTGCCTCGGTAAAAAGGCACTAATTTCATACCTTGTTGGTAGCACCGCACTTGTCGGGACCGAACATGATCACGTACGGAGTAGCGTTGGAGAACTCCTCGGCGTGGAGCTTCTTGTTTTCCTGGAGGAGCTTCATGTAGGCACCACCGCAAACAAGGGAGTCTTTTTGTGGACAGGCATCAGTATATTCCATGCAATTGCCAGGACCTGATATGACCTACTCTGTGGCTTGACTTCATACTGAACAACCAAGGTCTTGCCCTTGTTGTCGATCTTCTTGGGGAACTTCGCAGAGATAGCATGGTGAGCTGCGACGTTCTTGACAACCAGACCCTTGTCGCCAACCATGCCGTTGAGCACGGTAGGTTCCTCGACAGCCCATTCACCAATGTAGGCCCAATCCTCCTCTGACTTGGAGTCCTCCTTCTTGGCATGAGACGGAGTCCATCTCGAGTCCCAATCGGCGGTGAATTGCTCGAGGAAGGGAGCTTTAATGGTAGTAGGCTAAGAGAGAGAGAGAGAGTCGATCGTCAGCGATGCGGAGCGACGATGGAAAATAGTGGAATAACGGGACGCTACTTACGGTGAAAGTAGGCTTCTCCACGAGCGAAGTAGCGTCAGCCTTCTTCTCAGTCTCCTCAGCATGAGCTTGGCCCATCAAAGTGGCCGAGGAGACGAGGGCGCCAGTGATAGCTGCGTTGAAACGCATGATGGACGATGACGGGATTGAGACTGATATTCCCCGAGAATCTCTGAATACAAATGATGGACAAGTAAGCAATCAGACAAACAAACAAGCAATTGAACCTCCGTAAAGGAAATAGGAAGGTGTTTTGTTTGGGGGAGGGAAGCTGTACCACAAGATGATCCACACAGGATGGAGTAAGGCAAGGGAGGAGAAGGGAAGAAGAGGACAACTGGGCAAGAATAACTGTTATATACCTAGGTAGTAAGAAGGGATAGAGGTGAGGCCAGGTGTGATGGTCCACTGACTACTCAGAGCAATTAGACTACAGGAGCATTAAATATGCAAGCGACAAAGCAGCAGTGCTTCCAGTGAGTGCCGGGAAGTTCAAGGTGGCCTCTTCTTGCTTGAGCCTGGATTGCTTCTTGGGGTAAGGTCCCGCCTGCCTATTGCGGTTTAGCGGTGCTTCTCCAATGTTCTGTCGATAGCCAGAGATGATCTAACTTTCTGGGATAGGAGAGTAGATATCTGCTATCAGATGGTATCTAAAGCAGATAGTTAGGAAGATCATTGAGCTCTATACTTACTTTGCGATATCATAACCTCAAGCTTATAACGGATATTCTGCTTAGGTTATCTTCAGAATTTATTACGGATCATCCACGAGGAGTCTACCGCCTGATCAATTGGACAATCTACTATGGATAAGGCAACGGAGATTGCGCGATAGACTCCCCGCCAAAAATATTTCCATTCCCCGCGCAACGCAACCATATCATTGATCCTCTATCTATCTGCCCTTTTGATTCCAATTACCCTCGTGTGGGTGTCACTTGAGTCATATTGACTCTGCACAAGCGTAATCATTCGAAATTTATGCCATTATCTCAGCAACGACTGCGTAACCACCTCAGTCTCTCATCAGCATCGAGCTTACAGCATGGCCCAAGAAGTTGAAAACAACAACAATGACCATCTGGTCCAGTCTTCTGACCCAGAACACCCAGCCAACTTGATCCCCGAGCTCTGCCGCAAATTCTACAATTGGGGTTGGGTCACTGGTACTGGTGGTGGAGTGAGTAGTCGCGTCCTTCGCGAAGCCGACTGTTACACTGACGAGAGTACAATCAATGCATAGACTTCGATCCGTCGCGGCGACCATATCTTTATCGCGCCTTCAGGAGTCCAAAAGGAATTGATTCAACCACACAATATTTTTGTCCTGGAGTTCCCTACTCCCAAGTACCCTCCTTCCGACCGCAAGTACATCCGCAAGCCCCTCGAACTGAAGCCGTCCGCATGCACTCCACTGTTCCTTACTGCTTTCGAGCGTGGCGCTGGATGCTGCATCCACACGCACTCCCAGTGGGCCGTGTTGGTGACGCTCTTGGTTGAGCGCGAGAAGGGTCCAGACGCTTGCTTTGAGATCAGCAACATTGAGCAGATCAAGGGTATTCCTCGAGGCAAGGGCAAGGGCATGCTGGGCTTCTTCGACACCCTTAAGATCCCTATCATCGAGAACACTGCGTTCGAGGAGGATCTCACTGGAAGCTTGGAGAAGGCCATGAACCAATACCCGGACACCTACGCTGTCCTGGTGAGGAGACATGGAATGTGAGTTGTATCCGCTCGTGTTATATTGAGCCATTTGAGCTGATGACTGTATACAGTTATGTTTGGGGTGATGACGTTGCCAAAGCCAAGACGCAGTGCGAGAGCTTGGATTATCTTTTCCAGCTCGCTGTTGAAATGCACAAGCTCGGCCTTCCGTGGGTCAAATAAAGGCTCAAGCCAACAACAAGGATCGGAGGATGAGGACTAGCTCAGGAAGGGGAGTACATCAGCAGTATAATGACGAAGCACGCGATATGATGACTAGGGATGCACTTTGTATATGACGATACATGAAATTTGTCTAGACATTTGAGAACCTCTCACAGGTTAGACTACTTAGTAGTATTGGTCCTTAAGCCGGCAAAAGTGTATAGGCCTATCTGAGATATTCAAGCCACGATCCGATCAATCAGCGTAATACAAGCTCAATAAGTATCAATTATCTCTCGATCACCTGTGTTGTCGAGAAATAATGGTTATCAAAGCTCAACAGTAGCTTCCTATGCAACCCAACCAGGGAAGCCTTGGCGGGGAGCTAGGCTGTAACTTAGTCGCAGGACGACCGCGCGGATCATTCCGTCCGACTTCTACATACAATCTCCAGCTGTCAACTGCAATCGATAACACCCCATCGGCTTTGGGTCTTGTCGTCGTTTCGAGTTTTTTTTATACAGACTGTTAGTCTCATCATCTCTGCAATATTCGCATCCATTGCCTCTAAACCCATACAGCTATCATGGATCTGGATACTGGAGACTCCCCGTGGGGCGGTAAGCAGGCAACCCAGTGTCACCAGTCAACTCCAAATTGCCCTCTCTGATTGTAAGCATAGATGTGCCCTCGCAGTCAAGTCATGGTGCACAGAAGCCAGAAACTGAAGAAGTCGGTATGTTCACTCGCGGTATTACATACCGCGCACTCCTCGTCACGTCCTGAGACATGAGCTCATCGCTTCTGTAGCACCGAAACGATCAACACAACCAGCCAGCCCAAGCGCTACCCGTTCTCCTGTTCGACGAAACCTGCGAGGTGCTCGCAAAATCAGCGCGCAGGCCACCAAGCTGGAAGCCGTGGATGACGCCGTAGATCCCCTTGGTCCACTCGGAGACAATCCCACCGACAGTCTCGCTCCAGTCAACGAGCAAGCACCAACACCACCCCAGAAGGAGCCTTTTGCAGGTCGCAGTGCTCGTCCGACGTCATCTACATCGCAATCATCTAGTGCTGGTGGTTTGGGAGACTCAGTACATCTGGAAGAGGATGGTGCGGGGTTCAGGGGACCTCCCCCCGTACAGCCTCGGGCAGACGCGGACGGGACGAAGAGGCAATCTCAGCCCAGTATCAGCATTGAAGAGGCTGCGAAGCCAACATTCGAAATCACAGTGGGTGATCCGCACAAGGTGGGAGATCTGACAAGTAGCCACATCGTGTACCAAGTTCGAACGAAGGTGAACCTCCCCGCTCTACATTTCCATTCATAAATGGGGCGCAAGGCGCTGATACTGGGTACAGACGACATCAAAGGCGTACCGACAACCAGAATTTACGGTCAGCCGCAGATACCGTGATTTCTTATGGCTCTACAATTCCATGCACAATAACAACCCTGGTGTTGTTGTGCCTCCTCCGCCCGAAAAGCAAGCTGTTGGCCGTTTTGATACGAACTTCGTCGAGTCTAGAAGAGCTGCACTCGAGCGCATGCTCAACAAGATCGCGACACACCCTATCCTGCAGCATGACGCGGATCTGAAGATATTCCTGGAAAGTGAATCATTCAATATGGATGTCAAGAACAAGGAGAACAGGGAACCGGATCTAGGTCAGAACAAGGGAATGTTCAGCTCCTTTGGAATTAGCGTAGGCGGAGGTGGAAAGTTCGTAGAACACGATGATGTGAGTGCCTTGTGGGTTGCATACTGTCAAGTCATTAAGCTAACTCGAGTCGAAATAGTGGTTCCACGATAGGAAGATATACATGGATGCGCTGGAGAATCAGCTCAAAGCTTTGCTGAAGGCGATTGATGTCGTGGTCGCGCAGCGTAAGGGATTAGCAGAAGCGGCTGGCGATTTTTCGTCTTCACTTCACGCCTTGGCGGCTGTCGAGTTGTCTCCGGCCCTTTCTAGTCCATTGGACGGACTTTCAGATTTGCAGTTGCGCATCAAGGAACTTTATGAGCGCCAAGCACAGCACGATGTTCTGACACTAGGAATCACCATCGATGAATACCTTCGCATCATCGGAAGCGTCAAGACGGCTTTCTCTCAGCGACAAAAAGCCTTCCATAGCTGGCACGCGGCCGAATCCGAGCTGCAAAAACGGAAGCATACCCAGGAGAAGCTACTCAGACAGGGAAAGACGCAGCAGGATCGCCTCAATCAAGCCAACGCCGATGTGGCCGACGCGGAAAGAAAAGTGCACCAGGCCAGGCTGTTATTCGACGATATGGGCCGTTTGATGCGTAATGAATTGCAAAGATTTGAGAAAGAAAAGGTGGAGGATTTCAAGTCTGGTGTTGAGACATTCCTGGAAAGTGCAGTAGAGGCGCAGAAGGAGGTGAGTTTTACCGGGCTAGTCAAGCTTCTGATCAGATTCACTGATGAGTCTTGCAGTTGATCGAATTGTGGGAGACGTTCCTCTTACAGTTGGATGCTGGTGAAGAGGGTATCCCCTTCTTTGCGTCTCCTCCTGTGGCAGGCAATGCTCCTGCGCAACAGGCGACAGACGAAGCCAGCGGTACAGCCCCAGTAGCTGCGGAGGAGGCGACGTAGCTCGTCCTGGGCTATCTCTCGACCTTTTCTCGCCATGTATAACTGAATTGCGATGATTCTTTGGCCTAGCTTGACCCGGATCTACGTATTGCTTCGCTGGCGAGCCGCCATAGCCCTTTAAACCGCACTCACTTGTTCCATCTCGATCTCCCGCTGAGCACGCAAACCAGATACCGTTCGAAGCGTAGTATGATTGATGCTTTCTCTGAACTGTTGATTTCCGTGTAAACTCTATCTGTCTCCTTCAAGCTTTGGTAAAAATGACATGTTCAAGGTCCAATTCAAATAGTGTGCTGAAACCCCTTCAGAAGGTATGATATACATGTACATAGGCCATAAAACCGACAGACGAACGAAAAAAAAGCTGTGGAACCAGAAAGAAAATAGAGAAATTTCTCCGCACAACATCAAAGGTGGCCCTCCGTCGTCAACGCACCATAAACCCAGATAAAGATTGCGTTGAAGTCACCCGCCCTCCGTTGCGTATTATACACTCAAATCCACCGTAGAGTCAGCCCCAATAGGATCAACCTATTTCTTCTTCTTCGGAGGCTCCTGCTCCATCTCCTGTCCGAACGAACTAATCAGGTCCAGCAAATTGTCGTCTTCTTCCTCTGCCAGCGCGGCCTCAGCAGCAGCAGCAGCAGCAGCAGCAGCATCAGCATCAGCCGCCTCCTTGCCCTTAGCAGTGGCCTTGGTATCCGTCTCTCCTTCAACAGGCGTGTTCGCATCCCAGCTCCGTCCAAACTTGGCTCTGAAGGCGGCGAGTCGACCGGCCTCGTCCTCCTCAACGTTCATCAGCTTGCTGGACGAGGGGTTCCAGAGCAGCGAGTTGCGCGTGTCTCGGGTCGAGCGGTAGACGGGTGTCGGGGAGGTCGTGCGATGTGTGAAGGTGCTTCCGTCGGAGAGGGTGATGAGCTGCGTGAAGGTGTAGGGGCGCTTGGGGCGCCGGAGGAGTGTGGCATGTCGACATTGCGAGCAGATGTAGGTGGTGGATGTCTGAACTCGGGCGGTGCTGACCGCGCTGCGGCGGAGGGGAATGTGGATTGACATTTGTGTTCACGGATAGGAAACCCAGGCTGCAGAGTGAGGATAGTTAATTCCTGGGGTTTCAATCGGATTGGGTATCAGGAGTAGTGTTGCGATGGTTTATCGGTCGATGGGTTTTGGCCGAGAAATTTCGCGGATTGTTCACGGATCTGCTGTTATGTAAGCAGTAAACCTCCGCTGTTTTTTTCTCATCGTCCGGGACCGCGGAGGTTTCTGCGTGGATACGATCTGGTGCCGAATTGATGATGGCTGTCAATTGAAGGTTGTCGAAGATTTGCTGGGCTTTCAGGATGAGTGTTAAGAGACTTGTTGGTCTTTTCTCTGATCGTTCCCTCGTGCTTTCGCCCATAATACCCTGAGCTCCACTCGTCGAGAGCTCCGTCCGCTCTCTCATCGGCGGGATGAAGCTGCCATATTCGCTATCCGTGCTGTGGGCCAGAAATATCGGCGTTGGTATGGAAGATTTGCCCTAATTCTTTGCATTTGTCGCCTGTTCATCGTCTAACCAAGCATGACCAGAGCAACAAGCTATACTAGCTCTACCTAACCGGCTGTCCAACCTCACTGTCCGATGCGGAGCACCGAAGCAACCATGGCCTCGCAGACAATACGGAACTTCGGCTCCAGCTTCGCAAGCTGGCAGTGAACCCAAGAAGCTGACATCAGCCCGTAGCGCGCTTCCACTGACCGACCAAGTCCGCCTGCTCATGCGCCGTGTACCCTACCCCGTGGCCATCATCACAGCCACGGATCCGCAGGGCCCCATCGAGAAAGCCTTCCGCGGCATGACCGTCTCCTCCTTCAACACGGTTACCCTCCATCCCTCACCCGTCATCTCCTTCAACGTGCGCCGCCCATCAGAGACCCTAACCGCGCTCCAGTCCTCAGGCCGGTTCCTCGTCCATCTGCTTGCCCCGACCCCAGCAACCGCAGCCCTGGCCCGGGATTTCTCCAGGGGAAACCACAATCTGGCCCTCCTAAGCGGAAAGGGAGACTTTGAATTCGCGCAGCATGTCTCTGCCGACGGGTCCGTCACGAGACCGCTTCCCATCCTGCGCCGGAGAGCCATCAGCCAGCTAGGCCAGACAAACACCGAGGAGAGCATCGAGGACTTCCCGTTTGTGTTCGAGTGCCAACTCAATCCGCAGGTTGTGGAGGTCCACGACCACACAATCGTCGTTGGAACCGTCGTGCAAGCGCTCTTGCGGCATCTTCCTGAATCAGAGGCGGAGACGTCAGTATCGTCCGGCTCTGCAAAGGATTTATGCCTGACATATGCTAATACAAAATTTTGGGGAATGGGCCATGAGATATAACTATCAAAACCTAGGGTATGGGTTTCAACTGGGACCCACCACTCTGTCCACACATATATATTGCTTCCTGGCGTCCACTGACGGGTGAGTGCAATAACACTCATGTCTATCGAGAGTGCGATGTGTCCAAGATTTGCACCGCCTACGTATTTTTCGCCATTTTGTACATAGAATTTCTCTTACATGTAAGAGGGAAAAAGTGCCACTTATCGAAAAGACGCGGCGAGAAATGTACAGATTATCTACCTTTCACACCTTCCCAGATTGACGGATCTGTACCCTTGAATTTGTAACCCAAACTATGCAGGCATAGTACTCACTGCCGACTCGGTAGGCAGATCCTCTACGGCAGATCAGATTCTGGCACCGAAGATTGATCGGACAGAATTGATATTGGGTACTTTGGAACGATCAAGTGACGGCAAATGGTAGGCTTTTCGATTCTTTTTATCCAAGAAATCTACACAGGATGAAGGACGCAGGATCGACTGTTCTCAGGCGACGGGAATTGAGCGGAGCACTAGAAGTCGGGAGACCTAAGAATCCCATCTCGACATCAAGCACAACATCACACCGAGAGAATAACACAAGAAGAAATTGGAGACAGAACACACGCAACCAGGAGTACCCTTGGGATCCGCACAGAAGACTCCGCGAAAGCCTCTTGAACCAACCCATGTCCTAGTTGGTTTTACCATACACAGAGCTAGGACTGCCGCTTCCGCTACCACTTCCACCACTTCCATTGCTTCCGCTACCGCTTCCACGGCTACCCGCCCGTTGAAAAGGGCTGGAAACAGGTCTCAAGCCCGAATTCAGAGCGGTATTGCTATCGGATCCCGGGCTTCTCTTGTCAGCAAGCAGCTCGGACAAGTCGAGCTGGAAAGGCTGACGACGACTTGAGTCCATGAAGTCGGAGCCATAGAGGCTGCTCCGGGCAGATCGGTTCGAGAAAGATCGATCGCGATAGACAAAGTCCGAGTCAAGGTGAGAGCTGGCATTGACGAGGGGGGAAGTTGGAAAGTTGAGATACGACGGCTGCTGTACTGGACTCGTGGGGTGAGAAGATGACGCACCAACAGGAGAAGACGCGGTCTGAAGGGGACTAGACTTCAAAGACGGGAAACTGAGCCCTAGCAGTGATCTGTTGCTCGGAGCAGTCGATGTCAATGCGCCAAGTGGTAAGGCCGCCTCGGAGAAGGGATTCGTCCCAGGCAGATTGCCCTCGGGAGTCAATGGACCAGGATCCAAGAGCATCTGCTGGTGTTGCTGCTGGATGGCTTGCTCGATAGCGTCACATTGTTGCCAGATCTGTTGTGCGCGCAACTGGTACTCCTGCACAGACTGCCCAATAGTGGCAAACTGCTCGTTGAAAGTCGCTTCGAGTTTTGCTTGGTCCTGCTCTCGGGCAAATTGTTCTGCTGCGCGACGCTCGCGCTCATTGAGCCCTTGCGCATTAGCAGAGACAATCCTCTCATATTGTTCGTTGATCCTAGTACGGCGGCTTTGAAGACGCTCCCGCCTCTGGATCGCAGAGCTCAACTCAGTTTCCAAGGACGACACTTCACGGGCAACAGCGGACCGAGCAGTGGCGAGCTCCTCCTTTGCCGAATTGAGAAGGCTCAGCTCGTGTTCGTATTTGGCTTTCTGATCCGACCACTCTCGAAGTTCTTCCTCGGGGACATTCTCCAGGTTGTCAAGCTGATCCTCAAGTAGAGCAGTGGCCTCTTCAGTTTGCCGAATGTTCCTTTCCAGTTGCAGCGAGCGTTGTTTCTGCCTGTTTTCATCTGTTCCGCTGTGTAGACGATGGTTGTAATTGTCAAGCTCCTTCCTGATTTTGGAAATGACAAGCTTGTGATCGTTCTTGGCCTTTCTGAGCCGAGACCGCTTCTCATTCAACTTGGCTTCAGCGTTGACGATAGAGTTCTTCAGCGTAGTCGTTGGGGATGAAGGACGATACGATGGCTGGGGTGGAGTTGACACCGACGAGACTGCTGCTTTGAAGAATTAATAAAACTTCCAGAGTGTGAAAGATCCACAGAAGGTCGCTCTTACCTTGTTCCGCATCATTAGTCGAAGGAGTTTTGACACTAATGACGCAAATCTCCTCATCGGTATCGCTCCGTAAAAACGAGCAAGTGTAAGCACAATTGGGGGCCAGACCAGAAATCTCGCCCCGCCAATGTACCATACTCGATCCTTTCGGTGCATCATGCACTTTGCATATTGTGGCGGTGGCCCAAAGAGCTCCATTCACGCACACATAGAACGGTTCCGTATCCTCGCTCCTTAGACATCCAGCTTCGCAAGCTCCCGAACCGGTCGAGTCATCCGCTGAAGAAAAATCACCAGCTGCAAATTTTATTGTTGAACTGTCGATTTCCGTAATCCATACAAGTCCATCGTCCAAGGAAAGACCTTGAAGATCATCCTCGGTCACGGGAAGACCGCGAGCTGTCTTCGACAAAGCCCTAGAGTGTTCATACTCTCTCATGACGGTTATCTTTGTGCTTGCCAGTGCCGCCCAAAACGGTTGACGACTCCGCACCTGATTTGCCTGTCTCCTGCGTTTCTTCGCCGAAAGTAGTCGATCCCTACCATCCTTGTGCGCTGTCGGAGTGACAATTTGCCCATCAGCACCGATATATGACGAAACACTGGCCCCTGACTCGAAGGCAGAATCGATTTGTGTCTGCGAGCCGGCGGACGCTTCCGTGTCGATGCGCTTGCCGGTGCGAGGAGGATTAGGCGTTCTGTTCTTCGCCATTGACCGTCTCGCCATGGCGGTGCCGGCTTGGGCCAGTATATGGACTGCGAGTAGACTCCGAAGCCAGCTCGGCGACGTCTGCGGTTCAGTGCGTCGAAACTCAGTAGGCAAAAGATGCGAATATTGCGACAACATATCGGGACTGATGATGTTCGAGGAAAGAAGATGACCTATAACAAAATCCTGTATACCTTTGCTCCGCACAAGGTGCATTATCAAAACTATACCAACACAGAGGGTGTTCACCCCCCCGTTTTTCCCAAATCCCCCACCACCTAGCGTGATGGCAACTTGAACGTGGGCCAGGTCAAGCGCGAAATTTTGCGCCCAGGTCCACATGAACAAGCCCCATATGAGTAGACAGAATCCATCCATCGCAATCATTGTACCGAGGGAAGGAGTTCCGGCGGGCCCTTGAAAGATGTCGAAATTGGACGTCAAGGAACCAGCCGACGCACCACTAGGAGGCAAGAAGGTCAAAGAGGCGAACAAAAACTGAACCAGAGTGAGAACCATCGGTGGAAGTTGGAGCAGAAAGATCAAGATGGCGATCGTGTCGTACATGGGGCACGATTTGAGGATGGTCGACGCGAGTTGGAGAGGGTTAATCGATGCATTCGAAGGCGACCTCTTGGCACCGGTTGCCGACTTCTCAGTACGACGCGAAGCCAGTCCTGCAACATCGCCACTGGTCTGCGAGGCGACACCATTGTTCTGCACATACGACATGTCGGCATTGCCCTTGGCGTATCCGTTCAAATGATCAGGCCCATTACAATCCCCTTTGGAGCTGTCCGGCGTTCCGTTGAGCTTGGTCGATGCTGCGGTCGTTGTGGGGATGACCGGATCGCTGGAAGAGCGAGACGACGGCAAATCGACTTGAGAGGAGGAAAGAGAACTGGACGCAGAGCCGCCGTTGAGATTACCGTTCAGATGTCCATTGGATTTCTGTTTGGCCACTTTTTTCCCTGTATTTGCGGTGCCATTCTCATGCCGATTGCTATGACTCTTCCTAGCCGTAGCCGATGAACGTGGCATCGACGGACGAGCCTAACACCCAGGTCCGAGTCAGCTTGGCAGATTAGAGCCAAGGACTTGGACCAGGCAGGTGAGTGAAGATGAAGACAATTTTGAAGGAAAAGGAAAATGGAGGAAGGACGACTTGGAAGGGGCGAGCAGGAAGGGAGAATGGCGAGATATCAGGTTGGCAATATGTGCGGGAGCGGGATGAAAAGGAACGACAAGAGGGGTCTCGCAAAGGCGGTAGAGAGGACTAATGGTAAATGAAGAGAGAAAAAGGAAAAGACAAGAGAAGACTGTAGAGAAGGAGGAGGAGAAACTGAAGGCTGAGATAGCGTGGCGGGAGGGGCGGGTTTGGAGAGATGGTAAGGGAAAGAGGAAAGGGAAAAAGAACGGAGGTTTTTTTGGTTTGGTTTTCTCGGAATCTGGATGGACGAAACGAGGCGGGAAGGGAGAGAGTGTCTTCCTAGGTAGACGTAGCCTCTGTAGGAATCTAGTCTACCTTTTTACCGTAGGAGTCTAGTTCACAGGAAGGTTGGAACTGATCGTCAGAACCGGACCAGAAAAAGAAAGAAAAGAGAAGACGATTGAGCCAATGTAAGCTGCTCAGCCAGATTTGCTACTAGAACTTTGGGAGAGGAAAAGGACCCTCAGCCCAAGGCAGTAAGGCTTCCGCGTCCGCTAAGCACCAGAAGGGTAAAGCCACGAGGCCTGAGGCATCAGTAACCAACTTTTAAATGCCACATGCTTCACCAGTTGGCGTGTAATGTTTGGGAAATACGTAATACACAGTACAGCAGATCCAGGCGGGCGGATTACAGATTACATTATTACGGCCAGATGGGCTGATGGAAGCGCAGACCAGGGCAGCGCCTCATTCCGGTTGGCTGCCGAGGTTTGTTATTTTTGGGATCTTCAACCAGAGATTGTGTCGATTGCTGGTATGTTCTGTCCCACACTTGCACAAGGAAATAACAATGAATCTGGAGCATCATGGCACTATTCAGATCAACATATTCAGATTACTCTCATTTGTTAACATTGTGGCTGTGTTATGACAAGTCAATCTGACATAAACAGATCTGCCTATAATGTAACTAACTACTGCATAACGCTTGTTTCAAAATGATTGCGACGGTAACGGGGCAAGCTTCTTCTAGCTTGGCGGTTCTCTAATAAACTCCTGCAAGTCTCAACCCTCCCGTCATATCTACTTCTCTATAATCAACCTCAAAAACAGATATTCGGGGTCTAGAATCCGTCCAAGATGGGTTGCATCTGATTGATGCCAACTTGTTCAAGATGACCGTATAATTGACTCACCAAGTCTTCTGACACTACAGTACTTGTGTGGCTAAGATACTGACAAGCTGATATAGATGCATCCACTATCTCTGGGGTAAACGGGAATAATTCGGCCTTATTGTCACTCATCTTTCACTGCTCTTAGCACGACTACGTGTGCGGCATCAATCGCAATGAGATTGCTGCCCTGATAGGCCAAAATTTCCATGGCCCATGGAACATGACCTACTGCTTACTTTCCAGTTACCCCTCACTGACGCAGAAACTGGCCATACAAATATTCTCTTCTCCGTCGAACTATCTTCTGCCGCCATGCATAGGGGATGTGCTGTGCTCAAAATCTTTCAAAGCAGGAAGACGATCATCCGACGATCGAATCCTCCACTTTCTCAGCGGGGTTGACTTTCCCAGATTGACAGCTACAAAGGGTACAACGTCTGATTTTGTAGTCGATGATTGGAACAGCAGAGTTTCGCTCACCAATTCGAGCAATGACCCTTGACTCCGATGATTGAGTTGACTGTTTGTATTAGTTGCTTTTGAGGTCATAATATGGCTCGGTGCATGATTAGCCAACAAGTAGAGAGGTAGACGAAGATCTTTTGCACTCAGCATATTACCTACATGACTTTCGATTCTTGATTGTCAATCAATCTTTCTTAGGCCGCTCTTCATTGGGTAAAGGGAAAGAAAATGGGAATAACGACGAATGATCGACCGGTTTTACCCCAAAGAGGATAAACGTGCCAAACTTATTCTGGGTATTTTGTCGGGGATGCCCCGGCTCGCTGGCTTCGTCGAGTATCATATGATACTAAAGTTTTGTTCGTGGCTTAAATCTACCTAGGTAAGCTATCAAATCCACGGACCTGGATGTACATCGATGATGGTTCTGCGGAGCCGATAATTGTCTATGGCGCCATACCCTTCCCTGGTACATCACTGTATGGCTCGGTACCCATACAGAGGATATACCTATATATCCAGGAACTGTTGTAAACATAATTGAAGAGTTTTTGGTTTTCACTCAGAGCTCGTCAAAACCAAGTCTTTCAACGAAGGGCAACAGACTGAACGATAGAGCTCAATGAGTAAATTGATGCAGCGTTACAAGCTTTGGGTTGACATTTTCGCTCTGAGTTGCGTCTGTTGAACTTGTGCTGATGCATGTACATCGTTTAGCAGCAGTCCTCACCCCGCGCCAGAATGGTTTGCCTGCATGGCAATGATAACATGCATCCCGTGATTGCACACTTCTACCAGCTAGAACATTGGGTACCAATAAAAAATCCACGCATAGTCTGGAGAAACACGACAATGCACTTTAGTACCTTTGAAATATTTCCTTGAGCTGGCCAAGGTACAAACACCGAGGGGACGAAAGACCCCCGCAAAAGACGACATTCCACACTTACTGACTCTCTTCATTACCCAGTCTATGGCTGCCCTACCTCGGGACTAGCTTCTACACACTCTAGAACATATGAGAATAACGCTCTTGAGCGAGCCACCTCACCTTAGAGCCTATAGCGCTCATTTCCTCGCTGAACCCATATCCTCAACAGCATCCTCCCGATCCCAGCTTTCCACCTCCAATTGGCGGACTTGCGTTTCAATATCAAGGATCTGCTGCTGCCAGTGTTTCCTGGCTCGCTCTTGGAGTTCCCACATGGTCTGAAACTGCGCCTCGACAAATGGCGGCAGGGTAGTCTTCTTGTTCTGCTTGTAATCGTACACGACAATGTCCTCGTGCACACGAGCAGCAGGTCGCTGACGCGCTTCGGATAAAATCATAGCCTGAAGGTCGAACGCGTATTGGGATTGCTGAGCTGACGGGTCGTGGACCAGTTTATGGTAGACGGTGACTTTGTCGGGGTACGTCATGGGCTGCAGCAACAGGGACACTCGTCAGCAAAGAACCTAGGGGAAAATGACATGCCCACGTACGAATTTGTAGTCGATTTTGAGACTTCGGACGATGACGCCAACCCCTTTCGGACTAACCAGATTCATCCATTCCTTCTTGTGGGTTGGGTCTATGTGTACGGCGAAGTTGCGAACGAAGTATACCCTTGCGGTTTCGGCGTATCGGAGGTACATGACGTTATTGACGTGTCCTGGATAGCATTGTCACAAAGCTCAGCTACATCCGCAGCTATCTTTGATTGTATAGAGCGGAAGTTCACATACCCTGGTCAATGGTCAGTTTATCTCAGTATAAACAACAGGAGAATCGGGCATTACTCACCATGCTATCCTGTTGCCAGCGTAGAACGTCCTCCATCAGCATAGTTCCGTTACAAGAGTCTTGCTTCCGTAGGCCCTACCATTTCTCCCCAAGCCACCGTCTGCCGATATAAACCCCTCCTCCATTCATCTGTCAGGTAGCCCTCACTGCCGGCGATCAGCTCGCGCCAATCCCGCGCAATGCGCTGAAGTATGTTTCCAGCTTCCTCGACCTGTGGTGGCTTCAGGCCGAACATCATGCATTTTCCAATCCGTCTTTTGATCATGGTAAGCCATCGCGGATCAATGGAGTGAGGTTTGGATGGCGGTTGTCTCGAAGTTGAGGTGTGAGAATCCTGGGAGGTGGGCGATATCGAGAAGAACCGGCAATAGCAACTTGAGGCTCGAGATGTGATCGCAGCGAGGCTCTGCCTTTTGAGTGTTTGGATTGCGATCATCATTCAGCTGGACTATTGTACAACAGGGATAGGAGAGAGTCTAGGATTGTTTGCAGGTCTAGTCCCCACTGACACTCGGAGGGATCGAAAAAGCATGGGGCAGACGGCTAACCCCGGGCTCTCCCCACTCTCCACCTGAGCAAATGCCGAAATCGAAGATATTAACCTGACGTGATTGCCAGGTCAATAGGCTAATGGACTGCCATCCAGGGAAGCAGAGCAGCACTGTTCTTGAGTAGCATCCGATAATAATATCATGAAGATGGTCAAATCAGGCCCAATTTGAGGAGCAGTGCTATTACTTCTTTCCATAATGAGCTTCTCCGCACCGCATCAGCTATATATATTCCGCAAAATCTCGAGGATAGTTCCTAGGCAATAAGTACGAAACCATGTACTATTTAGGCGCGAGTCCTCTGCTAAAGATCATTGCTCTACCTCTCCATAAAGCTAACAGAATGATTTCAAGGAAATTTGGCCGAGGCTGCAAGGCTGCAGGTTGGGGAAGTGTCAATCCACACCTAACAGCAGGCCGCCCGCCAAACGACGTCACCGACATTTTCCGGCTGCAGAAACAACAACATCCCGACAACGTCTTGCAGCCATTCCACCCTGACGCTGACCCTCCTTGTCTTCGAGTCGACGCAATAACAATGACAAATCCGGAGCTCCGTCGACAAGTCATCAATATTTACAAAGGTATTTGCTCCGCATCTTGCATCTCATTTGTTCTGCTATTTCGACACTGAACCCGGAATGCCCTTCATCAAACGACTATATGCGATTATCTCATTCGAAACTGATTCAGATACTACAGAACTCCTCTACCTCGGGCGAGAATACCCTCTTGGATATGATTATTTCAGGCAAAGGCTGCACAAAGCGTTCTCCGGCCAAGCGCATCTGACCGACGAAGAACAGATTCGGACAGGGGTAGCGAGGGCACAGTTTGTAAAAAAGGGTATGATTGAAGCCGTCATCTCCAGAAATTTGGGAGTCCCTGGGTTGGAGTTTCAACTGCTAATTATCTGCGTATCAGAGATTGAAGCTATGTAAGAACGCGGATTCTACCTTCACCCCTACCACCCACCAACGCCGAGAGCCTACCCTTCCACAAACCACTCTCTACACGGACTCCGAGCGGGATGAATTCAAAAGAGCAAAGTTATTATATATATTCTAGGATAGTCACTGCTGGACCACCGTTTATCATGAGGGGATCGTTCATATCATGCATCCACACACCCGAACCTTCAGACATGATGCTGATGAGCAAAGCAGGTATTATCTGAAGCGGTACCGCACGCTGAAACAGCGGTATGAGAATAAATAAATACAGTGGCGCTGCCTGAAACTTTGGATGAAGGTTCTGAAAATGTACAAATGAAAACACAAAATAGACTTGGGGTATCACCAATAAGGATCGTGAGCAATAGTCGATGGACTTTTCTGGCATCCAAAACACCAAAGCCTCTTTCTTTATGACTTCATCGGAAGTTTCGTCAAGCCGGGCCTACCTTTTCCGACCCCACCAAGCACTCACTTCCAGACACTCTCCACTCGCGAGACCTCCTTTTTGAAACAGGTCGTTTATCATGGCGGTCCACCACCTGTCCCACTCGTCCCTACTTTTCCCGCTGGCCTCCATGAGCATTGGCTCCATGCCTTCGATCATCTGAATAACAGTCAGAAGTGCAGTTCGTCGGATTGACATCTGTTCCGCGGTCAATTGCTTGCGTGGGCGACCCCCTTCGCGTTCCCATCGCAATTCACCCAATGGAATGGCGATACGACGACTGTCCACCTTTTCAAGGACGTCAACTTCGGCATTGAAAGACAACCCAATGGTGGCGCACGGTATAGCAGTGAGTTTTCGGCGATCAAAGGCTTTCTCAACCCACGAATTATAATCCTGGAGAAACTTGTTCTGAGCTCCGGTGAAGGGTGTGGCTGGCGA
This sequence comes from Aspergillus udagawae, assembly GCF_001078395.1. Lineage (NCBI taxonomy): Eukaryota > Fungi > Ascomycota > Eurotiomycetes > Eurotiales > Aspergillaceae > Aspergillus > Aspergillus udagawae. Next base: position 776,128 of record NW_025091268.1, read on the forward strand.
AAAGGTATACGTCGCGGTGTTGTCCGCGACTTCCTGCTCTCTTGAAGCTAATTTGCGAGCTGGGGCGGGATTTGGAAGCAGTGATCGAAATACCCAGTCAGAATCCCATACTTCCAGAATTCCTCCAGATTTGAGAACACGCAATGGTTCGCTGAGACCAGACGCCTGCTGTGCGGGACTAGACGGACACATTCCTGCATCTTTGATGAACACAAAGTCAAAGTAATCGTCCGGGTAAGGCAGGCGAGGCTTGCGTAGGTCATGCCGCTTGAAATGCCAGTTCACACCTTTTTTGCGCAAATCAGGGGCCACTGAGACGAGGTCGATGCCGTGAAAGGCGATGTTGCGATGGCCGCGACGGGTGAAATAGTCATGACACATACTGGACCATAATCCCGACCCGCATGCGATCTCAAGGACCCTCTTGGGGGGCTGCTCGTTTAACGATGGCGTACAAAATGGGCCCCCGAAGACACGAATGAGCATAAGGGAGCGCAATGTCTGGCGGTTAATTTCTGGCAGGTCGCATGGCAAAGGGTATAGATTTTCCGGGTCTCTGAGATAGGTGCGGTCACCTTGGCGGATGAGCGGGTAGGAGGAGTAGTCGTTAATGGACGAGAGGGAGGAAGTCGAAGTGCCTGCCCACGTAGGACCTGTCGAACTCAGGGTGGAATGAAGGTCGGACCCGGAGGCCACGGGCGTGAAGGTAGTTGGCATGATATCCATATTTTTGAAGTGGAAGCTCTATTTTTCTATTTTTCCTTCACCAGTCGAGAAATGACGAAATTCTGCGATGAGCTATATGCATTCCGGCCCCTTCGAAATATACTGTTGGAGGGAGAATTGAGCGAAGTGATTATACCATTGTAACAGGAGATGGTTTAAGGACAGTAGGAACGGACGGAGAATCAAGGGTCGCAGGAGACGAGACAGGAGGGGCAACGCAAGAAACGAGAGCTCAGATAACTTAGTTGGAGCGAGTCTGGACTGCGGAGAATGAGAGATTGATCCATGGGACTAGAAGACAAGAAGAGAAGGAGGGGGGCAAAGACCATCGCAAAATTGCGCCTCAAGTCTTCGGTCCACGACCCTAAAATCGGCAGTGGAACTCCACTGGGATGACTCCGACAAAGTGCCTGAGTTTTTTCTTACCTAGCTCCTGGGAGATTGGGACTCGTCGGTTGTCGGGAGTCTAAAGACTAAAAGGAGAAACTATAATGTCGTCTAAATTACTGCTCTGTAGTTACGACTCAACGGGAAGAGTACACTGAACAGTCCCAGACATCAGCATGATTTCAAGACCATCCAAGACACAATCAAGACCAATCATTCTGACCATTATCGTTCATATAAAACTAGGATGCCACCGTCATCACTCTCATTTTAGCCCGTCCTTGTGTTGAACGGAGAAAGGGACGATACTTCCGTGAGTGGCGGAATTCCAAGCCTGACCTACGTTCTCCGTAGGCTAGAATCAGATATCCCCGCTGGCCTACGCCCATCAATTTGATCAGGGGCTCTTTTTCTGTCTCTCATTTTTTTCAATTTTGAGTTTCCGTCTCAGTTACATATCCAGACTCCAGACGATGGAGGCTGTAGATAGATGGATAGTCTGCACTGATTGATAGTCTGCAGGGACTGCTAGTAAAAGTACATCCTACACACTAGTACAAACAACTACACAAAAAAAAAAATGTGTTGAATGCAGATGCAGGAGCACCGGTCATGTTACACAAAATGAAACAATGGAACGGCAATAGTCGATCATCTCATGATTGATGCTACATTGTACTACTACAAAGTCTGGCGGACTACACTCTCGAACAAGTAATACTACCTATTCTACCTATCCCATAAGGAGAGATCGTCCGAACAGGAACTCGATGATGAATGGCCGTTGAACTAGAGATTTTCAAGGAAACAAGTTCTCCCCCTTGTAATAATAACAATATTATTTAAAGTATTGAACCAACCCTCACCCAAGACGGAAAATTGCTAATGCAGATTGCCAACTGTAACGGACACCCAGCCCAACCAGAACGCCTTGGTCTGTGTTCCCGAGCAGGCTAACGTAGGTACGGTACAGCCTACATGGGTCTAGTCACACTAGTGGTTCTAGTTTAGGACATTAGTCTCTCTTATTGGAAGTCTCAATGTCACCGAATTGTACCTGAGGAAAGTCCAGGAGAGGCGAATACGAAAGAAGTGCAATTGTCCAGCGTCTTCTATTTTTCATGTGATTAGCTGGGTACTTGTAGCCTATCTACTTGTGGTGCAGAAGGAAGTATGATCCGATGGCAGATGGGTGCAAAATCCGACACCTCTATCCGATGTGTCTATCCAACAGTGCTGAAAACGGGCGAACAAGGCAGATGGGCTCTTGCAGATAGGAATTACGGGTGGCGGTCCGTTGCAATATGTACACGTGCCTGCACAGGTCACATTGTGTACTGAGTACGCTAGTCGCCAGCACCAGTACCTAACAGGACCTAGGCGCTGTCATAGCTTTCTGGCAGGTTGATCGTATCTACGGGTATTTGCTCCGTAGCTTGAAGGGCTCAGAACAGAAGGATGAATTATGAAGTTGATCAAATAATCCCCGAAGAATTATCATATACCGTGGGTTACGATTCCCCATCTCAAGGCAGACATTCCGAATGAAGAATGCTGCTCCAATTCTTGACTTATCTTGGCATACTGAAGGCGATCAACATGGCCGACTGACGACTCGGGTTGTCCTCGTCTCCTTAATCATGATAGTTTCTGCTGTCGCTGATTTCGGTGCTAACAATCATCAAATATGTGCAATAATTGTCTGTCTCTTCCTGTCATTGATCCAACAGATGACTACGCCATCTGCACGCTGTTTTATCCATCATATTTAGTTGTCCAGTCAAATTATGGCGTACCATTTCCGGACTTGATATCAGCTGCAGCCCTTGAGTACAGTTGTCTCGTACATGTATGTATCAACTGCACGTCCTTGCGCAGCTGAAGGATTCACAACTAGCAAAAGTCCAACCGTATTTCCATTCTTGCAAAGCAAGTTCGGATAATAGTAAACTTATCCCCTCTGCAGCTAGCACATAGTACAGTTGTTCTTGTTCACGCGACGCTGAAGCTGAAACAAAGTACATCCGTGGTCAGCAAGTACTACGGTGAAGCGAACTGGTGGCGGCCGTCTGAGCATCGTAGGTCGGCCTCTGTTCTCGATGGTCGATGATGGTGCACTGTGGCCCCTGTCGTAAGCAAACATAAAACCAGGAAAGGCCGATCAAGTATAAAGCGCTCTTAAGCAGCTCACGACGGTGTACTGGAAACACAGAAGAGGCTATAGTAGGATGTTTATAACATCGTAAAAACAGCATATATGCTTGCAGAATGAGACGAAATCGTCAGATTATTCATTGTATTGATAAGCATGTCTTCCAGGATGACAGTGACATTTCCTTCCAGAAATTGTTGGCCAGCATACTGGACCAGAATCGCGGACGTATGGAGTAGTGCAGCACAAGTCCGGAGTCTTCGATGCGGAAACAGCCTCGATAATCGCTTTCGTCTGAGTAAGTTCATATGTGCGGCTCAACTGCTCTGACAACCTGAAGAGACCCATTAACAAATTAATATAGCGCTGATGCGATCTACTTCAAGATCTGAAGCCAAGTGTCGAGGGGAAAGTTGGAGATTTGGCGTGTCGGGCTGGGCTTGGCACTCTCATTGTTGGCGAATCATGTTCTCCGGCATAACATCACGTGACAATCGACTCCCGCCTTCGATGCAAACCACTTCGCAGCATCAAGGCGACAAGACTGCCATCTCGACCAGACCCTTGATGCTTCTACTTCATCAATCGATAAAGATACTTGTTCGCATTTCCCAATCTCCTTTGATCATTTACACTTTGGAACCTCGATAGCCATCTGGTACAGGCTCATTGCCCGGGACCTCCTCCCTCAGCGCTTGTGACTCGTTCGCCCGCCCGCTCTTCCGCCCCTATCGTTTGACCATCGCTTGCTCGGTCGGCAGATTAGCGAATATTAGAGACTGGAAGGAGGCTGTTTGTGGTAAATTCCGCTGCAGTCAATACTTCGGAAGGACTATCTAGGGGGCGGTTCCGCTTCAGGACCCCATGTTGAAGAGAAGGAGAGACCGCATTATTCGATCCTCGACTCCTCCTTTCTCTCCCTCTGCTACTCTCAGCCCTGCGTCGTCGACTCGGAGCATCTTCACAATCTCGCTTCAAGCAACCCGCTCACGGTTTCATCTGCCACGTTAAATGGCAGATGGTACCTACAGGTTCCAGCAGCCTGGGGCCGGGCAGTTCTTCTTTCAAACGCAAGCACAACAGCACTCTCACCAACGACACATCGCACGGAACGGGACGAATTCACCCACTGGAAGACTGAAGTTCAACCACGATACTCCCTCACCTTCCCGATCTCCTCCTCTCAGTCAGGCCGCGGCTCTCAATCCATTCAACATGTACAGCCAAACTCATCAAGGGCAGCATGTCATGATGAATGGCGGCCAAGCCCATCAACGGTTTGGCATGCAGATCCCCAAGTTTCAGTCGCAGAGTCATCACCCGCACCATACGCAGCAACATCATCACACGCATCACAATCAAGCTTCACACAACATCAACCACCAACACAACTTCTCGAGCGGGGCATTGGCTTCCGCGACTCCCCACTTTACCCCGAGCCACATACAAAATGGGGCTCACACTAATGTTGACGAAGATATTGACGAATCGATGAATGAGCACTGGCAGCAACAACTTCAGTTGGCCGCGGAATCACGGCAGGCCAGCTCTCCCCACTATCATGCCCGGTCTGTCGCGCAACAAGCTAAGGGCATCCAGATTGCCCCTAGCCAACCGGAGACACAAGAACAAGTCCCCGACGGGCAGAACGGGGTGGTCAAGGCCAAGACATCTTCACGGCAGGGTTGGCACGCCTTGGATTTCGGCGGACAGGGACTGCGCGCGCTGTCCACGTCTCTATTCAACTATGTTTTCCTGGAGAAATTGTATTTGAATCATAACAAGCTGAAAGCCCTCCCACCGACCATCGGGCAACTTCGAAAATTAAATCACCTGGACCTGTCAGGCAACGACCTCACCGAGCTTCCAGAGGAGATCGGCATGCTCACGAATCTGAAGAAGCTCTACCTGTTCGACAACAATATCCGCACACTTCCTTACGAGATGGGCTACCTTTACAGGCTGGAAACACTCGGTGTTGAGGGCAACCCTCTGAATGATGTCTTGAAGTCCCACATCATGAAAGAGGGTACCAAAGCTTTGATCAAATATCTCAAGGAAGAGATGCCAGGTTAGTAGAATTGCAATTATTTTAAGCCTGCTTTCTTGCACAAACATACTGACACTGATGGAAGTTCACCTCCCACCCCCGGACCGGGACTGGATTGTCCTCGACGAAACCGCCAGCTCCTCGAACCATCGTACTGACAAAGTTACTGTCTTGTCATACAACACACTCTGTGATTCCTCCGCGACTCAGTCACACTACGGCTACGCTCCAGCTCGCGTTCTATCCTGGGAGTTTAGAAGGGAGCTCATCTTGAACGAGCTCAGGTCTCACGATTCGGATATCATTTGTCTTCAGGAAATCGACCAAGGAAGCTATAATGAATATTTCCGAGAACAGCTGGCTTACAATGATTACAAGGGTGTTTACTGGCCACGAGGAAGGGCTATGGGGATGCAGGAGGAGGACGCCAAATGTGTGGATGGATGTGCCACCTTCTTTAAGGGCAGCAAGTTCATCCTTCTCGACAAACAGCTGATCAATTTTGGCCAGACAGCCGTGAGGCGCCCAGATGCAAAAGGTCAAGACGACATCTATAACCGACTATGGCAGAAGGATCATATTGCAGTTGTCGTATTTCTTGAAAACAGGCAAACCGGCTCGCGTTTCATTGTCGTGAATGCCCACCTCTACTGGGACCCAGCGTTCAAGGATGTGAAACTGATACAGACGGCTATTCTGATGGAAGAACTCACCAAGCTGTCGGATACGTATGCCAAATGGCCCGCGTGCACCGACAAGGCGGCTTTCCGATTCTCCAAAGAGGAGGGACAGTCAGAAACGCCACCCCTGGAGGAACCGGCGCCATCTGTGCAGTATGCCAGTGGCGAACAGATCCCTCTCCTGATGTGTGGAGATTTGAACTCGTCTCCGGGGTCCGCAGCATACAATCTGATTGCGCATGGTCGGCTGGATGAGGAGCACCCGGATTTGGAGAAGCGTCTTTACGGCAATCTCAGCAAAGTCGGTATGACACATCCCTTCAAGCTGAAGTCCGCATATGGAGCTATTGGCGAACTTCCCTTCACGAACTACACGCCAGACTTCAAAGATATCCTTGACTATATCTGGTATTCTTCAAACTCGCTTCATGTTTCGGCGTTACTCGGAGAGGTGGACAAGGACTATCTACAGAGGGTGCCCGGATTCCCCAATTATCATTTTCCAAGTGATCATATCGCATTGCTGGCGGAGTTTACAGTTAAAGGGAAAAAGGGTAAGGTTGTGGAGGCGGACTTTGGGCCGCAACGGAATTGAGGGAATGGAGCATGTTGAACGTCATGAGACTGGTGTTTGTGTAGCCGGTTTGTCTTGTTCTTTCGGAAACTTTGGGGTCCTCTCGTGTATCTCTGGTGTTGTTATTTGCTTTGCTCTGTCGTTTTCTACATTTTGTGTGGTTTCATTCCTTGCTTTTGCTGTCAACCGAGGGCACTTGCTCAATTGAACTCGCTTGTCATGTTCTTGGAAATTAGTCAATTGTGCGGTATCCTTTTCTGCTCCTGGATCTTCTGGGCCTTTGGTGTCTTCTCGAGTGCTGCTTCCCTGTCAACTCTGCCGTTCCTTGTCACCATGGACTCCATAGGCAGCGAATGCGGCTTGAAGTAACGGAAGAACATCGCCCTGTTTTTTTCTCATCTTCTCAATCTAGGCGAATGGGGTTCATCGTTGCCGTGTACGTCTTTCGTGATTTCGCTACTCCATCCATGAATAAACGCCGTGGCCTCTTGAAGCGAGAGGACCGGCCTGCTGCTCTTTGGATTTTCAATTGCTGGTGTGATTGTAGCGATAAGTGAGTGAGATTCACTGAATGACTGAACGACGTTGTACCGCCTAAGGCTTAGAAACAAGTCAGGAACGAAGGTAGTATACATTTCTAGTCTAGTGTGTATTGTACAGTGCAGGAGGATGAGGGGTTTGCAATGCAATATCTGTCTCAGATGGGTATCCTGCCATGTTCCTCATCCAAGAAACAGGCAAAACAGGCTACTCCTTCGCCAAATCTTCTATCCTTCTCCACACGCCGACGAAACCTCCGCCTACGATCCTGGTCCCGACCTTAGGTCGGCAGACCAGCACGCTATCCTCTTGCCTCGCAGCTTCTTCAGGAGCAGCAGGTGCACTTTCTACACCGGCGTCAGAAGAGTCTTCCTCGGTCTCCACCGAGTCCGCGGCCTCAGTCCATGAGGACGGGTCCGCACGCGACTTCTTCACGGCAAAACGCACATCCCAGAGCCGACCACTGCTGATACCGGAGCCGAGCTCCACGACCTTCTCAAGGATGAATGGTAGCTTTTGTTGCCGGATGAGGTCCACGCAGTCGCCGACCTGGGTCACGCTCGGCATGAACACGACGAGGATGCCGTCTCGTTTCAGGATGGGGGCGACGTGGGGGATGCGCAGGTGCGCGGAGGGCATGTCGAGGATAGCGTAGGAGAGGAACGGCTCGACTGTGGGGCCGCTCGAGAGGAGGGATCTCGAAGCGCGAGCCTTCTTCTGCTCAGCGATCCAGTTCTCCACGTGGCCGACGTAGAAGTCGACATTGCCGGCGTACAATCCACGGCGGAACCCGCGGACGATCTTCTCGGCGTGGGCGGAGAATTTGGGGGAGACGTCTACGGTGTGGATGATGGCTCGTCGGTGGGCGCGCCAGGTGTCCCATTGTTGTTGTTGCTGAGTATGCTGCTCGACGGACTCGTCTGGTGATTCTCGGGCGGAGGTGCTGCTTGATTTGGGGTCTGCCTTTTCCGCGTCGGTTCCGGGCCGGATCGGTCGGCCTTGGAGGTATTGAATCTGGGATTTCTGTGGAAGAGGAGGTGGAACTGAGTTGGCTGCTTGGATCGCGCGCGCGAGGTGTAGAGTGAGGGAGCCATGACCCGTGCCAGACTCGAGGATCTCCAATGGTGGCTCTTCCTGGGATCCTTCTGCCGGGGGAGTGACGTGGATATCGAGGAGGGAGACAATTAAGTTGGCATCGGCGGAATAGATCTACTGGGACGTTCGTGAGTAGGAGTGTGGATTATAGAGCAATGGCAATTGATCTCATACTGGTGTGACGAGACGGGGGGTCATGGAAACATATTCGTCGAGGGTCGGAAGGCTGAGTCGGTAGTCAGGGCCTGCATTGCGACGGGCAATTAGTTATATATTCCTGGCGGCCAAGAGTCTCAATTGACCTACCCTTATGTGCCTTGACAAGATCTCGTACTCGCTGGCCGATGATGCTATCGTGCTGCAGTACTCCTCGTCGCACATCGGTCTTCTGCCCTCTTCGAAGGGGCTTTGTTAAGGATGGAGTTTTGCCATGAACAACAACCCTGTCCCCCTCTGACATGATATCTATCAGTATACACAGGCACAATGAGGTATTGACGATCTGAATCGGCTGTACCTCTAAAATAGGAAAAATTCGTGTCAATTGACCCCGAAAATTTGGGAACGGGTTTAGAGGGAGTCAGCCCCAAGGCTCGGCGCAGAGATTGAAAAAGACGAGCCATCCAACACTGCTAGCTAATAGAGGAAGAATTAAGAAGAATCAGGGCAAAGTCAAGAAAAAACAGTTGTTCAATTGCGACGGGGGGGTTTGGCAATGGCCAGAATCAAAAACTTTTTGACGGTTATCGGACTTGGTCGCTATCGGCACTTCTCTATCTCTGTCCACTTATCAAAACAGGGGCGCGTGGGGACTGGGGGAGTTCCATCTTCCCACCCCACATTAACTGGCCCAGAAGAGCATCGAAAAACCACCCAATAATCATGCTGAATTCTTTCACCAGTACTTAAAAGTGAACGGTGAAGCAAGTAAAGTGAAGAGGCCGAATCAAATTGAGTTTAGTTCATTATAACCGATGCGCGGGGCAGTAATAATTGTTGATCCCACCCCCGCGGGATGATTCATGGGACGCTTATCTTTCTTTCACTTCTTCGATTCATGATCTCAATCCATTGAGCCATCTACTTATCACCCTGATTCAACCTCGCAATCTTCAGTCTTACACTCAATTACCAGCCAATTTGTGTGCCATTTGGTAGTCTCCCCTCTCACATGGGTCTCCATTGAGATCATCTGCATCACTGAGCTAGCATCTTACCATAACTCTGTCTGTATTTAGGCTTTCATCGTACTCAAGGACTACCTAGTGTTACAATGGGTTTCACCGAACTCCCTTACATGAAGACCAATCCCAAAATCATCTTCTTCACTGACTTTGATGGGACCATTACACTCGCGGATAGTAAGCCCACCACGCTCTGAACTATACTATCAGAAGCTAATTGTCCGCCATTGAATCTCAGGCAATGATTTCCTGGTAAACTTCTGACCTGAAACCCGAATTGGCGTCTCAGGGCTGATATATTTAGACCGACAATCTCGGATACGGACGAGAAAAACGTCGCCAAGGGAATTACGATGTGCTCAACGGCAGAGCTAGCTTCCGGTATGTGCAAGTGCATGACATTGCTCCAACGAAGGCGTCCGCTGACTTCTTCGACTGTTCTACAGTGATGCCTTCCGCGATATGTTGGACAGCGTCAAGACGCCTTTCAACAAGTGCATCGAGATCCTCCAGGAGAACATGAAACTTGACCCCCACTTTGTCGAGTTCTACTACTGGGCCGAGGAGAACAACGTTCCAATTGTGGTCTTGTCGTCGGGGATGAAGCCCATCATTAGTGCCTTGTTCGAGTCATTGCTGGGACACAAGCCTCGAAGCCATTTGCACATTGTTTCTAACGATGTGGAGAGCCGCGACGGCAAGGACATCAACACCGCAGGCGGCTGGCAGATCAAGTACCACGATGACAGGTGAGGACACCAAAGACTCGGATTGTAAATGTTGCTTCTAGAACCTAACTTGCGCCTTCGATAGTCATTTCGGACATGACAAATCCTTGGAGATCAAGCCGTACGCTGCATTGCCGGTCGACAAGCGTCCTACTCTGCTCTATGCTGGAGATGGTGTCTCCGATCTGTCTGCTGCCGCAGAGACTGACCTTCTTTTTGCCAAAAAGGGGCATGGTAAGCAAAAACTCCCCTGGACCTTCGATCTTCCAGTATGCGGCTAATCCCAATTCAGATCTGGTGACCTACTGCGAAAAGGAAGGAATGCCATTCACCACGTTCGAAAGCTGGGAGACGATCCTGGCCACTACAAAAGACATTCTGAGCGGCAAGGTATCATTGAAGAAAGTGGCTGAAGAAGGACTGAAAAAGGTGCATGAAGACAATTGACGTGATTTCACCGCCGCTCTATAGATCCGGGAGACGTTGGATTTCTTCGACTGGTTTTGGATTTTCAATAGACAAGGGGAATATCCTCCGATAATATCTATACATATATAGAGAGAGGGATGGCTGTATAGAAAATTGATTAGATGAGTCTCTCTGGCCTAAGATATCATCGGACAAGTGCTGAGAACAACCATGACTGGCCAATCAGGAAGGCTTCATCAAGAATTCCCAAATAGGCTTAGACCCAGGAGGGCCCGCGGATCAGGGACTTCAAAAGGCCGAGAATCAAGAGGTAATGATAAACTTTAGTTCACATGTGACCGCCTTCCGGACTCGAGTTTCTTAGTGCTACAAATACGGGGGCTCGGACAATCGACTCTTCCATCCCCAGATTTGGCCCCCTTGAGATGGACTGACGGTAATCAGGTCTTGTCCATGGTGTGGCCTGCTTTCATCTTATAACATCGTGTGCCCCATCATGCTTGAGCGTCCAGCTGCTTACCATCCGCTCGAAGATCACCAGGGGCTCCTTTCATTAACATGACTCGCCGGCTTGTATGGATCACTCGTTGAGAGTCGATTATTTCAGGTTTTCGCTGCTAATGTTCTCGATGATAATAGGTTCGGACGGGCGTGCAGCTCGCTATCATCGCCTCAATTGCATTACTTCTTGTGGTGGTTCTAGACAATAAATTCCGTGTTCTACCGGCGTCCATCCATGGCCACCTTCCCACTCATTATGCTGGCTACGTCGTTACCGATGTGACCGTGGTCACTTGCTCTTCTCTCAGCCTTTTTTCCAGTTGCAAGGCCGACCCGAAGGCATGGTCTAGAATTGAAAAGGACCTCTATCTGCGCTTGGGGTGGACGTCCAGTGCTTACGTACAATTCCAACGGAAGAAGGAAGAGGAACTACTCGCATCTGACAAGGTGGTGATCGACTTGAAGATAAGCCGACTGACGCCGCAGTCCTCGAATGACCCACATGGAGAGAAAATTGACTGGGAGCAGAGGCCAGGTGGCATCTGGCTGAAGCGGACGGCCAAGCGTCATGCGAGTGACTCGCAGAAAGCGATCACCTCAATCGATGTCTTGTTCGGTGCAGACGCGGTTGATCCGCGTGTGGGCTGGGAGGTGAAAGATACTCCGCTGCTCCTGGATAGCAAGACGGAGGAGTTGGAGGCCCGCATCAGTATTCGAAGGGGAGACCCGCCAAAGACCAAGAAGCCCATTCCACGCATTAATGAGAATGGGAAATTCAAGATCATGCAACTAGCAGACCTTCATCTGAGCACCGGACTTGGAGTGTGTCGAGAGCCAGTTCCGGTAGAGCCTGTGCCTGGTCACAAGTGTGAAGCGGATCCTCGGACATTGGAGTTTGTGGGAAGACTCCTCGACGAGGAGAAACCCGATTTTGTTGTCCTGAGCGGTGACCAAGTCAACGGTGAGACTTCGAGAGATGCTCAGAGTGCGCTCTTCAAGTCTGTCAAGTTACTTGTCGACCGCAAGATACCCTACGCAGCCATATTCGGCAATCACGACGACGAAGGCAACCTTAGTCGAGAACAGCTTATGACCATACTTGAAGATCTCCCTTACTCCTTGTCGACCGCCGGCCCTGAAGATGTGGATGGGGTTGGAAATTATATTGTCGAAGTCCTCGGTCGTGGAACGACCGCGCACTCGGCTTTGACTCTGTACCTGCTCGACTCGCATTCCTACTCTCCAGATGAACGCCAGTTCCGAGGCTACGATTGGATCAAACCGAGCCAGATTCGATGGTTCAAAAACACTGCGCAAAGCCTCAAAACAAAACACCATGAATACAGTCACATGCACATGAACATGGCTTTTATTCATATTCCCCTTCCAGAATACCGTGACTCCTCAAATTACTACAGAGGAAATTGGTCGGAGGCTCCCACTGCACCGGGCTTCAACTCTGGTTTCAAAGATGCCCTAGAAGAGGAAGGAATTTTGTTCGTGAGCTGCGGGCAGTAAGTACCCTTTTGGATATTCGGGGGCGACCTGGGTGCCGTTTGCTAACATATCTCTAGCGATCATGTTAATGATTACTGCATGCTTAACAAGGATCGAGATCAGAAGCCGTCTCTCTGGATGTGCTACGGAGGTGGTGCTGGTTTTGGAGGCTACGGAGGTTATGGTGGCTATGTCCGTCGCGTTCGGTTCTATGATTTTGACATGAACCCCGGGCGTGTTGTGACATACAAGCGACTTGAATATGGCGAAGTAGAGGCCAAGATCGACGAGATGATGATCGTCGACGGAGGTGCCGTGAAAGGACCTGATGAACATCATTGAGCGTTCTGAGTCCTTGTACATGTGTCAAACTTCCTCATCTTGACTCGCCGCTTCCGTCAGGGGATGATCTTTACATGTGGCTTCGAAGCAATTTCGCAGTGATGGGTGTCGACACCCTCATACTATGATCTCGCCGCATAGATACGCTGTCTATGCTTTACATCTTGCTATCTCGGGCGCTTCTTTCCTGCAGTTTTGTACCTTATATATTGAGTTGAAAAGGCAGGTTAGCATGAGTCTGAGTTGACTCATCATTGGACAGAGGACCAGGGACTTCAATCCACAGCACCATTCATCTAGAACATTTGTGATTGTTGCAGCGCTAGCATGCCTTGCCTCAATGCACTCTCCCACATCTTACGAATGGAACACTTGATCACCACCATTTTTCGAACAATACCCGCTCCTTACCATCTCCCAGCAAACCTTGAAGAATACTCGCAACTTCGTCTGTCATCTTGGGAGGCGCACATATATAGCAGACCGTCTCCTCAGGTCTAATGACACCATCAGGTCCCTGGAGCGCCTGTCTCAGATCATCGGGCTGCTGTCTTCGTGCATAAATAGTCAAATCCTTCTGAGGTTCCGACAGAAGTGGCGCAAAGTCATCGTGGAGATTCGTGAGGAAGAGCCGTAAAGAGATCCGCAGACGGCCCGACTCTGACTGGCAGCGAATGATTTCGCGCAGCCGCGAGAGGAAGAGGATTTGGTCCAGGCATGTCTGGGGGCTTTTTTCAGGGAGGGACGGGACAGCTGACCGGGGAATCTTGGTGGAGTAGAAGAAGTGAATGTCGGAGTGCTGGTGGTGTAGAGCTGTTTCGTCGTTGTTGTTCAGGTGCGAGAGCATGGAGATGAGAGGGCTGGGCGTTGATTAGCTACCAATCTCAAATGACTTGGAGGGTGTGCATACTTGATACCCACTCCGCCTGCAATGAAGAGGACCTTCTTGGTTTCATCCAGGTTGATTCCCGATGGGGGCCAGACGAAACTGCCTCCGATGCGAATGCTCAGTTCCTGTCCCTGAATCTCGTCCTTGGGTCTCCAGAGCCATGCGCTGGCTGGGTTGGATGGGGCATGCTGGACGGCTAGCTCCACGTACGGCGCTCTGCCTCGCGGGTCCATCGGAGGCAAGCCCGTTTCCTCGTCCATGGGAGACTCCACGGGAGGTTCTGGCGAGGGGAGGACCTGAGCATCTGCCGGGGTGGAGGTGATGCTGTATCCCCCCGCGTCGGCGAGCCCGGGTATATGCACGTCTACCCACTGGCCCGGTAGGAACGTAAGTGGTTGTGGTTGATCAGACTGAGGTCGTTAGTTATATACAACCAAAGTGGCATAGTTGCGAGACAGGATACCTCTGCATCAGCTCGCTCCTCTTGCTCCTCCAGGCTCTGCACATGAGGAGGAATGGTTAGTTGTATCAGCCGCACAGTAGGATTGACCTCGTCGATATGTGAGAGCCTGACGGTATACATGCGGTTCTGTCGGGGCTCTGCCGCCGTGCGCACCAGATGCGGCACAGAGGCCTTCCTAGTTGATGCGTAATCCATCTGGCGTCGGATCGTACCCGGAACGGACTGGTGAACGAACAGGGGTTGAAGCCGCGCGAGAAAAGGCACGCGCTGAGAGACGAAGATGCTTGGTGGGTGTGGTGAACGGCGGAGTCGGTGGCACCACAATAGTCGGGGCGTCTGCATTCGGATGCTCGACCTACTGCTTTTGACGTCAAGTATCTATATCTTTCAAATTATCCACGAAGACTAGGCTGTAACCGAGGAGACGTTGTTAAAACAACATTGTATGATCAGTCTAGATTGAGTACACCTCTGATGGTCGATGAGTGAGTGGTATGACGTTTGCCAGCGTGTCATACTGGAATCATCCTCCATTACTATTCCATCTCTCTTCCTTAGCCCTTCCTAACAGTCTTTGAGTTAGATCCGATTACTTTCTGCGATGAGATTCTGTAAGAGTACGAATGCTTGTTTACATTAGTCATGCCAATTACATCTCGGGGTTGAACAATAAGGCAAATTAGACAATGCTGCGAAGACAATCACAGACACCCATGATCTCCTCCCAGTGGCGCTTCACTTTTCAACTAGACATGGACCATTCGCATACTAAGAGTTGGTTTGGTGACAACTACTAGCTCTTGGTACAGCTCCTCAGCTCTACGTACTACTAAGACCATCCGCTTAGACATGCAGATTGATCTCCTCGTCACACGGACTAGTGTGTGATGGCGGGCAGCCAATGTGCGTGTTCTGCAGCCTCATTGGCGATAGATCCCGGGCTTCGTGCCTGTGCTGGCGCTTTCAAACCCGCAAGCATTGGCCAGATGCATCAGCAGGAAACTTTTGCATGTCTTGATCCTCAACTTTTCTGGCTTTATCGTCGTTGCGGTTGGTGCCCCTCTTCAGGTCTGCTATCTGCTTACAGGGCACCATGGACGACTAAGGGTGCGCCGTAGGCCATATTTGACCCCTTGTCTGGTGGTGCTTCTGTTCTGTTCATATCTAAAGCGTGTTTCCGGCTGGCCTACGGAGTCATTTTCTGTGATTGTTGCTTGCTTGACTTATTCCTCTGGTTGAGTGGTTTGGGTTCCTTCAATGCGAGTGAACTGAACGCCCAGCCAGCCGGTCTGGCCGCCAGTGGATAGTTTATTTTCGACTACACAATTGATAAAGACGAGGTCTAGCTCTTTCATACTTGACTTTTCAGATTGGCCGTTTCGTGAGTTATCTGAAGATTTCGGTTTCGGTCGCCATGTATTTCCCACGGAATCATCGCCATCGCAAAGTACTTTTGTACTTGATGGCTGCCGAGCTTCCGTTTACCATTGTTATCCTTACATTCACTGGAATCGCTTCTCATAATCTATACCGTACGAAACTGTGGCAGGATGGCGCAGACAACGGATTCAACAGTTCCCCCGATGAGCAGTTGTATGCGGCTGCCAACTATCGGCCTTACAAGGTTCCTACAGTCTGGAGCGGATTGTACGTTTTCTTTTCTCTTGCCTTTCGCTCTGGTTCTTTCTCTTCTCCAACGCCCTTGTTGGCTTGATCCTGAAATTGGAGAAGAATGTCGCTGACGCTGGCTGGGGCTACAGCATCACCAATTACAACCTAGTACTTGGTGTTTTAAGCACATTTTTCCTCATCACCAAAGTCCCCCTACACTTCCTTCGACTGTTCTATCCGCCCTTGTCGGTTATTGTCCACGGGGGTCTTGTTGCAGTATACATCGTTTCAGCTCGGTACCAGGCAGGCAGTGATATGTCGGATCCCGCGCACCCGCAGCCGGGTGCGCCGTGGTACATTACGAAGAAGTGCACCGTTGCTGCGAACAAGGACAATATCAATTACTGTCGTCAGGCGAAGGCCCTGTTTGCGTTCACAATAATAATCATGTGAGTACCATGTTCCTGCGAGTCGACCCTCAAGGCTGTGATTGACGGAAGAAACAGCGTCCTCTATTTTGTCGAGTTTGTTCTGAGTGTCCACTCCCTCGTCCTGACTCCGGAGGAGCGCGCAGAACGATTAGAGAAGGCCGAAGAGAAGAGAACCTGGAAGGAATATGAAGAAGCCATTCTCAAGTCTCCCGCGGTGATTACGATGAGCCCAGCTTATCCACAAGAAGGCATGCCTGCTATGACACCCCGTAGCCTTGCCTTCAACCGATTAGGAGGAGACAATTCATCCGACCTACCTCTTCGTGAATATCTCGGTGGTTCGAATCCCCGCCACTCGATACAGCAGGATTCGTCGGCGGAGACCCTCGCATCAGGGCAACATGCCCAGGCTGGAGCAACGACCCAGCCTCAGCCTCAGATGTATTTCCCTCCGCCTCCCAAGAAGGCCGCCAAGACGTGAGGGCGCATTTTCGATCGTGTTGAAGTGTGTATGGGATGTGTGCGGCCGTTATTAAGCGTGAAACATGACCAGATTTGTTGATTGCTGCTCTATTCCCCTATGTCTGTTCATCCTTTCGATCAAAGTTCTGTTGATTCAGCTGGTTGTGAGCCATCGATGTGCCATCGAGAAAGCGTCGCCCTCGTCTCTTAGATGATAGGAAGGATTTCGACTGGTATCGATGCTGTAGTTTAGTTGATCGTAGTCATTCAACGTAAACTGAGATATGATCCGTGAGCACGAGAGACTCATACTATGTCCAGCCACATAGGGGATTTGGGCTGATCTATGCCTCGAAGCCAACGAGAGGGCGCTCAGGTTCGCCGCATATGCTAATCGGTCAAGGAAACGAAAGGGTATCTTTTCGCAGAAAGGAGTATAAAAACTCGATGATACGCGCCGATATTGCCCAGGGTTGATAATCAATTTGATTCCTGACGTTTCTTCTCTTTCTTAGCCCAACGTACTATTGAAGCCAGCAGTCAGTTTCAGTCGAGTAACAACCGGAGCAGCTTTAGCGAAGCAACTTACATCCGCAGGCATTACACAAGGTCTTTGGTCCGTCCGGTCCCTTTCTCCACTCGGGGGAATCAGAGGTCCCGCAGTCGGTACACAGATACTCTCCCTTCAATCTCTTCCTTCGGTCGATCTCCTGTGCGCTTCGAGCTTGCTGCTCGATCGTGGCTATATCAATATTGCAATGGACGAGACAGCCTTGGCGCATGCCTGTGCTGAGGCCATGAGACCGCTCGCCCTCACGGTAGCGCAGCCCTGTCATCATCTCAATTCCGTCGATGTGGGCCAGATCTTGCGCCTGTTGCGTAGTGCTTTCAAGAAGCGACCCTGGTTCTCCATCATCGGTGTTGACCGTATCGGACGACTCATTCTCCTCACCTGAACCGGTCGCATCGTAAGATGTGAACGGAGGCAAGTTCTGACGCAGGGCAGATGATCCCGAGTATTGCTTGAGGTATGCCTGTCGACCTGAATTTAAATATTCCTCCTCTTCCGCTCTGAGTTGTGAGATGCGCTGATTTAACCGGATATTCTCGATCTTGTGTTCGAGAAAGGAATCGAGTAGCGCCGAACTCCTGGTGGGATACGGCCGGCAGACCAGGAAAACACCGTTGCAGGTATTATTCTCGTCTTTGACATGTGGATGACCGTGCGCTTCTATGACGCCAAAGGTATTATTCGACTTGTAGAAGCGGAAATGGCACCGCAGCGGACGGGCCGTGGCGATGCACTCTTCGAGTTGACGGGTGAAGACGGACTTGTCGTCATCGTGAATGAACCGGGATAGGGCATCACGTTCGATCTGCTTCGACTCGTATCCGGTAATCCACTTGCAGGACGGCGAAGCGTAGAGAACCGTGCCATCGGGACGAAGGAGGAGGAGCATGTCTGTCATTTCGGCGAGGGTACGCTGCACCCAAACCTGTTCTGTAGTCGCATCGAGAGACGGCTGCGGTTCGGCATCTTGGGGGACGGCATTCGAAAAATCGTTGCTGCTTTCACTGCTAGAAATTGACCCTTGAAGTGCTTGCACATCCATCGAACCTCGAGTGTCTCTCTCGTTCTGCAATGCGTATGTCTTTTTTGATCTCACCGTGTCCGCCTCCGGAGGAGCGAACTCCATGGTCGCGCGGAACCAGGAATGGCGAAATAATTGTCACTATAAACGATTCAATACATTGAGCGAGAGTCCTGATGATACAGGTGCCGATAATGTAAAGAGACTGGCGAAATATTATCGTTCAAGATGGAAAAGATATGCACAGAAAAAAAGACGAAAGAATTCCATATGGAATGTGAGGACCTGTGAGATCAACGCCGAAAATGACCGCTGTTGACGCTGTATACGGCCGCATTTAACCCGTAACTCCCTGCGGCCCTGCTCTCGCTTGCACAGAAAACTTTTACAATCTGAGCGAACGAGTTCTCGAACTCTCTGAAAATTGTGCGCAATGTACATCCAGGTGTCCTCTCATTTCATAGGCATCCTTGGGGGAGGAGGCGAAACAGATGACTGGCAAGACTCTCGATATGCGAGATAAAGACAGAAGCTGCGCTTGGTCGGCTGTAATAGTTAACTAGAGAAACAGACAAGATGAAGCACAGCGAAGTTACAGGAGCCATGACTTCTTGAAACTTAGTTTGCTTTGATATTAGTTAACTCTAAGTGGGCCACGGCAGGATTACCTGGACGGGATTTCTGTAGTAGTTTGTGTGGACGTCCAGACAATACACTGTTCTATCTTCCCTTCTTTGATCATGATGAAATATTGCCCATTGAGTTAAAATATTTCGTGTGTTGTAGAAGCCGAAGAAGTCCAGATCCCCATTTCTTCTGGCGACAAAGGAAGTCAATCGTCGGTCGACACTGAGAACGACAGCTGTGGGAATGGTATCCCTCAAGTTTGCAAACCATCATCTTACGTCCTGATGGAGCATGATCAACGACTCTGAAAATGCCTACCAGTTTGAAAGGAGGCAACGGGACAATGAATTCTCGCTTGATAAACTCCACGCCTTGACGCAGCTTCAGCCCCATGTGCCAGTTTTAGAGGAGTGTCAGACGCTATGAGATTCGTCGATGTCCGCTGCACTGGTCGGAAGCCCTGTAATGCTTTGACATTTGGCAGCGAATTACTCCGTGATATCGTGATGACGTCTGGCGATCTGCTCCATCAGATGAGGAATGAGAGGTGTGTCGTCAAGCAGGTCCAAGATCAGAGCATGCCCACCGCCGTCTAGAAGACTGACATACCATTAACACGAAGGAAAACAACACATGCGCAACTTCAAGTTGCACGGCAGCAGGCACAATGCTTCCAGAGGACCGGTTTCATCGCGTCCAACTCGCAGTTGATACTGAAGGGTTCAACTGAAGCCGGGTCGTATTGGTTGGTTCACCATCCGATGCGGTTCGGTGAACATGACATCCATAAAGCCATTGAGCTTGAGCTGTGTGACAAAAAATATTCCAAGCTGGCTTTGGAAAGTGTTCTCATCGTGGCGGCGAGGCGAGGCGTCGAGTTGCTGATGGGCTGCAACTAGCGGAATGGAACGCGGTTCAAACCAGGCAAGCATGGGCCAGTGTTCAGGTTCAGTCAGGCGTGCAGCCTCATCCACAGCAATCATATTGAAGGGGCTGCTGCCTTTCGCCTTGCGCCGACTTGCATTGAGTTATCAAAAAGGAGCGGCGTGTTCCCGGTTACCCTCATGGTATGGGACACTGAAAAGCCACTGATTCCCCCATACTGAGTGTGCATTGCCTGTCGCTGTATAATACAGCCGATGACTGGATTGAAAACCCAGTTCGAAATGCAGTTCCAGGCTCCATTCACAGCTCCTCAACACTGCGCGGGTTCAGGCGACGTGTCTCGACAACTATGCCTGATCCATTATCGATCAGTCAAAAGAATAGACATCTCTATCAGAGTCCAATATGTACAATACTTTCTACCCTCGCAGGATTTGATCGATAACAGTCATGTCATTGAGTTGGTTGGGTTTTGGGGGTCAGCCAAGGGAATAGACTGCTACTGAGGCTATTCACAGCTGCAGTTCCACACATCCTTGCCACCTATATAACCACACCAATGTTCCACTCACGAGCATTAACTAGTAGTCACCACTCTAAGGTGACGTTGTACCTCCTCAGCAAGCACCCCTGTTTATTTCAACCAACAAGTGGAGCAATGCAAAATATAGCTTACTCTCTTCTCAATCAGCACATGTCAGGCGCTGTACAAAATGCTAGTCATCCGTAACCCCAAAGCAAACAAATCCCATTCATCTTGAGCACGCTATTTTGTGGAGAATAATAAAGATAAAGTTGCAACATACAGTCTCAAGCTCATAAATCCATTTGTATATATCACGTGACTTCGCGCTTCCTTTCCGCGTCTCTGACGCGCAGGCAGAAGCGGCGATATTGATAACGAGCTTCAATTAGGCTTGGGATGCACCGACAGTGTTGGGGCGGATAGTGGCTTGACATCCTTTAAAGACCTTTAGAGTCTTGTGGGCAGCACTGTAGTGCTTGATTTCAAAATGTGAGTCCTGCGCGCTTCAGAACAAAATAACATCGAAAACTGATAAGATTGGCAGGTGTAAGTGATGCGGAGCTCGATGACGAAGCACAAGCCTGACGCTTTGCTCCAACTATAGCGAAGATAGACAAGCTATCAATCCTTGGGTCCGTCCATTCCTACAGAAGCATACGCTCAAGGTTTTGATTTGTATACTGATTCGTGATTCTTTCTCAGTGTTCGATCATTTGACAACACCCGCAGTGAGACCATCCAATTTCACACACCTCTTACATTGATCGTCGGTTATAATGGCTCAGGGAAGACGGTAGGGGCTTCAATAAGCGGACGGCTTATGAACATAATTCATGCTGAGTGGGAATACAGACAATCATTGAATGCCTCAAATATGCTACGACCGGCGATCTTCCACCAAACAGTAAGGGCGGTGCATTCATCCATGACCCCAAGGTAAGCTTGGAGCTCTCTCCTATTATAGAAATATTACTGAATTATTGCGCAGCTTTGCGGAGAGAAAGAAGTCCTAGCCCAAGTGAAATTATCCTTTAAGAGTACATCTGGAGCGAAGATGGTTGCTACACGGAGTCTACAACTTACAGTGAAGAAAACGACTAGACAACAAAAAACACTCGAGGGACAGCTTCTCATGGTCAAGGATGGCGAAAGAACAGCTATCTCATCACGAGTAGCGGAGCTGGACCAAATCATGCCTCAGTATCTTGGCGTTTCGAGAGCTGTCTTAGATTCCGTCATTTTCTGCCACCAAGATGAGAGTCTCTGGCCTATGAGCGAACCCTCGGTGCTCAAGAAGAAATTTGATGAGATTTTCGAAGCTATGAAATATACGAAAGCCATCGACAATATCAAGGCCCTCCGGAAGAAGCAGAATGAGGAGCTAGCAAAATACAAAATCATGGAACAGCATGCCAAAGAAGACAAAGAAAAAGCTGATCGTGCAGAGAAAAGATCCATCAAGCTACAGGACGAGATTGAAGCGCTCCGCGCTGAAACCCATCAGCTCTCCCAAGAGATGCGCCGTGTTGCGGAACTCGCCGACAAAGCTTGGAAAGAGTCTGAGAGCTATGCTCAGGTTTTAGGGACTTTGGAAGGAAAGCGTATCGAGGCAAAGAGTTTGCAATCGACAATTGACAATCTCAAAAGGCACCTGGTTGAGCTTGATGATCCGGATGAGTGGCTGCAATCAAATCTAGAGCAGTTTGAGTCTAGACAACTTCAATACCAACAACAAGAGGAAGCTCACAAGGAGAATTACATGGAGATCAAGGATCAGATTGAGCAAGCCCGTCAGAAGTTGGGAGCCAAACAAGCCGAATACGGAAAATACGAGAATGACAAAGCCAATTTCGAGCGCCAGGTAGAAAGGAGACAGAGGATGACAAGGGAGATTGCTCGCAGTCATAACATCCGAGGCTTTGATAATATCCAGGATCAATCAGATATTGACGACTTCATGCGGAAGATTAGAAAGCTGTTGAAGGAGCAAAACCAAGCGCTGGAGCGCGTTAAGCGTGAGGCGCAGACAGAGCTACGCGAAGTACAGTCTACTCTAAATGAGGTCGGGCAGCGAAAGTCTGCATTGCAGGAAAGTAAGAATGCGGCCAAGCGTCAAATTGCTGCAAATGACAAGGAGGCCTCCAATTATCAAGCGAAGCTCTACGAAATTGACGTTGACGAGGGCGTCCAAGCTGCACTTGAAGCAAACATTGAGGACATTTCATCTCGACTGAACGACGCCAAAGATCGTGCTCGATCGGCCTCACTGGACCAAGAGATTCAGGAGGTGAACTCAGAACTCCACACCCTCGAGGATGAAGGCACACGCCTCAATGCTGAATTGATCGAGGCCACAAAACGAGCCGGGGATTTTGCCCGGTTAGATCATCTCAAGAAGGAACTCAAAGAACGAGAACGCAGCTTGGAAACTATGAAAGCTGCACATGGCGAACGCCTTGCAAAGTACATTGGTGCAAACTGGGGTCCAGCCACTGTAGAGCAAGAGTTTCAGCGTGTCCTTGAAGAGGAGTCCAGAAACGTCTCTAGTGCTGAAAGCCAACGTGACGGCGTCAGCAGGGAGTTGGAGCAGGTCGAATTCAAGCTCAATACTGCCAAGAAGACACTGGCTCAGCGACAGAAAGAGCTCAATAGCTGCGCCAAAGAAATTCGTGAAGCCATCAACGAGGAACCCGAAGAGTATCCCGATGCACTCAAACAACGACAAGCGCAACTCGACGTCGCTAGAAGGGACGCCGAGCAGAGCGCCGGACTCGGCGACTACTTTATGCGTTGTCTGGAGACAGCCAAGCAGGTAAAAGCCTGTAGACTGTGCCAACGAGCGTTCAGGGCCGACGCAGAATTCACCGTATTCCAGAAACGACTAGAGGGATTGGTGAAAAAAGCGCAGATCGGTGTGGAGGAAGAAGATGTTGAAAGATTTGAAGCCGAACTCGACGCGGCCCGCGCAGTAAGTACAGCTTACGATACGTGGACTCGCCTCTCCAAAACCGAGATTCCGGATCTAGAGAAAGAAGAAGACGAGTATGTTCGTCAGCGGGATGAGCTCCTGGACCAATTAGAGAATCATGACAAGATCGTCAGCGAGAAGGTTGAAAAGAAGAGAGACGTTGAGGCTTTATCGAAAACGGTCAATACGATCGTGCGATACGAGAGCGAAATCAAGACCATCCGGTCCCAGATACAGGATCTGTCCGCCAATCAACAGGACAATACTGCTACACGTACTCTGGAAGATATCCAAGAGGAGATTGCCGGCATTGGCGAGAAGTCTAGAGCTCTGAAAAAGACCCTGTCCAAGCTCACAAATGACAGAGAGCAGGCACGGACTGAGATGAATACCTTGGAGTTGCAGCTCCGAGATGCTAAAAGCAGGCTTGACAATGCGAAGTTCCAACTAGAGAGAAAGTCAGATTTGCTTGCTCGCATTGAGGAATATAGGAACCTTAACAACCAGCAACGGGAGGCAATCGCAAAGGCTGACAGAGACATTGAGGAGCTAACACCGGAGCTCCTCAAATACCAAGCTCAATATGACGATATCAGCCAGCGGGTTGAGGCCAGAGAGAGGGAGATGCAGCAAGGAATATCTCAACTGTCGGAAAATATACGCCAATTGGATCTGGCGACGGAGGAGATTGATTCTTACAACGAACGAGGCGGACCGAGTCAGTTGGAGCGTAGTAGACGCGAGCTTCAAACGATTGAGACTGAAATCAGCCAGCTTGAAGCGGAACAGGCCAATATTACCAAAGAGATCAATAAGATCTCGGCACAGCTCAAAGACAGCGAGAACACGAAACGCCAATACTCCGACAACCTGACATACCGCCAGGCAACTCGAGCGCTGGCAGAGGTGTCCGCAGAAATTGAGAATCTGGCAGCTCAGAACGCAGAGGTGGACCGAAGCCGCTTCAAGGAGGAATCAGAGCGCCGAACCCGCGAGCACAACGCGCTTGCTGCCAAGCAAGCGAGCAAGATGGGAGAGATGAAGTCTAAGGATGATCAACTGATGCAGCTTCTGGCGGATTGGAACACGGACTACAAAGACGCCGCTTCCAAGTACAAGGAAGCGCACATCAAGGTGGAGACTACCAAGGCTGCTGTTGATGATTTAGCTCGGTACGGGGGTGCTTTGGACAAAGCCATCATGAAGTATCATTCGTTGAAGATGGAGGAGATCAATGCAATCATTGGAGAGCTCTGGCAAAAGACATACAGAGGCACCGACGTTGACACGATCCTTATCCGCTCAGACAACGAAAATGCAAAAGGAAACCGATCCTACAACTACCGCGTCTGCATGGTCAAATCGGGCGCAGAGATGGACATGCGAGGACGCTGCAGTGCAGGACAGAAAGTGCTCGCGAGTATAATCATTCGGTTGGCCCTGGCAGAGTGTTTCGGCGTCAACTGCGGCCTGATCGCACTCGATGAGCCGACGACCAACCTCGACCGGGACAATATTCGCTCTCTTGCTGAGTCCCTGCACGACATTATTCGGGCGCGTCAGCAGCAAGCAAACTTTCAGCTTATTGTGATTACTCACGATGAGGAGTTCCTGCGGCATATGCAATGCGGTGACTTCAGTGATTACTATTACCGGGTCTCCCGCAATGAGAAACAGAAGTCGATCATCGAGAGACAATCCATTGCAGAGGTAAGTTAAGATTATCTGTATTGCTAGCATAACCGCTTCCATATACTAATGATTTCTAGGTCATGTAATTTACTGTCAAAACCCGTACGATGCTTTGCTTCATGCTATAAAGCGACTCCAGCTTCATGATTGAACAAGGGAAGATGACCAGCGCATGGACCAGGCGACATGCATTGTTAATTGTCTGCTTTCCCTGTATATTATTAGCTGAGCCAAGTGATCTTGGGTTACATATCGCATTTGTACTGGCGTTGGGGAAGGGAAACAGTCCTAAACAATTGATCGATATTATTGATGTCATTATTTTCAACGTTCTCTTCCAACCTCGACCAAACATGCCGCTGAACTCGAAGCACTACCCCCTAATCCATTTCCAGATCAACATCATCTTCGTCTAGTAATGGTACAAAACGAAAGTCCACGAAAGTCACAGTGCTCCCAGTACTTGCTCCCGACGACCGCACGGCACCAGTAACGTTGTTGTCGAACTCAATCATGAACTGCAGACTGAGAACGCCTTGTCTATCTCCTCGGATACTCACTTTATTGGCTACTGCCATAGCGCGAGCTGCCTTCTGAATCATGGAGAAACGATAATTCTGGTTGATGCGAGTGCCCATGGAAGACGGCGGGCTGACGAGAAAAGTTTCGGTGACGGTAGGTGCGAGTTTGGTCCTCTTGGCCCGCGCTCGTGAGCCATCATCAGTGAGTACCTTATGGGTTTGAGAGGGGCCATTGTTGTGGTTCTGCTGTTCAATCGAGAATTCGACCGTCGATTCGCTGAGGGGACCACCAGAGCCTGACAAAGCGAAAAAGGGTTCTCGTGTCGCCGAGGCCGAGAGTTTGAGGACAGTGGGATCAGTTGCGCCGAGCTCCATGATCGCGTTGTGTAGCCATGCGGAACGCATGATTATTTTCATTACTATGCCGTCGCGCTGGAAAGGGATGTCGGTGTCGGTGTCTTCGGGTTCGTAGGTCGTCAGATCGCAGGTTGTTTTGACTCCTGTTTCGGAGAGGGTGATGCTCAGCGGAGCGCCTTCGTGCGAGTACTGAATTGTGCAGGAACGGTCGAGGAGGAGCGCAGGGGATGTGAATGCGCTTGATGCTGAAGGGTTCGGCGGTTGGACGCTGACTGCTCTGCTGAAACTTCCAGACGACGCGTCGTTAATGTCAAAGATTTTCAGCGTTTCCAAAAGGGCAGACAGTGATACCACGAAACATGGGTAGTATGCGGTCTCTGCGGTGTCGTCATGGTGGCCTGCGTCATTGGCCTCATTGCTTGGGGTTGTCGGGGGATTGAAGGTATAACTGGTGAAGAGCGCTTTGTCGAGAAAGGCAAGTCCTTGTATCACTCTGGTCTCCTCTGCTGAAAACCGGATTCCGTCTGGAGTTATTTGCACGGTGGCTTTTGGAACGAATCCAATGCATTGTAGCAGAGTATAGAGCTGGTGAGCGTTGCTGGAGACAGCTGAAAAGATGGGGCCTGTATTTGCCATGGCCCTAGGACTCTTGTCTGTACAGATAGCCAGGGAAACGCATAGAACATATGAGCTCGGAAAGATTGATTATGAAATAGGCTGGTGGGCTTGTAAATGCGTGGCTAGTAAAGCAGCTCTCGCCCTGTTACACGTCTTTTTGTCTTTCAACTTTCCGATTTATAGTACATAGAAAGGATCGGTATGCGAGTCACTCAAACGTAGACACCAACGGCGCAGATCATGTATACGGCACCGAATCTGTAGAAGTGTAATATGAGCGACGGGCGTGGCTCCAAATCAAAAACTGTCGTAGCTTACCCGAATGCCAATGACGCCGGAACCCCGAATGTTGCGATGCTCAAGAAGGAGCGATCTATTTAGCGAGCAATGGTGAGCTATAACCCGGTTTGACTTGGATGCGCAGAACGAAAACATACTCAGACCGAAAAGACCAGTAAGAACCAATGCTAGAGTGCCAATTAGTTCTGTCAATCTTGACGGAGGCCATAACACCTCTTACCACTCAGCAGCAGACTGAAGCCAACGAAGAACTGGTGATCTTTCGATATCAGGGGAGAGTAAGGGCTTGCGGAGGCTGCCTCCCAGACTTCGTTCAGAGACATGAGGATAAGCTGAGTAGACTTCAAAATCGAGCAAAATCAATTATCAGACAGCTTATACAGCAATTGATGTCTGTAATGGAAAAGAACAACTAGTCTACATTACTCCGCCATCGCAGAGCTTCTAGATAGACGCAACACGTCAGGCCTAAGTAGCTTATGGTTGATCTGGCCCAATCAATCTCGGATCAACATAGTCCCGATCCTAGGTCCTCCCTCGTCTCCCCCTGTGACGCGGAGACCGCAATTCGGCGCCGCTTGGGCACAGGCTGTTGAAGAAGACAGTTTATAACAGAAATCTCAAGCCCAATATGCCGGCACTTACATCAGAGAGTGAGTCCGCGTGCCGGGTGTGTTGGTTTCTGTGGTTTTCAGACTTGATTGACCATAGATACAGGCTCCAAGCGGAAAGCTTCGGAAGATGCGGCTTCCCCGGATTCCCAGAAACAGATTAAAAAGGCGCGCACTGACTCTCCTGAAAGAGAGCCAAAGGTTTGTCTTCACTTTGAACTCGTTCCATTGCCGTTCTGACAGTGTTTGTTTGTAGACCGAAGATGAACCTCTTGGAAAGCCACCACTGAGGATCGTTCCCTTCCCAGAAAAGGTAAGCTTCACCGGTGGATGTTGATTCGACGCGGAGGCTGATGTTGATCCCCCACAATAGCCCGCTGTCTTAGAAGAACGACGAGGTGAAATCGAGTTCCGAGTGGTCAATAATGATGGCTCACGGGATAGTTTTGTCGTTCTCACCGGGTTGAAGTGCATCTTTCAGAAGCAACTTCCAAAGATGCCTAAGGATTACATCGCGCGACTTGTCTACGATCGTTCGCATTTGTCTATCGCCATTGTGAAGCACCCACTAGAGGTTGTAGGGTATGTGTGGGAGAAATGGCTGGGTTAGTTTCTTGAAGAGCTCACCAATTGTTTTCTAGAGGAATCACCTACCGGCCGTTCAATAGCCGCAAATTCGCGGAAATCGTCTTCTGTGCCATATCTTCCGACCAGCAAGTCAAGGGTTACGGTGCGCATTTGATGTCTCATTTGAAGGTATGGCTAGGAATTAAAGCCGCAGCAGGAGTGGTAGCTAACTTTAAGAGCAGGACTATGTGAAAGCGACCTCGCCCATTATGCATTTCCTGACTTATGCGGACAACTATGCGATTGGTTATTTCAAGAAGCAGGGATTCACCAAGGAAATCACGCTCGACAAGTCTATATGGATGGGTTATATCAAGGATTACGAGGGAGGAACCATCATGCAATGTACCATGCTCCCCAAGATCCGATATTTGGAAGCAGGTCGCATGCTTCTGAAGCAGAAGGAAGCGGTGCAAGCGAAAATCAGGGCTTTCAGCCGTTCGCATATTATCCACCCTCCGCCCAGGGAATGGAAGAACGGAGCTTGCAAGATCGATCCTCTGAGTATCCCTGCCATTAAGGAATCCGGATGGTCACCGGATATGGACGAATTGGCGCGGCAACCGCGCCATGGGCCGAACTACAATCAGCTTTTGCACTTGCTCAACGACATGCAGAACCACAGTGCTGCGTGGCCGTTCACTCAGCCTGTCAACCGCGATGAAGTTCCTGATTATTACGAAGTCATCAAAGAGCCAATGGACTTATCGACGATGGAAGAGAAGCATGAGAAGGACATGTACCCGACCCCCCAAGATTTTATCAAAGATGCCATGTTGATCTTTGACAATTGCCGGAAATACAACAATGAGAATACACCATATGCGAAGAGCGCGAATAAATTGGAGAAGTTTATGTGGCAGCAGATTCGCAACATCCCGGAGTGGTCGGTAAGTATTTCTCTTGGATAGTTCCCTCAGAGGGAAGAGCATCTTGTACTGACTTTGTCATAGCATCTGGCCGATGGGCACTGACTTATTTAATGGTTGATCGATACTTTCTGATCTTGAAGCGATGGAGTTTTGGTTTGGTTGGCGTTTATTCTTCTATTCAACGAACAAATACCCAATGGATGCATGGGGGAGCATTTTGGCCATTCCTATCTAGCCTTCGATGACTGAACAAATGATATGGCAATATCACAAGAATCACTTCGTACATTCCTCACTCTCTGCCGCGGAAACCGCTGCTGTAAGCTTTAATTCCTAAGGAGCCCCGAGACGAAAAGAAAGGCTGGAGAGCAGTCAAAGCCGGCAAGGGAGCTTAGAATTTGGGCGAACTGCTGCATTGAGACGCAAAATGATCTATCACAACATGTGGGTTTGTCGCTGCCCTTTGCCTCTAGCCACCAGATGATTCTAACATCATAGTCCATCCCTCCCTTGCGTGTAATCTTGGAGAACGTGGTGAGCTGTTGATGATCATTAGCTGGTGGGTCCTTCATTTCGGAATAACTTTGCGGCGAGCCGTTTGTTGGCTTGCGGATCATGAAGATGGCAGGTCAACAAGAGGAAGACAATTACTATCTAGTATGAGAAAGTTGCTCTGCAGGTGGTCGGGGCAATCCACCGTCCTTCTTTTGCTGTTATAATTATTATTATAATATCGCAACGTGTGCCCTGTTCCTCCTTGTCCTTATTGCCCGTTGTCGTTCCCACTGGGCGGCTGGAGGGATTGTTACTTTTAGCCGTCTTTTCCCACTTCAGGCGCCCTCTCCAGGGGCTCCTGAGCCTGAAAGTCCTAGACTTACGAATCTCTATCGTTCATTGCTCTGATGTCTTAATTTGGACTAAATTACCTCCAGTCATTCGTTAATCTTCTAATTCTTTGCGATCCTTTAATCGTGAGCTGGCCATCTTCTTATTATTATCGAGACGTTGGTGGAACAGTAAACACGGGCCACTCCTATTCTTGGACCAAGACGATATTCTCCATCATTTCCAACTTTTTCGCTCTTGATCTCACGCCAATTTTCGCTCGTTTGGAACTCATATTGGACTTGCCTTGTTGGTTGCCTATCGCCCTCCCTTACAATGGCGTCGCCATCACTTTTGGACATGGAGCCTAGGAATCGGCTCCCAACACTGTTTGAGGTCCTAAGTCGTCGCACTTTGGCTCCTGTCGACCTATTCTCTTTCTACATATACATGCGAGACCAACAGCGCTCGGTCGATTACTTGGATTTCTGGTATGCGCAAGATCTCTGCTTGAATATTGCGGCGCATGGATCACGGGAAAAGTTCTGACCTCGAAGTGAAATAGGCTCGATGTGTCACAACATATGTCTCTATGTCGCCATTATGTCCGCGAACTGCGTCGGTCTGTCTTAGTTGCGACGCCTGATCTTGAAAAAGCAGACAGTAAAGGCTCATCCGCCGCTTTGGATAACTTGGAACATCTTGGCGATATCCCGCTAACAGAAGCCGGTCCCTCTGGCTTGCGCCGGGGCTTTCGTGATTACGACGACAAGGACGCCGATCAAAGGCTGTCGGCCTTCCTTCGCTCAGATGGTCACACATCCCAGCATTCACCGCAGAGTAGCCTCGGGTCACAGAACGCTGCTCGCCTTCCTTCCAATGAACAACAGCCTCGTCCAAGCTTCGGGACACAGAACGAATCGAATTCGCCTGGCCATACAGTCACGCGACACGATATTCGCGCATCTGCAGAGAAGATTCTCTACACGTATTTACTTCCCGGTGCGGAAAGAGAGATCGTTCTTCCGGAGGAAATGGTGTCAACGATAATCAATCTGATTGAGGATGACGGGAGAGACGATCCAGAAGTGTTCGACCCCGCCAAAGACTATGTTTTCCAAGCAATGGAACGCGACGCATACCCTGGGTTTTTGCAGGCAAAAGCCTTGGGTAATCTTGTGCCATTGACCGTTGTGACTCGCTTGGCTTTGGCTTTGATTAGCTTTGGCGGTGGTTTCTGGGGCGCCTTCTACGTTGTCCTACGAGACAAGCCGCGGCACATTCGTTGCTGGGTAAGTTCTTCTTTCATGTTTCCTTGCGCGCTTTTGCTAATGAGGGACCAGGTGATTTTGCCTTTCATTGTGGCTGCATATTTCATCGCTTCGTACCAGTACAAGATCGACCCGGTAATGGCGTATTTGGGGTACAGTGAATACACGTTCATGAACTGGGCTCAAATTCGCGAGCCTTATGTTCGTAAGCTCCTGAATAAACGAGCTACTGCAACTTTATTCATCGCCCTACTGGTCGCTGCCGCATTGAGCATCCTGTTCATTTTTGTTCCCGGTACTATGCTCTGATTTAGTCATTTTCAGGCTGTTAGGCAAACGTCCGCTCTACGAGGCCTCACTTACGGACGCCCCTCTGATCCATTGAAAAATTCTGGTGACTATGATCATGCCATGCGAGCCCAGCTGTCCTACGCGGGACCGGCACGTCAGTTCAGGCCTTCTTTTTCGGCCTGGCAAAGCAGCTGTTACATAGGCTAGCCACTCGGTTTGTTCTCGAAACCGACACTTCTGGATATCCTCGTCCTAGTTGCGCTCCGTTGAGCCCTTCCTCACGCTTGGGACGATTCGAGCAAAACGCGGTACACCCTTCTGGCTGACGCCGTGTCATTCGGCTCAAGGCCACCCCATACCGGTCCCTCCAGCCACAACAGACTTTCCTTGTCGCTTCGTCTTGTGAATGTTGCCTTCTTGATTGCTCCTTGACCTCTTCATCTTCTTACAATACCCATTTCTGTCTATCCTGCATGATGTTCAATTTCAATGATTGCCAGTGAAACGTTTGGTGTTCCGGCATTGGTCCTAATCTGCTATAATATGCAATCTTAATGGCAAATAAATCTCGATCAAATGCTGATATTGCATTTCGTAAGTAGCCTTGGCATGATGGCTCTATGCAGAAGAGTGAACCATCCGGAAGAAGATACATCATGAGCTCGTAATGACCATTACAGGTCCACTGTTAACCTTGCAATTGTTCATCTCTTTCAGTCAGTAACAATGCTACTATTAGGATTTCTTTCCCAGGATGCGTTTCGCATGTCTCGCGCCAGCTCCGCTCAACCCGAATCTAGAAGATCCTGCACTTTCATCAATGTCCATACGCGAACCAGCCGCGTGTAGATCGATACCGCCATCATTTCCATTATCCCAGTACCCATCATCCTCATCATCGTGGTCGTCAGCGCTGAACTCGCGCTTATTGCCCCCTCCTTGGCCAAACCGCTGCGCTCCGCCGAACTTCTTGGGCCCGGTCCCGCCTCCCGCCGCGTCCTTTGCGCTCCCATCGGATGCGGAGGCCAGTGCTTTTTCAAGCAGAGCAGCCCGGGCCTGTTCTTTCGCCCTACGCTTCGCGGCATTGCTCTTGATCTTGGCGATTTCGGCCTCAATGTCGCTGATGACGTCGCCGCAGCGGCCTTCCCACTGTGTCAGAAGCGAGATCATCGTCGGCAGCGATTGGGGTCTGATGTCGCGGAGGGGCGCGACAGAGGTCACGTTTACGAAGGGGGGATTGGAGGCGGGGGAGAGGCGGGCGGTGATGAGGGAGGAGTAGATGGCTTTTGTGACGAGAGATTCGAGCTCAGCGGGGACTGAGATAGAAAGGGCGTCCATGAGGGTCTTGTATGTGAGGGGTTTGAGTGTTGCGGACAGGGTGAGGAGCGAGAGGAGGCGGAGCTTGAGGGCTTGTTCGGCGTTGAGGTTGGGGAGGTTGGGTGTTGCTGATGGGGTTGTTAGGTCTTATCGGCCTAATGGTTCAGCTTGAAGGGCTGGCGTGCTTACTCTGGTAGTCCTGCCATGTTCCCCAGGCGAAGATTTCCAGGAGGGTCAGGTAGCCTTGGAACTCTTCTGGGGTGTTTGGGGAGCGGAGGGCTTGGATTGTAGGCGTTTCCAGCAGCTCGGCGAAGACATAGGTGTGCGGATTTGAGGTTGCATTTGTGATTAGGTTCGCAACGAATCGTGGGGAGGTAGCACTGTTTGAGTCGGCCAGGTGGATGAAGGGTTGCAGGGCCTCGATGGCCCGAGTATGTATTTGATCCATTTGGGGCTTGGTTGTCTGGTGCTTGATGGAGGTCAGCTGCTGCTGCTCAATCGGCGAGATAGTCGAGCGTAAACCTACATTCAAGGCAAAACTGAGATGCGAGAGACTAAGAGTCGTATGTGAGACTCACTGGAGCTGTCTCTGATAGAATAGTTGACATCGATAATAGTGGGGATGTTGATGGTGATGATGATGCCTATCCAGCTGTCATCCGAATTGGGGTTGTTTGTTTATGATGCAAACAAGTTCTGTCACCTAAGATTTCTGAGAGATTCAAGAATAATTCTGATAATAATCTCCAGATCGATATGAAGTATTCTGCACTACTCTAGGTTGGTTGATCGCTGTTGCTACATCAGATCCCACATTATCTAATGGAACTGCGAATTGAGACGTTTGACACTCCGTCAATCAAGCAGCTCAATTCCCTTCTCCTCAGCATTATGCAGCCTTTTGCTTATTATTGTTGACCCCTGGGAGAGAGGCGAAAGATTAAGACCATATTTCGCATGTAGCTTGTCCAGTATCTAGACGTTGTGATCAGGTCCAGTTAAGTCCTGCTTCATTTAAGGAGGCTATCTGAGGGGCTAGACTGTATCATGACTAGTAGAAGCCTTTACTTGAAACTGGACAGTATCCCAATGAGGATAGGGGACTCTGGGATTTGTTTCATGAAGGTCAACCGTAAACTGTACTGCAATTGTACATGGCACCTGCCATAATCATTCTTACTGGGGCTTTTGCAAACTTGTGACTATCCTCGGTAATGGAGGTTGGCGGTTGATCATGGTAGCAAGCCGTCAATAGTGTTTAAAATCGTGTAGTGCACGCAGAGCAGACTCGTCACACAGCAAACAGAATCTATAGGACCAGACATGAAAATCTCGGTTAACCTTTTCTGGGCTGGAGAGCCGAATTTTTGAGTCAGACCCAAGTGATGATCCAGGGAAGAGACCAAGGAGCGGCGATGAACCCCTTGCATATCGAGTCAGGCATTGGAAAGGTGTGACACTGCAGCTTGGTCGCAGTCAGCCCAAAAAGGGTGGTGTACAGACTTGAGAATTTCTGCTTCAGAATGGATCGCAAATATGTGACATTATTCGCAAAAACAAAACAATGGAAAAGCATTCCCCACAATAGTATCGAGAAATGTACTCAGTACGGAGTACTTTGGGCAAGAAGCGACTACTTGATGATCCTGTGATTTACCCGAGAGGCCGACCAAGAGGGACTAGGAGGAGTACTGACTGATTAGATTAACATTAATAATAGCGCCAAACAGCCCAAACCACAGCCATTGCCGCTGATTGATTGTGTTTTAATTCTTTATGCATTATGGACCTCTAGCCAAGACCTTCCGGCTGTTTCTTCAGTTGCCCGCAAGAAATATCCAAGAAGGAAGGGATAAAATGATATGCCCTTATCAAACTTCCGACTACATCCGTTCCTGTGCTCCCTTCGTCGGTCTTTTCTCCGCTATTTATCTTTGACGTCAACCCAGCTCGCAGTAGGCGCCGGCTCCTGGTCTCTCTTTTCATAAACCTGTGGTCTCCTTTCCATAACCAACCCTCATGCGGTAACACGCTGCAGTATAAGCTTCCGTTGCGTAGCTTTCCTGAAGTCAAACCCCGCGCGATGGCTGCCTCCGATCTTGTACGCGCCCACGATACCGGCTCCCCCGCTGCCAGATCCCCAGCGCATATGGCGACCACAACAGTCAAGGTGGATGGAATGACATGCGGGGCATGTACTTCTGCTGTTGAGGGCGCCTGCAAGGGTCTGGAAGGCGTAGGAGAGGTGTCAGTTAGCTTGATGATGGGCCGAGCCATCGTTCATCATGATCCGACCATCATACCTGCGGAAACGATAGCCGAAAAAATCGAAGACTCTGGTTTTGATGCTGAGATCATCTCCACTGACGGTCCGTCGTTAGGAGCCGATATCCCCAGAGATGCGCAGAATCCGACGCCGCTATTTTCGACCACGACGTTGGCGGTGGAAGGGATGACGTGTGGTGCCTGTACGTCTGCTGTGGAAGGAGGACTCAAAGAAGTCAAAGGCGTCAAATCGATCAACGTCTCATTGCTATCAGAACGAGCAGTGGTGGAGCACGATGCTTCTGTGATCACGCCTGAACAGCTCGCGGACATCATCGAGGATCGCGGCTTCGGCGCGACGGTGCTGGAAACCTCAACGCCGCAGGACGGTCCTCGTGGCTCGCAGGAAGATGCGGACGCTAAACCTCGCTTCATGACCACAACCGTCTCTATAGATGGCATGACATGCGGCGCTTGTACATCCAGCGTCCAGAGTGCCTTCGATGGTGTTGATGGTGTGGTTCAGTTCAACATTAGCCTTCTTGCAGAACGCGCTATCATCGTCCATGACCCTGCTGTTCTCTCAGCCCAGCAAATCACCACAATTATCGACGAGGCGGGTTTTGATGCAGCTATCATTTCTTCAGAGCCTAAGCTGTCTACTTCTAGCTCTATGAACAGCGTGACCCTGAGTTTACACGGCTTGCGCGATGTAGTCGCGGCAAATGATCTAGAAGACTCCCTTCTCCGGAGACTGGGGGTCTACTCGGCGTCCATCAATATGGGCACATACAAGCTTAAAGTTTCTTATGATTCCGCGAAAATTGGGATTCGAACCATTGTCGAGGCGATTGAGGCTGCCGGCTACAATGCCTTGCTGTCTGAGTCGGACGACACCAACGCCCAACTGGAATCTCTTTCCAAAACCAAGGAGGTCCAAGAGTGGCGACGTGCGTTCTTAGTCTCTCTCTCATTCGCGGTGCCCGTTTTTGTCTTGAACATGTTGCTTCCCATGTGTCTACCGATGCTCGACTTCGGCAAGCTCCCATTATGCGCAGGCGTGTACCT
Source organism: Aspergillus udagawae (assembly GCF_001078395.1). Classification (NCBI taxonomy): domain Eukaryota; kingdom Fungi; phylum Ascomycota; class Eurotiomycetes; order Eurotiales; family Aspergillaceae; genus Aspergillus; species Aspergillus udagawae. The sequence goes on from NW_025091268.1 coordinate 812,102, forward strand.
CGGGGACGTGCTATGTTTGTTGCTCACCATCCCCGTACAGTTCGGTATTGGGAAACGATTCTACCTGAGCAGCTATAAATCACTCAAGCATCGCTCACCGACTATGGATGTTCTTGTCATGCTGGGCACATCTGCGGCTTTCTTCTACAGTGCCTTCATCATGCTTGTGGCCATGTTCTCAATGGCTGACAGACGGCCCGGCACCGTGTTCGATACCAGCACCATGCTCATCACCTTCATTACACTCGGAAGATGGCTAGAGAATCGGGCTAAAGGTCAAACGTCAGCCGCTCTCTCGCGACTCATGTGCCTGGCTCCGTCTACGACGACAATTTATGACGATCCCATTGCCGCTGAGAAGCTCGCCGAGGAATGGGAAACTGCCAAAGTTTACCCCGATGAGAAGAAGCCGGCATCATCAAGCGCAGAAAGATCTGGTCCAGGTCCCAGAGTGATCCCAACTGAGCTCGTTGAAATAGGCGACATAGTTGTCCTGCACCCCGGAGACAAAGTTTCTGCAGACGGGGTTGTCATTCGAGGCGAAGGTTACGTGGACGAGAGCATGATCACTGGTGAAGCGTTACCCATTCGTAAAAAGAAGGGCAGTACCGTCATTGCTGGAACTGTGAATGGCACTAGTTCGATTGACTTCAAGGTCACCCGAACCGGCAAGGACACTCAGCTCAGCCAGATTGTGAAATTGGTTCAGGACGCGCAGACAAGCCGGGCTTCTATCCAGCGGGTGGCGGATATCGTCGCTGGCTACTTCATTCCGGCTATCATCAGTCTCGGTCTCATCACGTTCTTCGGTTGGATGTTCGTTAGCCACGTTTTGGCCCATCCTCCGAAGATCTTCGTTGCCGAAGGCAGTGGCGGAAAAGTCATGGTTTGCCTGAAGCTGTGCATCTCTGTCATCGTCTTTGCTTGTCCGTGTGCATTAGGCCTCAGCACTCCAACAGCCGTCATGGTCGGTACTGGCGTTGGTGCGCAGCAGGGCATTCTAGTCAAGGGTGGTGCTGTGCTTGAAGGCGCGACTAAAATCAACCATGTTGTCTTTGACAAGACTGGCACCCTGACTACGGGGAAGATGACTGTTGCAGAGGCCAGAATTGAACGCCAGTGGGCCTCCAACGAAGGGCGTCATCGACTTTGGTGGTTGATCGTGGGTCTCGCGGAGATGAACAGTGAGCACCCTATCGGCAAGGCCATCCTCTCAGCAGCAAAGGCGGAATCAGGCCACTCCGAGGGCGACGGACTACCGGGCAGCTTGGGCGACTTCAATGCCCATGTTGGTAAGGGTATATCTGCATTGATTGAGCCCGCGTTCAATGGAGAACGGACAAGGTATCGTGTTGTGATTGGCAGCGCCGCGTTCTTGCAGTCTCAGGGTGTATCAGTTCCAGAGCCTGTCGAAGCTGAAGATCAGCCCAGCAGCGGCCCGAAGCCTACCGCTGGCATCACGCAGATTCATGTGGCCATCGATCACCAGTTCTCCGGAACCATCTTCCTCCGCGACACTGTGAAATCGACTGCCGTGGCTACGATCGCTGCTTTGCATCGCATGGGGCTCAAAACTTCGCTCGTCACTGGAGATACCATGTCTGCTGCCTTGTCTATCGCTTCGGCTGTTGGTATACCCTCTGAGTTCGTTCACGCCTCTGCCTCCCCCTCCGACAAACAATCCATAATCGCTTCGATGCAAGAATCCGGTGACCGCGTCGCCATGGTAGGCGATGGAATCAATGATTCCCCGGCGCTGGCTACCGCATCAATCGGGATTGCTCTGGCTTCGGGAACAGACGTCGCCATGGAAGCCGCCGACATCGTGCTCATGCGACCAGACGATCTCCTGTCCGTTCCCGCTAGTCTGTCGCTCTCCCGCGCAGTCTTCAGACGCATCAAGCTCAATCTCCTGTGGGCCTGCCTCTACAACGTCATCGGCCTTCCATTCGCCATGGGTCTCTTCCTGCCCTTTGGCGGCTTCATGCTTCCGCCCATGGCCTCAGGCGCGGCAATGGCAGCATCAAGCGTCTCCGTCGTCGTCAGCAGCCTGCTCCTGAATTTCTGGAAACGTCCACGATGGATGGACGCCGAGAAGCTGGAGAAGGAAGCCCAGCTCGCCGGCGCTAGCTCCCACGCCTCCCGGAAATACTTGTGGGCGGCTGCTTTCTCTGTCTCCGGTCCCGGCAGTCATACAGGCCCGTTGGGTTGGGCCCGCCGGACAGGCGCGAGAGTCTGGTCGGCTGTCACTGGACGGAGTCCAAGAACAATAGAAACCAACGATGGCTATGTCCCTCTACAGGCGGTCGAGCCTGTCGTTTAATTACCTCTGTTCCCCTTCTTGAATGTTTTTCGGTGTTTTTGTCTCATTGTGCATTGTTCATAGCTAGGATTCGGCTTATGAAGTACCTGCATGATGGGTGTCTCTTCTTACGCCTACTAATGAATAGGATAGAGATATGTGCTTTCCGAAGGGCTTGCCAGATGTTCAATGATACGTAGTGTCTCTACGACTGCATTCTTAGTATAATGCAAAATTCCAAAGGATACGAAGCAGCAGTGCTTGAATCTTTGGAATAGCTCTGTAGTCGCACGTAGGTAGTGAAGTCACTTCATATCATTCATCATTGAAGGCCAATAGTCAATATATGACCTGTAGACTGTCGCTCATAGATTTCCTGATCATCATTATATGAAACAATGCAAGCCCAAGAAGCACAATCAATGCAAGCAGCCTCTAAACATCCTTGTCCTCTGTTGCCTCGGAAGATTGAGTAGCTTCTGCCGCCGCTGCTGTTGCTGTTGCGGCAGGAGCCGATTCCCCCGCCTCTTTTGCATCGTCAAGCTGGATATCCCCGTCGCTGTCTGCATTAGCCCGAGACGCCGGCTCCCGGTTCTCCGTTTGATCGTCAGCAGTGGAACTAGGTTGTTCGGCCTGTGCTGGCGACTGAGTAGCATGGGCGTTTGCGTCCTGTGCCAGAGTCATCTCGACTCCCTTGCCGTCCTGCAGGCCCATATCCGCTACTCCTAGGATCGGCGGCCCCCGAGCGTGGGGGATCTCCTCGGACGGATCGGCTGGCGGGGGGCTAGTACCACCCATAGTCTCGTTGTGTGCTGTCATTCCTGAGGATTGGGCTTGTGCTGTCGGTTCCAAAGCGGTGTCGCCCTGAACCTGCTGTTGAACCTGCTCTGAGTGTGGTGCTTGCGCGACCATTGTTAATGAGTCACCTGAGACTAGACCTACGACGCACGACTGTCAATATGGAATGTATGGAGACGAGTAAGTGAGAGCGTTACCTTCACTGAGAGTAGCTCCACCGTCGTTGCCCGGGGAAGATGCGCCGGCCAACCAAGGGATCGGGGTGAGCAGGGCTCCACCCAGCGACTCATCGCTTCCTGGGGCATGATCTGGAAACATGAAACTATGCCCTCCTCCGTTCAAGACACCATTGGCCTGACCGGCGCTGGTTTCTGTTTGAAGCGGAAATACATCAGCGGTACTTGTGACGGAGACGACTCGATCGACGGCTCGCAGGTACGCAGGGAGGGTTCGATAGTGTGCATTAGGTCGGAGAACTAGTTCTGCCAGTCTTTGTATGGTGTGCGGAGGCTTCGACGTAAAAAATGTCTTTAATGTGAACTTGATGGAATCCAGCAATAACATAAGCGGTGGGGGGAGCGTATTGGTTGTGGAATCAACGAATGACGGTGGTTTGGAGTCTGGAACACGCTCGCCCGATGGAGGCGGTGTGGCAGCTGATGCGGGTATTGTCGACTGTGAGGGGTGTTCTAGCTCCGTTGGAGGAGTATTCTCCTTGTTGCTGCTCGGTGGCACTGAGTCGGGTTCTTGCGAGTGCGAAGCGGGAGGGTAGGAAGATGGCCGCTGCTGAGCGGCTGGTGACTGGGTTTCGGCGTGGAATTTGGGCATGGGAAACGGGTTGTATACATTCTACTTATCTGTCAGCCCTCATGCAAAGTGGATAGAAGGATGAGTAGAGCCTGCGCACATGTTCTAATCGCTCGAGGAGAGGCTCGATCATATTGGGCCATTTGTCACTAGACAGGGTATTAGTATTCGATCACGATATATATAGATTGACAGCCCGTACTAGTCCATTGAGCCGCCATTGGCGACCGTCTCTAAGCTTTCTTCATCTATAATTGCAACATGTCAGCACAAAATAGCTATAGCAGCTCATGGTGGCATTCCCCAGGCTATGTTGCCAGGGATAAAAGGACACGAACACAAAGCGCGCTCATGGGCAGATGTTCATTTTATGAGAGACGCTCTAAGCAGCTTACCCAGTGACATTTTAACTCCACGCTTCCTTCTCGTCACTCTGTTGTCGAGGTAGCCCGCAGACGCAAATTGCTTGCTCCAGGTTAATAAATGCAATGGAATGCTATACGCGTGGGGAGCGGCTCTCCCGGCAGTCGAAGCTGGTGATTGGCTGTAGTAATCGCTTATCGGAGCATCACGTGATGGTTATCGGGCCAAATTTTCGGAGGAGTCATCACTTTCCCCACGGCGGGCAGAGGGAGGGGCCTTGTTTCACTCTCCCCAGACGTTGCAAGCACTGTGGTCGGTGAATGACCTTTGAAGCGGATCAATTCTAATTTCCTAGGCTCCGTCATCAGTCTTTCCAAAATGTGGAACTCTCCAAAGGTGGGAGTCCTCGGTGGAGGTCAATTGGGGCGAATGCTCGTTGAGTCGGCGAACCGACTTAACATCCAGGTCAATGTTCTGGACGCAGATAACTCGCCTGCGAAGCAAATTAGTGCCCACGACGGCCATGTGACTGGCTCATTCAAGGACCGTGAAGCTGTGCGGAAATTGGCGAAGACCTGCGACGTTGTGACGGCCGAGATCGAGCATGTCGATACCTACGCTCTCGAGGAGATCTCCTCGGAGGTCAAGATTGAGCCCAGCTGGCAAGCGATCCGAACAATCCAGAACAAATTCAACCAGAAGGAACACCTGCGGAAATATGGCATACCAATGGCGGAGCACCGGGAGCTGCTTGAGAACACACCGGCTGAACTCGCCAAAATCGGCGAGCAGCTTGGGTATCCATTGATGCTTAAGTCGAAGACGATGGCCTACGACGGACGTGGTTAGTGACCAAGGACAGGATAATAAAGCTATATAGTATGTTCTTGTGGCTGACAATGGACGCCAGGAAACTTCCGTGTCAATTCCAAGGACGATATCCCCGAAGCCCTTGAAGCGCTCAAGGACCGGCCATTGTACGCGGAGAAATGGGCCTACTTCAAGATGGTTGGTCTTTTATTCACTTCATAGGTGGCTTCGGACCTAATACCGACGCTCATAGGAATTGGCCGTAATGGTTGTGAAGACCAAAGACGAGGTCCTCTCATACCCCACAGTCGAGACAGTACAAGAAGATTCGATATGCAAGCTCGTTTACGCACCTGCCCGCAACGTCTCCGACGCCATCAACCAGAAAGCTCAGGAGCTAGCCCGCAAGGCAGTCGCAGCCTTTGACGGCAAAGGCGCGTTCGGTGTGGAGATGTTCCTTCTCGAAGACGACAGCATCATGCTGTGCGAAATTGCCAGTCGCATCCACAATTCGGGCCACTACACGATTGAAGGATGCGCCCTGTCCCAGTTTGACGCCCACCTCCGCGCCATCCTCGACCTGCCGATTCCCCCACAGAGCCTCGAAATCCGCCAACCGTCCATCATGCTCAACATCATCGGCGGAGCCGCCCCAGACACCCACCTCAAAGCCGCCGAGGCCGCTCTCTCCATACCCAACGCCAGCATCCACCTCTACAGCAAGGGCGCTGCCAAACCCGGCCGCAAAATGGGCCACGTCACCGTCACCGCCCCCACGATGCACGAAGCCGAGAAATACATCCAGCCCCTCATCGATGTTGTCGACGAGATCCGCTCCAAGCGCAGCGACATCAAAACGCAGCCCGCCAAGTCCGGCCCGTCGAAGCCCGCCCCCTCCGTCGCCGTAATTATGGGCTCCGACAGCGACCTCAAGACCCTCGTTCCGGGCCTGAAGCTCCTCCGCGATTACTTCGGCATCGAACCCGCCGTCGACATCACCTCCGCCCACCGCACCCCAACGTTCATGGCCGAGTACTCGGCCAGCGCCGCCGCGCGCGGCATCAAGGTCATTATCGCCGCTGCGGGCGGCGCCGCCCATCTTCCCGGGATGGCTGCCGCTCACACCGTCCTGCCTGTAATCGGTGTACCGGTCAAGGGTAGCTCGCTGGACGGCGTGGACAGCTTGTACAGCATCGTCCAGATGCCTAGAGGTATGCCGTCTTCTTCCTTTCATCCTCTCTCTTGTTCCCCTGGAAGGCCCGCTAATCGGTCATCCCTACAGGTGTCCCCGTCGCGACGGTAGGAATCAACAACAGCATCAACGCCGCCCTCCTGGCGGCTCGTATCCTTGGCGCATTCGACCCTGCTATCCAGCGTAAGGTGGAGGCGTATGCTGAGCAGGCTAGATACGAGAACATGGAGCTGAAGGGGACCAAGATGCAAGAACTCGGATGGGAAAAGTACTTTGAACAGATGTAACAGAATATAATAGCTAGATTGGATTACTGATGAGAATGGCTGAATGACTCTACCGACTTACGGAATATCAAGGGATGAACAGCAGAACGAGACAGAATTAGAGATTACGTACTCGAAACTAATCATACAGATCATAGCGTGACAGCCACAAGACATCATACACAAGATACTGCAAGCACAAAACTCAGAAAGCGAAAACATGATATCTCAAAGCCAGTACATGCGTCATCAGTCAGGAACAAAGGAAATATTTAAGGGAGTGGGCAGACATTTGTCCTCATAGCTAATGTTACCTTTTAAGCGGTCTGTGGGTTGAAAGCCTCGGGCGTGCCTCGGACGGTAAGTCCCTCGCCAGTGACCTTCGCAGCGGCCCCTTTCTGATGACCGTTGGTGTGGCCGTTGGTGTGGCCGTTGGTGTGGCCGTTGGTGGCCCCGTTGCTGAAGGCGTTGTCCATCTCATCTGCGAATCCACGCGAGGGAACTCCAGTTTTTGGATATCCATCAGCACCGACCTGACCACCCTGGGTCGCTCGACCATCGGCTCCCTCGGTGGGTCGGCCAGCAGGCCTATCTCTCAGCCGGCTCTCAGCCGTCTGGTGAGGCTTGCGTTGGACGGACGCGAGCTTGGGAATGTCCTTGGACTCGGAAGCGCTGCCGATAGAGAAGATTGGGCATTCCCAGCGCTCTCCTTTGCGCGCGAGCTCAGTGTATTCAGTAGCCTTGGTGGAGACTACTCCAGGGAGCTTGATGTCTGGGAACATCGAGTCGTGAAGAGTAGTGACTGTCTGGATCTTGGTGTCACGCTGAGCAATTTCTTGAGCCTTTTGCTTCTTCTCGGTCAGCTTCGCGCGGGCAGCGTCCATGTAGCGCGAGTAGATGTTGGGGGCATTGGCAGGATCCTGCTTGGTAGCTTCCTTTGCACGCTGAACCTCTTGGTCGACTTCAAAGGCAAATGCATCACCCTTGACGAAGGCGTCATGGATCTGCTTTTCAAGCACCTTCTCCAGGGTAGGACGAACAATGTTAAAGAGCATAGGCTTGAAGATGGCAAAGAGAATCTTGTGCTTGGACTTCCTCAACTTGATGTCGAGATCGTGAATCTTTACCGTCACCTTATCCAGTTTGATAAAGTGCTGACGGTCCTCCTTATGTGCCGTGGAGGCCGCGATCTTGAAACCAAAGCCCTCATTACCAAGGAAGATGTCCATGACACCCTTGTCTGTGATTGAAGGGAATCCATGCTTCTTCTTGATATAGTAACTGACATCTAGTGAGGAGTTAGTAAAACATAAACCCATAAAACCGTCATGCTTCGATAATGAACCTACCTCTGAGGTCGGCTTGAATACCCGACACCGAGATCATGATCTGAGCAAGGAATTAGTTTAAGCAACGGACATAGCTGGATAACGCCTGACGAACCTTGTTGTCTCTCTTGTTACTGATGTTCTTCCGACCCCAGCGGAAATAGTTATCACTACCAAATTCCACGACATTCGGCATCAGATTGTCACTCTCGATGACGAGATTCTCAACAACCTGTGAATTACAACGTTAGTCACCTGGAACTCGCAAGACAGATCCTTGAAGCAGACTCACCACGTCGGCCATCGGATCGGACACCTCAATGCGAGGCACAGGGACGTAGCGAACGTTCTCAAAGATCGAAGGCAATATGACATCTCTGATATCCTTAAGCAGGTGCTTCTTGAAAGCAACATTGCCAGTAGCGTCTCGACCAAGGTCGTTGAAGAGCTTCTCCAAAGCTGAGCGGAATGCCCGATTCTGAGGGTCTTGATTGAACTGATCGCCTAAGAATCTAATCTCATCAAGGATCCGATCGGTATGATCCTTGTAGCGGTCGCGCAACAGGTAACGACCGTGATCGTACAATCTGTCCCATTCACGGTCGCAGTCCTCCTGCATGATGTAGCCTTGTTCCTGCAAGGTTTTCCTGCTCGAGTCAGAACTATCCGTATAGTCTACCTTGGCGGGCCGGACTTACCTGATGAAGGTGTCCATGTTCTTGAACCAGCCTCTGAGTTCCGGGTCCCTGTCGGCATCGCGGTAGATTTTGTCGAGGGAATCGAAGAAATCATCCAAGGACGTGCTGTTTGCAAATCGTTCAATGAGAGTCTGGCAAGAATATTAGCTTCACCGTCAGCGCTCTTCTTCTGGTCACTCACCTTGAGATTCGTTTCCATCGATCTGATTCTCTCGTTGCCACGAAATTCCTTCGTGGTTCCAGCACCTTGTTGGGAGATGTCTCTACTGTGGCGACCATACTTTTCAGCGAGAGAAAGGAGCGTGCCAACAGCTTGCTGGTCTATTTGTAGGCCGCAACGTTAGCGTCTATCCAAGGTTTCTGGTCTCCGAATTGAACTTACAATCAGGATGACCCTGGATTTCAATAACCATCTTCTTCAATCGCCAGATAACTTGCTCTCGTCTCTCTTTAGGCATTTTCTGCTCCAGGTAGCTACGAGTCCGCTCCTTGAGCTCCTGGGCCCGACTCTTCGCTTCTTCAGAAACCTCCTCTGGGACCTTCTCTTTGGCCTTCTGGGCTGCCGCACTGACGCCAGCCTGGGCATCGACATCCTTAGCAGTGGCAGGATCCTGGCCACCCGTTGCAGACTGTGTCGCAGTGTTTGCTACATCACCAGCTTCTTCCTATGAGAGAAGTGAGCACGCGAGCACATAATCTGCCAGAAGAGGGTCTTACCTTGCTTTTCTGAACGCGGGACTTGAGTTGGTCCTTGGGGATATTGGGCTTCTCGTGCCAGACATTCTCCTCAGCGGGTTGGTCGACTTGGGACAGCTGCTCTTGTGAAGGTCGAACCCTGTCGGCAGCTTGCTGCGAGATATCACCAGCCATGTCACGAGCAATGATCATAGCATCGTTCACTGTGAAACGTCAGTACGATATTTACCTCGGCACTGACTTCCAAGTGATTCCACTTACAGAGCTTTCTGAACTCCCCGTTTGTGATCAGGAGAGTACCCAGGGTTTTTAATCCTTCGACAGCCTTGTCGGCGTCCTGCTGTGCTGATTCTTTGCTCACTGGAACATTTGGCTGTACCGGCGCTTCGGTAATCTTTTGAGCTTCCCAGATAAAGTCTTGCAATAACTGGCCCTCATTCTTGCTAAGAAAGAGTTTCTTAGCTTCATCAATGACCACCCTGAGATCCTCAACCAGGGCCTGGCCCTCGCTGGACAGTTCTTTAGAAGGCGACGACAGGGCCTTGGAGGTAATGGCACTATTCAAGGCGACATCACATTGCTTGTTCTACAGAAACACTTTATCAGTATTACGCACGACATACGCGCCTTGACGCATTTTGCGAGGATGATCCGTGGACTAACTGATGGAAGCTTGCCGTTTTTGAAAGCTGTATGGTCCATTAGCCTGAAACGATTGCTGAAAGATAGGTGCTCCAATCTTACCTTGATATATCCCGAACAACTGAAGCTTCTGGTTGATGTCCTGGAGCAATATCACCGTCAGAGTATCCCTTTGGAGTGTAGGGTTGCATTGGTATGCGTACCTTTTCCTTTTGCTTAGGGTCCATAGGACGATTGACAGTTCTAGACGGCATGATGAGGTCTGTTTGCACCGCTAATGGACGGCTTGCGACCGACAATGACAGTCAAATAATGTTGAGATAGAAATTATGGCTGCCACAAAGAGACCTCGATGGCCACTTGAGAAAAGGGATAGATAAGCTCCGCTAAGACTTTATTTGAGGGAAGGAAAGAGACGAATAACAACAACAGACGAAATCAAGTGAACTAGAAGAGAAACAGATAACGAAGATCGCGTCACAGGGGTATCACCGGAATGGAGGGCGCGAAGGGCGAGAGGAATGTGTGTTCAGTTGAGGTATGAAGATCAGTGGTGAGGAATACAGGACAACTATGGATCAGAGTGACGAGGCCAAAAGTGTTTGGAAGTGGGTGAATTGTGGTGACCTATTTAAATAGTTTCCAGACAACTGAAATCAGATCAAAGGAGGGGGCAAGGAAGAGGAGAGAAAAAGTTGTTCGCCGGTGACATCGATTAAGACTGTTATTGATAGGGGGCTGCAACCCTTCCCTGGATGCTTGACGTCACCGTGTCGTGGGTTATCTGCCTGCGCTGAGGGTTACGGCTACTAAGGTAGGGAGTACCTGAGGTAGGTACCTTACTCTTGCTTTTGGTTGGGTTCCTGAAGCATGAACGATACGTAAGAGAGGACCTCTCCTGTAAGCATTGTTCTTTTTCTTGTCTTGGAATTTGGTTCAGCATGTGCATATGAGTTCCGACGAATATGAGCTCATACATGATCTTGGCTGAAGACAATCAGTCAATCGATGGGACGAGGCAACTAAACCAAAGGGGCCAAGACATCATCTGTGCTTGGTTATGAACATGGCCTAGCTATCACCTACTCAATAAAGTTCAGAGAATGACGAAAAGCTTGAGCTCTACCTAGCTAGCCATTGAGTCTTGACGATTCCATCTTACGTTTACAAGAAAATGTACATGGTAGAGCCAAAGTCAGCTATCAATGCTGATTCCCCCATCTGCATCAGCCCACGGTTTGCAGCCCACAAGGCAGAAACAAAATTGAAGCCGCTGCGCTCTTGTTGGCTCGATCTCTTCTACGGAGCAGGGACTTTCGTAGGGCGTACCCACTTGGTAGTTTTGTCCCAGTAACCTTGAATCCAGAAGGCTTGGCACTGAGCATCGTTTTCGTAGCCACAAGGCACGAATTATCTAGTGTAGAGTTTGAGGTTGGCAAAGAGAGTAAGTCCGCAGCGAACAATGTGAAATCATAGCTCCATAAGACGGGCTACGTGGTCTATTTGCCATCCCGAGCAGGTTTCGATGCGCTGGGAATCGTTCCGCGATGACTTGGTCAAGGTCCAGACAAAGTTGTACTGTAGCTTTTTTGTGGATCATCAGTCTGACGTCAGGAGTCGATCTGCCCACCACTTCAGCACTCCGCAGTCCAGAAGTCTACAATCGCTGCATACTACCCGGTATATGGTACCTCTTATTCAGCCCAATACTATGGCCAATTGCAGGTATTTCTTCCGTCGAATTTCCTGGATAAAGAAAGTGGGGACGGGGAAAGCAGCTCTAAGTACCACGTAGTAGAGATCGCAATCAATTGCATGCGCACCAACTAGAAAAGATAGCGGTTGAAGGTTCCACTTCGTCCCATATCATGCAATGTGGAGGAATGGTTGTTGAGACAGTCTAGCTATTGTCTCCAGGTCATGTATTTTGATGCCTGAATATTTACAGAACTCCCAAAATAGGCGCATTTCTGCAGCTTTGAGTAGATGAGCACAGGTTAACTCGCACTCAGCTGCTACCATGTTTGTCCTCGACAGCCTTCTCTGGAGAACGACAAGAAGTACCTCAAAAGGGTAGGATTATTCATTTAGCGGACTAATATTCAGCTCTTCGATTCGTTCATAGACCATAATGGCCAAGATCATAGCCAGGATATCCACCACCCGCAGATGGGTGCAAGGGTGGTCCGGCCACATAATGCCCTGCACCTGGAATGTAAATCGCGGGTGACTGCATGAGCCGTTTTCGAGCAGACGCTGAAACTGTGTGGAATGCGTCAAGAAGCGTTGCGATTCCCCATTTTCTAAGGCAGTACTGGAGGAGATCCTGGGTATAATCCAGGCATACGATCGCTCGTGCGTGACAGTTCACGCGGTCCTTATTGTCAATCATGGGTGGTTCTGGTGTCTCAAAAGGGATGTTGGGAAGCGGTGGCACCGAGGGGTTCAGGACGAGTTCTGAATGTCGGTCCAAGAGGCCGAGAAACCAGCTACTGACCTGGTATGCTCGCTGAATGTCAAGATATGTCATCAATGGCACTAAGCTCGGGGTTTCCAAAATCTGGTGAAGTTTGCGGATGTAATCCATGCAACGCTCGAACAACAGAACCTTCGAATAGTCGGATGTCCCGATAAATCGATGCATGGGCGACAAAATTATGACAGTCGTGTAAAGCGACTCCAGTGTATACAAAATAGTGAAAGGCCCTGCAGTGTTCTGAGGAGCATTCTCGAGCCATTCCTGGGCTTTATAGCACAGACTCCAGGTGGAGGTCGCATTTGGGAGGGATGCCTCATTTTCGTATTCGTACTTATTATGATAAGCAGTGGACAGTATTTGCCGAATTTTGACTATATGCCAAGCAGGTTGCGCGCTGTGCAAAAAGACATTGCTCGCATCTGCAAGAGCAAAGCCAGGTGCCGTGGCTACTGACGGTAAAGCGACATTGACAGACCCATCAGAAAAGGAGAGTGCTCTCTCCAACGCGGTGCTTACACCCCTATTCTCAAACAAATCAGTGAAATTGAGCTTGTATCAGAATGATGTAGAGGCACAAACCTATCCAAGCAGTAGACGCAATGATAGACGATCCGGCGAATATCTAAACGATCAGGAGTAGACAATACTTCCAATGGAGGGTCTTGATGCAAGCCAAGATCAACCATTGCCCGGACGGCCGTGCCTACAAGATACCAACTGCGAAAGCGGTTAGGGTCAAAGAAGGAATACTGGGCAAGCAACAGTATCCCCTGAATGCCAACCACGGATCCTGGGCGAAGAACTTCTTCGGCGTATTTCAGCGCACCAGAAATCAAAGATAATGCCCTTTGATGATCTCCGTCGCCAGGCTGATACGACGTCGACGCAGACGAGATGGCTAAAACAAGGCGTAAAATCCAATGATCAAATGGCTTGGCAAAACGGCCACCGGACTGATATACGGCATCGACAGACGTCCAAAAACTTGTCTCGACGAAGAAAGGCAGCTGTGTGTATATGTTGTCGAAATAATGACGCAAAAGGGGTGTTATTTCATGGCGTGAGGGTAATAACTGCGATGAGGATTTCGGCAGCGGATCGGCAATTGCCAGTGATAGTAGAAGATTGGCGAAAGACGTGCTCGAAGTAATACCGTGGAAATCTCGTGAGGTGGCATTGACGGACCTAGTAGGGCTGGTCAGCAGCGAAACGAGAGCAATCGAAGATGAACGGACAAAAAGCCGAAATCTCCAACGAGGTCGTCAATGTCGGAAACCTCTTTGCGATGTGACTGAGCGAGACAATCCGGCGATGAAACTGTGGTGATAGAGCTTTCCCGGACAGTTCCTATTTCATCCGTCGATGAAGATTCCCTGCGATACCGCAGGCTCGCAATCTGTTTTTCAAGTCGCTCACAGTAGCCTTCCAAGGACGCTACATAACTTCTCTCTTTTCCTCTGGCAAACTCGTCACTGGCACCAGAGCAGGTGCTCGCTTTCCCTACTCTTTCGCACGCGGAGCAGGCAGGAAGCTTCCCATCGCATTTAATTTTCGCTGTTCGGCATCTCGAGCAAGCGGCAACCGGCCGACTAACTTTGAGAAGTGGTTTATCTAGAAATGAGTTTGCCGACATTCTAACATAGTATTACCTGGGCTGCATGTCAGAAGACCGGGAAACAGATTGCAATAGAGTATGACGCGTCTGAAAACACCAGGCGCATACCGAATGGCAGACGGACAATGGCTGAGAATCATGTGAAATGCGTGCAGCATGTCAGATATAAGAATGGTGGCTAAAATATGGCCTGCCGAAGCAATCAGAAGTTTTGCGAGCGAAGAGCGTGACCAAAAGAAGATCAGAATAGAGGCTGATTTCATCTACTACCTTAATGACTTTGGGAACAAGGAATTCAAAAAGAGATGGCAGAAGTACCTCGGGATCGATCATTAGTTGCTTTGACAGACTGCTCTTATCAGAATATTCGGCTCCTGCGGATCTCTTTTGCTTTTTGTGACGGTGTACCTTTGTAGTAGTAGCGAGAGACCCAGCAGAGGAGAATATCGATGTCAATGTCAAGAATAGCCGACTACCATATCCTGTAAAAATAGTTAGTGATATTTACCGAAAAATCACGAAATCATCAATTGAGGAAGTAAGTAGCGGATTGGCTCCGCGTCGAAAGTCACTAATTGGGGTATCTGGAGGAGATGGAAAGGGATAGGTTTAGGGAAGGCAAAGCGGTAAATGGGTTACCTTGACCAAAAGGGGAAGTACGTAATTGAAGGCGACAGGTTCATGCCATCAACTAGGTCAGCCTGCAGTGGTGTGCATCCAACAAAGCAGCATGACCGTTATGCGGCGGGTAAGGCAGTAGTAGTGTGAGCAGTAGATACGTCGTTGTAGGTAGTCGAAGTAGGAGAAATCATCATCTGCTGATCTTCTTCCTAGACTGATTTGGCTCTTCCTCTTCCGTTGGGTTTCCTTTTTTCCCCACCTCTTAAGAACACCCCACCTTCCGTACTCCGTACCCTCTCCACCATGCCCAGCAGCTTATCTCTTCGGCAATGGAGTACTTTATCTCTGTACCGATAATCAAATACAAGAGTAACTATCCTAATTTCCTTCCATGAATATTACAGGCGTCTCTGAGGAGATTGTAGAACATAATTGGGGGCTTTTCTCCTGAGCTTCAGATGCATGCTACAGACCAACGCATATGAATATCCTCCACCAGGCATCTTCTTCCAGACAAGGAGACAAGGAGTCCTGTCCCCGATTAACAAGCTTCAACACAGACAGCTGTCATGCCGCAGCACTACCACCCTGGTTCTCTCCGCTATGAGACTGTCGGATGTCCGGAACGGGCTGTTTTGTGTCCCTTGTCTATAGTGCATGCTTGGTGTACGTGCATAACCAACACGCATCTGTTATACACCTTACGCCTATCAACTTATACAGGTTCCAACGTGGGTCTTGGCTGGTTGTCGTTTGCGATCCAATTCCAATCAGTTTCTAAATGTCCTTCCTTTCACAACAAGCTTGCTTGACCCTGCAGCCTCGGATTTCTAATACTTGAGGACCTCAATGACAGTTTTCAAATCCCTCGTTGCTGATAATGAGATATTGGTTAGGCACTCGCTTGGTCAGCTCAAACAACTCGGTCAGAACTTGAATATAGCGGGCTACAGACTTATTGCTCTCCCTAGCGTCATCCTTCCCTATAACCCCAAACTGAATACAGTACGTCCACCCTTGAAGTCTGTGGTTTCACTTCTAGTGAAGGTTATCAGTAATTCGGATGCCTTCGATTCGGTGAAATAACCCGACGAGTCACTTATCGATCGTGGCGAAAGACTGGAACCTTCTGGTGACTGCTCAGAAAGTAGGCGAGCAACTTCATCCACATTGCAGCGGCATCAAGAAACATAGTTTAAGGTCTGTTTGCCCTCAATCATGGCTTTGAGAACCTCCGCAATTTGCTTAGTCACGGAAGTCTTATAGTTAAGTTAATTGAAGACAATAAGAATTCCCAAGTCAGCCATCATGTGATCTCCTGAAGGACGCAAGGAAGGTAGGTTAGGAAAAAGGCATAAGCAAGTCACTGGGAAACGCATTGCACTGAGTTGACGGCAGTATTGACTTCGCCAGGATCTGGTTTCCGCCCGATTGAGGAAGCAAGTCCTATAAGACCTGGAGCAATGCTTGTCACTGTTAGCAATAATGCCTTTCGTGATGGACCGTCAGACACGCAAACAGAGAGAAGTATAGTCGTAGTCGCAGTCGCAGTCGCAGTCGCAGTCGCAGTCGATGTTTCAATCAGAGAGACCTGCTGCAACAACAGCAGCAATGCTTGCCATCTAGCATGGATAGTCTCCTCAGAGCAACCCCTTCGCTGTGTGGAGTACTTCAACGACAGCTGTAAATTTCAATAACACTAAGCATCCCTGCGAAGGGGCAACAGGAAGTAGAGTTCCTGCTCAGGAGCATTCATCCATTCAGGAATATGACCTAGTTATATGGTGCGGCCAAACTCCTATTTGCTGAACCCTGTATATTAAGTCTGTGGCAATTGCTGGAGCTAAGCAATATCATCTAGCAACCTTTTGCCCGTAATTCTGAACGATAGAGACTTTCCTTATCGACGACCACGGTTGCCGGATAAAGATCAGAAGGTCGTAGTCTCTATGAATGGCCCCCTAGCAACTTACAGCTATGGGTGATTGAATACGGTACATCTGGTCAATTCAAATCCTTAGCAAAGACAGAAATAATTCCCACACTTTGTTCTTTGATGATCGGAATGATGATTTAACTAGAGCATGTAGATATATCTTGGACACTTGTGAGCTTGATCATTGTGGTGGGTGGAATAGAAATACTCACCTGCGACTGGTTGGTCTCAAGTGGTTAATGTTACCTTACCTCCAGTACCTACCTAACGAGTCGTTGGCTCATCACTTGACTTAGCGCCTGTGCTAATCCAACGGGATCTGGACCGAGGAGGTACCACCACGTCCCTCCTTGCATTCAAAGGATCAAAATATATACCGTGTCGGCCATGCTCACAAAATAATAGAATAATCGCCTGCGAGCATTTGAGACGAGTCACGAGTGCTCTGATTCAACGTTTCAGATTGATGGTTTCCTACGGGTGCTGCCGCCTACGCCTCCTTGCAGACGAACCCTGAATATGTCGACCGTGCTCTGTCGTCAACATTATTCTGCCGGTGCTCGAAATATCGATTGCTACTGTGGGTCTAACTTAAACTCAAGAACCCCTCACAAGGGCAGCTCCATGTGAAGGCATGGAAGCTGTATTGCGTAGTGCTTTGTGACTCGGAATCCCTTTGAACGTGCGCAACAACTCGTGGGCTGTCTGCCCAACGCACGACCATGGCCACACATTCGAGTCCGCTAGAATCACATCCACGATTTACAAATCCGTGGAACGAGCAATCCGTCAAATCATCACAGCAGACAGAAGCTGCTCCCGACGGGCGGATTGCGCATACACTGACCGCGTGTACCAGGTGCCGACAGGTATGTTCCTTTTGTTAAATTCATCATCTTTCATCTACCCCGCCTCTCGAATTCCTCGTTCCTAAGCTAAGAGTTACCAAGCGAAAATCTAGGTGCGATCCAGGTATTCCAAGATGCTCCCCGTGCGAACGCAGTAACGCCAAGTGCGTATACTACGATTCCACCCGCAAGTGCACCATACCGAGAACATACATTATCTCCCTGCGTGAAAAAGCTCGGACGTTAGAGAAAGAATTGGCCGATCTGGAAAAAGATATTCAACATGCTGCAGATGCCGAGCTGATGGTCCGAGGGGCGGGGCGCATTCGATTCAAAGAGAATGATGAGTCGAGGTACCTTGGGCCATCCAGCGGTATCGCAATTACTCGTTTGGTCATGGAGATGGCCAAGCAGAACACAGACTCAAAAAGCATCAAAGATGTTGTTCCTGAGTTCACAGCACAGGAGATCAAAGCAGCATTTGCGCTAGAAAGCTCTAAACCGACATCGAAAGTTTACCCCATGATCAGCTCAATCCCTCAACCTAATTTACCCCCGCGTAATCTGACTTATCGACTGATTGATGTATTTGTAGTCAAGGGTGAGTTCTGCCCCTCTAAGTCGACGGTTCCTGATGCATTTCATTTGACCATATCTGCAGCGCAAGCGATGCTACCGACCCTGCACGAACCTTCTTTTCGCCAGGAGGTTGAACAGGTCTTCAATGGCTCTGATGACCCTTGCCTCAATTTCCAACTCCGCATGGTCATTGCCATCAGCATGCAAAAAATGAGCACCGAGTATGCAGGACTGGCTGACAGTTACTACTTGGCAGCACTACCATATTTAGAGGCCTCCCTTAGGCGAATGGATCTTAGGGCTCTGCAATGCCTCGTTCTCATAGCCCAATACTCGCTGCTGACGCCCACAAGAACGGCTGCGTACTGGGTTGTCGGGATGGCGGTCAAACTCTGTCAAGACCTCGGCCTGACCGAAGAAGCGACAGTTACCAAGTCGCCGGATGGGCGGCTATTGAACCCGCTGGAGGTTGACATGCGAAGACGGTTATTCTGGATTGTCACCTCGATGGAACTCGGCCTCGCGCATAGCCTTGGTCGGCCAAGTTGCTATTCCGTGCCACATGATTATATCAACGTCAAATTCTTCGAACTTGTGGACGATCGATACATCACAGCTGATGGAATTCTTCCAGGAGGCACACCAATCTTAGCCAAGTGCATAGCCATCCACTTTTTCAAGATGAGATTGCTACAGTTAGAGATACGGCGAACTCTATATTTGAACAAGTGTGACACCCCGGCGAATGATCAAGACCCGTGGTTCTCGCAGATGCTAGCCAAGCTTGACCACTGGGTGGCTTCTTGTCCTAAAAACGATGGCGGTAGCGGATTGAGCGAAAAATGGTAAGAAATAAATCCCATCTGGTTGACTTTGTTGATCACCGACCTTTTCCCAATAGGTTTCATGGCAGACGGAATACGATGATCGTCTTCATGTTCCGACCATCCCCTCAAGTTCCCGAACCCTCCGTTGAGGCTGCACGAAAATGCTATGAAGCGTCGGTGTTCAATGTTGCAATGCAACGAGAGCAGATCGCAACTGGGTCTGTTGATTTAACCTGGATTTTCACACAATCACTCTTTATGGCGCTCAATACCATTCTCTGGTCCCTATCGTACCCCGATATTCGAAGGGAGCATCCCATAGAGGAGGTCAGGGCTCATCTCGACGTCGCTCTGGAAGCGATGATGCTTGCTGCGGAGAGGTGGCCCGGGGTTGAGTCCGCTTTGCTGCTGTACAAAAACCTTGTGACTGCATGCCTCAAGGCTTATAATACTGACGAATCGTTTGTCGTTCATTCGCCCTCCAACCATGCAACACCGTCATCCACACAGGACGTGATGACTCCGCCTTCCATTTCCAGCCCTTCTAGTACGACAACTTCATTCCGAGCTGGAAATCATTCAATTCATGACACTGTCTCAGTCGGCACTGTCTCAAGAGGACACTCCGCGGACCCCACTTTCCCATACTCGCAAGCATCTCCGGCGGCAGCCGTGAGAGCCGAGTCACAAAAGCCTCCATCCTACTCACAGTGGGAGACCGAACCCCCTCCATTGCAATCGTCTGACTCGAATTCTACGCAGGCCTCATACACACCTCAGGGGTACACCGAGTCATCCACTGTATTCTCCGATGTCACTTTCAATCCCACAACGCCATTTAATTCATTTCCTTCAGTAGTTCCGGGGTTGCCCGGTTGGGATCCTAATTTCACTGTTGCCTCGACGACAGCGAGCCATTTGACCTATGTTGATGCTGCCGTTGACCCAATGCGCTGGATGGACACGATCGATGATCAATATTCTCAGTATTTCAATGGAGCTTTTCCCATTCCACCATGGCGAGGAAGGACGCTCAGTCAGCAAGAGCAGATTGAGCTTATGGCATCATTGGAGGAAAATATCCCCGACGTTTCCGCACAACTTGTGAGAGACTCGGCCACATTTTATCAGTCATGACCTTCGCGAAATTCCCGGTTGATGATCACTCATCTCAGAGTTATTCGCGATATACATGTCTTCATTGTCTGCAAATCCATCTATACCCCATCCTGCTCTGTTCAATATTCTGGAATAATGTGCTCGGCTTGGTGTTGGGGCAACCACTCACTTCAGATCAATGTCTTTACTATCCTAGATTTAACGTACAAGTGTTTGAAGGGAGAGGGGTTATTTTTGTATTTGAAACGATTGGCCAGCGATTTGACGGCCATGGACTCTATTGAGCGGTAGCGTATCGTTTCAAATCCATTTCATGATTAACATGGGCAATCCAGCGCTGGATCCAACACATTTGAACAGATTCCACTTGTACCCAGATACCACATCCAAAGGTCAATTTTATCAGGCTTGCGGACGCATGTTCATGAAAGCAGACAATAATACGGTAAAGCTCAGAACCTCCATATGACCTCTTGAGATGCATTATCGCTTGAAGCAATACTTACAATCTTCGAGACTTCACCATCTCATTTTGAGTTCAGAAATCCGTAGGTTGAGTCCAGATGATTGAACAATGAATCTGCGAGCACTGACTGGGAATTAAGCGTAAGATCTCGATGGCTGACATCTATGATCCATAAATAAGCGCTCGTCCGCTACCCGTGAGAGGTTGGCTGTGTCTAGGGGATTACGGCTGTACAAAAGGTACCGAGATTCTTGCAAAGGACATACGGAGACTTCCAGTCAACAATCTGCGGCGAATGCATACACACTTAATGTTATTCCTACTGTCGAAATCAAAGAGAGATTATTCTCAAAACACCAGGTCAAGATCTGAGGTTCAACATGTTTTGCCGTTCCGGGGCACCGAAGGTCTCTATACTCTGTACGACGCATTACCCGAATAGGAAAGTAATTAATCCCGGCGCCGAGTGCAAGCGCGAAAAGACACCCGATCACGTGTGCGTTCTTTGCCGTCATCCAACATCGCCAGTCGTTTCTCCTCCATTGAGGAGGATCAAAGGGCATCACTATTCACCACCAACACCAAACATCGCCTTCCACTTCTTCCTTTTACCTCAACAAAATATTGATCCCTCGACTCTTCAGTTACAAATCGTCTGATTTGATTGGAATGCGCGGCATTTAGACGGTCGTGGAACGTCCTACTTGAGCGAACCTCGACCGGCGTGATCACATTCCGCCCCCCTCTCAAAGCCTTGATCTGCCCTGGCTTGCTACCCCCGTATCAAAGGTCTTCTAGATAGGATCTTTTCACGGTTGGTCGCAGGGATCAGGCTGCTTGGGCTTCTTGCCTCTCCCTTGTTCTGGATCTCTCGTCTAGGATCCCCATGTCTGATTGCGCCTCATCAGCGTCATTCCGAGCAGGGCCTCCTTCACCATCATCTCCCGCTTCCGGGTCATTGAAAGAGAACCATCCACCGTATATATCCTCTGAACATTTTCCACAGACTCCGACATCTCCTCCGTTGATGTCGGTAAGCGCTTCTAACTATGCCACCAATATCGCATCCTCCCAACCTCCCAGCCAGGCGACGTCACAACCTGCGAACCTCTCATCCCCCCCTTCCTCAGCTCCGATGTCTACGCAGACTTCACAACAGCCGACCGTAGGTGCAACGAATTCTTTTCCTACTCCGGCCAGCAGTGTGAGCGGCCACTTTATTGGACCGACTTCCGTGGAGGATTCAGAGCACGCGGGAACATCATTTGAGCACGTGCAAGCAGACTCAGGCACAACTACCGCTTCAGGTCTGCATTCATCATCTACACAACAGTCAGAGCACAGACGGACCGATCACGATCGGGAGGTGGAAGGGCCAACTCCAGGGATAGATGTCCGCGACTTTGCAAGCATGGGCGTCCCGCATACTCGTAGTGATACAGATGCCATGGATGTTGACAAGGACGGCAACGCTTCTTCTAAATCCGATGGACTGAGCCTAGAGTCCCTGCAGCAGGATTTTTCTTCCGCATTCCATCTTTGCAAAAGCTGTAAGGATACCCCTGATGACTTCTCTATACGGCCATTCGTGCCGTTTCACAATGCACTATGTTCCATATGTTACTGAACTGAGATTTGTTAACGCTGCGCTCTATGCAATTTACAGCCCATATTGCGACCGGTCCGGACCCAGCGCTAGATCTCATCTCACTTTACGGTCTAGGTCCTGTTGCGAAATCGGTTGCAAGGATGGATCCTGTCACGGGGGAGAAGATCAACAGGCTCAGGAAGTCTTACGAGGGCAAGCTGAAGGGGTTGGGACTCGCAGGGAGAAACAAACCCGTGAAGCACGACCCCTCTGCTCCTGGCGGGCTCCGACATCTGACCATGTGGCCCGAGGAGGAATGGCAGAATCAGAAGGTTTATGGAAAGGAAATCAAGGTCGCCGACATTGACTCCGCATTGCATAACCTTCAGATGAAGGCGATGCAGATGGAGCCGGGCACTGTTCCAAACAACGAATACTGGGAGGACGTCTTGGGTCACGAGAAGCCATCGAAACATGCGGGCCATGGGGATGGAAAGAAAGCAGCTACAATTCCTAATACCGCCCGATCGCCTAGCCAAGCGAATGAAACACCTCTTGCTACGGAGCCGGACCGTGCACGTCCTAGTCGCGGGCGCAAGAGGCATTATGACGATAACAGCTTCGTCGGGTATGGCGAAGGCTACGCCGATGACGATGATGACACCGCATTCTACTCCAACAGTGAAGGACTTGGAAAGAAGAAACGAAAGAAGGTAAGATCACATGCCATTTGGGATGGGTCGTGGACACGACTGATCGTTCTTGTTTTCCTAAAGGAGCATGTTTCAAAGGTTTCGACTCCGCTACCCGATAGAGGCGGCAGCTATGGCGTCGGTATGTTTGGCATTGGAGCGAGGTAACCGAACGGCCATAAGATCTACGGCATGAAAAGCAGTTTTCTATTTAATGCTCCTCTTCGTGAATAAGGCTTTGAGATGTTCCTGAACAGGGGGCGAGGCATTGACTATCTGCGGCATATGCATGGATATGCATGCGATAGAGAGATATCGCTGTGGTCGGATATCAGGCCGATGACCTTGTCCTAGACCCATTTATTACTTCTCCGTACATTTTGTTCTTTTTTTGCATTATGGTGCTGGATATACCCGGCTTTCACAATGGGACGGCGTTCGGTGGGGAGCAATAATCAGCTGCGGAAATGGATGCTCTTGCCACTTTTGAATGTTCTCACTTCATTACCTTGTTCTTTTGTGTTTCAGCTTTTTCTGCTGGATCTTCGATGGGTCAATTGTTGTTGAATTGTCCTTTTTCCGTCGCCCAGGTGGATGACTTTTTGGTCAAGGCACATCAATCATGCTGGTGATATGGCGGTACACTTCTCTTTTTCTCTCTTGAAGGACCCGGAGGAGGTTGTGTATTCTTTTTCGTCTTTTCCTGTCTACGGACAAATAGCTAGGGAGATTTCGCTGGCACAAGGATGCCGCCAATGTGATACAATATCTAGATGAATGCATATGAATGGTTTTGCCTGAAGCCTCTCTTTACTATTGTCATCTTAAAAGTCTCACCCTCAGGCTCTCACCCCTCAGCGGGGCAAGATCGATCCAATGTGCTATCAAGCGGGGCGGAGAGGAGGACCAATCCCAAGGTTCCGATTATCTACAACACTATTGCAGTGTGCTTATTACATGGGGAATCTCCTATCTTTCTTCAGTCTCTGTCAACACATACCAATACAAGCGAAACCATCATCGCGAGCAACAAATCGCAAAACTCCAACCATGACAACAACCACCCCCAGCGACAAACTCACCAGAGCCCTCGCACTCATCGACGAAGCCCACGCCCAAGATCCCCGCCGCATCACCGTTGCCAACAATGGCACAGTCCCCTACGAGCTCCACTACGCCAACAAAATGACCACCTACCTGCACAAACGCACCGCCAACGCCTCCGAGCCGCTCCAGCTCGCCATCCGCGCCCAGCATCTCAAACGCTGGGAGGTACCCCGCGACTCGTACCCGGCCACAAAAGCAGGCTACTACGCCTGGCGGACGTACCTCGCGAAACGGCAGGCCGAGCTTGCGGAGCAGATCTGTCTGGAGGCGGGGTTCTCGGAGGCCGAGGCGGGGAGGGTGGCGGCGTTGGTGCGGAAGGAGGACCTGCGGAAGGATGAGGAGACGCAGGTGCTGGAGGATGTGGCTTGTCTTGTTTTCTTGGATGATCAATTTGAGGAGTTTGAGAGGGGGCATGATGAGGAGAAGATTCTGGGGATTCTAAGGAAGACGTGGGGGAAGATGTCGGAGCGGGGGCATGAGTTGGCGTTGGAGATTGAGATGTCGGAGAGGGCCAGGGGGTTGGTTGGGAGGGCTTTGAGTGGGTGATGAATTGCGCGTCTAGTAGAAGTAATGTCGAAGATACCCTGGTCTAGGCATATTGTGATTTAAGGAAAGTTGTATAAAGTCAAGTATCGTACATGTCATCATAACATTAAGTATCATTCCCTGTCCCATTCCCAGACGCCGCGCTCGGTCTATATGCTCCTGGACTTTTGATGTATAATAAAATCAGAGTCTGTGGTATCATGAAGTTAAGCAGAACCATGGTCGATCAATCGCACAAGCGCAATAGCAGCACCAGCCGCTACGCCTCCAACAAAGCACATCTGCACGCCACCCTTGATACCCGCAATGATGTTGTCCCTACCGCTCCAACCCCGGACGACGCAGGTTTTGATGTACCCAAACGCAAGCAGCGTAACAGCCATGACGCCGATACTCCAGTACAGAGCCACGATGACCTGGTCGACTATGAAGTAGGGTATGAGCGGGATGAAACCTCCGACGAAGTACCCCAGGGCGAGCGTGATGGCTGAGATCCAAGCCTGGTTGCAATCTGGCTGGGTCTCCTTGTGATGGAACGAGATGAGAAAGTCAAGGAGACGATCGTGCGATGCATGCAGCGATGCGTTGATCTGCGAGATGGCGGCTTCCGGTAGACCGTAAGCGGAGAATGCATCGTGGACGATGGTGCTGGTCTCGACAGAGGAATTCTCAATCAACTCTTTAGTTTCGCGGACAGTCGCTTGATACGACTCTCTGTATGCTGTTAGTCCACAAGCATATTACAACAAAAACGAGAGCGGAAAAAACGTACGCTTCACTCTTGGCCCCGACGTATCCACCCAAACCCATGGAGATGGCACCAGCTGCCAACTCGGCAAGTCCACCCAGCACGACGACCTTGGTATTTCCCAGCGCAGAGAGACCGGCACTCAGCGCAAAGGGGACAGTGAGGCCATCGGATAGACCCAGGATGGCATCCGAGACGATACGCGGGTTGATGCGTGATCGGGGAGTAGAGGAACTTGATGAAACGGAGTCGGAGTCAGGTCGAGATGTGTGGAAGGTACGATAGGATCTTTGAGCTTCGAGGTCTTGGTCCGCATCGCTACTTAGAGTGTCGGAATCACTTGCTGATAAAAGAGGCTTGCCTGTTGCCTGGTTAGCGTTGTGTATACTTCGGTAAATAGCCCGTGTTCAACAAACCATAGGAATCTGATCGGCGTTGTTTTCCTTTATTCGGGAAAAACTTTTGTTTAAGAAATAAAAGCGCCATTTCAGGAGATGATTTATGAGCTCGACCGGGAAATGGGTTCGAGGGTCTGAAGCCCCAAGAGGACCAAAATAGGAAGAAGTGAAATATACAGTATTGCAGCAAGCAGTGGCACTGACGTCAAAAGCCGCAGGTGATTCTAGGCTTCTGCAGACGTAGACGCGAGTTGATAGTGAGATGAATTGATAACCACAAGTCACAGCAGAGGACTAATATGCTTAATGCCCGTTAAGAAGCGATGCTTACATCTTTTATTTGTCGTCCAGTCTCAAATATCCCTAGACTCTTATATGGTATTCATATTGTGTGTAGCTTCTCTTGCTGATACATCAAGGGGGTTCTAGCTTTGTGGCAATCCGCCAATCAACGCATCCGTAATTGTCAGCATTCGCAGATCTGGATCGTAGCTTCGTATCTCCCACAGCTGGTGGTCTGTGTAATGACCATCCGCAAAGTCTCATTGGCGAATGACTCAAGATGATGACCTTTGCAGCGTCTAGGACTGGCTGATTGTGTCTCGAGGATTTCAGTCTGCATGCAAATGCGTTACTCGAGGACCACCTTGCGGGTTAGGATATTGCAGTCTTTATGATTGGAAGAGAGTACGACCTAATATTAGGGCTACCCTTGCCTCCAGTCCAAGCTATGGAAGTCATTGCCGCCGATGATGATGCATTACAACTGGGTTTTAGTAGGACTTTCACAGGAATGATAGCAAAATGCTAATAGTTTTCTTAGTAGTCCGCCGCAACAGTTAATCTAACATTAAGGTATTATTTTCAAGAATTAAATATCATAATTCTCACTAAACATTCCAGCCAGTTCAATATCATCGATAACGAAGCAGAAGCATTGTCAACCAGTCAACTCTATACGTTGATCAACCTACAGGGCCAGGGCAAGACCAAGGATACCAGCAGCACCCGCAACGCTAGCCGCAATGGCACCAGTGGCAGCAGGAGCAGCGCCTTGCGAGCTGGCGCTCGACGCAGAGCCCTGAGAACCAGATCCGTTGGATCCAGAATCAGAGCCCGATTTACCGGTGGCCGTTGCTGCGGCTCCAGTCATGGAAGCATAGTTGGTCGAGATCCACTGCTTGACGCTGTTAGGCAGAGCGGAGTACCACGCAGGGTAGTGACCGTGTTGGATATCGTTGATAAGGGATGAGCGAGCGCTGGGATTGGTGAGTTGAGACATGTATGAGGAAGGAATAGCAGTGATGAGCACAGAGGCAATGGATGGAGGAGGCATGCCGTCGTAGGTCAAGGCGGGGGCGGTTGGCATGGACAAGCTTGGCATGGTTGGCATGGAGAAGGAGCCGAGACCTCCCAGGTCAGTCGGGACGCCGCCCATCTTGGTGTTGGTAGGAGCATGGCCAACGGCGGTATTGGTGGGGAAACCACCAAAGTCGGTGTTGGTCAAGTATTGGTTGTAGTCGGTGTTGGTCAAGAAATTGCCCCAGTTGTTGGTGTCAGCCCTGTTGCCGCAAGATCTGTTAGTATCGTTCAGCTTACTTGCTTCTGGGGATATACTGACAAGCTGTTCAGATCGTTCATGAGGCTCGAGTAGTAATCATATTGTCTCTTGCCAAAATCCTCCGGGGAAGCTTCGGGAACGGCTTCAGGAGCGGCTTCAGGGTCCGCCTCGGGCCTGGCCTCTGGTGCAGCCAGGGCAGTGGCAGTCAGAAGGAGCAAGGAAAGGGTCTTGTACTGCATGGTGAAAGCCGAAAGGACTGTCGTGCTGAAGGTAAGGATAGTATGTGATCGATTTGTATTCAACGGACTACAGGAGTATGCCCTCTTGAAGATGACAATAACCTTTAAATGAATGAAGTTTGGAGGAAACGTGAAGAATACTCAAGTTTGCACACGACGATTCAGCCTCATCTACTGGCGACACGAGACTTTATACTGCCCCATGGCCATTCAAGTTATATTATTAGACTCGAATGCGGCTGGAAACGGATTTTCAAGCCCCATGCAAATAAATTGCTGCTTCAGGCCTCTCAGACGAACGGCTCCCAACGAGGAGCCTATCATCGCACACTGGGACGGTCATTGTAGGCCTTCGCCTGACTATCGATGGAGAGAAAGAGTCTCAGATGGCTCCTACAGAGTCGAACAGATATCCCAATTGGGAATGGTAGTAGTCAAACCCTGAATCTGAAAGTGGGAGCGGCAGCAAATGAACGGATAGGGGTCCTGAGAGAAAGATTTCGCTTGGATGATCAGCTCCCAAAATGGAACTTGAGGCTCGTATAGGCGGGAACTTTAGGACAAGTTGATCTGAACCCAAAATACGATTTTCGCTTGTCAGCATCTCCAGCGCTAATCACATCGCGAGGAAAAGTAGAATACGAGGCCCCATTTAAGCAAAGTTCAACTTCAATCAAACTAGATTCTCAACTTTGGTACCCCTGAAAACCCTTCAGCACCCTTGATCACATTTGCGAGTTGTCACCAGGCACCAGTCACATCTAGGGATGAATGCTGAAAAGATCTCGTGCATTAGTTGACATCTGCCTGCGTTTCTCCTTTCGCTGCCTTCATTTCTTCTTGTGGCTTGGAGGATCCCGCTCATATTGCTCTTGAAAATGGCTCTCTACGTCGTCGGAGCCTGAGGTCAAGTGTGTAGTACCTCCACTTTTGCAGGACCACATAGCCTCATAATTGTTACCAGGGTTCACCTTGAAATGGCCCGTTCCTCAATCTCGTTGCGTCGCTGTCCCAGGGCCATAGAAGGTAAGGTGAGTTTTGGTGTTCCTCACTCCCGCTTACCGACCAATCATGCCGCCGGAAACCCTACTTCTGAAATGCATATAAACCATTTTAGTTCCTACTCCAGTGCCTTCGGGCATTTGGTCAATTTGAAACGATACAGAGAAGATTAGCATGGCCCCTGCACTAAGGATGACACGCTCAATCAAAGAGAAGCTACCAGTTTTTTTTCCACACTTACAGACCTTGTTTGGAGGTAGGCGTGTCAGCCATCTTGCTGGAGCAACGCGACTACATCCGTTCGAAACGGACTGGCTTCGCACTTTTCTTTTTTCTTGCACTGTCAGCTTTCTCAGTTGCTACCTACAAGCTACAACTGAACGCCACGCTCTGCCAAGAACATGAACATCATTTTAGCGCGCGAACAGGACTCATCTATGATATGCAATCTAATTCAGGAAACTATAAATACACGGAGAAGAGATTCTTAATTAACTTTGTAGTGTCAGCATCGCCATATGGTTCAAGCACCACCCTCTCTCTTCGCATATTCCTCTTCCATACGCTGCTCGTACATCCTATCGGCCTCCTCCTTGCTCATGGCGCGATCGCTCTCCGCGTTCTGCAGGACATCCGAGCTCAGGGCGGACGAATACTCCGGCGATGTGACCGTGCCGCCGGTGCCTGTACCAAAGACTCGTCCGCTGGCGTTGCCTTCTCTTGTGGATAGGGCATCTAATGATGCATAGCCGGCGGAGCCAGTAGGTCGAGTTCCAGTCGATGGTTCCTTGCCTTCATTAGAGGGGGGATTTAGGTGAGGCATCTTAGATTTGTGGAGATTACTCCGCGGTAGTCCGTAGAAATAGACACAAATAGGAGGAATGAAGTAGTAGTTCAAACAATTGTAGCCTGCGTGTGATGTAGACTCAGTACGGAGTAGCTGACAACGATGTGTTTATGTAGTCCGTGGTGGATACCGACTGACAGCTGTGGCGACAACGTCACTCTGTGCACTAGTGTGGCTGAGTCGTTTACTCACACGCCACTGTATGCTGTGGCGCAGTCTGATTTTCCAAAGCAAAGACAAGTCGCGAGGTCAGCGTACTTCGAATTGAAACGAGCATTTTCAAAATGGCATCTTTGTTGATCACATAACGTCTGGATACAGACTTTCCGGAAACTGGCTTTACCACCTGTACCTCTTTAATTGTTTCCCATAGCCTAATGCCAAGTTGTCTATATCTCCCCTGCATTGGGTATAGCAATAACAAAAACTGTAGTACCGGCACCAGCGCTCAAATAAACATTTCTCTTTCAAATAAGCTGGCTACTTTGAAATGCATTAGCCGTACGCTCATCCTTACTTGGAAACCTATCGGTCAATCTAGTTTCAGTGCTCGGGGTATCAACTTGTAATATCCATGAGCAAATGCCTTAGAACAGATCAAATGTCTCATTTTCATGTTTCAGTCAAATGGTTACTGATATTCTTTCAGGAGGTTTTCTGTTTCCGCAGGCGAGAGTTTTGGGCAAACTCATACATAAGAGCCTTGATGAGCAAATGAAGCTTCTAGTCTCGAGTTACCTGCCGACACACCTCCCGTGGCTTTACTATAAATTTCTTGTCATTATGATATCCATGATAACACTCGGCCTTCGTATTTGCCGAAAAAGGATACATATTTGGATCCCACCTCGTCGCCAACAAACAATTTGCGAGAGATAACCCCCCCCACCCCCCCAACCACTCTCTTCGCGAGGAAACCAATGGAGTTACGCAGGATAACATGCGATGAGTTGACCATCTTCACCTCCCCCCACACAGGACAAGATCAGTACAGATCATTACTGCAGATTGGTTCCAGCGCCAGCGATGCTAGACCGAACGGTGGGGGAGCTGGTGCCGATCTTCATCAGGTTCTGCTGAGTGACGATTGCCATGCTGCGCTGTCCACTGCAGCTGAGAAGACAGTGATGATACCTTTTTATCCAATATTTAATGGCCCTCTTCTCCTGCTGGTTCTAACCCTCAGCTTGTCACTACCCACTCCATCACTAGTCTATAACGACACTCTCGAACCAATTTCCAGAGTCAAGCAAAATTGGATCCCAGCCTAGACCGCAGAAGAGAGGAGATGAAACCCCTCATGGAAGCTCAATACGGACGAATGTACGAGGACTTCTGGCAGCGGGGAGGCCGGGTGCCGGCATAGGCATGGTACGGCCAGACTGCTCATCTGGAACATGCACCACAGCAGAGTCCATGATCTGAATAAGAGGAGGCGCGATCTCCCTGGACAGCGCTAGACCACAACGGGCATGAGGATTCCCGCATGGGATAGGCAGTGGCGCCCAGTCGCAAGTAATAGCTTCGCCACCGCCTAATGGCCACACCACGCGGCACTCGATAACGGCGTGCTACCAAGGAGTCCTTTGAGTCGACATCCACCCCTTAGTCTCTAGTAACAGCCTGGCCACCGCCTCACGCCGCCCTCAACGCAGCAACAGATGATGGCGTGCAACCATGGGAGTCCTTTAAGTCGACATTCGCTAACCCAGTCTCCAGTAATAGCTTGACCACTGCCTGATAGCCTCTCCACGCAGCAATAGATAATGGCGAGCGACCATTGGAGTCCTTTGAGTCCACATCCACCCCCTCAGTCTCTAGTAACAGCCTCACCACTGCCATGTGGCCCCCAAACGCGGCCCATGATAATGGTGTGCGACCCAGGGAGCACTTTGAGTTGATATCCACCCTCCTAGTCTCCAGTAACAGCTTCACCATTGCCTTACGGCCTCCCCCCGCAGCAAACGACAATGGCGTCTGATCATTGGAGTCCTTTGAGTCGACATTCACCCTCCCAGTCGCAAGTAACAGCTTCACCACCGCCTCATGCCCCCCCAACACAGCAATAGATAGTGGCGTGTGACTGAAAAAGTCCTTCGAGTCGACATCCACCCGCCCAGTCTCCAGTAATAGCTTCACCACCGCCTCGTGGCCAAACTTAGCGGCCCGGAATAAGGGGAGGGTATAATCAATCGTTCCAATGTTAGCTGCTTCTGAAATGCAAATTCGGGCCGTCGCCTCTCTCCCTCGTGGGGCTGCCCACGACAGCGCTGAACCTCTACAGTTCAGCAAATTGCGTCGATATAGGTATGGATTGAGGAGAGAATAAAACTCCTGGTTGATTTGAGCTAATGAGTTAATGTCTCTTTCTTCCTCCAGCAAATTTGCAACTAAGAGCCGTAATTCGGCAGGTAAATGAAGAAGAGACATTTTCACATTCACTCTCGTGATCCTGAAAATGCTGGATCCTGATTGTGAAGAGAATCGGAAATTTGGCCAATCTTGGATCTTTAGGATGTTTTGGACAGCTGGCCCAAAGACATGTCTTGGTTTAATGAGCTTCTTGGCCCGTCGGAATCGTTTGACTTGGACATCAGGTAGGACTGAAGGAAGGCAAAGAAGAGGAGAGATCCTCTTTTCGAGTTCGTAAATAAGCTTCTCTGGAAATTAACTGTCAACGCTGCACTGGTCGAGGCGCGCTTCCTGGCGGACCCGAGCAGCCGTCACAAGCTGTATCTTTCATACTTGGATCATGAAGAATCCAGTATTATTATGTTGCATGTACAAAACACATAATTTATTCGAATTTATATTAAGTTTAGCGTATCAGGTGATTAGGCTTTCAAAGACAATCTCCATCTTTCCGACATGGAAGGCAATAACGATCGTAACTCTACCAAGGGATCTTGGAACATTTTACGAAAGCGGCTAGGAGTTTCATGAGGGTCCCTGAAAGTGGTTAAGAGAATAACATTTGCGCCAGATCTGCATCTACCTGCAGCACACAGCTCGAAAACTAAGGTACATTACATACATTATTCTGTAATGAGTACGAGAACACACCATATCAGACCTCTTCTCCACCCTCGAGCCACTGGCCCGAGAACTGATGAAAAGGAAAGTATGATATCCACGAGGTGGAAAGTGCCAAAGAATACGCCTGTCAATGACCCGAAGGCCGTTGAACGGATTGTTCCGCCGCGCTGTGCAATGCAGGGACCAATCCGTGGTGGACCGCCTTCTTGATCGCAGCCACCCAAACAAGGTAAGTATGAAGAAAAGAAAGAAGAAAAAAGACAAAAGGAAGGGGGGTCGACCAGACTTATATATGTTGTGGTGGGGAATGCCAAACGCCGCTAGCAGCAAGCGAGGTGGTTTGGCGCGCTCCGATTCGCCACTAATTTTGATGAGCTGGAGCCTGAGCCATGGCCATCCATTATCAAAGTCGAACACCGACTATAGTAGATCACGTGATATACTCGACAATATATAGTACTACCTTATACTGTTATATGACGACTCGGCTCGGTTAAATACTGGGACGAATTTACTGCGACATAGCTCACAGATGACCACAAGTATCATTCGGTCGATGTATTAGAGACGGCACTGGGAGGTCATAGCTGCCCCGAGCGATATATGCACATGCATGACTAGAAGAGCTGAATAGCTACAAGATAGGCGACATGCTGCGACGTGTGGCTATCAAAGCAATAGTATGACACCCTCAAAATTCATGTAGGCTTTCCAATACCCTACTAGCAGTAGTACTCTCCTACTCCGCACTCAGAGCGAGGCATGCGTCGACGGCCAGACCAACCCTGCAGCAACAGCGTCAGCAATGCTTCTCTACCTTATATCATAGAAAAACCAACCTTCCTTCTTTCATCTTGACCACATCATCAATGACGTCGCGATCAAGATTCGGAAACATGTTCGACAGTGTCTCCACCACGTTATTGTGTTCAGCCCGCTGAATCCTTCGTGCCTCCGCATCCTCGGCGCTAGCTTGACGTGCAGCGGCATCTTGCGCATCCAGTACCCTGGCCAACTGCGGCTGTGCCGCATTACGGGGCCCCTCGCTACTACTACGAGGCGGCTGATATACGTGAGGGGACAGTCGCGGTGGTGCCCCCGGCTGCGGGGTGCTGGCAGGCTGCATTGGCCGCTCGTGCGGCGAATCTGGCTCGTCCGAAAACATCCTTCCGATTGTTGATAGTGGTTTCTGAATAGTTCGCAATAGTCCTGCTACTGGTGCGCTCTCCTCGTCACTCGTTTGCGGCGCCTCTCTCCGCGCCGCAGGTCTTTGTGTATCGGTTGAAACCCGCGATGGAGCCTGAGAGCTTTCCGCCGTAGGACGATCTGCTCTTTTCGGCTCGAAAGACTCGGACTCGCGATTCTGCTCGGCAATAGCAGACACGGCAGCCTCGACGTTGCGCTCAAATTCCTCATCACTCACCGTCAGGCTTGTGCGATCCAGGGTCTCGATAAATTGAATAGCACCTGACTGTTTATGAAATCAGCTATGTTTCCTACATTATCAGGGCAAATAATGTCTGATTGACATACCAGTGAAGATAGGTAGTACCCAGCTTCTCCTCCTAACTTATCTTGATTTCGGAAGCGAAGAATGTACTGGATATTGGAAACCAGATGCTCAGGACGAGCTTGTAGTACGACGTAGATTAGAAGGGGAACGAATGAATCTGCTGATGTGTCGGCTTGTTTTGAATTTTTTAGCAGCCCTGCAAGAGAAATCGGCATCAGCGCTGTACCTTTCATGCTCAGGGACTACTCATTCTGCTGCCTCACCGAAGATAACTTTGCAACAATTCAATATGCAAATCACTTTATCACGTGGTGCACGGTAGCCGTTGATCTTCAGAAGCTCTACGTTCAGTGTCAGATACAGTCCCAGCATAAACTGACATCGAGACTTACCCTGCTGTGCCAGGTTCAAAAACCGACGGCCGTGAGCGCCCACAGGCGGTATGTCAAGATGCTGCTCTTTCACCCAACCGTAAATCCGCATCTTTTGCGCCAATACATCATCCCGTTCGACATCTTCCTGGTGCTGACCACGCCTCCATGGCCCATGAAGTCGTTCCATTTCTCTTCGTCTGCTTCTGCTTGCACTTCTTGGGATTGAGGGAGGAGCCGGTATAGCAGGTGAGAAGGTCTGCGAATACAATCGATTCATGACCAGCTTCTCCATACCCTCTTTCGCGTTATCGAATTCGCTGTCGGATACATCCCTCCAGACCTCACACATGGCCATCTTATTCGTAATAAAGGTCAAGAAGTCGCTAATGATCTTCACTTGCTCATGTACCATCCACTGTCTTTTGCCAAACTCATTAAGGAACGAGCGGAGAAACTTGGCCACAGGATCTGCAGTGCGGTGCCTGAGCTGTTCCAGAAAACGATGGAAATCGAACGGTTGATCGGGCTCAGGTTCTGGCGGAGGTGGAGGGACAGTCGACGTAGAAGATCGTCGAGTCAGTGCTGGATAATCTTCCGAAGTTCTATGTGCGCTCTTCGAAATAGGAGCAGGTGGCTTCTCGACTGCCGAAGGTGGTGTCCCTGCATTCACCTGAGGGCCTCCGTCCGCTGACTTTGAAAGACTCGAATGACGCGGCGGAAAATGACCCTGCCCTCCAAGAAATTGCTCAGCCAGCTCCAAACGAGGAGACATCAACTGCTCCTGGCTGCCCCTGCGTTCAGGATCCTGAAACTGACCCATGATGCTCTGAATCTCGGATTCAGAGTCATCCTCTCGAGCACCTGCCATGCCAGCGTCCTGTTTATCTTCCTTCTCTCCGTCACCCGGTACATCCGGTAGCTCTTTCTCGCTCAATTCAGAAGTCGCATTCACAGACGTCTGCAGGGGTGGTGCAAGCTGGGATTTCGTACTAAGATAGGATTCGTCTTTCTCTGGGGGAGGCGGGGGCATATCGCTGTCTACTAATGAGCCGGTTTCTGTTGTATTCGTCGAGACCGACAATCCTTCCATACGCGCTGACAACGTCCCCTGGGGTTCGGGTGTTGATTTTGAGGAATCTGGAGCGGATTTCTCAGACGTCATGTTCGGCGAGTCAAATGCAGAGGTTGGTGACCCATCTTGATGTATCTCCTTCATTTCACCCAACTGGTCGCTCTGATGTGGATCTTCGTGTGTTGCTGAGGGGTCATTATGTGCCGACACCGATGATACGGTACCTGAGGATTTCGTTTGCTGTTGAT
This sequence comes from Aspergillus udagawae, assembly GCF_001078395.1. NCBI lineage: Eukaryota > Fungi > Ascomycota > Eurotiomycetes > Eurotiales > Aspergillaceae > Aspergillus > Aspergillus udagawae. Next base: position 847,465 of record NW_025091268.1, read on the forward strand.
TCGATTTTATTTGATCGCCATGAGTATCCCACTGAGAGTCCGGTCGTCCATCCGGAGCCGGGGTCGTGGAAATCGCTTGTTCAGACATAAGCAATCTGCATGCACGCCGACGGTCAATGTAGAAGCTCGGTGGGGAAGAGACGGAGATTCAGACGAGGTCTCGGATCATTATGAGGAACATCCAGCACACACAGCGGTCAAGCTCAAAAGCAGCAAGGAAAACTCATTCAAATAACAATGGGATAGATAGCGAATGTCTATTTAACCTAGGAGAGGGCACGAAATAACGTCGATCGGACCTATGTTAGGCTGCTTAGGCAGAGTGGAGTATTTGGTTATCACTACCAGCGCAGAGCTATGTGGATCATCGTTGCCCCGAGATCCGGCCACAAAGGAACCATAACACCGAGGTTGAATTTCTTACAATCTAATTTATCCTTTTGATCCCCTAATCGCAAGAACCAGGATATTTGCTATATTGTATTTGCAGCCACTGTGCTGCAATGTGTGGCATTTATTTCTCATTGAGCACTAATGGGTCAGTGCTCCCAAATGAGGAGACCTGCAATCTACTGCGCAACCGGGGACCCGACAGCTACCAAATACATACAAGACAACAGGAATTGTCTTTGAGTCATAAGGGCCAGACAAAGGTGACTGTCACTCTCACATTCATCTCCACGGTGCTTTCTTTGAGAGGAGATCATGTCTATGCCCAACCACTCGTGGATTCGTCTACTCAATCCGTACTCTGCTGGAATGGCGAGGCCTGGAAGATAGCTGGCGAGCCTATCCAAGATAATGATACTGAGTCCATTTTCCAGTCGTTCCTGCGCGCTACCCATTCGTTGTTGGACGCTGTCGATCATGAAGATCCCGTACGGAAAATTGCTGGTGTCATAAGTAACATTACAGGTCCCTTTTCCTTTGTTTTCTATGATGCAGTGAACTCGAGGCTATATTTCAGTAGGGACTGCCTCGGACGACGGTCCTTGTTGCAAGGTCTAGATGAATCTGGAAATCTGAGAATTTGCAGTGTCTGCGATAGTTCCTCATCATCACATTTCGAGGAAGTTGATACAGATGGCGTGCATTTTATTGACTTTGAACAAGACGTACTGCAGAATGCTCTTGTATCAGGTGCCATTAAATTCAATCCTGACGCCATCCAAACTCTTCGCTGGGAGCATAAAGATGCAACTACCAGCTTCCTGGTATACATGCTTTCTTCTCCTCGATCAACACAATCGCTGACAGGAAGGACAGAAAAGCCCAATATCGCAGATGAACAAATCTATTCCGAATGGGACGCCCCCATCATTGACAATCGACTCTTGCCCCATCCAAGAGCTCGAGCGAAAACTTCGTCAATCTTTACATCTTAGAATACAAAAGGTACCCGAACCACCGTCCATTACTATAAGTGATGTGAAAGTCGCCGTTTTGTTCTCTGGTGGCCTTGATTGCACTCTACTTGCCAGACTGTCCCATGACATACTTCCCAAAAATGAGACGATTGATCTTCTCAACGTTGCTTTCGAGAACCCGCGAGTCGCTGCCGCAGCTGCTGGCAAGGAAGGTGGCACATCATCAGTCTACGAAAGTTGCCCGGATCGCATCACGGGTCGCGCAGCATTCGTAGAACTCCAGAGAGTCTGCCCAGACCGCAACTGGCGCTTTGTTGCGATAGATATACCCTACACTGAGACTGTCGCACACCGTGATATGGTGAAGCGCTTGATGAGGCCTCACAATACAGAGATGGACCTGTCCATCGCGTGCGCGCTGTACTTTGCTTCTCGCGCCCGAGGCACGGCGCTCAATAGTCAGGATTCCTCGTGCGAACAGACCCAGTACACAAGCCCAGCGAGAGTACTTCTCTCCGGCCTGGGAGCAGATGAACTGTTTGCGGGCTACGCGCGGCACGGAGTAGCGTTCGCCCGCAACGGGTTTAGAGGTCTCATTGATGAGATCCACCTGGACGTCAGTCGTCTCGGCAAGCGAAATCTCGGCCGCGATGATCGGATCCTCTCAAACTGGGGTCGCGAGGCGCGATACCCGTTCTTAGACGAAGACTACGTATCTTACGTGCTTGAAGCCCCCGTATGGGAAAAATGTGGCTTCGGCGTCCCAGACCCATCAGAAACTACCGGTGTGGATTATACCGGCATCGATCCAGAGAAGAAAGCGCTCCGCCTCCTAGCCCTCAAGCTGGGCATGGCAACCGTCGCTCGGGAAAAGAAACGAGCAATCCAATTCGGCTCCAGGACAGCAAAGATGGAAAAGGGTAGAACAAAGGGAACCGATGCACTGAGCTGAATACAACAGTCCTATCCTCGACCACACCATCTACCAACCCCATGTAATCCCCTTGCATGAATTGACCAGCTGTGATGACAAAACACTGATCAGATACTTCCGAGACCGCCTCTTCTGTCCCTTTCTCTCACCCTCTCATTGTCCATCATCCCCTTGTCGTGCATTCTACCATATAGACCAGGCTCGCCCTCTCTACCGCTCGTTTCATCGCAAGCCACTCAAACCGGAGATGTAGTCCTCCCACTGTGGGACTGGATTATGTATTTGGTTGGGCGTGTTTATGAGGGACGAGATTGGTAGACCGGGTATCGGTGTCACTGTGTTCCTTGTGGTATGTCAGGGTATGAATGACGCGGCGATGGCAGGTTTCCGAGAATCAAGAGGTTTTGAGTCGATGACGGGTTAGAAAGGCAAGTCTGAGCTGAGTCGAGCAGGGTTAATCATAATCTTCAACCCCCGTAGTTATAAGAGATTTTTGCAATGTATAGGCAGAAAATTCAGCCACTTTCGGTACTGGTAGCTCTTCACGGAGTAGTGCTGGCGAAGATGTTCGCACGCTGAGGATGGAGGTGACCTGCTACGGGAGATGCAGCTACGCTGGAAAAAGAGTAGAGAGTGACATAGTTGAATTCAATTTAGTAAAGACAGTCTCTGGTTAAAACGCAGGACATGTTGAAACAGAAAGCCAGGTCAACAAAACTCGCATCCATGGAATTGAGCGACTGACAGGGCAAGAGCAAAGGAAAAGTATTAATTGGCCACGAGTCAATCCTGCTTGACAGGAGACATCAGAACCGACCATCAGTAAAGAAACATAAAGAAACAGAAACAGAAACCCTAGACGTGGATCAGGATGACTGTAAGAAGCAAGCCAGGTGACGAGTACCCGAAAAGATAGAAACAAAATGGTATTTTAATTGCCCACCATTCAAGGCATCAAGTAAAGAAAACTTTTATCCTGCCAGAAGCGTCATCGTCAGGTAACCATCATGCGGAGACTGACTGGTACTTCTGGCATTCGGTTGACGAGGGGCTCGAGCCCCCGCCACCACAGATCCCATTTTGCACGTCCCGATTTTAGAAGCCAAGGTAGAGAAAAAAAACAGCCAAACAAGGAAACAAACAAGATATCACAAACGAAGCATGTCGTCAAGGTAAGTTATCGATAATCGCTCAACCCCTGTTCTGGGCAAGGGCCTTCCAGTACTGTTCACGCTGCTGAGCTTCTTCCAGAGACTTCTCAAGTTCACGAATGCGTCGCTCCATCTCATCCTGGCGTTCGAGCTTGCGAGCACGAGACTTACGAGCAGCTTCGGTGTTGCGAGCACGCTTCAACGCGACAGGGTCGCTGGTGTCAATCTTGATAGGGGGCAAAGGCTTGCGTTGACGAGCATTGACACCAGCGACGGTGGAGTGCTTGACGCCCGACTTACTTGGCGCAGGAGAAGGAGCTGGCGACGCAGAGTTGCGAACCGCAGGAGAAGGAGGAACAGAGATCTCCTTTGCGGGCTTAGGCTCGGGTTGGGAGAGAGCGAGAGCAACATCCAAGGCAGCGGAGTCGAAGGCCGTGGAGAAGTCATCTTGAGCAGGGAAGAGCGGACCCCACTCCTCGGAACCAGGGCCCAGCTCCAGATCGGTCGGGAACATGGGCGAAGTGTCCTGGCTGAAATAACCAGGAGACTCGAATGAAGGGGTGCTGAGATCAGTGAATGAAGTCGACGGGGGTGCCGACGCATCCATGAACAAGTCCTTGGGCGAGATGGTGCCCGAAGGGGCACCTGCCACAGAGTCCTTGGCAGCCATGAGGCCAGTGGGGATCTGATGGGGAGAAAGCATGGTGGGTTCAGTGCTCAACTCGAAATCATCCCCAAAGTCATTCGAGGGCAGACCGAAGAAGTCAGACATATCTGTTACAGATTAGACCAAGTCGAAGCGAATAAAGTTTTCTAGCAGCTCACCTTGAGCGATGTTGGGGGTCGACATGATGCGGCGGTGATAAAACTGTTGTAATTGCTGGAGCTGTTTTTGACTGAATTGAGTGCCGTTGGCTGCTGAAAACAAAGGGACAGGAGGACGATTGGGATTTGGTGAATTCGAAGGCGCAGACGCGGCGTGGACACGCTGAAAGTGCGTCCGGCTGGAGGGACTAGACCGAAGAGACGAGGACAGATAATACCCGGTAGACTGTGAGTGAAGCCTGGTCGCACGAGGAACCTGGACAGGCGAACCCGAAAGTTTCTGTTGCTGGAGATGCTGATACAGACTGAGCGAGTGCCGTCTGGGCTGCTGGTACTGAGGTCGGACCAGGAAAGGATTGTATGAAACAGATCTAGGGGCTGTACTCGGAAGTACTGGCGCACGCGAGTCTCTCAAAAGAGGCTGCGGACACGGGGTGGGATAGAGCACAAAGTCCTCCTGCGGGGAACTGTTGCTGTCGTTGGAGTTCGAATTCAGATTCTGAGCCGTAGGCTGCTGGGGCGGGGGCGTGGGGAGCCATGATTGCTGGTGGTTATCCGTGGTGAACGACGTGACGTCGAACGGGAGAATGTTCAAAATAGAACTTGAGCTACGCGAAGCGATGCTTAAGTTCAGAGGTCCTGGGACAGGAGACTCTGAGTAAGGTTGAGAGGAGATGTTGGAAAGTGACGAAGACCGTAAAGGATCTATGGTGTCTGTCTCACGAGAGAAAGACGAGCTCGTTCTGGGCGAGGAGCTTAAAAGGCGGCCATTTTGCAATGGATACTGACACTGATATTCTTGATGATTGTGTGGTTGTATGGTGAAGATGTTAAAAAAAAATAATAGGTGATGATGGTTTGAGAGGAAGAAAAGATGGAGAGAAAAGAAAAAGGGAGAAGAAAAGCGCCAGGCAGCGACGGGAAATCAGGCACTTCTTAAAACTTTGAGTGTGCCAGTGTCTGGCTAGCTTAACCTGTCTGTGTGCGCCGTGCGTTTCCGCCAGCAGCCAATGGCGCCGCAATGATGCCCCACTCTTAGCACTAACCGTGTCGGGATAGCGCTCCTTGACGCAGTCAGCAGGTGTGAGTCATAGGACCATGTGCCGCTACGATTGGTCCGTCGGGCCCGCGGCAACACGCCCCAGGGCGGCATTCCTGTGCAGGCAGGATGTACTTTTCTGGTACGTACCTGCCGAGCAGGGAGCAGCATAAAGATGCCTTCAATTGAGCTCAATATTCGGGTTTATCGAACACTACACACGAAGAGGATTATCAGTATCACTACAATCCCATCATTGGCAATTATCAGTCCTGGAATGACGACTCCATGATGCTGGCAATGCAATGCCCTGGTCTGGATCCCTCGCAATACGGAAGCGCAATCCTTACTCCGCCCCGTACTCGGTACCGGTTAACAGGTACCTCTTCACGACCCATTGTCCAATAACATGGCGCAACATCGCATCCAGAATCCAGGCATCAATTCCACGACAGCACTAAGAAAGCCGGTCTCATCACAGCCTCCCTAACCCGTCTCATTGATATTACATTGGTGAATCCACGCAAGCCCACAGCTTCGTGTCCGTCATATAAAGCCAATTTTCTTCTTAGCCTCGGGCCCATAGACCTATCTACTCCACACTCCAGACGGCATATGCAAGCCGTTAATCAGTCCAAGTCACAAGGGACGGGGGGCTGAGCCCTCATACCTGACAGCCTGGTGGCCTGGGAGCCTCATGTCTCAGCACGCCATCACCAGATGAACCAGTCAGAGCATTAGACAATAAAATGGATTAATAAGGAAGCTGAGAAAAAAGGGCAAAAAAAACAGGAAAACCGGGGATCGGTCGGGTTATTCCACTCAGATCACTTTCCCTTTTCTCTCCCCGCCAACGCAGGTTTCACCCACCTGTTGCCCATTCGGGTGTTGGTGTCATCGAAGGGCGTGCACTTCGTTTTACTATCTCCGAAAGCCCAAACTCTATCAGCCCGCGCACAGTCCTGTTGATTTTGTTTCCATAATCTTTTTTTGAGGAATAGCGAGTATAATTGTCTCACGCCTTCTCAAGGACAAGTGGCTCGACCGTTTGGAGAAAAGGACACTTGTCTGCATCTTATATATACTCTTACTAACTTTCTGGCCTTGTGAAAGTACCATACATATCCCAACCTTCCTTTGTGACAGGTTTCCTACGACCCTGTGGTCAAGGAGGGTCAGATTCACACTAAGCGAAGCCAAACAGTCTAGAATAACCCTTGGGTCAATCGTGTCCAATGTCCACATTCTGCACCTCACGGAAATCCACCTCTGCAGTGAAGGACCCATGCACGAACCTACGGATCCTCCCTGCCGGGAATCGCCGTAGACGTCGGCGACACTCGCCAACATTTTGTTCCCTTGACCGTTTCCGAAGTCATCTGCCCTTGTAGACAGGAGGTTGTAGTAGTAGTCCTGCGCGAAGTCTAATAATCAATAGAAGGCGCTTGCGTTCAGTGATGTCATCTCCAAGGCACAACGGTCGGGAGACCATCAAAACTGAAAAAGGACAATTGAGTTTGAACCTCAAGGAATTGTTCTCTTCGTCGTCCATGGTGGCTTGGCCCACAATTGAGCCCCATTGACAGAAAAACTTAGTCTGCCTACTTTGAAGTTTGGGAGCAGGGTATTGTGCACCTTGGATCCTTATGCTACTTCTCACATGCAAATTCGGAACGGACATGTCGAGGACGGGGTCTAGTGGAAACTGCCGAAATCATACAAACGCATTATTGAATCTATTAATTATTACTATGATGCGGTGCGCAAGTATACATGGCGTACACGCTCCAAGCAAACAGTCAACAATCGGGCTCGATTTGAGTAGAAGCCACCAAATCCAGTCCTCCCCTTCGGGTATCAACACAAAACAGTGATCGTAGATCAACCAACAACATAAAAGCAAGACAGCAAGTGGTATCAATCTAGTTGCACGGCGCAAAACATAAACACACGCAAGCCTCGGTTTGGATAAACCTGCGCGAATGGATATCATTAAGGAACGAAATGCACCGGTGACGTCGATGCAGTGAGAAATGACCGCCAAAGCAGCATGCGGGTATCATTGACATTCCTTGCACCAAATTCTCGTTTGACCAGTCGGCAACGAGGTTGGCCAAGGAGTGCCTGCGGAAACGATTCGAAGACAGCAAAAAAATGGCAGACCGGATCCAGATCGACATATGTTTTTTTCAAATATTTCTGAGGGTTTTTTTTCTCTGAACACTTTTTCGTTTTCGTTTTCCGTCATGGTAATGATTCAACAGCATGCAGAGGCGTTGGGAGACGCAAAACGTTGATCCCACCATTTCTCAAACTCGACGACACGCCTCTGAGAATGAGCACTTCATGCTGCAGCCTGGACGGGAGTCGAGGTAGCAGCGACGGCCGCAGGCTTGGCCTCCTCGGTGGCGGGGGCCTCAGCGGGCTTGCTAGCTTCCTCGGCGGGAGCCGCCTCAGCGGAAGCCTCCTGAGTGGTAGGCTCAGCCTTGTCTTCAGCCTCCTTGGCCGCAGGGGCTTCCTTGTTGTCGAGCTTCACGGCCTTGCTGGGCTTGCGGAAAAGACCACCGAGCTTGTTGCCCTTGGCCTTTGACTCGCCGTCGGTGCCCTCGTTGTCAGAGTCGCCCTTCTTCTTGCCAAAGTTACCGAAGAAAGAGGTGCGACGCTTGTCCTTGCCAGCAGGAGTCTCGGCAGTGGGAGACTGAGTGGCGGGAGTCTCCTTGGGAGCCTCGGTCGCAGGGGCAGCGGCGGCAGAGGTCACGGTCTCGGGCTCGATGGGCTTCACGGCAGCCTCCTCGACGGGATTCTCCAGCTGGGGAGCAGTGCTGGAGACAGCGGAGGTCTCAGCAGGAGCGGCGGCCTCCTTCTCAGACTTCTCGTGGGAAGGGCTGGTAACCTTCTGGAAGAAGTTACCGAACAGAGAGGTACGCTTGGACTTGGGAGCGGGGCTCTCGGCCTTCTTCTCCTCCTTCTTTGCCTCGGTCTCGTCCTTCTTCTCTTCGGCAGGAGCAGCAGCAACGGGAGCTTGATGACGGTCAGCTTTCGGCTTCGTGTGAGATTTTGAATGTTGATAAAACATACCCTCAGGAGCCTCAGCAGCAGCAGCAGCAGCGGAGGTCTCGGCGATAGGCTCAGCGGCGGCCTCGGCGGGCTTGGCGTCCTCGGTCTTCTCTTCCTTCTTCTCCTCAGTCTCTTCCTTCTTGCCGAGGAAGGAGCCGAAGATGCTGGCCCTCTTGCGAGACTGAGAGCGGCTCTTGGCCTTGTCCTTGGCCTCGGTGGTCTCCTTAGCCTCCTCAACAGGAGCAGCCTCTTCCTTCTTCGCCTCCTCCTTAGGCTCAACGGGCTTCTTGGCGGGCTCAGCAACAACAGGCTTGGCTGCAACAGAATTAGAATTGATCCGTATTCAGCAACTCGATCCAGTATCACTTACTCAGCTTCTCCAGCTCAGCCTTGTAGCCCTCGCTGGCAACGATGGTCTCCTTTTCAGCCTTGGCCTCAGCGGCCTTGGCTTCGAGAGCAACAAACCAGCTGTCACGTTCAGCGGCGTTAGCAGCCTGGAAAGTGTGCTTCTGGCCATTAACCTTGAAGAGGAATTCGTTGGTGCCCTCCTTGGCAAGGTCGGAGATCTCGGCCTAAAGAATATCAGTACAAATAACCATGCTATGTCCCCAAAAAAAAGGTGGGGGGGAGGGGGGGGAAGAAAGAAAAAAATTGCTTACCAAGTTGAAGATACCAGCGGGGGTGGCCTTGTCCTCAGCGCGCTTGGTCAGGAACAGGAGACCCTTGCCGGTCTGGGTAGCCCAAGCGACGATGGGGTTGGCGACAGCAGGCTTCTCGTTCTGCTGGAAGACGGACAGGTGCTTGGCCTCGACGGCCTCGTCGCTGAAGTAGAAGAATCGCTTGGAGAAACGCAGACCCCTAGTGACCAAAAAGGAACAAGTCAGCCATCGCTCCACATCACCATCTGAAGGCTCGCAAGTAGCGCTTACTTCACCAGACCAGGTCCCTTGTGTCCAAGCACACCTTCAGTCGCAGGAGTGATTTCCTCCTTGGCCTCTTCCTTGGGCTGCTCGGCAGGCGCTTCGGTGGTCTCAGCTGCCGCGGGAGTGGCCTCGCCGTTCTCAACGGGGGTTTCCTTGGGAGCCTCAGCAGCGGGTGCCACAGTGGCAGCGGCCTCAGCGGCAGCAGGAGCTTCAACGACAGGCTCGACGGCAGGGACGGCCACGGGGGTCTCCTCAACAGGCTTCTGGACTTCCGACATGGTGACGATGGTTGATTAAAAAGTTATTATGGTAGTGAATTTGATTAAGTAGCCGTTAGAGAAGCTATAAGCGCTTCGGGTATCAAGGTCGAGTATGGGTATCTCAAGGGGGGTATCTCAAAAGAAAGGAAACAGGAGCTCTCTCAGCACAAGGCAAAGAATAGCTCGGGTATCACAAGGGAAGAATGGGTAGAAAGGTTCGTGGGAAACGAACAAAAGCGTGATAGCTTAGTTATCAGGAATGGAATGGAGAGGAGAAGAAGAGAAGAAAGAAAGAGAGGGAGGGAGAGGAAGGAGAAAAAAGAGAAAGAAAAAGAAGGAGAAGGGGGTGAAAGGAGGGGGGTGAGTGGATGCAGCCTGGGTCGATGGCGCATCAGCCCAGAAGGGCAATGAGCTGCAGGGCGGTCCTCCTCACTATGGCCTGACTAGGTCTAGCCAGAGCAGAAGGATGGTAATGATAGGCATGGTTTATTGGTTAATTTGGTTACTATGGTACAAAGCAGTCCTTTGGCTGAAATTTTCTTGTTTGTGTCTTCGGAAGCAGTTGATACCTGATACTTGGGTACACTTTAGGGGTAGTAGCTCCATATGCTCGTATACACCTCTCTAGTCAGGCCCATCAGAGCTCCAGCTGCTCAGGACTAAACATCTCCAGATGATTAACCAAACGATGGATGGTCTTATCCTTTCACAAGGGACCCGTGACTGTTTGTTTGTTTTAACCTTTCGGGAAGCTTTTTCGTATGTTTTGGATGCGCTGCAGGTGTCCCAAGACTTTCGACCAACCCAAGGGCAATCCCATTATTGAAGGTAATTTGGTCTCCTCAGAGTATCAGAGGACTCGAAAATTTTGCTTTGTATCTTTTATCTACCTACCTCCTTTTTTGCCGCCATGATCCTCTACTAATAAAGTCAGAACAAGGAAGAATAATGAAACACTGGTGTAGTTCAGATGCTAAGGAGCACACTATGACAGCTAGTCCTTCAGACTAATTACTAAGGTCGCTTTTCGACTACGTATGTGGATAGCTCTGTGATCAACTCAAGGAGCTGCCCTACCGGTCGTGCAGATAGATAGGTCGATATTAAACGGCTCTAGACTAAGTAGGCCTTGCTTGGGCGGACCCATTCCGAACTAACCCACTAATTGCCCCTAAATTTTTGGGCCGATTTCAACTTAATTTTGGTCGGTTTTAGTGCCATTTAGCGGTGTTCTACGAATTATGATGGTGCAAAAATCCTTCAACTTGCGACTTGAGGATACGAGTACAGGCCCATAGGTACATTAGGTACTATTGTTGATCCCACAAAAGTGAGCCCTAATTAGCAATGTCAATGGCATCAAGAACGAGTCTCTGAGTGGCAGTCTGATGCGATCAACAAACATGTCACCTGGCCCGTCGTCACTCATCTGTTTGTGGGACGCCAGCCACCACTGGATCCTTTTGATCCATGGGTCTTCTTTCAGATCGTCCTTAGAATTGTGAGACGCTAACCTACATGGATCATATGGTCTGGTCGTACAGAGAACTCCTTCAGGCATCTGCGTATTATTAACCAAGATATCCTCCAGCAGAGAGGAATAGACAACGAGTACAAAAAGAAAAGAACAACAGTCTCACTACCCTCTCATTCATCTCTCGATATCCGTATTCAACACTTCAATGACGATCCAAATCCTTGCGACAAACAGCAAGCCAACTACCAAAAAGTAGCACCCCCTGACAGGCCGACACACCCTCAGACTCTCACCCTGTCCTTGCGGGATCCACCTCGAAAGCTCTGCATTTTCGCCTGGGAACCTGCACTCTGCATTATTTCCGATTCAAGGAGGCGATTGGAATTGAAACCCGCCGCCACCTTGTATTCTGACTCTGCAAATCAGAAGCAGCGTCCGTGGTTTGTCGTTCGCACCGCGCAATTTGGAACATTCTAGTTATCCGCGCTTCCGCGGCTTTTCCAATCATTTTATCTACCCTGCAACTTGCGAGAGGTGAAAGTAGGTTTTGCGTGAGAGTCCACGCGACTGCAGCCCCGTGACTCCTGCTGCGATCTTCGCGATTGACCAACCACGACACGCTGACACCCTCCATGAATCCATCCCAATTGTCACGTATAGATATGCACATGCTATTACATACCCACCTAAAGTACCTCTCGAAATCGTGCCTGTCAACTATTAGAAGTCATAAATACCAATGAGGGGCCCAACGTGGTTCCTACCCCCTAGACTCGCTTTTCTATATTCTATCGACAAAGGGGAAAAACAAAAAAAAAAAAAAAAAAAAAGGGGGTGTGTGGATCAGCGACCAGCAAAGCGAAAGCGAAAACGAAAATTTCAATAGACCTAGCTCCAGGTCTATAGACAAACTGCCTGAAAGATGAAATTTAGTCAACTTCCCGCCATATCTTAGCATAGGTACCTTAGGTACTGTGTCAAGGAAAAAAGAGCCCCACTGAGTAACCCGCTCTCGCTCAAGTCGCAAATTGCAACCTATCACATTCTTCAAGTCCCACCGCGTCGCTTAAAGGTGCCTTACGGTACGAGGCCAGCCCTATATTAGGATGACCCTGCATTTTCCGATGGCTTACTGGTCCACGCTTGGCTGGTGACGTCGAGACGAGATCCGTTGACTCACTACCTATGCACCGAATATGGGAGTACGGATACACAATATCTAGGAGTAGTTACGGGGCGAGACCCTGAGCCGGTGAGAGAGAGAGACAATGAAGATCATGAAGATCTACACCTTCTTGGCCGTTTCAAACCGTTTTCTCTTGTCACCAGTTACCAGTCACAATCTCTCACCAAGCGACGGCCAATCATGCCACTGCTGTTAAATGTCGATCCTGCACATCTGATGATCGCTGCTTGTCCAGCTTTTGACAAGTTGTCGCCGACTCCCCGTATCTATCGTGCATTCAGTAGCAGTCTTATGCTGTAATTATCTATCTGAATTGCGGATCATGGGGTAGAAGAGTAGTGAGCTCCGTACGTCGAAGTATCTGTAGACACCAGCGCTGGACTGTCATAGCATGAAGCAATCAACAGCGTGACAGACGACTACATACGCAGGACCTACCCCTCAACTCATGCGCGTGCTGCCATGCATCGCATCATCTTGCATCAGAATACGGGATATGACGGCAAATAGAGAATGAAAGGCGTCAAGCATGCATCCGTCTAGTCTCTTGCATGCTTGGCAATACGGTCTCTAGAGTTCCCAATCTTCAAGGAGAAATCACATTATCTACAGAGCCAGGAAATCCAATATACATGAAATAAGCTAATGCGAGTATTCAAATGCTCAGGAGGCCGCCAATGCGAGATATGCAATGCCCAATTGCTTCATTCAAGTACACCTTACATATCAAAAGTGTATAGCGATCAAGCTGCCATCGTCAAGACATACCTAAACATAGCCGATTAGTTATTGTTGGCAGGTCATGTTGTAAAGCCAAGGTACTTACGATGTGATGCTATCCATTCTCTCACTCGTCAATTTCAAGCTCACCGTCAACAGTTCCTGCGCGATCTCGGGCTCTTCCTCCTTCAACTGCTGCCATTTGTCGGCATTCAGACACCAGGCCACGCAATCCTGTTCCGCCTTGACCGTCGCAGTCCGTCGGGTTTCGCTGAAGAACGGCAGCTCGCCACACGGCCGTCCCGCGACGATCAGTTCGAAATAATGGCCCTGAGGCAGCTCATATTCCGCTCGGAGCATCCCTGACTCGAGCAGGTAGAATCCCTGGGGTAGGTCGCCCTCTCGGAACAGCACGGTACCCGCAGCATAGCAGACTCGAGCAAAATATGGGCATGCCCTGAACCAGAAATCCTCGTTCTTGGTGGTAAGCCCCTGGAAAGTCTGCAGGAGCAAAGGGAGCGGTTGTCGCATCGCCGACCATGCAACTGAGGCCATTGCTGCCGTCTCGTCCTCGCGCAGAGTAGTCGTGGCAGCTTGCTGGAGGTACAGCCGGCGGGGAGAGCCAACGATCCCTTCAGCGGCCTGCATTTGGTTCTGGGACACAGGAACTTCAAGATGTGGCGACGACCCGCTCTTCTTCCGTATCAATGCCTCGCGATGGCTGTAAAAGACCTTGAGGTAATCGTTCTCGCAGAATTCAAGGGCCGAATTGAGGTCCTTGAAAATCTCAACGCCGCCCTCGCTTGCAAGAAGCCCAACGTTCTGAAGGCTCCTCCCCACCTCACTCGTCATATCAAGCCCGGATATAGTCATCTGCACGTTGCGTCTCCGGAGAATCCGGTTTATACGCGTGAAGGCCTCTGCCGCGGAAAAGTCCAGCCCGTACACTCGCGAGAAATCCAGGATGAGGAACCGGATAGGTCGTCTGTTGAATGCTTCCTCTTCAATGAGTCCGCGCATGGTACTCTCAACGCTGACTATCGTCCCAAAGAACAGATAGCCAGCGAGCTTGATGATGAGTGTCTGGTGCCCTGCCTCTTTTAAGAATCGCTGTTGGATGGGAGGTCTCCTGACAGTCGAGCCCGTTATCTTGCCAGAAAAGGTAGCCCGAACAGCTGATTTTCGTGACGTTTGCACCACAAAACTCACGCATGCCAAGATAATTCCGACCAAGATGCCAACCACAAAGTCCCAAGCACCCATGGTGACGACGATAATGACGACCTGTACGAATCAGAGTGCGGCTCACTGACAAGTTAGGACTTACTTACTGTTAAGTATTCGAATCGGTGCAATTTCCCCCACGTGTCGATCAAAGCCTCTTCCATAAGCTCAATGCCCAGCATGAAGATCAGAGCTCCGACGACCATGACAGGAATAAATCCAATAATCACGGGACCAACAACAAGAACGCCCATTGTAGCAAAGGCAAGTAAGATACCTGCCAGTCGGGAATTGCCACCGCTGGCAATGAAGAGAAGACTGTTAGTGTATACTAGGTAGTTCTAGAATTGCATGAGCATATGTAACGAACGATGTCCCTCGAGGATGGCTCAACCATACCTGTATGCTTCCTGCGAAACCTGACAGTGCATTAGTAATGCCATGAGCGATGAGCTCACGATCAACGTTTAGATTGTCCTCCCCAGTTGATATACCCAGTGCCGGTACATTGATTGGGACGTGAAGAACTCCGAAGAACGTCAATGCAAACATCGCTGGAATCGTATCAACGAATGCGGACCAGTCGACGGCCGAGAAATCTGTAAAGAAGGTTAAGTCACGTTCGATTGGATAGCCTGAAGAGATACCCACCGTAGAGCGTATAAAAGTGATACCAAGGGTTGGAAGACGATGGAGCGTCAAAGACCCATCCTCTGCTACGCAAGGTATCCATAGACACTCTCGCGCTGAATTTGACGACATAAAAAACCATGGTCACCGCAATGAAATAACCGCCGACCAGGTAATTGGACCGCACAAAGCGCTTCAAAACAAGAAAAGCAATCGCAAGTAACAAGGGTATCATCCAAAGCAGCAATGTATCCATATGAAAAAGCTTCTGCAAGGTCGGTGCGTTAAGCTCGAGAGAGCCGGATAGTCGCGCAGATACCTCGACCCCGGTTTGCATCAGAAAGAATCCTACACCACCAATGCATCCAATCAAAATATGACGCGGGAAGAAGCCAATGAGAGAACCAAGCTTGCACGTTCCCATCAAGAAAAAGACAAGCCCCGTAAGAATTGAACTGGCGGAGAATGAGAGGATGGTTGTTGCCAGGACCGATTTCGGATTGTCTTCACCAACCCGAGCTAGAATTGTCATGGCCATTTTGTGGAAGAAGGGAACGACCTCGATCATTTCACTCCCGATACCACCACGAAATATTGACCCTCCGCATGAAAAGACCAGTTGAGCAATGACTGTGCTGACATAAAACATCGAGATTCCGTCTGACCCCAGCTCAGAGAAGATAGGCTCTCCCAGTGGAAACAGGATCATCCCGTAGGAGAGCGCATCGAGGATATTCAACAGTAGGCCGAGGAACACCGAAGGTAGCAGGCTGACGGGATAAACCACCCCCTGCTGCCATACTGCTCGCCGGTCCCAGGACTTTGGGCTTGCTATCAGACGAAGACAGCTTCTGATTGTCGTTAGGGCATGAGGTTGTGTGCCCGACTCGCGCTCTCTCAGTAAGTCCTGGCTTTCAATATCGTCTGTAACCCCGTATCCATGGAACGGTTTAGATTGCCCTGTCTTATTCAGCAACGATGTCCGTTCGGTACTTGTGTTCTCTTCCTCGTCATTATCAAATGAGAGCCTTGGGTTTTCCACACCAGCCGCGCCGCTTGGGCCCAGGTTACCTCCATAGTGGTCGGTTTCATCCCCGAACGACCCAGAAGGGGGACTGCGTATCATCTGGGTCAATACCGAGGAGCCGGTAACAGGAGCGGGGATCGGCTCCGGGTCAACAATGGTTAGCTCCCCCGCAGTGCTGGAGTAGCTTGACGAAGTTGGGGCGACTTCAGTCCTTTGTTTCGAATGAAAGATATCCAAGCTTCGCGGAAGAGAGCTCAGTTTGTGAGGAAGCGACAGCGCAAACGATGCTAATTCAGCTGTTTGTTCTCTCAGACCCTCGGATGAATAGTGTGCCGGATCTAGACCGCCAGTTAGGACATTGAACCCCTCACAGAATTTCCTATTATCGTACCCTGAGGACCTTTGAAGGACCGATGGTAGAATGACCGAGTCGGAGTCCTGAAGCTCGACCCGCCGTGGATAGAAGGCTCGAGTCCTGAAGTATCCGGAGTACTGCCATAATTGGCCCGCTCGATCGGTATTTCTGTCATACTTGGAGCAGGAGTGTTGATTAAAGATGGGCGACGGGCTAAAAATCCTGACGCACGAGAATCACTGCGGTCTCGACGTCCCATGACGCCCATCGCAACCCCGAGCCGTTACTGCCTGCGCCACACACAATCCCTTTATAGAGATGAAGAGTGAGGGGATAAATTGAGAGCAAGAAGCCTAGGCTTCTTTCTCGGTGTCCGTGCCGCACCCCAACGGCCGCAGACGAGGAAATTGGGCGGGATCCCGGATGACGCAAGAGTCAAGGAACGAGGAGCAATTGGCGTCCTATGGTTACCACACAATTTGAGAGGAAGAAGGCCTGCAAAAACCCGATGCATCAGAGGGGGTGAGGATGATGGCGGATTGAAAGCGAACATGTATCATTGGGATGAGTTATCCATATCAAAGCTCCAAGTCCAGAAGCTTGTCGGCGTTATCAATCCTGGTCCGTGGGTTGACTAAAAGAGTCTTTATCACCGGCCGTTATCAATGTCGCCGCCGGGGCGCTTTACCGGATTCTGGCAACTGTGGATCAGGAACTACTCATAGTTCCTGGAATTGATTACCGCACGGATAAAATCGTTATTATTATTGAGTAATCGCCTCGTGAAGCTGTGGAGGCAAGAGTTGAAACTTGAAAGTTGGGCAGAAACAAATTCTGAATTGATGATGTACTCCGTAGTACGGAGTTATGATCGTCGTGGTTGATCAGTGCGCAAGGACGGAATATGCATGCATGCTTAGTCTGTGTCTTTGCTTCTTTGGACATACCAGCAGACCACAATTGCAGTACTCAGTTAGTAGCTTCCGTCGGCTATAGAATGTGACAGCAATCACTGTTCTCGAATGCCAATATGATTAAAATCGATCTACTGGCGTGATCATTTGGATCACGGAATCATATCGAAAGCCTCGTACTCCGCATATGGGAATACCTCTACAGACTATACGACAATCCTTAGAGAGAAAGTTCAAAGCGCCGTATATACAATGGGTATCATCAAGTCGTCAAGCCACTAGTTTTCATCATCGTCCAGATTCCATCAACTCAGTCGCTCCAGGAACCCTTGCGCGATCAGCCGTTCCACATCGCCCTGTCGAACGTAGAGTTGACTGTTTTTTGTCAAATTGATAACCCTGTAAACGCACAAATTAGCTGCTGCTCTCGATGAATGAAAAGAATTGACCAGCCAAACGGACAACACAAGCACAACATACCCATACTCCGTCTGAATCTCCCCTGCATCCTTCAAAACCCGCACATCAATAAACAGATCCCTCGGTGGCTCCAAACTTCCCGTCAAATCAATGTCCGTCCACTGCCCCTTATACGCCGCCAGCATATCACTATACTGCCGGAAATACTCCTCCTCCTCGGGACTCAACGAGCTATGGTTCCCCGCCTGCGAACTCACCACCCCATGTGCCGCCGCCCCTTCCTCTGCATTCGGCTGCTCCTGCTCCAGCACATCAACCCCATTCCAGCAGAGCTCCTCGAGCTTCTCCGTGCGCACGCGATGATACGCAAGGAGACAGCGCTTGTTGCGGCGCGTGCAGATGTGGTCGACTAGCAGGGCGCAGGCGGTTGCCGGGTCTGCGGAGGGGTTGAAGCTGCCGCCGAAGGGTTCGAGGAGACGGGCGACATCGCGGTCGAGATCGCGGACTTCGCGGGCGACGGTGCGCACTAGTTCGGTCTGGTAGGGGGGGAGGTGGACGAGGGATTGGGTGCGTTTGGCGTGTTGGACCTGTGAGGGCTGTTAGCGGCGGGATGGCTTGGGGAGTAGGACGCGGCGGACCAGTTTGTTTCCCAGTTCGCCGTACATGGTCGTGTGTTCAGAACAAGGATGGCTGGTGGATGGATGAAAGAGATGTCGGAATCCTAGTTGCAACTTGCTGCTGTATATTGTTGCCTCTGATGATCGCGACTGGACGCGTGTGTCAATGATCGCCCCGATAAGTTTATTCTGCCGGGTTGAGACAATTCCGAGCGTGCCAAGCCTCGCGAAGGCGGTCGTTTCATAGGAACCTACGAAGTAGATAGCGATAGTGTATAATTACTCTGTCATTGGGACTAATCATTCTTGCATATGGACTGTTGTAGTATTTTGCACAAAATTATCACCATCTGCGGACAGACCAAGATGATCGGCTCGTCACAGAGAGGGTATGCCTTATATCACACAATCGAGGAGAGACAACAAAGCAGGAGAGCTCAGTAAAACCAATAATGCGGAAGACTCGATGCCAGAATGCATTGACTCAAAGTCTCAACGAAAGGAATATCCGACCTAATGTATCAGCCACATTATTCACCCGTAGTTCGATTCCTCGTTCAAACAGCCTCGTTGACGACTTGTGCATGTTCAGTGTTGCAAGGAGAACATACTGAATGCGCTGATGAGGTAGACTTGAATAGTGCAAATCTGGCTACGAATAAGTGGTGCGGTAGCCATCGAGGATCTGAGTAGAGAAGATGCTTCTTACCGATTGACTTCCGAAAGCACTATGGGTTCAATCCATGGGTTGGTTCACGATCCAACGGACCAACAGCCGTCTGGTCAAGCAAACCCCGGCGGAGAAGATACTGGTTATCGAAATATTGGTTATCCTTGGACAAGGTAGTGGCAGTGCAGAGCAAAGGAGATGTCCACAAAGAGGAGAGCCGAGCAGAAAATAATGATTTGCGCCATTCAGTCTAATATTGTGTCAAAGCCCAAGATACCAACAACATAAATAGCAGAGATACTTCCATAGAATATCAAAGGAGATTACCACCCAGAAAATGATCAAGTCCAACAGACCGAAGAAAGATGTCACACAGACCACCAAAGAGACAGGAGCACCAGGGGACCTGAAGAAAGCAGGGTATCACACAGTCCCACCATACTTGACTCCGCGCCTGTACAACTCCGACCCTGAGGTTTTCTTCTAAATTACAAAAGGCCGGCCCAATGACAGAAAGAAATCACAAAACAAACATCAGTATTCATGTCATGAGGCTCATCGTGTCGTCGCAAAAAGACAGGGACACCAAAGGAAGCTGCCTTGATTAGTGTCACATAGTCGATTAAGGATATCCAGATGCTTGAGAGTTGATCCAGTGTTCGAATTCGCCATTGGAAGCATCGAAACTGGTCTCGTTGTTGGCAGAATCCCAAGTATCGCGGCTATCCCCTAGAGGCTGCATGCCTTGGTGATAGGTGGCGCCGACATGGTATGTGGTTGGCAGCGGAGAGGGAACAGGGACATAGCAGTTGCTCGTCGGGACTTCTTGCCAGATTGCATAGTGTGAGTGGTTGAACATCGAATGCTCACTAGAGTGGTCACTTAATGACAGCAACTGAGGATCCAGCTGCCCAACGGGCCCAGTTCCAGGGGTGTTCTGGGGCTGAAGAAGGTCGTGGTGGGCGGCTCCAGGCAGCCCGGCCAGCGCCGTCGATGAGGTGAACTGGATGTCCTGGAGTCCAACATGCTTGAATCGAGGATCTTCACTGGGAGGGCCCATGAGGCTCTGATGCATTGGCTGCTGGATATATGAAGAGGGCTTGGGAGCTGACAGCATGTCTTTGCTGGGATGACTGGTCTGCCACGAAGAACCGTAATATGTCGTCGTGGGCAGCCCATGCTCGAGGAAATCGAAGGGCGTTGAGTCGCGGCTGCCCCAGCGATTGCTGTCGACCTCAGACGTGCCTACGGCACGAACTTGGAGGAACGCCGGGCTAGATCCAGAGGTCATCTCGCCACCATCTACGGTCAGCTGGTCGTCATCCGTTTCAGATCGTTTCTTCTTTTCCTTTGAAGGAGAGAACTTGTACCCTGGATGTGCTTTGAGATGGTTGGTCTTTTCGACGTTCGCTAGAAGCTCATACTTCTCGCGAATCTCGGGCGTTTCGATGCGCCAGCTGTCGCCTGCGACCTCTGAAACAACTTGGTGGTTATTCTGTGCAAACCACTCCTTGGTCCGATCGGCATATGCAGACCGGTAGAGCATGAACGAGTTCATGGGTCTGGCGACTTTGCCATTCTTTTTGGCAACCTCCGCGTGACGCACCTCCTTGGGCCGCTGAACCCAGCTGTCCATGTCTCTGAGGGGAACATGTGTCATATGCTTGGTAACCTCACTTAAGGGACCAGGTAGCTTAGGTTTCGATTCCCGATTGCTCGTCTTCTTGGTTCTGCGCCTAATTCTGGGGGGTTTAACCACTCTTACTTTCCCTGGGGAAAGCTTCAAGGCTGATGAAGATGGCCAGCGAGGAGGATTTGCTTCTAATCTGCTAGGAACAACTCCATCTTCCGCCGCAGGGGGCGGAGTATTGATCTGAATACCTGAGGGTACCATCTGCCGTTTGTTAGCACATGCTTGGCTAGCTAAACGTGTCATTGAGAACGGGAGCGGGAACCCTACCGAATGCTGAAATGGTAGAGGTGTTGAGTACTCGTGCTGGGAGACATATCTCGGTGACGACGAAGGGCCATAGGTCTGATTAACGGTCAGTAGGTAACCAACAAGCTGGAAAAGGCTTCCAACTCACCGTCGCTTGTGGCTTAAGCTCGCTGTAAGAAGCTTCAGCGCTGCAGGGTAAGCTAGATGTGACAAAGGGGTTCTGGGAGCAATATAGTGAGCTGAGAATGCCGCACTGTTCAGAAGCGGGATCTCCATCTGTCGACTGAGGGGGAGAAGGAGGTTGGATGAATTTCGCAGTCACAGCTGCTGCAGCCATTGCGGTAGCAGATCAGAGGTGACGATGTTACAGAGATGCTGGGAGGAAAGGTCGCGAGATAGTGGAAATATGCGTCTTTAGGACGCAGTGGGAGTGTTTGTAGGACTTCCGTCAGCAGATCAGGTGCTTGAAAGGAGATCTGGAATTGTCCCCTTTCTGACTCTTGTGCGAAGGTTAAGACAGTCCGACTGTGAAAATGATACCCCCTTTACTTGGACAAGCGGGGGAAACAATCTGGCGAGCCGGAGAGAGAAGACACCCGAGAAGGTGAATGGAATGACAAGAACTTTCTGATTAGGTAGAGGATGCTTGAGAGGCAAGTTGAGCATTTGAGGCTCCAGTGAATTGATGCCCCACAGCAACAGAGACCCCGACGAGAAGATTGAACGCTGTACCACTGGAAATCAGCGCTCAAGAGTAGAAGGAGGCGGGATAGATGAGACCAAGAAAAAGAGAAGAGGAAGGATAGAGGACGGATATGAAGGATATCTTATGAAAGATATTCAGCAAACAGAATGGAAGGAGGGATCAATTGGAAGAGAGGACTGATTGATTGACAGACTGATTGATCAGGGTATGGGGATGTGAACAAGAAGGTGAATCTCAAGAGCCTCGTCGATCTTTTTTAATATTTTAATGTCTGATCTGTGGATAATAGTGGAGAGTATTATGGTTCTTCCATGCATCGTGACTGCAGACCTAGAGGGCCAGACAGACACAGACATCAGTCAGTCAGGAACTCCTTGCTGGTGCACTGCACTCCAGTAGGCTGAGGCCCTGAGTCAATGGCGGTGTTGCACCTGCTCTGGGCGCTGTCTTTGTTCCACTGTGCTGGGACGAGAGGAGACCGGGGATTGCCATTAATATTATCAGGTCTTATTCCTATTCTTTTCTAGTGTGCCCTTTGACGGCTTGAACTAAACATACGCCAGTGGATGCTCCTCCCAAAGAATCAAAAAAAGAAAATAAAAATCAGAAAATAATAAATTATTATTATAACAAAAGAGACAGAGAGGGGAAATGCGCCCCTCCTTTGTGCCAATTCTAGATACAGATGCTTGGAACTGCTTCTAGATCCCTTGTTAGTGAATCAGTACGGGACTGAGTGGCTAGAGTGGGTGTAGGTAGTGCAGTGTGGATGGAACTATCCATGGGTCATGATTTGATAGAAGTTGAATAATTCTAATATCAAGGACAAGAGAGAGGAAGATCCAAAGAAGAATCTAATTTCAGGCTCAAAGACATGATTCTGTTATGAACACTCTTCTGTCTATCTAGTTGGACTGTTCAATGTTCAGGCATTATCACGCATGGCCGGGAAGATCCTTAAAGGGCTCTAGCTCCAGATTTACCTGTCATAG
The DNA here is from genome assembly GCF_001078395.1 of Aspergillus udagawae. Lineage (NCBI taxonomy): Eukaryota > Fungi > Ascomycota > Eurotiomycetes > Eurotiales > Aspergillaceae > Aspergillus > Aspergillus udagawae. Next base: position 869,898 of record NW_025091268.1, read on the forward strand.
AAACTGTTTAATGGTAAGAAAAGGGACGTCTTTTAAATTAACTATAGGAAACTGACAGTACTTTAGTAAAGGATCTATCAGTCTCGAGACGGAGGGAAGAGGAAAAAAAGAAAAGAATCTCCCAAAAAGTAAAAATGATCTAAGTTGACTGGTACATACTTACATAACCTACAGTAGATGTCGTCAATACTTCACTATCCTGAAGTATCAAACAGTGGTCAGTCGTAAGAGTTGAGCCATAGTACATACCGGGCACCAACTATCTCTCCACGACTTGACTTACGATCCAAAGTGATAGCGTGAGACACTACGGGGTATGTACGTGACAAATCTAGACCATATGTATGATACAGGGTCTCATGATTTGCTTAGGAAGTACAGAAGGGGGGGAAGACATCTCCACTCTCCGCGGAGACACAGAGTACCTATGTACTGATCATGATATCAGGACCGATGTTCCATGGTTCTGAGGATATAAAAACTGCATATCATTGGAATTCGGGGGTGATATTTCAAATATAACATGAGGCGCTTATTTTACCTACTTCCTAGCTTCAAAGAATCCCTCCCATCGAAAAGGTATATGGTGAAGAGACATCAGGACTCGCCCATGGAACTGCACGTTTTCCACATGGCTTTTTGGGACCTTCATGACTTCCAGCAAATCATCCAGTCTGAACTAGTTGTGATAATGTACGTATTCTCAAGAGGACCATGAACATCTCCCAGTAGTCAACCTAAATTGCGCGGAATATGGGGACTTGAGATCATCGATCGCCGTCGGGGCCGCCATTCTAGGAGAGATACCTACCTGTATGTAGACGTCCTGAGTGGAAAACGGAGTTGCCGCTAATGTTGTCATTGATAGGTAGTTGGTTCGGGCGCAAGCAGTTCCGTGTTTGGAGATGCCCCATAGTCGGACCAAACAGTGAGAACGGGTCCGATGGGTACGGGATTTAATTCGATCAGTTTTGCGGGGAGCTTGATGCTCAGGAGTGACAGGACCTCGTTCAGAGGAGGATTTAACAACCTGTAGAATGTCTCAGTATCAATACTCTCTTCCTTTCTCTAACTTTTCCTTTTTCCTCTCAGTCGATCCTCCCCTGAAGTCTGCCTTATGTTGCAATTCGTAGATGCCGAGCGGCAGTTGCTTAGCCAGGCTATCACTGGGCATTATCCAATTTGTGGTGGCTGTATGACAATTAAGTTACCTCCCTGCCATGCCACGAGCGTCTCATTGGTGCTTATTATTGGGTGGGAATTTGCACCGCACTAGTACTGCTGGCTCTAGCAGATCGCCGAATCTTACCTTACTAGCGTAGATGTCTGTAAAAGAAGTGTCAAAGACAGTCAGGTCTGGTACCTTATGTCCAAAAATACTGGTAGCCTGACGAACTGCTTCCTATGTTCGCCTCCCCTTTCGTCTATAATGTTAGGAATTATACATGCTACCCTTGAACATCCCAGATCGATGTGCCTAAATGGCTTGCTATCCTTGCCATCAGGTTCCTTACACTTGGACTCCTTTCAGTCACGTGTTGACTAGGCCATATGCAGCAGGAACGAATGTCCATAGCCTACCTTGACTTGAGGAAGAACTTGGCCGGACTCTGTACGCAAGTCGCATACAATGTATCATGACCATGCATAAGGTATTTTACTTACCTGCCAGAATTGTCATTCCTTGATCTGCTTCTGGAAAGGCTTGTGGTGTACCAACTAGTTGATAGTACATATCCTTGCAGCTATTGGACAGTGCAGCAAGCCCTGGCATGTGGCTGTCATGTGTCAACCTGAAAGCGGTGACAGTACCTAAGGTGGATACCGGTCACGAATCGATGTGCAGAATACTTAGTCTTAATAACTTTTCTACTTCTGCTTCATTCATCTTAATTGATATTTTTTGTCGATTGTCCACCACATCAGAGGAAGCAGGCATACTGTCGAGTGGAGGCTTGCATAGACCCATGATCTGCGGCTGTCAAGTGGACTGCTGCTGCTGATAGGCTTGGATAGGCCCCATATGGCTTGCGCAGGAACCAAAGTGGCCCTGCGTCGTTCTTTGTTCGTGCTTAATCTACACAGGAACCTCTGGCCTTTGACAGTAGGTATCAGCTCTCGACTCGAGATACTTCAACAACCTGAAGCACTCGTTTTCTAATTCGGTCTCTTGTGGATGCAGTTTGTGTTCTCTATTTTTGCACAAGGCATTCATGGGTTATTGTGGGCAGGGCTGGTTTCATCAAGGATCTTTGCCTCAGAATGAAAGCACTCATTGTTGAGGTATCTTGCAAGTTTCAGAGTGGTTCATGACTCCTGCAGGGACGCTTTGACCGCTTGAGTTGATGTCAGCCCCGTTGGTGTCACCATGCAGGTCCTTTGGCAAAGCCGCCTCCAAATGAAAGAGGATTGGCAGCAAGCATGATCTGTTAGGACAATCTGGACAACCCCGGGTGTCCGACAAGCTTCTGGAATATCACTAGATCTACGCCAAGAAGCGAGTCTTTCCCATTCCGTTGAGTGTAGTATTTCGAGGACAGTAGACAGAGCAAATCCTCGATGGTCTGGTGACAGAGGCCTGTCAAGTCGCTGGTCTCGACCATGGCGTTTATCATCACATCTTGGTTCGTTGCACCTTGGATAGGTTAACGGCTTCTTTCCTCGCCAAATCCGGCGAACCTAATAATAATCGCGTTTCACGTTTGAATACTGCGCCTCTTCTCTCCAAACATTCAACATTGAATATATTTTTGAAACAAATCTGTGAAGAATAGGATTCCAATTAAGGGGCAAATGGTGGGAAGAAATCTGGGAACGAGCCACGGAAAGCTCCTTCCAAAAGTCGCCGATCAAATGTCTCCGAGAACATGGCAGGATCAGCTGTTTGGAAAAGGCTATTGACTTGGGGCGATTTAACAATTGGGTAAGGACTCAGGATTTCATGATAAGCTAGATGACAAAAAGCCGATCAATGGACACAAACCAACGGCCGAAAAGGATCTGTAGTCAGGATTGCCAACAGGATGCCTGCTATTGTCCAGAGACTCCAATCATATGCCATCCCCCATCAGGCACAGCAAACTGAGAGACCGGTAGAGTAGGTACTCAACGGACAACACCCACATGATCAACCGCATTATCCGTTTCTGTCCTAGCTACCATACTTTTGCTTCTGCATACCTTCTAGTAAAACTTTTCACTTGAGCGACATGTGTCAAGTATGGAAGTGAGAGACGCAAGAAAGTCTGTTTGGGACTAAGTCCTTTTTGACATACTGCTTCCGTGGTCTCTCAAGTCTCAACCTCATGGCAAGCGTGTATCGCCGAGCAAGACCTTCCCGACCTGCGCTATTCATGGCTCGATTGGAAATAAGGTGCAGGGTGGCTGCGATCAACGAAAACGTGGCCTCCCAGAAACATGTGGTGGTGGAAGGGAAGCCATCACAACCACAGCCAAAGCGCCAGCGTTAGGCTCGAACCTAAGTTTCACACCTTATGCCACGAGTTCTTTTGGGTAATCAGAGGATGGAAAAGAAAAGGTAATTCGCAAGGAGAGGAGTAGGCACAGTTGAGTAACCAACAGGGCGTTGGGTCAGTATAATTGGTGACATAGATCACACCTGCGCCTCAAGGCGAACTTTCCTGCTAGATTGCGGTGTGATAGCGCATAAGTTGGCCCATTGAGTGGCAGCGAGGCAAAAAAGAACTCGACCGATTCACCTTCAGTCGGTGGTACACATCGCAGGATAGCTCAAGGATGCTTTCCCTACTCTCACGTCCGCCCGGTGTGCTGGCCCTGAGACTCCACAACGCAGAGTTGGTCCTACCTTGAATCTACAGTTCTACCCCGTGCGGACTATGGAGCAACGCCATGGCGATCCTCCCGCGTGGGTCTGATAGGGGTTGACAAAAGAATACAGAGTACATGGGTTCTTATCCAAGCTTAAATGGCAGAAACCGTTTTGTTACTCGTGTGGACAGTATTGAAGTTAAAACACGAGGATAGATAGGACTCATGGAGCCCGGGGATAAAGTCGGGTGGAATATGGAATGGCTTGAATGAGGGTACGTTACAAAATCACCTGCCAGCGTTAGAGTTATCCATCCAGCCCAGCCAAAGTGATTCTCTCATTGGGCAATGAATAAATGTGCCGCAGGTGCCTAGTTCACGTCAGCCACATCTCTCAATGGTTCGCATCCGCGATCAGGCCAAAGGCACATGACTAGAAAGTAACAAACGGTTACTGTTATGTAAATCAAAGATGATTCTGCATGGAACGGTAGAGGTTTAGACTCAAGCTTCGCAATTTGTCACACTTTCCAGCCTTTGAGTTGGCGGACTTGCTACATCGAGTGTCGGATATGCCGATGGATTATTCCCTATTTGGGGCATTCAACTCGATAGTAGACGCCTTGATACACAGGCCAATATAGCTATACTCAAGTACTCTGGTTGATTTACTAGTAAGACTGCAAAAGAACCGTAAGGACTAACTCAATGCATCTTCTTATCACTGGACTGAAGCCTCTAGAGACATAGGATTCCGCGAGTAGACGCGGTCCGTCCAGGGTGCTGGTAGTGGTAAGGGTGCGATACATGGTACATTAAGGAGTCTCTCAGCGTATGGACTCTTGTCTAAACGCTATTTTATAGCACGAGGATGTCCGCGGCCTGTGCGTTAGCTTGCGTGCCATCATCGTCATGATGTACTTTGCATATGCAGGGATGTCTGATGCCTCGTTGCCACGCGAAGTTACAATAGATATTCATTGCCAACCTATGACGAGCTTAGGAGCTTAATCTGCGGCTGACTGGGACAGTTTACCTCGAAGATCCAAGTTACGAGGTGTTTGCAACGCTGCACCTGAGAATTAAGTATGAGGCATATGTGACAACGTGCAGGTGCTCCAGTACGGAATAGCCGGTTGATTGTTCCCTGTGGGGTACCTTACTAATAAGGTTGCTTACTCGTATCAGTAAGTAATATGGACTATGGTGCAGTGACACGGCTTTCTATTGGAAACCCCCCTAGTGGCCAAAATAACGTTGACTTTCAGTGACAGATAACTGACTGTTGACTTCTAAGCATCATCACCTTCAATACTGGCTTGTCAGTGGTCCGTGGCTGACGATCAACGGCTTCATCGTTTCTTAATAAGCAATTTGCCTTTAGATCGGATCCGAACCGGATACAATCGGTTTTCACAAGCTTCAAAACGTCCAAGTGAAATTGAAATACTAGTACGGAGTATCTACCTTAGTATCATAGTCCAGCGAGTCTACGCCCTACGCCTACGGAGTACTCCGTACACTCCTGGGACAAGATCTGTTTTGAGGAAGGTCGATCCGCATACCTTAATAGTTCGACACCTATGGAGAAATATTAGGCTTTCGTGCCAGACTAGAGGGGTACTCTAGATTTCGATAAGATATAATTTCATTAGACTTTTGAGCAGCTGCGGCACTTTATTGTCAATCGACAGCGGATCGAAAATTGAGGAATGCCGCGGCTAATGCGATTATGCGAATTCGAGACAGATAATCCCTGCTGTCAGTGCCCTGTTTAGTCCACTCTAGTGTCGCCGGACTCCATCCGGACCACTTGGAGACACTTGGCCTGGACCGTGTTGCTTCTTAACCCAAAGTACTTACTCCAATTTGTACGACCGAGAAGTTCTCCAACGCATCCTCCAATGTATTACTGTCCATATCCTTCTTCCATTCTGATTGTCTGGCACTGCATATTACAGACAGACCATGTGCATGACGATCTGCCTACGCCGTACAGGCTAATGACTTGAGCAAGAGATAAACGTCACGGCGTTAAAGCGTGGGACTTGATCACACTTACAAGCCTAAAACTGAAGCCGTGGATGCTACTAGTTTAGTACGGGATCACTCTGGACCCCTTGCATATGTCGACATCTGTACGTATTGGGATCTGTTTTCCCGTCTACCCCAATCGATCACGAACGGAACAACGAGCGTCTTCTAAGATGTGCATGCTTGACTAGCTCCACGGGGTGACGGGAACCACTCTAAAGTGCCCTTCCCCGAGTCATGATCCGAGAGAACGACGCTGTCACTGTCAGATTTCTTGAGTTCATACAATCTTTGGATCATGAGCTGCATCACGGCCGGGCCATCACCCGCCATCGTCAATCTAGTAGTCTCATCTTGCTTCACTAGTCCCTCCTTGGATGATATAGCCGAGTACCATAACCCACCATGCCCATAATACGAGATACGACTCATAAAGTCATGGGAGGCTCACGCTTGCACCGACCGAAGCCGATAGCCGACATTAGATTCGATAAGATATTCCGCCAAGCATACATGATTTGGAATGATTTCCTCGAGTGCGTTTTAGCTATGGCCAGTGAGGAAGGGGCCCGCTAAATACTTCATACTTACTTACATTGGTTGTGGTACGGAGGTGCTCCGTACTAGATGCTCGCTCGTTCATCATGTGTGTTTGGCTACTTGCATTCACGTCCTGCTGTGGGAACGAGAGAGCTTGTACTGAGTATCCTGTCTCATCCAAGCGGCAAATCAGCGCAGAGAGAATAAAAAACAAAGACGGGACAAAAGTACCAGCAGCTGCCAGGATGTCAATCGGCCACCCCGGTCAGCTAACGATTATTCATCCCGTGTGCACTGTCCGTTGCACCATAATAGTCCTTACACTAAACCGACAGATTGATTGATTTCACAAGAATTGATCGAATCAGATTGTCTAGACCCATCTACTCCGGACGGTCAACTGCTCCTCCTCATTGCGAAGTGCGGACCATCTTATTAGAACAGGACTCTTATCCTTGACGATCTATTCAGGCGGAACCCGGACGTAATTAGACCATCATACAAGTATGAATGGAGTACGGAGTACACTCCTTGAAACGCAATGTTACACAAGCAAATAAGGCCCTAGAGTCATCGACAGCAGAGCAAATGTCACAGGCCTACGGAGTATCCATAAATCACTCACTCAGTCACCACTCACCACAGGCCAAGCATCAGAGACATGCCTGCTTGCTTTGGCTAAACAATGCACATACACCATGCGAAGGGCGAGCACAGTAAGGCAATTGTCCTGTCCTCCATCTCCATCCCCATGAGCAGCATATTCCCCCCCAACAAGAACGAACCATCCAGTCCGGTCTGAAATGCCCCGTCCGGACTTGCTATGGGACCATTACTAGAACACATACATGTACTGCTGCATTTCGAAGGACCACTGGTTTGGGATTATCAATCCTCATGTCAGAGGGTAGGAAAAGTTGTTATGCAGTGTACATCGTGTATGGACTGGCTTCTATGGGAGGCAAGTACACAATAGGAAACCTACTGATTGAGTTGTCTTTCGCCCCCTACCACGCTACCATGGCTTTTCATCACCATCATACTTGAACAACTTTCCGCTGTGGGTTTCGCGAGTAGACGAATCGATCACATTGACCACACCTGTAGTACTCTCTTCGACAGTCATCGCAGCCTTTTCAAAACCAAAAACAGCTGCGCCACGGTTACCAACGTCTGTCTGCACCCAGCTACTCCAGCAAATCTGATTAGTCACCAGCTTATTGTGGAGATAATCATACTTCTATAAAGACTCACCCGGGGTCAACAGCAAATGCGGTCAGCCAGGGGTCTTCTGCGGATATGGCCTTGGTGTACCAGTGTTGAACTGCCTTGGTAGGGGCGTAGGCGGCATTCTTCAAAAGGATGGAGTTCTTCCCCACAGAATAGTTAGCTAGACAGATCTCTCAGAGATCTCTCATAGTAGGCTGTAAAGCTTACCGTGAGACATGCTGAGCCTGACCCAATAGTCACCCACTTAGGATCCTTGACCTGCTTCAGAAGACTCCAGAAGGCTTGATATAGATAGATGAAGCCGTAGACATTCACGTCGATATGCTTCTGAATATCCTCGACCTTGACCTCAGCGACCGTAGGCCAAGAGAGGGAGATAGCAGCATTGGCAATAAGAATATCAATATGATTAACTCCCTTGGCAGCAAGCTCCTTCACAGCAGCTGCAGGGTCAGTAGGAGAGGTGGCATCAATCTTGACAATCACCAATATGGTGCCCTCAGCTCGCGGAAGATCGGCTAGAGCCTGAGAAGTGGGGTGGCTTGGATCACGGTTGGCAGCAATAACAGTATGGCCTGGCTTCTTTAGGTACAGCTCCAAGATCCCCTTGCCAATTCCCCGATTGGCGCCAGTGATGAGGACAACTTTGGAAGCCATGATCAAGTGTCTTAAGACGTGTCAAAATGGGATGAAGCGTGGGAACAGACAGGACAAAAACAACTCATATATAAAATAGGCAGAACTCCACACTCTCACGCACGGACTCTACCCTTTGCCCCAGGTACAGCGGGTGTGCCAGGGTCTCGCTGTTTGCTACCGGAGTAGACTCTCCGTTCTTGAGTCTTTGCTATTGTTTATCTGCTTAGCTGCACCTGAAGCTATCTCACCTCGTCCCAAGAATGGGGTTGGCCTGCGCTATAGGCGACTGGTATATGTAGATTGTAGACTGCCCTGGTTTACTGTAATCCCTCTAGTTGTACTTGAGACAGGTATGCAGCTCGCCAGATAGGGGTTTCGGATTCGTTCGGACTTCATGGCTGAAGTCTACGCCTGAGGCAACCAAGCGATGCAATCTCTGGAGGTCTGTTGCTCCTTATAGTGTAATTCAAGAAAGTAGTCATGAATGCATGTTCATTTTCTGCCTTGATGCTGAAGCCATAACCGCACCTATTGAAACATACAGAAAGAACCATCCGATCCGTCAACCTCTATAAACTCCTCAATCAACCCGGTGCAACGTCTTTGACTGCATTGTAAAACTCCGTGGATGTAATTCAGAAAACCATCCGGTCAGACCAACAAAGATAATGTATCCCGGCGTACGGCAGGAGAAAAGATCGATTGGTACAGTGACATGCTGTCACGAAAAAGCCAAAAGGCATTGTTGCTCATCGACCGCCCGACCAATGCGAAATCTCAAAGTCGCCCGAAAGTAGTGCTTTGATCTTCGGATATTTCAGACGTCCATTTAAACTTGCAGACTAGAATTGGCGATCCGCAGGTAGTGGTCAAATAGACGATATGACGTTCCGTTTGCAGGTGTTGGATAATGTCCATTTGCTGGGGGAGATTTTTCCAGCCTCTCAGTATTCGCCCATCGAGGGAATCACAGCGCCAACGTTTAGTAAATCTCCACTATCGCGAACCCTAAGTTTTGTTTCAGGTTAATGAAAGGTATCGCTTGTCGAAAGATCCAGAAATGAAGCACACTTCGGCCATGTTGCAGTGTAACAAGTGGTATGAAATCCGATATCAAAATGCAATGTGGAACTCCAAGCCGACAAAGAATAAGCGCCTGATTTCAATTCCCCCTCTAATTTGTGTCCTGCCAAGCCGCCTATGACTGCGGTTCGTTGTTCCGACTAAGAGCCGACGGGCCTAAAGGGTGTATCCGATTGAGCGATGGGGATGACATGGCGGAGTACTGGCGATTAGATAGGGCGTGAGGCTGAGACTGGAACATCAGAGCATTTTCCCTTTGCCGACGCTCTTCCTGCTCAGGAGTCATCGATTTCACTGGGGGTGGAATGGGCGCGTCGGGCGAACTTCTGCCCATCAACTTCGGGCTCGGCTCAAGTTTCTGAATTGGAGGCAGGATTGGGGCCCCAACAAGGCTGCCCGAGGTCATGGGTCGCGGAGACTGCTTGGTGGGGCTGATGCCAGAAAATGGTAGACCATGCGAGCTCTGCGGGGGCGAGGACCTGCTGCCACTAGGAGTTGCCGCTGAGAAAGATGGCCGACCGCTATGGATCGAAGAAAAGGAGGCATTATTGCCAGCGTCGGGCCGCGCAGCCGCCCGATGGGGTCCAAAGGGCGTCCAGGGAGCCGAGCCGTCCGAGGGACCTGTAGGTGGGAATCCCGCAAGCGGACCAACATCATGATTGCCCTGGGTGGGAGACATTGAGGGACGGTTCTGAATAGGCGAGGGAAGACTCGGGCTCTGAGCTGAGTGGGCAGACGACGGCCGTCCAGAATGCAAAGAACTGCCACCAAAGGTGCCTCGACCGATCGGAGGGAGATTGGTAGCTTGTGAGATGGATGGAAGCCTAGAAGGCAGTCCCTGAGACGAAGGCGCAAAGCCATTCCTGCCCTTCATTGGCGACGACAAAGGCCGAGAGTCGCTAACAGGAGCTGACTGTCCGTAGATGACGTGCTGCTGGGGACGTTCAGGCGGTGATGGCACAACAGCCACTGCCTGAGCTGTACTTGAAGATGGCGCGTGTGGTTCTACCTTCGGTGGCTTTGAAGGAGAGCTCGTTTGCGCTGTTGCGGCGGCATTCGTTTCCTCCGAGCCTTGATAATGGTGGGTAGCAAAAGTAGCGGATGGTGGTGAAGAACCAATTTTGAACTTCAAAGGTGGGAGTTTCGGCAGCTTCGCCTCTTCCTCCCGGCGCTTGCAGTCCCGACAGATGAAGTGGAAATCTTCGCGCTCGGCATCATCCTGTGCAATACCTAGACACCTGCTATGCTGCCACACATTGCACCTTTCGCATGCTACGCTATGTGAGCCATCATCCTGTTTCCTTGTTAGCAAGTTGCGGCTGATACAGTTGAGGATGGCCATTCCATACCAAGTTTTCCCCATGGACTCCACAACCTGAACAGTCAAAAATCCAGTGATCATCTGACTGAAGCTCCTCCAAGTTTTTCCTCTGCTTCTCCATTTCAGCCTTGAGCTGCCTTTCTGACAGTCTGCTCTCGCCCCTTTCGAGTCTCTCCTGTTCTTCTGCAATTCTGCGAAGTTCAGCTTCATGCAGAAGACGCTTCCGTTCCCGGTCTTTGATGCGCTGCTCACGCGTCATCATCCGAGTGCGTCGTTCTTCCTCCATATTCCTCAGCCTTTCCTCTTCCTTGCGCGCTGCGGCCAAATCCGTCTCGTACTTCCGAGCAGCTTCGGCCGCCTCTCGCTCTTGTCGCTCCCTCTCCGCCTTCTGAGCGAGTCGACCCGACCGTTTGGCACCTGCAAGCAGCTGCATGTTCAAGAGCTCCTTCTCACGCTTGGCTCGCTTCCGCTGTAGAGCTTCTTCCTCCCTCTCGATGACCGGTAGCACGTGCTCTAGGATCCTATCCCGCAATATCTTCTCGTCGGCGTCTTTGGTCTTACGAATCGTGTCCAAAAAGCGGCTATAGTCCTCTAATGTGATGGCGATGCATTCCCACTTCATGTTTTCAAATGGATCTTTAGCAACGCCGTCATTGACATTGTCAGTGTCTTCACCGAACTCTTCAACCGGCGCCGCGCCTGAGACTTTTCGTCGCTTGGAGGCTCGTGATGCTCTTGTGCTTCGGCTCTTCGGCTTCGACTTTGCAGGCTTCGGGGGAGGAATATCAGGATCGGTTCGACGGTACAACCGGTTATCATCTAGAACGTAATAGTAGCGGCCTTCGCGATCATAGCCTAACTCTTCAATGCGCTGCAACGAATCAGCATTTCTGTGGAAGATCATGATAGATAGCTGACGGCGGGAGGTTACCCACCCATTGTGTTTGGTCAATCTCTTTCTGCTCTGGCATCTTCTCGCGGATGCGGTCCGGGTTCCAAAAAGTCCAAACAGACAGCTGATGGAGAACACGAAGCTTTTGGAATAGGTCAAATTCCGAGAATTTGTTCGGGACCTCGTCGTAACCAAAGGGGTTGGGCAGATGGGGAGCTTTAGCATTGTATTGGCGTCGCGTATATTCGTCAAAATTGTCGAACCTAGATTCAAATCCTCCCATCAGCTGAGGCGACATAGAGAAAAGGTAAGAGACCGTTCACATACGTAAGACCTCGATGCGACGAGACCCATTTGAGAAGACAGAGTCCAATCTCCATGAGCTTCTCCGATGGTTCAGGCTTGAGGCACTCGGTTTCCAAATCCTAGCGAGCGAGGACCAAAAATCAGCTTCTGCAAGAAAGAGGGGGGCAAATAGCACAAAACGGTCGCTCGCGCTATATGGAGCTGCGCAGGAGCATAGGAAAGATAACACTCACATCAATTCCAAAGTCTTCGTCAATCTTCATGACTTTACCAAAAATCGCGATATACTGCATGAGGTTCGCGAACTCCCAGCAATTCCGAAGACGGCTCAGCAAGCCATTTTCTTCAGATGGCTGCTCCGGAGGAGCTTCCACCTCGGAGCGGGTGCGCTTTCGCGATACCATGGCGGCGACTCAAAACTATTCAAGGCGCCGCAGCGCAGATGGGAATCCAAGGTGCGAGGTTCAATGCGTGGGACAACCTGGTCTTCTGCCTAGATTAGAAAATTGAATCTGTGAGCCAAATGTTAATCGCCGATGGATGGGTATTAATGACTTCAGTCCATCCCCAGTAAGCTGTTGTAATTGACCTGGCTGGAAGGGCGGCGGGCAGAACGGCGGAAGTTTTTCCCAGGGCGCGAAACGGTGATGAGCTCAGAGGGAGGCGCGTCGAAACTGGGGACGCCGTCAGGTGATTGTGGTCCAGACTAATTACACCCGATAAGGCACTCCATGCTAGCCCGTCGTCTTTCTGTATGCTCAGAGAAGTTGAGCTCTCAAGAAATGGAAAGGTGTAAATCAGAATGAAAATAAAAATCATTCATAAAGAAAAGATGCATTGGACAACATTGTTCCACAGAGTTCCAGGGCAAACACTGGAGATCTCAACCCTTGTTAATTGCATATCTCGCGAGAAATAGTTCGCGAGAAACAGTTCAGCCACCATCCATCTTGAACAAAAACTTATATATATTGGTATCTCTTGCTCAAAAGAGGGTCTATCTCAATGGTATACGGATTGGTAAAAGAATCATGAATGAAGAGAAGGAAAATGCGCAAAAGAGAAGATAGCGCCCAACCATATCCACGCCACCGAGGAGCCTGGTACCATTGCAATGAAAGATCAGCAGAACCCGTACAAGAAGGCAAGAACAATGAAGCGGACGAAATGGAAACCAGAGAATTGATACACTCGAACACAGAAGATCACTCAAGCACCAAGTCACCGAAATGAAACCAACTCAGATGATCACGTTAAAAAAGGGGAAAAGGAAAATAGAGAAAAAAAAAAAGCTTTTTTTGAATCGAAACCATGGCCTCATCGTCGATCATGTCCCTCCCTTCGCTTTTCTTGTTTCAATGTGTAGAGATTGCCATTTTGAACACTATTTGCGCCGTGTGATCCGTCTTCGCCTAGAAACCGTCCCATGCATGTCGTAAGGTGGCAAATATACCAAGCATATTAGATGAGGAAGGATACTTTTCGTCGTCTACATGGTGACTCCTGCAGCGCCGTCGGAAACATTATCAGAGAGATTGATGAGGAGCTGTGCAAGGCAGCGCTTCGTGGCCGCATCGTCGCGGAGTACAGAGGAGAAGGTGGCGTCGCGAAGCGGTTCGGGGAGGCACTGGCGTAGAGCTTCACGAGCCCTGCTGTTGTCACTGAGCCTAGTGCGATATTAGCATACGGAATCCGATCGGCAGACAATTGCCAGGATATCGGGATTCAGAGGTCAAGACTCACCGAAGGAAGCAGCGGACAACATGTTTTAGCAATCTCACAGTCTGCTGCTCCACAAGCTGGGTAACCATATTGCTCAAAACCGTTCCCACAGCGTAAAATCGTTCGTATGTGGCGCAAATATATGCAAGACCGATATCATCAAGAAGAATTTTCTGTACAATGAAAATGGCGACAGTTTTGCTAAGCTCCGAGCCTGTCTCCATGATGCGAAGGCACAGAGGGATGATCTCGGTCGTTAGGAGGAAGTTGATCACATCGGACGAATCATTCTTGACCAACGCCCCGATGACTCCCAGTGAAGTAAGTCGCAGGTATTCAAAGGGTCGGGACTTCGAAGTTGTGTTGAGAAATGGGTAAAGAAAAAGAGGGATATGAGCTAGAAGGCGACGTTACTCGTCAGCAATGCTGTTTCTCAAGACACGAAAGAAAATCAAAGATGAAAAAAATACCGTTCAGAAAAAGAGTGCGAGTTTCGTTGTGAGAGGCAACACATTGTAACAAGGCCAGCGCATTGCAAACTCGATTCGACGCCGCAGCGGTCAGCTGGGAAGGATTGAGTAGGGGGTAAACAGAGATAATTTCCTGGAGTAGAGCAGTCATGACTCCTTCGAGAGAACGTTAGTACCGAGCGCTCAAATCACCCACTCCACAGAATCGCGGGCAAAACTCTGAAAGTCATACCAAATGAATGCCAGATGACCAGCGCCAACTCGGGAACCTGCTCTCTCTTCTTGCTGAGTTCCATCAGAGCCGCCTCCCGGCGATTCGGATCAAGCAGCTCTGCAACCCAAATGAAGACCTTTCTGTTCTCATCGCTGATGCCACCATCCATGACCGACACCGCACCGGACAAAGCGCTTTCTCCATTCAAGGCTGCGGCACCGGCACCTTGCGCTGCGTTCCCAGCACCACCGTTCCCAGCCATAGCGATGCGATTATAATGTTGCTGTTGAGCGGCAGCCGCTGCGGCGGCAGCAGCCTGAACTTGAGCATGTTGAGCCACCAACGACGAATGCTGCTGTTGGGCTTGGTGTGGATGGGGCTGGGCCGGATGGTGCTGTTGCTGTGGCTGTTGCTGCTGCTGCTGCTGCTGATGCTGTAGCCAAGAAGGATCAGCCTGCGGATACTGATGCTGGTGGGAAAAGACGTGCTGAGACTGTGTCTGAAGCATGGCGGGCCGACGAAGGACGTTGGTACCCTAGGCGACAAATAGAGACGGTGAAGCGTCGCGAGGATAGGTTAGTTCAGATTGTCAAGCAGGAAACTCGGAGATGTAATTCATGGATAAATCTCTGCTGACAGGAGTCAGATGTAGCGTAGAGGTTGTGGATATAATAGGAAGCAGAAGTCGGGAGTGACAGATAGAGGAGGGTTATTGAAGAGGGAAGTTCGGACTTCGGGAGGCGGGCGGGGAGCGCGCGCAAGTTGAGCTTAGGCGGTTTAGTTGGGTTTGTGACTTTGGCGATGAAGAAGGGTCGGGTCCTGTGTGTTGTGGAGCCTCCACAAGTTACTCCTAGTAGTACGTACTATGATCTTGGCTTTCTGCTGCCAAATAACATCAAGAACCCTTCGCTTCTCATCTCTCTCTCTTTCTGCTGGCTTCATATTCACCATCAAGTACAGTTCTTAAGCTATTCAGAAGCTGTTTTGAGAGCTTGCATTCCTCAAATACCTGACCTAACTAAATAAAGTACCGACTTGCAGGTTACACTTAAAGGCGCACGAGTTAGGCCGGCAGGTGCATGACTATGAAGACCCTTGCTCTCACCCTCGCCAAGTTGGGGAATCAGAGATTCAAAATGCCCTTTGGCGATGATGATCAGAATGCATGAAATCATAACCACCGTCGGTGTTACGCTACAAGGGTACCTGCGTCCAGATGCCCTCTTCAGCTTCGAGCTCATGATGCTTTGCGGTCCGGGTATGGATATATTTGTCCCAAGACAAACTGATAGCATCTTATGTGCGTGGCAGGTCAAATAACCCTGCACTGATTAAAATTTGTTGGATAGATGGGTTTCGGTATCTCCGTATAACTCGGATCATTCGTATTCGTTGCTCATATTTACATCATTTTTCTCGTCCAATCCATCAAGGCCATAAAGGTAAAAGTTTCATAATCACATGAAGATAATCGTCACACATGTCCGTCCCAGAAATCACAGATAACAATGGAAAAAGAGCAAGCATACTTATAACATACAAAGCCAGCGCCGATCTATGCATTATCAGTTGTTGGAGAAGCTCCTTGAGAATGTTCAGTCATTCACAGGGAGACGGAGAATTTGCTTCAGAAGATGTCGTCGGATCATTGGAAGCAAGTCATTAGATCATGATCGTCGTGAGCGCGGCGTGCGAGATTTTCTGGATCGTCTTGTGTCTCTCGTTCGCCTATCCGAGCTTTCGCTACCTACAACGCAGACGGTTAGCTACTGACGGTGAATTGGAGGAGCGAGGGAGACATACTTGCGCTCGTGTAGTAGTCGGAGTAATAATAATAAGAGCTGGGATAAGTGTAATCACTCTTCTCGTCTTCATCCTTGCGCCTCTTCAGACCTAGACACAGCGCAAGCGCGCCGAGTATAATGCCAATGGTCGCCAGACTTCCCCATTTGGACTTCTTTTCGCCTCCTTCTGAGGCAGATGGCCGAGTGCCAAACCAGGTACGGCCTTCGGGTTTGCTTCCGTGCGCATGGTGATGGTATCGCTCTTCGACATACGTGGTATCCTTTCTCTTCCTTCTACCAGGACAAAGGCAGGCGAACAGGGCGTCCAGAGCTCCCTTGCAACACATACAGGCGCATAGCAGGAGCAGGATAAAGACACCAGCAATCACGCCGATGACTATACCCGCAATAGCGCCACCGCTCAGTCCTCCTCCGGCAGCATGAACTCCTATCAAAGTTGCGCCGTCTGTTCCCACAGGTGGAATGAAACCTTGTGTGGTCGTCGCAGTTGCAGTCTGGGTCATAGTCGACTGGGTTGTTCCCCGCACTGGAGGTGTCGCAGTGGCTGTTACCCACATCGATGAACTTCCCACAATACACTGATCATTGGCGCAGACATATGCAGCACCACAGCATGTTTTGCCGCAAGCCGATTCGCCGAGGTCGGTCCTGCAACTGGTCGAGCTTGTTGCGGTAGGTATCAGTCTACTCCATGTAGAAGTAATCGTTTTAGTATCCGCCTCGGTGGTAACATAGGTAGTGGTATAATATTCCCAAGTTCCGCCGCTGCCACCCGACGAGTCCAAGCAAACTGCTTGTCCTTGACTGTTGGTACCGCAGGTCTGGCTTGATGTGCAGCATAGCTGACCGTAATAGCCGCAAGGGTTCGCGCAGCGCTTCTCGAGACTGGCCTCGTCGAAGTCAAGCGGTGTTGCAGTTGATAGTTGCAACTGACTCAGAGCAGCCAGTATCGAGATCGTTGGCCGTACTATGCGAGATGTCTTCATGGCGAAGGAGCAGTTTAGAGGATGCTTGAACAGCTGGAGCAAGGGTAACGATCAGTCGCCCACACTGGACTGTTCGCTGCGATCTCTAACCAACCCAGCTTGGGCCCGTCAGTCGTTGAGCAGTCGACCAGCTCAGAAGCAGTGACACTTTTGACAGGCTATAGTTCGGATAGTTCCGATAGCAGGAATGCGATAAAGCAGATTCCACGAGGTTTCGAAAACGAACGGAATGTAAAAATTCTGTGATAATGATCGACGTAAACAAAGATGTTTCTATGAGAGAAAATAATGGAAGAATGAGAAGCGATCCGGCAGCTCGTGGAGACTGTCGAGACCGAGTACAACTCCCAGCCTCCTCTCATCCCAACCCAACCACCAGATTTCCTGATAACAACAACCAATAGCTACGACACAGCTGACGCACAATATATTGCAATAACTCAGACTCAGACACTATCTACCTGAAAATCTAGGAGGCTGGGAGTAATATCATATTTCCTGTTCTGTCCTATCAGCTTTTCTAATAATACTGAGCACCATCCGTCGGTGTGATTGGCGTCACATCACTGCCCCTCACATGGATTCCTCCCCGCTCTTTTGGGTGCCGTCCCTGACGGCATCACTCCTAGGTCACTGCGATCGGCCTTCTGATCGCCTGGCTTTCAACGGCCGGCGTGACTTACTCAGACCGTCAGACGGGCGATTGAGCGTCTAGAATCTCCACCAACAGCAACAGAAGATCCCAGAAATTACCCGGCCTTAGTATCAGCTAGCAGAATTGCATCAGCCATCAGGTCGATGTAGGACTGTCCACATCGGGCTTTCCAACGCGTTACTTGTTTTCATTGATACAGTCCTTTTGTCTTTGGTCTCTGAGCTAGCTAAGTATTAAGACTCACTGACGTGTCGGCTGCTCCGACTCGAATCGCTAGAGCGGTGTATGCACAGATGTGCTCCGTACTGATGTAGGAACAACACATCTTCAGGCAATCCGGACACGCTAATGCCTTGGAAATCCGAAAGTTTGAACTTGGGCATGAGATTGGGCATTTCCTGCGCATAGGCAAGGCATTGAGTTTCCCTGTATCCACCAGTTCAGGCCGCACTTGCTCCAGTCCATTCTGACCGACCAATGACTGAGAGGGAGGGGGGATTTTCACAAGAAGCCTAGTTCTGAATGAATCTATCAATCTTGAACAGCATACAGAATACCTTTGAATATGTCGTCAGAGACAAGGCAGGGAGCTGAAGCTTTATCGGATCAATCTGGTTCTGCTCGTCATGTGGATCGATGAAAGTACCTCGTCTTCTATATACAAGCATATTGGTAAACATAGCGCCATTTCAAATACATGCGTACATATCATCAGTCAATCGTTTCATGGGTCATCCAAAGCGTAGAAGAGAAAGAATCGTGAAACAGGCCAATCTGTGCGACGCTCTGTTGGAACTTCTGTCAAACAAATTTAAGAGGGCGTCTCATACTGTCGACCTCATAGTTCGACCTCGTAGTTGAGCGCCTCAAAGGCTCAGATGAACATTCCCGCCACCCCAACGACCATACCAAACACTAAGTCCTGCAAGCTGGAGGTTCGGCCCGATACAGCAATGTTCGGGCTGCTTCCTCCCGTGGCATACGTGCCGCAATACGCCAGGTTGAGTCCATGGCAAGCAGCTTGGCTCAGACTCGAGCAAACAGACGCCGCGGTCGTTGCACCACCGCCCGCAACCGTGACTCCCGCGCCGCCTCCTGCGACGGTGACTCCGTAGCGACCTCCAAGAGCCGCGGTGCACTGCGAATACTCGGTTTGACATACGGACCAGTACGACGAGCATATGCCTGCATTGGGGAATGTGGTGGGGACATAGATGAACGGGTAGGCCCCCGTCAACGTAGAGCCGGTTATTGTAGCGTCGTTGGTAGTCGTAGTCGGTGCCGCGGTTGCGGTGCCAGGGAATTTAAAACTGGCGTCTGTGCCAGTAGACGCCCCCGTAAGGCTTCCTGTGCACTTTGCCCCAGAAGGGCAGCAAGCGATATTATCGGCGGCGTCTCGAGAGCAGATAGAGTCGCTTCTGCAGCAAACATCGGAATGGCCTAGGTTGGTGCAAGGAACGTAACCCCCCGGGCAATTATTATCGGCGCGCTTCAGGATTTGCAAGACATCGTATGCTCTTTTGCTGGTTTCTGCGAATTGCGGGAGAGAGAATGGCAATGTCTCTATAGATAGGACTGTGGGAGCGAGGAATGTGGCCGTGATCCACAATGAAGCTTTCATTCTGGCTGCCAGAGGCTGCGATCCGCCCACTGGACCCTATCACACCCAGCTGTTCCAGTATCTGTCGGAAACAACGATTATAATGGCGTTCCAAAAATGGTTCTGGAGATCAGGAGCCAACTAGGGCGATGACTTGGCGGCTAACAACAAATGACTACTATATGTAATAAACCAAAACAATTAGTATTGTTTGAACAGATGGTGGAAACTGCACAGGGAATCGACGACCCAAAATGAATGATGATGGGGCTTTAGCAAACTCACAGTTTCTTTCTGCTTGATCTTATCTTTGAAACACTCAGATCGGTCAACGAAATGGAGAGCGAGGCGTGGATGATGTATGCCTCCATAGTCCACAGCGGGCTGCGCTTCCAGCACAATCTCCACCAGCATCCCTGCCACAGCAACGGAGCGATGGGCCATCAGCTCCGACGGCCAACCGCAGAATCCCTGCCCACATGTACCTTTCTTCCTGCTGGTTCTTTTGCTGGAGATAAATACCTTATTTTGGGCTCTTGGAGTCGTCCAGAAATACATTGTTTCGTTAATCATTGTTGATTCTGGTCACACCCACCACCTAAGTGCTAGTAACCACTAGCCTTACTGACCTTAGCCTTGTCCTTGGTCATATCGTCATAGCTTTGAAGTACGAGATTCTCACAAAGACTGACTGGCCACCAGCCTATACTGTTTCAGTCATTGCAGAGCAATGACAATCATAGGCAAAGGCTACACTTGTACTTGTAATGTGATTCCTATGAATTAATAGGACATTGTCATAGAGACTCGGTTGTAAAGCATACATATTTGACCCTGTTTGGTCTCGTCGTTGTCCTTTAGGCACAAACTTCTGGCTGTCTGGTCATCTGCTGCTATACCTAATTTATGTATCATGACCAGCCCAGGGTTCAAATTTCTGACAGAATATGCTCTAAGTCAAGCTTGATCTTCTTGCTTCCCTGCAATCACTCTTTCCATTGACTCCTCTGCGGTGGATTTATAGTCATTGAAGTATATAAATCCTGACTACAACATGGATAATCTCAACCCCTAATTGATCCACAAGATCACAAACCGATAGCGAGTAGGCACAAGACTTGCATATCTTCAGAGCCCATCTTAACTAACTATTGCAAAATAAAAATAAGTTCCTCGAGAGATACTATAGATCTGTACCTCTCATGAGCCCAAACCCTATGCCCTAGATAGCCGTATCCGGTAATTTCCCCTACCGCCCAGCCATCGGAGGAGCTCAGGCCAAGTATGGTTCATGGTGGGGGGGGGGTACAACCGTACAACTCTTGTACATTGGTATCGTTCAACTCCAGCTAACTGCATCGAGGATCCGCGGATAGTTGGGACAAACACAAATTCCTGAGGAAACTTCATAGTTCAAATCTTTAGTACTCACTGCCGCCACACTCAAATCGTTACAAGTAATCAATCCAAAGGACGCGAACCTTTCCCCTCATCAACTACCCCTCCTCGTCCTATATCTGCCCTCGACATGTCTATCCCCAACGAAGCTCTCCAGAAGGTACGAGTTGCCACGGGCGTATGTCTCCACAGTTTCGCCTCCTAATACTGGTTTTATAGTTGCTACAAGAGATTGAAGCTCGGGCGATCAGCTCGCAGCAGCAGATTGGCGTCACCAAGGCACAGATCACGGCAAAGCAGAAGAATATCCGCCTCCTCGAATTGACATCGAAAGAAATCGGATCGCTATCCAAAGACACAACGGTCTACGAGGGTGTTGGGAAAATGTGAGTACAGGTTCTGCGTGGCTATCAGCTACCCTAGAGAGTAAGGACGTCGAGACAAGGCTGACAGTTCATCTTTGGCTGTAGGTTCGTGGCAGTTCCGATGAACACCGTTGACAAGCGGTTAGCGGACGAGAGGACTGAGCTGAAAACAGACATCGAGGGTCTGGAGAAGAAATTGAATTATCTCGAGATGACGCACAAGAACAGTCGTGAAAATCTGGAGCAGATTCTGAAGTCCGGTGGACGAGCATGATTAGAAGTCGAACACAATATCACACATGCACGGCAAGCTGGCAGGTAACAACTGCCTCAATCATATATTTGGGAAAGCCTGGGATGAGTTGAAGGCATCGCCAAGCATGGGGGAGAGCAAAATGCTCTACTTGATCTGCAAAATGCTTCGATCTGTCAGGTCACCGGGGCTTTTGAGCAGACGCAAGTGCTGAGAACCCTCCTGATGCCCTGAACAAGCTACCGTATGATCGCTATTTGGGAGAGTGTACAACTACTCGTGAAGGATGCCCAGGAGTGTGAAGTATGTCCGGCGGGTCCGATTGGGTTGGGTTAAACGAAGGCAGGCCACTCCTTATCAGGGTACCGATACAACTAGGGATAGTGTGGGTCAGAACCATATCTAAAGATGACTGGGTCTGATACCAAAAACCATATATGAAGTATTCTTCACATAATCATACTTCTGCCCATTGCAGGGCATCAACTGTGGCCAAAGTGAACCCTGATCAATCAACTGCAAAGCCGATAAACTAGCCATCGATATCCCAAGGAGCTGTCGGGCAAAAAAGGCAGCTCCGAGAGTGGAGCTTAATCATATCTACGCATAGTCTCATATTTCTGGCACTTTAAAGTAAGGCCGAGAAGGGAGATAGAACCTCATCCGCCACAGGCCCACATGAATCTAGTATTAGCAACCTTGAGTATGGCGTGGGTGGCGTCATGTGCAATTGGGCAGCAACAGCACCGAATTACAGTGTACTCATCCTCATCACGAGGGATGTCACGCCCTAGTGTCAGATGTGTGGATACACAGATTGCAGCTGAGGTAAGTCCTGACAAAATTAAGTAGAACGTTGCCTCTGGGAATAACTCTTGGGTCACAGCGGGATCAACCGATTAGTTTCCTTGGATCAGGAACAAGGATACAGATCTGGGGATTTGCACTAGAAGTGATTAGGCGCCTAAAGCAGTGAAAATGTAAGATTGACATCCAGTCGAGGTTAACCCCATCTAGATCGTTCTGGTCGATTGTTTCTATAGCCGCCAGTTGCCGTTTCACCTACAATGACAATGTGCAACTCGAAGGACGGTGCATGCGCACTAGATAGATTTCTAGGAGAGTCAATATTTTGGAGCTGTCTTCCATTCTCAAATCCACAGTGTCAGGCAAAAAGGAAATAGATAAGAAGAATCACTAGTACTCCATAGTTAGGCTGCTGCGACCGTTTGTGACGGGATGATCTCTCAGGTCTCCTGCGATACTTAAACCTGCTTCCTCCCCCACTTCAGCTGAATGTCATCATCCATTCAACCTCGTCTGGTCTTCGTAGCGCTGGCCGTTCCCGCTTTTACGAAACGCTGTGGCTGGTTACTCTTCTCTATTTTCTAGGGCCAGTCCTATTTCCGCCCTTGCCTTTCATCTCTTCTTTTCTTCTCTTATCGACCTATCCTTCCTCTCAAGTCCCTGCAACTCTATACAACTGCCGCCGCCCCTCATATATAGATTCCTGCGCCACCCCGCTTCGATACCCGACGTGATTCAGCCTTGTCAGCCTCGACCGCACAATACGATCACATATATAATTAAATCTCTAGACTGACGCAAACGCTGATCGAGATGCCTCGTCATGCGCGTTTAGTCACCGAGTCAGAGTCAGACTACTCGGAGTCGGACGTCTCCATGGACATTCCCCGCCACAGGCACTCCGTCAGAAGACGTTCGATTTCTCGTCATCGCTATGATCCTGAATTCAGCAGCACGACCTATCTCAGCCCTGTCTTGCATGAAGACGTCCGTATCCATCGCTCCGCTTCAACGGGCGGTCGGCGCCGCCGTGAAGTTCAGCCCCCTCCCCCTCCTCCCGCAGTCATTGTTGATATTAAAAACGACTCCCGCAACAAAAGCACCAACAGGAGTGCCAACAAGAACCGCAAGCAGCGCCAGGAGGACACAACCATTGTCGATATCGAGTCGGAGGATGAAACTGTTCTCCGAAAGCACCGTCGACCTCGTGCTAGCACCAGCGTGTCTCGCGAGCCTTCTCCTCGTCACCAACGTGATTTTGAGTTGGTGATTGACCAACGGATGCTCGAGAAGAACGATGTACGCCAGGACCTCGAGCTCGTGAAGCATCAGATGGAGATCGAACGTCTAGAGCGGGAGCTTGCTCGCCGGCGCGGTGAAAATGAGAACAACCAGACTCAACTTATTAAAGAAGAAGAGGACTGGTACGAAGATGAGATCAGTGAACGTCTAAGAAGACTTGAGCGGTTCGAGAAGAAGAAGCGCATGGAAGAGGAACAGCGGCAGGCCGAGTTCCGCTTCAAGCTACGAAAATTCGAAGAGGCGGAGCGTCAGGCTGCGGAGCAGGAAGAAGTCCGGGCCAAGCTGCGTGAGGAGAAACTTAAGGAGCTTCAGCGCAAGATGGAGGAAGAGGAAGAGCGCGAGCGTCTCAAGAAGCAACTCCGTGATGAGCAAGCAAGACAGCTGCTCGAGCAGATGGAACGTGACAAGAAGGAGGCGGCCATGAAGCAGGCTGCTATCGAGGAATACAAGATCGCCGAGGAGCGGAGGCGCATTGCTGAGCGGGAGGAGAAGGAGAGAAAAGACCGCGAGTTCAGGACTCGACTAAAGATGGAGTTTGGTTATACCGAGGCAGAGATTGAGGACATCATCAACAAAAAGAAGAATCCACCCAAGGAAGAGGAGAAGAAGAAAGACAAGGAAGAGAAAAAAGAGAAGGAAAAAGAAAAGGAAAAGGAAAAGGAAAAAGAGAAGGAGAAAGAGATTGATCACCACAAAACTACGTGGATCAAGGTAAGTGATCTGGATTCAGCGGGCCCAAGCTATTGCCTGAGATCTGACACCATCGATTGCAGGTCCACCGCAAGTATATCCTCCCAGAGACACTGATTGCTTATCGCCTGCCGTGGGATTTCGATGAGGTAAGTCATCTGTATACCTACCAATCAAAGAGGGGGGCATACTGACATTCCTTTCCCCATAGCTCGACGGCAACTACATTATCATCAAGCAATGGATCTCTGAAGATCTCCAGGAAGAGCTCTTTGCCCACACACGGCGGCTACGCGAAGGCAAGGTCATCACTGAGACCTCAAGCACCCTAACCGAGCTCAAAGTCAATGATCGCAAGAAGGACAAGATGTTCCTTGTGCGCAAGAAGAGCCCCAACCGGCGGGCATGGATTTTCACATAATGAGCCTATTGATGTTTTTGGGTGGTATATTGGAATGATACCAGACTGTCTTTGCCTCGGGCCTTATCGCATTGAATGCTCAACCTCAACTCTCATGGGCTTTTGCTGAAGACGGTGTCCTTTTTGGTGATGTCTGATGATCTATGATACGTTATTAGCAGTCAAGTTGTACTCGGTTTTGAGTTTGTGTCTTTCTTTGGTTGAGATGGGATATTCATCGTTATATATATGATACAAGAAGCTCAATATCAGGATGAGACGCTATGTTCTGTTCTCCCGTAATTGCCTGTAAACCGCTGCACGAGCACCGAGAAGTCTCAAAGATGGAAAAATATAGTATGGCAAGGTCATAATATTATCATCATAAGTTGATCTTGTCCTTTTCAGCCCAGTGAGCCTCAGCCCGCAGAATCAGTTCTTCATAGACAGTCCAGGCAAGTGCTGAGCTGAGTGCCTTTCTCGTAATGCGAAGCCCCAAACCGCCAAAGAGACTTCGGATGCCATCCTCGCGGATCATCAACCGGACAGCACGTATCATGTTCCCGTACTTGCCAGGCATGAGCTGCAGACGGGTCTTGACGGCATCGAAAGGGTTGGTGATCGCCGTGGCCAGGCCAGCGGCCAATCCACCAGACACAAAGTTGATGGATGAAGACGAAGCCGATTTGTGTGGCTGCTCTGACTGCTCTGAGCTTGCAACCGAGGCTAGACGTCGTTTCAATTGCTCGTAGAAAAGAACATAGAGTCCTGCATACGGGGCATCCCGCGCGGCAGTCGCCCCGAATCCTGAAAATAGGCCCCGTACGCCCTCTGTACGGACGATATCGCGCCCCGCACTGTAGAGACTGCGATACGCATAATAATCGGATTCATAGCGTACCTTGAGCACGGTGACCGGCATCATCACGAAACCCGCAGCTGTCCGTGCAACGGCGCCGGTGGCTAGGTTGCCCCAGTTAGACAACTTGGGTAGCGCAGACGACGAAGTACGAGATTTTCCATCATCGCTTGATGCGGCGACGGCCATGGAAGCCTCCGTCTGCGCTAAGCCTTGGCGTAAGGCATTCAGACTGGTGAAATATAGAGCTGAGCCAAAGCCCGTTCGAAGGGCTGAAGGAAGTGTACCACGCCATAGACCGCGGATGGGATTAGGAGAGGAGAGAATCGTCTTGATAGTAGGTAGGAGAGAAGCGGTTTTCTGAGACTGTTGTACGCGGGTCTTGAGGAGATCTGCGGGTTGTAGAAGGATGGAGGAGGTTAAGCCGGAGCAGAGACCAGCGACGAAATGGAATGTGGTTTTGGATGCTGAACCAGAAATAGAGCATTAGCAATCTTGTCACAGAGCTGAGACCTTGGGTTTGGCAGTCTTGTTCAAAGAAGAGATAGTCACAACGTTCGTACATGTGGAGGTTGTTTTCACCGGTGTCACTGCGTATGTAGCATTGTTCGACATGTCCCTTGCAGGAGTTCCACAGGTCTACCCCGGGAGCTCACTATCTTCTATCAAGGTTGACGATATAGGCTTGAGCTCATTCGTGTAAGCAACGGCGCTCCAGCACCGTATATGAACAAGAAATTGGAGACCGCTCAGCGGTCGATTTACAGAATATGCAGTGACCACATCTTAAGAGAAATCCAGTGCCAATGAAGTGCGATGAAAGGTCTGGGACAAATCTGAGTCACTTCCTAGTTATGCAAGTGAGATCAATAAGATTTGACTGTGGCTTTTCTCCGCGCAGAGGGTCTCCAACATTTTCCTCAGATGCACGACTATCGGTGAAGTCATCAGGTTTCCGGCCAGTTGCGATGTGATTGGCTGCAGATGACCAAGCACCAGCCACATTTGGATTTACCTTACCGTCCTTTACATAACCATACGGCGTATCATACGATGATACAGAGCTGCCTGATGTACCCAGCTAGATACAACCTCTAGAGCGCTACATTATATCCATCCATGTCTTCTGAGAAAAATACTCCATAGACGAAGTGATATATTGAAATTGTTGTATTCATTTGCGATAACTCTCTGCAAGCGTTCCATGCAGGTTAGGAATGCATGGGTAATCTGAAAACAGCATCCATAGTTAGGTAAAATACCCTATCAAATGCGGATACCTAAGGCAGGTGGCTCCAGTAAGGTAGGTACTTACCTTTCAGAGCGGTAATCCCATGACGATACGCCTTCCGCCGGGGCTTCGGCAGCCTGCGGAGCTTCTGTCTGTCCAATCGGCACACTGCAAATCGGAGTTTACACTAATGGGTCCCGCTGGTTTGTGTAATAAATCGACGTCACAGGCTTGTGTGGAAGCGTAACCAGTAGGTTCCTTGCATACCTAGGTAGGTGAAGTGTAACCTGACCAGGGAATAGTATCTGTCTACCTAGACAGTGTACATGACTAAGGTGCCTCTTTGACTTCTTCTTACATCTCTTCTTTCCCCTCCTCTCTGCGATGCCATCCATATCCTAACCTTTTTACTTGGCGCAGTTAAAAGAGGCTGTCCTATACCCGCCGCGGAGAGCCACTATGTCTCAGTGGTCTTTCCCAACGTCCATTCCATATTCGCCTTCCAAGGCCGGATATTGGAGCCCCGTCACATCGACATTGAACTGGTGTGAAGAGGTGTGTATAACTTCCGCTGGGATCCTGTCTTGTTGCTCACGTGTTATGAGTATAGGACTACTATGTGACCATCTACTCTGCCGAAATCGTCAATAGTCTGACAAATCTCTTGTTCATGTGGCTTGGATTCAAGGGCATCCGGAGCTGTCGGCGATATGGACATGATACGATCTTCCAGGTGGCTTTCTACGGATATCTCATAGTTGGGACTGGAAGTTTCCTATTCCACTCGACTCTCAAATGCAAGTCCAGTCACTATGAAAGGATACGTTCGGATATTACTGACTGCCTACTAGATCCGATGCAACTAGTTGATGAGCTCTCGATGATCTACACGACCTGCTTGATGTGCTATGCCTCATTTTCTTACTCAAGGCCGCTCGGCTTCCGTATTGTTCTCGCCATCGCATTGACGAGTTTGGCCGTCTTTATCACTCTTTACTACCATTACCTCCAGAACCCCGTGTTCCATCAAAATGCGTATGCGATCTTGACGATTGTTGTCGTGTTGAGAAGTATGTACACCATGGAAGTGACACTTCGCCCATCTTTGCGGCACTCGACTGAGGAGGATCGGCTGGCTCGTCAAAAGAAAGGTCTCCCCGTGTCTTCCAAGGAACAACAGCATTACGAGAATGTCAGGGACTTGAGGATTCTCAAAACAATGTGGTTCATGGTTGCCTATGGACTAACAATGTTTCTGGGGGGATTCCTTATTTGGAATCTGGATAACCGCTTTTGCCCTACGCTCCGCAGATGGCGTCGGGTAGTCGGCCTTCCTTGGGGTATTTTCCTTGAGGGCCATGGTTGGTGGTACGTTTAGTTTATTAATCCAGTACTCGGCTTTTTGCTAATGTCTCTTGCAGGCATGTTATGACTGGTATTGGAGCTTACCTATATATCGTATGGGGTATCTGGCTGCGCCATTGCATGAACAAACGGCAAGAGGAATATGAGCTGTGGTGGCCTCATTTCTGGAACTTCCCGGAAATTGTCCGCGTCAGTACTGACTCCGGAAGTCGACCGGCCAAGAAGTCACTCTGATTTAACTATTCCAAATGCCCTTTTGACTCGAGCCTGCCCCATTATCTGCGACACGTGGAGCCAGGCGCTCCGGACTTGCTCGAGTTCCTTTAACGGTCTACGTTGGTCATTAAGACTGAACTTGCTTATAGATCCCTCAGGGTTGTCTTATAGACGAGAAATGAAGTATATAAAAAAACAGGAAAGTCGCTTGACAGATTTCGAACCAAATTTTGTCTACGTAGCATTCACGTCGCGTAGATGATTCTTTGTGTATTTGTCTATTATACGAGCACTCTTCTCGCTGCATGGTAAAATAGGAAAATCTGAGCCTCTTACAACTTGGCCTCAGAATCCTTCTTAGGCCTCACGGGCGCTGGTACATGCTCTTTCCACCGTGAATCGATAGTCACTTTCTCGACCTTTGACTTCTTGCTCCACTGCTCTCGGAAGGCTTGCTCCTCCGCCCTCCATCGCTCCAATTCTTTGCCGAGCCATCGGCTCGCCGCCTCACCGCACTCAGTGGGCGCCTCTTGGGCGAGCAAATGACCATATTTTTCGAGATAAACGTCGCGCACACGTCCCTCGGCCGCACCGCCACTGCCACCAAGCCCCGTGCCTGTGTTCTTCATCTTATCGGCCATCATGTCGGGAAGACACATCTCCGACTTGCCGGCGAAGATATACAACACGCTCGGACGGAGGTGCTCAAGCTGACCGAAGATACGGGACGGCTCCGGCCGATAGAAAGGAAACGAGCCAACGTGCTTGGGGTTCAGATCGGGATGCGTTACCCGGTTAATCGGGACGTTTTTGCCCGGTGGCCCGTCGTAGTTGGGCCGCGAAAAGGTGAAGACCTCCTGGTGGAGAGTCGTTGTGAGAGTGACTGGCCGGTCACTGCCTTGGGAGATTGTGGTCTCCTCTAGCGGGTGGATGGCGGTAGGGAGGTCTCGGAGGCCGTATCTGATCCAGCGGTCGAGGACGCGGGGGTCCCAGGTTTGGTAGAAGGGGTTCTTCTTGAAGGCTTCTGCGGCGGCTTTGCGGGACGGCCACTTGTCTCGGCGGTAGGTGGAGAGTTGGGTGGTTTTGGCGATGACGAGCTGGTCTTTGAACAGGGGTCGCGGCTCGAGTTGGGTGGTTTGGCGTTGGATGACTGGGTCTAGTAGCACCAGGGTGTGGATGAGTCGGGGGTGCATTAGGCATAGCTGCGCACTGCGATAGCGTTAGAGTCACTTGCATGAGCTTTCCAAGGGTTGGGTCAGGTAGACTCACAGGTGAGCGCCGCCCATGCTGTGGCCGATTCCGACGATTGGACGGGGCATTTCCTTGCGCTTGACATTGACGAGATGAAGTAGATCTCTGGGGTGATCAAACCAGCTAGCTGTTGACGTGGTCTAGTCAGTTTATCACGTTCGAGAGGTTGGCCCGATAACAATCAACGCACGATCATTTCCTAGAAGATCCTCATTGAGCACGCTGCTTTGTCCTTGGTGCGCCACATCTGCCATCCAGATACTTCTAATGCGGAACCCATTGGCTTTGGAGCGCGCATATATCTCCTCCCAGAGTGGTTCATACAGCTCCTGGTTATGAACTCAGTATGCGCTCGCATGTGATCCGTAGAGTATCCAGATATACCTTTGGGAAGCCATTGGCGTGAGCGGCGAGTATGGTCACATCGCCAGGCTGGGGCTCAGGGTTATCGAGTGGAATGTATTGTTTTACTGCCAGATGCAGTACGTCTTCTTGTTCGTTCGCAGTGGCTCCGGGATACTCTCTGATATGTTGGCATTCTACCACATGTTCCACGATGCGGAAAGGCCCTGAGATTGATGACGACGACGAAGACATTTTGAATCAATCACCCACAAAGAATGTGATATTGTAAAGGAGAAAGGGCAGAGAGAGATTGCTGGATTTCAATAATAGCTATTAATCCCGTCATATCGATAAACCGGGGACCCCACTATTATGATCATTCTTGGAGCCATGCAGTACTAGTTGCCGGGGTTTGGGGGATGAGCCGAGGAAGCTGAAGGCCGATGGGGACAGAAAAGTGACAAGACGGATCAGCCCAACTGCCGGGGCGAGTGGGTTTAGTTGGTGATCGGGCCAGATTGGCGGTAGTAATGAAGTCCCTTGTTACCATATCCGGTGGTTATTCAACAAATTATTTGGAAGATCTCATAAATCATCTGGATAGCTGGTAATTGTGTAATTAAAACCGCTGTCTCCATCAATTCAGCTCAGGCGTTGGAGTCTAGCGCAGAATGCACTCTCGAATACTAGGCTCGAATCGAACACTGCATCAATGATGTGGTAGCATTGCAATGCAACCAATAATAATAATAATAAAACAGTCAAACTATGCTTAATATCACTAATCCTCGTGTTGCCTTGTGAGGAAAACGACAGATCACATTCATCACAGGATCACGTGACATGGCGTCGTGATGCCTCGCGTCGGCGCGTCGCATCCCTCAGGCATCATTTGCAGATTCTCAATCGCAAGGACAACGTCTAGGTGCTGCGCCCATGTACGCTTTACCTACTTCATCGTCATGATACTGGTATTAGTTATTTGTCAGGAGGATCAATAAATAAACAAGAGTCTCAGAAAAAGCCGACATTTTCTACAGACTGCTGTTTCCATTTCCGCCATGGCGGGCCGCGACGAAGAGTTTCAGCTCTTCGACCAATGCAAAGTCTGTATAATTTGCTCCAAAGACCTCAGTCCTGATACGGCTCATCAGGTACGCCTATGTCTTCTTGGTACCCGTTGACTGTACGACTTACGTCCGACTGACTACTCAAACCAGCTCGCGTCAACATTCGAGGCGCATGGCGGGGAGACCGTAATCTACGAGCCGCCAGCAGACTTCCCGCCCCTTACAGAAGGATTCACGCATTTGATATCAAATACTGTGGATTTTCCTGCATTCGATGCTGCTAATGATGCTCTCATTCCCGTCGTCAAACCGCAATGGTTGCAGGCGTCTCTAGCGAAGAAAAAGTTGGCCAACCCGCGACAATACAACCCGGATCCCAGGCTATTCCTGAACGACGTTGTCGTTATGTGCGGTGATATTCCAGAAGGCGATAAGGATGCGATTATTGGCGGCGTTTTGGCCAAAGGCGGTCTCTACAGTCCCAGGGTGTCGGGTATGGTCACTCACTTGGTTGATCTGACAGTGGATTCCGATAAGGCGCGAATAGTCACTTCTAGGAAGCTGAACATCAAGATTGTGCTTCCGCACTGGTATGACCGTGTTGACCCTACTATTTTCATTGTATTCTGATTGACCTCAATTAAAAGGTTCGATGACTGCCTCAAGCTAGGAAGGAGAATCGACGAGCGCCCATATACTCTTCCAGATCCTGAAATCCTCCGCGTGGGTACAGACGCGCCAATTCGATCATCGGAGAGTCGCGATATCATTGGCGCCTCGACGCCTGAGCCGACCAACCTACCAGCGTCAATCGTCGCTGCTCACCCACGGCCAAAACTCGATGTTTTCCAAGGGAAAAAGATCATGCTTTCGGCAGATCTTGGGATCGGCATTCATTTAACTAACACGATTGTCGAGGTAATCAGGGACGCTGGCGGCCGTGTGACATCGGACGTTTCGGAAGCAGATATCTACATCTGCCGTTACAGATCTGGATTCGGTTATCGCTTGGCGTCAAGGTTAAATAAAGACGTTGGAAACCTATCATGGCTCTACCATATGATCACCTACAATGCATGGACCTCGCCGCTACGACGGATGTTACACTACCCCATCTCGCGCGTAGGAATACCCGGGTTCGAAGGGCTCAAAATCAGTCTGTCCAATTATGTCGGCGAAGCGAGAATCTACCTGGAGAATTTGATCGCAGCGGCAGGCGCAGAGTGTACCAAGACACTAAAGCAGGAAAACACGCACCTAGTGACCGCCCATGGTAACAGTGAGAAATGCGCTGCTGCCAAAGAATGGGGGTTGCACGTTGTGAATCACCTCTGGTTGGAGGAAAGCTATGCTAAATGGAAGATGCAACCGGTATCTGATCCTCGCTATACTCACTTTCCTAAGCGGACGAATCTAGGCGAGGTTGTCGGTCAGACACGCCTGGACAGAGCTGTGCTAGAAAGCCACTTCTTTTCTTCTTTGGAGGGCACAACTCAATCATCAGATAGCCCTCGACGAGCAATGCAGACCAAAGACCAGAATACTGATGCCGGAAAGACATCAAGCGCTATGCAGCCACCTACAGTCAAGGCCGTCGATGCTCAGAATGCGACGCCACGAGCAGCTGACAAGTCACGTAAAATTTCAGAGAACAAGAAGCCACAGACGCCCGCACGGGCTCGGTTGGAGTCGGAGGGCAAAGAAAACGACACACCATCTTCAACGAGCAGTCGCAAGTCAAAGGAAGCAGCTTTCAATCGACTCCAGGAACTCGCACCAGATATCGCCTTGTACGAAAAGGAGAAGAAGCGAGTCGGAGGTGTGATCTATGGCGGGCGAAGAAAGAGCGACGAGGACAGAGTCATGCTCAACAACGCTAAGAAACGCAGATCAGTGGAACCACCAGAAGAAAGCGACGAAGACAATGATGCGACGGAGGCGAAGAGACAGAAGAAGTCGAAACCTCCTATTGCCATGCATCTCCTTATTACTGGATATCAGAAGTGGGTGGGCAATTTGAAGAAAGAGGATGCAGACAAGGTATGTTGCCAATTCATATTTTAACTATATGCACCCGCACATATTTGGCAAAGAGTTAATGATCATCAGCGCCAACTTCGCGACCTTGGGATCATGGTTGTGCAAGATGCACGAAGATGTACACATCTCGCCGCCCCGTCTATACTGCGAACTCCCAAATTCGTCAATGCGCTGGCATACGGTCCTGCGATTGTGAACATTGATTTCATCACAGAGTGCCTCAAGAAGAATGAGCTTCTGAACCCTGACGACTTCCGCTTGGTGGACAAAGCCGCCGAAAAGAGGTTTGGCTTCTCTCTTGAAAAAGCGAGGACCAAGGCAAAGAAGAACAAGAACAAGCTCCTGCAGGGCTATCAAATCTACTGTGTGGAGTCCATCCGTGGAGGATTTGAAGCGTTCAAGTCCATAGTAGATGTCAATGGAGGGACCTGCACCCTTTTCCGCGGAAGGGTCTCCTACCACTCGCAGCGGGAAGAGAGCGAAGATGATAGCTCATCTGAGAGTGACCTCAGTCGCAAAGAGGTTTACCTTCTTAGCAGTGTATCGCCCGAACATCAGAAGCTCTGGCCACGATTTTCACAGTTGGCACAGAGCATGAGCAAGACACCACGAATTGTGCGCGTTGACTGGCTTCTGGACATTGCCATGTCCCAGGAGCTGCATGCAGCTGAGGGATACGAGCTGAGGGAAGATATGGTTGACCAGGGCGACCACTAGACAGCGCGTTCGCCTGGTTTCGGTGTTAGGGTTGCTGCATAGCCAAGCCGGTGTTTTCTCGGGTACTTACCTTGTACATGGTTATGATGGATCAATGTCTGGGTCTTTAGGTATATTGGGATTTCTTTTTTTGCGGACAGATTTGATGCTGCGCTTAGCAGCTCCGTGCAAATAGTCATGCAGCTCGAAAGTTTGGCTTTAGCGTTTCAAAGCGAGTTCAGTTCAGAAAAACTTGACACCTTCCTGGCCTTCGCTGCCGAACACCTGGGCCTTGCCGCGTTTTACAAGAACGTTCAGAGACTTGAGCATCACGTCTGCATCCATACCATGCCATTCTAGAAGATGTCAGCGACGACTCACGAGAAGGACAAAAGTCATAACCAGACCTTGCGACATCGTAGCCTCTCCCTCCAGCAGCTCGTACACCGTCAGGACAACATTCTTCTGCCCTGTCGCTTCCACCTAGACCAACCATCAGCAAGCTAGCCAACAAGCAGGGAAAGGAAGTACCCACCCAATCCGCCACGATTCCCGCCCACTCCTCTGGCCTCCTCCACCAAATCCAGGCCACCGACTTACTCCCCCCGTCGATCCATTCCGCCCGCTTCCCACCACCCCCTTCCTCTTCGGGCTTGGCCATCCAGTCCAACACGGCCCTGGCCTCACTCAGACCCAACCTTTTCCGCAGCGAAGCATTGTGGAAGAGCGGGCTGTCAATCGCTTCAATCAGTGAGAGGCGGTAGGTGCGATGGTGGCGGCACCAGGATTGGATGAGCGAGGACCATTTCTGGAGTTGGGAGAGGCGGGTTGTGCTGTTGGGTTGCGGGGTGAAGAACGGGGGGAAGGAGTAGGTTGGTGGGAACTGAAAGGTTGTTGTGGCGTGAGACTGAGACATCTTTTTTCGTTTCTGGAGGTTTGATGCGAGGAGGAACTGGTGATATGGTTAGTATGTGGTTGTTGTGGGTGTGTTGTAGTTGTGTGCTGTTGACATACACGAGGCCGATGCTGATACTGCGGATGCGGGGTTGGCTGCGGTATGGAGGATTGCTGGAGGAATAATGGTGAGGTTATTCTATCGACGGACTGTACATTACTTTGCGGGAAGTCAACAGGACAGTATGATTTGGCGAAAAGAAGAGAGCGATGAGCGATCAAGGCTGTGCGGTGGTTATCTTCTCGGAGGTGTAGTCTTGACTCCGCCAAGCTCACCTCCGGCTCACCTCCGCCATCCTTGAGGGACGTCACGCTTCCGCTCAGAAAAAAAAAGTGCAACCCTCCGCCAGCACACCTCCGGCCATTGCACGGATATTTCTCTACCAAGGGATTGCAATTGCTCAGCAGGTCTCTGATTGTCTTTTGTAAAGGGTATTCTCTTTTCGGAACCATCCAAATCAATCCCAAACCAGAGTTCAAACCATGACACCACCCCCGCCTAAACGCCAAAAGCGCGATGAGTACCGCAAAGCAACAGCAGAGGCCGCCTCGCAACCCGGCCCCAGCGATGTTGCGGAGATCAAGCTGCCCAAGAAAAAGTACTATCGCCAGCGGGCGCATGCAAATCCCTTCTCGGACCACCAGCTGAAATAGTACGTCCCCACGCCCGTCTCTACTGGCATTATCCGTCACTAATCTGTAATACAGCCCCCTCAGCCCGGCGCATATGGACTGGTCATCTCATTACCCTGCCTTTGTGGATCCGGATCCGTCGCATACCAATCTCGCCGGGGCCCGGAAGCTCCTGAAGGATGTTGAGGTCGTGGATATCGGGTGTGGCTTTGGCGGGTTGCTCATTGGGCTCGCGCCTCTACTGCCGGAGTCGTTGATAGTTGGTAGGATACGGGACACATACGCATACACATACTCTGCTAGAGCAGTGCTAACAGAGCATGGAAACCAGGCATGGAGATCCGCGTCTCGGTCCTCGAATACGTGACGACGCGCATCCAAGCCCTCCGGGCCCAGCAGCATAAGCTCAGGGCTGCAACTGAGACAGGAGCAGCGGCGGAAAATCCATCTCAGCAGGAAGCCCAGCTAGATGGGAAGCCTACCAACGCAAACGCAGCTGCAGATGCAGCCTCCCCTGCCCCCTCCACCGACACCGAGCACACCCCGACCACGCTCGTCCCGGGCTCCTACGAAAACATCTCCGCAATCCGCAGCAATACCATGAAATTCTTCCCTAATTTCTTCGCCCGCCACCAACTTTCCAAGATCTTCATATGCTTTCCGGACCCGCACTTCAAGGCCCGCAAGCACAAGGCTCGGATTATCTCCGAGACGCTGAACGCCGAGTACGCCTACGCTCTGCGGCCCGGTGGGCACTTGTACACTATTACCGATGTGGAGGAGTATCATCATTGGATTCTCAGGCATTTTGGGGTGGAAGCTGGTGACGAGGAAGGGAATGAGGAGAAGAGCGCGAGTGCAAGCGCAAATGCTGGGGTGACGGACCTCTTTGAGCGGGTTTCGGAGGAGGAGCTGGAGAAGGATGACTGTGTACGGGTTATGAAGGAGGCCACAGAGGAAGGGAAGAAGGTGGCTCGGAATAAGGGGAATAAGTACGTGGCTGTCTTTCGGCGCAAGGCGGATCCTGAATGGCCTGCATGACTCCTTGGTTGTTGAGCATTTCGACTGCAGTCACCAATATGATACAGGCATTCGCAAAATACAAACTGAGTACGGATGGTAATGGCATTGATAGATTTGCAACATGCTATTCTGAAAAAGACGCTGCCGGTCGAACTCCACAGTATGATTCAAACCAAAAAATCACAGTCTTACAGCACCCGCTGCATGCAGAAATCATACCATATCGCTGTAAATCCCGCTTGCTTGCATATGCAGTCATCTCAAACACAGTAGGCAAAATCTGAGAAGATCAATCAAAAATGCAGAGTGTAGATCGTAATCTTGAATGGCAGCGAGCCTAGGTTGAGCATCATCACTTGGATGATGCCTTGAGTCGGATGCTCTCACATCGCTCACATACAGCCAACTGAACAGGACCCCCAATGATCCGTCCTTTGGACGTTCGCTTGGGCTCACCCTCTCGCACGAAATACCGGCCATCCGGACCGAAGCCGTCGCCACACTCGTGACAGACGAAGCATTCACTGTGCCATTGGCCCCCGACGGCGCTGACCACGACATCCTCCAGGACAGGACTCTTGCAGCCCAGGCATCGAGGCGCGGTCCGTCGAGAATGGCATTGAAGGCACCATGCGAACCCGTCCTTTTCCACAAAAGGAGTGTTTGAATCGAAGGGCTATAACAAAAATTAGTCGGGTTCGCTTACAGTGTTGGACAAGGTCAGAACATACATCACCACATTCGGCACAGAAAAAATGACCGACATGCCACTCGGCTCCGCATGCCACGACAATTTCGCCTTCAATCGGGGTCTTGCAGCTCTTGCACCTGGGGCTGAACTTCTCATGGAAATCCAGATGACAATAGAAGCGCAACATATGCGCCTCCTCGTCGTCACTTGGTGCCTCCGCCAATCGCTCATTGCGCTTGGCATCGGGCTCCTGATAAAAGGCCACACATTCTAAGGGCGTATGGCAATGATGGCACACGAAACACTCCGGGTGAAAGCGAGCCCCCGCCGCTGTGACAATCTTCCCTGCAATGGGAAGCGAGCAGGACTCGCATTTCGCTGTTGGTACTCCAGAGCGCGTGTACGTTGACAACCAGGTTTTCTCTGAGGACTGCGCAGCTTTCGGAGGAGATGATTGCGGGCGGTGCCTTGTGGTCACTGGATCTGGCAGAGGCCTAGTACCTCCCCTTCCCTTCGGAGATGGTGCTGCCATTTCCGAAATGGTGGGCGCCTTCTCGTCCGGAACATTGATAACCGGTATCGCCGGCGGCTCGGATACTTCAATAGTAGGGGCAGCAGGCTGCAGTGGTGGTGTCGGGGAGGCCGAATCCTGCCTCAAGCTGTCACGCTTTTGCGGCGACTGGGCCTCAGTGGGCTTCCAAGTCGGGTCAAAACTCACGATCGGCCGGCCAACGCGATTACTGACGGCTGTGGGCATAGGCAGCTTTGTGCTTCGATCTTTAAGCTTCTTACTTGTAGCCGCCCTGATTTCCTCGCTGCGAATCTCAATCCCATTCTTCGTAGGGACGGCCTGGACCGCCTGAACGGCCTGCTCTTTGTCCGCCTCTTCATCCGGGACTGCTTGCGGGAGCGGGCCATTCGTCCTATAGTCTGGATTTCTCGATTGGGTTGGGTGTTGTTTATGTAGCTCGAACCGCGCCAACTTGTCAACGAACGGAAGACTGCTTAGTCGTCCCGGAAGGGGTCGAGAGCCTCGCGGTAGGGCATTGCGTGGCTTTGTTCTGAGAGCTGATGAGTCGGATCTAGAAAATTCCGGTCGCCCATCCTCCTCGCAGCCATGAGGGTCTTTCGGTTCCTCGTAAATAGAGTCACGAGGATTTCGAAAAATCCCTCTCGATGACTCGGTACCGAATCTGGAAAGACATGAGTTGCCGCCGCCTCTAGATTTCGAGGGCGATTCCTCGGCGGGCAACGCAAAATCGACTCTGACATTCTTCCGCGGCCCCGAGGACTTTGTAGGGCTGCTTGCCGAGTCCTCTACCACTTGCTGGCGTTGTCGGTCATGCTGTAGAGCTAAACCTGTCCCCCCAGCGTCAGCACGATGGCTGTCAGAAGAATTTTCTGAGGTCGATCGATGATTATTCATGGGCCCGCCAGTCTTGTCACTTTGGGTGTGAGAACGGTCAGCGCTCTTTGGCGACTGGGATGATTTGTCCAGGTCGGGGTTATGATACGGCGCATATGGGTTTTTGTAGGGCACGCCGGGGTTCTGATGTATCCAGACTAGCTCCGTGGCTTCGTCTTGTGCAGCGTGATGGAGGCGTATCTCATCATGCAAGTCCAATCCCTGCAACGCATCCCGCAAGGAGCGTGCTTCCTCCTTCTCTACCCGCCGCTGACCACTTTCACGATAAACAGGATTGGGAGATGGAGGCGACGGGCGCGAGAAAACATGCGATGGCGAAACAGTCTTGCGTATCGGCACCATTCTTGGTTCCTGTACTAATGGGCGCCCGGCTGAGCTCCCCAAGGAGACGTGGGGTTCGAATGGGCGATGGGATG
This sequence comes from Aspergillus udagawae, assembly GCF_001078395.1. Taxonomy (NCBI): domain Eukaryota; kingdom Fungi; phylum Ascomycota; class Eurotiomycetes; order Eurotiales; family Aspergillaceae; genus Aspergillus; species Aspergillus udagawae. The sequence goes on from NW_025091268.1 coordinate 908,615, forward strand.
ACAGAGAGCTGCTGGCTCGAGGGCGCTCTGCCTCGGGCGACGTAGGCTGGGCGCTGGGGTGTCCATACATTGACATCGACGACGACGCTCGAGGAGGGAGAGCCTCTCGAGGGGTTGAGCCTGATCCTGCTGCTCTTGGTGGAATGGGTCTAGATCCACTCGGTCGGGCTGGTCGATTCGTTCGCAAGTCTTTCAGATAGTTTGCTGGAGATTAAGTCACATTATTAGCTCAAGGTAATCACGGAGCCAACCTCAAAAGTGTCACACTGTCAAAAACCGCGACAATTTCCAAGAATGTCATGAGTCAGCCAGCAATGCAAACTCACCGAACTGATCGCTGGACATATAAGTCGGGCCCGGGGGGGAAACCTTCCGCTGGCCCTCTTTGGCCTTAGAATGGCCGGGAAGATGAGGTCTATGCATCATCCTGGTCTAGCTTCTTGAGATGTGAAGAAGTCTAAGACGACAGTAGGGACTCAATGGAGATGGAGATCTCTCTGATGAGTTGTACTCTCAGCTCAAAGCTAAGTAGATAAGGTACCTATGGAGTCACGGCAGAGCCAATAGGCTCGCAGACGGTGGCTGGAGTGACAGGGATGGAATGAACTAGAGAGATCTTCTAGGTTGATTAAAATTATGATGAGTTTAGATTAGAATATGCTTAGATTGGATTGTTCAAGTAGATTAAGAATTTGTAATTAATGCAGGGTATCCAGTGATACTCTACTAACTCGTCTTATTATTGCTATCGTGCTATCATCCCCTCGTCCTGGGAGATGGAAGCTATGACCACCACAACAACAAAGGTGCAAACGGGTCAAACTTCCCGTCGCGAGGCAACGCGGGGTTGTGCTTATGTCAGCTGTTGACACCTTCTGGCCCTAAGCCTGGATAATTCTAGCGCCTTTCGGACATTTGTCCTCCTCGTGGCGATAGTACCTCGTTAGTATGTACCTAGGGTACACTGCATAAATAATCCCGAGGATGAAAGATATTGGACATGACTATGACTGGCGATGGCAGATGTAAAGGAGATGTCTGCCTATCGAGTACAGAATCATGATGTGAAAACCATGCTTAACCTGGTTTCCACCGAGCCTTGCGTTCTGATCCGTCTTCCCCAGAGTATCAGCCCAGTTAGAGAGGTACTCCACCAGTTTAATCTCTACCTTCAACTTCCAGTCTCCAGAAAAACAACAAACTACCTACAGAGTATCTACAGACTTCAAAGAATCCATGACTCCGCACCGCTTAATCGGCACGGTAGCTGCTGGTTGATCCATGTGCCGTCTACCCAATGATGACGCATGGACAGTCGGATAGATCGCCGAAACCGTATGGCCAAGGGGCCGTTTCTAAAAAGCGTCAAACCGATGACAAACCGTTTTCTTTTTGACTCCTTCTCACCGCAAGAGATAGACTAGACTGAATATATTGTCCTGTGCTTATATCTCTCTTGCTAAAATCCGTCATGCTGTTCCTGATCACCTTACGTTCCCTCTTCCTCGAACTACTCATGGGGTCCAAGTTCGGATTCTGCTTGCTGTGCTCCTGATGTGTATGATCGTGGTGTTGACAAGCATATTCAACTCGAGCCAACCTGCCTTTGCGTAGGATTCACCATTCCAAGTTGCAATGGCAGATAATCCCCCAATCGATATTATTCGTTCAACAGATCGTGACCGAGATCCGGCCGCTGAGGACCCTCTATACAAGAGGGATCATCGACAGGATCTGAATGAGTCAACGCCAGTAGCAGAACCGGACCACAAAAATTCCCAAGATGTGCCTGATGGCGGTTATGGATGGGTCTGTGTGGCTTGTGTATTCTGGATCAATGCGCACACTTGGGGCATCAACAGTGTAAGTACCAGTTATGCCTGGCGGAATGAGGACTAATCATTTCTATGCAGAGCTACGGGGTCTTTCTTTCTTATTATCTCTCACACGATGTCTTCCCTAACACTAGTGCGCTGTCGTACGCCTTTACTGGTGGTCTGAGTATCTCCTGCGCGCTCCTCGTTGCACCTCTGGCCACACATCTGATCCACCTCTTCGGAACGCGGTCCGTCCTCAACCTAGGCGTCTTCTTCGAAACCCTCTCCTTGATTGGATCCTCCTTCGCCACGCAAAAGTGGCATATCTTCCTTAGTCAGGGCGTCTGTTTCGGATGGGGCATGGGCTTCCTGTTCGTTGGTAGCGTGGGGATCACTCCGCAGTGGTTCCAACGGCGAAGAAGTCTTGCAATGGGCATCAACGCCGCCGGCTCAGGACTGGGAGGCCTGATCTGGTCTCTAGCGGTAGGCGCCATGATTCCCTGTCTTGGTCTAGGTTGGACATTCCGAATCCTCGGCCTTATCGCCTGCGTAGTCAACCTGGTCTGCGCCAATCTCCTCAGAGACCGCAACAAAGCCGTCGGCAGCCGCTTCAAAGCCTTCCACATGCCCCTGCTGAAACGGCCAGAGTTCCTCCTGTTCCTCGGTTGGGGCATCCTAACCATGCTCGGCTACGTCGCACTTCTCTTCAGCATCGCCAACTTCGCCCTCTCCGTCGGCCTCTCCCCGCACCAGGGCAGCATCGTCAGCGCCTTGCTCAACCTCGGCCAAGGACTCGGCCGTCCCTTTGTGGGCATGTTCAGCGATAAGTTCGGCCGCATCAACATCGCCACTTTCCTCTCTTTCCTCTGCGGCCTGTTCTGCCTCGTGATCTGGATCTTCGCCCGGAGCATGGGTCTCGTTTCCTTCTTCGCCGTCCTCGTCGGCACTGTCGCAGGCACATACTGGGCTACCTGTACCCCCGTGGCGGCCGAGATCCTCGGTCTCCGGGACCTTCCCAGCGGCCTCAGCATCACCTGGCTGACTCTCGTGCCTCCAACGACGGTCTCAGAGGCGATCGCCCTATTGCTGCGCGATAACAAGTCCACAGATTCGAAGTATCTAAGGGTGCAGATCTTCACGGGCTTCATGTATATCGGCAGTGCCCTGTGTCTTTGGCTTGTCCGAGGCTGGAAAGTAGGCGACTTGGCTCGCGCCAAGGAAGAAGCTATCGCTGCGGTTGACCCCCGACAAGCAGGTGATGGTGCGGCTGGGAATGTGCCTTCTGCCGAGCCAGCCGAGGACGCTGAAACCGAGAAACATGGTCAAGCGGTTGATCCTGCATTCTCCATGCGCGGGACGTCGAATCTGAACCCCTGGACGCCTGCAACCTTGTTACGTGGAATGGTGGCTTTAAAGCGGGTATGACAGAGATGCGCAATCTACTCGTTGTTGCCGGGGTTTGTTTGAGTCCGCATTATGATACCCTACATCCAGTTTTCAATCCGTCCTTATTACATCACTCTAGGCTTGGAAGTATTATACATTTGAGTGATCAGGCAGCCGTCGCAAATGTATTTTCGTACCGCTGAACGCCAGTAACCCTATGTCTATGCTTCACATCCGATATCGTAGTAGTATGGCAAGTTCGAAATTTTTTAGATCCCTGGCCCCAGAATCAATATCCGCACACGTCTCTTTCCAGCTCCACGGCCACCTTCTTCCTTCACCGAGCTGACATTCACCTTGACTCGCTGGAAGAGCTCGACGGTAACGCCACGTTCCTTCTCAGGATGTCCCTTCTCGGAGACACGGAGCGTGTACTCCTCGCCGTCAAAATCGCTTTCCCGTCGCACCAGCAGCTCCCGCCTTTCCTCGACGGACCGGACTGCCGACTCGCCGGGAAGTACGAAATCCTCCAGGCGGACAACGCCCTCAATTCCAAAGCGGGGAACGAAGACAACCACGCCGTTCTCAAAGACGCGCATGACGTATCCTTCTTCCTCAATACCCGCATCAGCGCCATCGGCCGCCATCTTCTCCCCACGTGCCTTGAGCGCCTGTCCAACGTAGTACTCGATGCTAGCACGGCCGGCGAATTGGGCATTCCGATGCCGGTAGTTGATATTCCGGCAGATGTCCTCGAGCCTGTTGCGTGTCATGACACCTTCAACCTGCGCTCGGCCGTCTTCGCCCTCGTATCCAATCGCAGCTGCGAGCTGTCGGTGAACGAGCAAATCCGCATATCGTCTGATAGGAGAGGTAAAATGTGTGTAGATGGGAGAGGCCAAACCGTAATGGCGGAATTCAGACTCGGCATGTGCACCCGCACAAAAGTATTCCGCGGATGTCATGCACCTGGTGGCAAGGATACGGACCAGAGTATTAAAGAATGGGTTCTCTGGATCGACGCATCGGTCAAGGGAGTCAGCGAGGGCCCGCGAGCTCGACACATCGAGTTCCAGATTGCGTTTCTTCGAGAGCTGGTTGATGAGCTCCTCAAAGTTCTGTGGCGGGGGAGTGGCGTGCCGACGTAGCAAAGCAGTCTGGGAAAAGCTATCGTAGATCTTGGCCGCGACAGTGATGTTCGCATGAAGCATGAACTCTTCAACTAGACTGTTAGTTGCAAGCATTGCCTTCGTCTTGACATCCGTGAGCGGATCGCCCACTTCGTCACTGTCCGTTTCGATTCGAACTTCCGGTGACGCAAGATTCAGCGCTCCTGCATCCATTCGCTTCTGACGGAGGATTTTCGACAGACGGAGTAGGGTGCGCATGCTCTGAGTCAGCTCATCATTTTGCGATGGGTCGTCGATGCGCATTTGTGCCTGTTCGTAGCTGAAAGCCTCTCGCGAGCGAATAACGGACTTCGTGAATTCAGCAGACACAACCTCAGCGTTCGGAGTCATCTCCCAGAGGACGGAAAAGGCGTAGCGCTCGACATATGGCTTGAGAGAGCAGAGATCCGTGCCGAGAAGATGCGGAAGCATGTCAATACGCTTGTCGACTAGGTAGACTGTCGTTCCACGGACGCTAGCCTCCAGGTCCATGGCATTGTTCGGTTTGACAAAATGTGACACGTCTGCAATATGGACGCCAACTTCAAAGTTACCGTTAGGCAAAGGCCGCGCGTGGAGGGCGTCATCAATATCTTGGCATCCAGGAGGATCAATACTGCAGACCAGGATATCCCTCAGGTCTCTCCGTCCTTTCCAACCCACATTTTCTTTGTCGGCAGGCACTTTCCAGTCGTGTCCTTCTGACGGAAGGCAATCCAGAACGGCCTTTGGGAATGGTTTGTACTGCACGTCATACTCAAGAAGTAGGGCTTCCGTCTCTGCTCCTTTGGTCTCTAGTTCTCCCAGAGAGCGAATGAAATGTCCAGTGGGATACCGAGAATCGCGATCCCAGGCGTCAATCGTGACTAAAATCCGCTGGCCCAACAGGTCGCTAGCCTGCCGAGTACGGACCCGGATCTTTGGAATACGTTTATCCATGGGTAAGACAAAGACGTTCTGTTGCCGCCGTCCAGAGCTGGCTGACGCACCCGTCGAACCTTGATCAACATGTCCGACGTACTGACGCCAGTTCCGCTTGATGACACCAACAACCTTAGCTGTGGGTTGCGGCCTTCCTTCAGAATTCTTGCCATGCGCCTTCTTGACTTCTTCCTGCAGAGCCTTCCGCTCCTTTTCTGTCACCACCTCTTCATTATCTTCCGCCTCGGGATTGTCGTTCCGCGTGACTGCTTCTTCGTCAACAAGCTTTGTGGATGGTGACTTCCACTGATCTTTCGGTAAGACCTCAATAACAACAATGTCCCCTGCAATAGCACGATTGCTATTATCCCGACCAAGGATGAGGAGTGGCTTATCAAAAGCTCCGACATTCACAGACCCTTCCAAGTAGTTGTATGGCGAGACATTGAAAACGCCCTGATGCAGCGTGCCAGCTCTCAGTCCAGTCATGATTTTCGACATCGAGTAATACTCTGGATAGAAAAGCTCGCCGCGAGCGCCCTTTGCGTCCCTTGCCTCCCTCGCCTCGCTGATCATGTCAAGTAGCCTGTCGGCGTCCTCCAAGCCGGAGACGTAGTCGGACAGCGACAGCGCTGTGACACCTTCTTCCTTTGCTTTGCGGAGATTTTCCTTGTCATCTGTGATAACAACAATAGCTGGTAGCGACTTCTCCTTCTTGCCCTTCTTCAGCGTGCTGCGAAGGTGTTCAGAGTACCATTTCGCCACTGCCCGTACTGCTCGGTCATTTCTGTCATTGATGGACTCATTCTGACCTCTTCTCACGTGAGTTTCCAATCTGAACTCATTGAAGAATAGGTAAAACCGTTTTTCGTCTGTCTTAATTAAAGAAAGCAAGCGGTTGTAGAGCGGCAGCGACTGGTTCTTGAGTTCCTCGAGGACCGTCTGAAGAATGATAACGTCGTAGAAAGCTCCCGTATGTTCAAACAAATCCATACCATTCAGCAGCGCGTTTGTATCAGGGACGAGATAGTGACCGCGAGGGAAAGCGCTCGTTCCAGCGGGTTGCTCTGAGAGGACGAAAGGCGCAACTATCCCACATTAGCAATCAACCTTCGCATACGCCAGGAACTCCAACTTACTATTCCCATTCGCATCTGCTGGCGCGATTGTAGGACATAGCGAACACAACTTGGACGAGCAAGGAATATCCTGTCTCAGATAAAGCTCACGTACAATCTTCTGCACCTTTCCACTTTTCGTGGACCTGACGAAGATTTTGCTGGTGACATTAGCGGCCTGCGGATCAGAGGAGAATTCCCTCCGTAGGCTCTTCATATTTCGTGAAAAGTGATCTGATACCTGTCAGACCTGGTTTTGCACAGAACACTGTGTATTTCCTAGCCGCAGCGCAGTGATTGACGTTTGTGCATGATCTGCTCCGGCGTTGAATCTCTGTCGGCGGAGCTTGGCGGTTTTAGGTAAGCCCCTCTCATATCGCTATCATACCTGTTATCGGTACTCGGTACGGAGTATTAAGCTAGGTATTAACAACCCTTGTCGATGACCATCCTACTACCCATTACTCGTTGTCCCTGGATTGTACATAGACACTTTTCTATCAGAAAGGAATCATAGACTACCCTGTAATATAACAATGGCCATTGCTGTAAGAGCCGAATAATCCCAATTTCAGCTCAAAGCCACCTTACTAATGAGATCCACAACAGGCAATCGGGCAACTATGCTCGACCGCGAGTATGACTTCGAACCTGGCTCAGTGTCAGGTTCTGGTGCGCAAGGCTGTGGCATCTGGTGCTAAAGTATGCTACACTTTGCCTCCTCTCTCATAAAAGCTCAGGCGCTCTTGAGACTTTGATAGCCTAATGCTGAACAGGCATTGTTCCTTCCAGAGGCATCAGACTACATTGCCTCTTCACCAGCAGAAAGCATATCGCTTGTGCGATCCGTGCAGGACAGCGTGTTTGTGCAGGGACTTCAGCGTGAAGCCAGGCAGGCAAGCCTGCATATCAACGTTGGCATCCATGAACCGGCGCCGAATGGCAAAGTCAAGAATACTCTGATCTGGATTGATGATAAGGGTATTATTACTCAACGCTACCAAAAGATTCATCTATTCGATGTCGAGATCAAAGATGGGCCGGTCCTCAAGGAGAGCGCGTAAGTAGACCCTAAGTAGAAAGCATGCATGCACGACTCACCTTTGCGGTAATAAGGAGCGTTGAAAAGGGTATGGAAATTCTGCCACCATTCAACACCCCTCTAGGAAGTGTTGGTCTCTCTATTTGCTTCGATGTGAGTCTAGTGGCCCAAGTTCCAAAGCCTGATGGAGAAGTTATCATAATCTTACATGCTACTTGCTTTACAGCTGCGCTTCCCTGAAATCAGTCTAGCATTAAAGCGTCAGAATGCGCAGATCATCACATATCCATCGGCTTTCACGGTTCCAACGGGACAGGCTCATTGGGAAATATTGCTCCGAGCAAGAGCTATCGAGACACAAACGTATGTGGTGGCTGCGGCTCAGGCTGGTCCGCACAATGAAAAGCGGAGAAGCTATGGCCATTCAATGATTGTTAATCCATGGGGAGAGATCGTGGCGAAACTCGGAGACGAATATCGAGAGCCAGCAATCGCTACCGCAGAGATTGACCTCAATCTCTTGGAGAAGGTCAGGGGAGAGATGCCCTTATTAAGGAGAACTGACATATATCCAGAGGTATAGCACCTGATTTAATTGATAAGACATTCAAACCAGGCCCAGTAGATCTTGTGCATGTTAAAGGCTACTCCGTAATACCTGCTACGTAATGCTCGTCTTAGGCGTTTTTGAAGGTAACCAACAAACATTGCTCTATCAGGCTAAAAGTCTTTCCTTTGAAAAGGTTCCTTGAGTGACTTCATTTTGAGACTTTCAGAAATACAACGACGACAAAAATCCCTTTGCGCAGAACAAGAATTGAAGGGACGAACAAAGAATTTGAAAAAGCACGTCGTCTAGGTTGGGCTCATACGCCATATGTATCACAGACCAGGTGGTAAGGCGCTTTTCATAGCCGATCACTCTATGTACAGTGTACAAGGAAAATCGGGAGTAATGCGATCACTTCTGCTGGACCTTGTCAGGGTCCTCCAGGATGCCCTCGGCCTCCAGCCTTCGTCGAGCCTCCTCTAAAGCCCACGTTTGTATCCTAGAAGACAATCAGTACCTATGATCTCGGAATAACGCAAGTCGATATGGTACGGCCGCTCATAAGAAGGGCCTCGGATGAATAGCACGCGGGAATGAAACGTACGAGGTATCAGGCTTGAAAATGTATGCAACACCAGCAGCGAGCAAACTGCCAATAAATCCGTAGTACCAAATGTTTTCCCATCCTTCCTTCACGTATTTCTGACCTGGCTTGACGCCGAAGAGCCATCCGGTGGGAGGGTCATAGTGATTACCGTGGTCAGCGGCGCGGAGAGTATTCCGGGTCGAGAAGCCCCTAGTGTTCTGAGGTCCGCGGAGAAGGCAGCGAGCACGGAGGGCTTGCGACAAAGGGCGAGCAGACATTGTGATTATTGTGAAGGAAACTGGCAGTGTTCCTTTGAAGGGCCGGTTGATAGTTGGAAGGCAACGCTAGGTAGAGGACCCCTGCCAAATATGCTAAGGAGGTACTTCGGAGGTGTGTAAAGAATGATATAGACTGGCGACAGCCACCCTGAGTTCAATTGGACAATAGCTCGATTCGCAGCTGTTGATGAGGCTGCGGTATGTGGAGGGGCGCTTGGTGTCCAGCGGTTGATGGTCGTGAAGCCGCAAAAGGCCGATAGAGCGGGAGCTTAGAGTCACCACGCTAGTCCCTGTTGAGGCAATCTAGACGCCGCCTTTCTGCCTGACATTACAGGCACCAGTATACACCTCAGGCAGGAGCCATCAACGCGCGACGCGTCTCCGTGTCCGCTTATCCCATGTCCTCATCGAAGGCAATCATTGTACTACGTCGAGACGATCACCAGCCATGATCTGGACGAATATTATACTTGGACTTCTGCTTTGACCAGAAACAACCCTCCTTTGTCCAACTTCCTACTTCAATGGTAGAGACGAAACTCTACTCATTGCTACAGCTCGTGTGAATCTGTAGTTCTTGAAGTCAGGCCGACATGAACCGATGTCCTACAGAAAGCTGAAATCTCGAAAAGCTCTTGAGCCATGGCTGGAAACTCGAACTCCTACCCGATATCCTCCAATTCACGTTCCAAGTTGAATGCCTTCCGGTTCAACAACCAACATACGAACAATGGAGGAAAGTCGCCTACGGAGTCGCTATTAAAGGCAGGTCACGAAGACAAGGAAAACCAAACTTCGTGGTTGAATGGAGTAATCAAACCATTGCAATCAGAGCCACAGAAAGAAGAGCCTTCTGGCGAACCGAATGAGCCAAAACCGGCCAAGGAGTGTCCTCAGACGCCAGGGAACAGGATACCCCTGGCCGATCTTATTAGCAATGCAGAAGACGCATTTAGCCGAGCACCAGGACAAGAATACACGCCGGAGGATCATGTTATCTGGCAGCATGTACCTGCGAGCTCGAACCCGGACACACTCTCTCAACCTTCCGCAACGAGAAAGAAACGGCGTCACAGCTCATCCCCCACCAGCTCTCCACTAGGTGCAAGCAAGAAGGGTGAACGGAAACGGTCCTTTGATATGCAATCCTTCCAAGCGCTCCTCAGAACACCGCAGAGCGATCTCGCAACAGACCTGTGGAACAATTACCTGGGCAAAGCTTCGATCAATCCAGAGGAAAGCTTTCCTCCTCCTCGCCTAGCTAACCTTCTCTCGTCTTCACCCCAAACACCTGCCTCGGCCGGCACCAGTAGGGATTCTTCTGGTTTGAGGAGGTCAATTAGTTGCAATGCGGAATGGCCCACCTCTAAAGCAAAACGGAGAAGATTGAATGGACAAGAGTTTGGTAGTGGGCGCAATATTTTCTCCCGATCTAAGAGTAATGTACTGGAGTCCGCAAAGACGAAATCTTCCAGACTCAACTTTTTGTTGGAAAAAATTGAGAGAAGCTTGCAGAAGCCCTCTGTCGCTCCAGCAGAAATGTCTGATTCTTCACCCGTGCCGAAACGCAAGCAAGTGCGACGGAGCCGATCAAATTCCCCTGTCCAGAGAAAGGCCGCCGCGCAAATGCCAGAGAAAGTCATTGGGTATGACGATGGGCTCGGTCACACACTTGTACAACCAAACGAACCCGAAGGCGTAGGAGCCTCTTCATCTGATTTCGGTGATGATGACTTGGATCAGGACTTTCTCACCTTGGCCGAAGCGTCTGAGGACCCATTCCTCGAACCAACCCGGCCCAACAACTATACGAATCCAATGAACGTCGAAGCCCCTGTTGAATCTACGGTGGAACAGCCTCGACGTCAAGTCAGCTCTTTGGGAGACTCGAACCATGACGCAGGAGCTCCTGGTTCGGGCAACCGGGAGTCCAGTGTCCGCAAAGCTGTGAACAGTGATGAATTCGACGATGACTTTGACGATATAGAGGATATTCTTGCCGAATGCGAGAGAACCGCAAGCTTGACTCCTCCAGTACCAAAAGCGTCAGCGAAGCAGCTGGCTAACGAACAACATTGTATGAAAACGAATACGAAACGACCATCTGAAACAGAAGGATTTTACGGCATTTCCAAGGGGAACTTGGAACCGTCCTCTGGTGACGAATTTGATGATGACGACTTTGACGTGGAGGCTATCGAGCAGTCTATGAAGCCAGGTAGAAATGGATCAGTCAACGTTTGTCGCTCTTAGTTGGTACTTTCAATAGGATTTTGCTAAATACATCAGAGCTAGATTCTTACAGACCGGCAAGCTATCAAACGATATTTGATTGTTGATATTGCAGAGAATGAATATGTCACTCAAAAAGGTCGCAGTCAGCCAGAGCAGGTTTGTTGCGGCCAAACTCATCAGATATGCCGTTGCTGGCTAACAAATCGGACAGGTGCTGTTGGTTCAGGATGAAAAGACTAAAAACAAAAAGGCAGTAATCTTGCGAGAGTCTTGGTTCGACAGCCCATGCAATAAGGGTGCATATATTCACCTGACCGGCGATTTCGACGCAACAGGGCAATGCATTGTCGATGATGCCCATAATATGATTATACTTCATCCAGACCATCTGATATCTGCGACCGTTGTCGCAGACTCCATCAGTTGCCAGCGAAGAGCAGTTCTCCAGGACCGTATCAAGAATTCAAGCGATATTAGCAAGCCTCAGGTGTTCGGAAATATCTTTCACGAGCTCTTTCAGGAAGCTATGAAAGTCAACAAATGGGACATGGGTTCTTTGAGAGCTTTGGTAGAAGCTATTCTTGTCAGACATGTCGAAGACTTATACTTGATCCAAATGAGCATGCCGGAAGCCGTCGAGTATATGATGAGCAGAGTCCCAGCTTTGAAAGCCTGGGCAGAGGTCTTTCTTCGAACTACTCCGAGTGTAAGTGCACCCTGCAGGCGTTGGGATGCTTGTTGATTAATCGCCACTCCAGGCCGAATCTGTTGTTGAAGACCGGCATAGCTCCAAGGTCAATCTGAGCATCAATAAGCTGCTTGAGGTAGAGGAACACATATGGTCCCCGATGTATGGGCTCAAAGGCAACATCGATGCTACAGTCCAAGTTGCATGCAATGACGGGGAGGGCAACAGAAATCTGGTTGTCCCTCTGGAGCTCAAGACGGGCAACAGAGACACAAATCAGGCGCACAGGGCTCAGACTGCCCTTTATACCTTGTTGCTATCTGATCGCTACGGTAAGTTTTTAAGCCTCAATTATGCTCCGTACCTTGTCTCACTGATGCTACTCTTTCAAGACGTTGACGTAACCTTCGGTCTGCTCTACTATCTCGAGATATCGAAAATATTCCGCATCCGTGGTGTCAGACATGAGCTCTTGCAAATGATCCAGGAACGTAACCGCCTGGCGGGTTTTGTCCGTGAAAGACACCAACTTCCACCAATGGTTAAGAAACCGGGAATGTGCAACAGATGTTACTCAAAGACGCCTTGCTTGATATATCATAAGCTTGCGGACGACGGAGATGGCGAAACCAGCGGACTTGGCGACGAATTCGTCAAGGCTATGGACTATTTGACGCCACAGCATCGAGACTTTTTTAAAAAATGGGACGATTTGCTGACGAAGGAGGAACAGAGCATGATGCGATTCAAGCGAGAACTCTGGACCTTGTTGAGCAGTGAGCGAGAGGCTCTCGGGCGTTGCTTCGGCAATGTCGTGATACAACCAGGGTCTGCATATGAAGACAAAGAGAGCACAAAGATTAATCGCTTTAGATATACCTTTGTTAAGAAGCATACCTTGCCTTCGTTCTCTTTCACTGAGTCACAGCTGACAGTGGGAGAGCCGATCGTTGTGTCCGATGAGAAAGGTCACTTCGCGCTCGCCAATGGATACGTTGTGCAAGTCAGCCCAAAGCACATAATGGTCGCAGTCGATCGGAGATTGCACAATACGAGAACAAAGACAAAGGGATTTGATGCAAAGAAGAATCAATCATTCCGAGGCATCATGGAAGTACTGGAAGATAGCTCTAGCTCCTTCCCTTCATCCACTTCTAACGACCCGGAGGAGGAGATTGTTTACCGACTGGATAAGGATGAATTCAGCAATGGCATGGCAATTGTTCGAAACAATCTCATTTCCATGATGGAAAAGGACCTCTTTCAAGCAAATCGACTCAGAAAGCTTATTGTCGAGGGAGAAACACCCATTTTCAATCCCTCACCATCAGCTTTTCCGTTGTCTGACTCCGCCAAAGCAAGCCTAAATGTCGATCAGAAAAGAGCCATAGACAAGGTCATGAGTGCGCGAGATTATGCACTAGTCCTTGGCATGCCCGGCACAGGAAAGACGACAACCATTGCCCATATCATTCGAGCACTGGTGGCGCAAGGAAAGAGTGTTCTCCTGACCTCCTACACGCACACCGCAGTCGATAATATCCTACTAAAGATCCGAGACGATAATTTCCGCATTCTGCGGATAGGAGCTACTGCAAAGGTGCATCCTGAAGTACAGCAATTTGTCGATCTTGCAGCAGTCCCTAAAACCACCGTCGAAGAGTTAAAAGCATCTTATGAAGAGTCACAAGTAGTCGCGACGACTTGTCTTGGCGTCAACCACAATATCTTCAATAGACGCATATTCGACTATTGCATTGTTGACGAGGCCTCGCAAATCACTCTTCCGGTATGCTTAGGGCCGATTCGAATGGCGCGAACATTCATTCTCGTCGGGGATCATTACCAATTGCCACCTTTGGTGCAAAACAAGGAAGCCCAAGAGGGAGGACTCGATGTCAGTCTCTTCAAGCTCCTTTCCGACGCACATCCTGAGTCGGTGGTCAATCTTGAGCACCAATATCGCATGTGCGAGGATATTATGGTCCTTTCCAACAATCTTATTTACGCCGGGCGTCTGAAATGTGGAACTCCTGCGGTTGCATCGCGCTCTTTGGATCTGCCCAACATTGCCGGTCTCAAGTTGCACCATATCAACCAACTACCGCAATCACCGAGTCAACGGCAATTTTGTTTGGGGACAAACCAAGGTCGCTGCTGGCTACGGGACGTGCTTGATCCGTCTGCAAAGAACCGTTTCATCAACACAGACACGCTTGCAATCCCAGCCCGAGACGTAGCAAACGGTGCCAGGATTGTAAATCCAACTGAGTCTTCTATTTGCGCACAGCTCGTAGAGTCATTGGTTTCGTGCGGCATCCCAGCACGTAACATTGGCGTCATCACATTCTACCGCAGCCAGCTCTCTCTATTGAAGCAGAATCTTCGTCGATTCCTACCCGAGCTTGAAATGCATACAGCCGACAAATTCCAAGGCCGAGATAAGGAAGTCGTGATACTAAGCTGTGTTCGAAGCAACGCCGACAATAATGTTGGCGATCTTCTCCGAGATTGGAGACGGATCAACGTCGCCTTTACGCGCGCGCGGACAAAGCTTCTCGTTGTTGGAAGCAAGAACACTCTGCGAGACGGCAATGATCTACTCCGCAAATACATAAGCATGGTGGAAGAACAAGGATGGATATATGATTTGCCCAAAGGTGCTTTGGAAAGCCACATCTTCGACTGCGACGTGAGCTTTACTCCATCCCTCGATGCAAACAAATCATCATCCAAGGGGAGCAGAAGTCCCGCAAAGACTTCTCCTTCGCCAAAGGCATCTCGCAATCCACTCAGCCCAATACAGGGCCAACAAACGCTTCGAGGTCTCAAAAAACCCGCTAAGAAAGGGGCCAAGCTTCTAAGCGGGAATAAGGTCATTGGGAATAGACCTGTGTTACAGGACGTGGTAAATGAACTCTTTGGTTAATGACTCGCGGAGTTGGTGCACCTATGGATGACTTTTCTCGTTGTTGCTTCGTCGCTCTTGAGTTTTGTATAACTGTTTTACCTTGGTTAACTGTCTTCTTTCACCGAATTGGGGTGATAACCGGATCTCATGGAGGTTTCTGATCCTTGCAGGCTTTCTTTTGGATAATACCACAACTACCACAGCCTTGACTTAAACGATAGTATAGCTTGAACAATGATGTATTAAATTATTGTCAAGGCTTGCGCCATTTGTTACGAAAAGAAGGGAAGCTTCTGTGGAATGATAGTCATTGTAGCATTATAAGACCGAGGCTCCCACATATTCCCAGCAAATACAAGTACGACTGGTTTTGGTAGGAGTGTCTGCTCCTCCTTCTTGACTGTCCTGAGTACTGTCAGTGTGTTGGGATCGTGGCAACAGCATGACCGTATATCCATCCTTCGCTTCCACAGCTTCCCTTCCAAGTGCACTTGATGAGAGTGCAAACCATGTTGATGCCGGCGAGGATTTTGAGGCGGTCTCACGCCTAGTAGGCAACCGAGTCAGTAGAGCCGTTACAGTTCTGGCGAATATGGCAGAAGAGGACTTACAGCATAGTGATGAACAGATCTAAAATCCAGCTGGCGGGGACGAAACCGTGCCATTTCAGGGAGACCAGATTGGTAGATCTGAGATGTCCGTCATCCGGGACGCTGTAGCGGCTTAGGTATGGGTCGATGTTGTCATCTTTTGATACCCGCGGAGACCCGAGGGCTACCATTGCCAGCCATTCAGAAAGATTCTCTGAATCCTCTTTCAAGGTATGTTCTGAGGATGCTTCCGCGAAGGTCGTCTCGCAGAAAGAGGGAGCGATGACGTTGGGGTAGTGGGTACGGGGGACATCACAGTCGATGATTTGTGGATGATTGCCTTTGAGGGTGGGATCTCCTTGGCTTTTGTCAGTTCTACTATCTTTGTCATGAGATTTAGGTCGTACCTTCGGAGATTCCGTTGGCGCCTGGTGCCAGGTCGTAAAAGAGCCAGGCTACGGAGTGGTCAAGAACGTTTTTGAATGCCCAGACGATTCTGTCAAACCCCTTCTTGCCGTGCAGCATAGAAGGCAGCCGCAGATTGATTTCCACAACTAGTGATTCATTTCATTAGTTTCTGAGTGAGCATGGGATGATGACGGGTCTGACGTACGATATCGCTCTTTGGCATGTTTCCTTCCCCCGCTGCGGATGGGTTTCCCTGTCAGTCCTGTCCGTTCGTAGACCTCCTTGCCGATCTCTAATTTCAAGATCCCTGAAGCATTGTCAGTTCGGATATACTGCGCATCTTCCTAAGTGAACGTACCATCTTTGAGCGTGTAAACGTTGTCTGAGCCTGACCGCCCCTCGGATATCATGAGGATATTGCCTGAGTAAGAGGTTAGAACTAATGGAGATCGCTTTGCGAAGAGGTCATGAAAGGCAAAAAAGAATGGTGTACCAGTCTTGATGTACGTATTGAAGAAGTCTCCTTCAAGCAGTGCCGAAGGAGACATGAACACCCTCGCATATCGAAGCTTTTGGACTTTCGCATCCAACGAGTCCTTTACGCTTGAATAGACCTCTTCTGGAAGTATGACCTCTACCTGTTTTCAACGATTAGTTCACCATCGCTCAGGAGTCCAAAGCAGTTCTTTAATTCTTGAAATTACCGTGTGCACAAATGGATGGTTCACGATAGCTGAAAAGGGCGACTTTTTTGTCGGTGGCTGCTTAGAGTCGACAAACGCAGGCAATTGCGCTATGGTGGTGAAGCACTTTTCACGCCTGGACGCGTCGTCATCGAAGTCCAGCATGATAGGATAATCCCCTGCCAATAAGTTCAAAATGTACGTCTGAAACTATATCAGAGAGTAGTCCGACTCGAGATGAACTCGAAATGGCGCTCTATGCCTCGTATACTTTGAGAATGTGTTGTTCTGCCGTTTGGGTCGGAAAAGTGTGATTTGTAGATAGAGCTTGTGGACCGGAAACTTCTTCAGCCCTACAGGGCTGTCCTTTGGAGCATACAGGTATCCAGATTTGGTCTTTTGGTTTATCGTTCTAAGTCTATGCCTTATAGAAAGCTGAATAGTAAAAAGACCTCCTTTGTCTGAATGGATACGGTATGAGTCTACTCAGATATTCCTATGCCCGGTTCCAACCAGAATATATCGACGGATATTACTGATTCCCGTGAATGGTCTTCCCGGCCTCCTTAAGCAGCCAGAGTTTTATTTTGTGGTGATAGAAAGCGTCAACACTTGAACAAAAACGATTAGATTATGGCCTCTTGAAGGCGAGTCGAATACAGTTGAATTGGCGAAGACAGTGTAGACTATATTAGCGATCGGACCACAAACAGAAACCCTCTTTGAAAGCCGATCATGGAGGTGGCCCCATATGAATCTTATACAGCAGATGTGATCATGGACCTCAAGTGATAAATTGATTATTGCGTGGATCGCGCTCAACTTCATAAGAGAGGAAGAAGCTTGTTATACATGTTTGTGCCTGAGGCATACATCCTATCTTTTCCTGATAACAGATGCAACGGACGCATTTGTTACCTATTGGTTGTTCCCCAACTTTGTCAATGCGCCCTTACTGAGCGATCCTCTGCAATTGATCTCGCAAATCAATATTAGTTCGGTCTCGTATATATTTTGGGCTTTCTCTTGCCAGTCGCGAGGGTCAATTCCTAATAGCACGAACCACAGCCCTTCGGGGCATGCATGTGGGTTTCCACTGCTCTCCGCAGTCGCACGCACTTCTGCCCGCAGCTCCCTCGCAGCAATAGCAAGCGATGGCTCCTCCACCACGACGAAATCTCCTGCCAAAGGAGCGATTCGCATTCGCGTTCGGTAGCCTCAAGACTCAAAGCTATCATGACCCCATTGCGAGGGGTCCCGGGTCCCACACGTGCGTCTTCATCTTAGTCCGCTTGGTGACCTCACCTTCAGAACCTCCAAGCTGACCGCGATTGTTGCTTCGCTACCATAGGATCCGCACGATAGCGTGGAATCCTACCGGGCAGCTCATCGCTACAGGCTCGGCCGATCGCACGCTTCGCATCTGGAACCCCGAGCGCCCAGCAGTCAAATACTCGACCGAACTGCGCGGCCATTCCGCGGGCATCGAGAAAGTGTTATTTAACCCGGTTAGAGACTCCGAACTGGCAAGTTGCTCGACGGATGGTACCGTCAGGTTTTGGGATGTGCGATCGAAGACGTGTGTAAGCCGTCTCGATGTCGGCGGAGAGGCCTTCACAATGTCCTGGTCGGCGGACGGGAGGGTCCTTATGGTGGGAAGAAAGGTGTGTTGAAACAACCATGGGTTACGCCTGGGACTTCAAATTCATAAACGCGAACCGGAGCATGAGGCCATGAGAAGCGACGTATCGAAAGGGGACTGACTTTTTCCGGATCCCAGGACGACACCTTGATCCCCATTTCGATAGAATCGCCCTCTTCCTCGTATATTCTGACAGACGGCGTCACCAACCTCCCCCCTGCATCATCTCCAAATTCAAAAGAAGGATCGACAACATACACCGCACTAGAATCACATCCACAACCTGTACAGACCAACGCAACGACCTTCTCCCACCACATCCCCACGCCCAGCTCTCCCGACTTGCATCTCTTCGCCACAACAGGCGAAGGCACCGTCAAGATCATGTCGTACCCGTCCTTCGACATCCTCCACACCCTTCACGCACACACATCTGCATGTCTCTCTATAGCTCTCGCGCCTACAGGCCGGTACCTCGCCGTCGGTGGCAGCGACGCCCTGATCTCGCTCTGGGATACAACAGACTGGATCTGCCGACGCACAGTCTCGAGTAACAACGGGGGTGCCATCCGCGGCGTAAGCTGGAGCTTCGATGGGCGTTTCGTCTGCGGCGCCTGCGACGAGGTAGGCTGCGGCGGGAACGGCCTAGAGATCTTCCATGCTGAAACGGGAGAGAGCGTCTACACAGTTCCTACGGGCGGCAGCAGTGCTTCCGGCATACCTGCTGTTGCGTGGCATCCCTCGCGTTACTGGCTTGCGTACTCGACCACGGCTGATGGGCCCGGAAGTGCGGGTGCCGGAGGACTGAAGATTGTCGGTGCGGCTGGTGGAAGCTTATGAGGCTTAGTTATTATATGCCATGCAGCTTCCTCAGCCTTGCTCGCCTTACTGTAGTATGTACTTGGTTTGGAAGATTGACTTGTTGGCAAAACTGAACCACAGGAGTGGAATGGGATCTTTGCTCGTGGGATGTGATGCACTGAGGCTATTTCCAAGTATTAAATCTGGTATGTGCTGATAAGAGCATTATACAAAACGACGATACTTCCTCCATAGTTGTTATCATGTTACATTAGGTAAAGACTCCAAATAGTCATATACACCGGAACTCCAAACGTCAAAGGCCATTGAAAAAATCGTTACTTGGCCGCTATCAGACACCCGCCAAGCGTAAGGGTATCACGTATATCCAGCAGATGAGCTTGAAAACTCAATCAATTTCCGAATCCTGCTTTTTGAGAAGCTTGCAGGTTGCCTCAACAATGTCAGCCGTCGAAAGCAGCCTTCTCGGTTAGGCTTGGTTTCGCCAGGCGTCCCAGTTATTGGAACTGAGGAGGTCTGCCCACTGGCTCTCAGTGAGAGACCCCATTGTCGCGGGCGGTATATTGGTATTTCCTCCGTCGGAAGTTTGCATAGCAGCAATATCCCATGATGGAGGAATGGGGAATGGTGGGTCTGGGACAGTAGTGTCGAGAGATGGCATAGCGTCAGTTGAAAAGATGTTATCATTATAAGCGAAATTGTCAAACTGCCCAGTATTCGCGGTGCGTGATGGCATTTGCACCGAATCACTGTTACCGAGCACATGGCTCGGTGCTTGATTCGAGAAATTGAAGGGCGAATGTTGCCGTACCTTTGGCGATGATGTGCTACTAGCACCGACGTAAGATGTGTTTGAGGACGATTTGACGGCCGACGATGTTGACCCTTCTGATATCGGATTTCCATTGTCGTCGAAACCCGGCGAAAGGTCCATATCTGTCCCTGAGCCTACCGTCTCAGGCCCGGAACTCAGATTATATGATAGTTCAACGAAAGATTGCGAAACTCCAGCCATTGGTGCACCTCCCGAGTTCTGGCCTTGCGCTGGTGTTCGCCTTTGGCGATTTGGAAGTGAAGCAGAGGTCTGGAACTCGTTGTGAATAGGCACAATGGACGTGCATTTTCCGTTCACAAAACCAGGCAACTAAAACAAGGTCACATTAGCAATTCCAGTCTGACATTGGCCATTGAAAAAAATATGGTGTGCGGCCTTACCCTGTCCGGCAGCGCCTCACCCATTGGACGCCGTATATCGCGGAACGCCGTTCCCTCGATGTCAACGTCGAGCTGTACAAGGAACGACTCGGTCATGGGATTCTTGTTCTTCAAAGCGTCAAGGGCTGAGAAGAAGAACTGCAAGGATGAACGAGCAGCCGAGTCATCGGGCCGCGACTGCAGATACTGCACAAAGACCCTAGCGGCGACGTACACACAGAAGGACATGAAGGGATTCATCTATGGCAAATTAGCGCGGTGGCCGCTCAACGAAAAGTGGAGGGACTAACAAGAGTCAAATCTGTATGACTGATCATTTTCATGATGCTTGAAATTTGGTCCGCCGCAACAATACACCTCCGCTTACTCTCGGTGATAATCTGGTCGGGCATCTTGTTCTTCTCCGCTTTAAAAATGGCAGCTTGATGTAGACAAATAGTCGACGTATGGATAGCCATGTTGCAGAAGACTACATTCGGATCCGCTATTCCATTTGGAAGCCGCAGATGGCTGGGCATTGTCAACGCGAAATGGAGCAAAATATTGTCAAGACATCTGTGCCTTTTCCAATACTCGCCATTTAGATCGTGGTCGTTATCTTGCGGATCAGGGCGATGGAGATGGTTAAGATTGCGACCGAACATGCCTGACATCAGTACAACACTTGCGAGAGATGACAAAGTCGCGATTCCCTCCCCTCGCATAACGCTGCTGAGACGTAGAGTACGCTCGGGCTTGCTCTTAACAAATGATTCTTCACTGGCGGGTAAATTTGTCATGACCTATCGCCAACGGTCAGCAATTGCTATCAACCAGGGTGTAGCATGTTAGGTGCCGTGGGAAACTGGGTACAAGACTGACATCTTTTTCATCAATTATGACAGGCCATCCGGTTCCCGCACTAGCGTAGCGATCAACGCAGAATGCCACCCAGAAGGTTCTTCGTCGCTCTTCTTTTTCTGTCCAGTCTCTTGCGGGGGGCATCGATTGCTTCACTTCGGCGCCCAACCCATCTAGCCGATTCAGGCCCATCATGAGCGCCAGTCGTGTAGCTTTGCCGCTACTAAGCCACGCTCGCGGGAAATACATCATTTTGAACTCGTATGCGCTGATCAAGATCCAAGTTTGGCAGTGTGCCAGAGAAACAATGCTCTCCCCGAAGCCTTTCATTTCATCCAATTCAGCATATTTGCGCGCCCGCCGATAAAAAAGAGCATGCAGGTTTGAGTACTTCTCACTGACAGCGGCTGCATGGCACCAGGTCATATACTGTAGGCACACAGCGGGCCGTATGTTGTAGGCTAAGTTCATGGCTGCTAGATGTCTCGGACGATGCAAGATGGGTAGCGAAGGATGCACTTTGTCGAAATAGATTTGGTTCCTGTCAACGCATGAGTTATTGATTTGGAGATGTGAGAAATGATATAGGCGTACAATTCATCGATAACATCCTGAGTTGGCAATGGTTCCTCGAGTCCCAGACTCAACATATCCCAACCAAAGTTACCCTCAGTATTGAGTCCTGACGGTAGGTATGCCTGAGATAAAGCTTGTTGCTCGACTATTGGCTGCGGAGGTGACAGAGATGTGCTCAGATCGGTTGCGAGTAACGGAACGTCCGGTAAGCTCGTCATCTCATTTTCATTCGACACTGGAATATGGCTATGATTTTCTTGAGCCTGGGCTGCACCCGGCTCTTGGGTTCTTAACAGATTTTCGACCTGGGCTTCACGAGGACAAATATTAGCAATATGCAGGGTGCAGAGTCTCCTGTTCAGAGACAACGCCGAAAGGCAAAGGGTATCACGTACCAAGGCGAGCTTCCAACTGCTTCACATAACCCCGCTTTGGGCCACTCTTTTTGCGAACCTCATCGTAAGCACATTCATGACCTAATCGCGAGCAAGTCCCGCAGCTCGGCCTCTTCCCGTCGCATCTCAGCTTCCGTCGCCGACATACCACACATGCGATGCGCTTGGTACGAGGAAGATGGAGGTTATCCGCGTCGCCATGGCCAGTGGATGCTGATGGTGGGTCATAATTCGTCGGTGTAGGCCGTGATTGGGAGGAAGAGGAGGTAACACTTAGGAAATTCTCGCCGAAGAGATCTGCCATGGCCTGGTAGTAGAGCAGAGGTTTGTAGAAAAGGTATCGCTAAAGGTAATCCGCTGGCTTTCGGGACTATGCCGCTCGACAAAGGCGCAAGAATGGAGGTTTCACGACCTCAATGACGAAGCACGAAAAGACATACCAATTCAGCATTGGAAGGGATGAAAATGAGTTGAAGAATCAGGAGAGGAGGGTCATGCTCAGGTCGAGAACAGGCAGTAGGAAGATTCGTTGACGTTGATCATTTTAGGTTGGTGACGGGCTGACAGCGCCACGATTGTTCCCCAATCTGGAACTGGTGGTCACCCCGCGTCCTCAAAGAGCCAGCCTCAAAGCATTTGTAATGGTCTTATTGCCAGCCTAAATGAAATATGGATCCTATCGCGATGAGTATCTTTTTGGAGTCTAGATACAACAAGCTGTCCCAGAGAGTGGTAGTCTCGTTATCAGTAGAAGCCACGTGAGTCATCTGAATTTGCGTAATCTAGGTTGGTCTACATCACGGCTTCAGGGCTAATTTGGGTTTGAAGTATTCTGAACATGCTGTTCGATAAGAGAACTGGGATCTGAAGAGGAGGCTTTTTTGCCCAGGTGATCATGTGTGTCTCGACCGTAGACCAGACAGCCATGGCAAACGTATGGGAATACAATCTATCAACCATAAGAGCAAAGGAATAATCACAAGAATCTTGAAAGATATCGAAGCATGCCTGGCGCCCAAATCGAGTCAAAATATGATACAGCGTGAGCGGAGGACCCATCCTCCGCAGTTAGACATGAATACAATGAGGAACTGAAGGAAGCAAGGACATGTCACAATGCTAGATCAATGAGCCACAGCCTTTGCACGCTTCCCCGGTGGAAATATGGTTAAACAGTCCCCCGATGCAATAAAGGCGGGAGAAACGTCAACGAACAGAATAGGGAAGCTCAGTTGTAGCCTCTGCGACGCTTGCCCTGGTTGCGGACTCTTGGGACCACCACAGCCTTGTTGATCTTCCACTTGGGCCGGGTTTTGTAGCCGGATTTGGCCTGGACAAGATGTCAGTAAATGAATGATCATAACAGCATTTGGTCCTGTGATTTCGCATGTACGTACCGGTAGACCCCAAGGACTCTTTGGATCGACGTTACCCTTCGACTTACCACGTCCACCACCGTGAGGGTGATCGGCGGCGTTCATGGCAAGACCACGGACTGTAGGACGGATATTCAACCAGCGTGACCGACCCGCCTTACCGAGCTGCCGATACTGATGGTTAGGATTGCTGGCGACTCCAACCGTTGCGCAGCAGTCCTTGTGAATAAGTCGAACTTCACCGCTTTGGAGGCGAATGGTGACATGTTGAGCGATACGTTCTTGCTTCTGCTTCTCCCGTTGGGAGAGGGGTTTCTGGACTTCCGTTCCATCCTCCTGGGTTTCAACCTCGTTGGCCCGGGTTTTGGTATCGCTGCCCTTCGAGATGACAGTTGCGTAGGTGCCCGCGCTCCGGCACAGCTGACCCCCTTTGCCGGGACGAAGTCCAACGTTGAATATCAAAGTACCTACAGGGATCATGTGCAAGGGCAAGCAATTTCCTCTCCAAGCGGTCCTGGCAGCGAGAACACCAGGATCAACGGTACCTCCCATACTCTTCCAAAGATCCTCCGGAATACCAGACATATAGCTTTGAACAACGTCGCCAGCTCGCATACCTTCCGCAGCCAGGATGTAGCTCAGCTTCTGGGTTTCTTGACTGCGCACAAGCGCGATATGGGCACTTCGCCCAGGGTCGTGTTCGATGCGTTCTACCAGATGTGGCCCCGGAGCAGTCCGTGCAAAGTCAACAATTCGAATGCGGCGTTTGTGACCACCACCACGGTGCCGAACGGTGACCCTACCCGTGTTGTTTCGACCACCCTTGCCCTGGCCTCGTTTGGGGAATGTCAACTTGTGCACCGGACGTCCCTTCCACAGATGGTCATTGACCGGCCTTCGCAAATGTCTGATACCGGGAGTCCGCGGCTTGTACGATCGAAGGAGAACGCCAGCATCATCACGGGTTGGTGGAGGGGCAAAAGCAATGCTTGGATCGAAGGTTGAGCTGGATGAGTCTTCAACCGGGGGCTTCTCTTGCTCGTGGATGACTGTTGCATATGCTCGTGACGATACTGAAGACAGGAATCTGAAGGGTAGGCGAAGACCCGTCAGGGCAAGCCGAGGTTGAAGCATGATGTCAAGTTGTATCTCGATTGATCGGAAATATTCCAGGCGCTGCCGGAGCTGCGAGATTCGGCCTGCGCGATTTAAGGAGCAAGTAAGCAATCAATGGTGAAGCATACCCCCTCAATGCTGAACGATAAATGCAGAGACAAGATCCAGACACCCTCTCAACCGATGACAACACTCCTTGGCCAATGGGAGTGTCGTCGTGATCTGCTTGTGCTCCAGAAAATGTCTTCGATTGCCTGGTGCGGATGTGGCTCGCGAAAGATCACCTGACTTTCTGCACGGCCACTGCATGTCAATTGTGGCGCAGCAGGGGGAGAGGGAGATCACGGGACTGCGCGACACGGGAACACGTCGAACGAAAGGTTCAGAGGTTCAGCCGGTTGCTGGGCAACAACATATTGTTTGGGTGGTCGGGCGCGCGCTGCATCACGTTTGATGCCCGTGATGGCGTCTGTTCTGACTTTCTGCCTGGGGATAAACTATCAGGCATCGATACTTGTTTGACAGAGAGCCTCCACCGCTGTAAATTATCGTTCTGTCGATGACGATATCTATACGGAGATTTCCGTACCTTGCTTTGCTTCCTGCCGGTGACCTTCAATGCATCCTGTATCAACATGTAGAGAGTAGTCACTGTATGAATCTATTAGAAGTAGTAGCTAAGGTATTTGGGAAGAGAGATTGAATATGCCCTATAAGTTGGAGCATTTTCAAGAATAATTAGTGTCGAGCCGTAGCCCTGTAGTAGGTACGGGGGATTTCGATACTCCTTCTTGCCCATCCAGTGAAGATCCATACAATACCTATTACCTTACCATCTGGGTGACTTCTTTTATTACCGTCACGACCCCTTTCCGTCCATCTTTTACTCTGGCTCTTTGCATTGTCTCACGAGGTGTCCCGTATTTCCCTTTTATCAGAGGCCATTCTTCACTCACAGATTATATTAATTGAGCCAAGTATCTCATATCTCATACTTCATACGGGGTTTGTCAAGATCAGCTCTTCCATCTTCTACGCGGTATCTACATCATACAACTTGGTGGTTGTGCTGTGGGGCAGCTTTGCCAGCGTAGGTTTGTTTCCACGCTAAGCGTAGGGCCAAACATCGCCTTTGCCCTGTCAACTTTACCAACCTTCTTTACACCACCCCAGCAGTACTGCTACTTCAAGACAGCGAAGAGCACCTCGAAAACACATAATCATCGGTTCTTCGCGCGTCATCTCTAGCCATCGGGACTTTTCATGAAAATCTGCTCGCTGACACGAAGTTCTACTTGTTTTGCGCGCCCGAATAAGACGTGATTTGAGACCTCAAAGGGTTCTGTCAACAACATCATTGGACCCATATATGCGATTATTTTTGACGACTCTGCAACAAAATTCCCTTCCTATAAGTAGGAATTCTCCTTCAAGTTGCATTGCTGGTCATTGAACGTATTTCCACGCGTGGTACGTGCAATCTGCGCCTTGGCTCTCAGGTATTCTATCCCCACCGGGGTGATCTGGAATGCTGACTGGAGAGCTTCTGCAGGTCGACAATAGCTACAGTATATCTCCTTTCTTTTTCCTTCGCCTTCCTACGTACTTCTTCTCTCTCTTCTCTTCAGCATCATGCCTCCGGTAAGTTCTACCCATGAGAGACACGCGTAATGTTTCTATCTACAATTTTTCGAAAGCCATTGTGCTCTTTGGTTTGATGATTGCAATTGTATTCTGATTGACCTTGTAACAGGCCCGAGGTCTTCGTACACGAGGTACAATGAACGAAAATGACGAGAACGGGCCGTCGACGCGTCTGACACGAGCAAAGGCTGCTGCTCTGTCAGCAGGAGATGTTCCAACAACCACCGCGGCTGCTAAAAAGCCTCTTCAGACCAAGAAGGCCGCCACCAATTCAACGACCACGGGAACACAAAGAAGACGCGCTGCCCTTGGAGATGTCAGCAATGTTACAAAAACTGAAAATGGCGAGACCAAGGAAACGAAGAAATCAGCGTCTGGCAAGGTCGGCTTGACGTCGAAAGCTACCATGCAGACTGGTGGTGTTCAGAAGCTGAGCAAGGCCAACGCATCACGTACGGCCTTGGGCGCCAAAGATAACAACGCGAAGAAGCCTGCGGTTGTTGAAGGAAAGCGTCCTGGAAGTGGTTCTGGTATCGGCAGCACACAAATGAAACGGACGTCCAGCCAGAAATCGGTACAGGAGAAAACCCTGCAGGCTGGGGAACCGCCGCGCAAGAAGGTCGAAGTCGAGAAGGTCAACGAAAAGAAGACGGCCGTGGAGAAGGGTTCCACAGTAAAAGAAGATGCTGTGATTGCCGCTGAGCCTGAAGTCGCCAAGAAGTCTGAGGACGTAGTCGACGACTTGGACACTGAAGATTTGGACGATCCTCTGATGGTCGCTGAATACGTGGTGGAGATCTTTGACTACCTGAGAGACCTGGAGTTGGAGACATTACCCAACCCTCAGTACATTGAGCACCAACCAGACCTTGAGTGGAAGATGCGTGGCATTCTTGTCGACTGGCTGATTGAAGTTCACACACGCTTCCGTCTGCTCCCCGAGACGCTTTTCCTCGCTGTGAACATCATCGACCGTTTCCTTTCTGCTGAAGTCGTCGCACTTGATCGCCTTCAATTGGTCGGAGTTGCCGCCATGTTCATTGCTTCCAAATATGAGGAAGTTCTTTCACCCCATGTGGCCAACTTCAGCCATGTCGCAGACGAAACATTCACAGACAAGGAGATTCTCGATGCCGAACGCCACATCCTAGCCACCCTCGAGTACAACATGAGCTATCCCAACCCCATGAACTTCCTCCGTCGTATTTCGAAGGCAGACAATTATGACATCCAAACTCGTACCCTTGGCAAGTACCTCATGGAAATTAGCCTTTTAGACCATCGCTTCATGTGCTATCCTCAAAGTCACGTCGCCGCAGCCGCGATGTATCTCGCTCGGTTGATCCTGGAACGTGGGGCTTGGGTAAGGACCTTCGCACTTGCGAGGCAGAGTGATTTCTTCGTAACGCTAATTCAAACTAGGACGCCACCCTAGCGCACTATGCTGGCTATACCGAGGAAGAGATCGATCCTGTCTTCCGATTGATGATCGATTACCTTCACCGTCCTGTATGTCACGAAGCGTTCTTCAAGAAATATGCAAGCAAAAAGTTCCTCAAGGGTGAGCTCTCCACGATCATGCCGTCGGAATTCAGCAGCAGCTAATCAGTCTGTCTAGCCTCCATCCTTACCCGGCAGTGGGCCAAGAAATACCATCACATGTACATTGATAGCGCACTCACGGAACCGTACAACTTCATCAAAGAAAGTGAATAGGCGCGCATCGATGTTGTGCTAGCATGCTGATCATGGCCTCGATATGCCACATATCTCCGTGTTAGAACAACGGATTCAATTCAAGTATATGTCGGCATTTGTTTGTTTGTGATGGTAAAAAGGCACCTCTTGCATACGGTTATGACGGCATTTCTATTTTTCAGTTTGCGTACGTTGGCATTATCCGCTTCTCTCGGGGGTGTCTGGCGCGTCGTCTGTTCAATTTCTTTAGCTCTTTTTGGTTTCGGCACTGTCTTCGGGGTTGTTTCGCACAAGCTTTGATTGATACCTTCTACACATTCTTCTTCTTGCCCGCCTATGGGTATCGCAACTGTTGAAAGCTTCAGGGTTGGAAATGTATTTCCATTTGACTTAATTTTTGGTTCGATCACCTCTGGCCTTCCGTATGCGCCGAATGTTCCTCGTACGCAGCTAACTTCACGAATCAATGACGCCTCAATGCCGCTGTAGTCTAAAGGCGAGGATTCGGAGTGTCAAAGTCCTGTCGAGATATACGGATCAGCAAAGAATCGCAGCTATCAGTAGTCGATATTAGAGTATAATTTGAATTCGAACAATTCTGCATTGCTCTACCTTGGTTAAGTTTCTACTAAAATTCTCGAGTGTTTCTCCCAGCTAAAAGTCCAAAATTGTGGTAGAGCGACACCACAGACCTGTGTAGAATGGTTGGTAGTTGTGAATATTTAAGCCGAGGTCCAGAGTGAGGAGTATCAACTCTAACCCCAACCACTTTGACTTCATCAGGCCAGAGGCACCACTCTTCCAAAACGATCGAACAGTTGAGGTCACAAGTTTCCTGATACATTGGCTGAGAGTATATACCTTTTATGCCTGTAGAGATACCCCGTTTTGAGGTCAATCGTCCCCTCAATTCGCCCTGGCAGAAGGGCCTCTGCTTCAGACTACCAAGCACTCGCTACTATACTTGGACCTCATTGATGCTCTCATCAACAGAGACTTCATCTAGGCTCTATTGAGACAGAATATCCAGATGGCTGTGCCGTCGCCATCAGCGTCATGCCCCTTCTGCAGCATCGCTGCAGCATATCCTCCCATCCCACCCTCGATATTCCATCCTCAACAGAAACAGGATGGCGCACAAGAATCAGGTACCATCCCCACAGATACGGCGCAGGAACCACATGCACATCTTGTACTTTCGACTCCATATGTCCTGGCCTTTTTGGATATCATGCCCTTGACAAGGGGCCATGTTCTCGTCGTCACGAGAGACCACTACGAGAAGTTGAAGGACATGGACGTTGAAGTCAGCAGAGAGGTCAGTACACCCTCTAACCCCCTCTCTCAGGCTAAAAGAGCAAGTCCTAAAGGATCCGGCCGCGCAGATTGGCCAGTGGCTCCCTATCATCTCGCGGGTCGTGATGAGAACTGTCTTTGGCACAGAGCCAGAATCCGAGTGGAGTTGGAATGTGGTGCAGAATAATGGTACGTCATCTGTCCACTTTGGCTGGTTCGGATTCTCGCTCAAGCATCGAACAGGCATCAGGGCCGCACAGCAGGTGCCTCATGTGCATTTCCATGTCATTCCCAGGCCGCCGTTGGATCCTGCGCCTACTGCAGCCAAAATGAGTTTCGTCATGTTTGGGCGGGGGCAGAGGGATGAACTGGATGATGAGGAGGGAGAGACATTAGCCAAGGCGCTGAGAGAAGAGCTGGCGAAGGAAGTTTGCCGAGTGGAAGAAAAAGAAGGCGTTGATTTGAATTTGGAGGCTACGGATGTGCGTTATCGGAGGATAAAGGGGAGGCTGTGAGGTTGCAGCCTCGTGCTACTGTTCGTTATATCTGTTTTGATGTACGATACCTACGTCGCGTTCTATCTTGTGATGCTCTCAAATGGGACTTGACGTTGGCTCCGATGAGGGGCGTATTATAATCCATTAGGTGACAATGATTGTGAGCTGCCTTCAGATTTGTACACAAGCTTTTATTTCATCGAGATACATCGCTTTCTGTGCCGGATTTAGACTTGGAGTTGGGGTTCTTCATGAAATACTGGACCTCTCTGTTAGTCAAATACTCTCTGCAGATATAGAAAAGACAATGACTGACCTTTCTCCTGAAGGCATTAAGCTCATCGGCATACATCCCCTCTGCATCAGCTTTCCTCCGTCCCACAGAGACGTCTGAGGTCTCTCCTTCCGGGAGTCTGCGGTAAGTGATGAGGCGTCGGGACCCTAAGGCGCCAAATCAGACATGGTGCTATTGAAGTGCGTTATTTCCATGAACTTACAGTTGTTGAACGGCTGTACAGAGACGCACACAACCTCCAAGTTTGGATGCATCGGGATGGCCAATTCCCCTTCCTCGTCGCTGGATGTTGGCATCCACATAGCCAGCCGTCCATTCGTAACTAAGGTTCGCGAGGCGAAGTTGAGGATGTCATTCTGCATGGCCTCAAATCCATAAGGTTTCTTCGGTGCAATGTAGTCCGGCAGCCTGGAGATGCATCAGCCCACCGTTGACCCATACGTCCTTGATGCGAACTTACAGATGAGCTGGAACCCCGTCGATCAAGATCTCTTCCTTCCCACGCCCATCGCGAGACCCCAAAACTCGAAGCCCTTCACGCACACCGTAAGGGGGATCACAAATGATGCCATCTAGGAACTGACTGGAACGGAGAGGCGTATTGGTCAGATCGGAAGTGAAGACATCCATGAATTTGCTTTGAGTGCCGTATTGCTGGAAATTCGACAGTACTCCCATTGGTTTACCCTTCCCCATCTCTTTGCCGCGAAAGCTACGTCCGTCAATGTCTGAGCCGAGAGTCAGCGCGCCAAAGTGCGCAGCAGCAACGCAGAAGCTTCCTGTTCCAACAAATGGATCAAAGAACAGCTTTCCGGGCGCTGCATGAGCCATATTGGCCGTAACTAGGCTCAACTCAGCGTCCATCGATGTGGTGCTGATATACCGACGCTTCTTAAGGTCGTACTTGTTGACGACCTCGCGACTACTATTAGCAACCCAGCGTCCGAAAAAGATCTTCTGCGGAATTTGTAATTCAGCCGGCTGTGTTGTACTTGGTGAGGTCGTCGTCTTTGACGTTGCAACGTCTGGGATGTACTCCTCCAGCACCCAGAAATCCTCATCTGGGTTCTTCATCCGAATGGGACCCTGGAAGTCAAGATAGGCGAACGACTGGATAATGTCTCGTTTCTCTTCATTACTTCGCTTTCCAGCAAAGCTCTCGATGGTAAACCGAAATGATACTTCCTTGTAGTCGCTCCAGCGATGCTGGGTCCGCCTGCGGACGTCGCTGTGAACTTCTTCATAGTTGGTGCCTTGGGCCCAGAGCTCGAAGATATCCTTCGCTAGGATGCTACGATCAATAAGTCCGCGTGCAGCTTCCTCATTTGCCAACTTGACAATGCAATATGGTGACTGCTCTGTCGGTCAGCTGTGCATGTAATGAGATATCGATATATTTCCGTCGAATGATGGAGGCGCGGGGAACAAAAAAAAAATCCAACCTGAACCCCCTCCAAGTTCAATACGATCCGACGTGGAAGGTGAACCGCGGTCAGGGGAAAATGAGAGAAAAGCACCTACAAATTCGTTGTAAGAAATAATCTCGAGGTCGATTTCAGCCAAAGCTGCCAGTGCTTGGATCTCCGGCCGTCGAAAACTTTCGTGCACTTGAGCGAAGCGGATCAAGTATTCCATTGCGATGCAACCAGGCCAGGATGCGGCCTTTGCTTCTGGATAGACGATGTGAGGACAATGAATTACTCCTAAGTTTGCATGAGTATGTAAGGATGAATCCAGACCAGCCTTGGCTGTATGCTGCGTCAAATGGTGATTGCGTCGACTGTGATGACTTCTGTTCGATTCTTCTACTGTTGCCGCGAAACGGAACCTGCTACTATCCGTCCAACCCACACTGCAGGGAATGGGCAGAAAATTGAGGACCATACGCTACAACACCTCTTCTCAGTGCCAAATTTATCTTGATTACTATAAAACAACTTCAATGACCTTAAGCGCTCTATTCTTGGTGAGGGCTCGCTTCTTGCCAGCTCCAGCTCTTATGTCCTTTGTAAAACAGCGAAATAAATGACAAACAAATCCCTAACTGAAGTTGAACTTCAGTATAACCTTGTATAACCTCTGACAGACGACACTGCAAGATGCGAATATTAGAATAAACCCACAGACCTGCGCCATCCCCAACCCGATAGACCGTAACGAAATAACCAGGACAAGACTCCGCCGCTATGCGCCCACAACCTTAAATACATATCGTGAATCATATCCTTCAACACGACTAATCTCAACCTTCTCATCGGGGGGTATCATGTCATGTTTCAAGTCCCAACCGGCCTGACGAGACAACTCGGAGACTACAACATCGCAATCACCCAAGAGGTCAATATCGAAGCACGTATGCGTCACAGGCTACACAATGGGTCAGTTCCAAGGCGAGTAATGTCCATGGGATTGGAGCGTAACGTACAGTACGAGAAATGTAGATCTGAGGGACATGACGTGGGAGAACACCCGGCACTTCAGCCACAGGTGCTACTTTCAACGATGTACCGATCACGATTACCAAGTCTACTTTATCACGGTCATGATGAAGAAGACGACGGCCAAACTCGTCGGGCAAGTCCTCGCCAAAGAATGTAATGTCAGGCTAGATAGCAATTAGCTGTCAGTTGCCATTGGGACCTCAATGATAGCTGACGCTCACCTTCATAACGCCAGGAGTGGGAATCTCGTAATCTTCCTCCTCTGAACTATCCTCGCCGTCCTTCTTCCTGCTCTTCTGCGTTCCGTTGGACAGCCGTTTGCGTTTGAGCCCCTGCGGCTTCAAAGAATCGTCTTCGAGCCTCTCTTTGCAAGCCATGCATTCGGGCACAATGCCTCTTTTGATGTCGTCGAAAATCTCTTCGCCTTTCACTTTGTGACGACACTTGACGCACGTAGCTGTCGCAAAAGAGCCATGACATTGCAGAATTTTCTCCGGCAGAATACCTGCGTTGGCCTCGATGTTGTCGATGTTTTGAGTATAATTGGTCAATAGTTTGCCTTGATCCTGGAGGAGCTTGATGAACGCATGAGTGGGAGAGAATTTCTTCTCCGTGGGCAATATATCCTTCGCGATTGAAAAGAAAATATTTGGATCCTCACGGAACACATGAATATCAAAAACCTCCTGAGGGTCACTTAGCCCCAGGTGTTCTAACTGAGCATAGAGTCCGGTATCTTTCGAGCGAAAATCGGGGATTCCAAGACTCGTGGAGATCTTGCGAAAATTGTCAGTACCAAATTAGCCAAACAGGCACCTTGATCTGAAAACCTACACCTGCGCCAGTCAACACAATGATATTCCTGGATTCCTTGAGCAACCGGACGGCATCGTCAATTGTATTGTACTGAGGAAGCTTCGGCCGCCTCGAGAATTCGCGCGAAATCCCGATCGCAAGAAGAGGGTGATATGCTTCGTCCGGGGCCCCTTCCAGGAAAACTGGAGGCATAATTCCAAACGCAGTACATAACTTTTTCGCGGTGACTGTATCACGAGCGATCGTTTCCTCAACGAATGCAGCCTTTCCGATTTCATGCAGTCGTTCGCGATAAGCTATGGCTTCTTCCAGAGTGCAAGCACCCGGCACTGATCAAGATCATGGTTAGTGAAAAGACACTACTGAAGGCAGTGGCATGTATAAGCCAGGCGCGTAAAGAAGGATCTTACCGCCATCGCGAAGTTGCTCATCCTTCAGTACTTCAATCGCATCTTCGTACAGGGACTGAGCTTCCCATTCCTCACCAGAGTCATCGCTGTCAGTCTCGTACTCGGAATGGGATGTCTCGCCCACCACAGCAGCCTTATCTTCGGCCTTGACCGTCCCTCCCGTCTCCCCGGCTGCCATATCAACGGCTTCCACTTCGACCACCGGATCCTTCAACGACGCGCTTTCCCTGCCGGGCACTGATATTACGTCCATCCTGAATAAAGATTGGACACTTCCAGCTGCCTCTATGAAGGACCTTCACTCACATTGAGCTTTTTGCCACTCAAGTCGATCGCTGGGATAAATTTGGTTCTGGGTATCTCTGGGTAATGCGGTCGGAGTGGACTTAATCCGATTCCGACTCCGATATTGAGTGACAAAGAAGTCAGGGATTATTGATATAGCAAACAGTTGAGGCTGGCGTTTACTGGTCCAAGGCTGGTCCACTACAGACTTGGGTAATTGTCGAACAAACACTGCCATTTCTACGGAAACCCCCTTTTGTTAACGGAGACAAATGCAGTGTGTCTTCTGTGCATTGATAAAATCATCTCTATTGGTATCATGACAGATATTCATCAAACATATATGACTTGTAACTTTTTCTCAATCCGCCATCTCGTGGTCTTCATCTGACTCGCCCTCAATCTCATCTTCCCAATCCCCTTCCTCCCCTTCGGCATCCTCTGCGTTGCTGTCATCTTCCATATCCTCGCCTATTTCTTTGTTCATCTCTTCAACCAGCTCAAGAGCATGCTCCTTGAGTCTTTCATCTTCATACTGGACCAGGTCGTAGAGGGTCAAACTCTGTTTCAACCACTCGCGACTGGCCACAAGGGAAGCTACTCGCTGTGACTCGGGCGATGCTTCTGCTTCTGCGTCCTTTGGCGCCTGTCGCTTTTCCGCGAGAAGATAAAGACACCAACCACCCAGGTACCATGCTTCCACGCTCTGATCATCTTCCAGGATCAAACGTTCCAAGACTTCGAGTGCTTCCAATTCCATTGCAACCTCCATAAGTAGACGCGCAAGACTGACTCGAGTTGCAAACTCCGGAACCTTTGGATCTTCAGGAGGCAAGTCTTTCCATAGCTCAAGACTTCGGGAGAGTGCGGCTCGGGCATCATCTTGTCGTAATTGGGATATCCTGATAGATGCTAGTGTCTGGAGGACTTCAGGCGCTTGAGGATCAACCAAGAGAGCTTCCGTTATGAGAGATTCGCACTGGTTTTCGGCATCTTCTTCCCAACTGGAGGCTGTCAGATTATTCCAAGAATGAATATGTTTGGGTGTAATGCTACTCACGAGAGATCTGTCATGTAGATTTCAGCTACTCCGCAGAGTGCGTTCGCCATCTTCTTCTTCTTTTCTGCCAACTCAGCAGCAGCCTGGGGATCCTGCTTTTCCTCCAACTGCTGGATGATTGTTCTTAGAGCCGAGACACCTTTCTCAAACCACTTGACGCTATCCTTCCCTCCCGCTTCGCTCAATTGAGCCAGCCATAAAAACTTCTCAGCACCACCCCCATCAGACTCGGGTATTGTGCCATTCGGGTCGAGCTCCACCGTACGTAAAAAGCATTCTCTCGCAGCATTGATATCCCCGAGTTCGACGTGAATCTCGCCAATAGTGTTGAGGGCTAATAGTTGACTGGGGGAATTGGCGGGCGCAGAACTGAAAGCCTGCTGAGCTGCTGCAAGCGCAGCATCTGGTTGTCCCGTTTGAAGTAAGACGACCGCTTGCTCAAGGAGTGTCGCAGGATCCTCGTTCATTTTCTGTTTGGATACTGAACCGCCAGCTCGGAGAACGGACTTTTCGCGCGATTTCGCAGCCTTTTTCTTGTGAGGTCTAGATTTGCCCATGGTATCTTATTGGACTGGTATGTCTTAAACGTACTGTAGAATTCTTTGAGAATAGAAGATGTCAGTTCAAATTATATAGATTATCATAACAAGTATCCAACAGCGTGGGCTCTGTCGAGTTTGTATTTCAGATAGGCGGAGAAGCATTGGAATTATTCCCTTTTTTGGATGAAATAATTTTGGTCGTTTCTTATCTGTTTGCCTCGTTTGCATGCGGGACCGCAAGATCAGTCTATGGGCATTCCTGCGCATCCAAGCTTGAGAATAGCTGTCAAATGAGTATACTTAAGTCTTTGGGGTCAGGACTCTTGTAGTAATTCGAACGTCCGAGTGTTTGCACTTCTGTCCTTACTGTGCATCTGTCTGCGAAAACCTACTCGCAATACCCCACCAACAACTAGCACGTTTGAAGCAGAATGGGCCGTGAAGAGCAGGTCGAGGAGCGCGAGGTGCTTGACTCCATTTTTCCGGAAGAGATTACAGGTTGGGCTTCAGCTGTCTTGATTCGCAGTTGCGATCTTGAATGCACTCAGCTGCTAATGGTGAATTGACACTCAGATATTTCGGACACCGCATACCGGATATCGATTAATTTAGAGACGCCCGAAAATGACGTCCGAGATGAGGAAGAAACCGAGCAGCCAGTCCTGATTCTTCAGGTGTCATACCCACCAGAATATCCCGACGTTGCCCCGGACCTTGACATCTCGGCCCCTCCAAATGCACCCAAGCACCCTCTGCTAGACATCCAGGAAGATCGTGCTCGGCTCCTTGAAGCCTTACAGGCAACTATCGAGGAAAACTTGGGAATGGCTATGGTCTTCACTCTGGTCAGCACTTTGAAAGAAAGTGCCGAACTACTCATGGCTGAACGGGCGAACGCTGTCCAGGC
Source organism: Aspergillus udagawae (assembly GCF_001078395.1). Lineage (NCBI taxonomy): Eukaryota > Fungi > Ascomycota > Eurotiomycetes > Eurotiales > Aspergillaceae > Aspergillus > Aspergillus udagawae. Next base: position 944,870 of record NW_025091268.1, read on the forward strand.
GCTGAAGGAGATGGAAGCTGCGAAGGCAGAAGAGGAGGAGAATCGGAAATTCCAGGGCACGGCGGTGACTCCTGAAACATTTTTAGAGTGGCGAGAGAGGTTCAGAAAAGAAATGGACGAGAAGGAGCAGAAGGAGCGTGAGGAGAAAGAGGCGGACGAAAAGAGGCCAAAGAAGACACCGGTCAAAGAAGAGAAGCTTACTGGCAAGCAATTATGGGAGAGGGGTTTGGCAGGGAAAGCAGACTATGATGAGGACGATGAGGATGCTATTCCAACCGCTGTTGAGAAGATGAAAATAACCGCATAAAGAGGTGCTTTGTCTTAACAGAGTGCTGGTATATCTGGATTGATTTTGCTCCAGCATTCACCTGTACATATCTGGATCTAACATTAAATACACTTGCTGCGAGTAGCGCTGGACACTGAGAAGATCACGCATGTGATAACCTCACCGATGACTTTGTAGATGGTTGAAGTATTCCACCTATAGGCACCGTGGTATCCGTATAATTCGTACCATGTCCTAATTGAGCTAATCTCGCTGTCCCCCAGGACGAAAGGTATGATTGGACCCGGGATAGACTGGCTGATCAAAAACATCCCATTTAGATGCTTGCTCATACCGCAAGCTGCAACAAGGGTAGTAGAGCTGGTTGTCTTTAGTCTCTCTAAGGATTGACCACCCGATTTTCATGTTCAAAACACTTAGAAAGACGTACTAAACGCCCGCATCAAGTATTATGGGGATGAAATTGTTGGCCCACATTTACCCCTCAGCATCACAGGCATTTCGATGCTGTTGGAATTCTCGCACAAGCGAGCTGCTCGGCGACCAACGGTCAGCTGTGCTCCCTGCAGCAGAACGAGACGGCAATCTCTCGTATAGTACGATAGGTTATGGAGCTTCGCAGAGCGCAAACTTCACAACATGAGGAGTGGCTTGGAAGAAAAGAAGACCGCCTTTTTGATACAACCCTTCATCCTTGGGTTGACCCCTGTGTTTCTTCTTCCGCAGCCAATTTGCGCTCCGCAAGGACGACTTGCCACATCGCCTCGGCAAGCTCCTTATTCTTTAAATCTGACTCCTTTAGCTGCGTATTCACCTCGGTCAAAGCTTTCTTGATTTCGGCAGACCATGTCTCTGTCTCTGGCCGACCAAGAGTCAACTGATCCCACTCATCCTCGTCCTTGGCGAATAATATTTCAACACCGAGCTTTTCCCGGCGCTCTATCCGACGCCAGCGCTTATCGAGTTTTGTCCGAATGACTCCGCTCAAATTTTTGGGCTGGGGCTTCTTGATGCGCAGGAATGGGATTCCCCGTGCGCTGACGAGCACAGGGACCCGGCGTCTTCCATTCACCATGGGTCGGGGCCGGGAAAGGATAGGGGTGGCGTCTGGATGCCTTCGGGCAGTCATTTCTTGAAAGCGCCTCGATTCTTCTTTCTTGAGTTCTCTCTTGGATAAAGGCCTTGGTTGAACCGTGCTAGCTAATGCTTTGTGGAACTCAGTGGTCTGTTTTTTAATCAATTGGCTCTCCAGAACTAGTGTCGCAATACGGTGGCGGTCATGTTCATTGCCCTGAGACGCTGAATGTAGTAAGTCGAGAGCCTGGCAGATTGAACGGATAGTGTTAGTCGTAATGAAACGGAAGATGACACTGAGTGACTGAGAGCCGTACCTCATATCCAGCTTTCAGGGCATTGACAGTCTGTGACGGACTTTGAAGATTCTTGTACTTATGGAACTTTTGCTGGATTAGCGACTTGGATGGCTGGAGCTCAGGTACTGCACCTGGCAATCTGCTGCACTGGCGGAGCAGTGCTCGATACAGTGCCAGACCTGGAGACGACTAGTTAGCATGTGCCTCTCAATAATAAAATCTTCTAATATAATACTCACAAGCATATCGATGCGTCCCGGAGGATTTTGGGACGATGAGTCGATGCATAGCTTGATCAATTTGACACAAAATAATGATTTGCTTTCTTTTAATCTCCAGAACATGTGATTATGGACAAAATAATGATGTATACGAAGATCACGTGATTGGTATCGAGCTATATACCTTAGGTACATCCGGATATCGTTACATATCTGGAAGATCCCTTTTATCTATCAGTGTACTTTCCACCTATTATCCAGCCATCTTGTCTGGGAGTCGTCGTTACGCTCTCAATCGCATTTTCCTCCTCATGGCTGACATTCGAAAGCATGTCTGGTCCCATTGTCTAGGTCTATATAGGTTGGACGCAAATAACCGCTGACTGAAATATTAAATATGAAGCCGCATTACTCTCATAGTCGCTGTTACCAGGTTAGAGTCAGATATAAACTCTGGCACGTTTCGCTTTTTGATTGCCTGAAAAATGGGCTTCTAACGAAACCACGCCAATACCTGCTGATATGCATAGACTGTACACGCTCTAGAACTCAATGTGGCAAGGAGAGAGACCTAACGTAAGAACCGACCTGTTACTCCAATGATCATTGTCTGATCCATGTACAAGGAGATAGACTCAGAAGTTGGTGCCTTCTGGGGGCTGGGGAAGCTTCTTGTGTTGCGGTAGGGCCATGTATCTAAGCGATTGGTTAGCCGACTCGGAAGGTGAATGAAAGGTCGAATACTCGCCTTCTGATCTCAAGTAGGATCGTCTCCATGGTATATTCCCGTTTCCACTGGGCTAGACAGGGAAGTTTGTCGGGATCGACCTAAGCGACAATTAGGGGATATCCTTATTGATTGAGAAGCAGTAGGCCAAGGTTCATACTTTTCCCGTTTTCTGGTCGACGCATGGGATGTTGACGCGTGAAATGAATTGGATAGTTGGGGGTTTATCAGGATAGTCAGGACCGCAATGGATCTGGACACTGTATATCCGATTCTCGTGGACGCTCTAATTTCCTTAGATCAGCTGGCTTGTAGGTTTGACGATCGGAAGAGAGGACGAACATGGGGTGGGCCAAGAATGGTGCCGTTCCAATTGCTCATCATCATATCCTCGCCATCCGCAAGACCGTAGGAGCACGCCTCTAAATTGGAGAGCATCATGATATCAGTGGGGTGATGCGTCATGAGAGACTGGTCGCATGCTCACCTGCTCCCAAGCCCTTCTCTCCCTTTTCAAGCTCCTCAAGAAGCCTAAAGTTTCTTGGAATCTTTGCGGCCATTGCAGTGACAGTTGTTGAAGACGGGACAATACGAGTTATTTACTCGGACAAAAAGTTGTTGGAGAGAGCGAGGTTATCCTACCTTATCAAGGCGGGAGGAAGAGGGGCACTCTGAAATGCACCACTTATTTTGGTTAGCCTGCGTGCCTGAGGTAACTGTCACTGCTGCCTTGATTTCAAGAAGAGTCATCTCACGTGATGATAACGCCAGCCACTTGTATCACGTGGGGTCGGCGTATCCACTGACGTCTTGGCATTCCCTGTAGAAGCCACCTAGTACCAGATAGAGCTATCTATCACAGTAACGGTGTATGTGGATCGACACGATTGCATTATCTTTGCTGAGTGGCTGCAACACAATTATCTTTCCCTCTACTCCTTGACGACTCATGGCTGTTATTTGGGAAGTAACGCGCTGAGTTCTGGTTCGGGTGTGGAATTTCTTAGTCTCCTGACAATCCACTAAATGCTCCATGAACGAATAACAGCCAACACCTGATCACCAGTAGGGAGAAAAGTCAAGGAGATATTCCTCGGACTGGCAGCGTTGGGCATGGTGCGACTGTACACACTGATCGGAAATGTCCTCACAGTTCTTGCAAACAGAACTCTTGAATCTGATTCAGGAGTCCAAACGGAAGAATTCTGACTTGCGAAATGTTTGCTTCCCATCTATTGAAGGAAGTTTCATGAAACTCACGCTTACTGACTGCCTAGGCTGCCGAGGAGTCACTGAATGATTTGAAGGCGTTGCCTTCAACTTCCGAGGCTCAGATATCTGCTGGTGGGTGTCAAGCAATGCCATACGCCGCCCTTGTTGCTGCTTGGGAAGATTACTGAGTACCCAAGAGATCTTGTGCGCAAACTTAGATTTGTCGATCCCTTCATCTTAGCTTGTCATAGTCGACATGCAAAGCTTGCCGGAATCGGAGTTGTCTGCTTGCAGAGACTTGTGGCTTCGCGGTCTCTACCTTCTGAGAGGCTGAAGGATGTCCTTGGAGGGTTGAAAGAGTCAACTAGCCTGAGTAAGCATTCATAGCTGATAGTCCTTCAAATCACTAACTCATCCAGGTCTGGATATCCAACTCAAAATTTTGCAGTCTCTGCCCTCACTTTTGCAGCATTATTCCAATGACCTAGGAGGAGAGCTTCTTGCAAGTACATTAGAGATATGCGCTACGTTGCAAGCAAGCAAAACCCTTGCCGTATCTAGCACAGCAGCGGCCACACTACAGCAGTTAGTAGTCTCGACATTCGAACGAGTTGCTGAAGAAGACAGTTAGAATTTACCTTTGTTTGGCCTGGCTTTCTATGTCTGCTGACTTATCTTCAGAAACTCTCAATGAAAGCAAGCCACGAGTGAGTATCAAGCTTGAAGCTGACTCTGTGAACATCGGATACTCTGCATACGATGCATTGCGGGTAAGCATCAGACTCCTGCGTATTCGGACTTAATTGACATAGCGCATAAAGGTCTTGGATGATCTGTGCCGGCTTGTAGATGGCGAGCAATTGCATTTTCTGCGTATCAAGTCACTTTCTCAAACATTCACATTGGAACTCATTGAGAGCGTTCTCACTAACAGCGGACACTTATTTATTGGTCATGCGGAGCTCACGCATGTCTTGCGGACTCGGCTCATGCCAATGACAGTCAGGTACCTCTCTGAGAGGCACGGCTTTGCCCTTACCAGTCGCGTTGCTCGGATTCTTCTTATACTTCTCAAGCGTCACATGTCCCTTCTGACAGCGGAATGCGAGATGGCTCTTGGGTTGCTGACTCACCTTCTCGAACCTGATGGAACGTCGCCTTGGAAAAGAGTACTCTGTATGGAAGTTTTCAGAGGACTTTATGCCGAGCCGGGGCTAGTTCGGCTCATTTATTCTCTTTATGACGGAGAAGACAACAGGAAGAATATTCTCAGGGATCACATGGCCGCTCTCGTTCGTCTAGCGTCTGAGAAGCCTTCGTTAATTGGAGTCAGCAGTCGTTCAACTGTACCCCTGCGAGCTGAACATGCACGATCCATAACAGAAGAGCAGATAACACTTGAAGCCGGCGGAGTTGCTGGGGTTATCGGGGCCACTGGCCCTTCTACTGAGACTAGTTTCCAGGGAATTAGCAGTCAGTGGAGCACAGTCCGCACGCCGTACATCGAACTGCTGGACAAGACTGATCCGCCATCTCCTCCTGAAACATACATCTACAACCTAGTGCTCAATTGTATTACCTCATTTGCAGAAGGGCTGGCGAAATTCATACTTCCATTAACTGTCCCAGACCCAAAGCAGAAGCGGAGAAGTCGGATTACGAGCCCCGACAAATGCATTTCTACTGGGCCTTCACATGATCTTCAGAGGATGGATTCCGGCAAAACTATACACAGATCGAATTCCAAGAAACTCGCGATGCCCCTTAATCCCTTGGACCTAGATTCTCACCCTCAATTGACCGCAATCAAGGCCTGCGCCGGCATCATTGAGAATTGCTGGCCTGCTATACTTGCAACCTGTTCCACATTTCTCTACGCTTCGCTGGATGAAGAATACTATCACAACCTTGTTCGATCTTTCCAGAAGCTCGCTCATGTTGCCGGCCTTCTCAGACTGTCCGTTCCGCGGGACGCTTTTTTAACTACTCTAGCGAAGGCTACAATGCCAGCTGATGTGGCTGGTGCTTCGACTGCAGCCGCCGTCTCAGATTCTCACAGCATTACCGCTATGGATGAAAAACGCAAGGGCGGCGCGGTGACACTTGTTAGCTCCCCATTTCCTGCGAACGGCCCGAAAGCATCTGCGGACATTGCTTCCTTGTCACTAAGCACTAGAAATCTTCTGTGTCTGCGTGCTCTCTTGAATCTGGGGATTGCCCTCGGTCCCACTTTAGACCAGCCGGCCTGGTCGATCATTCTGGAAACGCTGCAGAATGTAGACTTACTCATCGGCATGGCCTCCAGCAAAACAAATAACTCTATTAATAATGCGGGAGATGTGTCAGGCGATATGTCTAAAGCCAGCTTCGGGGCAGAAATTACAGCTGTCCAAGCAGCCTCTGCCAAGTTGTTCGAGAGCACTGGTGACTACCCGAGCGATTCGTTTGACGGTTTGCTGATTGCTCTCCTTGCCCTCTCCGGCATGACTGAGGAACCAGTTAAGGATGGGCCATCTGACTCGTCACCGTCGCAAAAGCGCATCGGTCGGGCACGGAGGAAAAACCGGGGTGTGTCCTCTGTGGTCGAAAAGTCCAGAGTGCGGGATGAAGAACTGAAGTTTGTCTTGGACAAAGCAAAAGAGCTTGCCCAAGCAAACCTTGAACGCTTGTCGTCGTTGGTCGACTCCGACCGTGGCGTCTGGCAGCTGCTCACTGAGAGTTTGATTGCCACCGCCGCGAACTCAGAGATAAGCCAGAGACTTCGTCTAAAAGCGAATGGTGTACTCAGCTATGTCGTATTTGAGACTATGAAACAGAGAGACAATGCTGATGATTCAGTCCGAAACGCACGTCATTTCAGAAACCTGGAAACTCTGAACATGCAAGTCTCCACGCTTTATTCGGTTAACGCTTCCATGCCAGGGTTACCACCATCTACCTCCGTCATAGAGATTCATGAGCAGAGTCTGGAGACATTGAAGAGTATCCTGGAGCAGTATGCAGAGTCTTTCAATGATGCATGGACGCTTGTCTTCAGTCTGATCTCCAGTGTTTTCGGAGACGTAATCAACGGCGAGAGTGCGACAGTGGCAGATGATACCTCTAGCAGGGCGCGTGACACACGCTCGGTAGCCAATTCGCCTCGGCTCGTTCGTGCGGCATACAAATCTCTGCAGTTAGTCGCTTCTGATTTTATCGCTCTCTTGCCACGCCAATGTCGGTTGGACCTCGTGAACTCATTGTCCCGTTTCGCTTTACAGCAAGAGGACTTCAATATCTCATTGACAACGACATCATCTTTCTGGAATGTCTCTGATTTTCTGCAAGGGCAAATCGAGGAATTCTGCATTGAGTCGCATGTTGAATTATCAGTCAGCGAGGAGACACTTTCGACTCTTGCAAGAGGTGATGAGCCCTCAGTCTCACGAAATGCCCTGTGGCTGCTGCTTCTTCTTCGGATTGTAAGCCTTGCGAGGGATAGCAGGCTGGAGATCCGAAACTGCGCGATTCAAACACTTCTAAGGATTTTTGATGCGTACGGGCAACAACTTTCACCCAAGGCATGGCGTCTGTGCCTGAATCGTGTTTTGTTCCTAATGGTTGAGGCCATCGAACTTGAACTCTCAAATTCTCGGACAGCGGAGAAGGCCAGGAGGTCTGAGGTGCTTCAGTCTTGGATAGAAACAGCAGTTGTCACGATCAAGGGGTTTTCCAATCTGATAACTACATTTTTTGAGCCTATTGTCGGAGACGCTGCCTTTGACGCTTCCTGGGAACGACTCCTGGGATATTTCCACAAGCTTATCAGCTCGAACTTTTTGGAGCTAAGTGAAGCAGTATTCTCTAGTCTGGCAAACATCCTTCTTCGTGCACAGACGACAGATGATATGAGCAAGAAGGCTCTCGAACTCGCTTGGTCGCTGTGGGTTGCTGGCCATCCTGCTTGTAAGGAGGACATGATTGACCTCGAACGCCCAAATCAGGAGGCATCATCTGCATACTTGCAGACATTTCAGCAGTTGTATCATCTCTATAAGAACGATTTAGGAGACGATCATATTGAGCATATTCTCCTTCATTTGCGCCTCCTCGCTTGGAACTCCATCTCCCCTCGTTATTCGCCGGATGTGGATCGGGTTTCGGATCTACAAGCAATTATCATCGAGTGTGTGAAATTGCTGTGTTCAGACAAGCCGGGGGCTCAGCCAAAGATCGTTTTCTGTCTCGCTGACTTCGTCGATTCCGCATTGACAAAATGGTCCCCAGATTCTGATCCGAGAAGGCCAACTTTTGTTGCGTTCTCGAAAAGCGCGGTAGAGCTCCTGGGCTGGTATATTGCTGTCTTCGGTATCAAGAAAGATATCTTCTCCAATGGCTCTCTAACCTCCGCCTTAGAGCATCTTGGGAACCCAATTGTTCAAAGATACGAGTGGGCAGGAAAAGACCGAGATCCCAGTTTATGGCAGAAATCGACCACTGCAGTGCTGGATATTCTCTATGTAGCGGTTCCATACGTCGAAAAGCAATACGAAAACGCAAATTTGGAAGAGATATCGCGGTTCTGGAAGTGTGTGGTAGACATTGCGAACGGCATTGCCTCTGCGAAAGGTTATCGAAACGGTTCAATCCCTCCAGCAAAAATCCACGCAGACGAAACCTTCGACATCGATGCTATGAACAAGCTCAAGTCGATCATCATTCCATCTCTAGGCGCATCCATCATTCCAGAGGATATACGACGCCAATTTGCACGTACGATATTTGACTCATCTTTCATATACCAACAACAGCGTTTTGGTGCTCCTATCAAGTATTCGGAGAAGGAGCCTTTGGAGGGCATATACGATATCCGGCCTGGCCGAACCTTTGATCCACCGTCAACCCCACGCGCTCGGATGGCATACGTTCTACTCAACACACTATTTGAGCTCGCATCAGCCCCCCAGCCTGAAATCTCGCCGAGCAATGACGATACATCCAGACAAAAGACAACCAATCCGGAGCAAACGGCAGCCCGCGTTCTACTCTCACGCTCTGTCTCCCCGTATCTCATACTCCGATGCGCCGTATCCCTGAAGGCATACATCGCGGATCAGCCACTCCGCGGACTCATGCCCCAGCCCACGCCGGCACGCAAGGCGCTTCTACATCTTCTCCGCGGCATGATCGATTTGCGGAGCGAACCAACTGCCATTCCTGCTCCGCCTATAATCAGGACAGTGGTCATGTCATCCGGCGACTCATGCCAGGCTGGAAATGAACATCACAAGAAACATCTAGAATGGATATATCCACTCGTTGTGAAGGCGGTGCAGGTCGCTGGGAGGGAAAAAGATGACGGAGAGGTTCTCCAAGTTCTTGGAGCGGTTTTAGATCGGGTCGGCAACGATATTTAATTTGTATACTTTGCATTTTACGCTGTGGATCATTCCAAATATATCTCAATCGGGCATAGTTTAAGAGATAAGCATTTGCGGAAAGCGAGTGTTGCATTCTCAAACCTCATTGGGCACATAGAGCTACTTTATTTAAAGAATAAATCATTGACCGTCACCTACAGGGTCAGTTTATCTGATGGCAAGGATTCATAATAAGCACAAGGTACGGATATAGAGTCAAATAGGGTATATGTACGGAGCAGAAAATGTCGCCAAATCTCAACAACTTCCATGAAATAGAAATGTTAAGCGAGACGCCATGCGACATACTCGGCCTACTAACTAAGCGGCAGGGGCGGATACTTTCTGAGTGTGATATGATTCGCGTCCAGGCCCGGCGGTTGCTGAGCCTTCTGGTAGGGGCTGTTGCAGCTTCTGTTGCTGAAGAAGCTGCTGCTGCTGGATCTGTTGCTGTTGAGCGATTTGAGGGGTGGCTGCGAACTCGGGAGCTTGTCTGTACAGAGTAATCTCGGACTGCTTGAAGTACCGACGGGCATCTGGACAAAAGGTGTTCAAGTCAGTACGTTGTCAAAACGCAGGGCGGTGCAAAAACAGAGCAAAACAGCTGTGTTTCGAAACAAAAACGTATGAAATGACGAAAACCGGGGGCCTAGTGGGGCCGCCACGCGAGTTGTATCAACCAAGTGTGGCTTAGCGTGGGGGGTTTTGCCGTTCGGAGAGAAACTTCAGAGTCAGCCGGCCCGAATGACCACCATGACTGGTCTGAGGTGGTTTCAATAGCCGACCGGCTATTGAAATGTCCAGTGGGATGCCGTGGGATATTATTGGGCAGTGTGAACATATGGAATCCTCAGGTACCAATGCAGGTAGCAAACAACGCCGCGATAATGGTCATGCGCTTTCCAAGTCGCACGGACTGCGAGTTGCTTCGCCAGAGAAATCGATCGGGCAGATTCCGTGCCAATGAAGAGAACATTCGAACGAACAAGTGCTTTTTTGTTCTGCTTACCTTCATCGATCAACACCAGGCTCAGATAGTATCTTGTGGAGTACTTTTTGTTGACATCACGGAAGGTGGGCGTCAGATCGAACCCACCAAGGAACAGACGAATAGGAATTGTCTCGCCTGGCCATGATCAGCAGAAAGATCTTTCCATTTCAACAACGTATATTGCTTTTTGTGGGGTGCGAGCAGTGTGACATGAAGCAATTTCAGTCGGATGCGACTCACCTCGCGAAGGCGACCCGTCCATGATCTATCAGAAGAACAACGTCAGCAAACATCCTCTGTGTTGTGCCAAAACAACGGGCCGACCTACCTCGAATCGTACCAACGTCTCGCTCTCGTTGTACTGATTTGGAGGAGAACCCGTCGTCTCACGTCGAATTATGGATAGTTCCATGTGTTTGATCTTCAGCCGCACGAGGAGGAAATAGATACGCCCCACGATGACATCTTTCAGGTGATACTTGGATTTGGAGTATTCAAACTCAATATGCAGGCAGTCTTCGATACCGACATCCATCTTGATTGGGCTGTTGGTCTCCGGGGGCATGCGATAAGAGTAGACCCAGAGATCCTTCTCGCGAATCACATCTGCCATCCGCCTCGAGACCGTCACCCGAACAAAGTACCGCAGCTTCACATTGATACCATTGTATGATTCGTATTGTTTCTCAACATTCTTGAAGTTGAAGGGGAAGGTCTGTGGGTGTTGCAGCTCTCCGGGAGCTGCGAGTTCCTGCACTAGCGAGAGAAATTCGTAATGGTTGCCTCGATCGTAGAACATCTCTGCTCGGCAAAATGCTTGGTCAGTTCAAATCTCAACCACCAGTGGCAGTAAGTGCTGCAATCTTCGAACGGGCAGGCTCCCATACCGATCGTGCCAATGAATTGCACCTTGATGCCTGTGTGTTCTAATCGCTTCCCATCCTTTGGTCGAACCGTAACAGCACCCTTCACCGACTCCCCATCCATGTAAAGGGGGACTCGCTCGCGGCGGCCCTTATCGAGCTTCACGTCGACAGTCTGGCGTTCATCGCTGTCTTCGAGCACGACGTCAATGTCGACGGGAGTGGAGAAGAAGAGAGAAGTCATTTCGGAGGCCGGCTGGCAGGGTTTAGGAAGGTTAAACCAGATTGGAATTCGTGCGCACGTCAAGTTCTTGCAGTCAAATCAGATAGGATCACACAATTGCCATGCCGCTTAGGTTCGCTCAAGCTTCCATCTGGGTTGGTGACCGCAGAAGGCGATGATCCACGACTGCCTGACGGTTAGCCCGTCATATGGTGATTACGTAATATCCGGGCATCGTAGTAGACGTTATTCCATCAACAGTTGCGTCTGCATATGCGGAATTCGTAGATTAACAGTTGAACACATACGAGTCACTTTCCCCATGGCTTAGAAAATATGAAGCAACTCGACATCTTCAGTGCTAGGAGCAGTTGTAACATACTACTATGTTGTTACGCGCTACAGATGCTGACCAATGGACTGCATACTTCCTCATGTCATGTCCGTGCTAAAAATTGGCTAAAGAGCAATGCTCTGGATACCCACCCATCTTGAATCAGGGTCCAGGATGGAGAATAATGGGTGCAGTGTACCATCTCTTGAGTAGGTCAAAATACAGACGTATGAGTCCCTAGGTATCAGTATTGCTACCGCACCCCGCCATTCGTCGCGAAATATATTTTTGCAAAATAGAGGGCAAAGATACTACAACTAATATTCAAAGCGGGTTTCAGTACGACCTGGAACCTTCGAACATGGGAGACGCGGAAAATAATGCAGTTTTCGACAGGTTCGACACGTCTTTGTCCTGAGCTTGACTGGAGGAACGGATTTGGGCAGAAATTCGCCAGCCTACCAGTAAGGCAACTGGAAACACATTTCCGGAGCCCTTGTGTCCCGAAACATATCGTCCTCTGAGGCTGAGACCCAAGTCTCGTGATACCCGCCAAGTTCCAAGTTCCAACAAGGTTTGGATAAATACGGGAGTCCTCAATGTAGGAACTTGAAGATGTTGGCCAGCGAATTGTTTGCATGCAAGCTGGCGGGTTTCCCCGGATTGAGCCACGTCCCCCTGCAAGCCACAAGGACCCAAGATCAATCAATTAGGCGGTGGGCCACATGGCCGGCACTGCTGTTCAAACCATCTTTGACTTTTGAGTGGTGGAGTGTCGACGCTCAACAGTTTGAAGAAATGGCGGTATCGGACTTTCAGGTTCGCTCTTTTGTTGTTTGGAAAATGATTGTCTGCTGAGCGCCTATCAGGATGAGATGCCAAACTACCTCCTGAAGTGCGGAGTACTAGTCCGTCCATAATGCACTTATTATCGTTTGCTCCTTGTTCCTTTTGTCCACGGGATCAAACATTGGCACATTGAAGTGTTGTACAGCCATGCTGTATCGTCAGGGATGAGTTAGAAATGAACGAGCAACACATTACGCAGTGTAGCTAGGGATAGATACTTGCACTTTGATTGAATCATCCCACTTTTGTTGTTGATGGTATTGAAGATCTCGCAGAGTGCGTGGGGGAGTATTTCCGATTACAGAGTTAATACTAGGTGTACTCCATTCGTTCTTACCATTACTTGCAATCAGTATCGATCAACTTCTGGTCAGTAGACGGATAATAGATAGATATTATGTAGAGGGGTCTGTCAGGCCGCGCTACCTTATTCCCGTCAGCCCATACTAGCCACAGCATCCTGGTGTCTGGTCCCCGGCGATCATTTTTGAGTACTTCCTGAGAGTCTTGTCCACATTCCCCGTCCTTTGAAGTTTGAACTTTATAGTCTTCCGTTAGATAGAAGGGAATAATAAATGAAAATAACACGGGAAAATTGCTTCGCCCTGTACATAGCACACCCATTCTGGTATAGCGTGGGGGCTTTTTATGATGAGTGTTTGTAACTCACTTGTAATCGTATTATTGGCTGTATCAGTCCCGGATCCCCGGTGCAGGACAACCTTCTTTTTACCCGTGACATCATGAAAAGATGGGATGACACGGGGACGTAATTTCGTACGTATTTGATGCTCATCCAAAAGATACAGTGTAACAATTGGTGTATGGCGATATACAACCTGCTCTGCTGCTTCAAATTTTTGGAATTATTTCAGATGGTACCTTTCTTTCTATTTCCATTCTGCAATGGTGAGCCTCTTCAAATAGCTAGGATAAGAAACCGATCTCCCACTAACGCCCGAGCTGGCGGAACCTCCTATCTTCTCGAAAGTCCCCCACCTGTCGAATGTTTCGCTGTTTTCGCGATTTCCCCCCACTGAGCTGTAATCTATACTTTGTACTCTGTACGGAGTAAGGCACCTTAAGATTAGGCTATGGAGAAACCAAATAGAAGTTGTTCAGACTTTCCAAATAAAAGTCGTCGGAAATTTCCCGTTACGTCTGTATGATTCGATATTTTTGAAACTTCAACTTGAAAGAAAACAATAGGTCAAGATTCCCTACAGGATCGGCTTTCGACATGAGAGTCCCCACAGACCCAGGTTTCATACTTAATATCCGCCTGCTGGATTTCTTCCTTTTTATTTAGCCATTACTCCCTTGTCCCTTCTCTTATTCCCCTTATAACTTGCATGAAAGATACTGGTATTACCTTTGATTGCAATCGCTGTTCAACAACCCGGTTTGCTGCATTTCACCTAGTTCTAAGCACTCAAGACACAAAAGCGTCGCCTTTTATATACATCCACTAACTTCAACAACATTCACAAAAGTTGGTTGAACCATCCGGCACCGCCCACCGAATTCCGTGTATCACTAGAGCGTCATAGTCTTTGTTCACTCCGCGGCTCTCTTGTGCCGTTGTTTTCTCTTTTCTGTTTGAGCCGTACTCCTTTGTTGTACACACTATGCTCTCTGCTGGGGAAAGGCCTCAACCGCCTATAAATACCAATGCGGTTGTAGATGCCTCTCGGACGCCAGTCACCAAAGTTTCTCTGAATCACAACTCGGCCACCTCAATGCGGTCAGAGACATCCAAAGCCGAGAATATCCAACATATCTGGGTCGTCACTGGGCCTGCAGGATGCGGGAAAAGTACCGTTGGACGGATACTGCAGAAGGAGCTGGGTCTGCCCTTCCTCGAAGGAGATGATGTAAGTACTTCTCATCCCCCGGATATTCTATCTACGGCCTTTTGCAAAATGCGCAAATCGAACTAACAGGCACCCATCTAGTTCCACTCACAAACCAACCGGGAGAAAATGGGCAATGGCATCCCTCTAACCGACGAGGACCGTTGGGACTGGCTCATCTCCTTGCGCAAAGCCGCCATCGAGGCTCTCTCCCCTTCGCAAGCCAACAACTTCCACCCTCCGTCCGGCGTCGTAGTTGCCTGCTCCGCCCTCAAGCAGAAATATCGAGACGTCATGCGCGTCGCCGCCTACGGCTCCCCCTCCGTCCAGATCCACTTCATTTATCTCAAGCTGGACAAGGACGTCCTGATCGAGCGCGTCAAGCAGCGTGATCCCTCCCACTATATGAAGAGCGGCATGGTCCACTCGCAATTACAGGCTCTCGAGGAACCCCAGGGCGAATGGGATGCGCTGACCGTCAACGCCGATGGTCCCCGGGAGGAGGTTCAGAAGACGGTTCTTCAGTTGGTGTCGGAGAAGCTGGCGGAGTACCAGTAACCGGGTTTTCTGAGTCTGCGTGCTTTATGATTTTACTGCTTTTTGGCTGGGTTCAATTACACGGATTGCATGGATCCCTTGCGCCGTCAGGTGTCTTTGGAGTTTTAGAGCTGCCTACTCATGCTTTTGGAAGCATCATGATCTGTCCTTGTCTACGGAGTCTGCATCATATCCTGGAGTTCCCATCGGTTTGATTCTTTATGTCCTGTCATAGTGATCTGTCTGCTGTTATGATTCATGTACACAAGAGGGTTTCCCTGCGTTAGGCATAGCTGATACCTTGAACTAGAAAGATGAGTGCCTTGTTTTCTACATCCTAACTTGATTCACAGTGTTTAAACGCTGGTATTAGCGGTTGGTGGTAACTGACGTCATCACGGATAGTTCCCTTGAAGCCGCCTTCCTTAGACGCTCGCACTGGCAGTGGCGGGTTCATGTCGTTCTGCATAAATTCGCACAGCCGACTTCAGCCTTACAGCATACATTATGATTCCTAGGTGGCTGAATTTAAGCACGTAGCCATAGGGTGTGGAAACAGGGCTTCCCGCCCGTTGACCTGTACTGAATTGCCTTAGGAACCTCAGGGGTGTGTAGCATGTGACAAGCCTGGACGACACCCGCAAACTAGTGTCCGTTTCGTCCGCTGTTTACCTACCTAGCCTAGATTGGCTAGATAGGGGCCGATTGCACCAATTCTGTCCTCGCAACACGCAACAGCTGGCTTTGTTTATTTGTTTCTCTGTCTGTTCACCTTGGTAGCATTCCAAAGGATACCCGGCATGAACGG
The DNA here is from genome assembly GCF_001078395.1 of Aspergillus udagawae. NCBI lineage: Eukaryota > Fungi > Ascomycota > Eurotiomycetes > Eurotiales > Aspergillaceae > Aspergillus > Aspergillus udagawae. Next base: position 960,549 of record NW_025091268.1, read on the forward strand.
AGTTGACAAGACGGATTACTCGCGCTGGCGGATGCTGGACGAGGATGGAAAGCACACATGGCATTATCTCGACGACGATGAAGCGGCTCGAAAGTGGCCCCAAACACTCGCTGATAAGTATTATTTAGGGCTTCCTCTGGTATCTCCACCATACGCGATTAACTTTCTTCAATGGCCCGGGCTCCAAGTACCAAATTCTAATTTGATATGAAATAGGATCTCCCGGATCTTCCTACTGCTACTTCACCATTAGAGAGTGCGATTAATGGCCTGGAATTCTTCTCGAAGCTACAGCTTCCACCGGGGAATTGGGGCTGCGAATATGGCGGGCCAATGTTCTTGCTTCCCGGGGTGGTGATTGCGTGGGTGGTGACGGGGACACCCATTCCGCCGGCCTATGCGACAGAGATCAAAAATTACCTGATTGCGCACGCGAACCCGGTCGATGGAGGATGGGGTCTCCATTCCGAAGGTGATAGCACTGTGTTTGGCACATCCCTGAACTACACCGTGTTGCGGCTTCTTGGGGTCGACAGTGAGCACCCGGTCATGGTGCAGGCGCGAGGTCTTCTCCACCGGCTCGGAGGCGCCCTGAATGCGCCACACTGGTCGAAGTTCTGGCTAGCAGTCCTAGGGGTGTGTGACTGGGAGGTTGTTAATCCTGTTCCTCCAGAAGCATGGCTGCTGCCCGACTGGGTACCAGTAGCCCCATGGAGATGGTGGGTGCATATCCGACAGGTCTTCCTACCTATGTCGTGGATCTGGTCTAAAAGGTGGACGGCCGCGGAAACGGACCTTGTGAGGGCCCTGCGACGGGAGCTGTTTGTCCAGCCGTGGGAGAGCATTAATTGGGCGGCACACCGCAATGACATTGCCCCGACCGACAATTATCATCCCAAGTCCTGGGTATTGAACTCAGCGAATTGGTTCCTCTCGAATATCTGGACACCATACCTTCGACCGAGAAGCCTGGCTACACGGGCAGAAGAGTGGGTTAGTAAATTGATTGACATGGAGGATTCGAATTCAGACTATGCCGATTTAGCATCCGTTAATGCACCTATGAATCTGATTGTTTGCTATATCCGCGATGGGCCCGATTCCTATTCTGTTCGTCGCCACCGGGAACGCATGGAAGAATTTCTTTGGGTCAATAAAGAGGGAATGTTCGTTAATGGGACGAATGGTGTACAATGCTGGGACACAGCATTTCTGATTCAGGCTGTGTGGTCGGCTGGCCTAGCTGAAGACGCGCAGTTCAAGCATATGCTGGTACAGGCGCTGGAGTTCCTGGATCGACAGCAGATCCGCGAGAATTGTCAGGACCAGGGCGTCTGTTATCGTCATTTCCGCAAGGGTGCCTGGGCTTTCAGCAATCGCGACCAGGGATATGGGGTGAGTGACTGCATTTCAGAGTCGCTGAAGGCTGTTATTGTGCTTCAAAAAGAGGCCGATGGATATCCACAGCTGCTTGACGACCAAAGGATCTTTGATGCCGTGGACACCTTGCTCACTTATCAAAATCCGTCGGGCGGTTGTGCATCTTATGAGCCAACCAGGGGAAGTGAATATCTCGAAATGTTGAATACAGCAGAGGTCTTTGGGCGCATTATGGTCGAATATGATTATCCCGAGTGCACAAGCGCTGTGCTGACAGCTTTGGTATTGTTCTCCAAACACTGGCCGGACTATCGGCGAGGAGAGGTACAGACATTTATCCAACGGGGAGTGAATTATATCAGGCGGGCGCAACGCCCTGATGGCGGTTGGTATGGAAGCTGGGGAGTATGCTTCACATACGGCACAATGTTTGCTTTGGAATGCCTGGGATCGGTTGGGGAGACATATGAGAACAGTGAACATGTCCGCAGGGGGTGCCAGTTCCTCCTTTCGAAACAACGTGAGGATGGTGGATGGTCAGAAAGCTTTCAGGTGCGTACTTTATATCAACAAGCCACTACCCCTATTCTGCGTTAAGATGCCCGAGAACTAATCCCATTCAGAGCTGCGAACAAATGACATATATCGAGCATTCTATGGGGTCTCAAGTTGTTCAGACTGCATTCGCTGTCATCGCACTCCTGAGTGTTGACTACCCCGACGTTGAGCCTATCCGCCGTGGAGTTCGCTTGATTATGTCTAGACAGCAGCGAAACGGGGAATGGCTACAGGAAGGTATAGAAGGCATCTTCAACAAGAGCTGTGCTATCACATATCCGAATTACAAATTCATCTTCACGATTCTTGCATTAGGCAAGTTTGGAAGAAAATACCCCCACCTCATGTAGGAGGCGGAGGCGGTGGGACCAAAATAAAGCAGTAATTATTGTGCCTTATTTCTTTCTTTAACCAGGAGCTCCGTAGATAGACAGAGAATCTGAAGTCTGAGTCTTCCCTTCTCCTCGGCAGACCTCGTATATGTCACAGACGACCTGATAAAGAAAAAAGCAGTTTGGTGGCATGTCATATACTACTGTCATCCGCTGCATGCAGCTAAAGGCCTAGCCAGCCCCAACCCTATTATTACAACCCGTGCCGGGCCGCCCGCGGGCCTGCAGAGGTCAAACCCAAGGTTAATTGTTCCCAGATATAATTTCCCCTTCGATTTAGATAGTCTGCATCATGATCTCAAGTACTTTGCGCTGCTACCAAGTGAGGCAAAAGAGAGATTGCTTAAACGGGTGAAGGACGTATCAAGTTCCCCAAGCACGGATGTTCATCACTCTACAAACTCTTATCGCTGAGGCAACCTCATTTGTTGTTATACTGATATTATGTATATGGTTGCACTCCTGATACATGTTGAGGCCTTGGTGCCCCAGGGCAGGGGGGGTGGGGGGAGGGGTTCCCCTTTGTAAGGGTTTCCCTGCGCTGTAACGCAAATGCAAAGGCTAGGTGTAATTGCATGTATATACCAGATCTCTATTCAAGTGTTTAAGTCTAGGTAGTAAGGACGCACCCCTGCGAATCCTGGCTGTTGTAGGTTTTTGATATTTCCCTTTTTTATCTTGCTTCATTAGCTACGTATAGTCAATTGACACATTTCACACTGTTCAGAATGCTCCATAACTTGCTGGTCATTCATCCATCTCGGTAAACTAACAAAGTTCCTCGCAGCATTGTATCGGCTTCCATAAAGGATGGTGTACGGAAGAAAAGACTGATATGGTGACCTCAACAAGAATAGACAGCAAGAAGGCGGAAAGATAGCGAGGAACTATGTAGGGTCGCATCAAGCTACTAAAGAGGCAACATTGGCTGACTCAATCTGACTCCCACCTGTCCGTCAATTTTCGTGCCCTTCATTGCGTTCTCCATTGTCTTCTCCATTGTCCTCTCCACCATCCACCTCAGCGTTCCGCTCAAACTGCTCGGTGTATGGATTGTATTGTAGTGAGCTGTTTTTACAGAGAGATATGATCCAGCTTTCAAACTTCATCCTGCCATCATCGTCTCTCAGATCAATCGGATATTCTCCGGCAATGAGCTGGACAAGCCGACTGCGAGGATCGGGGTCAGTGCACTTGGCAGCGATTTCAACCGTGTATGAGTTCGCATTCCAGCAAATCGCAGGCTTGGCATCACAATGAAAGACATAATAGAACAGTTTGACTTTTGTAGAAAAGGCCACAATGACGGGATGACCCCATCTTCGGAACCTAACTCTGGGGCGAGCTTCAAGTCTGGAAAGCTGGCGAACGACATACTGAAGAGTCCGTTCCCACTCTTCTGGAGTTTCATCACGCTCGTGGCGGAAGAATGCGTGAAAACCGCTGCACTGGAAGGGCTCCATCCCTAACTCACGGTATCCAGGGGGCAGAAGACAGCGGTACAGCCTGTTGCGGAGCATAGTACTGAAGAACCTTGAGTGGGGATCACCAGCGTCTCTTGCTAGCTTGGACAGGTATTGCCCCCAAGCGTTCTCCACAGCACCGAGGTACGCATAACTAGGCAGGTTAAAAATCGAATCACCATCTCTCTCGTTCGGAGGAAAAGACCAGCCGTACTGTTCTCTACGACATATCAGCTTTACTGCCTTCCTAACAAATTACAATTGAGATGTACTACTTACCTGGAAGGACCTCCTTCTGTCTCAGACAACATTGGATCCTTTGGCGTCAAGTCCGATAACTGAATGGCCACGTCATCCATGATACTGAGTCTGTCTGTATCCGCGACGCCTATAACAGGACTCAGTTTGAGTCCATCTGTGATTGCGTGGCCAAGCCAATTCTCTTGGTACATGCTGAGCTTAGAATAAATCGTCTTCCCTGAATGCAAGTCTTCTAGGACGAAGGTCTCAGGATCTTTGCCACTCCCGATCACAGCGTAGTCATCGTTCAGTCGGAGCTTGTGATGGCTTATCTCGTGGCAGAAAGCAGATGTTTGTGCAAGGGCCAAATATGTACGCATATCCGAAAATTCCATGATCAATGACAAGATCTCGTTGGGAAACAGAAGAGACCTCGTACCAGCAAGCCTCTTAGCTGTAGCTGCATTGAAGACGTGATACATTAGCATGAAGGCGAAATAACCCGCTGCCGCTGGCTCCGCTGATTTATTGGAAGCAGCATCGTCCTCTTCTGAGGCATCATCCTCTTCCAGGGATATGTCTTCCGGTTTGGCGTCGTGACGATCTGGTTTGTTGAGACCCTGCTGGGACTGAGATGGGCGAGTACGAGGCCCATGAGCATATACAGAGTTTTCGTCAGTAAACTCAAACAGAGGCATGAGAGGAGACCTCCTAATGTATGGCTTTCCGTCACGTCCCTTCTGCACGCGGATCAGAACAACGTCTAGAATCGAGAGTACCATGGCATCGAACTCCTCGTATCCTTGACCGAGTCCATCATTCACCACCGCTACCACTGATGCTTCTTCGACATCATTGAAATCAAGCCTAGAATTTAGGTGAACGAGAACGTTGTGAAACCAGAAGCTAGTGCTTTTCGGTGCTGATCCAGGCTCGATGCCAGGAAGGTGACTCTCATGTAAGAATCGCGAGAGCATTCTCGTATGGTATTTTTGAGTCCTAGTATTCGGAAGCAGGTAATAGCCATTTGGCCCGTACTTCGCATCGAGGACTTCAGGACATTCGAAGAACACTTCTCCAGCTGCGAACGACAGCACAGCGAACGCCATTTCCCTGAACATAAAACAGCTGGGTTCCCACTCAAGTACAAAGCGGTCAAGAAGCTTCCGATACGCCCTACACATCTGCAAAAACGTAGTCATCAGAAAGTTGATGCGGGCAGGCATCATTTGTTTGACAGCGGTGGAGGGTGAGGCGGCATCCAAGCCCAAGGGGAGCATAGTTTCAGCAGCAAAATCTGTAAGCGAGAGAAGTTCAATGTTGAGAGCTTGGCCCAAAACCTTCAATTTGGGATCGATGTTTGGTTTCCAGGAGATATCGGCAATGATGTCCTTGGGCGTATTGTCACACAGCTTTCTGCGCTGTCGGGCGTCCTCGGCGAGATATCGGATCCACTGTCCCCCATGGGGTATCTTGGACAGCTTGAAGTATGCGGCATCATCAACAGCGAACATCTCCCGGTCAAGGTCTATGGTGTAAGTCCATTCAATGAAGAGGTCATTGGAGTATCTGTTCATGATCGTCTGAATTGGAGCATATTCAAGGCGGTCATCGACGGCCAGATAACACTTTGCATGACGCTCACTGATGCTAGGATCGTCTTGCTCGATATTGACATCCACCGTGAGTATCTGATCTTCGAACTTCTCTGCAGAACGAGAATACATCTCCCTCATCGAATTAAGCCAATCTAGCGAGAACAGATGCGTCAGTGGGTGCGCACAGCATCCAGAAGCATAGCGTTTCTCTTACCGCGGTAGCCCACAGGGTCAGTGGGTATTTCATGAACAATAGCGTCTCCAAGTCCCTCAGGATAGCTGTCAAACTGATTCCAGATGACGAAGTATCTGCCGCGGCAGCGGATAAAGAGAAGTCCTCTTGTCCCCATCTTCACAGTTCGGTGACACTATCAAGGACAGAAACAGGCGCTACGGGGCAGACTGAGGGCTACACTCCTTCTCACAAAGTAGCAGCAGTAGCGCAAGAGGAGTACAAGCAGGAGTATCAAGTAAAAGGAAGAGAATACCAAGGAGAAAATCAGAGGTTAGAGGTTGGTGAGTAGTGAGAGGCTGAGAGCTATGAGGGGTTGTTGCGCCAGCGCGCAGGCTTGAGCAAACAAACAAAGAAAGTCCAAACACCAAATTCAAAAAGGACATGACAATTCACTACTAACGGTCTTGGGATAAAACAACTCTTCATCGAACACAATAGTAGGTCTTGGTGTTGACGGCTCATTCACAGACCCAGAAGCAAAATTCCTGTTGACCTTGAATCGCTTTGTCAGATGAACTCTATAACTAAGAACTATATCTTAAAACCTGGTATCACTGTGATGGGAGAACTGCTCTTGCTCTATTTCAAATTCAAGAGCATCAGCTCTGGCGACTCGATAAACTCGCGAACTTTGCTGGCCATTCTTGCCATGGTTGCCCCATCCACAACTCTATGGTCTGCACTCCAACTGAAATTCACTAGCTCACCCTTGGTGACCTGACCAGCATCATCAAAGACTGGCACTGTTCTTGATTTTCCCACCCCCAGAATAGCCACCTCAGTTGGTACAATCACCGGTCCAACGTAGGTGCCGCCGATGTTACCAATGTTTGAGACAGTGATCGTGCCACCACTGAGGTCAGCGGGTGTGAGTTTACCCTCTTTGCCCAGTGCACTTAGCCGCCTGATTTCTGCTGCTATTTCCATGATTGTCCGGTTTGCGACATCTTTGATATTCGGGACGATCAACCCCTGTGGAGTATCCAGAGCGACTCCGATGTTATGCTTCGGCCGCATAATAAGTTTGGGCTTCTCAGGATTACTCAAGTCCACCTTAGCGTTAAGAAGCGGGTATTCGTTCAAAGCAAGGGACACAGCCTTGATGACAAACGGGAGGAAGGTGACCTTTTTGGGATCTTTGGGGTCAGATGCCAGCTTCTTCCTCAAAGCTGTAATGTCGTTGATCTTGAGCTCATCCGCATAAAGGAAGTGCGGGATAGTGAGAGAGCGGGTCATGGTCTTGAACATTTGTGATTGGATCGGTGTCAGGTTAACCGTGGTTTCTGTTTGCTGACTGGCAGGTGCCACAGGACGCGCTTCCGCTGCTGCGTTGCGCATGGCAACAAATTTATTGATGTCTTCTTTAAGAACACGACCATCCTTCCCCGTTCCTTTGACGTCGAGAATATCAACATTGTAAGTCTTCAGCAGCCCGCGGACTGCTGGGGTAGCGAGCGAGGCATACTTTGACCTTGGGGTTTCAACAGCCGTCTCATTCACCTGTGAAGAGAGCAACGGAGCCGATGCTGTTGGCTGTACAGGAAGAGTATCCGCGGTAACGGGAGCTGACTGCATTTCCTCGGGTTTGGGGTCAGTGGGCGTGTGATCATCCGGATATTTGCCATCTTCAACTTCTATGTCACAAAGTGCCTGGGAAGAGCATGATGTTAGACGCGGATAGTTCTCGTCTCCAACTTGTACATGAACATGCGTACCATTCCTGTGGGAACAGTGTCATCTGCCTGAAAGTGGAGCTTCTTGACTACTCCTTCGTATCTCGAAGTTATCTGATTCGTAAATTGTCAGATAGGTAAATAGTGGGATAGAGGAGAGTTCGCTCACATCATCGACTGCTTTATCGGACTGATACTGGCACAGTGGCTTCCACTCTTCTATGTGAGCGCCTTCCTCGACATACCACTGAATTATCTGGACTTCGGTGATCCCTGCGTAGAGAATCCGGGTGAGCAATTGAACGACATACATGAGGGTTGCATAGGAAACAGTATACCTTCGCCCACATCCTTCAGTATTTGAGATTTTACGCCCCACAGAGGTAATGCAGCGTGGAATCTCCGTCGAGGTATTAAGATCTTTGACGATGGGGTGGTTGGGATGACCCTGTGAGGCCGAGAGGACCTGAGAGCCCCAAGAACACCTCTGTTGCAGCGCAAAAAGCTCATAGTCAAAATCAAGCAACTGAGGAACGAGAATAAACAAAGGGGGTAGTTTTCCAAAGAAGAAAACCGCGAGGCATCATGGAATTGTCCCTATTAGTAGGAGGAGGACTACACAGGGTCTCTCCGCATTATTGCTTCCCATCGCCGATAGTAACCGAGCAGAGCGTCACCTCACGTGATTTTACTCCGCATTATCAAGCAAATACTCCGTAGTCCGGTCCGTCTCTTCATCCGGACTCAAATACTGTGAGCTTCAACAGGCAAATGGTACCTTGGTAAATAGCTCGGCTTCATTCTTTCCTCTTTGTATGAGCAAAAGATTGTGGCTGAATTGAATTTGATTGGAATTTGCGAGTCAATCAGGCAGAGTCAAGCTTGCTTCAACTCAAGTCCAGCGACAACCAACTTTCACTGAGTGCTCGTTTGTTTAGAGCAAGGCATACATGTTCGGCAAGTGGTATTTTATGCAAGTGAATACAAGTACTTTCATCATCATCAAGCAGAGCTATCGGGTATTCAAAAATAGCGACGATGATGTTCATTGTCGAGATTTTTATCTCCACGGCTAGCTTAACTTCCCCTCCGTTTTCAATTTTGTGAAACCCCACCATTATCTCAGCACAGTGGAGCTGAATACGACAAGTGAGCGATAACAACCGACCACCCTCATTTCGCCTATGCTGTGAACGAGGGTCTCTGAGTATCTGACGTTGGATGGCAGTGAAATTGCTATCTGTTCAATGCTCACTCTCCAGTTTAGAGCGGGTAAAGGTACTTCTTGTCCGTATACGGTATTGATGTGTCTTGGAAATGAACCTTAGGGTTCCAGCTACCGGCATTATGGACGTGGGACTGGGAGATCGCATTGCGGAAGATCGAACCATCATTGGTGCAACCTAATCTAGCCCTGTCATGGCCAAGCATCCCTGAGGTTGGTTTGAGAAGAGCAGGCGGCAGTATTCTCTTTCTCACTCCCTGCTCGTTCTCCGATCCATCTGTTTCATGTTTTGCATTTCAAGACTGGCTTCCGCTGTACTTGATAGACCGTTCAATTGAGCACCGACTTGCTGCACACAATGGTGGCCGAACATTTGACGATTCGCAACCTCACCACAACGCCGATAACCCTCAAGGTTATTGAGCGTTTTCACCCCCATAAGGATCCTCGAGATGACATGCAATTCTTGGCCAGGAATTTCACTCGAATTCTAAGCAATGTCACTCGCACCAATGAGACCGTCGCTGCGATTACTGATGACAATGAACCATTTGCTCACGAGGAGGTTGACATTCATGTGGAACCTTTCAAAACAGTTCAGACAGAACTTCGTACATTCATTGATTCGGACAAAGAGCGCCTGCGCTGGATCTTTGACGCCGAGGGAGAGCGTCATCAAATTCAGACGCCGGTTCCTACGACCGAGTCTGCCGGAATGAAGGCGTTGTGCGATAATCCTCGATTTCGCTTCACTGGCGTCTACGTGACACCTGAATCCCATCTTGCAATCTACTCCTCGGCCAATCTGCAAGCATGGATGGGAGAGCTCAAAGATAGCACATTGCTCTCCTCGCTTTCCATTCCAGGAACACACAATTCTCCTACGTGCCATGTTGCGGCGCCGTCTGTTCGCTGCCAAGCTGTCAGTCCCCGCGAACAGCTCCGAAATGGTGTTCGCTTCTTCGACATCCGTGTGCAGCCTCAGTTTCCCGAAGACCCGTCCAAGGACGAGCTTATCCTAGTGCACAGCGTGTTCCCCATCTCCTTGACGGGCAACAAGTACTTTCGCGATCTGATGCGCGAGGTCAATGAGTTCCTCGACCAAAACCCATCTGAGACGCTCATCATCTCTCTAAAGCGAGAAGGCCCAGGGAATCATACGGACGAACAACTCAGTCGGATTCTGCGCGACCATTATGCTCGTCCAGATAGCCGGTGGTACACAGAACCCAAAATCCCTACTCTGGGCGAGGTGCGCGGGAAAGTCGTCCTGCTTCGCCGGTTCAACGTCATAGAAGAGCTAAAGAATGAGCACGACGGCCGCGGCTGGGGCATCGACGGGAGCGATTGGGCAGATAATACTCCAAGCGCAACCTGCAGCAGCGGTCAACTCTGTATCCAGGACTTCTACGAGGTTCTCGAGACGACGAACATCGACGTCAAGATCAAATATGTAACGGAACACTGTGATCGCTCCAGCGGGCACTGTTACCCGTTCGGTGCCCTCCCGGATCCCGAAGCTAGCAAAGCACACCCATTTTATATTAATTTCCTCAGTGCAAGCAACTTCTGGAAGGTCGGGACGTGGCCCGAGAAGATTGCAGCGAAGCTGAACCCGGCAACTGTTGACTATCTTTGCCGGAAACACAGCGATAAGGATGGTGACTGGTCGACCGGCGTTCTTGTCACGGACTGGGTCGGCCACGAAGGCGACTGGGACCTTGTGCGTTGCATTGTCGGCATGAACGCTAAGCTGAAGATGAGACAGATGATAGAGGAGCAGGAACACTCTAACGGCGACGCTTGATTTGTGCTTTCACGCGTGCCCTCGTTGACCTGAGAGCCTGATCATGCAGTTGATTATTTCCCACCAATGCACATAGGTTATTATGATATGTCGAAAACTTAGTCTCATACATGCACTCATGTGTAGGAAGGAAATAAATTACACCGTATGACGGCGGAGTGGGAGGGAAAATAACTGATCTCACGGAATGGATCCTGATTGATCAAAGGGATGCTATTCAAGTTCGAGAAATGTAACCGAGCGGTTTTCCGAGGAAGCCTAATTGAGATAAGTACAAGAAATATTATACATGGATGACCTGGCAAGATTTGCTATGTCGTTAAGATTCGTTCTTGTCACCGTCGGGACCCTTCTGCTCATCTTCCAGAACGCTCCTCCTGCTCTCGAGGGTGAAATAGAGGCTTTTTCCAGCGCCTTCCAGGGTATTCGTAATGCTAGATCCCATGCTCTGCAGAGCCATGATGAGTTGAGACCGCAAGCCATCCATACCACCTTCGATGCTGCCGACCCATTTCGTCTGGTCGACATCGAAAACCTGACCATCCACTCGAGCAGCCAGCAAGCTCAATTTCTGCAATCCATTTTGGACAGGGAGTTCATGCCACGCCGGGTTCGCTCTGCGAGTGGGAGCAGGGAAGCCGGTTGCCTTGGGGGCAAGAATCGACATGGCGGCTTTCAAATGCTCAGGAGACACCTGTGGGATAGAAAGGACTGCGACGGGACCAACAAGAAGCGGTGAAAGTTCATGCTTGCCTTTCATGTGCATCACAGCGTCATGGGCCGCACGGGAGAGGTCATGGGTCAAAGCCGGGTCATCCTTGGATCCCGTTAGAGGAATCTCGGCGGAGGTCTGTGTAATGGGGTCGATGGCTCTGGGAGGTTTGGCACTGGCCACTGTGGCCCCATCTGGGCGGAAGTATTCAACAATGCGGAGAGCGACCTCGAAGATGCTGGTTTGCACGATTTGCACCTTGATGTGAGGCGCCAGCGGTGCAGCTTGCCGTCCCTCAGCAGCAATCTTTTCATCAACCTTCTGCATGGCCTTGCTCAGTTCTCGCCGGATTGCGGTCCATTCCACCGACTGAAGGTTATCATGCTGGAAAAGAACCATGAGAGGTGTAGTGCGGATAAGCGATGTGTACTGGCGGAGAAGCTGTGATCGTCGGTACTCGGGGTTGCGATGAGAGGGAGGCTGAGAAGGGGGATATCTAGCGATTGGAGGAATGGAAGTAGTCATCTGCTCAATAGATGCGGCTGGAGTCGTCGCTGTGGCCGCAGTGCTTGCATAACGAGCAGCGACTGGTATTTCGAATTGACATAGGACTCTCTGGCGTCGAAACGACTGAGAAATGCGTCCATTGGAGAGTCGTAACCGGGGCGGCATCGTGAATTGAAGTGTAAGATTTGGTTTTCCGAGGGCGTGATGATATCTGTAAAAGCCCTCAAAAAATACAGGGCGAAATAGTCTTGCGCAATGGTCGACGCCGATAACCTTCGCCGATGAATTCTTGAAAGCACATACAGAACTTCTCTAAAGAAACCAAAATCTGGAAGAAACAATGGCCGATGCTCCCAATTTGGTATAGACCATTGGATGGGCGGTGGAATTCTGCCAGGTGCTGATGACTCCTCCAGTGATACAAGCTGAGGGGCTGTTTGCGACTTCACTCTTTCTTTTTGTCACTGCTTACAATTGGAGTCATCTTCAAGTGTCTTGAAGAGTAGAGCTCCACTCAGGTCGCCATGTTGTCAGCGCATGAATTTGACCAGAAGCCTAATCAGGTTTCGATCTCACCCCTCCTTCAGAAACTTGCCTACCCCACTACCCAGGTCCCGATTGAAGCCTCCGAAATCGCTTCAGCATTCGCATTGATTTTTGAAGATCGACTATCGGCAATTCAGACGGCCGCTCTTCTGACTCTTTTGCATTCTACTGGAAAAGATCGAGATGCGCAGGTCATTGCATTATGTTCGCTTCGCATGAGAGAGGCAGCTCGCCAGATCGAGAAGAGCTCTTTGCAAAAGGTCATCAATGCTCGTGGGAAGAAGGAAGGAAACTATGGGGGCGGCCTGGTGAGTGAATTGAACTCGGAGTCGATACCTTGACTGCCTTGCTAATTCGACAACTCTGTTTGTTCCAGTGTGATATTGTTGGGACAGGTGGTGATTCACATTCTACATTCAACATTTCGACGACTGCCTCTATCATCGCCTCGCCGCTCCTTATGATGGCCAAGCACGGCAACCGCGCGCAAACTTCATTCTCTGGCTCTGCTGACGTCCTGAACGCGATCGCTCCAGTTCCCCCGAAGATCTCCGCAGTTACTGCCGAGAATCTTGCCCAAGTCTATGAAGCGACGAGCTACGCGTTCCTGTTCGCCCCCAATTTCCACCCCGGTATGATGTACGCTAATCCAGTGCGTCGGGGCTTGGGCCTGCGAACTATCTTCAATCTAATGGGCCCATTGGCAAACCCAGTCGACTGGGCGCTGGAAGCGAGAGTGGTTGGTGTGGCTTATCAGAGCCTGGGGCCCGTGTTCGCAGAAGCCTTGCGCACCGGTGGGGCAAAGAAGGCCCTTGTTGTCTGCGGTGCGGAGGACATGGACGAGATCAGCTGCGCGGGTCCAACAAACTGCTGGAAACTTACGGAATACCCCAATCCCGACTACGAAGGCCCCGATGAGGAGTGTTCCTGCGACGAGTATGAAGATGTTTCCCGGACTCTGGTCAAGATTGAAACCTTCCAGCTTCACCCGTCTGATTTCGGTCTGCCTACACATCCTCTGAGTGCAGTCTACGGTAGAAAGATGCCGAAAGAAAACGCAGCCAAGATCATGAGTATTCTGCGAAACGAGCTGCCTCCGGATGATCCCATCCTTACATTCGTCTTGATGAATGTTGCCGCCCTCCTGGTGATTTCGGGTCTTTGTGATGCAGACACTAGTAACATGGGCCCTGGTGATGATGGCAAGGTGATCACCGAACGCGGTCCGGGCGGCGGTCGCTGGAAGGAGGGTGTTCGACGAGCAAGATGGGCCGTCGAAAGCGGTTCGGCTCTTAAATGTTTGGAACAGTTCATCGAAGTCACAAACAGACTTTAACAAAACTGTCCATTGATGACGCAGGGTTACGTGTGATGCCTCATGCCTTCCATTTCGGGGTTATTTCTTTAGTTCTTTGCTGGACTGCTTAAGTTGGATAGATCAGGTATATACTGGGTTACGAAATTTTGGAATACTTGTGGGTTACTCAGAGAACATATTTCATATGACGGAAATTCAACACCGTCCGAATGGGGTATATTTTAGCATTGAATCAGGTCGGACTGAAAATATTTGTGATCATAGTATAGGAACGGAACGTTGCCAAACATATCTGCTGGCTGTCGTCCTCAGCGCTGCCTTTGCAGAACGTCAGGCATGCCCGCAGTTCTCAACTTTAAGATAACCAACTCCAAAGCGCCACAGAATGCACATCACTGTCGTAAAAAGGACGAGACGGGCCGAGGCCCTGCAAATCTTTGCTCGAAACACGTTGTCGTGCAGAGTGCTTTAACGAGCTTCGAATTGGACCATTCTATTCCGAAAAAAAAGATAGTTAGCGACCGTCCCATAGCAAGAGTAGAATGAAGCATCCGCACACGGACGAATCCCGACTTCGCGGAAGTATAGACTCACCTCTTCGTTCTCTCCTTGTAAAGCACACGGTGGCCGCAATCCTTGCAGCGGATCTGGTCGCCTCTCTTCAGGGAGACGCGCGCATTGCATTCGCCGCACAGGTAGGCGACGATAGGCCCATCCATCGAGCCAGCGGTCATACCCTCGGTGCCAAAGGCATTTTGGGCGCCGAGAGAGGGGACCTGATAAGCTTCGCGGGACATGGTTATCGGAGGTGATTTGATTTGATCGAGGGCGTCTCCTAGGCAAAATAATATATCGCTGGCGAAGGTATCGCTTTGAGTGTAACTCGAGATGTAGAGTGATTGAAGTCGAATGGGAGAGAGTTCAAGCATGGGATAGAGCACTTTTTCTGCCAAATGCTCTAGGCTGCTTTGTCATCCCGCTCGAAGGTTCGGGGGGAATACGCTAGCCGGGTCGGAACTAGCGCTTTATGCCTCAGGTACCAATCTACCATGTGTTTAAGAGAGGTAACTCCGTGCTTTCTTGTCCGCACTCGAAGTATTAAATTCAAGCGTTTGATCCATGACCGTAGTAGAAAGCTATGGAGGCATGCTTTACCCTGATCTATACTTCTTATACCTGTCTCATCACTGATAAATCCTCCCAAATGCCCAACAAACCTCAATGAGAAATCTATAATGAAAGGGTATCTCTCCAAATGCGTACCATGAAACCAGTGATGCAAAAAAGCGCTCTCCTCAACAGCAAATTGATGGGTATGAATGATATATGCAATGTTTTCCAGACAGCGAGTGCTGTCTCACCAACCACCTCCGATCTTTCCTGCCAACTCAACAACACGAGCAGTTTCGTTGGGCGCATTCTGCGTCTTACCCACGTCACTCTCCACTTCGCGATAGGACGTGTACGCCAGCCGGGAAAGGGGTATATCGATCTTCTCCGACCAATACTTCAAGAACTCATGAATCTCGATATCCCTTGACAGGACAGAAACCGGCTCCGTTGTGCCAGATTCCTCGCTATCCGAGTCCGCAGAGTAATACGCCTCATCTACCCGGGCAAGCCAGGCGCGCTGCTCATGCGGCGTGGGTTTCGACGCAGCCACAGGAACTTCAGTCAATGACTCTTTTAATCCATTCGGAACAGCTTCCCTGGCATCTTCAATTCTCATTTGTCCACCTCCATTGGTACAGCCACCAGGACAAGCCATGACTTCAACATATGCATAGTCAGTGCCTGTTCCAGCGGGAGCTGCGTTCCTTGACATGTGTTGTCGTCGACTTGCATTTGACGAAGTTGCTTGCGGCTTGGCACCTGGAAGCCTGGACACGCGTGCAGGTTTAAGCTTTCTGACAAGGTTTTGTATATTCCTGAAGCCGTAATACCGAGCCGCCTTCAAAACAGGCTCGTCCCCAGACGACATGAGCACATATTCCACAACATCAGCATTGCGCCCACGCTGTATGACAATCTTGCTGCCGGGGTTCCTGGCCTGGAAGATTTTGAGGACGTGATGAAGATAGCCTCCAGATGTCCCCGATTCGACTGTTTGACCTGACGAGCTCTTCGAGAACAAAAATGAGTCCAAGGCTCGGTCTGGAAACGGCGTGGAACACGACGTGGGCAACGCTTTGAGCGGCAAATTGGACAAAGGGATTCCCCTAGCAGAAGCTAAGGTTAGTAGCTCACGGGTGGTTATGACACAGTCAACGTCGCGGACGGGTGGTTGTGACTCAGTGGAGGCTGAAGCCCATGCGATGTCAGTGAGCTCTTCCCGGCTTGCCTCGAGCTTCTTGTCGAAGCATGGCATGATAGCTAAATGCCATATCTGAGAAGGCGAGACCCCAAGCGCTTTACTTAACACTGACTTCAGAAACGTGCCAGTCAAAGCCTGAGGAGACTTGAGGCGAGATAAATGAGGAAGGATGAAAGGGTGTGTTTTCTCAGCGTAACATATCCAGCCGGGGCAAGCGGATGAAAGGATTGGTCGCTTGGGAAGGCTGCCCGGTTCGGCTGATGATAAAGAACTGGTGACCTCGTCCGCTGTCAGAGCCAACACTGCTTCACGCATGATGTTCGTGTCCACAACCCAGGTAAACCCATTGCGGTGTTTTCCACCAGCCCTGAGACCATGAGGGCCCATGAGGAATTGATCAATCATATATTTTGCCTCCCGCTCGGTAATTCCGTACGTTGCTGCCAAGCTCGCCCTGACTTGAGGACTGATGCTAGCAACAAAGATGCGACAATCGCCGTCTGCTGATTCCACATTTTGGATAGCTCCTTGATCGCTTCCAAAGTTCAACGGCAATTCAGGGTACGAATCAAGAGTATTGAGAACCTCCGTATGTGATTGCAAGGATATCAACACTGCTTCCGCCGATGTGACACATCCGGAGCATGCAAGACAGTCAGTCAATGAAATCTGAGCCGGGGGAAGGTTTTCCCGTTGAACTTTGTCTTCCGTTGTCACTTCATAGGGATTCTATAAAATTGGAAATGAGCGTTAGCCTATTGGCTGATAACGACCGATGATTGGTAAGAAGCAAACATACCTCCGATTGAGATTCTTTCTGTGGTAGACTCTCAACGGGTTTGATGCAAGCAACCCCCGGAGAGATGAAATCGTTCAAATCGTCTGCAGAAAGGATTGCACTCATCGTGGCAGGGGTTTTTGGTCGAGCTCCCCGCTATGCGATAAGGACGAAGAGCGCCACCCAAGAAGTATGGATCTCGCAGCGTTCTTCGAGCCCGTCTTCTCTGTTGTAGCTGCAATGCGACCAAAATAGCGACAAAGAAAACAGTAGTGAGGGTCTGGTGAACAACTTGGCCAAAGGAGCGCTCTTTCAGAAGATAAAGAAAAGAAAGCCGACAAACCCAAGTGTCCGATAAAAAAGTAGGCTGTTTAGTAAAGCCAATCTTGCGCTTTGTCATGGCTGTCGAAAGTGGCGACCGACTTGATTTGCTGCTCCACCCCGCAATCGGCGTTGATAAGCTCACCGCCCGCGTGCTCAAAGAACATTCCGCCTCTTTATGCTCCCCGTTCAGGCGGTTCTGCCGTTTCTTTGTCTAGTAGCCTCAGGCTCCAACACGACGACGCAGGTTTGCTTTGCTCTACTCTGCCAGGCTGCTGGCCTGGGATTCGGTTAAGGACAGCGAGAGTGATAGACATATATAACTTAGGAGAAGACTCAGAATCTATAATATCTAGTTTTTTAACTTTCAGATTACTCCCCTCTGTATATTTCAGATTTCCTCCCAATCATGGCTCGTGCACCAGCCGATGGCTCCAAGCAGCCAGTAACTGCCAAAGTACAACAGAAACGGCGCACAGAAGTCGAAGAGGATGAGCCTCAAGATTCCGGCACAAATGACTCGAATGACCGGCAAGAAGACCAACGGCCGGCAAAGATCCAGAAAACCGATGAAGGCGAGGAAGACAGCAACGCAAGGAGAGTGCGCCTGATAAGAGCCGCCCAAGAAACAAAGACCATTATCCCGACGATATTGACGGTGAAGCCTGGGGCTCCACCCGATGGGCATAAATATTTGCTCGATGAATTGCCCCAGTTGGATCAGAAGAACTGCCCCAAGGTCCGCACATTCGTCAAAGTTGTGGAAGGAGACACCTTCAACACCGCGATCAACCTTGCCAATGCCGCCCAGTTCCTAGGTCATGAGGATACCAGACCTGTCTGCGTCTTAAACATGGCAAATGCGGAGCATATTGGAGGCGGTTGGGAGCATGGAGCAATGGCTCAAGAAGAGGAGCTCTGTTTCCGCAGTAGCCTCAGCTTCACTCTCAAAAAGGAATTCTATCCCATCGGCAGCCTTGGTGCTATCTATTCACCGACCGTTGTTGTTTTTCGGGAAGACACGCGAAAACGACATCGCTGGATGGACTTGGGAAAGCCAGAGTGGCTCCCAGTAGTCGGTGTTGTCAGCATAGCGGCAGAGGTGGGACCGGCTGTCACAATCGACGATTCCAAGAAATATCGGTACGCAAATGCGGAGGATCGAGATCTGATGAAGGGCAAGATGCGCCTTGTGCTGCGCATTGCTGCAACCCATGGCCATCGGAGGCTCGTTTTGGGCGCCTTGGGTTGTGGCGCGTTCCAGAATCCCAAGCATGATGTCGCGGATTGCTGGCTGGAAGTCATGAAGGAGAAGGAATTCAAAGGATGGTTTGAAGCAATTGTATTCGGCATTGTGGATCCAGGTCATAGAACAGGGAATTTGGGTATCTTCCAAGAATGCCTCAATGGAGTGAAGTTGTGATGAGATACTAGGGATATCTTTGTTTTGTGTTTCTCGTGGCCATATTTGAAGTTTAATATGTTCAAGATATGTATATGAAGACGGATGGAATTGCGTCGCTATAAGTTCATAGATCTGCGAGCAGAAGAAAGGTCCTCATTTTCTGAGACGCGTGGATCGTCGTCTCCCCTCCGGCTTCGATTCCTCCTTGATTTCCACTGCATCCTCAGATTTACTGGGCCGCGATCCATGTTTCTTCGGTTTGGGCTCCTTCACATCGTCATTCACATCCTTCTCCTTTTTAACAGCTGTTTCTCGCTTTCGTTTAGTCTCGCTCTTAGGGCTATTGGCATCCTCGTCGCCAATATCTTTAGCAACGGGGCCCGTTTTCTTCTGAACACTTGGCACAACTGCGCTCGTTCTACCTCCGACAGTCAGAAAAGCGATCTTTTCACCATTTGGCAAGACCGTTGGCTTGTTCTTCTTTCCCTTGCCCCAACGATGCTTGAACAGCCAGTGCTCAGGGAATTTCTCGGAATCGCCGAGCACATCTACCGACGTGGTACAAACATAATGGATGGAAGAGTGAAGCTGTTTGATCTGCTCATCATTGAGAGTATTGCTGTATTGCTCCGGGTGTATCTTGGCATGGTACAAGATCTCATCACTGAAACGGCTGTCAGCTTTTTAGGCTCATCAACGCGGCAGCATACGTAGCTGTGTAGCCTTACCCCATCCAATTACCAATCCCACTGATGTTAGCCTGATCCAGGAGAAGGGCCTTAATGGGAACCTTTCTGCTCCTGAGCTTGTCTGCCAGCCACTCTTCTGTGACGGTGTCTTTATCTGCCACCGGGTCCGGGCCATTCTCTTTGAGTGGGCTATGTTTGCGGATCTCATCTGCAGGACAATCCACAAGTCGGATTCGGCTTAATCTGCGGACGTCAACGAAAGCTGCCTCGGTTTTTGGATCCCCGTCTGTTTCCAGCAAGAATTTCCAATATTTCGGTGGCCATTCTTTATCTTCGGGTTTCTCGACGCGGTAGTAGTATGTGTCGGCGTCTCGGATCTTGAGCCAGCCTGACATTCCGAAATGCATCACTGCATGAGGAGGTTCGTTCATGATGAGCCAGAAATACTTTCCTTGTTGACCTGCGCTGACGACCTTTTTCCCTTCCATGGCCTTTTGAAATTCCGACGCGCTGGTCCCAACTTTTCCGTAGACAATATCATCGTTCTGAGCAGAAACCTTTGTGAGAGTCTTCCCAACAAGATGTTGATCGATAAAGTGAACAATGCGCGAGACTTCGGCTAATTCAGGCATGGCAGCTGAAGGATCTCTTAAGAACCACACCCGTTGATGTATATGCAGAATTATTAATTGAGATGTATGATAATGATACTTGAGGTCTAATGATAATTACAATGAGAAACGTCAGCTTATGTGAACACGAGGTGTTAAAGAGAGACGCGTTGATGGTCACGAAGTCCCGTGATCCATAGCTCCCTACTCAATTGGGATTAGCCACTATCGATAAGAGCATCAGTCGCCGGATTGCCGCAGCCACCTTCAATATCCAGACTCATCCTTACGTCTTTCGGATTGAAGAGTGTCCAGCCTGCCACATTATCAGACTTGGAAGATCCTTACGTGTTTGCGTGCTTGAGAGCTTCTTGAATCAAGAGGCTGATCGTTGTTTCCATATCCCGCTCTTGTGCTCCTGTACAAGTCACCCTACAGCTTACTTCATAGCACTGGTCTACATAACTCTACAAACTGGAGTGGTTTTGGGCTCTTTCTACTTCTGGAAAAGACGGTGGACCTGCACCGTCTAGGGCTGGTGAAATGTCTGGGGCATCGTCGACATCAACCCCACCATTAAGTCCTCAGTTCTGCTTCAATGAGAGGGTGCTTTTAGGTACTTGATGCTCAGCTTAAGATCGCTCACAACTGCATGAGACTAACATCACTGACTCTGCCTTCTCTGGATCGAGCAGATTTTCTGCGGCTTTCTAGGGTGACCATTGATGACTCCATTTCGCAGAATCTCAATGCCCTGATCACCCCGGCCCGGGAAGGGTTTGATCCCTCGTCAACTGCAATCCGTCAAACAGACTCCAGAGTTGGAAGGCCGATAGATCCCGAAGGATGCCAGAACTTCAAAGACAATGTCCTCTTCCAGTCATGGCAAACGCGATCCGATGTACTGAATTTCTGCGCTGGGGTGGCGACCAGTCCCGATCCGGACGATCCGGATCTTATTCTTCGACAGGCAGAGTCAGCTAAGGAACGGGAGAAGATTGTCGATGAAAGATTGGACCCTTACTCTGCTCGGTATTTCCCGAAAGAGCTGAGAACAGAGTCGCTTGCGAACTTGGTTCGGAACCAGCGAACAGTGGAAGAGATCATACGAGCGCGAACCTGGAGCGTGGTTACTGAGAGGTGCACTGACTCGGCTTCCACCTGGGAGGAGGCTTTGAACAATTGGCGCCAGAGGAAGCAACGGTGAGGATTGTGAACGGCGCCAACGGAGACCAGTATCCTTACGCCGAAAACATTTAGGATACTTCCCCATTTATTATTCTGCTGGCACAGGAGAAGTTGATATGATTCGAGATGTTATATCTCTTGATGTATATTTCTGTATATTATACTTGCATATCTCAGGCGTTTGGTATCCAGACACAAGCTATCTCAGCGCCGTTATGATAATCTCAGCTTGTCGAATTACCATAAAGCCAGACATATACCCAAAGAGAACAAAGGTACAGTAGCACAACAACGGACTTTAATTTGTAGAGGGTTCCCTGGGCCACATATGCACGCAAGCGTCGTGTCGGATACTTAGGCTGACTGAAGGTGGTTCAGCCCTCGTTGGTTGAGGGCGAATGCAGCTGGAGAGGGAGGATTATACAGGCAAGCCATCCATTGTGTTACGAAAAAATTAAGCAGGGGAGAGAAAAATTATCCATTGTCTTCAATTAAGTAAATAATTGCCGTAGAGTCGACGTTGATATTGTTCAGAGAGTATGAAGAATAATATAAGTGCTCGTCATTGTTCCCGGAGCGAAGAGCCCACTCCCCGCACAACATCCACCAGCTTTATCTACGCACAAGTAACTTGGCACCTTCAACTCCGCCAACCTTGCACAACAGCCACCATGCCGCAGCCTTTGAGCTCCAAGGATGCGTCCTCCTTCCGACAGGTGGTTCGCCATTATGAGAACAAGCAATATAAAAAGGGTGGGTTGGGGACCGAACTGAGTCGCTCAAAGTTTCCGGAAAGGTGGACTCGAGAAGACTGACTCCATTGCGTCTTGTATAGGCATTAAGCTTGCCGACCAGATCCTTCGAAAAACCCCTAACCATGGCGATACGCAGGCGATGAAGGCTTTGATCATGAGCAATCTCGGACAACAAGAGGAGGCATTTGCGTTGGCCAAGGAAGCCCTCCGGAATGACATGAAGTCGCACATTTGCTGGCACGTCTATGGGCTGCTGTACCGAGCAGAGAAGAACTATGAGGAGGCAATCAAGGCATACAGATTCGCGTTGAGGATTGAGCCGGAGTCCCAGCCCATCCAGCGCGACCTCGCTTTGCTCCAGATGCAAATGCGGGATTACCAGGGTTACGTCCAAAGCAGGAGTGCGATGCTGCAAGCCCGTCCGGGCTTCCGCCAGAACTGGACGGCTTTGGCGATTGCACACCATCTTGCAGGTGACCTCGAGGAGGCGGAGAAGGTTTTGACCACATATGAGGAGACGCTCAAGCAACCGCCGCCGGTATCCGACATGGAGCACTCAGAGGCTGTTTTGTACAAGAACATGATCATGGCGGAAGCAGGCAAGGTCGAACAAGCCTTGGAACATCTAGAGACTATTGGATACAGAATCACGGATGTGCTTGCGGTCATGGAAATGAAGGCAGACTACCTTTTGCGGTTGGACCGAAAGGCAGAAGCCGAGGCAGCCTACACTGCCCTTCTTGAGCGGAACTCGGAGAACTCCATTTACTATGACGGTCTAATAAGGGCGAAGGGGATCTCGGAAAACGATCATGCGGCGCTAAAGGCTGTATATGACGCTTGGGCGGACAAGAACCCTCGAGGAGACGCTCCTCGCAGAATTCCGCTGGACTTCCTAGAAGGCGAAGAGTTCAAGCAAGCGGCGGATGCATATCTGCAGCGCATGCTCAAGAAGGGCGTGCCATCACTCTTTGCGAACATCAAATCTCTGTACACCAACACTAGCAAACGCGACACGGTGCAGGAGCTTGTGGAGAGCTATGTGTCTGGTAATGCGACGGTACAATCAAACGGCTCCGCGGAAGGAGAGGCGGCCAAGGATAACACTGAGTTCCTCGCTTCCACTTACTACTTCCTTGCTCAGCACTACAACTACCACCTGAGCCGCAATTTATCGAAGGCCATGGAGAGCGTCGACAAGGCCATCGAACTAGCTCCCAAGGCTGTTGAGTACCAGATGACCAAGGCCAGGATATGGAAGCACTATGGCAACCCTCAAAAGGCTGCCGAGGAGATGGAGAAGGCCCGACTCCTGGATGAGAAGGACCGCTATATCAACTCGAAAGCGGCCAAGTATCAACTGCGGAACAACGACAACGAAAAGGCTCTGGACAATATGAGCAAATTCACCAGGAATGAGACCGTGGGAGGGGCATTGGGCGATCTTCACGAGATGCAGTGTGTTTGGTATCTTACCGAAGATGGCGAGTCATATCTACGACAGAAGAAACTTGGTCTCGCTCTGAAGCGCTTCCATGGGGTGAACAACATCTTTGATGTTTGGCAGGAAGATCAGTTTGACTTCCATAGCTTTTCTCTTCGCAAGGGCATGATCAGGGCGTACGTTGACATGGTACGGTGGGAGGATCGTTTGCGCGAACATCCCTTCTACACCAGAATGGCTCTCTCTGCCATCAAAGCATATCTTCTACTCCATGACGAACCGGATCTGGCTCACGGCCCGCTGCCTAGCGGACTGAATGGCTCAGGCGACCAAGACGACGCCGAGAGGAAGAAGGCTCTCAAGAAGGCCAAGAAGGAACAGCAGCGCCTGGAGAAGATCGAGGCCGAAAAGCGAGAGGCAAGGAAAGCTGCCGCCGCTACCGCGAAGGGCTCCGATGGGGAGACAAAGAAAGAGGACCCTGACCCTCTCGGCACCAAGCTTGTCCAAACGCAAGAACCGCTCAAGGATGCGACCAAGTTCTTGACGCCCCTGTTAGAGCATAGCCCAAAGAATATCGAGGCGCAGTGTCTTGGATTTGAGGTGTACCTCAGACAGAGTGAGTACAATTCTTGGAATACCTTTGGAAATTGGCTAACACGTTCGATAGACAAATACGCGCTTGCACTCAAATGTCTTGCCGCCGCCCACCAAATCGACGCAAGCAACCCAACTCTCCATATTCAACTTTTGCGCTTCCGCAAAGCCCTTGACAATCTTTCTGAGCCCCTTGCCCCTGAGGTCGCTGAGGTTGTCAATGCTGAATTCGAAAAGCTGCTGCCCAAATCGCAGAACCTTGGAGAGTGGAACGACTCCTTCTTGTCCACCCATAAGGAGAGTCCTTTACACACACAAGCCGGCCTCAAATGCCGCCACATTCTGCAGCCCGACTCCAAGGCACAGTGCGAAAAGGATCTGGTCACCACGCTTGACTTGAATAATGCCTCCATCGAGACTGCGCTGGCGGGTCTCGAGATTCTGTACGAGTGGGGAAGTGATCAGGCTGCGAAGACCGCATACACCGAGAAGGCCGCCAGCAAATGGCCTGAATCGACAGTTTTCCAGCTCAGCTGAGCCACTGCACGAGTGACAAGAGGAATCATCCATCGGCTCCCGATCACCCATATATCACGGCGGTGGATCTCTGGGGCAAAGGGTTCGTCAATCCGTTGCCTTGGTATCTGACCCGGTCTCGTCGCGTTGGAAATTGATGCGCCTGTAGTTGAGGGCTCAAGGGGACAAGGAATCTAGTCCAGAGTAGCGGAAGAGATACAATGTGATTGATGTATAAGTAGGATACTATACTTCCCTTATCTTTTCCTGAGGCTTGAATATAAAAATGAGATACGACCGACTTGGTATTTACTTCGCTAGTTCCTCTGATGAGGTTTTCCTTCGTCTTTTGTCCGGAAAAGATCAATAATCTTGTATGTTATGCACCATTGATCGTTGACCTTCTAACTCACTAGTATCAAGGGTTATCCGGGCGCTGTCCGCTGAGGGAACAGGACGCTACCTTAGCTGTTGAAATAGGGCTACCTGCACCGGGCTGGTTATATACTATGTTGTCATCCTCCTCTAGATGTCAGCGACATGGTCATCTACCTCAGTCAGGATAACTTACAATATATATGACCTTCAAGGTCGCACTAATATACAGTCTAAGTGAAAGAGTATGGTACATCAAGAAGTTGAGAGGCTCATCCTCCAATGACTAGACCCGTCTTCATTCGCCATCCGCTCCATCAAGATTACCAATGATAGGCTTCATCTTGATGGTTTCCTCATCCTCCCCGTAGCCATACTTGATCCACATTCGTTGCCAGAAGGGGACGGAGGCGGGCCTCTCTTGTCCTAGAATGTATTCCTTGCCCTCGGTAATGCGTTGTGAGCGTGCCTCTTCATCAGCGGAGAGAAGGGAGCGCTGCATCCGAGACGCAATGCGTGGGTCCATGACGATATCATCTAACCATTCGCGTTCCTTGTCAGGGTTTTCCTCGTCCCGCTTATGCACTGATTTGTGCCATTCGGACTCTTCTTTTTCGAGGACGGTTTGCTGTTCGTAATTGGCGGAAGAGGAAGGCATCGAGTCATCGGATGAAGACCAAGGTGAAGCACTGGCGTCGACACTTGCACTGCTCATTTCGGAGTCGGAGCTGAAGGAGCTGTCAAGATATGGCCTGCTTGACGAGGCGAGGACAAGCCCCGCGACTTCCCGTCCAATCTCATCGGCTAGATGGCGTCGGTTAAGGTAACGGTAGAGTCTGATAGGCGTATTCAGGAAACCCAGCAAATGTGGGAAGGGGATGGGGACGGAGTTCTCCAAGGAGTGCGGAAGGGTGGGTGGGAGACTCCGCGATGAATATTCGGCCGGAGAGATATATGCTGGTGTCGGTCCACTAGGCTTGGCGGGTTTGTCATCCTTTTTCTCCTCTTCCTCCTTCTTCTCAGTGTTCTCTGCAGCAGACGTGCCATCTGCAGGTGACTCTGAGCCTTCAACAGGAATCAATGGCTCTTCCACAGGTATCAACGGCTCTTCTACAGGTGCCGCTGGGGGACTCGGAGGATCAAGCGGCCCAAGCCAACCTTCGTGAAGCCCGCGGATGTATTCTCTCCAAGTATGCCGTCCAATTACCAGGTCACCTTTTGGACCCGGTTCTTCAACAACTCCGATCTTCTGTCTCGCGTCCGCGATGATGTCTTCGTTGCCAATCTCCTCCACAACCGAGCTTGGCTCACCAGCCTTCCTTCTGTGCTTGCGGATGTGTTCTGCAAGTGTTGCACGCACATCGCCCTCCCTTCTGCCTTCGATGACAGTGTAGTCGAGAGCTGCCGCGACTAATATTGGCTTCACGTATTCCTTAAAATGTTCGCGGGCAATGCGAAGTCCATCACCCGGCGGCGCCGCCAAGAACACCGTTAATTTCCGCCGTGTCTGTTCAATGGGGAGGGTCTCCTTGGAGAGGTGTGCAACCAAGTCACACCACTTCTGTTGTACGCGACGCCTTTCCCGGCGATCATAGACGATAGCAGCAGTAAGTGAGCCGGTGATGGTGAAAAAGATCATCCAATTCCGGGATGGAAGCTTGAAACGGAAGTTGGGCAATCCTGTAGAGCGATTAACGTCAGCTAGCAGGGATAGAGTTCGACCAGCAATTACCTAGCATTCTGAATGCTGGATTGGCTGGCTTCGGCGTAGTTTTCGAAGCAGCACTCTGAGCCTGGCCCGAGGCAGCGGCGGAACTGGAGGACTCCGCCATGGCTCAAGATATTGATGGAGGTAATGGGGGGGCAAGTGTGAGGGTCAGTAACTTCAATTTATACTAAAATTGGGCCAAGCCCAAAGGAGGGAATTTCTTTAGAAAGTGAGCAAATCCTCTTTGAAGAACACTGCATAGCTTCTGGTCATGGCTCGAGATTAAGTCCAAAAAACTTCGGGGATCCTCCAAAGCTGCACGGGACGAGGTTTATCCGGGCGGTATGCATTGTTCAAGAGTCAGTGACTGTCCTGTTAGATAACCGAGAATGCTCAAGAATCAGACTACATTGATTGCACAATACAATAGACATGCTATTGATCTAAAGTGTTTGACGACTTTCAGTGATATTGATATTGCCCTGCTTGAATCATCTAGTTTGTGCTTCTGGGTCTTAGCCCACTGCTCTCTGTGAAAACAGAGCCCGTCCATTGTTGTTGGTTAAAGGCCTAGTAGTTCACGATACCTTATTCATTCGCAAAGGCAAGTTCCTAGGGCATGACTAAATAGTCTGTGATGTAACGCGCAATGAAGTGTGGTGAATTTGTTTAAATCCTACATTGCAGACGGAGACAATTATTGAACCCTCTACGTGGATTTGTGCCTGACTGCCCCAGGCCAACACCACCCCCTATCTTGCACTGTTGGTCTCTGTCGTCTGCCGTATCCCGACAGTCCAGACTCCGCAAAAGTCGCAAAACGAACCAAACATCGCGCAGAGTTGGAGTGTAGCAGGTAAACTAGACACAGACAGTAGCCTCTTGGTCGTTTGGCTCTGACACTCGTTGTTTCTTCAGATTCTGTCTTCTGCTTGTTAAGTAGAGACATATTTTCTCAATCTCTTTCTTGGATTTGCTAGATAGATACCCTCGTTTCTTGTCCTTATTCTCCTGAACGTGGAGGACGGAGCAACGTGCGGCTTCTCCC
The DNA here is from genome assembly GCF_001078395.1 of Aspergillus udagawae. NCBI lineage: Eukaryota > Fungi > Ascomycota > Eurotiomycetes > Eurotiales > Aspergillaceae > Aspergillus > Aspergillus udagawae. The sequence goes on from NW_025091268.1 coordinate 987,949, forward strand.
CCGTCCGACCCTCCCCCCTCTCTTCCCCCAAAGGGCTCTTCGTACTACTCCTGAGCCACCGCTCCTTTGAATATTGACCCGTGCCCTTCCCCTCCCCCTTGGGTCGTCAACTTTTTCGTCTTCACATCGACAACCCTCCGATCCCACTCCCCCAACGTCTGTCACGTCGAGGTAGTTGAGTCGAGGAAAGGGTGTCACAAAATGGATCCTAACAATAATCGTCTCCACCTGAATTTCGGGTTCAACGATCGCAATGGATACAATGCAGCGACCAACAACCGCGCATACCCAACAACCCCTTCTGCTTTTCCTCAGCCAATATACCAGAATCAGGGTCCTCAGGATTATGTCGATGCTCAAAATGGGGCTTACAATCAAGGAGGATACTTTATGGCCAACCCTTATCCTCCCCAGTATTCTCAGGCGCCTTATGGCCAGCAGCAGCAACAACAGCAACAGCAGCAACAGCAGCAACAGCAACAGCACAATCTGGCGTCCCCTCAGCCCACCTACCAGTCACGGATGGCCTACAATGCCAACGATGGGACAAATGGACTCATCCAGCAGTTCTCTAACCAAGATCTGAACTCCACGCGCACAGGCTTCTTTGGTCGTTCTGCCTCTCCTGCTCAGAGACCTCGCACTGCTGGTTCTTCTGCCCCCGGACAACAGCAACCGGCCCATCTGGCCCCTCCTATGCCTCGGAGTCCCCGAACCCCGGCTGAGAACGAAGAACTTCAACGGTATCCCGAACGCTACTCTGAGAACGTTCATAAGCGTGGCAAGGCGGCGAAAGAGTTGGTGAATGTGTTCTTCCATGAGAACATTGAGCGGGCACGCGATCGCAACATGCGGTAAGTGATGAAGACAATTTTCACGTCGCCAGGGAGCAATCGCTAATGCCTTCCCTTCCATTTCAAAAGTTCTGCCGAGCTCGATAAGATGATCCGTGAACCTAGTATCCCCAAGGAAAAGAAGCGCCAGGAGGCCGAGATTGCTGCGAGGAAGGAGTCGACCTTCCTACGATTCCTCCGGACCAAGGAGACGCCTGCCAACTTCCAGACCATCAAGATTATCGGAAAGGGTGCATTTGGTGAAGTCAAACTCGTGCAACGGAAGACCGACGGCAAAATCTATGCCCTCAAATCTTTGATCAAGACGGAAATGTTCAAGAAGGATCAGCTGGCTCACGTTCGCGCTGAGCGTGACATTCTGGCGGACTCCAAAGACAACCCGTGGCTCGTGAAGCTGCATGCTTCTTTCCAAGACAGCGCCTATCTTTATCTGCTCATGGAGTTCTTACCTGGAGGTGATCTGATGACCATGCTGATCAAGTATGAAATCTTCTCCGAAGATATCACGCGGTTCTATATGGCAGAAATCGTAATGGCCATCGAGGCCGTCCACAAGCTTGGCTTCCTCCATCGGTGAGTTATCCCCACAATCAGAGCGAACTATGGTTTTTAGTCAACTTCTTTGCCTTCCATCTACGCCGAGGGCGTTATCCAACTATAATTGTCATACAAGTACTAACTCGGCGGCGTTGGACAGGGACATCAAACCTGACAACATTCTGCTCGACCGAGGTGGTCATGTCAAGCTTACTGACTTCGGTCTCTCAACCGGAGGCAAGAAAACACACGACAACTCATACTACCAGAATCTTTTGAAGAACTCAACTTCGAAGGATAAGAATCGCAACTCTGGATATTTCAACGATGCGATAAACCTGACAGTCTCGAACCGTGGGCAGATTAACACCTGGAGAAAGTCCCGCCGAGCCATGGCTTATTCGACAGTCGGCACGCCTGATTACATTGCGCCCGAAATCTTCAATGGTCAGGGATATACCTATCTTTGTGATTGGTGGTCAGTTGGTGCTATCATGTTCGAATGCCTTGTGGGTTGGCCCCCGTTCTGTGCCGAGGATACCACGGATACCTACCGTAAGATCGTCAACTGGAGAGAATGCTTGTATTTCCCCGAGGAACTTACGCTGTCCCGCGATTCGGAATCGTTGATACGGAAGTATGTTCCAGTTACAGTTTTCATTGTTTTGACTTGAAAGCTAATCATACTCTGCAGTTTCCTATGCGACGCGGAGCACCGTATCGGCAATGAAGGCGGCCAGTTCGGTGGTGCCACACAAATCAAGAACCACCCGTTCTTCCGGGGAGTGGTGTGGGAGCAACTTCGTAATATTCGCGCTCCCTTCGAGCCCAAGCTCAGCTCGAACATCGACGTTTCGTACTTCCCCATCGACGAGATTCCGCAGGAAGATACCAGCGCTATCCACCGTGCTCAGGCCCGTGCCATGCCAGAGGAGCAGGAGGCTGAGATGAGCCTCCCATTCATTGGATACACATACAAAGCGTTCAATGCCTTCCAGGCGAACTGAACCTAAAGCTGGCCTTCAAGCCTTCATGTGGGTGGATTGTGCATGAACCGAACCGGGGATTCTCAAAGCGGGCTGGCTTGCGCGGAAAACCCTGGCAGCGGTGGATGTTCAATTTTAGACGGTTTACTCGATCCATTGGTCTTCATCATGAGCATATAGCGCATTTGATTTTCCCTTGTGATAATGACCTGAGCATATTTGGTTCCATATGCATTTTCTGTCGCAAGACGACAACTGCTGGGTATAGACAGTATCTAGCAGCAAAGAATTACATACGAGTGCATTGTTTGTTGGTCGTCAAAATTCGTTGATACACTGAAGCGGACAGACTGTGGTTTGACTAGCTGTTTTTGTCTTTTAGCTAGGTCGTACATATGGCGCTCACCGCGCCTCAATGTATTCACAAATGAAAGTGAGACCTCGGAGAGAAATGCGCCTGAGAAACAGCAAAGCCTTGTAGGGCATAAAGTAGACAAGCTACCTCTCTATGCCTGGTAGAAAGTAAACCAGTGAGAAAGAATGGCTCCTAAAATTTTATTCGCAGGTAAAAGTCGCCCATTCCGAGAACTAAAATCGATTCACAATGCGAGGAAAATCCAGCAATAACGCCCGAAGGAAAGCCCCAGTTGAATAGTACATGCCGTTTAGATTTGCTCAGAAAAGCACCCTACTCCTTCAACACCCCCTTCATTAAGTCCTGGGTCCCATTGGTGCCAGACCGGGAACACCACTAAATCTCTCTTCTCGCTCGGTTTTGAACATGATCTGGATCCAAAACTCCTTGCTGTCCTCGTCGAACCAGCTCCAATAACGACCCTCTCTGCGGTCGATCTCCCTGGCCTGCAGTTTGAAACCGCACGTCTGATATGGCTCGGCAGCGACAACCAGATACTGGAAGTTCTTGTCAGGCGGCTCCTCAACCTTCTGCTCGAAAGCGGACATAAACCGTACTCGGGGCTGGACCCCAGGCGTGATCTCCTGATACTGTAACTGGAACAGCAAACCGAGCTGCCTCGTCAAGGGATCTCTGATCTTGGTAATCTTGTAACCGGGCCGTCCGATCTTAATAGTCTGTTTCTTGACCTGCACACCCATCGCACCGGGCAACATCGCCGGATCTTGGTTTTTGCCCTCGCGCTGCTCCCGCGCGGCACGTCTGGCCAGGTTTGTCTGGTGCTTGCGGCCCTGGGTATGGGCCAGATATGAGCCATCGTTCTGGTGGACCGTCAAGCAGAGACGGCATTCAAAGCTTCCGACATGGTTCTTGAAGAAGTAGGGGTCCTTATCGAGGTCGATCGTCTCAAGGGCGAGCTTGCGAAGACGCTCGCGACGGTCTGCGTTCGTTGCGGAGTGCGATGCAACACCACCGCCACCGAACTTGGATCCTGCGCGGTTCTAAAAGAGAGAGATCAGATCAAGCCAAAGAAGGTGGATATACATGCTACTCATGCTTACCTGGTAATCCATCTTGAATCGCGTCCACGGAAATCAGAGAACTGAGGGAGTGGCCAAAGTGGGTGATGCGCAACGATAAGCTTTGAGTGGAAATTCGGAGATCGCGATATATTCGGGTTATGTAAGCACCAACACGGGCTTCTCATTGGGCTTGGGTAGCTATCAAACGATGACCCAGAGTTTCTGAACCTAACTCTGGGGGTGTATGTCGCCTATTTGTTTTCGATGATGGACATCGGAAGTTATGTGAATCAGCGGCGATCCTACAATGGCGATCTATGCACAGTTCGTTACTTGGGTAAAGTCGAAGGCACCACCGGCGAGTGGCTCGGAGTGGAATGGGATGACCCCACGCGGGGAAAGCATTCTGGAGAACACAACGGAGTGAGATATTTTACATGTATGAAAGTATTTTCAAGTCTGGATAGAGCGCGTTGGCTGACTTGCACGGAAGGTAGAAGAAAACACCCCACAGCTGGGTCGCTCGTGCGTCCTTCGCGACGACCCGACAAACCTCGAGGCTTCCTTGAGGCAGTGCGCCACAAGTATGCTTCTGAGTTTCAAGAGGAACTTGCAAGACAGCAGTCAGGCGAAGTCTCTGCTGCACGGGACACCATCAAATTTAGTAACAAAGTAGTGGAAGAGGTCGGCTTCGACAAGATCCGGAAGAAGCTTGCAGAGCTCCAGGAATTGAAAATCGTGCTCGTGGATCGCCTACGTGTCGCAGGAGTTCTGGCTCATGCAGCGAGCCCACAGGAGCTTGCAGAGGCTTGCAAGGAGATAGAACAGACATGTCCTAAGATCGTTGAGCTTGATCTAAGTTACAACTTATTAGAAAGCTGGGTTGACATTGCAAACATATGTCGGCAGCTGAAGCGGTTGAAGACATTAAAGCTAATGTTCGTCATTCAGTACGTCTATGAGAAGCATGCTGACGGTTGACAGTGGAAATCGTCTGGGCCCTCGCCAGGAAGGTCTGATATTCGAGGGCATCACGGCGCTCCACCTGGATGAGACTCTACTTGAATGGGACGAGGTATGCTGCGGAAAGCTACTGCTTGGTAACCATCTAGCTGACTGACTCTTGATCCCCTTCAGATTTCGGCTTTAACATATCAATTTCCATCACTTTCTGCTCTGTCAGCCTCCGCAAATCAGATTACCCACATCTCCTCAACACCTATTACGGGTACTATCACAACTTTGACACTGGAAAACAATGACATCTCTTCGCTATCCTCTTTAGCATGTCTCACCGCTTTGAGTAAGCTCGAGCATCTCTCGCTGAGAGAGAATTGCATTGAGAAAGTCTATGCGCCTGGCATGGAAGGAAGCCCTATTCAATTTTTCGAAAATCTCAAATCGGTGGATCTATCCAGAAACAGCATCGATTCATGGTTGTTTCTGAATGAGCTTCAATCTGTGTTTCCTGGGCTGCAATCTTTGCGGATATCGGGTAATCCTCTTTATGACAAGCCTGTTGCCCCTTCCAACGTCACAAACCTGCCCGAGAAGCCAATGACCGTGGACGAGGCCTACATGCTAACTCTCTCTCGACTCGCTTCCATTCAAACCCTCAACTACAGCAAGATAACTGCCCAAGACCGAAGTAATGGGGAACTCTATTACCTTTCCCTCATTGGTAAGCAGCTATCCGCGTATCCTGAATGCGCAGAGCGCGAGATTCTTGCTACACATCCCCGCTATCAGGAGCTTTGTGAGAAATACGGCCCGCCCACAATCAAGAGAGCCGAGTTGGCAGGCGCTGCTATGAATCCGCGCTCTGTTGCTGCCCGATTAGTGAAGTTGGCTTTTCGCTTGCACTCATCGATTGGTTCCGACCCAAACCAAGATCAAATTCGAGTTCAGAAGATCCCGAGATCCTTTGATACATATCAAGTCAAGGCTATCGCCTCCCGCCTGTTCAATCTGCCGCCTTACCAGTGCCAACTAGTCTGGGAGACCGATGAGTTGGACCCTGTTAATAAGGAGAAAAAGGATGATGAAGAGGATTGGGATAGTGACGAGGATGAAGCCACAGCTACCGGTTTAGGAGAGAGCATCAAGTCCATACCTACTACTGAGGATGCAGAGTTCGTCAGAAGAGAGGTCGAGCTTGTGGATTCAACACGAGACATAGGCTTTTGGTTCCAACCCGATATTGTTGAAGCAAGGATTAGAGTAGAGGTTGCAACTTAAGATTGACAACAATTTCGAAATAAGAGTTTTGAAGGGTATCTTAACTTGCAGTGTTCTCGTGGGGAATGGATACATATAGTTGACCGCAGTTCGCCATGCAGTGAGGAAGAACGAGGTGAACAACCACTGTAAATTTTAATATCCCTTCGGCAAGCGCTTGTAGCTTCTGTTACTCGAATGTATTCGAAACCACTTGATTATTCCTAAACAACATGATATGTGTGGCATACAATCAAGCTAGAGAGAAACACTGACTGCTGTTTTAGGACTAGGTCGACTTTGAGTGGCAGATTATCACCCCGACTATTTTGCGATAACGGTGATATCATTTCCCTCTCATATAACATATTCAACACAGACATCGCCATGGCAGAATACTGGAAATCAGCTGTAAGTGCACATTTTCCAGTCCCGGAACCTTCCTCGGGGTCATCTTTAAGTGAAGGAAGTTCAGCATCAGCTGACAGCGTAAATCTATCTAGCCCCGATTCTGGTGCAAACAATGCAAGATATTCATTCGTGATACACCTTTCGAGAAAACCCAGCACGAAGCGAGCGCCAAACACCAGGGAAGCCTTAAGCGCTTTCTACGAGATATTCACCGGGAAAATGAGCGGAAGCAACGAGAGACTCAGAAGGCGAAGGACGAAGTCGAGCGATTAAGGCAAGCTGTCGCAGGAAAACCAGGCGCAAAGGACAGTGACGCAGCACCTTGGAAACGCGCCCCGGCTGCCCCTCCACCGGCGGAACGACCTGTATCCCTGGAAGAGAGAAAGAAGCAGATTGCACAGCTGGCAGAGATGGGAATAGCTATCCCAGATGGATACCGTGGTGAACTCGCCCTCGCTGGCGAATGGCAGACGGTATCCGAACGGGTGATCCGACCCGATGACGATGCAGAGGAAGGAAAGCCTGGTAGCTCTATCGGGGTTCGCAAACGCAAGATGGAAGGTGATGAGGAGGAGCAGGAGGCACGACAGGAGGCCGAGAGATTCGTGAGTCAGGGTTGGGGCTCGAGGACTCGGCAGTACCCTGGTGCGCAGAGCGATGCAGATCTGGATGCCCTTCTTGATTCTACCAAGGATGTAAAGAAGGTCAAATTGTCAACGCCGGATGAACAGTCCAAAGAGAACGCTACCAAAGAGGGTGCTACACCAAGCAACGATGCTGCGGCACGGGAGTCAGAACTACCATCGGTCAAGTCTGAGGATAAAGAAGCGGCGCAGCTTGCTACATCAGATAATCCAGCGGTGAAGCAGGAAGACGAGGCGGCGCCTACAGGAGTTGTTTTCAAGAAGCGCAAGCCGAAGGTTCTGAGAAAATAGCCAGCTTGTGCGGCCACGGAATATCTATTATCTCCCCTGCGAATAAATCTACGAACGATGCGTTATGGTCGCACATGGTCCAATATACTGGTGTTCCAATGATGCGATCGTGGCACTCTTCTCACTAAAAGCGCAGTGTTGGCGAACCAGGCATGATGCATATGGCCTCAAATCGTCCGTCCCTGAAGAAATTCAGCTCATGGTTTGATTTGCTTCAGGAAAGGCCTTGCTGGCCTTGTGTTAGCCTACATCCAGATCGAGTGTACCGATTCGAACCCACGCGGGTTCTCAGACGATATGTGGCCATACGTCGGCAGAGAGACGTTGGGGCGACTTACGTTGGACGGAGAATGATCAGTTCTTACGCATCAAATATCAGATCCAGCTCACCAAAAGAGTTCCATACCCTATGCAACTCGTTGGTGACGTCTCACATCTCCCTTGGACGTGCAATCTACGATAGCATGAATACGAAACAAATTTCATGGAAAAGCAGACTTATGACGAGAAGAGCAATATGCTGAGCCAGATCAAGCTTTGGTTGTCAGGCGATAGTTCCACGGTCCTACTAGACAGCCAGTATCAGCTACTAGTGTATTAATGTAAATGATTAAGTCACGATAAGTGGATAAGTATGCCTACTAAGAATGAGAGGCTAAAGGCACGGTGCTAGAATTGAAGAAATTAGAAGCACTATGAAACCAGCAACGTGAAAGCTGAAGGAGATATTTTTGATAAAAAACTGTTATTCATAGAGGAAGTTTATAGCAGGTGTGAAGCTATTTTATCAGTGAAGATTAGATACTTCTGCGGTATCTGCGGTGTTGAGTGATTCTCGCCACTGCCCTCCTTTTTTCCCTCCAATTTTTTTTTTCTTCCCTCTTGTAGTCAATGGCCGGGGCTTCTTCTAGTGTTGTTCCGGAGCTCACACCAGAAGATCTTCTTGACGCGCAACGACCTCATTGCAAACCATTCTCCCCACACTTGATGCGGAGGTTTTCATGACCAAATCGAGAGATCTGGTGGAATATTATTGACTCGGCTGGCTACTCTCGCTTCTTTTCGCTTATCTGGACCAGTAGTAGTACTTGGTAAGTAACCCAGACGGGACCTCTCTGTTTCTTTGACGGGCGCAATCTTGCTCGCTTGCGATATTTCTTTTATTTCTGTAGCTTCATTAGCTATTGAGTTTTGTACTTGTTCTGTCAAAAAAGCAATCTTTGCTTGTTGAAACTCGTTGCGATGTTGCTACGTTATTCTGGAACTTGTTTTGCGGCGTCGTCTTTGTTTTACGTTTGCCCGAGCGGAGAAGGTCATGACAGCCTCGCCCGTCAACATTCCTGACCCATGCCTTGTCACCCTTGAGGTCCCTATTTGGCGAGTCTCGAGTACTGCACAAGTGTCCAGATCTATTGTTGGAAATATTTCTGTCATTCAGCCGCAAATGCGCTTTTGCGTTGCGCAAGCGGGCCTCTTGAGATGACAGCTCATGGCAATCAGAGAATGCGCCAACAAGAGTGATCGGCCAAAACCCTCATTTTCCGTTCCAATTATCCCCGTCAAAGGAGCACTACTGTGGTTTCTAAGCGCGCGATTCTTTGTATTCTAGCCTATTCGCGGAGTTCTTGATACTAACATCGCATTGGCCGAAAGACCGCAGGAATAGATGCAAGCTAGCACCAAATATTCAGGCCACTGTACGAAGTCACAGAACCGTGGATAGGCGTGTCTGCCAAGTTGCGACGTCGTATATCACCCGTTGCATCGAATTCCCACGCTTTTGCCTTCAGAGGGCTCCATTGCGCGCAGAACCCTATCCTCGTCAACAGCCATGGCAGAATCAGCGGAATCGGCGGAATCGGCGAACGCGCCTGGGGAATCGCCCAAACAAGCAGCTGGATCGACCGATCAGCCCGCTGCTGAGACGGTTCTGGATCAGACACCTAGGCCTACGGTAGAAAGTGCCGCTGAGACCGCACCTCAGCCAATGCCCGAAGAAGCTCCTCAAGCGGCTGTCGAACAGCCTACGGAGACCAGCAACTCTGCTCCAGAACCAGCACTACCAGCCTTCGACACGTCACTTCCTCCAATTGACAAGTCTATGCCGGCCGTCGACACGACTCTGCCCCCAATAGATACGTCTTTACCTAGCCTGGATTCTACACTGCCACCATTCGACTCGAGCGTGCCATCTTTGCCTCCAATCGATACATCTCTTCCACCGCTAGACACAACTTTGCCTGCTGCAGAGGCAAATTTCCTGCTTTCAGGTACACGAGCGTCCAACCCAGAACCTGCTGCTTCAGAGTTGACTGGCACTGTATCCGGGGCGACTGAGCATCCCACATTCCACCTGTCAGGCCACCCTTCCGCTCAAACGCCATCCTATCAATATTCGAATGGGACTTATCAATCGCAAACCGCTCAACAGCAGCATCAGGGGTCACCACCGGAGCAACCACAAGATTTGCACTATCAGCAACAGCAGCATCAGTCGTCGCAACAGTATGCGCAGCCGCAGCATTCTCAGCCACCACATCAGCAATACCAGCAACAGAATCATGATGTGTACCAGAATCATCAACCCGCATCATCGCAGATGAACGCTCCGCCACAACCATCCCATATTCCTCAGGCTCCCATTGGGTCACCTATGCCCTCGAACATGCCCCCAATGGCTTCTGTAGGCCAGTATATGACAGGATATCCCACCAATGTATCGCAAATGGGTATGAATTCGAACTCGCAGATGCGCTACCAGCTCCCTGGCGACCCCAACAAGATGCTGTCTGGTGGAAGGCACAAGAAGGAAGTTAAGCGAAGAACGAAGACCGGATGTCTAACGTGCCGAAAGCGCAGAATCAAGGTATGTAATTGTGAACATGAGACAACTCATTGGCATGGACCTTCAGCCCGTGTTGTTTTGGATGCATTCCGAAGCGAGGGCGATCATCGTGTGCGGGGATCGCGGGCGGGCAAGCAAAGTTATCGCTTCGCTTGTGCTGCCCACCTGCAAAGAACCCCGCTCTCCTGTCGCCCACTGTTTTCCTTCCGCCCCAACAGCAACAATTTTTTTTCGTGTTTTCAATTCGCTTATTTGGTTATTTGACATTGTTTTGAAGTGGCTGACGGAGCATTGGTGTTGCTCTCTAGTGTGACGAGGGACACCCTGTTTGCAGAAATTGCGTCAAGAGCAAGCGTGAATGTTTAGGTTACGATCCTGTCTTTAGACCGCAGGCGTCGACTCCCTCTGCAATTCAACCTGCCCCCAATCCTGCTCCTTCACTCGTCGTCAATCCACAGGATCCAACGCCTTCCTACCCCTCGGCGCCTCCGGGTTACGTACCTGCGGCATCCCAGCCCTTCGCTCCCTCTCTTCATTCAGAATCGCCATCTACATCCACAGACCAGCAATACGACTACAGCGCTTCTCCCGCTGACCCTTCGCTGGGGGGCAATAACTCTGCCAATATGGCCAGCACCCAGAATGTCACTCAAGGAGGACTGCAGCCGACCCTCAATGCGACGACAAATACCGCGGTCACTCAGTCGGAAACTTCCAGCTACAAAGGTACGCCCTTCTCGTGCGGTATTCATCCCTTGATATACCCTTGTGGTACATACTCACACAAAAGCAGTGAAACGAGTTCAGATTAGCGATCTACTGGCGCTGAGAGGCATTCCTCCTCCGCCCCCTCATCCTATCACATCTCTTCCCCCGAATCGTCTCGAAGAAATCAAGGCCGTGTTCCTCGCTACATATGCCCCTGCCATTGATAGATTCTTTGAGACTCGCTGGTTTTCGGAGAAAGCGCTCGGTCACCTGTTGGCGAATGCGCAGCTGATGGCCGAGTACTCTGCTCTTATTGATGCATTCAACGATCGGAATCTCAACGATCCCAACGTCGTCGCGCAGCTGGAGAGCTTTGAAGCGTCCGTCGTTTGGAGTACCATGACACTGTGCCGTCATGTGATGAATGTGTCGAACGGCAACCACGGAAAGGATTTCGAGCTGTTGGCTACCGCATCCAGACTTGATGTGATTGAGGCTCTGATAACAGGCGAGCATTTGGAGAGAAACCCACTGGCCCAATGGCCCGTTCCAGAGCCGGCAGCTGATCCACCCACTCTTCCTGATCAACTGATGCGAAGAGCATTGGATTTTTGGAGTTCGCTTGGTCACTTCTTGACACTCCACGACAACGAAGCCAGCTCTGCCAAAGAAATCGATGATACTCTGGCTCGTTGCAGAACGCTGTTGGACACCTTTGAGAATCGCGATGTGATTTATTCCATAGCCATTGCCCGCCACATTGGACAGCGCTGGGCAGACTTTCCCCACAGCATCCCTCAGCATGTTACCACGAACGAAAAAGATGCTGGAGCCAAGCTATATGTAGCGCAGAAATTCCTCGAGCAAGAAGCCAGCGGCAAGGGCACCACACAGGTTGTCAAACGCATCTGCGGCATGGTCGTGCGGTCCTGGTACGTTTCCCGGGAGTAGTCGACGCTGCATTCACCGTGCTGGCGTTGCGGCATTGGCGACATCTCCTTACGGTTGGTGATATCTGGCCATCGACTTCGCTTTCTCTTTCTCTTTCCCTTTTCTTTCCCTACATGTACGGGCTTATATTGCTCTTCGATTTTTCACGCACCTTGTCCAATCGGCTCAGCGAAAGCTATCATGGCATAGGAGTTTTTCTCGGTTCTCAATTCTCTCTGAAGCTAGGGAATGGCAGCATCACGGCGTTCTGGCTGCTTATCATTTCGAATCAAGACTTGGTTGAGGGTTTGGCTCTGGCATGCTTCGCTCCGGGGGTGTCCTGCACATGGACGAGAAGAACCTCGGGGATACACGTCCGTCCGTTGATCGAATAATAACAGCGATCGATTTGATGTGTGTATTTTAACACACAGTGACAAGTGTATCCAATCATCTACTCTATCATCAAAATCATGTACATATCAATAATGAGAAATAAGTACATTCGCCAAATTAGGGTGGGCATAGTGCAACATTCTCGTGGTATTCTCATTCAAAGGTCGGCTTGCTCCGGAACAGGACTCTTCAGCTTCCCTGTTTCAATTGCAAGTCGCACGTTTTCGATAGCCCACTCTTCCATAGCCGTTTGAGTCTATCGAAAATCAATCGGATTAGTATATGTCTGCCATGTTGACTTCAGTGCTATAGACTGTCTCTCACCTCGACGGTCCATGTGCCCATGTGCGGAACAAGAAGAACATTGGGGTTCCGGATAAGGCCCGGGTGCACCTTGGGCTCCTCCTCGAAGACATCCAAGCCGGCTGAGTAGACCTTGCCGCTATCGAGGGCCTGGACGAGGGCCTCTTCATCCATGACTGCGCCTCGCGCCGTGTTGACAATGACGACACCATCCTTCATCTTCTCGAACTCGGCTTTGCTGATGATGTGGCGAGTGTGTTTCTTCTCTAATGGTTAGGATGACCGCAGAAGTGCCAAGAGCAGGATAGGAAACTTACATTCAGGGGCAAGTTCAGACTGATCACGTCGCTCGTGGCCAGCAGCTCATCAAATGTCACATACTCCGCTCCGGCGGCCAGCTCCTCGCTCAACCGGCGGCGATTGTGGTAGATGACCCGCATACCGAACGCCTCGGCCTTCTTCTTGAGGTTGCGCCCAATTCCCCCCATGCCCAGAATCCCGAGGACCTTGCCCTCGGGGTCGTGGCCAAGCGCGGGGAGGGGTTGGCCGCGCCATTTCCCCTCACGCAGGGCCTGCATGCCCGCGTTGAAGTTGCGCAGCGCACCGATGATCAGGAACATGTTCACGTCGGCTGTAGCGTCGTCCACGGCTGTGGGAACGTTGGAGACGCGCAGGGGGGGATTGCGAGCGCTGCAGGCGTGGACGTCGACTTGGTCGTATCCCGCGCCTGGATGGAGAGTTCAGATCACTGGGATACCTTTATCGAGGAATGCGAGGAGAGCTTACCGCAGTGCGCTAGGAAAGTGACTGAGCTGGGGAGTGCGTTGACGACTTCCTCATCGATAAAGCCGGTGATGGTGACGGAGTCGAAGGTTCTGTATGCGGCGACAGCGCCGTCCAACTTGCCGGACCGGCATTCCTGCAGGAACTCTGCGCGGTTTGTGGCGGTGGGAGTGACCAGTTCTGCGATCTCGGATAGCGATTGCCATGTCTTGTGTGCGCTAGATGGAAGAAAAGGCTGGGTCAGAAGAGTGATTCATAGACAGGGAGAGAGACTAGTGCGTACTGGACGATGGATCCAAGAAGAAGGACCTTGGGTTTGGTACCGGCGGAACCCATTGTGAGGTTTCTGTGTGACTTCAAGTTAATCTAGGAATCTTTCTAAAGGAAAATTGAAGATAGATAAACACGAGTTTGACTCACTTATTAGCGAAAAGCGTCGCACCTGGAATTATGCCGAGCGAGACTGTTGGCGGACAAGCTATGTCCGAGAGAGAGTATATCAGGGCTGCCAGCTGTGTCGATGTCTATGAGAACAATTGATAGCACCCGGAACAGAATCTACGAGAAGAATATCCACATGATCGTCAGAGATGAGAAGAGGTAAAGAAAAAGTGCAAGGAGCAGAAAGTATGTTGACTAACATTCGGCCGTGAAAGATTGCAGTGCCCCACCTGATGTTATCATCACAGCGCCTTCTCAGTATTTCTCCCCCGCACTATCTATCTATCTATGGAGTTCCCAGTCCCAACTGAGCAGTCAAGATCTTGTGGAATTGAACGATCTCACAAAAAAGATTCTAGATGAGGCGATATTACCGATGTCGGTAGAATCCGTTCTGGTAAGCCCTGGACTTTCCCGAGTGAGAAAAGCTACCACAGACTTGCCTGCGATATGTGAACGCGGGCGTGGGGGTTATGCGGGGAGATCCATACGAGCATCGGGTCTAATTGCGAGACACAAGGACATCAGTCTGGAGATGGAATGGCCTCGAACTGGGGAGGTCAGCTGTTATTTGGCAGTCAATAATTTTCCGAGGAGCGTTAATGTTCCTGAAAAGCTGGAGCATGCGCTGCGTGTTCCATTATCACAAACCTGGTACGGTGATAGAGGCCAGCACTGGCTTCCCCATTGTTTGATCTGGTTTGGAATCGGAGTTGACAGTCATATGATGTATATTCATAATATCAGCTGCTCTTGGCTTGGATAACATTTAATTGAACGCTCTCTCGACCTATCCCTCCACAAGCACTCGCGTCCAATCGAACTTCCGCCATCGCTTTTTAAACCCGTCCACTCTACGATCGCCTCCTCGGTTCCAGCGGCCCTGTCGTTTAATCACCTCTGGGCCTAGATCGAGCATGCCTCCAATAACCTCGCGGGCAAACAGATCGCCGCGAGGCCAGCGGTGCTCATCCTCCACCACGTGGCCCAATCCTCCGTCTAGCTCAAACCAAACATGGAAGTAGGGCATCTCTTTGACCAGAGTGCGACGGAACGCATTCCGACCCAGACCCTGCTTAGCCTTGGCAAGGGTGTCGATCAGCTTTCGGTGCTGCGTCCATTCGGAGTCTGCTGCGAGAATCGCTTCCCTGAAGAAGGCGGGCGATGTTTCCCCGAGACTGTACGGCAGCGGAACGGCTTCCATGGCTGCATGTCTCTTCCGCTGTGGCTGAGCTGCGTTCTCGTAAAAAATGACATCGCGGCCTTGATCGTGGTACATCCGGGTTAGACTCTTCATGAAATTCCGGATCTCTTCCCACTCATCGTCATCACATTCCATCAGGTTGGTGCGATGCTGGATAGGAACTATGGTAGCGCATCCCTCGCTAAGCTCGGGTTCGGTGGGGAGAGTCAGATAGGTTCGGGTCGCCAAAGACACCACAGGAGCAATTGGGGGGGTGTTGGTATCTTCATGATGACAGAGTGGGCAATTGTCCAAGATCCGATTCATCTTCTGGAATTCGCTGATGGTAGCATTCTTGAGGTTGATCTCAGACCGATGCACCCTCTTGGCGAGTTTGGCGGCATTATCGTCCATGTATTCCAAATCATTCTAATTCAGACAGATGTAATCAGTAACAAGTCATAGCTGCATGAGTCAGGGGATGAACGGACCTCGAATTTCGAGTCTCTGGCGATCCTTTCCGCCAGTCGTTTCCCATCTCCACCAAATTGATCCCGCGTCCGCCGCTCTTCTCGGACCATGTCTTCAATAGTCATATCCTCATTTTCCTCCAGCTGTCCTCGCTCCCGGCCTCTCTTAGTTTCCACGGGCTTGGCTTCGTTTCTTTGTCCTGCAAGCATTCGGTTCTCCATGACTCCGAGCACTACAACATCGGACTCCTTGCGATTAGCCATCGCTGCTGCGGCCGCATTGTAGCGCTCCTCAAGCTCTGCTGCCTCAGCTGATCCCTTGAGCTTTGCCTTCATCATCTGCGCTTTGAGTCGGTTGAGAGCTGTCAGATCAAGGTGCTGGGTGGCGCCGGAAGGAGGCACCGTGTCGATCTTCTGACCTTGACCACGAGCTGCAAGCTCCTGTTCAGGATCTCGAACGTGTTCAAGGGGTTCCCTATGAACGCCTTGTTCAAGCTTTCTCTCCTGAAAGAGGTCTCCTGTTGGCTTTTCTTTGCCCACGTAACCCTCGCCATACCGTGCGCGACGGTCCAACTCCGCTTCTTCCTCGCGCGCATCATCAAACGAGCGCAGATCCCCAAAGCGCTCAATCGCAACTTCCTCCACAGATTTTCCACTCTCCTCTGCCTCCCGGTATACGCCTCGGAGCTTTGTCATTCTCCACTGGGAGCCAGCATCCCCGATAGTGTAATCCACCTCGTGCTGTGCTGGCTTTTCCTCTACTTCAGCCAGGTCTTTCTCGTCTTTCAGATCACGGAGATGCTGGTTCAGTTCTCGGTCGTGTATCTTCAGCTCAAAGTCCGCTTGGAGCATCTTGGCTTTCGGTTCTTCCTCCAACCGTGTAGTGTCACGTCGGTGAACATAATCGACATCGAGGGCGGAGGGAGCTTCCATCCAGGCATCCCGCTGCAACCGACTAGGCTCCTGCTGAACTATCTCCTTCGCCGGAGCTGTAGATTCTGATTCATTGTCTTTACTCTCCCTCCTGTGCCGGCGCTTGTGGGAATGATCCCGATCATCGCCGTGATCTGTAGAATGGCGTGATCGCTTGTGTCGATGTCCATTTTCTTCACTATCACGCGACTCTCGAGGGCGATCTGACTCTCGTTCTCTCGACCTCGACGAATGGCGCCGATGGTGGTGATGATGACGATGATGCCTTGACCGTTCTTTACTGCGATCTCGGTCTCGATCTCTGTGTCGATATTTCTCTCTGTCGCTTCGTTCGCGTCGTCGCTCTTGATCTTCCGCCAGCGACTTCTCAAAATCGTCTAGAGTCATGTTTGATATGTGTCAACACGATTGCATAGAGCTTTCGTGTGGGAAAGGAGCGGCCGCAGCATGAAAAACACTAGGATGACGTCTAGGCGGTCCAGACTACGGGCTCCACCCGCAAGCAGATCTCCTCAGATCCCCGCGACAAAAGAATTTCTGCTTCAAACCGCATTATTCACTTATATGTTAACATCACTTTCTCCATCAAGCTAACTACTTTCTTAATCTGAGGAGAAATATTGTTTACTACTGAGATTTTAAGACAGTGCTCAACTCTATCATATTTTATCCATCTCTCATCATGGCGACGACTCCCGTGTCGGTGGTTTGCGTCGGCATGGCAGGTATATCATTTGACAGGGCGTTCTAGCTCGAAGGCCTGCTGGGAATGAGCGATAATTGCTGATGCTGCTTTACTTTAGGCTCGGGAAAGACGACCTTCATGCAGAGAATCAACTCGTACCTCCATTCGAAGAAGAAAATCCCCTACGTACTCAACCTCGACCCCGCTGTATACTCGGTGCCGTTTGAGAGCAATATCGACATCCGTGACTCGATCAACTACAAAGAAGTTATGAAGCAGTACAACCTCGGACCTAACGGCGGTATCTTGACATCATTGAATCTGTTCGCAACAAAGGTTGATCAGATTATATCATTACTGGAAAAGCGTACCGCACCCAATCCCGAAAATCCATCGGCCAAGCCTATCGAGCACATTTTGGTCGACACGCCCGGACAAATCGAAGTCTTCGTTTGGAGTGCATCGGGGAGCATCTTACTCGAGACACTAGCCTCTTCGTTTCCTACTGTCATCGCTTATGTTATTGATACCCCGCGTACGACTTCCACAAGTACCTTTATGAGCAACATGCTTTACGCCTGCAGTATCCTGTACAAAACAAAACTGCCAATGATCCTCGTGTTCAACAAGACAGACGTTCAGGATGCAGAGTTCGCGAAAGAATGGATGACCGACTTCGATGCATTCCAGCAAGCATTGCGAGAGGAGGAGGAGTCTGGTGCTTTTGGAGGGGAGGGCAGCGCCGCGGGCTTCGGGGCAGGCAGCGGATACATGGGCTCGCTTCTCAATAGTATGAGTCTAATGCTGGAAGAGTTCTATCGCCATCTGAGTGTCGTGGGCGTAAGTTCCATGACAGGCGACGGCATTGACGAATTCTTCCAAGCAGTGGAAGAGAAGCGCCAAGAGTTTGAACGGGACTACAAGCCAGAACTAGAGCGCAAGAAGAAGGAGCGCGAGGAAACTCAGGCAGCTCAGCGCGAGTTGGAGCTGGGCAAGCTGATGAAGGATATGAGTGTCACTGGATCTTCGCGGAAGCCACGTGCCGCGAACGAAGCCGAGACCGTCAGCGAAGCAGAGGAGGAGGAAGAAGCAGCCGCTGCTGCTGCAAGCAAGGGGGATCTGGAGTTTTCGGAGAACGATGATACCGACGATGACGAGGAAGACGTTCCTCCAGCTGGTGACGAGGCGGGGCTCTCCCAGCGATACAAAGAAGCTCTTTCAGAATCACAAGGTGGTCCGAACGACGAAGACCTGAGCTTTGCACGGTACTTACGCTCTAGTAATATCAACCGATAGATTTCTCGATCAAATTTCATGATTAATGTCTTTCCTTGCTCTTTTGAGCTTTCTTGTTGATCCCGTCCTCCTCGGGTTTGATATGGGGTTATCATACTTGTCATTCTTATCCAGCGGTATCGGCTCCTGCAGGCACGAAGGAACAATAAGATTGCATAACATATGGACCTTAACTTTATGGATATTATTCTGAATCCTGGATGCAGGTAGAAAAAGAAAACAGGATAATGTATCCAATGCAAACAAAACAAAAGGCGTGCATTCCAAGCATTCATGATGCCATGTGGATGATGTCACACCACCGCCGTGCAGAATAAAACTGACGTATCACTGAATTGCTTCAGATCGCTTTCTCTAGGTACTTATACTGCACTTGGGAATAATATTTTTATGCTAAGACTTGTATCTATCTACAATTGACACATTTGTCGAACTTCCAATACTGAACACTCAGGGACCACGGCAACATAATACAAACAATATACCTCTCGAGAGGTATCATTTCGCATATCATGGACGTATGTGTTAGGGATGCCTATACTGCTCAAGCACTTCTGGTGGCTGATAACTTACCCTGTACTCAGGTATTCTACGCTTACACATACTCAACCGCGGGATGGCTCTCGCTGCAAGCCATACCTTTGATTGGAATGCCACAGATGATCGTAAGAATCATGTTAGAAGAAGCCAGGCAGCCGTCGCGTAAGCACCATACTCAGAAAAGACATTCAGCAAGAACCGGTGCTAACCGTCGCAGAAATTGAGATCTACTTCGCTCGTTGCCTTGGCTTCAGTCTGCTCACGATCGCCATCTTGACCATCATGCTGAGTGGTTCCATCCCTCTCAGCTCAGCCGTTTCAGAAGCAGTCTCAACCGAGGACTCCGACCCTAAGGCTCCGTATGCCGTTCCTACGTTAGTAATAACGTCCGTCTACCACGCCATATCGGCCTTTTATGCGTACACCTGGTATACCACCACCGACCAAGTTGTCTTTGCGGCCGCCATGGTGGGATACTTCGCCGTCGCGTCCATTGGATTGTGGTGTACGCTCTTTGCCAGCAGCCATGGGAAGATCAGTCGCAAGACGGGAGCTGACAAGAGGACTACGGGGTTCCCGCTTCACAACAGAGTGGCGGAGAGGAAGCATGTGGAGAAGAGTGAATAAGGAACTGACGTTTGTACTAAGACGACGACGAGATATTTGTCGAGTTTGGTGACATGGTCAGCCTGGGAGGGTGATTCGACTGGATTATTGCTCACTGCACTTGCCAAGTCAACTCTCTCCGAGGTCTCTTCACACTATATCCTTGGGAGCTCTGTCCTTGCTGTTCATCAGCCATATCCAGCCTTGTACATTAGAATAGGTCTTGGCCGCAGTGTAGCCGGCGTTTTTTGTCGCCAACGTTATTATCTGGTGTTTCTTCATCATTGATGGAAATGACAAATGCAAGGGTTCAACTGTAGTAGATGCCTTATCTTTGAGACATATGCGTGTATACATGCATGTCGTCATCTTCACAAGTATATATGCATATTATTGCAACATATAAGTAAATGGTGTAATAATAATAAGCCCCAACGGATTCCCGGTGGAACAAACCGTGCCAAGTCGGCATGCTGCACTGAGACCCTTGGCCTTTCGCCCACAAGGTACAATCACCCCCATGATCCCACTCTTTAGTCGGACCTGGCCGACTGGACAGATCCTCTTATCAAGATCACGAGCTCAATGTGACTGGGATGAATCACCAGACATGCTAAGCTATTGGCCAAGCCGGAGAATGCGCCCGCGAATCCTGCTTGCCCAGATGGGACCTCCCTCGGCGCTCAATGTCTCACAGAGCACTTACTCTATTTCTCTGGAGTTCGGGCCCTGAAACTATCATCAGTAATCATGATTGTCTCGCTGTTCCTAATCTATGTCACGGTATAGTCCCTTCATGCCAAGGCCCAGGGCTCCTCGGACGTCCGCCGGCGAGTAATGATACCGGGATGTATCTAGACTAGCCACAAAGGTCAAAGGAACTGCTTACGTTCACCAATTGCCAGTCTGCCGTTATGACTAGCCGAGGCCATGTGGAGAGGGGAAGTTGTTGGTCCCCTTCGTTCGACAGTTACCCCGAGCCCTCGTCGGCGTGCTCGAGTCAGCGCAAGGGTCACCTCGAGATGTTTGAGTGTGTTGCCCTCGAACCATGACTGCATCAGGAGATCAGTAAGAGCACATGTGCGCACGTATGATAATGTGTACTACCCTCGTTCATAAATCGAGCCGGCGAGATTGCCAGAGAAACAGTACCTACGCGTCGTACAGGGCTTAATACCAGTGCTATCTGCTACAAGCCGGCACCGCTGGCTGCTCGCTTGGCGTTTACTGGGCCTCCGGTCTAATGCAAACGTTATTACGATCTGCAGTCCCATTAAGCATGTCATCATGTGCTTTTCCCCCTCTTGCCAATCTCATGCGACTGGGTCGCGTCTAGGAAGACCCTGGCACGCCTTCATCAGACTGAGCCACCTAGTCAATATCCTTATCTCGAGTGCGTGCAGAAATGCCAAGGAGGAAATCGCGCGAGATTGCCAAGTATCCTGGTAGGGTCACATCTGTCTCTGCAGACGAATCGCTTGACCCGTCCTCCCCGAAGCTTTGCCCGTGGGACGGACCTCAGTGGGCACAATGGCGTGAGGAGTCGCTGAGGAAGCCAAGAAAAGACATATTACCTTCCGTAAGGAGAATGCGGGCGCAAGAACATTCATGCCGCTATTTGCGCATCTAATGAGAGAATTCTCTTGTGCTCGGGGTGTTCTTGCACGAATCAGTGGCATCAATTACTATTCACCGTGGTCAACGTCTTCTTTCTGATGACCCATCGATTTCCTGTCCGGGACTTGGTCATGTCGGCCTGATGAAGATCATATCCATCATCTGCATAGTTCATCTCACCTCATGCTCGCTACATACACTATCTGGCTCTCCGACGGTGTGCGATGCAATGTTACCCTGTTAGTTCCCATTGCACTCTCTGGATCACTCTCCGGGATGTCTCCGTCCTTGTCTCGCGGTGGTGACTGGGAGATCCGGAGGCATGAAAATGGCGCAAGAGCAGAAGAACATGAACGGAACACGAAGAGGGAAAGGTTATAAATACCTATCTGTCCTCCAGAAATCAGTCTTCATCAGACCATTCAGTCCAACATCTCCCAGCCTGATCCGGTATCCAGAGTCTCCTCGGTGTCTTCGCCATGCTTTCTATCAAACGCACTTTGCTGCTCCTTGGAGCTGTCCTGCCAGCCGTGTTTGGCGCGCCTGTCCAGGAAACTCGTCGTTCTGCTCAGAAGATTCCTGGCAAGTACATCGTGACCTTCAAGCCGGGCACCGATGCAGCTACCATTGAGTCTCACACTCTTTGGGCCACGGATCTCCACAAACGCAATCTGGAGCGTCGTGATGCCACCAGCGGCGATGCTCCCGTCGGTATTGAGAAGAACTACAAGATCAAGGATTTCGCGGCCTACGCCGGCTCCTTCGATACTGCTACCATCGAGGAAATCCGCAAGAGCGCAGATGTCAGTCCTCTTCAGAACCCTACCACATCATGAGCTCAGTGACTTACAAGCCCACAGGTTGCCCATGTCGAGGAGGACCAAGTCTGGCACATTAACGCCCTAACGACTCAAAAGGGCGCCCCCTGGGGTCTTGGCAGCATTTCCCACAAGGGTCAAGCAAGCACCGACTACATCTACGACACCAGCGCTGGCGCTGGCACCTATGCCTACGTTGTCGACACTGGCATCAATGTCAACCACGTCGAGTTCGGTGGCCGCGCGTCCCTGGCATACAACGCCGCTGGTGGCAACCATGTCGACAGCGTCGGCCACGGAACGCACGTTGCTGGTACCATTGGCGGCTCGACCTACGGAGTGGCCAAGAAGACCAACCTTCTGTCCGTCAAGGTCTTCCAGGGCGAGTCCTCCAGCACCTCGATCATCCTTGACGGTTTCAACTGGGCTGTCAACGACATTGTGAGCAAGGGTCGTACTAAGAAGGCCGCAATCAACATGAGTCTTGGTAAGAGCACCCCGTCTTGCTCGTTCGACTGGATTGAAGGTAACGGCTGCTGATGGATAATGACAGGCGGTGGCTACTCTTATGCCTTCAACGACGCTGTCGAGAACGCCTTCCAAGAAGGTGTCCTTTCTGTGGTCGCTGCTGGAAACGAGAACGTATGTGAACCGTCTTCGAAAACTTACATATGAACATTGCTAGTTTTAGTGCGACTAACATATCGTGTCAGAGTGATGCTTCGGAGACAAGCCCTGCCTCCGCTCCTAACGCTCTGACTGTTGCTGCGATCAGCAAGAATAATGCCCGCGCCTCCTTCTCCAACTATGGTTCCGTCGTCGACATCTTCGCTCCCGGTCAGAATATCCTTTCCGCCTGGATTGGCTCTAACACTGCCACCAACACTATCTCTGGTACTTCCATGGCCACCCCCCATATTGTTGGCCTGTCCGTCTACTTGATGGGTCTCGAGAACCTCTCTGGTCCTGCTGCTGTGACCTCTCGTATCAAGCAGCTGGCCACCAATGGTGTTGTCACCGATGCTAAGGGTAGTCCTAACAAGCTTGCTTACAATGGCAATGCTTAAGCTTATGCCGAAGGGCCGATAGGTTACAGAGACTGCGCAGGGCGAGTCTTAACCGAGGGATGATTGGGAGGGCTAAAGGAGTGCGGAGGATGTCCTCCGCAGGTTGATGAATCTATGAATCCTAAGTTATATAACAAAGCAATGGAATGATTTGAGTGATTTGATACTCCACCCTGTAAGCAGATAATTTTTTTCCTCGGCTTGATCTAACAATATGTGATGGGACGCAGGGAAATAACACTTCAACTATGTCCGCTAAAGTTCATTAATCACCACCCACGCCTCCAAGGTTTTTTCACTCCAGATGACGCTCACATCCTCGTACATTACGCCTCAAGGATACGAGCGGAAGATTGGCGATGACGAACAGTGTGACGAACACGCCAAGGAAATGGGCAGAGCATATCCATCCGCGAGGAATGTTGATCGTGATGAACCTTCCGACTTTCCAAATGAAGCATGCTCATGGCCCACACGGACACGACGAGAGCTGGGTATTCTTGCTCAGGGCCCAATGAACAGCTCGATATCAATAGGCTATGGAATGCACATTGAGGGAGCGCTTACCTCATGAGAAACGTGTCGCATACCTCCCTAGAAGCCTGCTCTGAAGATAGCAACAGCTCCTACATCGTATCCCTGGCTCCGGTGCTCTGAAGCCCTTCAAAATGTCTCTAGCTCTCATGGATGTATCTCGTTCACGAGATCCTTTGCACCTGAATCTCAAATTGGGCATCCCTATGACCTGAACCCTTCCTGATGCAGACCACAATCGCAATCTCCGAGGAGAAGCTGAGCCCGCTGAGCAACCCGGACTCGCTGCACATCCATCTTGCCCAATATGGGCTAAAAATGACCACCGATGAGCTTTATGTGCAATGGGCAATAGGCAACCGTCGACATCCTCGTAACTGGGATGTCTCTCGGAAGGTTTATGATATCAGCCTCATCTTCTTCCTTGAGTTTTTCACGTAAGTGCCTGTCTGTCTGGGACGACGTTATCTGCGCTAATTTGAAGAGCGTATCAGAACAGCTGTTAGCACTTCTGGTGTATGTTCCTTCATGTCGTATGAACTTATCCAGCAGACCGTCGACTTATTCGATCATCTAACTAGTCAACCGCCGCCGGAGCTGCAGCTGCAGAATATGACTTGGAGAAGACAAGATCCATCTTCATATTTGTATCAGTGTTCGTTACCTGTCTCGCCTTCTGAGCTATTCCAAGCCATCTGTGAGAGTGGATGTGCTTGCGGGTGCCATTATTGACGTGCAATAGGTATCTTCTCGGGCAAGCATTCGGGGGTATCCTCTTCCCGCCCTACTCTGAAGTTTTCGGACGCAAGAGGCTCTACATCGTCAGCACTGCGTTGTACAGCGTCAGCTGTCTCGTCGTAGCCGCCGTTCCTTCACTTTGGGGTGTGGTTGTGGGCCGCTTCGTCAGTGGGTTTTTATCGGCGATTCCCACCATTGTGGTAATAGGCAGTATAGAGGATATGTTCAACGCTCGCGACCGTGTTTGGATGGTATGTATCTGGGCCGTAACAAGCAACTTGGGTCTCATCGTGGGGCCAATTTTGAGCATCTACATAGTTGCAGATCTGGACTGGTAAGCGTTGCTTGACGTTTGATGGCCCGGAAAAGCTGCTGACGGATTGACTTCTAAAGGCATTGGCTATATTACATTGCAGCCATTATAACAGGTCTCCTTACCTTCGTCCTTCTCACCATCCGAGAATCCCGCCCATCGCTTTTGCTGGCAAGAGAAGTTGCGCAGCTCCGCAAGGTGTCAAAGGTTGAGTCGCTGGAAGGAGCGAACCCAGACCATACACCGGATCTGCACAGCTTTGTGCGGCTTGCCCTATCTCGGCCTGTACTTCTTTTCTTCACCGAACCTATCGTGTTCATAGTGTCTTTGATAAGCGCAATCTCAATTGCACTAGTTTATCTTTTCACGGAAGCATTGCCTCCCATCTATCAAGCCTTTGGTTTCAGCCCCCGACAGGCCAGTTTACCCTTCATCGCTATCGGTGTTGGGCTTAGCCTTGGCTTGCTGACTCGCTACATTGACCTGTACATCATCGACCAGCACCGGCATCAGGGCCGCGTCCTCCTTCCCGAGCACAAGCTGCTTGGTCTGTGGCTGGGAGCACCTATCCTCGCAGGCGGGCTATGGGTCTTCGCCTGGACCATTCCCCCCGGCGTGAAAGATTTGCATTGGAGCGTATCCGTGATTGCGCTGTTGCTGGTCGGATACTCGCTGACCGAGTTAGACTATGTCCTTGGGGGCTATCTCACGGACAGCTATTTAAGCTACGCATCGAGCGGGTTCTCTGCACTCAGCTTCCTCCGATCGATCCTATCGGCTGTCTTTCCGTTAGTCTCGCCCCATCTGTTCTCGGCTCTAGGGGCCAATCTTGCTGTGACCGTGCTGGCGGCCATGGCAACCATCTTCTGCATTGTTCCGCCCTTGTTTACGCGGTATGGTGAGAGGCTTCGGGCTCGGAGTGCGTTCGCCAAGCAGAGTTTGACCATGTATCGTCAGTATAGTGTTGACGAGAATGGATATTGACGTGTCGAGTCTTGAGGAGCGTCGCTATTGGACGCCATTCAGCGAAATCGAGCACTGGACCTCAAGGCGGCAGGAGGAGCCTGACATAGGTCAAACAAAGATTGCCTGGGGGTTCTTGATATGACACAAATAACGTGGAGTTGTCCTGTTGATATGAACTGTCAATTGTAGAGCTTGACTAGTTTGCTGGTCGGTTTCCCTGTCACAATATCCGATAGTTGCTTTTTCTTTTTTTGAGCTGTTTGATTTCACCGTGACAACAGATTCGGTAGAGTCCCACAAAGGGGAAGTGGAATCAAAGCCATTGCGCAGCTTTTGGGGGAGGTATGTATAAATGTAGATTCATCCTCTGTGGGATATCTTTAGCAACTTTGCAACAATATGATTCTCCGCCATATTACCACCATCCAGACTAGACTAGTATCAGCTCTCCACATCAACACGCCGCTTCAACTTCCCCACCAATTCCCCTTCCGCTCCCCCAAAAGCAGCACTCGACATGATCCAGACTCGCTGATCCCGCCTTTGTGCTTTGATGTTCCGCTCGAGAAATGGACGGCCCGGATCTTCAGCGATTCCGCGTCGACTCTCACACTTCTGATGGACAGCCCCAGTCGCTGTCGTCCCTCGCAGACGACGCGTCCGCTTTAGCTGCAACCCAACAGCAGCATCACCAGTCACATACACCAGCGCTTGCAGATCCTCAGGACGCGCAGTCGCTTCAGCCTCTACAGTCTGCGCTTGAACACTCGAACCTCCATCTCCATCATCCGCAGGAGCAGCGGCACCATCACAATGCGGTTCACCCGCTCAATACACTGGCGTCTATGCGGCCGTCGCGGCCTGGCGAGTCGGTTAATACCGAGCTGATATCTCCTCAGCAGTTTGAAGAGAAGCTGCATACCTACCACCACACATCCCGAGACCAGGCGTTCCCGGGTTCCCTTTCGGATGATCAGCGGATGCAATCCTGTTTAGCTCACGGCGGCGATCACGATGCACACCACGCGCAGGTCCTGTCGCAAGCACGTTCAGATCTTGCGGATACCGCCGTTGCGTGTAATGGTAATGGCGCCGACGATGACGCGCATCTGCGCAACACCGGCTTGCAAGTATCGCCATCCTTTCCGCATCATTTGCAGCTACAGCCGCAAAGCGACGACTACTCTGTAGCCCCGGAGCTCTCGAAACAGGACGGTGGTCTGAAAGACATGAAACTGGTCCCTGACCCTCCCGACCTTGAATACTGGAGGGAAAAGCTATTCAACGTGGACGAGACGATCACCTTGACTGAAGACCAGTACGTTCTACGCAGTCCCCTCCATACGAATTGAATCCCAAACGCACTTATCTAACCACTTGCCCTGCAACTAGATTCCGAACCTACTTCCCCCACGTCGACAACGTCTACTCCCACCGCTCCACACAACGCTACAAGCGCAAGCCCTTCGTCTCCCACTACTGGGACTGCAGACTCAAAGGCCGCCCGCCCGGAACCCCCAAATCCGACGATCCGAACAAGAAGAAGCGGAAACGCACCGCCCGACAAAGAGACCTCTGCGACGTCAAGATCAAAATCACCGAATACTTTCCCGGGTACGGTGTGGCTGCTGTGTCGGACTTTGCCGCGACCGGACCCGAGACTACCTTTCCTTCCTCGGAGTTTCTGCCCAGCGTGAACTCGTTGTTCCATGAGTCGGCCTTGGGACAGAGGAGGGACAGTCAGCCGTTCGGCGTGCTCACGCCGAATCCGACCTTACCTGAGGGTCATCCCGGGGCGAATGGAGAGAGATTCTTTACGATCCAGCGGGTCAATGGCAATGGTGCGAATGGGAAGAATGACGGGGTGGGCGGAGGCCATCGGCATACGTTGGAAGAGAGCGACCGGGTCAAGAAAAATAGTGTTCAGCGGTATTTGCTGAAAGAGGCCAAGGAGAAGAAGAAGGCAGTCACAGTAAGTGTGCGATCTTTCTTTTTACTACGTTGGTTTTCAAGTTTGCGCTGTGGTGTGACTGTCATCCTTTGGTGTGTATGTGATTCCGCTATTTACGTCACTGCTGGATGCCGTATTACAGTGACCTCCAGCTTCCCCGCTTGTCGCAGCTGCTACAACTGGGACACATCCGCGAGACGGTTGCTCGATTGAAAAGACTTGCTTCGACTCAAAAAGTATATCTTGAGACTAACCAAATTTTAAAGACTAGAACGATGTCCTCCCAAAATGAAGCCCAGCAAAAAACCTACCACACCAAAGCTACTGGCTTAGCGGCCTTGACCGCTATAAATCATTCCAATGAAGCAGAACTCAAACTGTTCGGAAGTTGCTTCTGGTATGTCTGAGCATCCAGTCTTTCAGCCCGGTGTCAGCTAAAACGTATATTCTAGCCCTTTTGTACAACGCGTTTGGATAGCCTTGGAAATCAAGGGTATCCCATATCAATATATCGAAGTAGATCCATACCAAAAACCTCAATCTCTATTGGAGATGAACCCCAGAGGCCTGGTGCCAGCGTTGCGGCACGGTGATTGGGGATCGTATGAAAGCTCGGTTCTGCTCGAATATGTAGGTTTCAACCCACACTTTCCTTTCCCACGGGGAGGCCGTCATCTCTTAACCAGAATCTGCAGCTCGAAGACTTGGACGTGGGTCTACCCCTTCTGCCGCCGGGCGATGCGAAGTTACGAGCTCACTGTCGGCTCTGGACTGACCATGTAAGTATCATGTGGTCCGACATTAGTTTCCGAGACTAGGTGCTGAATGGCTGCAGATCAATCGTCACATCGTGCCCAGCTTCTACAGGGTTCTCCAGGAACAGGAGGAACAAAAACAGACGGCGAATATGCAGGAGCTCCAAGACGGTCTCAAGACTCTAATCACGGCTGCCAATCCCGAAGGTCCATTTTTCCTGGGACCGAGCATCTCCTTTGTGGATGTCCAGATTGCCCCTTGGATCCTCCGACTAAGCCGGGTGCTCAAACCGTACCGTGGCTGGCCAGACCCCGAGCCTGGAAGCAGGTGGGCCGCATGGGTTAGCGCAATTGAGGCCAATGAGCATGTCAAGGCGACAACTAGCTCTGACGAATTGTATCTTGACAGTTATGAGAGATATGCCCGTGAGTATATCTCCATGCCGTGACTGGCACAAGACTGACATCCCGCAGAAAATCGACCCAACACGTCGCAGGTTGCAAACGCAATCAACTCCGGAAGGGGGCTGCCATGATTTCTTCAGCAAGCCAAGGTAGTTGTGTCACTAAAGACACATCCCGGCGCGAAGGAAACAAGGCCCCGCCCCGGATGGCGCGACGTGCTGTGATCAAGTGGCCCTTGCACCTCTGTAGCCTGCTCTGAAACCACCTCGTCCACCGGCATCTGGGCCTCTAGGACTGCGAATGGGTTGCCGCGGAGATTGTGGCTGGTCATTCAATACCCGCTCGCCAGCTTGCTGTCTCTCCTTCTTCTGCACGTAGGTTGAATTGGGTTTGGAGGAATATGAGGGGTCGAAGAGCTGTTTTGACTTCGTCGAGGATGCAGAAGAGTCTCGCTTATCTCTGTTGTTGTCTCTGCCATTGCCGCGGCTCTTTCCCTTACCTCTGCCCTCAAACTGTCTGGGAGGAGTCGCGCTTCGCGGTGACGATGCACCCGAGGTGGTTGCAGACGGACTTCCAAATAGTCTCTCTCGCACTTCCTCATATTTCCGTTGTTTTTCTTCCAGGTTCTTCAGAGCAATGGCATGCCGTTCTTCTGGAGTCGGTTCTGGCCGGTTCTGGTCGTCATCTGAATCCTCCAGGCTATCATTAGTCGCCAAACCGAGCCGACGGATTCCCGCAGTCGCTGAAGAAACTCCGCTGGACGATGACTGGCGCGTCATCAATTGAGGTGTGCGGCTGAGTACAGTCACCGCTGGTTTGAAATCCTGCTTCAAAGGGACATCGGAACGAGCCTCTAGGTAGTGGAAAGTTTGCGGAGATTCACTATCACATAATCAACACATAAATATTCAATTGAAATTGATAGTAGAGGGTGTATGCACGCACGCTTCGGCCCATAGCTGCCGGTTGAACTCGGCCTGTTGCGCCCTGCGCTGCGCCTTCGTAACTTTCGAGGATACCTTCTTCTCTGGAGGAGGGGTTGGATCATCGGATAGTTTCTGCCGAGGAGAAATTTTCCGGTCAGATGCTTCTTGTGAAGGTGACGAGTGGACGCAAATTGTAGAATGGCTCTGGAGGTAGATAACATCGTGATTGGAGATAGAAGACATACATCTGCCTGTTTTTCCCAGTCATCTTCCCAAGCATCGGGGGAGCCAGCAGTAGGCTTTGCGCTCATATTCACTCGGCCGGAATGGAGTTAAGAACCTGGATTGACTACCACACTAGGGATATAGGCGACAAGTCAAGGTCTAGTGGTGTAGATGGGAGCAAAAAATGGGGAGAGAGACACCAATTCAAATCCAGCCCAATATGTCCATTGATAGCGGTCTTGTTTCGACAGTTGTTGCGTGAGAAAAAAGAAAGTGAGCAAGCAGCGGGGAAAGCCAGCGAAGACGGGAAAATCATTGTTGCTTGATTAGTTAAACTGCGGCGGAGCTCAGGCGTCTCGACTCCGCCGAGAGCTGCATCTATAACCAACGATCACTGTCTGTTTGCCAGCCTCATCTTCGCTTGTCCTGCTTCTGGAAATAGATTAAGATGCCGACTGGTAAGTTCTGGGCTCAGATGCTTTCCCCACCAGCCCTTCACGGCTTACCCTACGCCTCCGCACCCAGTACGTCTAAATAGCTGCATGACTCGCTTTGCTAACGAAGCTCAGATCTGGACGGCGACTCGCAAATGGCTTCATCCCCCGAATCTTCTACCGACTCACCGGCCGGCTCCCGCACGCCTACGAACAACAATAGTCTCAATGACTCCACGCCAGGATTTGCTGGCGCTTCCGAACTATCCCCGCCAGGCTCGCAGACACAGAACTTCTCTGAAGCTACGGAGATGGCCGCACTCGAGAAGAACAGACCCTCAGATTTCTCGACACAGGTTGCTGGACAGCAGCAGCAGCAGAAAAGGCAACCCGGGGCACGGTGGATGAACAAACGGGCAGAGGAGGAGTACCAGCGAGCGATGGAGTATATCGTTGATAAGGACTTTAATCTGGGTAGGTTGAGTAATCAAGCGCTGCTTGCTTACTGTCATCATTCCCCTGGTACTTGTCATTGAGGACTATGGCTAATGGTATGCCTAGATGAGTTCGGTGACCCTTTCGATGACCGAGACATGGAGGAGGCGGTATTCTAGGGTTTGCAGTTGAACCTACGGGCCACTTTATCTGTCTCTTGCTTAATGCAATTTTAGAGACAGTAGTTTACGACCTTATGAGTTATGCTTACCGGGGTATGGCCCAACTAGTGCCTTTTCTTTGTCTTTCGACCATAATGGCTAACCAGTAAGCCAGAATTGAATGATCTTAGCTATGTCGCTTCTCAGAGCACTTTATTGCCATGTTAGACCGATCAACGCTAATTTGGCGTCGAAATCCTTTTAAGTAGCCCCTCTGTTTGAGTGAACGCCATGGTTTGCCAGTGGCGTAGTCAAAGAACGTGCCTAGACTCAGGCTTGACACAGTCGGAAAGGCTCGTTTGGAGATTCGGATGTGAACAGGTAGATAAAGGCAGTGTGTCCTAGTTAATAGCCTCATTCTAGCATTGCGAAAACAATCTCTTCTTGACTTGGTTGCTTTTCAGTGATATATTGTCATATTATGCGAAGCTGAAAGCCGAGCAAGTCGAACAATGACAAGCCTGTTCCTGCCATGGATAAGACGAGTGTAGTGTGCCGTAGCACAGAGCCAAGTAGATGGGACGACGCCTGAATTTCTTCAATCATAACAGTAGTGCTGACTATCCACTTTCTCACCAAGATCAGGGTGTTGGGGGGAAACCGTGCTGTGCTGCTGTCCGACTTGTCGATTGTCTTCCTAGGTTTATCAGGGCATAAGAAGGACCACCTTTTTCTTCTTCACTACACATGAAGTAGAGGATGACCAAGTCGCCCATGGTATGGAACAGAAAGAGATACCCTAGATGATTCAGCGTCTCCAGGTGAGTTGTCCGTATGTATCTCGTAGTTTATATCTGATAAGTGGTTGGCACAGCAACGGTCCGCCCACCGCCAATCAACACGTCCGTCCGGCTTAATTGTTAGGTAGTCTTACCTTTTATTATGATTTCTTTTCATCTTGGCCATGACGCGTATTTGTATTGCTTAGGATAGACGGTTTCTTCTCTATCAGCGTCGCATTTATGCTTCAGTTATTAAGCTTGTATCCTATTATTGCAGTATTCTAGAAGCTTGAACCTCTAGATTGCATTCCCCGTCGACATACAGTTGAGCTCCGTCACGGCGTCGACATTCCTCGGGGCTCCAAGCAGCGATGGCCGCCAGCCATGATCCATCCCTTCAACCGTGCCCTCCGTCGCGAGCATGGTGAGTTGCTTCTTTTGTCCCTTCTGACATCCTTGTGAATTATAATGGGTGCTTTGACCGGGGAAGCGCTGAAGAATTCCCACTGCCCCTTTTTCTTCCCTTTCCATTACTCCCGGAGACTAAGGTACGATCGCTGATACGATCGCGACTGTGTGCGCCAATCGCGCGCGCTTTCGCTGGGTTGAGTTTTCATAGCCAGCTTCAGAATCAGGACGAAAAGTTCAGTTTCACGCCCGTCAAGGCCGCCGCCGCCCCTCGTCTATGGGATCGAAAACCCTCGAACGCGTTCCTTGGGCGTTCGAAGTCGCGCAAAGTCTGGAAGCGCTTTCGTTCCTCTTTTAACAGCATGAAAGCGCTACAACGTCTCGTCGCTGCATCGCACGAGGACGTTGATGAAGATCTCTTCACCGAAATCAACTTGTCCAGGAATCTGGGGTTTGTCCGCGGTGTCAAGCGACGGTGCTTTGGGCTGGAGGATCCTGAGAGTCAATCGGACAGTAGGGTTCTACGAGGACGTTCGTTCCTTGAGACAAAATGGGAGTCTGAAGCGACGGGGAGAAGACGTATGCATGCTCACTTGATGTTTGGTTTAGCCAGGCTTGGCGACTACGAGACACGTGCTGATTGACTATAGGGAAACTGCCAACGAACCCTGCCGACTTTACTGATCTTCAAATGGAGCCGATGAATATGGATGCTGAGGAGGTGGGAGATCACGCTGTGGCTGACAAGGATGAGCCACGGGACGAGGCCACGTCAAGCGCCGAACAGGACACGGACGCATCCTTTGACTCGACCCCAGACACACCCACGGACTCGGATCTTTTATCAGCGAATCTCCGCACGCTACATGGCAAGTCCGTCAGTGCAGATCATTGCGCTGGACACTACGATTTCGAGATAAATGCCACCGGCGAGGTCGCTCAACCTGACTCCGCACTTGACATCAGGGTAGCGAGTCTTCATACCAATATTGCCCCAGATGCAGCCGTGGATACATATATGACGGACGATCGACAAGATCTGTCAGTCTGGGCAGAATCCACAGTCACAGCAGAAGTCACAGCGGAGCAGGGTCTAAGTGTGCAACAAGAGTCCACTCTGGTGCGTTCGGCACTACGCAGCTCGCTGGGAGCGGAGGATGCCGAGTTGCTCAATAACTTCTTGTCCAAGGCCAAGGCAGCTCGCGCCGCCAAAGCCGCAGCTATGACCGTGCAGGATGTGGCCGCAGAACCAGCCTGCCAGGAAGTAAGTGACGTACCAACTCCACAGGCTCGACGGGCTCTGGAAGAGCTGGACGCCAATTCGCCCTCGCCATCGAAAGTCCAGCTGTCTCCAGTCAAAGCGTCTGATCCTGCAGAGGGCCCTGATCGGGATGAACAACCACGAAAAAGCGTTGATGCCCGAGAGGACGAAAATCAAGCCGCCAGCCCGGTTCGTCGAAGTTCGAGGAACCGTGCTGCCAAAGTTCCACCCCAGACCACTACGCCCACTCTTCGTACCCTGAGTCTTCGTCGCGCAAAGGGGACGGAGTTCGTCTTCCTGCAGCGCACAGAAGCCCAGGAGCTTGCGCTGGCGACGCGTCGAAACACTCGGCACAACAAAGGAGATGCGGTCATGCCGAAATACGTGCTTCAGGCCTTGGTGGAACAATCGCAGAACACCAACCTCGATGTCGATGATGGCAAAGCTGCAGACCCTGGTCGGAAGCGCACAGGGGCCAAGAAATATGTGACATGGAACGAGGAGCGCCTTGTGCAGTACCAAGGGGAGAACAACAGTGAGGGAGGGGAGCGGAAGCGCAATGACGTCGCTTTGAATCCAACGGTGAAGGGCACCGATAAGAAGAAGGCAGCCAGTAACCGCAGCACCCGGTCCCAGACAGCTAAGACCGGTGGTGATG
Organism: Aspergillus udagawae; assembly: GCF_001078395.1. Lineage (NCBI taxonomy): Eukaryota > Fungi > Ascomycota > Eurotiomycetes > Eurotiales > Aspergillaceae > Aspergillus > Aspergillus udagawae. The sequence continues at coordinate 1,021,899 of NW_025091268.1, forward strand.
AAGAAGTGGCTGCACCTGCTACTGCAGCTCCCAAGGCGCGGCGTGTGCGGCGGCTAGGAGGGCCAAAGAGTAATTCCAGTCCTGTCGCGGCCACAGGCACGAAGAAGGCGTCGCTCCTCCCCACTCTCAGCACTAGCAACAGTGTTGAGCAGCGCAAGAAATTGATCCCCAAGCCGCCCAGCGCTGTTGCAACGGGTACTCCCGTTTCGAAAAAGATGCTACCTTGCGCCAACACCGACGATAAGAGCTCGTCTGACTCTACCAGCGGCAGCGCTCCTCGAATGAGACCCAAGAACATTCTCAAGGCACATGCTGGATCGACACCGATACCGAGACGTATCCGTCCCCGCCCTTGATTGTGCACTTCAACTTCTATCGTTATCTTGTTTTAAATACTGATCCTCCTTTGGAGGTTGTACATAGCCTGGTCTGCCCATCAGTTGCTTACGGGATTTGCAAGGCGCATGGACTGGCGAATCCGGCGTTGTTGTATTGTGATTGTTATTGTTGCGGTCGACTTATCAGTGGGTAAGGCGTTATGTGTAAGAGCCACACCTTGTAATGAGTTCATCTGCAGTGGTTTGTTGATCTGTTGATCTTCAATCCTGCTTTCATGTGAATATTACCGCCATCACTTCGGTTTAGTTTCTGTCAAGGTGGTGAAAGATCAAATCCAACCAACCATATCAATCGTTTGGATGACACGACGATCATCTTACAGGTATTGTATACGACTGAAGAATCTAGTTGACTACGTAGTTACCAACTGGGGGTGTGTTCATGGAGATCTCGCTTAGCCTTTGATAGTCCAGCGTAGTTTGTTTAGTGCGGGGGAGAAGAGATGCGTCGCATCGTCATTTGTTGGACTATGTATATCACCATTATCGTATATGCCGAGCATTACCGACGATTGTCTCCGTAGATCCGACTCGTTGCAGGAGCAGGATGAAGTGTGAGGATGGTCAGGTCCGATAGCTATGCAAGTGGTGCCTAATAGAGCTATACAGGCAACAGGTGGGCAAAGGTACCGTCAAACCAAGATGACGGCCATGCTCTTGGCTGAATCTTGTCATTAATATTCGCATCAGCAATTGACTTTCGGTAATTAGATAATCCTTACGAGGAAGGTTTGCCTGCTGCAGATTGCATTCTTCTGATGCATCAGAAGCCTTGCAGAACTTACCATATGTCGGAGCGGGAGCATATCAACGAGGAGTAAACTATCAGTACTGCATCTATACAAGAATAATCCCTCATCCTTCATTTTGATCCAACTCAGACGGAATGAAACCGAGTCTCATTTTACAGAAAATCACTCAAGGGATGGAATCAACCACTCAAAGCAACCTGTGAAGTACGAAGTACTCTCTCAAGTATGGTTCATTATTGACAGTTTCGAGGATGGACAAATCATTGTCGGGGACCATGTGGACCCATATGTTCCTGTTCATTAGGGGAAATGATGTCCATATCCATATCCATATCAGCTCCGTTGCTAACCTTGAGCATGAGCCTATGAGTAGGATAGCCTATCCAGTGTTACCATTTAAAAGGAGGTGTAGGGAGTAAGTTAGGTGACAGCGGCGACGTAGTAACAGTAAGGACCTCAGTGATCCACTTGGCCCATATACTCAGCCCAATGAATCTCGTACCGACGTCATGACCTGCTTCCCGTCATTCCTCAAATGATCCTATCTAAGTACTTCTAAGAGTAATGTTACTAGTGTAGGGCTACAGCCTTTATTGCTAAGATAGGTGTGTCTCAAAAGTCACGGATCCACGGGCTAAACTCGGTCATTCCTGTTCAGGAAGCTCGGTGTTTAGGGCTTTTCCGTTTTTGCCCACCGGGGCGTGGCTGAGTCCCGGGATTTCCCGATTCTCGTTACTCGAGGCTGGTGACTGGCGGTGCACTGCATTGACTTACGGAGTACAGACGATAGTAATGTGTCGGACTCCAATGAGCTTTCGCAGTAGTAAATCTTTAGGTAAATAAGGCTGCAATATACGGTTGGCTGCATCGGCTTGAACCCCTGACGGAGCTTCTTGGACATCCAAATTCGGCCAGGTGCTAATGTTACAATGGAGACAGCAGCAGAGCATAGCGTCATACTGCGTGGCTAGTTCTGACTTGGAGGACAGTCCTCCGAGTCGTTGTATTACATTTACAGCAGCCTCTTGATACTGCATGCAGTTACATTGACGCTGCAGCCTGTAGGAAGCTCGGCATCTCATTGGATTTACGGCTGCGTTTTTGAGTTGAAGAGTTTTCAGGCAATTTCGGGACGGATTTGACAGGAGTGTGCTATTGGTGGTTGGTGACATCTTGGGCGCATCTTATCATTACACGGAGTACTTTGCAGTTTCAGTTATTTTGTCTACTGTACTCTACTGTACTTTGTAGAAGTGTACTGGTAGATACTACTAGTCAGGACCATGTGTTGTGACCAGCTAATCCAGCTAGCTTATTGGAATTGTTTCATATGTAGCTATGTACCGTGTCAACGATCATGATATTCGTCCCAACATTAAATTGATTTTTTATGACCCGCATAAAGCGAAACCAATTAAGCAGACATCTGCTTGGCCGTCTCCTCGGGCCACACATCGTAACCAAAAGTATCCTTCATGTTGACGAATCGGAAATGACGGCCCTCGGCGACCTTGTTGACCGCCTCAAAGTCGGCATCCGACAGCTGAATGCTCTTGAAGTTGGACTCGATACGAGCCGGGTTCGAGCTCTTGGGCAGCACAACGTAGCCGCGGCGCAGACCCCAGGCAATCAGCACCTGCGCCAGCGTGTTGCCGCCCTTCTTGGCGATCTCGTTCAGGGTCGGGTTCTCGCTGACGCGCTCGCCGGTAGTGGGGACCTGGTTCTGGGAGCCCAATGGCGAGTACGCCTCGGGCAGGATATCGTGCTTGAAGCAGTACTGAACGAGCTCCTCGTTAGGCAGGAAGGGGTGAATCTCGATCTGGTTGACGTGAGGCTTGACCTTGGCGAGCTTGAGCAGCTGCTCGAGCCCTTCAATGGTCCAGTTCGAGACACCGATGGCCTTGGCCTTGCCGTCTTCGTAGAGCTTCTCCATTGCCCGCCATGTGGGCTCGGGGTTCTTGGTGAGGTCTTCCAGGATGACGTACTATTTGTTTGCTAGTTAGTAAGGGTTCAGGCCGAGATAGATACTGGGACAAATTACCTTTCCGTCAGGACCGATCTTGGGCTTCTCCTGCGTCTCCTTCTCGGCGGCAATGGGCCAGTGGACGAGGAAGAGGTCCACGTAGTCGACCTTGAGCTTCTTCAGGGAGTTCTCAAGCGACCAGATGACATCGTCGTAACGGTGCAGGTGGTTCCAGACCTTGGTGCAGATGAAGATATCCTCGCGCTTGACCGAGGGGTTCTGCTTGAGGAAGTCTTGGATGGCATCACCGACCTCGTCCTCGTTCTGGTAGAACCAGGCGCAATCCAAATGTCTGTATCCGGTCTTGAGAGCACATGTGACAGCATTGTAGGTCTCGCCTTTGGCACCCTCGCTGGCGAAGGTTCCGAAACCGACGGCGGGGATCTTAACGCCGTTGCTGAGAGTAAAAGTGACACCGGCCGACATTTTGCAGAGAAGTAGAGGCGCAATTGAGGTAGTTGAAGTGGAAGGATTCGAGGATAATGAAGAATGGAAAACTGATCAAAAGAAACAAGATGTTCAGGGGTACTGGAATGGATGACGGATAGGTGGGAGAGAGGAAGGAATTATTGGGTGGTTTTGAGGCAGAGGGGTAGCAGTGTAGTAAGAAGCTTAGGTGGGGTTGCAGAAGACGACCGAAGGCGGCAAGCTGGGATGACGATGATGATTATGATGCTTTTCTCTCCTAAGATCCTTATGATTCTTTTTTTTTAAGCTACACAATCTTCTATCCTGAGAATCAATTCCTGTTTGTTCCAGCTTAAAGGAGATAAGCAACAAACATGCTTGACTGCATATCTTCTTCACTAGAACTGCCTCTATTTTTCTGCACTCAATTGCTGATGATGTGTGAATAATAACTAACAGCTACTCTGAATCTCCTGAACATTTTTGAGAATTAATTCCCAAAAGTTAATTCACCATTATTACTCTGTAACTCTGCTCTCTTTCTTTTCTCTCCTTAGTGATGTGATGCCCCACCAAGACACACAGTCCCTCAGCGATGACATCATATCTGCCTACCTGCAACCAGCAAATCAAAAGGACGAAACGGCGCGAGCGTTTGACCCGCCGCTGCCCGCTCGATCGTCATCGGCTCCATCGATCTGTAGACATTCCATGGGTGGAAAACACTAAATAGCCAATCATAGCAAGGATGGGTGGGTTCCTGTCCACTCAGCGTGCAAATTGGCCTCATGCTGGCTGAGAGGATCATTTCTTGGGCGGTTCGTCTGGTAAAGAAATTTCCACTTTAAGCCTTTATCAGCCAATGGGTGGGTGGGAACGTCAGTGATGCCACCTTCGGCCACTCAGTCCCCGCCCCGCCCTCTTTCCATTCTCTGATGAATAATTTCTTGATAGATGTTACAGACCGTATCAAACAGGGTCTACCTTCTATAATGAAACTTAAATACCTCCTTTACGAAATACACAGTACAGCCCAAGTACCAAGACCCACGGCAATCCTGCCTGTCGGGGCTGAAAAGGGTTTAGCCAGCCCGACGCCGGCTCCGCCGTACCCGCTGGGCGTATCAATGTTTCCCTGGTACCAACCATTATTGGAAACAATTACAGCGTAGTCCATCCCGCAGTCATTGCTGCTACCATGATACCATCCCATTTCCCAGATACCTAAAACGTTGATGACGATAATTCCTAGGAATGATGATACGCCTGGGTGGAGCCTGATTTTCTCATTATGCTGCTGCGTTGGATAGAGGGAAAGACAGTGACAGTGGAATGGTTGACCGCCACTGGTTCTGGTAAACCACGTTCAAGTTAATAAATACCTGATCTCCTTCACTATCACCTTGAGTTTTTCTTCATTCACCTTTTTCCTTCATCCTATCCTTCCTTATCTTCTCGGGAAGCCGTTTAGTGAATCCTTCAAACAAACACTGATCCGGCCCGCCCCTCCATATAAGAGTGATATCATCTCTCCTTCTCTTATTACCCACTCATCTCCCTCCTACGGTACTCTACCTTAGCTCTACATCTACATACTCTCTCAACTCTCATCTACCATCACCATGCCTCGCTTCGACGATGCTGACTTTGGCGTCGAGCCTGCTCCTCCCGGTGCTCGTTCGCCCAGAGATGCCCGTGGCAGTGCTTCTGGCTCTCTTCCCATCCCCAACGAGGCTGGCAACACTGTCGAGATCCCTGCCACCAGAAGCTCCATCAGTGATGCCGCTCAGTTCATGCACAACCTGAGCTTGTCTCCCTCGATGCGGGATCGTCGGGGTTCTCGCAACTCTTTCGGCACTTCCCTCCCCATCCCCAGATCCCCTCGTGTGTCTCGCCTGTCTTCTGTTCGCATGGCCGACGCCGCCTCTGTCTCTCGTGACCTCCTGGCCTCTCAGGTACAGGACATGTCCAAGGAGAAGGTCGCTGCCGCCAAGAACATGGCGTTCGCTTTCGACATCGATGGTGTCTTGGCTCACGGCAACCACGCCATCCCCCAAGCCAAGGAGGCCCTTAAGATGTTGAATGGTGACAACGAGTTGGGCATCAAGATCCCCTACATCCTCCTGACCAACGGTGGTGGTAAGACTGAAGCCGCCCGTTGCGAGCAGCTGTCCGAGATCCTGGAGGTGCCTATCTCGACGGACCAGTTCATCCAGTCTCATACTCCAATGCAGGCATTGTCCGAGTACTACGAAACTGTTCTCGTCCTGGGTGGCGAGGGTCAGAAGATCCGTGAGGTGGCCGAGAACTACGGCTTCAAGAACGTTGTTCATCCCAAGGATATCCTTGCTTGGGATGAAACCGTCTCCCCATGGCGCACATTCACCGAGGAGGACCGCGCCGAGGCCAAGCCCCGCGACTTCTCCAAGATCAAGTTCGATGCCATTCTCGTCTTTGCCGACTCTCGCGACTACGCCACCGACATGCAGCTGATCATCGATCTGTTGCTGGCTGAGGACGGCAAGATGCTGACCCGCGCCAAGGACCCCGTCTCCTCTCGCATTCCCATCTACTTCTCCCAGGGTGACTTGCTTATGCCTACCGACCACAAGGGTCCTCCTCGGTTGACTCAGGGTTGCTTCCGTATCGCCATTGAGGCGCAGTACAAGGCTTTGACTGGCGTTGACCTGGAGCGAGTTGTCTACGGCAAGCCCGAGCGCGCCACCTACACCTACGCCGACGAGGTGCTCAAGGCCTGGATGGAGCAGATTCACAACGAGAACCGTCTGCCCAAGAACATCTACATGATTGGTGACAACCCGCAGTCGGACATCGTTGGTGGCAACATGTACGGCTGGAACACCTGCCTGGTGCGCACCGGTGTCTTCCAGGGCGGCGAGAACGACGAAAACAACCCGGCCAACTTTGGTGTCTTCCCCAACGTGCTGGAGGCAGTCAAGGCCGCCGTCCGCAAGGAGCTTGGCCAGGAGTTCAAGTTCAAGTGGAACCCCAAGGTCAACCCTGTCACCCACGGTGATGGCTCTTCCGCTGTCGAATAAATCATTGACTTGTGGGCACTACAACTTTGCTACGTGACAAATGATTTGAAAGCAGGGAAAAAGTGGCTGAAGGGGTTGAGCGCTTTATTCTGGGCGTCTGGTTTATTGTCTGTTCATTGATTTACGGTCATCATTATCATCATGTTGATCTAGACGATTTTTGCATCTTGGGTTTATGGGCTAGGACTACTGATATCCATCGGCGCTTGTCTGGATGCCCTCCGGCAAGTCGACCACTGCTACAACTGGTTACAATTTGATTTTCTTTTTGCTTGCAAATAGACCTCTTTCGATTTGCGTCATGAATAGAGTTTTCTAGTTCTTTGCATTGAAGTCATGCGGTCATCGTTGACGCCATACTGACGAGTGTATCTGTTCAGCGAACTTTGTCCAATCAAGGTTATCTGGAAAAGTGTAAACAAGCCAATTTCTCCGAGAATCATCCCCGATACGGAGAATTTAAAGATATATTGTTAGTATCTATCCACCAAGTGGCAAAAATACCTCGGCAGCGTCCGAGTCATCTGTCAGGGACAAACAAACAGATAATAGAAGAAAGAACTTTCTAGACCGTAGATCTATCTACATGTGCACAAGAATAGCAGGGTTTGCTTCTGACACAAATTTTGAGCCGGGGGGTATTGCCTCCAATGTGGCAACCGCAATGGCAGCCGCAGACGACGTATTGTTATTAGTGTTGGGTGCAGACACCAATGCAGACTAAACTAGACCGCAGCCACGACGCAAGCCCAGCCGGCTTCTATCCGGTCGGCATGGTGGCTTTTTCACTTGCAGGGATTTAGTATCATTTAAGATTTTGATTTCCAGGGCGTGTGGCGAACTCTTACCAAGTAACTAGTTTCTAGTCGGAGAATGACATGATATGGACGGAGTGGGATTGGGATTGCTTTGGCTGTCGGAAATATCATTTGTCGAGCGAAGCGTAACATGTCTTAGATGGTGTATACAACAGGGATGCATATACAAAGTAGGTTCGGTGTATATCCGGTTCCGCTTATAGACGGATAGCATTGCTCGTTTAGGGCGCTGAACAACTGATCCGCCAGGATGATACTCCTCTGAACGCTACGACTATACAGACGTGAGCAAGACACTTCGTACTTTGCTATACTCGACTGGTTGAAAGCCAGTTTTTCTCCCTCGCCGGACGGGAACGTCCGTGCCGCTTGTTGATACCAGGATGGGCAGGTGTCCGTCAGCATGGAACCATTCTTGTCAAGTGGTTGCTTGTGGTGAATGATTGCCCTGGTGGTAGCGACGTCGTAGACACGATTTAGGACGGTAGTCCGTCAAGTAGAACAGTATTCACAGGGCTGTAACGATCATGCGTCTCAGTACTCCATACTTAGCTAGGGTCTGGCTCCTGGCACAGCTCCATTGTGAGGGAATCTCTGGATATGTGCAGCGTCTCGTCCCGCTTTGCACTCAGAGACAACCTTGCCGTCGCTGTATCCCTAGGATAGTGCGGAATCAATGAATTACACTCATCTTGGACATTGACCTTGCTGGTCCAAGAAGAATTGCTCAACCTGGTAACGGAAGAGCTGGACTGAGGAACCAGCTTTGTCTGGCCAACAGTCGCGCAATGAGTCAGTGGGGTTCCTCGCTAGCTGGACCTGTGGCTCGAACATACGACTGATTCTGCTCATGGACAAGGTAGCATGCAGGATGTTTGTCACGCCAGTGATCATCTTGTCGTAGACTCACGGGGCCGCCCCAGGTTGTGTTGGCAACCATAGTGAGAGCATCGACATGGAATTCACCGAGAGCTCTCCGTGCCATGTCGAGTCCATGTGCAGAGATGATGTACAACTTCTCCGCGCGTGGTAACTGACAATTGTGTCTGGTGCCAGAGACTCTGCTTGGTTGTATGCCGTTACGTGAGACCAAGCTTCTTTTGAGTCTGCTGGGTAGCGTCTTCGGAAGGCTTGTCCTATTTAGTGTGATATCGGAGATCCACATTGATCGCGTGCCACCAGGATTACCAAGCTCGATTGATCGTTGGACAATAAGAAGACGAGAATTGAAGCCATCAAATGAGTTATCTGATTGCGGAATGGCAGTGTGCCCCGGCCCTATCCATATTAGTCACGTCCCAGAGCATTGCAACCGCCAACTGATCACCATTACAATGAGCTCATGCTGACAACCTTCGTCTGTCAAGTTGCAATCATCGGCTACGAGAGCAATATCATCGAACTGCCAAAATAAGCCGATCCGAAGGCCCCGAAATGATGGTCGTCCCATAGAACATAAGGGACAGACCTGCCCCCATGCTTTGGCTCCAGGCTTTCCAGACTCCAAGGCTTTAACATTCAGCCAGTCAGACCAACATTAATCATCTCTCATCTGTTACGATTGTCGTGCCTTTTATCCGCTTCTGGTAATCTCACAGAATGCACCCAACAAATACCGCCGCATGGCAGATTGCCGAAAAGGCCAAGCCTCTTGAGATCAGGCCCGTCGCCTACACCCCTCCCAAGGAGAATGAGATCGTTGTCAAGAATGGCGCCATCGGCCTGAACCCCGTCGACTATCTCCGCCAGGAGCAGGGTGCCGCGCTGTTCTCCTGGACCACCTATCCCACCATCATGGGCACCGACGTGGCGGGTGAGGTCGTCGAGGTGGGCTCCGGCGCCGCAGCGGCACGCTTCAAGCGTGGCGACCGCGTGCTGGGGCTGGGTAGCGAGCTCAAGGACAACAATCCTGCCGAGGGCGCGTTCCAACACTACACGGTCATCCCCGCGCAGGTGGCGTCTCCGATCCCCGCGGACCTGTCGTACGAAAACGCCGCCGTCATTCCGCTAGGCATATCGACGGCGGGTTGTGGGTTGTTCCAGAAGGACTACCTGGCGCTGCAGTTACCCACGAGCCCGCGGGCTGCGTCGAGTGGCCAGCTCCTGCTGATTTGGAGCGGCTCGTCAAGCGTCGGCAGCAACGCTATCCAGCTGGCTGCTGCGGCGGGCTACGAGGTCGTCACCACCGCGTCGGCGAAAAACTTTGAGTACGTCAGGTCTCTCGGCGCTAGTCATGTTTTCGACTACCGCAGCCCAACTCTCGTCGAGGATATCAGGAAGGTCTACGACGGCAAAACCGGAGTTGGTGCGCTGGCAATCGGCACGGAGGCGGCAGGCCCTTGCTGTGAGATCCTTTCCAAGGTCAACTCGCGCAAGTTTGTGTCCTTGACCAATCCCCCGAGCGGTGCATTGCCGGAGGGTATCGAGTCCAAGTTTGTGTTTGGAGCTGCTGTCAAGGATAATGAGGTTGGACCAGCCATCTTCGAGGCTTTCCTCCCCAAGGCGTTGGCAGCAGGTGAATTCAAGCCTGCCCCGACTGCCGCGGTGGTGGGTAAGGGATTGGGATCGATTCAAGAGGGACTCGATCAGGTGAAGAAGGGAGTGTCAGCCAAGAAGTATGTTATCAGTCTGCAGTAGAGCTCTCAAGTTGTTAGTTGTCCTTTTTTGTCGTTCGACTCAGACTCTAGAGTACTGGCTTAGTGGCATGCAATCAGTAACTTTTTTTTGTCAGGTGTTGGGATCATATCGCACGACGACCTAGATGTTTCTACGGAGTAGGTCAGTACAGATTCAACAGTTGCTACTGGGCGCAGTTCTAGATTATTTTTTCGTGAATAGCCCTGCAGGACTGCCTGTAATTCCTACGGAAGCTCGAGACCATTCAAGGCCGCAGCTCAAGCAGATGCGCGTAGGCCCTTCCTCCCTAAAAGGTCGATCAATTGACCATGATAGTACTGATGTTTCAGAGATCAAATGAGGTTCTCTAATATGGACTAATTGAGCATATCGAAGAGTGTTTCTCCTTCACCTGGAGGCGAGACCCAGGGGCCGACATTGCGATTTCGAGCGTGCATAATTGTTACAGCCAGTCAGACATAGTCGTAAATCGAGAGGTGATCTTCCCTGGTTATGTGCCAGTAGCAATGAAACCCTTGTCTTCCCTAGACCTAGTGGACTAGTTGACCAGTCGATTGCACTAGTTGCACATCATTGAACCAGTACCCATCGGTAGATGCAGTGTGTATGACACAGCGGACTGATCCAAGGAATCAAGGGGTTCCGACCAAGAATGAAAGGGTCTAGGCAAGTGACCTCCGTACTCCTTGGGAATATGGGATAGACAAGGACCAGGCGGACGGAGTAGATAGTTCAGGTCTTGGCTGGATGATCCTCCTTGGCATTTTCTTCCTTGAGCGGACAGAGAGGTAATGTTGACCACGAAGGGATGGTTATGCGGTCTAGACATGCATGCTGAATGCTAACTTGATGATCAACATACCATAGCGAGGAGCTGGGAGAAGAAGATCGTCATCCAAAACCCGAGAAATTGGATATGTTGCAGCTGCAGAGGATGGCGAACTGCAAGGAAAAGAAACGCCAAAAGAGATCAGGTCATGTGGTGTTTCCTTGAGAAGACAAGGACGGACTAGCAACGGAGTCCGCAGGCAGGACTATCCAGACTAGTTAGCGTCAAGTCCAGCCATTGTGCAATAATAGTCCACGTATTTGAGCTAAGCATTAGCATTGTTTTGCTGGACCGAGTCGAACCATTTTCCGGTCGGAGATCTGTTGCCAGTTGGATGGAATTGTTGGGATCCCCGGGTTTGCTAAGGGAGTTGGTCAGGTGATGACTGTTGCAGAGCCAGGGGATTCGGATTGCTAATAGAAAGGTCAAGTGACAAATCAGAGACACAACTCATCATGATCCTATAGTGCTGTAAATGTAAGTGTCAGACCTCCGCATGATCATATCACCACCCTGAGAATGCTTGACGAAACGACGAATGACAGATCAAGCTGAGACGGCTAGTGTGGAAGCTAGCATAACTGTTAGGTAAGGCAAAACAGGGGGCGCAGGTTTAGTTTTGGGGAACGTGGCTGGATCTGGGGTACTCGAGACTAGTCGGTAGTGCACAGTACTCAGCAGTACAGTACATACTCTGGTCTATGGGAGTCTGACGGACGACGGATCTGCCTTCATTTGGATCCATTTCGAGAAAAGGACTGATTATTGTTTGATTGACTAATTGAAGAAGACAATAGATATTCAAGATGTCTGTCTATGATGTCTGTCTATGATGTCTGTCTATCTGCTGGATAACATAGGTGTTTAGAGTCGTATGGTGTATAAAGTGATTATGTAATTATGTTCCCACCAAAGCGCTAATAAGGAGCTAGTGGAGCGTTCGCATTATGTCATAAAAATGCTTGCGGCGATCCCAAAGAAGATTAGGCCAAGAGATGGGCCATGGTAGATTTCAATAATGACATTCATACCTTATGTCTGCTAATAGACAGACAGGCATTATTATCCCCTGTAATACTCGCAGTTAACCTTGCTTATAAGCTATCAAATACCGACAGTCAGTGATCGGTTTTCCACCTCATCCATGTTGAGGCTGTCGTGATTTATGACGCAATATTTTCATCGCAGGGAAATGCCTATTCCAAAGTGATACTAGCGCACACCGCAAGGTCCGATTGATAAATTTTAATTCCAGATTTAGAGCATTTTAGAGGCACAAGAAAAAGAAAAGAAGGGCACGAATGCCGATCAGTGCAACGTCCTTCTTCTTATGTATGAAGTACGGAGTACTACGGAGTACTATCAATTATCTACCAACTACAAACGAAAGATGTCTCTAGATACACCATACGTTGTTTGCCGCATTCATCATGGCCAAGTCGCCCCATGTGGCCGCATCTTGCCCTTTCCATGGCGCCCAGCCGGCTGGTTCTCATTCTTTCTGTGTCTCTTGATCTCTGTCTGCTTTTTTTTTTTCGCCGCCTCCGCTTTGCTGTCACTTTTTTCGAGAGAGTTTTTATTTAGAAGCCGTACCGTACTACCTAGCTAGGTAGGATCAATAGCAATAAAGTTGGATTTTGCCTTAGCTTCTCCGGTCTCCTGACGTGCTCTGACTCCTCTCTCCCGTTTCAACTCTCAACCATTCATCCTGCCTTTCATCAATCTGCAAACTGCTTAGACTTACTGTCCGCAAATAACCTTCTACGCGAGTGACAGTCCGTCCTGTTCCTCCTACTGGTCGCATTCCCACCATCGAATCGCGCATCCGTTCGGGAATTGCGGTGGTGTGCCCGTCCGCTGCCATCGCACGTTCATAGTTCAATAGCGAATTTCTGTGACTAACAGCTTCCTCATTCTCCTCACCTTAACTGTCTCCGCCGCCCCTCTTTTTCCCTCTGCTTCGGTAAGGAATTAAGAATCTGCTGGTAAATCTGGGGAAAAATGAGACTAATTAGCTAAGAGAAAAAAAGGAAGGAGAAAAAAAAAAAGTCCGTTTGTTCGGCCTTCTTGTGTTCCCCTTTCCTTCCTACGCATCCGTATCCCGTCCGACCTTCTTTCTCCTCAACTAGCCGGCGGATTATATAGTTCAGAGGCTTCTTTGCAGGCCCCCTTCCAGTCCGTCATGTCTTCCGTCGCGGCCTCCTCTGCCATTCCTCTACAGAAGCCTACCAATCCTCGGTTTACTACGGCTCCGGCTCTAGACACTAGTCATCCTCAACTGTCGCGCACTTCCTCGTCTCACTCGTCCGCTTGTTCCTCACCCAACGGATCCAGATCCAGCAGTCGCCGCCGTCCGTCGTTTGGTTCGATCAAGGAGGACGTCGACGGTAAGCACTTGCACCTGTGTCGGGGCAAGGTCTCTAATGCTGATTGATACTCTCCGTACAGGCATTGCTCAATCATTCGTTGATACACACATCACTCAGTCTCCCACGGAGCAGACCAAGCAGACATCGCCGTTAGCGATTGATATGCAACACACGCCTGATTTCTGTTGTCCTTGCGGTGGTTTTCTTGGTTGGAAGCAGATTCGACTCGGAGGAAAGAGTCTCAGTCGGAGCTATGGCGATCTTCGCGCGTTGGGGGCTATGCACACTCGGGGTTGGGCGTGGGAGAACAATGCGGTGGTGAATAATCCTCCCACGAAGACGGTGCAATCCAAGTCTCAGAAACCCCCTCCAGGCTCCTCGCGGCTAGAGAAACTGCCCCCGGAAGTTCTCGGTGAGTCTCCCGTCTGCGTGCCGGCTATCAGCTCGTCCACTGACAATGTCACTACAGATCAAATCATTTCCAACCTGGCTTTGGATATCCCCCCTAATGGGTACACACCACGAAATGTCGACCTGGTGTCGTGTCTCCTGACCTCCCGTACGTTGCACGCTGCCACACTTGGTGTGTTGTACAGAAACATGACCTTCCCGCATTCCATCATCTTCTCCAAGGCTCTCAACCACATGTCGCAGTATCCCGCGCTCGGGACGCTCGTGCGTCGTCTGGATTTTTCCCATTTCACCTCCGTAGGACTCGGACGCACCAAGCAGATGAATGCAGCGATCCAGAACCTCACCTCCACGACGTTGCTGAAATGTTTGGATCTTCTGCCAAACCTTAAGGAATGTCTGCTGCAGGAGCATGTGGAAGGTGATATTAGCGTGGAAATCGTGCGGAAGATATTCACCGGCCTGCCCAACCTGCATGGCGTTGACTTTTGCGGTTGCGCTACCCAGTCATTCTCGGCGGTTTTCCAAGAAGCCTTGACCACAGGACCGGGTCTGCCTCTGAGCCTACCGAATCTCAAGCGGGTGTCCCTACACGAGTGCAGCAGTCTGCCTCCATCCGCCTTTGAGGTTCTTCTCCCTCGTCTGATCAATCTGACCCATCTCGATGTTACACACACACAGATCAGCGAGTCGGCGCTCTCCTCCATCCCCGAGACCGCACAGATTACTCATCTCAGCCTTTCGCGATGCACTCGGTTGAAGGGTTCGAGAGTGGTCGAGTTTTTGACCACGCATCCCGCAGTGTGCAATTCGCTGGTGTACCTCAACCTCCTGACAGATCCCACTCGCTACCGGATTCTCGAGGAGGAGGATGTCTCTGCTCTTCTTCCTCGGTTGCCCAAAACCCTCCGCTCGCTGAACCTGGGAGGTGCCAAGATCACCTCTGCTCACGCGCCTGCCCTAGTGCCTTTAACCAAGCATCTTGAGGAACTCGGCTTGAGCTCGGCGGATTTGTCCTGCAAAGACCTCAATATGTTCTTCGCTCCGCCTCCAGTGTCGGACAATGCGGGCTCGACCGAGGCGCAGGAACCGTGGGTGCCATCGTCGTTGTGCTACCTGGATCTCAACAAGGTCTCGCAGTTGTCGATTGGCACCATCTTCAACACCAATACTTGCTTGCTCCTTTCGCAGCAGAGTTATCCTCTGCAAGTCATTGAATTCAGTGACAAGCTCATTGCTCCCCTGAGGGAGAGAATCAAGAACAACCGTGCCTCCAGCGGCTGGACCGTCCGTGAGCTCGGCAGACGCGGCTGGTACGTACGTGACCCTGCATCTATGCCAAACCAAGTCCCTGACGACGGTTCTCGTCCCTGGAAAATGGGTGCCCGTTGGTGGGGGATGAGGAAGATCCCGGTTGTGGTAGGAGACGTTGGAGGCATCTATGGCCATTACATGTTCAAGAAATAAGTCCTGGAGACAAAGAGTGTTCCTTGCTGACTGTTACTTACGACTTTTGATTGTTTAATACCCTTGCTATGCTTCATTTTCTTCTCTTGCTGTTCTTTGATGAAAAATGGGCGGACTCATTCATGATACCAAATTGCAAGCGTGAGCGACAAAAGTGCGGGAGGGTCACTGGTTACTCTGTTTGATAATCTGATTTGCTTCCCTTTGCCATGAATTGTCCAGCATCTTGTGTTCTGCATAGCGGGAGTGATTCTCATAGCGTTATGGCTGTGCTTCTGCGGGATGGTTGCTAGTCTCTTAAGGTTGTTGATCAATCCTCGCTCCATGACACGTTCCCATTATAACCTCGAGGTCAATCTTAGCTGCGTGCTATTCCCAGGGCAATTCTGGCTGTAAAGAGTCCCTCTTGGTCTGCTGTGACGTTTGGGGGTTTCATGAAAATGGCGTCATTGCTCTGCTGTCTGTACATTTCGGTTTGACCTTATAGCTAAATCTCATCTCACGTCAACGCTAGCAAGAATATTTAAATGCTGTCAGTAGCTCAGTTTCGTAGTCTCCTTCATCTTGTTCCAACTTGGGGGCCGTGGGATTCTGTGGATTGTGTCTGACGTGCAGACGGCCACATGTCACGTGACCTTTACAGACTTCCCCCAGAGCTGCAGAGCCCATTTTTACACGACCTGGAAATCATCCCACTTTCCCACCAACTGAATCTTCACAGAAGGCCGCTGACCTTCCTCTTCGCCGGCCTCGCCCTTGGAAGGACTTTTTTCTCCTCTCCCGATGGGCGCATCGCGATACGCCGCTCAGGACAGTGGAAGCTGTCGAGTTCCAGGACGATGGCACCTCCGAGTGGATCGGCGGCATACAAGAAGAAAGATGGCACCCTGACCATGTCTCAGGACTGCCAGTCCATCTCGTGGATTCCAGCAGCTGGTGGCGCTACCGGAACGATTACGATTCCAGTTTCCCAGATCACTAGTATGTGAGATGACCGCTCGGTTGGTTTCTTTCTCTTTATATATGGTTATTGACCAAGGCAGATCTACAGCAAACCCCGGCTAGTAACCCCAAAGTGATGCTCAAGATCTTCGTTCTCCCTCCCGCCACGCCGAATGATTCCCCAGATCAATACGTCTTCTCTTTCACGGCCGGGGCTAACGCCCGTGCGGAAGCGAACGCCATCAAAGATGCACTCAGCGCCGCCATTCAGGCCGCCAAAACCGCCGCGAGCGCGACCCCGACTCCAACACCCGGTCGGACGGGTACGCCCGCCGGCGGGGAAGGGATGTCAGCCGCCATGGCGATCGCGAGCGCAGTGTCCTCGGCCGGGCGGGCCCCAAAACCCTGGGATGACGACCAGCGGCTCAAGGTGGACGTGGAGCTGCAGCAGTCGCTGCTCAAGGCCGATGCGAACCTGCAGCGCATGTTCATGGAATCGCTGCACACCAAACCAGACACTCTGTCCGCCTCGCAGTTCATGTCGCAGTTCTGGTCAACGCGGCTGCACCTGCTACGGGCGCACGCGATCGAGCGGTCGCAGACCCGCGGCTCGTACAATGTGCTGTCGTCGCTGAAGCCGCGCGTCGAGGACAACGTGACCAAGCTCAATATCAGCAAGGAGCAGATCCAGCTCATTTTCAGCCAGCATCCGCTTGTGAAGAGGGTATATGATGAGAATGTGCCGAAGCTGAGCGAGCAACAGTTCTGGTCGCGATTCTTTCAGAGTCGACTGTTCAAGAAACTGCGCGGTGAGCGCATCTCCGAGAACGATGCCACAGATACCATTCTCGACAAATATCTGCGCGAGGACGAGCAGGCGAATCTCGAGCGGGAGGCGCACGTACCGCACTTTTTGAATCTGGCGGGGAATGAGGTCCATAACAGCCAGAGGCGCGGGAATCGGCCGGATCTGGACATGCGGCCGTCTGGGGTGGACAAGGTGCCCATCATTCGGACGCTCAATACGCTGAGCGAGAAGATTATGGCGAATGTGGCGCCGGTGGATCGCGACCCGTCGGCACCCGTCGGTATGGACGAGGAGACGTACAATGAACTGCAGTTGCGGGACTTGCGGGGGGACGATGAACAGAACCGGATTCTATTGAATATCCGGGATCAGAGTCGGTTTTTCTCGCAGGCCAAAGTGACCGAAGATGAGCAGAGCCGGCTATTTGCCAAGCAGAATCCCGACCAGATTATCCGTGACCTGCGCGGCCAGATCGACCGGGACCTGCCGACCGATGGCACAGCGCCACTGGGAAAGCTTGTGGAACCAGAGGAACTTGAAGATGAGGACGAGCAGAAACATGATCCGCGGGTTGGATCGCAGGCCAACTTGCACCACGCATCGAAGCAGATCCTTGACGCCATCCGCGACCGACGCAACCAGACAGAGGCGTCATCCACTGGAGGGACGTACGGATTGTCGACCAATCTCTATGACAGACTAACCCTGACCCATGCGACGACCACGGAGTTCCTCCATCAATTCTGGCAGGCTTTTCTGTCTGGAAATCCCGACCGTGCAGCCGAGGTGGCATCGCTTGTGGAATCGCTGAACCGGGCGATGGAACGCATCCAGTCTGTCGCAAACGACGCCGAGGCGGAACGCCAGCTGGAAGTAAACCGACTCAAGCAGCATGCGCGCGAGGTACTAGAGGCTACGGGTAGGAAGATCCGCCTCAATCTTGCGGGAGTTACAGGTGGAGAGAAGGCCGTCAAGCAGTTGCTGGGTCCCACGATCCGAGCATTGGAGACCGCTTTGGCCAAGTACAATACGGCATACACTGAAGAAATGCAGCGATTGCAATCGCTGGAAAATAGATAATGTATATGATCTTTTATCTTCGTCCAGTTAGAGTGAGTGCAGACGATTACGGTATATGTGTAGTTCAGTTGATCGGCATGCCGACTGACTCGGCTTTCGGCCCATAGTTGGCGCGACGTGTCCAACCGTCATCTCCCCCTCACGATCATCATCAACACCACCACAACACCAGCAGAGCACACTCCGTACAATTCAGACCACACGGTCTGCTCCCTTGCAATAAAGGCAAAAAGAGAAAATAAGAAAACACCAAACAAAATGCTAACCTCCGGTCTAACCAACGCCCCAATCACCAAACTCCTCCTCATCTACACCATCGCCTCCTCCATCGCCCTCTCCATCCTCGACATCAAACACCTCGCCAGCATCCGCGTCTCCCCCCACCTCTGGCCCTACGCCCAATTCTGGCGCCTCGCAACATGGCAACTCGCCGGCTTCGCCAATTCAACCGAGGCCCTCTTTGCCGCAATGCTCGCCTACCATCTCCGCGTGGTCGAGCGCGCATGGGGGAAGCGCAAGTTCGCAGTATGTCCCCTCCTCGCCCTTCTCCCGTTTTCTTTTTCCTTTTCCTATCTCAATGCTACACTTCGCTTCGTAATAATGGTTTAAAAGAAATACTGACGAAGGAGAAAGACATTCATCCTCTCAACGTTACCATATACCTCCCTCCTCCCACCGCTCCTGCTCATCCTCCTCCGCCCGCTAACCCTCTATAAAATGAACTATCTCCCCTGCGGGCCGACGGCCACGCTCTTCGCCCTGCTGGCGCAGTATCATGCGGGGATACCGCATACGTTCCGGTATAGGATAAGCACATCTACGAGCATATCTACTTCTGCGACTACGGCGTCGAATACAGATGAAAGAGAAGGAGGACAAGGCCAGCAAGGGAAATACCTCACGCTCCTCCTTTCTGACAAGTCCACTACGTACCTGGTTGCGGCGCAGCTGGCTCTGTCGCAGTTTCCCGGGATGATTCTCCCCGCGACGGTGGGGTGGTTTGTTGGGCTGGCTTGGCGGGCGGAGGTGTTGCCGTTGCCTGCGGCTGGGTGGAGGGTTCCGGCTTGGGTGGTTGGGGAGAAGGAGGTGGGGAGACGGGGAACCCAGGGGGGAGAAGCGGGGGAGCGGTATGAGGATTTGAGGAGGAGGTTGGAGGGCGAGGCTGTGGCTGCTGCGGCGGCGAGTGGGAATGCCGGGCTGGGGAGCGAGGCATCCGGGCAGAGACAGCGGAGGCGGGAGGGAGGGTTTATGGATAGATTGAGGGCGTTGTAGCTCTTTTGTATCAATCTGCTTTAAGCTGGAGAGAACACTGGATCCCTATGAAGACAATGCGCGTCTCAAAGATCTGCCGCAGAAAATCAAGTCTATTATGCTATGTCCATTAACGTGCCCTACTACCACGCCAAATCAAGAAACCATTCCAATCAACACAACTGTACCTGAGCACAGTCGACTCTCATACAGTGACTGGTTACCGCCCATTCCGACTTCTCCGCATATTCTCCTTGCATTCATTGCAGTACCATTTGACTGTATCCGATCAGCAAGTTTCAATCAATCTGGGCAATTGTGAACTTACCATTCTTCCCCGGCGGTTTGGTCAACCCAACACACGACAGATGGAACCATTCCCGCGGGCACGCATCGTTGTCACAAGCAACCATCTCACCGAAGCTGATCTCATTGCAGTAACAGTACCGCGGCTCGCCATCTTCATCTTCGTCGTCCCCTTCATGCAGCGAGTCTTCCTCCTCAGACACCGCTCGCTGCTGGGCCACCGCCACACTGCCACTCTTCTTATGTGATCGTTTCGCAGGCGCGGGCTCTGTGTTGCGGGTAGGTCGAGTACGCTGGGAGTTGGGTTCTGAGAAGGTGGAGAGCACAGGCGTGGACGTCTTCGACGACCGGCCCTTCGGAGCTGCGGTCGAAACTTGAGGTACTGGTGTTTCCCGAGGTTCGACCGACTCCGTAGGGCGAATTTCTGTATCTTCGCGTTTCATGCTGACCGGACCGACAGCCTTAGCTGCAGCTGTGACGGCATGCTCTTCCTCTGCTTGGCGTTGCAACTCTGAATTAAGTGCAGCTGCAACCATGTCCGCTTTGGGAGTTTCTTTGGGTAATGTCTTAGGTTCGGCGACTTTGCCTGAATCGAAAATAAGATTAGTCAAAAAGAAAGACGAAAGATACGAGTGACGTACTGTTGCTTGCTAAGCGATTGGATGCCGAGGAGGATGGCCGCTGGCGACCATTTGTGGACTGTCCAGTACTCTGCTGGGCACGAGAAGACTGGGGCCGAGCCACTGCTCCAGGTCCGGGACTGGCTGCGCTACGCACAGCATTCGACGCCCCCGCCAGAGGAGCAGGTGCCAGGACAGGCGAATTCGCCGCGGATGTTCCAGTGTTATTTCTACCAATCTGGTTAGCAAAGGCACAAAGATAAAATTGCATATCCCAAAAAAATGGCTCACCTCTTGCGAGCGGCTGCATTCGTGTTGGGAGCACGAGATCTCTTCTTGGTGGCATCTGAAGCAGTCGCGTCCTTCGATGCACCACGCCCCGAAACATTCCCAGCACCGCTGGCGGATCTTTCCATCGCTGCACCAGTATCGGCCGCTGGGGGTCGTTCAACCTTCCGGCGTTTCGTCGCACCCGAGGCCCCCGCGACACCCGAGGTTTGTGCACCATGCCCGATTGCAGACGGATCCCCAGTAGCCGCACCAGCGCCGCTACGAGGTTTGCTAACCTGCCCCTTCCGCGAACCAGAGGCACGAGCATCGTCAAAATCTGAATCGGCATGCGTGCGCCGCTGTTTGCGAGCGGCATCCCGTCTCGCATCGCTACGGGACCCAGCTTCGGTTTCGAGGGCATGGTTTAGGTCTTGCTTGTTAGACGCAACTTCCCGGCGCGGACGCTCATTCGTAGTAGTTTTCGCGGCGTTCCTGTTCGAGTAGGCCCAGTGTGTAAGACTGCCGAGGCGCGCCTCCTCACTGATCTCCCCTGCAATGAATGGAAATACGCCGTCGATGCGCAGAAGCTGCCGGTCTAGTTCGTCGTTGGCATTGGAAATGACATGGTTCTTTTCGTCCGCGGTCATCATCAGATCCACTAGGGTGCGCCGCACGCGATCGAAGAGAAGACGACGGTTTTTGCTGTCTTGCGACTCAGGAGGTTGCGAGGGATCCTATTGTAAGCAAACAGGTTTTAGCCAAGCACATTGATTGTTGTAGATGTCCACCACCAACCGCTGGCACAATATCATCCCGAACCACCCCGTCAACAATAGGCGCCGGATTCAACGGACAAGGAACAGGTTGCGACTCCGAAGAAACCTTCAGCAACTGGAGAAGATTATCCTCAAGCGCCCAAGCCTTTGCATCCACTTCCTTCAGCAACGAATTGTGACGGCGAAATTCTCGCGGCAGAGCGGTAATGGCATCGGTGAAATGAGTGAGGGCGGGATAGAATCCGTGAGGGGCAGGAGGCGTTGGGGGCGCTTCGATCATTGAGCCGTGGCCGTAGGCAAATGACGACCGCCCCAGCGTCTTGGACGTTCTGGATGGATTCGTACGTGTCTGGCGCGCTGACTGGCGAGCATTTTGACCCTGAGCGTTGATGGCCGACGAAGACACGACGGATGCCATGGTTGAAGAGGAAGTTCAAACGCAACAGGTCAGGAACCGCTCAATCAGGTGAGAAAAAAAAGTACAAACAAAGGTTTGGGATACTTCTTGAACCCAACAACATGGACGAAGATGTTGATGAGACGGTATGTCAGATAATGGGGTGAGAGGAGACGGAAGTTCTGCAGTGCGGAGAAGCAAGACTTTCCCCTTTGGGCCCGCATCAGGTGATTGGTGCCTTGTATTTCAGGCATAATAAACTGCTTACTCATTTTACTCGATTGGTTACCTTGACGTCATCAGCATTGTGTATCAATTCAATAACACAAAGTACCTCTCTACTCCGTAGGACAGGATAAGTTCACGAACAAGAAAATACTGCATATCTAGTAAATCAGGCCTTCTTAGTTTACAAACACATGCTCCGGCATGTTCTAGGAATAGACAAGTCAATGCCAACCCGTAACAGGGGTGCCAGGGAGCATTCAAAAAAAAAAGATATCAAAAACAAGACAGCATGACTGTAGGATGAAAGCCGCAGTAGATGCTGACAACAGAATGAATTCATACAAAGGAGACAGAAATGAATAGACGCTAGCTCCTACAAGTCAAAGCACCTAAGATGATAATCCAACAGTGGCTACAGCTGTCCCCGATCACTCGCCCTTCAGACGTTCCTGGTGGATAGTGAATGCTTCCTCAAGGAAGTCCTGTTCCTCCTTGGCGTGGACGGACTTGAGACCAGTAGCGACGGAGGCGCTTGGGGCCCGACCAGCGTAGAGCACGTGGCGACGGTTGTGGTGCTCAGTCTCATTAAGCAGGGTCTCAATACGAGGTTGAGTGTAGCTCCAAGCACCGGCGTTCAGGGGTTCTTCCTGAGCCCAGACAATGTCCTTGGCGTTGGGGTAGCTGTCCAGGTTCTCCTTCAGCTGAGCCCAGGGGAAGGGGTGCAGCTGCTCAACACGGGTGATGGCAGTGTTGCGGATACCATTGGCCTCGCGGTGCTTGACCAAGGTAGCATAGACCTGACCACTGCACAGAATGACGCGCTCTATCTTCTCGGGCTCGTCAATGGCGGTACCATGGGCCGGGTCAGGGATGATCCACCGGAAGTGGGAGTCACCAGTGAATTCCTCAATATCGGAGCGAGCAACAGGATGACGGAGGAGGGACTTGGAGAAGAAGATCACGAGGGCTAGGGCAAGTGAGTTAATGAGTCATTCATAGAGGGAGAGAATCAAAACTTACGCTTGCGGAACTGGCGGTGGATTTGGCGACGCAAGATGTGGAAAAGGTTGGCAGGAGAGGTCATGTAGGCAATCTGCATATTGCAATCCTGATGCTGACGGTCCAACTTGTCCTGAGTGGGGAACTGGCGAGGTTCCTCGTTGCAAAGCTGCAACCAACGCTCCATTCTACCAGAAGAGTGCTCAGGACCCTGGCCATCATAACCGTGAGGGAGGGAGACGACGAGACCGGAGCGCTGCAGCCACTTGGTTTCTCCAGAAGCAATAAACTGGTCGATAATGCACTGAGCGTTATTGGCGAAGTCACCGAACTGGGCCTCCCACATGACCAGGGAGTTAGGCGAGGTTAAAGAGTAGCCGTATTCGAAACCAAGGCTTACGAGAAACATTAGCTTGAGCGAGCAAAAAGTAAATCGGTCACTGGAAGTCAACTTACGCTCCGAATTCGCTGAGAGAAGAGTTGGAGATGACGAAGCTGCCCTGGTCCTCACCAATGTGCTGCAAGGGGGTGTAGGTAGCCTCATTCTCCTGATCGTGCAGGACGGCGTGACGCTGGGAGAAAGTACCACGCTCAACGTCCTGACCGGAAACACGGACATGGTAGCCCTCCTTGACCAGAGAACCAAACGCAAGGGCCTCCGCGGTGGCCCAGTCAATGTTCTTGCCCTCATCGACGGCCTTCTTGCGGTTGGCCAAAATACGCTTCAGGTTGCGGTGGACGGTGAAACCCTCAGGGGCGCCGCTGATCTTGTCGGCAATGTGGCTCAACAAAGAAGTATCAACAGCGGTAGGTAGATGAGGCAGAACCTCGGTGGCCAGCTCCTTCGGGGTCTTGAAGCCGTTCCAGGCAGAGGTCAGCCATTCCTTGCCGGTGGGCTGGTAATCCTTGCTGCGGTCGAAGCTGTCGTTAAGCATACCCCAAACCCACTTCTTGTGCTCGTCAATGTCCTCCTTGGTGAAGGTGCCCTCGGCAATCAGCTTCTCGACATACTTGTCAAGCTGGGCCTTCTGCTCGGCGATGCGCTTGTACATCAAAGGCTGAGTGAAAGAGGGCTGGTCGGTTTCGTTGTGACCCTGCTTACGGTAGCAGACAATGTCAATGACAACATCGCGCTTGAACTCGGCACGCCAGTCGGCAGCAACCTGACAAACGTAGTTCACGGCCTCGACATCATCAGCGTTGACGTGGAAAACGGGGGCGTCGATGGACTTGGCGATATCCGAGCAGTAAGGGGTAGAACGCGAGTAACGGGGGTCGGTAGTGAAGCCAATCTGGTTGTTCACGATGATGTGGATGGTACCACCGGTCGAGTAGGCCGGAAGAGAGTGGAAGCCCATGGTCTCGTAGACGACACCCTGACCGGCGAAGGCAGCATCACCGTGTAGCAGAACACCCATGGCGCTATTGAAGTCCTTCTCGTCATTGTTGTAGTGCTGAATAGAGCGAGTCTTGCCAAGAACAACGGGGTCCTCGGCTTCGAGATGGGAGGGGTTGGCGACCAGAGAAAGCTGCACACGCTTACCAGAGGGGGTGGGACGTTCGAAATTCATACCCAAGTGATACTTGACATCACCCGAACCTTCATCCGAGGGCTCGGCAGATCCGGAGAATTCACTGAAGATGGACTCGTTGGGCTTACGAACGACGTTGGACAGCACATTGAGACGACCACGGTGAGGCATACCAATGACAATGTCCTTGATGCCGTGTTCGACGCTGCGGTCAATCAACGCCTTCATACCGGGCACTAGTGTCTCGCAACCCTCCAGACCGAAACGCTTGTCATTGGGGAACTTGGTTGCCAGGAAGGCCTCGAAGCTGTGACTCCAGATCAGGCGATCAAGGATACGGCGCTTGTCGTCAACCGAGTACTTGTAGGGTTCGGGAATTTCAAAGCGATCACGGATCCAGTCGCAGGGCTTTCGGTCAGGAATGTGAATGTATTCCACACCGTAAGAGCCACAGTAGATCCTCTCGCAGGTGGCGATAATCTCACGCAGAGTCATCTTCTTGCGGCTCTCAGTAGCGAAGCGGGGTAGGATACCGGGGCCGAGGGTGAACTCCTGGTCGAGATCGCGCTCAGTGAATCCATAGTGGTCAAGTTCAAGCTCCTTGGGCTTGTTGTAGCCGAATGCCTCAGCTTCGCCGCGGATGCCAAGGGGATCGATCTTGGCCTTGTGGTGACCACGAGCCTGGTATGCGCGAACCAAAAGCTGGACCTTGAGATGATTTGTCAGGTCAGTGCCAGCGGCGAGGCCCAATCCCTCGCCAGGCATAGTCTGCGGAACACCACCGGTGGGGGTAGGCACAAGAGTCGGAGGAGGCTGGAAAGCTTGGGCGATGGGCATGTTGCCTTCTTCCATGTTCTTGAAATATGTCTGCCATGAGATGTGAACGCTGGAGGGGTCCTTCTTCCAAGCCAGGTACATCTCGTCGACGTAGTTGGCTGTGTTTCCGGAAAGGAAGTTGTCATTGGGATCCTAGAGACGGCGGATTCGCGCGTTCAAGTCAGTCATGCCTTCAGAATAGCTAAAATAGTGTATTAGGGCGCGCTAGGCTTACCACTCCCACATCAGTAGCAGCAGCATAGTGTCTCCTGCCGTTGGACAAACGGTCAACAATGGCGAGAGGTCTTCTCGTGGTCAAGCCAAATTTCGAGCTATGGCTGGAAGTAGCTCTGGCAGTGGAAGTAAGGGAGATGGACCGCCTGCAGGCCGAGCAGGCGGGGCCACGCAGCAGACCGCTGCTGGTGGCCTTGACGGCTGCGGTACGAAGCATTGCGGGATTTTTCCGGTTGAGGTGCTATAAAGCTGATGCGACAAGCAGACTCGGGCGCTTTGTAGTACTGCTCAACAACACTGGAGAGCAAGTGTATAGTATAGAGACCTGTTTCGTAAATTGTCAATATAACTGTGCAACGCTCCCAGGAGCTGGTGTAGATTGAACGGATGAAAGGAAGACACACGGTAGTCTAAAAAATTAGAAAACAGGTGTCGACTAGGATTGCCGTAGCACCTGCACAGAAACAGAACTCATCAGAGAGCAAGCACTCTCTTTAGACAATCAAAGCTTTTTTCTTTTTTTTTCTCGCGAAAAAAAAGAAGAGAGGGGAGAGATATCCGGAGTACAGAGAACTAGGAACTTCAAGTTACGATGGACTAGGAGAAGAGGTTTGCCGAATGTCTACGGTTATGACGGCCAGCGCGGATGTGGCTGATCAGTTCCTGCTGTCCTCCTGACAACAGCCACAGCTTACTCAGCACACCGCCGGGCAGCCGGCCCGCTGGAGAGCAGCAAGTACGGCTGGTCGCCAATCACATAGAGCAAGATGCACCGCCACTGGCCGGCTATGAACATTTCCCGCTCCGGGTCTTTGCGGATGGACTTGCAGGCCAATCATCGCCACGGATTATTTTACTCATAGTAACCATCAGGACAGGACAGAAAATCCATACTATGACTTCATTATGCAGGAGCTACTTATCGTCCAGAAGATTCGATCACTCATGGGATACGTCTTTCTTTTTGGGGCGCCAGCAGAAACTCTCTACACATGCAGTAGATCCTGATGGGTGCATCGAATTCATGACACTATACGGTCAATTACCCCATCGGCAGGAAGAAATTAAGTAACTCTAGGTTGTCAGGACTATGTAAGACCTGGAGAGAGGAAAACGGCATAAAACAAGCAGAGACCCTCGGTCATCATGAAATCCATTTAAACCAAGAAAGATGTAAAATTGGGGGTATAATCATGTATATGTACTCGCCACACTGCTCCGTGTCGTGATATCTCTAGGTCGGCAGGCTCGTTGACGTGGGTGGACTGCATCATCTGGGGACAGCTTCTTCAGGATTCGTTTGTGAGTCCGCTTCTCCAAATACCGACTGGTCCATCCGTTGGGCGACATCTCCATTTGTTGGTCTTATGATCGGCGATTCAGCCGCGCTTGGTCCTCCAAAGAGGTAATCCGGAGGAACCGTATATACAGTCGGACTCACATCAGAAAAGGCCGTGAAGCTCGCGCGATTCGACGATGGGTGATGGTGAGGTGGTGGGCTTCCGCTGCTGCTACGAAGACTTCCATTACTGCCACCCCAGGCACCGCGTCGCAGTTTCAACAGGGCGCTCAAGGACATCTCGTCGTCCATGGTACCCATATCAACAAGCTGCGCCAGTCCTGGACCAGGGAGGGCGGGATTGGAGTGAGCCGTCCCGTGCGCTGTCAATGAAATGACCGAGTTCCGCGTGCTCCATTCACTTCGTTCAGTGATAGGAGTCAAACTGGGTTCTCGGAATTTGCCTCGGCTGCTGTGGTTACGCGAAATGCCTTCGATGCCACGCGGACCAAAGTATCCCCCATTGGTAAGTTCTGAGCTGTACGCCCCATGAGCCTGGGCGTAAAATCCAAATTCTTGCCCATAGAAGCCTTCGTCGTCGTTTTCCAGTGCCTCCGCATTGGCAGCAGCGATAATAGGATCATCGTAAAAGGCATCATCGTCGTCGTAGTTGAAATCGTCAAAAACCTCTTCAAAGCCCATTGCATCCATAGCTTGGCTCAGATGGCTGTCATCCGATACGAGCCCTGAGTAGGAGTCCATAGTCTGGTTCGTTCTGGCAACGCTGTCCTGGCCTAGGGAACTCTCGCTCGCGCTTGTGGTGCGCTTGAATCTGTCCATGTTGGCTGTCTCATTGGCAGCCTTCTCCAGCGCATTGTGCAAGACCTCAAGGTTATGTTCGGATAAGACCCCCCCATGGGATTTTATTGTTGTTGTTAGGTTATGCGTCATTTCAGCGTCAATTTTACCATATCTGGCAACTGTTCGGTCTCGAAAATCACTAGCAACGCTCGGTGCGTGCTTAAGACCATCTCTCTGATCCAGCTCGGGGCTCTTGCTGTGGGATCCAGGTGCTTCACTTGATCTAGACTTGTCGTCCGTCTGGTCCGTCGTGGCTGGATCAACCGGCACAGCATGTACAGCTGTCGTCTTGTGAGCATACAAATGACTGGATTCGTCATCGAAAATCGATTCGTCAAACGTCTCGCCGCCTATATCAGCAGCCAGGTCGCCAAACTCCCCGTCGTCAAAATACAAGTCGTCGTCCTCTTCGGTTAGCTGCGATGTAGAAGAACGAGTTCCCGTCGGCATTGAGCATTCTACCCCTGCAGATTCCGAAAGGGTTGTCGTCGGGGGAAACGATGCGACTTTGTCTTTGGTGACAGAAAGCTCTGATAACTGAGGAGCGCCGCCTTGATCCGGTTGCAGATTTAAATCGACTGCCGGACCAAAACCCGTGGCGCTGATGGGACTCGCAACGACTGGTGAAAGGCCAGGCGCATACCATGAGGTAGTCAACGCGGCTCCGGGGCCGGAGAATCCACTGAACTCATCTTCTTCAGCGTCGGTGTTGACTCCAGGGATCTTCTCTTCCAAGCCGTCAAAGTCATCCAAAAGGTCGTTGTCATAATCGTCTTCGACGTCACTGTATTCCCTATCTTCGAGCTGAGCCTTGGCCCTGCGAGCCGCCTCTTTCTCCTTGTGCTTCTCTTCCAGAAGTCTCTCCTGTGCTGATGATTCAACTCCGTTCATGTCAAAGCTGAACCGGGATGCATTGCTTTTGAAGTGCTTCGGTAGGCCAGAAGGTTGATGGGGTATTATTTCAATTGTATCTGAATCTTGCTGAACCGCTGGTTCTTCTTTGCTTGGCGGTCCTGCTCGGGGCTCGGATCGGTGAGGGATGGATTCCTCAGGGTGCTCCTCATGATGAGGTAGTCGCGACGGGAGTCGCCTTGCAAATACAGGGACCGATCGATCATCGCTACGAAGAGACGGGTTTGTGAGAAGAGATGACTGTAAATATGCTTTGTTGTCAACCTGTAGCACATTCTGATCGTCCTCAAAGTGCTCCTTGAAAATTGGGGAGTATTCACTGTGTTTCCTCCTGTGCTCGCTTGATTGAACTACTGCATCCCCATTATGCGGAGGAGACACATACTCAGTCAGCGGAGTATTGTAGGGATTATACTGATTTGCAGCATCTTGTAAGAGGACTGGGGCTGTGGACAAATTCCGGCGCGGACGAGGGGCAGAGAAGTCGTGCACGATGTTCCCACGTATCCTAGGATCATAGTCATCGGGTATCGCGGGGACCACGTTTCGAGCTCCGATGCTGATGTCCTCCGCTCGGAGGCCAGCCAACTGTGAAGAGCGCCGCCGGGCCAACAGAGACATCGGGTTGAGGAGGTGAAGCATTGCCTTCCCAGATTTATGCGATGTATGTTCCGCAGACGAGTCTCGGTCCGTTTGACGACGGTAACTCGAGCCTTCCGGCCTGTACTCCTTGTGCATTGTATTCGATTTGTCAACGGTAGATGTCAACACGGGCGTCGAAGATCGCTTAATACTGGCATCGAAGGATTGATTCTGAGAGTTCAGCAGTCCTTTACCGAAGGACAGCCGAAAAGGCGAGTTCGGCTTCGAGGAATCACTATCGCCATACTCGGGACGGGAAGCCGTAATGGACACTTGCGATGAGTTTGGCTGAGCAATCAGATCCAAGTTCTTTTCGCGGCCTTCCGGACTGGATCGAGGCCGCGCTTCCTTGTCCGAAGTAGAGGACGGTACTGCCAGGTTGGTCGCAGCAGATGACGGCGCATCGGTCGAGACTGTAGAAGCCACACCATGTCCCTTATCAGTGTCGCCATCTGCAGGCGAGTATTCGCTCGAAGTAAGGGGAGTCAGCGCATCGGGGCACGGAGATGATTCCTCGATCGTCGTCGCAAGTATCGGCGTGTGTTGAATAACCGGGAGCTGAGGAGGGTTGCCGTTGCTTTTGCCTCTTGAAGAGACCTGTCCGGACGATGAGACGGGAGGTGCACTCGAGCGACGATGTTCACGACGCCAGTAGGAGAAGACTGTGGATGGTGGCATGATTATCGGCGCCCCAGCACGCAGTGCTTCCTTATGAGTGGTCGCTCCGTTCAGGACTTACAGAAATCATCCATTCTGTCTTCGGATTTGTCGTTCGCGTCCTGTTGAGCTTTGCAAAGTTGATGAATTCGATATATAGAGCTGTGGGGCTTGTCTCAGCCGTGCACGGGGTCGCCGTTCTAACAATAGTTAACAAGCAGAGGAGACAATTTGAGGGGGGGAATTAATTATTAGATTAGGAGGGGGAACTGGTAATATTCGGTATTTAAAAGATAATAGTCATCCAAAAGGCATGATAAAGAATAGAATCATGAGAAGCACGATTGCCAATAATGAAAAGTGACTAAGGGGTTAGCCATGAGAAGAACTTGGTGTTATTCCATTATTTATTGTTGCTGTTGACAGAAATGGTGGAAGAAGGAATGTCATCCGTTATCTACCTATCATCCGAAAACGGATAATTATCATCATCAACGGGTCAGCCCAAACTTTCAGCAGAAAAGTCTATGTCGTTTGATTCAGCCGGTGGTTTCGCTAGGCAGCACCTATTTTTGATTCTTTAACATACATCAACCTCACAGTTCTGGATTGAAATAGTCATGTCTTAGAAGATCAATCATGCTTTGGATTGGTTATAACATTCGCAAAGTAAATGCAGAGCATACCCCTACATACGGAGAACCGCAGAGCTGCAGTTTCATGCAAGTACCAAGGGTTGGACTTGAATAAAGGTCTGTGAAGAGATCGAGGTTACACAAGACAAAGCAAAATCGCTAATTCTACATGGATATCACCAATACAATGAGGGCTTATGCTTTCAATGCATCACAACCATGGCACACCGCTTAGAATCAGATGCAAGAGCGTAAATGAATGAAAGAAAAAACAGCATTAAAAGCAAGGCTGAGGTCGCTAGAGGAGAATTATCGGATGCTTTGCCTCCAACGATCAATGATCTCCCGCTGGCCATTATCAATCACTGGCTGTAGGGCTTTGGAATGGTAGTTATGAGGCATAGCATAGCTCAAATGATTCATCCCCAAGATAGCATCGCTGTAGAATGTATTCGGGTGCACCATCCCAAAAGTCTGAGGGTTCGCCGCCGCTAGTCCCTGGTTCTGCGCAAATCCTGCCGAAGCTGGATTCCCAAAATTTAACGGCAATTGCTGTGTTGATAGACGGTTGTCGTATGAACGCTGATGGGTCGGTCCACGACGAGCAGCAGGCTCGTTCGTTGGCGGTTGCCCGACGCTGATCGGACGGGCATGAAGGATGTCCGCCATACTTCTCCGGTATCTTGGAGCTTGGGACGACTTCTTCTGAGCGGCGGCCTCCCTTCGAAGCCGCTCTCGCCGTTGAGCCAGAGTCTCGTCTTCCGGCGCGGCTTCGGTTTCCTCGTTCTTCGGTTCGTCCTCGTGTAGATGGCTTATTTCGGCAAGAATTTCACTGGCAAACTCACTCTCTGCGACAGTGCTGGTGCGGTCCTTGGCTTTCAACCGCTTAAGGCGCTGCGCTAGGGTCTCTTCCTCGTCCCCGCTGTCGGGCTGGGTGGGCTCTGGCATATTGTGAGTGTACATGGTGGTTGGGCGCTTATCAAGGCTGGCTGACGGCAAGGGATCTCCTCGGAGCCTCGCGCGACGTCTGCTCAGCGGCTCACTCTCCTCCAATTCCCTTTTCTCCATGAGACCTAACGGTCTGGCCTCGTCGGGGACATTGGCTTTCTCAGGGAATAGCACGGCCAGGGGAACGTCTTCATCCTCATCCTCCTCGTGCTTGTGAACGTCGGGATCTTCCCAAGCTAATGTAACCGGTTTCTGTCGCCTGTGCTCACTTTGTTTCTGGGCGACAGCCTCAAGCTGAAGAAGGGTGGAGTGCATTCCATTGGAGGCAGCGGCTGTCCGCCGCCGCTGTTTAAGTTCCTGCTTTCGCATTTCTAGCTCTGCTAGCAGAGTATTCGGGGGTCCTGTGTATTCAAAATCTGGTTCCTCCTCCTCTGATTCTTCATCGCCTGTTTCGGAATCATCGCTCTCTGACTGCTCATCGTAAGCATCATCATCGACATGTGGAGCGGCATCTCCATGTCTAACTGCAGCGTCTGCTTCAGTTTGCTTATGTAATGGATGGGACGCGATGGAGGCCGCTCTAAGGTCAGGATTGGAAACGTGATACTCAGAGACGAGATTGGTTCTAGATGCACGTTTCTTCCTTTGTTCGGAGAGATTCGGATGGGACGACTTGGGCTTGGCGCTCCGATACACATCTGGCCCTAGGTTTCCAGCGAAGGGATGTTCTGTGAAGGCAGTGACAGGGGCATGCGCGGACGCATCCAGTATACTCTCAAGCGTTTCAACGGCCGATGCCTGTTTCACCTCGATTTCCAGTGGTGCGGCCGGCGTGTCGAAGAAGACACTCGCTCGAAGTTGCGGAGGCAAATCCTTGTAATTTTTCTGGCCGGTCGCCTCTTCTTGAGTTTGACCAGACAGCCATGGCGCAGATTTTCTGTTCTCCGGAGCAACTGTGCTGAGGAGCTGGGTGCGACGTTTCTCCCGTTCCCGTTCCGCATCACGTTGTTGCGATAGCCGGGGCGGTAAATTCAGCATCATCGGAACAGGTGCAGGGTAGTATACCATATTATTTCCCGCCTGTGGTTCCTTGTACGACTCGGAGCTACTTGCGAGAGGCGGTCTGGTCAGCGACACATGGCGCATGTGGTCCGGACCTTTGTCAACAAAATGAACGCCGTCAAAATCAGTGAATAGAACTCTCGCTTGTTGAAAGGTGTCACCAGAAGCTACAGACGAAGGCCTCTCAATCTCGTAGCCTGCACCATGACCGTGTGGGTCAGGAAAATCGGCGGCAAACTGGGGCGAGAAGGTCTCTTGAGGCGGAGAAATGTGCTCAAGGGCAGTCCTAAGCGCAGGCTGGGTGAAAATACCCTCATTTCCACTTTCCGACACTTGTGCCAAACGAGACGCCGAATGAGTGGAGCCCTGAGGGCTGGAAACGTTGTTCCTCAAGGGAGAGCCTTCCGTGTTGTAATGGAGAACAGAGTTGGAGACGGAGCTGCACGAGCGCCTCTTCTGCTCGAGATTCATCTTTCGAATTTCACTCGCAATATCCGCCGAGCTCGAGCTCAAGCGTTCCGCACTCCTCTCCAATCTCTCCACATTAGTGACATACGCTCCTTGTAAGGATTGAAGATCTGGCGTCGGATGGCTGAGAGGTACCGGCGTATCGGTGATCGGAGTCCGCAGGGGTGGTTCATCGGAGTCTGTCTGCACTTGTGGCTGGGAAGTAGTATCGAGCGGAGGAATCACGCGACGAAGATCGTCGGACCGTCGATCTGCACTAAGGTTCGTTTCCTCGTAGTCGTCGTCCTCGACCATGTCGTAGCTGGTCGATGTCATGGACTGTAACATGGAGCTCAAGCTGCCAATCCCAATATCCTCTGCGGTCTTTGCTGGTTGTAGATAACTTCCTCCTCCGATATGGTCTGTACCTAGGGGCAGTTGCTGAAAGGTGGGGCGCTGTTGCGACTGCGGCGATGGGCTGCGGGAGGCGTCAGAGTCGCTCGCGTTGGAGGCCACTTCGACGTCGGCCTGGGAAACGGCGTTGTAAGCCATTCTGTTTGGTGGTGGATAAGTAGTGGACGTCCCCAAGGGCCATCAAGAGCACAAGGCAGCCGGTAAGGTCTAGTGGAAGTGAGGGGGATTTATCGATAATTGCTTGAGAGTTTTTGGAAAGAAATAAGGCAAGCCTCATGCAGCAGTGCACAGGAGTGTATCAGATGCAATTCTTTCTCAAAGGAGGCGAGTGATAATATGAGGGTAATAGAAAGATAGGGGCAAGCTGAGAGTGTAGGAACGAGGGTGAGAAACAAAAGAAAAGAAAGAATAATATGGAGCTTCTAAAGGAGCTGATAAACAAAGGAGGGAGAGAAAAAGATGAAGATGTGGACTAGATTGATCATTGGAGAAGGATTAATGAATTGACTGCTGAACGTTCGATAAATTAAATTACGGTAGATTTCGCAGCGACGTATGTATGTACGGGATTGTAAGACCTCCACTCCGGCTATCAGGATAAAGTGCTATATTTGGATGAGAAGGAACTAGCTGTTTAATGTTGCACCTGTTTCGTCCCCATACCGCTTGCATGATTATTACACTGCCGTTACACATAACAACCCAAGTACGTGCTTAGATACCTACCTACCTAGGCAGGTAAGGTAGGGTTTAACTGGTACTACGCCCATCTCTGGATCGGGATGTGACTGACTCGAATATATGCATACAATGGAGCAGAAGAAAAAAAATCTTGCAGGGTATGATGTAGTCAGAGCCACATTCTTACTCAAGTCTTCCCAAAAACAAGGAACTGGAGAAGGATGATGGTTTTCCAGACATCTTAGAACTTAGAGAGGGGTCTAGCAGCTCCTAGTCTCAAGATATTAGATGCCTCCTAGCCAGTCAGCATTAACGGACAAGAACTAAATACCTAGGCTAGACCCGATTACTCGTAGCTGGCACTCATTTTAAAACCCAGCGCCAAGCCATGCGATGATGGTAGATATGACTTGGAGACACGAACAAACAAAGTAGCTGTCCTATCTGAACAAAGAGAATGCTGAGATTTGTAGATGATGGTGTTCAGACTGCATGGCTGCGCATTAATACCGGGGACAAGACGCATGTTAACAGATTCTGACTCTCGCAGATCACTATCTGTCCGAAAACAGAAGGAATGGTGGTACCGTACGTATTCCAACGTTCCCTCCCCAATTTTCCGCTTCTATACCGTCATTTTAGGGTTCAGGAACCGGGTCTGATTCGAGCGATAAGCTCAGAGAACAATCAAAATGCGGCCTGTTGTCGTATTGATACCATGATAGGCTCAGGTTGCGATTCGGCGTCATTGGTAGTGTTATCTGCCGAGCTATCTCGACAATTGGTTATATAGCTACCTACAGAAGGCGGATGGTAGAGTAGCTGCTCCGTACCTATCAAGATATCGTCAGCTTAAGACACACGGCATCGAGATGATTCGAATTCGTCTCCATGAATAATAGATAGACAATTCCCAGTATCTAAGACATGTTTGCAGTGTGACTGTCGGGTGGAGTCGCACTATTAACACCCCACTGGTTGGCCCTGAAAATCCCTAGTTCTAGAACCTCCAGGTTCGTCCTGAAATGGTAACAAAAGCGTTCTTGCTCGAACCGACATCTCATGCTTTCTTTCTCTGGCCGTCTATATCTACATCAGTCCGCCTATTTCAATTCAACCTAAATCCGTTGACTTGCGACTCTTTTAATAGGGTCCCATTAAGTTTGTGATGAAGACAAAGGAACAAAAAGATCAATGTTCACATAGGTTCATTGTGACCTCTGGTCTCGGTACGGTGTACCTTCAGTAGTGAGACATCTTCGAAAGCTTTGAATTCGCTTGTCAGATCCTCTAGACTAAGCTGCAGGATGTTCGTTGTCCATCGGTCGTCGACTTCAGAATCTGCATTCAGTAAACATATTCATTCAGGGCCCTCCTTGTTGACTGCGTTGTCGTAGATGCGTATAGTTCTAGGATGATACCAGCCGCCCGCGATATGCTTCGAGATGGTCCAAGGATCAAAAACCGCGTCCAAATCAAGCTCCTTTGTAAATTTTTTCAGCATATGCTTCTTGGTCAGTACCTATCGTCGGAGTTCGTGTCCATCGGTTAGGCACAAGGAGTTTTCTGAAATCAAACGAGTCTGGTACTGCTTAAAAGGAAGATGGTCCAAGATTGGCAACCATATCTTTCGCGCAGTGGCAGAGAACCTACTGATCCTAGCTTGGGGAGTGTCGTGATAATGCCATTAATTCTGGTTACAGATTGTCAAACTACTCCGTAGACCTTACATGACGCCCCTGAGATAGCCGAAGCATACGATGGTCAAATGATTATGAGAAGTGCCAAGAAGTACCGAGTATCACTGCATAATCTCAAGTATAATGATCACGTGATCACGCGACAACGGTACGCGCCGCTGAGCAAGAATGATCACAATTAATGACATTGCCTTTGAAATTGGCACCTTGACAATCATACTACTCAGAGAAGACTTCAAAATGTCCTACTATGACGTTGACTCTATTCTGACAGACGCTCAAGTATGCCAGTCGGTCCCTTGACACATTCTCCTTGATCTAATGGTCTCATACCAGAAACTGCCCTGCACATTTGAACTTGAGGTGCCCGGGCTTGGCATCTTAGAGGGCAATCCTGGAGAAAATGTGAGTAATAATGGCCGGGTAGAAGGACTCAGAATTTGACGATTGTATAGATTAAGGCAGGGAGTCGAATTGATCTCCCGTTATGGCTGGGGGTGATGTTGTCAATTGGGTCAGGATCTTGCGCAACATGTGCTATTGATGAAGTAGATTCCCGCTAACTCCGAAGAAAGAGCACGTCTGGGGACCTCACGATTAGTTACACTTGACCTTCCATCAGCATTATCAGACCGAGTAATCAATGCGCTGAAAGCCGATCCCCGAACCGTCGATCTGCGCTCATTGGCACCGCACTTCTACAGTCTGAGCGAGCGGGTGCTCGACCTCTTTGAAGAGGAAGAGATGGTGGATGTTCTGATCAACGTACGTATAATCTACCAGGCTGCGTGAGTTGATGAACTTCTCTACCTTTCTCTGCTAATTTTGGTCTTGGTAGACATTCAAAAAGCGCGCAGCGGAGATTGCTGACCACGCGCATAACCCCAAAGGTGCTTTAGGGGAGGGTGCAGATTTTCTTCGAGGACTTGATGAGACGGAAAGACAGCGTATGTGAATTAATCCCCTGACACGCGATTCTCGGCTATTAATTGTCTTCAACTAGTGTTCCGCGTGGCCCATGATAGTGCAAAGGAGACACGAATCTGGGCGGGGGAGGCCAAGAAGAAATGATAGAGCCAATTTCGAAAAGATTGTAAAGGACTGAGCTGTGCTCGTTCTTAATGTGTTAACAATAATTCTTTTTGATTTGTTCATGATAGAAATCCAAGATATTGATTCCACGATCTCATCCCGTAGGTGCATGGGACAGGACTTTCAAAGAATGAGCGTCACGGTATTAGTTTGTCCGAATAGTCAGCCCTGATTCAAGCAATTGGCTCGACATTGACTCATATAATGCTGGCCACCATGCAGGTCATGGCTGTCTGTGTTCCTTGGGATCCGATATTAACCAGATCGTTTGACTAGCACATCATTGGAATACTTGCTTTCGGGGACCATCAATTGCCTTCAGTAAACCCAGAGAAGTGGAAGCCAATGTCGCCGTGTGCATAGTATGGATACTCGTGGTAGCAACCCAGTCCATTGGGTCTATAAATTTGCAGAACACAATTGAATATGAGCACGTCGTACATATTGAAGCGCAATTGTGGCTGAATATATTTCGAAGCAAATGCTAGGATAAGCAATGGGGCGATGATATAATATCCGTAGTCAGGCAGATCCTCTTGCCGACCAATCAATCAGATGTCTTCAGAATATTCCTGTTTTGTTCCGTATTCTATTGAAGTGCAGTAGATAGATAGATCTGGGGTACCGCACATGGGCAATCTGTGGTTCATCCCGCCTGGTGGGGTCTACGGGGCTTTGAGGAGATGCGTCATATTCCTTTTGTTACTAAGGGAGGTAGGTACGGGGGATAGTCCGTACCGGAGCAATTGAGCCAGAAGGAATCATAGTTCGAAGTACATAGTACACATTCCTATTATTGAGTACATCAGTATCTTTCAATCAAGTCGAAGGTGAAGGGATATTTGCGACCATGGCAGACTTCAAGGTTGACTCCTATTCAAGATAATAGTCGATAAGAGTCCAGCCCCTGAGTTCTGACAGGATGAAAGGCTACCTACAATTTTAGCCGTACCTTAGTCTCAGTGCTTACTCTTTAGTGGACACTAGCAAAAAGGCGCCAAAGATGATTGGCAAGAGATGAAACCCCATTGGTACTTTCTTTGATCCCCCAAGAAGGGGAACTCAGGGTGGAGCTTCACTTTCTCCAGGAATTGATATCCTGATAGCAGAAGTGAATGGTGACGGACTCAATTACCTGTATTATCTGAGGTATGAGGATGAATATCGACAATACAACGAAGAGTGACAACAGTCGCAATTCAAGGGATAGAAATTAATAGATCAGCCACTGCTTGAATGCATGACAATCGGTCGCATGGCAACACCTGACATTCCCCAACCAGCCTCCATATCGTGGGAATCTCCGTTTCTTGCTTAGCTTAATGATTTACAGTCTCACAGTTGACTCGTCACAGGCGCTTGTCATCGTTCTCTTCATCTTCCCCTCACTTGATACCGCGCCAAAAGGCTATGTGACGCTGTGCTTCTCCAATATCACCACCTTCCTCTCTCCTGCATTAGGTGAACCGTGAACCCACCGTTCTTTCTCCTCGTTGATCGTTGCGCCTCCAGCCTCAAAGTTCGGGCCCCTCGCATCGCCAATCTGCCCGTACTCCGTATCGCGAGAGCTCTTTGAGTCAACCCTTGCTGGATCGATGAAGTGATTTCCCCAATTTGATGAAGAGTTCTGCCATCCCTGGAGGACACACGGCTGGCCGTCCTGTTGCAAATTAGTCGGATCCTGCATTGTGGTAGCTATCTACATCTCATCAGCATGGATTCGAAACCCCAGCGGCGTAGCACAATTTCCGTGCAATCAACTACCCCTTCTTCCTTGCGACACTCCTTCGTGCCCTCTTCCTCTGTGCCTGTCCCTGCTCGCCGTACAGCATTCCTGAGACACTGCTCAAACAGTAAGTCCGCCCTTGATTTCGCAAGTCGCGTTTGAAATACACAAAAGAACTGATTTGGCCGCTGTGTTCCGCAGACAAACCCGATCTCCCAATTCCTGAGGCGCTTGCTCGTGTCAAGGGCAAGTCCACTATGAATAGTCCGTCGCGATTGGATTCCGGTAAAGCTTGCCTGAGTTCTACAAGAGTATCTTGGCGCTGATGCGTGTACACAGAAACGTCCTGGTTCAACAGCCAGTCTCCATTGACTGGAACACCTCGTGCCACAAGAAGGAAACATGGGTCCAGATCAGGTACGAGTTGTAGTTGAGCTGCTCTTGCACTCCGCGAAGCTGTACCACCATGGAGAAGAGAATGCTGACAACTACTTTGTGCGGCAGGAACCCCAGAACCTGCTTCTACACCTTTAGTGAACCCTTCATCTACGCTTTTACAAGACCTTTTAAGAGAGCAACGTGCGACTCGAGTTTCGCGGGGTCCTCCTCCTCCAGACGACTGTGCAGAGTACATGCCTCGTACACCCGAACGCTCTCAACAGTCTCAGACCCAGACTCAGTCTCAGTCCCAGGAAGATGCAGGTTCTGAGAGACAACGCAAGATTAATAGCGCACTATCGGCGGGACTCAAGCAGCCGCGAGAGATGGGCTTCAGAGAGATGGACCAAGTAAGTTACCCGCGATAAGAGTCATGAGCCAGGGCATAAATTGACACCCAGCCAGTATATTTCAAAAATAAACAAACAAAACTTTGACCTGAAACTTGACATCTTCCATCGCGCGCAGCAGATGGCCGTCTTGGAGAAAAAACTGGAACGTATGCAGCAGCTGGAGGAAGACATTCAGCGCATGCGCGACTTAGAAGAGGAACTGCAAGAGCTTCGTGATGTGGAAGAGGACAATCAGAGACTTCGCGAGTCCAACGAGCAGCTCCGACAAGAGATCGATAAGCGAGACCAAGCGGTCACAGAAGCCGTGGAATTGATCTGTCAACTTGAAGCGAGAGTGGAGGAGCTGGAGGCTAGTACCCTTTCGTCCAGAGCCTCTACAGCTCGTCCTTCGTCCAGCAATGGGCCAGACGCAGCCACACCTAAGAATTGTGTCACTCCAGATATACCGGAGAGATCTTCATCTAAGAAGGCCACTGTGCAAGGGGACAACCACAAAATTTCTTCGGGAGGTCGTTCTCTCACCAGGGCTCCTTCATTCCTCCGTGAAGAGCAGCAGAGCACCGCGGCTCTACGCAGTCTCTACGTTACCTCTGAACATCTTTCGCGCTCTGCGAGAAGCGCTATGACGAAGACGGAGAGCATGAACTCGATGACTGAAACCATGGAACCAGAGTCGCCCAGATTGAGTGCTCTCAGTGAATGTAGCGAGCTCATGCCCTATGACACTATGAACGAGGCGCCCCTTTTCAACAAAGTCGACACTCCCGTCCACCAGGAAAAATCAGTGGGAACAAGTGAGACTACCCCGAAGCCTAAAGGCGAAATACAGGCAAGCGGCCATATTCGCAGCTCTAGTTGGAATCAGCCTCAAGTGGAACTATTTCCGACAAGAAGCATCCCAAAAGAAAGGGGACAAGATCACACCAATGCTTCAAGGGAAGCTGACGACTACACTATTAAGAACGGCATGGTCTCAAGTGCCCCTCGCCAGAAGATACGGTTGGATGACGTTTTTGGAGGGTCAAAATTACCCCCTACTCCGGACACAATGAGTACGGCCTGTGCGTCGGGGACGAATAGATCGAATGGCAGTAGCGCCAGGGAGAAGGTTCAGCCTTACCAGCAGTTCTCTGCCCCGCGAAAACTTGGCCGGCCACGGTCTGCGGACGAGCTGACAACGAGAAGTTCAGATCAAAGAGATTTGGAAAGAATTGACCCTGCGATGAGTGATGTGACTCTCCCTCGTCTTAGTACTGAAGAGCGCGAAGCGACCCCGGCTATCTTTCCCTTGAACGGCATCCCATCCAAGACGGACTACGTGTTTGACCAAGCTTGTCCAAAACCAAGTATGCGTTATTTCAGCGACGTTGATGACGTTATTTTCAACCCTGTGGGGATTGAGAAAGTCATATCAAAGATGGAGAAGAACTACTACTCTCCGCCAGCTCCCATAACTCAAAAGCCAACAGCAGACATGTCATCTTTATCGCCGCCGTTGACTCCTCAAGACTGGGTCGAGGCGGCAAAGCCAGGCCCTCGGCCCACGAAGAATAGGTCTTCAAACACAAAGACCTATACCGGCCTTCCGCCGAATCCTTCTAAAGCGGCCGGGGCACGGGCTCCCAGCCAATCCACGTTCCTAACCCGTAGGCATAGTGTGGACTCGACTTTCCGTGACGCGGGAGTCCCAGAAATACCCACGCTTCCCTTGCCTCCATCAGATACAAATACACAGCCTGTACATCAAGAACGGGAACATCGACGACGGATCAATCTTCGGCCACCATTCCTAGGCCGTCTGGCGCAGCCTCGTCGTCTTGAGCCATCCCCAATAACTGACTCGGAGGACAGTGGAGACGGTGCGCCCTCCCCTGTCATTCGTAAAGCCAGGGTCATGGAACCGCCAAAGATAGCCAAGACCGTCGAGGCTGTGGATGCTCCCCAGCGGGTTCATGGGGAGCTTTGTGTATCGGCACCGACCTACGCTGTTGCGAATACTGCAAGCAGCCCCAGCAGGACTCTTCCCCATTCTTTCACAGAATCGAACTTCTGGTCACACTCATCAACGGCCAGGCCGTCAAC
The DNA here is from genome assembly GCF_001078395.1 of Aspergillus udagawae. Classification (NCBI taxonomy): domain Eukaryota; kingdom Fungi; phylum Ascomycota; class Eurotiomycetes; order Eurotiales; family Aspergillaceae; genus Aspergillus; species Aspergillus udagawae. The sequence goes on from NW_025091268.1 coordinate 1,063,258, forward strand.
GTCCGCCAGCAAGGGGCATAAGAGACGTAGCTCCCTTGGCATCTTTGGCTTTGGTTGGATGAAAAGTTCGAGCGGCAGTGGTTCTCATAATAAGAAAGCCGGGACCGACTCGACGGCAACTACGCAAACTACCAGCAAGGAACGGCCGATGTCTCGGTGGGGCCCTGACAGCTCCACTGCCTTGCCTGAGGCAGCGAAGAGCGTCGGTACATATGGGGCTTTTCAGGAAACCTCAGCATCCGCCAGACATATGGCTCAAAAGCAAGAAGACGACGATCTGACACGTCGGCCGCGATATATTGAGCGAAGAACCCGTCGACCTTGAAGGATACAGCGAAGCAACGAAAAAGTACCCAAACCCGGGAATACATGACCCGTCCTATACTACTTTAAATTCTCTTATCACGTCGCATGTATCTCATGCATGACTTTTATGACCTGCTTTGATACCCCGAGACTTTCATTCAGATAATTTCATGTGGGACTGTACGACTACCGATTGCATGGGCGGTTTTCATGGAATGCAAGCATTATTTACTATCGAGTTATGACACGTCTCAGACGGTATACTAAGCATTTGGGCGTTTTTCTGCTTTTTGTCCTGGTTATGGTTCAGCAGGTCTGCCAACTTATCACCAGTGCACCACCTCTCTTTTTGATTTATGTTCCCTTTGTACGCCTTTGCACGGCGAGCCTTTTTCAGCACCACTTGCTCTCTGCTTTTTCACAAGTCGCACATGATAACGATTTCATTTGACTTCAAGGGCGAGCTTGTTCAAAACAATCATTTCTATTTCAGAACTTATTTGTAGACTACCTGAGGCAGCTAGGATTTTTCATAACGAATTCAACGTTTGTAAGATTTTGTCCCAAATATCAATCTAGAAAACCAAACCGAAACCCAGTCTATATCATTCCAAAAATGCACCCAGTGCTATCCGGACAATACTCCTTTTCTTTTCCTTTCATACGCCATGACAAATGATAAAAGCCGTGCAAGAGCCCCAGAATTAGGGGGGAAAAAGAAACCAAGCACTCAATACCAGCTATTCCCCGCCTCCCCGAGCCTTTTCCCCTTCGGATTCATCGAGATGATCCTCTGCCCCGGTATATGATCATCCGTGAACGCCGACTCAAACACCCCGGAGATGGACCGCTTCCCCAGCACCGCAAACGAGTCATACCCGGTCAGATGGCCATTACACGCGGCCCACTCGCGCGATGCATGCGGCGAGCTCCCATCGCCCAGATCACACCACCGTGTCACCACAATCGCATGCCGGAAGCGCAAACTCCGCGGCTCGGACCGGTCCTCGGTCAATTTGATCTCGACCATGTACTCGGACGGACAGTCCGGGCAGCGGCGCATGGGGCGGCATTTGGCGCACGGGGTCGCGAACTCGTTGGGGTTGTACGTGCGGCCGTGGTAGATGTCCTTGGCACGGTGCTCGAGGCCCTGCAGGCCAGCTGTGGCGCGGGGTTTGGGGACGTGGCCCAGCGCGCATTTGCAGACGTCCATGAGCTCACCGTCGCGCCAGTGCGCGCACGCGGAGAAGTACGGCCAGTAGTCCTCGCGCGAGTACAGGAGCAGGCGCATCGAGCTGGGCGCCATGTCTGGGTCTGCGAAGCTCGAGCTCACCACCCGCATCAGCAGCTTGCCCTTGTGGATGTGGTACCGGGTGTGGTGGGACCAGCCGTCCCGTCGCCAGCGACGGGAGAGGGACTCGAGGGGGATGCCGTATCCGGGGCCGAACCGGTGGGCGCGCAGCGCAAGCTGCACGAAGGTGAAGTGCAGCATGCGGGAGTGGGTGATGCGGTGGCGTGGGGCGGGGAGGAGGGGGTTGCGGGCGTTCGGGCAGTTGTAGAGCGGGTTGACGACCGTTGCGGGCTCGAGCCTTTCGTGGCCCTCCTGCGTGCGGCGGTGGTATCGGCCGCAAGTCATGCAGAGGAGATGACGGGGTAGGTATCGGTCCTGTGGGACCAGGAAGTCGATTCTGTACTCGCGGTTCTCGGGGAGGTTCAAGGCCATCCAGGGCCCCCGGCCGAGGCGGAGGAGGAGCGTCTTGCTGGCCAATGCTAAGCTGGCTCGCTCTGCCGGATTGAGATATTCTGCAACAAGCGACCACAGATCTGGTGATAAACTTGCAATCATCGGCTCCCCGGGGGGTCGATTGTCTTTTTGTAAGTCTGATGCGAAGCCATCCGAATCTTCCGTATCAAGGATGCCTATCGAATGTAGCATAGCTGTAGGGTCGCGAGTCTCGCCTAGCTGGGTATCCACCAGTGCATTTTTCTCCCGATACTTGATCCGATGAGCCTGCAAGGGCGCAAGAGGAGGAACTTCAGGAACTTCATCGCTGGCAATGCTCGGTTGTGCAGCCGCTCGGAGATTTGGTGTAGATGCGGTGTTCTTGCGGAGGACTTGGCGGGATTTCTTCGGTCGCAGAGCGTTTGTCAAAAAGGCTCGAAAGCCAGTTTTCTGTCCCGGACTCTCTGCAGACATCCTGCTGGAAAGGCGGCGGGCATAAGTGGGAGGTAGTTGAAGAGTTCATGCCTTCTTTTTTTCCCTATATGCTCGTCATACTGCGGAACGGACCTGGAGGATTGAATTTCCGTTTTTGGAGCTTGGATGATGCTGTCAAGAGCTCAGTACGGTAACAATACCGGCTGTTACGGGAGACTATATCCGCGACTATCCGGAGAGCTGCAGGACTCGTGCTGTGGCTACAATCTATGAGGTAAAAATTGCAAGAGTGACTGGCAGTTGTTGGTGCCTTTGTTGATTAGGGCTATATCAGATACAGGAAATCATTATACAATCACATGCGCCAAACCAACAAAAGAACGCTCCAACCAAAGCTGTGTCAACATACAATGCTCTTGGAAAGTCTATGCGGAGAAGCGCTTCTCCACACTCTTCCAGTTGATAACCTCCCAGATGGCCTTGAAGTACTCGGCCTTGCGGTTCTGGTATTGCAGACTGCGAAGTTGTGTTTGCATCAGCTGCTGTTGACCGACATTGGACGGCAAGGCTAGAAGGGGCCACTTACTAATAGGCATGCTCCCAGGCGTCAATGCCGAGAAGAGGCTGGAACTGGCCAACAACAGGGTCTTGGTTCTAATTCAAAGTTAGTTGTCTGGGATCACTTCTTCAGAATGTTCATACTTACGGCATAGGTCTTAATGCCAATGTGTCCGGTCTGCTTGTCCTTGACAAGCCAAGCCCATCCGCTTCCCTGGATGCCAGCCAGAGCGGTGTTCATCTTACCCTGGAAGTTTTCCAAGCTGCCATATGCCTCGTCGATGGCCTTGGCCAGAGCACCACTCGGGGGCTCACCACCACCAGAGCTCTTAGGCGCCAGGTTCTCCCAGAAGAGAGTGTGGTTGAGGTGACCACCGCCGTGGAAGTTAACCAGGGGCTTCAGGGCGATCTGGGATGCAATGTCGTTCTTGGCCTGAGCCTCCTGCAGCTGCTCGATGGCCTGGTTGTAGCTGTTGACATAGGTCTGGTGATGGTTCTTGTGGTGGAGTTCCATGATCTTGCCAGAGATCGAAGGCTCCAGAGCACCATAGTCGTCTGTAATCCATGATTAGTTCCATTCAGAGACTGCAATTTTAACGCTACGCTAGTAGTTATATGTGACGGGTGAGATTGTGTAGCTCAGACAGAGCGTCGGTATTGGACTTTGCACGAGAAAAAAGGCTCCTAATTTGAGACGAGGGGTGCAATGATAAGGGAAAGCCAACATACAAGACAGATCAGGCAGAGTAGCCTTGCCCCGAGCAAAAGTCAAGCTCGCAGCAGCTCTTGGAGCAGCCGAAGCTCCGGAGCGGAGGGCGGTACGCCCAGCGGTACGGATGAGAGAGGCGGCCATTTTGTAATTGATAGAAGTCGTCCACTGAAGAGATGGAAGAGACAAACCGGAATCTATTCTGATGCTTCTCAAAGGCAGAAGAAAAGAAGAAATGAAGAGAGAAGGAGAGAAGAATCGGCTTGAAGGAGTAGAACGGGAAACAAACGTCATTGTTTCTTCTCCCCTCGGAGCTCGCATTTCCCCGCCCCGTCACCGCCCGAGCGATTACGAAAGAAATCAGATACGGTTATTATTGTCATGTTCTAGAAGCGGATCACACGTCGTCGTTGCCAGCTCGTTTTTCATGGATTTGTCATTGATCTGATCGGCCTCACTTTGCATGCCGTCAGTTAATCTGAAAAGGCTGTGACTTCAGACATACTCCATTGCATTTGGCCCCGTTAGACCGGCCATGGAGTCTCCGACCTCCTCGTCATTCGCTGGCCAGAAGCGTAAAATCGTCCATATGAGCTCGGATGAGGAAGATGCTCGCCCTCCTACAGGCTTTCGCGGCTTTGCGAGAGCTTCCTCTCGCTCTGCATCGCCCCCTTCTTTCGGCCTGGGAAGTGCTCGTCGCAATCCTTGGAATAACAACATGCAGTCAGCGACTGCTGCCCCCCGAGGCGGAAACGCCAATACCGGCAAAGGCACCACCGGTGGAGGGAATTCTTTTGCTGCGCGTATGATGGCTAAGATGGGTTACAAAGAAGGGCAAGGTTTGGGTGCGAGTGGACAGGGTATCGTCAACCCGATCGAGGCACAAGCGCGACCGACGGGCGCTGGGTTGGGTGCCGTTCGCGAGAAAACAAAACAAGCTCGAGAGGAGGAGAAGCGACAAGCAGCTGCCCGAGGGGAAGTCGTCGAAGACAGCTCTGATGAAGAACGGAGGAGACGACGGAAAAAGAAGGAAGAGCGTCAACGGGAGAGTAGGAGTGGGACGGGGACACCGGTCCCTCGAGCAAAACCTCGTTTCAGGACCGCGCGCGAAATTGAGGCGGACATGGATGGTCTGGAGGTGCCAAACGTGTTAAAGTCGCTGATTGATGCTACTGGCAAGGAACAGCGAGTTCTGACCTCCACAGCCGGCCTGATGACTCCTTTGGAGTTTGTCAATCAAGGTGAAGGAGAAGCGTTGAAGATCGCACGACGAGCGCGTCATGACCTCGAAGCCTTTGCCGATGAATGGAAAGGATTAACTGAACGAAAGAGGTTTGCCGAGTTGGAAGAAGCTCAGATCGTGGAACAACTGGACACCAATCAGCTCAAGACAGATCAACTCACGGACCTTATCACCGCTATTGGGCAGCTGGAGATTTTCGAAGGAGACAGTACGCTTGCACGGTTTGACGAATTGACCATCAAGCTCGAATCGATAGAGATGAAGTACCGAAGCGAGATCGACGAGTATCGACTATCAGAGACGGCGGTCGCTGCTATTCACCCCCTCTTCCGCCAAGCGATGGAGGATTGGGATCCTCTTCAGGAGCCGACATTTCTTGTATCCAATCTTCGTCGTCTTCAGCCCCTTCTGAGCAGGAAGAAAAACGACGAAGCCGTGTCAAGGCAAGCGACATCGCCATATGAAACTATGATCTACACGCTTTGGCTCCCCCGAGTCCGCTCTGCGCTCATTAACGACTGGGATGTGTTCGACCCGTCCCCTGCCACATCACTGATCGTATCCTGGAAAGAGATCCTACCAAACTTCGTGTTCGCAAACGTGCTCGACCAGCTCGTCGTTCCCAAGCTCAGTAGCGGCTTGAAAGAGTGGAAGCCCAGGAGCAGCAGCAGGCGTCATCCCTCGTCCCATCAGGGCTCGCGCTCTCCATGGTGGCTCTTTACTTGGCTCCAATACTTGGACGAGCGTCACACGAACCCGAGACAACCCACCGGTCTCCTTTCAGACGCGAAAAAGAAGTTCCGTGAGATCCTGCGTTCGTGGGATCTCCGTAAGGGTCTGATAAGTGGTATCGAACTCTGGCGAGACGCGCTAGGGTCCGAGTTCGATGTTACCCTACGTAACCAGCTGCTGCCCCGACTTGCGCTTCATCTGCGGGACGACTTCGAGGTGAACCCTCAAGATCAGGACTTGACTGCTCTAGAGGATATCCTCAAGTGGAAAGGATTCTTCAAGCCGAATGTCATTGGCCTTCTTTTGGTGGCAGAATTCTTCCCTAAATGGCATAAAATCCTATACATCTGGCTTACCAACGATCCAAACTTCGAAGAGGTCGGCGAATGGTTCACCTGGTGGCGCTCTCAGATCCCAGCAGAGATCAACGAGCTCGCCGTGGTCGACGACGAATGGAACAAAGGTCTTCAACAAATGGACCTTGCGTCCCGCCTGGATGACCCTGCCACCGAACTGCCAGCCCCCAACGTCACAGCGCAACCCGTCCCTACAGAAGACGTACCACAGCCTGTTCCAGAGGCACCTGCACCGCCTCGCAAACCCAAGGTCGTCGAGGAAATCGCATTCAAGGATATTCTCGAATCGTGGTGCATGGAACAGGGTCTTATCATCCTGCCCCTGCGGGAAGCGCACCCCCAGAACGGCCAGCCTCTCTTCCGCATCACGGCCAGTGCCACCGGGAAGGGCGGAGTGGTCGCATTTGTACAGGGAGATGTCGTCTGGGTACAAAACAAGAAAGCGAAGGACATATGGGAGCCTATGGGTCTGGAGGACCGGCTTGTGGAGCGTGCCGAGGGCAAGTGACATATCCGTCTTTGTCTGGAGCCTCTGTTTCTGCGCGTTCATCTGGGAGATTGATGATACCCATGTTCACTTTATTTTTCTATGATAAATCTATCTTTACAGATGCGATGAAATGAAAGCTTCGTCTGATCACGACTATATGAATCTAAGCAAGCCCTTCAAACACACTGGCAAATCAATTTGAAACCGATCTAGTCGCGGATGGTGGTGTAACAGATTCTGAACACTACTTTGACGGTAATGAGCCGTTCTGTTTGAAAAAAGTGTAATTATTTACATTGACAATATCGTGCTCATCACTAAAAGGGCTCTGGTAGGATTATATACTTTTGAAAAAAGGAATGCGAGTGTAGAATCTGACCAAGTATGTTCAATGCATCATGCGTCTTCGTGTTGGTCTTCGTCTATGATAGACGTGGCCTGATTATCTAAGATCGAGGGAATCCCAATTCAAACTCTCGTATTGTACCTTTCATTGAATGCGTTCACAGCTTTCGTTGCAGATGGTTAGCATTGGTTCATTTCGCAGGTAATCTGGGATAGACCTACCAATGGCGATCTGGCGGTACAGCCAATTCCTCGAGCTTTCGTCTTGCACCGGAATGAAAGGGCCGTTTGCGCCACCCTTGAGCGTAATGCTCATACCAGTCCGCTCCTTGGAAATGGTTTGGATGTCTGTCAATCGGATATCCCATTCTGTTCGAAGTCGCTTGCTACGCACAAGCATTATTCTGTCGTACGTCAACATGACCAGCATGTCCTTGCCCGGCAGCTCCAAGTGCGCAATATAGTCTTCGTTGAAATACTTGCCATCGTCGGCTGTCTTAAGCCAAAATTGACCCAAAGCCTCGCGCTGTGAGTATGGTCGCACTATACCGTCCGTGGCAATGAAACGGGTCAGGCGAACACGGTCGAGACCTTCCGCATCAAACACTGTCGTGGTGTTTCGTACACCCTCGGCGAGATCTAGACAACAGTCAGCATGAGTATCTCTATTTTCCTAAGTATTGACGTACTTGAAGCAAGGTCAAAGGCGCCTATTGCCGGCTTGGTGGCCAGACCAAGTACACCCTTGCCGACCCCCTTGATGAAACCTTGGAGACCTTCTTTCTCCGCACCCTGCAGCGGGTGGCGAGCAAGTCCTCCGATGCCGCTTGCTAAGCTGGTTGCGAACGCATTTCCACCGGCCGTGATACCATACAATGCATGCTTTGGCCGATTCCGAGATTTCGACATCCGTCGCTGATCTTGAAATTCCTTGTCTAGCGTGGCAGCCGCAAGTCCCTTGGACATGCTTCCGGTGAATTTGGCCATACTGTCTGAGAAACCAAAGACGGACTTCTTGACAAAGCTTGTAGCGCCCTTTGCAATACCCATGCCCAGTTCCTGAGGCCGATCGGTCATGACCAGTCCCTGATACGGCTCGTAGAAGATAGCAGCAACACCAGAACTGACATTGTTGAACAGACCCACTGGATTTCCCAGGAAATCCGCCGACCCAAGAATGACGTGGACTTGACGAAGGAATTCTTGAGTGTAATGTCTCTGAATATTGTTCAGAAGGATTCCGAAAGAGACACGAGCGTTCTCTAACATAAGGGCATTGAGGCGAACGGGGGCGTCGTTGATGTTGCCCATTGACATGGATATAACATTGACGAAGAACATGAGAGGGTTGGAGGGCTGCATGGTATTCTCGGCATTAACCCTCTCTGTCCGCATGAAGGAGATATCCAGCTGCATGGGCTGCAAATGAAGGAGCTCAAAGTACACATCTTGGCTAGCACTTTCATTCTGCGGTTCTGGGATGTTTAGATCTTCATCGCAGAGTTTTCCTTCCTGCTCCTCGGCCCATGAAGCACCAGGAACCTTTGCAAAATCGAGCATGGCGAAGATGAAGTCCTCGTCAAGCTCAAGTGTCATCTGCTGAAGAAGCACCGTGGCATATTTGATGTAAAGTACACCGTAAGAGTCGTCTTTTACGCGTGTAACCATGGCGTGAAAGATAGGATGGGCCTCCATTTCCTTTCCGGTCTTTGGCACAACGCTTGGATACAACAGGATGGGGAAGATGCCACCATAAAGTTGGTTATCGATCTGGATCCATTTGATCGTTGTGTTCAAAGTCTGGTAGACCCTTGATTCCCTGAACTTGATCTCGATTTCGCGGAAAGTGAGATATAGCAGCTCCTTCAGGTTCTTGTTGATCAACGAAACTCCAACGCCCGCCAGACGTAGCTGAGCTTTGAAATTGACATCTGAGTCCAATTCCTTTACCTCAAAACCCGTTGACACACTAGTCTGGGACGTCTGTGCCTTCTGTTGCTTATAAAGACTTCGAGATTGCTTGAAATTTGACAAGACGAGGGTCTGGGTCGGCCCGTCCGCCACGATGTTGATATCAACAATCTTTTGCGGCTCCCCAGGTCGTGAAGGCGGTATTCTCATAGGTATCAGGTTGCCTATCTCGGTAAGTCTGATATGCCTTTCCTTTCCATTACATGTCAAGACGAGAGACTTGTTCTTCGTAGCCGGATAATCCCATGCATAGGGCATGATGCTGCGGGGAGGGAGCCGGTAGCGAATTGGCCGCCAGCCACTTGTTCTATCATCCTCGTCATCCTCCACGTTTGGGTTCTATAAGGGCAGTCAGTGTGTTAGCATGTATATGAGTCGTGTGTTGCCCAGGGGTGCTTACAGCTTGGTAGAAGATAAATTCGGCATCACTCTCATTCCGCATGGAGAAGGGCCAATTTCGAGTTTCCAAGCTGAAGTGAATAAAAAGTGTAGCGCCTTCCATGACGATATCAACCTTGATAAGTCTCTGACGTTGATTTGCCTTGGCAAGTTTCACATGTACGGTTCCAACGTCTGCAATGTTGAAAGGCGATGACCATTGATTGTTCACTCCGGGGAAGCACAGGCAAAGTTGCTTCTCTGCGATCTGGCGCAGGAAATGGAGGGGCACCAAATCGCCACTCTTGATGGTAAGCACGTTCGATGAGCCGGGTTCGCGAACCAAAATGTCCTCACTCAGCTTATTCTTCAGGATGAAGCGAGGAGAAATAGTGACGACTTTGGTCATCTTGTATTTGCCTTCACCCTCCATAACAGACACCCCCGCATGGAACTCGCACTTCCCTTGCCTATCGGGCAAGACAACTTCAAAGTTGCTCCCAAGAGCCTCAAAACTCTGTGGCTTGCTCCAGGCGGAATCTCCTATCTTCAAGATAGATCGGTTCTTCGGATCTTCCGATTGATAAGCATACATGTATGGGAGAGCCCGCCCGCCATATCTTGGGTCGGGGTTCAGGCCCTGACCAGCTGCGGAACGTGCTGATTGCAAGAAGGCCTTGCTCTGGATCTCCATTGGCAGTCCTGTCTTGTTCAAGATAAGGTACGGACTGTAAATCGACACCTTGAAAGCGCCCCCACTATCTGGAACGTTGAAGTAATGGAGCCTCAGTCTTAACGGAATGCCTTGTTCATCCTTGAGTGAGACCATGTGTTCCCTTCGGAAATCTTGCGCATTCCCGTTAATGATGGCGAATTCGCTTTGCCTAAAGACACTGTCCTCCAGGTCAATACTGAGAAGCAGTAGATGAGATAGCTCAACAACATGGACCGGACTGACACCGCCCTTCCTTAGGAAATTGGTCCAGTCCTTCTTTGTGTTCTTGTCGTAAATGCGGTATTTGAAATCGTATGGTAATAGATTCTCAATCTCCACCGGAGCGAAAATCCGTACACGCATGTAAGGATAGACGTTCGTCAAGGAATCCTTGGGGTTGTAGGTGGCATTCATTTGGAAGTAGAAGGGGGGAGCCTGCTGTCCGCTTTCGCTGATGCACTTGATCGTGCGAGTAGGTCGCCGCAGAAGATCTTTCCAGTGCAGTGGCTCTGTTGACCATTCATATCCAAAGCCCTGATCAGGACGGATGAGGACTGAATGCAAGTAGGCGGCACCTACAGGTGCAGGTCGAGCTTCCCCAGGAAGAATCTTCTCAATCTTGAGGAGATGTCCTTCTTTGTGATTTAAGATGCCCAGCTCTACTGGTATTTGAGTATTGTTTTCGATAACCAGCGGCGAGCGGAAGGTGATATACTTGACGTTGTCGGTACCCAGCTTAACTTCGACTAGAAGCCTATGGAGAACGCCATCTGCCTTGGGTTTGAGGCTATACAAGAATTCGCCCTCCCTAGCCACAGGAATGCGGTTGATGCTCTCGAAGCCGCTCCCCTCGAGTTTCACCCCGACGACGCCGCCTTGGCCTTCAGGCGCGAGAGTCTCACGTACTGCAGTCGAGTCTTCGAACCTCCAAGGGTATTCTTCCCCGTCAGAGAGTTTAGCAGCCGGACCTTCCTCTCCGGCGCTGACATCCGCCCAGACACGCAGATCGAAGCCGGTATAATTGCGAATCCGATAGGGTGCGTCAGCTCCGCGGGGTTTGGAAAGAACATCTTCATCGGTAGAGAGAAATTGGAACGACTTGGATGCCAATGCAATTGTAGCTGAGGTCAAAGTGAGCTCCATGTTCTTATGTGAGTAGGCATCGATTGAAAAGACTTCTGGGTCGACCTCTTTGGCGACGTGAAAACCGAGTTGCCAGGGCTCAATGAGTGGTTCCCAGGCCGACTTAGAGAAATTGTAAACGTTGATGAAGGTATCAAAGCTAGTGTCAGCATTCAGTGCAGACGACCAATCACGAACATCGACAGTGAATTTCTTGACGCTCCAGTCTAGCAAGGGAAGATCATGCAGATCCCCAATGAGAATCACTCTGACGCCATCGATCTGCGCGCTCAGTTCTTCGCGCTTCAGTATAGCTGAGCGTTGCGAAGAAGCTCCTTGATTAGCAGGTTTGCCGCTCGCCCCCGACGCTCGTCGTGATTTCAAGGCAGGGGCATGTGACGAGCGCGCAGCACTTGACCTCCTTCGAGTGGACTTCGCGCTAGGTTGTCTACCATCAGACACCCTCTTCACGTCGCCACTCTCTATTTCCTGTAGCCTGTTTTCTCTCATTTCGGAGGCCTTATTGACAATCTGTATTGCCATCAAGATGTCTCTGAGGGAAAGGCGTAGCACCAACGGTTCAATGTGCACGTCTATGGAAGTTAACGATGAGCCTTTCTCCTGGGGCCGGCTATCCATGGACAGCTCCAGTGTGAAATCGTCCAAAATCCGCAGCCTACTGGTCTCGAATTTGTCCATGCGACACAGGAACATGCCGACTTTGTTGATCTGCAATGTAGAGACGTTTTGCTGGGAGAAGAGTACTTGCTTTGTACCAAGCACTATAGCCTCAGTATGTGCAATGGCAGGGTTGGCAATCATGATAATCTGGGCGTCAACAAGGTTCACTCTGAATGAAATTGTTGTCTGTTCGGCCGAGCTTGTCGAGTCCTCACCTGGGGTGGTGATGGCAGTTTGGTCTGGACTTTCTGTGGTACTGGATCTTGGCTCAGAAGCTTCATCAGTCTCCTCAATATCTTCTACGGCCACCGGCTCCTCTGCGGTGAAAACCGAGTTCATAAACGACTGCAAAGCGGACAAATAGTCCAGCGCCAGTATGATACGTGGGCTGTCGATCGTCAACATCGCAATAAGATGCTTCTCTGGGCCAGGCGACATAGACAGACTAGCCATGAATTGCTGTTGCACATCGTTATTGATTAGTGACATGATCTTCCTGAATTTGTTCGTGTCCTGATTGCGGCTGTCGCGCACAGACAGGGAGTGAATCAAGAGCTCGGATTCCAGAGACCCATCGGTAAGCATGCGCAATTTGACTTTGGTGTCATTCAGCGAAAACTTGGACAGACTCGAGTCCTCCAGATGACCCACTGGCTCGTCGTCCTTTGCAAGAATAAGTTCCAGGCCCACACTATCTACCTTGAAAATCATATCTAGCTTGGCCCAGGTCTCGTCGTCCAAACCCGTTTCTTCGGCGGTCTTTTCATGCTCCTTGGGGGTTTGGGCAATTTTCGAACCTGCTCCTTTGCTTGTGTCTGTTACAGACGTAGGGAGATCTTCAAAGGCTTCGAGTTCTTGCTGCTCATAATCGGTTGAGAAAGCACCGGGCACAGTTTTTGAGAGCTCTAGCAGAAATTTGAGTTGCTTTTGCGACACTCTAAGGTTTATGGGAGACATAGACCCTTCGATTTCCATATCTGGACGTGGATTATTCTTCTGATGCTCGAGATAGCAGATGCTGAAGTCCAAGTTGACTTTCTGGATCATCTCCAGCTCCTCGACTACATCTTCCCCGAAGTGGAACTTGGATGTCAGGCGGATATTGCGTATGCCTGAAGAAATCAGGTTAACGGCGGGACTTTCCATATGTTCGTCCAGAGGGACGAAAGTGTTCTTAGCATAAATCTCTCCAAGATGGGCAGTGACTGTGTCGCGGGGTCGATCAGGTCTCACGGTACCGGGAAAGACCAAGATTGGAGTCTTGACAACGACGTCAAATCGCATCTTAGAAGCATTCTCTTGCAGCTGGTTGGCTTGATTAGCAGCGGCCTGGCGGGCAGCATTAAAGATAGCTTGCATCTTGCCGAACTTGACAAGGAAATTGATAATCTTGCGATATGGCTCTTCCAGGAAATTGATTTTGATAGAACCCGATCTCAGATAGACCTCAGAGTCGTAACCGGGGTAGTTTGTGCTCTCGGGATCGAAGGTCTCATATTTAAAATCAGCGAAGTTGTCACCCTCGATGGTCAAAAGCCTCCGAAGGTCGGAGGTTGCTGCCGCGCCGGTATTGACATCGTCTATGAGGGTTAAGCTACCGATTCGAGACTGGATAAGCATTGAGCGGCCAACAAGATTAATTCCCACGTCCGCAGTGTTAAGGCTCAATGTACCAAGTCTGACGCCGTCATTGTTTAGGATGAGGGCGATGCTCTTCAGGTCGGCTTTGATCCTAATCTTTCCCGGCTGTTCGGTGTCCTGAGTGAGAGACGTGGTGTCCTGGACAGTCGGTTCGGAGGATGGTTCCTGGGTTCTGGGCTGCTCTGGACTTGTGAAGGTGAGGAGAACGAAATCCAGGAGAGTGAGAAGTGTCTTCCTAGTGACGACAAGGTTTATGGTAGATATGGACATATCAAGGTTCATTGCTATACCTTCGTAGGTAGACAGAAACTCGGGCGATTCTGGCTTGACTCGAACAAACTTGAGGTGAAAGAGGTCCTTATCTTCGTCTGCGTCGAATCCCTTGGAAGAAATGATCCTCTTGAAGTCAGGAATGGGGTTTTCCTCAATATAGTCGTCCACGCTCAGAGACTGCAGAACGATCTCTGCCACCATATCGAACGGTCGCATGTAATAGTCTAATTCGAAACCTTCAGCAACAAGCTCAACCAACAATTGGTCTCGAAACTGGTCATTTGGATCCGACCGGAACAATGAGCCACGAAGACAGCCAACCGTGAACTTAAATTCAAAATCTTTGCGGTGAATGTTGGGTAGTCTATCAACACTTTTTTTCGTCTGCTCATGATCTGTCTCGGAATCTGAGTCTTCGTCGACGACGGGCAGTTCCCTTGGTATTGAGGGCTGGAAGGAAGCCGACCTTGCTCTATTCCCTACTGTTGTCGATTCACCCGAGCTCTTTGCGGGCGGACGATCGGAAACACCTCCGTCGTCAAATCGTGGAATCGCGATGTCGATCAATTTCATCAGACCCTTGTACTTTGTATCAGACATCGAAGCGTGTAGCTCCGGCAGATGGCCTGATATTCGAGTCCTGGTGAGCTCGGTGCTTTTCGGTACTATACACAGTTCCAAGACAAAGTCCACGTTTATACGATCGATAATATGAAGGTTTCGGGTCTTCACGTCGGACGTGAGTTGGGATTTAGTGCTCTCAATTCCAGGGCCGATCAAAACCTGGGTGGAGTCAAGCTTAAGCAGGAATCTATCGTATAGCAAATGCTCCAGTTCCTTGTAATCGTTTTCATCGTATTGACGCTTCTGCTTGGCCTGGAGGTCTCGCATGGTCTGCCTATCGACCAGTTCACTATTGACACTGATGTGACCTGCGTCCAAGATGAGACAGAGGGAGCTTTCTTGTGTTATGCTTTCTGGCACGATAATGAGAGGCGCGTGTATGTCGAAGTGAGCATCAACCTTCTTGTGCTCCTCCAGGGCAAACTCCAAGCCTGCTCGGGTTTGCTGACGGATTTCCTCGACAGTTGCTCCTGCCGAGTCCAAGAGGGCACCAATGGACTCCATGTGTCGTTCGGGGGGCTCGAAGAATTTGACAATCTCCACAAGAAACCTCGGATTATAGATGACCTCGATACTCTTCATCTTGACTTTCACCACCGAATCGGCGTCACCCTCCAGAGGGTTCTTCTCAAGCTGGAATTGAAATAGGTTATCCTCAGCCTCCTCATATTCATCATTGGCCTCCGAATGCAACTCGTCACCTTCAGGAGACTGCGGTTGACTGTCCTCGGACTGTGGAAGAGAATCCTTGACTTTGACTATTTGTGGAAACAGACTACCTTCGGTTGTTCCGTCATACACTCTGAGCCCACCTAGATCAACTTCGATGAAGAAGGAATCTGGGCGCTGCAAAGCCTTCGCCCGTAGATTGTCAAACACCAGTTTCATGACTTCGCTACACTTTCCGTGAGGATCACGCCTCAATGTGAAACTTCCGGCTCTGAGACCGGAGTTGACCTGAAGCTTTACCCACTCTCTTGGAACTTCAACACTCTCGGCAATCGCTTTCTTCTCATCCCAATCAATAGCATTATAGAGCTCCTGCCGTTGCTCCTCGGTCATTGTGGTCTCTTCAGACTCCTCCTTCTTGGTGCCCCATATCCATTCCGACCAAGTCTGTTGTTGTGCGGGCTTCTTGACGCCAATATTCTCCTTCCGCAGCTGATTTCTCGCCAATGACCTCCAGAATCGAATATCCTCGTAACTGAGCTTTCGTTGTAGACGTTCGAAATTTTCTGCCTCCTGCGGAGACAAGGGTTCGTCCCGCTTTTTCTTCTTGAACAGATGAATGTAGGCTATACGGTCGTCCCGTCGCTCTTTGATATAATCCCATGACCAGCGCCTGTTTCGATCGTGGATTTTGCTGAGAACCGCTTCTCCGGCGAATCTGAACCATGCCAGAGGGTCCTCTTTCGGTCTGCATTTCGGCTGGAGCTTCTTGTACTCCTGATGACGGAGGAAGTAATGAAAAAGATCGACTAGCATTAAAGCATCACGATATTGATCATCGTCCAGAACGAAACTAAGCTCGTCAAACAGTAACCGTGTTTTGACGGCTGGCCGGTCATGCTTTCCTGACTTATCCAGCTCCAAGCCAGCACGACCACTCACGGGGCGGAGCATAAACTGGTGGCTCTCTTCACTCTCAATGGCAGTTCTTAGTTTCTCAATCAGCTCCGCGTGACTGATGCCTTGTGCTTCTGCGCCCAGGTCAGAGCCTCGTCCTGTGCCCAGAAGCTCGGCATCGGTGTTCCAATATACCGATAGAGCACCCAGTGTAGCTAGTTTGTGGGTGGTAGTGGAGGTCGACTGGATGAAAGTAGGGTTCCATTCGGAATCAGTGCTCACAGCGCTGAGTTCCTTCAGTGTAAGACCGATGGCGAAAGGGTGACCCGGTGAAGCAATCGAGTCCTCGTATCGGAAGTGCACGTTCTTGATGGATATTTGCAGGTTGTCAACCACGGCAGTGACGAGGCTCTGGGTGAAGCTCTGGTTCCGTCGCTGTTCCTCCTGGCTCATGCCCTCTGTATTCCGCTCTCGCAAGATTTCTGCACTCTCAATCTTTTCCATCTTGAGATTATAAGCTCTTCGTTCCTCTTCCTCCGGATCATAGTCCGCATCTTCCTTCGGGGCTGCTAGGAGAAACACATCCTCGATTTCAACTTTCACCGGTTTCCCTCTCAGATTAGACCAGGGTATGGACAGGGTGAGCTCGCCGAGGTGACCTTCGACGACATTTAAGGGAAGGTGTAGTTGATCAAGAGCCTCCCGTCGCAGCTCGAGATTGCGAAGTTTGACATCGCCGGACCAGATACCGATGTTCAATTGTTTTGCATCAAAATTCTTGACATAATAGCCCAAGAAGCGATTGAGCAGGTTTGCGACCAAGCCTTCCAACATGACTGCGGGGTGCGACCGTGACCCAGGTCGGGACAGGGAAGGCCAGAGGTTGCTGGCGGATGATAACAATCACTCGTACCTAGTGATGACGGCGTTAGAAAGATGAGGTATATATTTATTTGAACGAGTTGATGGATGGTGAAAATATGGAAGTCTTGAGGAATAAACTTGCAGGAAATGGCATACCTGCGCGAGCTCTAGATACACTCGCAAGTAACGATAGCCTTAGCCATCCAGGTGGTTGGCAAAATGCGCATTCAAGGTTGATGCGGGCCAACCAGTTCAGAAGAAAGTCTATTTGTTTTCCAAACCGCTACGATGTCGTGGATAATGGGGCAAATATGAAAGCAAGCTGTCAGAACGGTAGGTCGTGTGTCCACTTGACAGAGGAAACCTGGATGAGGTAATGGTGGTCAGGGCCGTAGATAGTTGGGTATCAAGGCAAGCTGATTACCCAATTGCGTCGTAAAGAAAATGTATGGCTCTCTGGAGAATCTCTTCTGTGCCTGGGGAAACATGTATTGGCCGACTGATTAGGGGGTCTGCGTACCAACAGTAGCCGTTGAACAGCCGTGACGCGGCGGATCTCGAGCGGGCAACCTTGCGAGGAGTGACGTCGGTCCTTTCCTGGAGACCTTGGTTCTGACTGGATCTAGTTAGATGCCTAGGGCTGCAACCCTGTAAGCTGAGCTGACTCATCCACGTGACGTCGGGTCATCCCGCTATGGCGTCTATTTTTCGATCCGAGGTCACCAAACGATTTAATGCCTGAGGCAACAATTGCCAATGACAGCTACGGGATTGGTCTGTATGGTGTGCCGAAGCCAGACGTTACCACACCTCATCATTGTATCACTTCATTCCTGGCCCTCAGGATTGACTGCTCCCACGACCACAAAATCTCCACTCTTACGAGTTCAGCTCGGTAAAGCATCAGGTAAACAGTCTTGCCTCTATCTCCCGAGCCTTTTTGTAGCATTTTCCAGCCTCAATTGGGTCCTCGGCCGGCTATGTCCCGCCTATCCGAGCTTTCCAGACCTCATCACTAACCAAACATTGGAAAAAATTAGCTACCCCAGTCAACCATGCTATACAGAAACTCGGTTGCCCGCTCTGTGCTCAGGGCTATCTCGAGCTCCAATGCTTCGGTCGCCCGCTCGACTTTCTCCAACAATGTGTTCAAGGCTCATCTGACATCCTCCGCTCGTTTTCCCGCTCGCGCATCCAGCTTGGCCCTGGCTACCCGCAAGCCCGTTACCACTGCGCTTGTCCGCTATGCCTCCAGCGTCCCCGGCTCTACCAACGTCTCCAAGGTCAGTACTACTCATGTCGTGAGTTCTGTTCAATTGCTGATGTTTGTTTGCAGGAAGCCAAGGTTGCCGAGGAGGACCATGACATGATGGCGGGTATCAAGACCGAGGCGGTAAGTTCGTTTTCTTTGATATACTTCCGGCCTGGCATTCATGACGGGGGCCTGCCTTGCCTATGGTTATTTATTGAACATATTACTGAAACTTGGCGTTTGATGACCTTCAGAAAGTCATTAAGGACACTTTCAGCCTTGAGGGAACCCCCAAGGAGGCTATCTACCTCGGATTGGCTGGTGTCATCCCCTACCTCGCTACTTCCCTCGAGACTGTCTACCTTTCCTATGAGATCAACCGTGCTACCGCCACCGGCGATGGCCTCATTTTCTCCGGTCAGACTGCCGAGCTGATGCTTCACATGCTCGAGCCTATCCAGGTCGGCTATGGTGCTGTGGTGAGTTTGAATCCGTCTGGCTGTGCAACTCCCTATCTGACGCGAAGCGACCCTCAAGATCCTCTCTTTCCTTGGAGCTATTCACTGGGGTCTTGAATGGGCTGGATACGGTGGAAAGCATGGTTACAGGCGCTACGCTGCCGGTGTCATCGCCCCCGCCGTTGCCTGGCCCACCCTGCTGCTCCCCGTCGAATATGCATTGATCAGCCAGTTCCTCGCCTTCACCTTCCTGTACTACAATGACGCCCGCGCTGCTGCCCACGGCCGTGCTCCCCACTGGTACGGCATGTACCGCTTCGTCCTGACCTTCGTTGTCGGAGCCAGCATCGTGGCCAGCTTGATCGGCCGTGAGCAGATCGCCAACACCATTAGCACCGAGCACACGATCACCGACAAGATCAACGCTCTGCTCTTCCTGCAGAAGAAGGAGAAGGAGGAGGCTGATGCTCGCCGCCGCGCCGAGCTCGGCGAGGAGTCTGAGTAAACGATAGACCTGCAGGATACATGTGATACTCTGTGCATTTTGACATGCTCATAGCACATGGTATGACCTATGAAGGGGTGGGTGATATCCCGGGCTGCCTGTGGCAGCTCAATGTGACAGTAGGAAAGACGTCGCATTGTTTTGACCGAGTTTTTGTAGATTACATGCGAATTCAATGACCTGGCGGACGCTGGTGCTTTCTTTTGTTTAAATTTCGATTGGACTGTATATGAGCAGTTTAGACTTATTCGGTGGGTTTCTCGAAAATTGCTCGATTAAGCTGAAAGAGGGGTACGGAGAAGTAGCGTCACGACGGTTAGTCTGGAGAATTCAAAACCGTTCCATTTGATTGGTTCAATTAATCTAAAGGTACAGAGTAGAATAACCGTACCAGAAGGGATAGATAGGATAAAAGGTAGAGACTACCTTAGGTATGAATGAGTCGAAAAACTAGAGACATATTGCGTGATCAGTCGAAAAAGCTCGATGACGAGTTGCAGTTGCAATTGCAGGAAACAACAGCCTTGCAAGATCAGAACAGACTATCTCAAGTACTATGAAAGCCTCGGAACAAGAGTATAGTCTAGTCTGGTAACCTGCGAGGGGCGCAAGGGTCAATGATTCTATCTTGGCAAGGTTGGCAATCAGACCAACCCCCAAAGTCCAAAGCTAAGTGCGGAAGGTATGTCGGACTCGGCCCGCTTTACGAGAGAATTGCGATTCCGTCCCGTGAGTGCCTGACTGCCTGTAGGTCCCGTACTACCGTCCGTTTTGGCCAACTAGGCCGAACTGTGCGTCTGCTGCTAGTACAGTGCCAGTGCCAGCGCCAGCATCCTTCTCTTTTATTTCTTTTTGTCTATTTCTCTTTAAATTCAGTCTAGCACCCTGTTTTAACCCGGGTATCACGAGGCTATTTATGATGGACTGGACGATCTACCCTTGCAGTGTCAATAGTCAATGTGTTTGCGCAATCATCTAAAGGTGGAACAGGTCGTTTCTTGGCATTGGGTGTAGAATAATGATCCAAAGAGGCAAGAGAAAAAGAGAGAAAGTCGGAATAGCCGGTTAAATCTGGTTGAAGACGTCACAATCCGCCCACTATCTGGGCCATAACTACAGTTCTACTGGTAGTACCGTTAGGCCTGATCAACGTAATACTGTAGATGAGGGGCGTGCCATTAACCTCTTCTTTATCACCATATTTATGGCTAGATAGATATCTAAATATCTTGATGCCTGAGCCTCGTTCAGTTGCTCTGTGTTCAGATAAATCTTCCGGCTCTATAGACCAGGACTAAAATAGCCGAACCGAGTATCCGGATTTGACAAAAATTTCTCCATAAATCACAGCGCTGGACGAGCTGCCAGCGTGCCACCGTTCCTAGACCCTTCGCCGCCCGGGATATCACCCAAGCTTATTTGGATCTTCTCTGTCCAGAAGCAATCTAGATTCTACAACAGGGGATAAATGCCGATGTAAGGAATAAAGAGCGTGTCCAATAGGGGGATGCTATACTGGGTACGTAAATTCACAGACCAAGTAGCAAGGAATTATTAATGGAATTGGGGGTCTAGATCATATCATAGTATGGAGTAGTACAAGGTATATTCGGACGAGAAGAAAATTGAACATTGTCATGTGGCACATGTGCTTGATCGACAATGTATCTATAGGATGATAGCGGAGTACGCGAACAGGAGGGTCCCCTTCTGATCTCTCTGCAGGTTTTATGGTCGTTCTCGGAGTAAGGTAGACTGTCCTGGTAGTAAAGGGATGAGTTCCAGTCTTCCAGTTCCAGACTCCGTGTCTGGATCTGCATGTGTCTGCACGCTGCAGTCCAAGACTAGTCGCCCCAAATAATACAGAGAAGAGGCGCTGCCGGGTATAAAAGATGTACCTACCTCTCCGACTCTGAATGAATTGAGTTTGTAAATGAGCTTATTTTAATGACCCTAGAATTTTTGGCTTGACCGCTTGAGCAGTCGCTCGAAGATATATGGCTTTTGGGGTAGGCTGGATAGTGATGATACTATGGGACAAGTTCATGAAATTTACAAGACCGATGGGTCTGGATCGATGTCATGTGCAAGTCCGAAACTATTCTTAGCGGCTTTGATGGAGTCTTTGGCTGATTCCCAAAATGCGTCCAGAAGGTCTAGAGTTCCATATCGGATTTCGGGTACCTTGCCGATTCTGACCTGGAGCCTCTGAAGGTCTGTAACCACACCCAGGAAAATAATAGCATTCAGAGGTAGGAAACAAGCTAGACACTAAGGACAAAGAGTTCAAAATGAAAATAAAGACAAAATGCGGATAAGATAGGATTGGGACGAAGTAAGGGTGATAATAGCACTCTTAGTTACTACCAGTAGGGGTACAGGTACTGGACTAGATATTATTCTCTAAGAAAAGGGAAAGGTCAACGCTGACGAAGACAGATGGTCGTCTGATCAGAAAAAAAAACACTAGCTTAAAAAGATGCGAGTTAACAAGAGGCAAAGAATAGGATTTGTCCCCCACGCACCCACTTCTCCGCCATGAATGAATGGATGGACTTTCTCCTGCCTCTAATCCTAACGCCAGGCAGTCCCTACAGAGAAAACGTACAGATTGTTCTACTCTCTATATGGTACCTGATCTAGTCCTCTTCCTGTAAGCCTGAAGGTAGAGCACGGGCATGTAGAAAATAATTTTTAATCCTTCCTTCCTCCTCCCAAGAAAAGATCCACCCTCTTGGATAAAGAGTCTCCCACGTCCTGATGTGTGTTTATGGAACAATTGATTGATCTCTTCGTTCTTCTTCATATCCTCTCTTCTGTCTCTTCCTTCTACCTCTAATAACTACTACTAATCAGCACCTCTCTAATCCGAACTCCACCCCACATCCCGCCAAATAAACCACACTCAATTACCCAACCGGTGACCTCATCGTTCTCTTGTCCGGGTCCTGTCTGTCGCCAGTCAAACCGGATCCTCCAACTGACTCTCCATAATACCTTAATATTCCGACATCGACATCATCATCATCATCATCATAATTTAGAGCACCTACCGACCGAGGGGTAAAGAGGCACACAACAGGAAAGGCATCATCTTAAGATCCTCTTCTGCCTTATTCAGCACTCCACCCGAATCTCCTCCGATCTTCAACCACCGTCACCCCTCCTCTCCCCGCCCTGAGAGTCACCTATACGTCACTGAACCCAGTCTTGACTCTGCTCATTCAAAGTTGACCAAGAAGAGAGTCTTTCGCCCCCGCGTACCACGCACCGCCACCTCTCCTCATTTGTAGATTGAGATCGACCCTTTTTGCGTCTCCCAGCTCTCTCTTTCCCTATCATCCATCCTCTTCGCTGTCTTATAGATCCGGAGTTAGACCAGATTAGGGACTGTAAATTTTCCCACCAGTCCCGTTCCTACTACCACCACAACTACTGCTGCTACTACTACTGCACCAATCCCCAATCTCCTCAATCTCGCTTGCCATCTACCTTTCCACTGGTCACTTTAGGAAAGGAAGAAGACGACAGATTTATATACATCTCACTCTCGCTCTATATATAGCATCAACCCACTGCAACCGACACAATGAGGAACCCTTTCGATCTGACGGAGCTTGATAATGCCGTCGAAGAGCAACAACGTCCCATTGATATTTCCGCCTATCAATCGCATGACGGCAACCGCTCACTACTCCAAGATGAAAACCGTCGAGGCGACAACCTGAAAGACCGCTTTATTGGTGCCATCGATCAGGGTACTACGAGTTCACGATTTATCATCTTCGATTGCACAGGTGTTCCTGTGGCCAAGTATCAAACTGAATTTCGCCAGATCCACGAGCATTCAGGGTAAGTTCCATTCTGTCTTTGTGGCTAAGATATATACCTAATCACCTGCTCCGCTCTGTTTTCTTGCTACTTCGTGGATTGTAATTGACCATTCTCTTGTCCTCCCCTTTAGATGGCACGAACATGATCCCCTCGAACTGGTGGATTCCGTTTACACATGCATTGAAGAAGCGATGAAGACTTTCCTGGCTCTAGGCCACAGCAAATCAGACATTGAAGCCATTGGGATCACCAGTCAACGAGAGACAACACTTTGCTGGGATTGGGAAACTGGCGAACCGTTGCACAACGCGATCGCATGGCCTGATACCAGGACCAAGAATCTGGTTCGAGAGCTTAAAGGGCAAGAGGGGGCGGATGAGCTTCCGGGTATCTGCGGTCTACCTCTCTCCACATACCCTTCTTCCGTCTCACTAGTATGGCTTCTTCGCCATAGCCCCCAAGTTAAGCAGGCTTATGACGAAGGACGACTTGCTTTTGGAACTGTTGACTCTTGGCTTCTGTACAACCTCAACGGCGGGCCCGAAGCTGGTCGTCATGTCACTGATGTTACCAACGCATCCAGAACGATGTTCATGAATCTCGAAACCCTGGAATATGATGACAAACTGCTCAATTTCTTTGGTATCGACAAGAAGAAGATCAGGCTCCCCAAGATTCTTCCCTCGTCAGACCCTGATGGCTATGGATACGTCCGGTTTGGGCCTCTCGACGGAGTACCGATCACCAGTTGCTTGGGCGATCAGTCCGCAGCTTTGGTCGGTCACTGCGCCTTTACACCGGGCACAGCGAAGAACACATATGGTACCGGTTGCTTCTTGCTCTACAACGTCGGTGAGAAGCCCGTCATCTCCAAACACGGCTTGCTTGCCACCGTTGGCTTCCAGCTGGGTAAAAATCGAAAGCCGGTGTATGCCCTTGAAGGAAGCGTTGCCGTCGCCGGAAGTGGTATCTCCTTCCTCATGAACAACCTTGGATTCTTCCGTGATTCGCGCAAAGTCAGTGATCTTGCCGCCACTGTCCCCGACAGTGGAGGTTGCGTTTTTGTCACTGCCTTCAGCGGTCTGTTTGCTCCCTACTGGATTGACGATGCCAAGGGGACCATCTGTAAGTCCTTTGAACGCATTTTATCCTTGGACGAATTCGTCATGCTAACCCCCTACGAAGTTGGTATCACACAACACACACAGCGCGGACATATTGCTCGCGCGACCATGGAAGCGGCCTGCTTCCAGACAAAGGCCATTCTCGATGCCATGGCAAGGGACAGTGGACACAATCTGTCGGAATTGGCCGTGGACGGCGGTATGAGTAATTCCGATATTTGCATGCAGGTACGTCTCTGAAAGAAAGCTCTCCGCATCACGACGCCAGTGAAACTGACACTCATTTACTCGTATAGACACAAGCCGACATCATCCAAATTCCCGTCGAGCGCCCCGCCATGCACGAAACCACCGCGCTGGGCGCGGCCATCGCGGCCGGGTTTGCCATCGACGTCTGGAAGGAATTCAGTGAGCTCAAGAACATGAACCGCGCAAATCGCACCACCTTCACACCCCGCATCTCGCCCGCTCAGAGCGCACGGATGTACAAGCAATGGTCCAAGGCCGTTGAGATGTCCCGGGGCTGGCTGGACACGAGCGAGATCGAGTCCGAGGGCCAAGAGTGACGACATCTCTTCTAACATATATATCTTGTGATGATTGTGTGCAATGTGCTTGCGATTGAGCGTTTCCGTTTACATTTTCTTGGGGTAATGGTATTTTGGCATTGTTCTCTTGGTCGGTGGTCAGTAGGTCCATTTCTAGGGTGGAGGTCTAGGTCTCTTCTTGGATACCCGCTATCATCAGTATATACTCCTACACTACACCTATATAAACCGTATTCCTACGGATAACTCTGTATACATATCAATCAAAACGGAATCTCAGCGGCATCATTTCTGTGTCTTTGGTTGTCGTGTAGCCTTTTATGGGAGCTGATTTCAAGCAAGATGTAATTTCTATGGGCACAAGTTCAGAGTTCCAACTTTACACAACTTTATTGATATCGTATGAATATGTCAATAAGTATGTATATGCAATACAGTACACAGATCGCTCATTCTTAAACAGATAATCCACACCTCATATGCAACAATTGCTGTTTTGAGACTTCTTATCGAAAAGACGAGAAGCACCAAGAAGTCAGAGACGCGACCGAGGAGAGGAGAAAGAAAACATATGGAAAATAGGAATCGAGATACGGAGAACACGACAATTTGTTCAAAGTGCGCCGCCTAATTTTGGCAGAGAGTAGCTGGTGATGGACGGGATATGGAGAGTACAAAGTCATGAGGGAGAAGCCAATTATTTGGCTGTGGCCGACGGTTCCTCGGCCTGGGTGGATGGATGATTCAATTTTGCGGTCTGCAGAGCGTCGGGCAGCTTGAGCGGAGCCGATGGTACGGACGCCATCTTCTCCAGCTTCTCCCCCTTTAGAACCTTCTCCATCTCCTCCTTCGTCAGCGTCTCATACTCAATCAGTGCCTTGGTCAGAAGTTCCAGTTCGTGTCGCCGCTCGGTCAGAATTTTGGTGGCACGCAGCCGCGCTTCCTCGACCAATCGTCGCACTTCGGATTCGATTTCCTGCTTGGTTTCAGATGATAGACTATCATAGTTGGTCGACAGATCGACATTGCCAAGTTTCTTCGAGTAACCGAATCGGGTGATCAGCGTGAATGCGGTTTCAGTGGCTTGTTGAATATCCTGCAGACCATTAGTGATCGTGAACATCCTCTCAAAATTTGACGAACGGAACTTACCGCCGAAATACCACTTGTGACCTTGTCGGGACCGAAAACCAGCTCCTCCGCTGCTTTCCCGCCCATGGAGACGTCGATATCGGATAGATACTCGGTGTAGTTCCGGGAAACCATGTCCATCTCAGGTAGGAAGTGCGTCACTCCCAGCGCCATTCCGCGGGGAACAATAGTAATCTTGTACAATGGCGTAGACGAAGGAGAGAAATAAGCAACGAGAGCATGACCCGCCTCATGGTAGGCGGTCAGTAGCTTGTCCTTATCCTGGATGATTCTGCTACGAGCCTCTGCGCCCATCATAATCTTGTCCTTGGCCCAGTCGAGGTCCTTGGGTCCAACCTTGGCCGCCTTGTTTCTGCTAGCGTAAATGGCGGCCTGGTTAACCAGATTCTCCAGATCGGCGCCAGAGAAGCCGGGAGTACCGCGCGCAAGCACTGCAACGTCGACATCGGTGCTGATCTGAATGTGCTTCAAGTGGTGCTTCAATATATCCATCCGACCCCGAACATCCGGAAGATCGACGACCACCTTGCGATCGAATCTGCCAGGTCGTGTCAAAGCCTTGTCAAGCAGCTGGGGAAAGTTGGTTGCGGCGATGATGATGACTCCACTGGTCTGCGAGAATCCGTCGAGCTCCGTAAGCAATTGGTTCAAAGTCTGCTTCACATAAGCCGCATCTCTCTCATTTCGCTTGGCACCAATGGCGTCCAATTCGTCAATGAAGATGATGGCGGGCGACTTGTTCCGGGCTTGTGCAAACAGCTCACGAACACGCTTAGCGCCGACTCCGACATACACCTCATCGAATTCAGAGCCAGACATGTAGAAGAAGGGAACACCAGCTTCTCCAGCGACAGCACGGGCGAGCAAAGTCTTTCCCGTACCAGGAGGTCCCACAAGAAGCACGCCCTTTGGCAATTTGCCACCAAGAGAAGAGAATCGCTCCGGATTCAACAAGAATTCAACGAGTTCCTGGAGCTCTTCCTTGGCCTCATCGCATCCGTGTACATCGGAAAATCGGACGGTCTGCTGTTGAGGTTGAGCCTCATTGCTCTGCGGACCCTTGATATTCTTCAGGACGCCAGTTGTTTCGACAAGAATGGTGATCACGACAAGAGAGATGTAGGTGAGGAAGCCGAAAACGAGCAGAAATTTGACCCATCGAAAGACAGCGCTGCCCAGCGACTCTTCGACAACCACATGCAGAGGATTATCCTTAGCACCAGTACCGGATTGCTTTGTCGCCAGCCCAATCTGACTACCGTGATTCCGTGCTGCGACGGCCTGACCGATGGCCTGCAGCTGGTCAGGGTTGAGATGCTGGTTCTGACCTTGGATGGGTGCCGCCGCTGCTGAATCGGCGCCACCGACACGCTGCAACGCTTTCAAATAAATAGCTTCAGACAATGTATTACTCGCAAAGTGACCGCTGCGGTATCGTTCGACAACAATAGCAGGCATGTTCGCTCGGAGCAGTGCCTGATAGAAAGCGTTCTGTGCGTTGGCACTGCTTGGGTTGTTGTTCGCGGTCTTTTCCTTCTGCGCTAACAGACTGTGAGATGGGCCTCCAAACATGAACCGCTGCTGTTGGAGCTTCGAAAGACCGTTGGGTTTCGGAGCCTGGCGGGTCCGGTTCAGGGTGGCGGATAGCGTCGAATACGATCGAGCGGAATGAGACACAAGAGGACGGCGGGATACAGTCGCGGAACTCCAGAGCGAATCTTTCATGGCAATAGTAAGTATCCCAAAATGTATGGAAGTCAATAAAATCAGCCTACCTCTTAGAAAAGTCCGCGACAACCCATTTTGGACATGTCGCTGCATGACGTTCGACTTCAAAGCCTCAAGGGGGACTGTGTCCAGGCACTCAGGTAGCGAAATCCGGCCAGTTACCTAGCTTACTGTCAATAAGTCACTCGGGAAAGTCTTATGAGCGCAGTAGAAGCATACACTTGGTTCGTTTCCCCCAAGCGTCCGCTGGTGCAGTTGTCGGGTTGTAGGAGATGCGGTGGCCGTGCGTTGGATGCTAGTCCAAGGCGCATTTAATAGCTTTGACATAGATGGCCAAAGATCGGAAGTGACGGCCGCAAAGTTCTGTGAAAAGCCGAAAGTCAGAATAGATGCCATAGAGGCATAAGAACTGTAGGGGCCCATACAGGTCTTGAGACCGGGACTTGGAAAGCCATAGTTGTCTCGAGTCAGAGCGGCACTAGGCCGCAGCAATCGATTCGACCACGCAAAGAGTGGCAGGTACGAAGACAATATAGATAATAGCTTATTATTTGTTCGGGATGACTGCCATCGCCAACAAGATTCAAACGATGGCGAATGCGAGCTAAGATGAGGAATGAGGAGTAGTCCGTTCTCCGGCAGACTGTCGGCCAAGGATGCGGCGGCGAAATTCGTATGGACATTGCCACTTGCGGGTTGAACGGGCGGCCGTAGCTGGTGATTGTCACGTGGTATTATGCCTCAGGCAGAAACATACGTCCTTTATCTTAATTCGAACTTCCATAGTGATTTTCCTTTTCAAAGGCAATGGCTATAGACTAGGTATATAGGTTGTTTTCTCACCCACATTATTATTGGCACTGCTATCCAAGTAATCGAGGTGGTTGATTGAGGTCGGAAAACGAAGCATATGTACAGTGTTATACAACCTAAGATAAGTCGATCGTCTGCGATCCGTGGTTCTGATCTGTCAGACTTCGACATATGATTTACTGCCTTTTGCTCCTGTGCCTGTGATGGAACATTGCTCCTGGACATATCATGCTATTTCATCCTAGAGAACCAGGCCCGAAGCCATAGCAGCGGCTTCCTACAAGCCATTTCCCACGGATTTTATAAATATAGTGCGTGCGAGCCATGCTTGTTGATTATCCGTTTGTAGCGCCTCTCTCACACGAGCCCTATCAGCAATGTCGACAAAGCTCATTTTCCTCATGGGTGCTCCAACGCAGCAGAACCTCTGCTGGGATGAGGAGGAGTTGCTCGACAGCCCCATATTTCCCTTCTCTGGTCCAGATGTTGAAGTACAAGTGAACCAGCCTGTCTCAAAATCTCATGCTGTTAAATGGAGATTGTTACAGGATCCGAAGGTCCAAGAGCAAGAACGAGGAAACGCTTGGCCCGAAGCAGGCAGACATGCTATATTCTTGAGAACCCAAGATCTCACGACCTTAAATGGCATATCATCAATTTCGCCAGATAACTCAGCAATCTCTCAATTCTACGACCATTCCTTTGCAGTACACGAGACGTCCGAGATTTCTGTACCTGGAGCGCATCTGGGAGACTCTATGCAGGAGAGTGGCTTATCGGCCGACAGTACAGGAACATCCGTTGCATCGTCCAGTGACAGAGAAGCGCCAGAATTGGGTTCCCTAGCGATTCAAGGGTGTCTCAGTGACCTGAAGGATATCCCCAGCGCCACATATCTACAATCGATTGTGCCTCAGACAATGACAGTGAACCTGATTGTCGGTATCATCGCCATTCATCCTCCACGCCGCATAGTGACTCGGCAGTGGAAAAGGGAGCTGGACCTTGTGGAAGTGGTGGTGGGCGACGAGACAAGAACAGGATTCGGAGTTACCTTCTGGTTGCCCTTGGGTGATGAAACAAATGCCAATGGCCGATGCGACATCGAGGCTCAGAAGCTTCGAACGTCTTTGTCTAGTCTGCGACCCCGAGACATTGTTCTCCTGCGCATGGTAGGATTGAGCTCATTCCGAGAACGGGTATATGGGCAGAGTGTGGGCAGGGGGGTAACAAAGGTCGACCTGTTGCATCGCCAGCGGATTGACGCAACGGACGCAGGAGGCATTTACAGTGCAAGGCGCCTGCAAACCTTCAGAGACGATGAAACCAAGCATGGTGATCTGCAATTGATGAAGGTGTGCAAAGTGCGGGAGTGGATTCGTCTGTTTGTGGACCCTGCACCGGATCTAGTAGGCGGTGGGCCTCGTACGTCCAGCAAACATGGCCAGCCTCTGCCTCCAGACACGCAGGAGTAATTGTCAATTCTCGATGAAGCTGAAGGACTGCAAGTGTTAAAGTTGTGATAATGCAAGGACGAGAACAGAGTCTCCAGCACAAGGTTGACAACAGGTAGTCAACTCAACGCTGGATAACGATATATATATCTTAGCTATGTTTCTCTGGGTTAAACAAACATTTTAACGGTAGTAATTGACTGATACGAAGCATGGCAGATGATCGATCGTGGTATCCAGTTAGGAAAAGATCCCCAAGGACCTGAAAGTAGCTTGAAATGAAGGAAGTATTCGCATGTAACCCAAGTGCATCAATATACATTGTTCAGGGGTGTCATATTGTCCAGGTGTCTTGCCCGATGCGGTTACCCCGATTATCGCAGTTCCTCATCCACATTGTACATCCAGACATAACGCAAATGCGATAAAAGTTGGAAACCTCATATAGATTCAGTTCAGAGTCATACTGTAGCTACTCATTATTCTTCATTACTAACATTGTTATTCAAACCCATATGGAACGGTCATTTGCATCCTGGATATGCAGGAAAGAATCCTATTAATATAAACCAAATAATATCAAGGGGCATTGGGGTTGCTCCACCTAGCACCTGATCCAGTGGTTCTGGGCCTTTCCTAAGATTATATCCCCCTTTAAACTCGCCCGTCTTAAGATGAGATACATCTCGAATCGAACCTACGGAGTACGGAGTAGAATACCTGATTTGCTACAGGCTGCAAGTGGCGTCCTGGCTGAAAACGTGCAACTGCCCGCCATGACCGTACCAGTTGTTCAAGGTAAGGTGGCATTGACTGATTCAGGTGGAATCGCCAATTAGCGGGTCAAAGTACGGAGCAAGTACCTTACTGTTCCATAACCCATTTCTTAGTGTGGTGGTCCCATAGACTGGGCTAACCATTGGAACCTGTCGTCGTACGCAGAACTGCTTTAGTGGTAGTGCCCCTGCTCATAATTGGGAACATCATGTTATGCTATCCTTAGTTAGTTGTTATTCTAGGTTATTATTAAGGAAGAAACAACGCCAGGTGTTCGTTCCTGTAACTTGAGCTTCTGCTTCTCGACTCTTTTCTATAATAGTATTATTTTCTTTCTCTATCTACACATCTTCTATCTTTTTGATCCGCCTTGCAACCTCAAGAATCGGCATTGAATCGGTTCTTAACTGTCGTCGACTTTGCTTCTGACATTCGTTGTTCGCGGGACCTCCTTTTTCCCTTTTTCTCTTTTCCCTCTCCGCAAGCCCCTCGTCCTCTCCTGACACTTGTCGCAAAGCCAAAACACATATACCTCTACCAGCTTCTAATATTTCTCTTTTGACCTATCTTCCTTACATTATCTAATCAATCATCACCATGAAGGGTACGAATTTCTCCATTTGCAATCAAGTGCCAATGCGTTCATTCTGATTAACCTTTCGATTGTAGCTCTCATTCTTGTTGGGGGGTTCGGTACCCGTCTGCGCCCTTTGGTGAGTGTCTCTCCCCCGCAGTTGAAGCTTGTGTCTGTCTGTTATTTTGAATTGATGCTAACATACTTGTCTTTCAATGCTAGACTCTGACTCTTCCCAAACCCCTGGTGGAATTTGGAAACCGCCCGATGATCCTTCACCAGGTCGAGAGCTTGGCTGCTGCTGGTGTCACAGATATTGTTCTGGCCGTCAACTACCGTCCGGATGTCATGGTCTCGGCCCTCAAGAAGGTACACCGATCTCTTCTCTTCCGTCAGCTTAAACACGTTCCTAATTTTGTGATTTTCGTCTGCAGTATGAGGAACAATACAACGTCAGAATCGAGTTCTCCGTCGAGTCCGAACCCCTCGGTACCGCTGGTCCCCTGAAGCTGGCAGAGAAGATTTTGGGCAAGGACGACTCTCCCTTCTTCGTCCTCAACTCCGATATCATCTGTGATTACCCCTTCCAGCAGCTCGCGGAGTTCCACAAGAAACATGGTGACGAGGGCACCATTGTTGTTACCAAGGTCGACGAGCCCTCGAAGTACGGTGTCGTTGTTCACAAGCCCAACCACCCCTCTCGCATTGATCGCTTCGTCGAAAAGCCCGTCGAGTTCGTTGGTAACCGCATTAACGCCGGTATCTACATCCTCAACCCCAGTGTTCTCAAGCGCATTGACCTGCGTCCCACCTCCATCGAACAGGAGACATTCCCCGCCATCTGCAGTGACGGTCAGCTCCACTCCTTTGATCTCGAAGGTTTCTGGATGGATGTAGGTCAGCCCAAAGATTTCCTGACGGGCACCTGCCTCTACCTCACCTCGCTCGCGAAGCGGAACTCCAAGCTACTGGCTCCCAACAGCGAGCCCTATGTCTATGGCGGCAACGTCATGGTTGATCCCTCGGCCAAGATCGGCAAGAACTGTCGCATTGGCCCCAATGTAGTCATTGGTCCCAATGTTGTGGTTGGCGATGGCGTGCGTCTGCAACGCTGTGTGCTCCTGGAGAACAGCAAGGTCAAGGACCATGCTTGGGTCAAGTCGACTATTGTCGGCTGGAACAGCTCTGTTGGCAAGTGGGCTCGTTTGGAGAATGTCACCGTCTTGGGTGACGATGTCACTATTGCGGACGAGGTGTACGTCAATGGTGGCTCTATTCTGCCCCACAAGAGCATCAAGCAGAACATCGATGGTATGTTTCCTCGCTCGCCTTTTACAAACGTTACGAATTGCGAAGACTAACGCATTGCACAGTTCCCGCCATTATCATGTGATCTTCTCCTCCTTCTAATGCCGACATGTCCTAATTTACCTCGATCTTCATTGATTCTACCTACCTCGCGATCACCCAGATGCATATAACCGGAGTCGTTGTTGTGGTTGTCATTTTCTTCGATTCTATTCCAGCGCGACTGAAGTGTGGCTCCTCGGTCGGCCGAGTCTGGTGCAAGTCTTTGGGTACAATAATTTACGCCTCGTCTCCACTCAGCTTTTCCTCGCACCAGGCACAGAACAGTGCAGCAACCTTCACGTCTTCCTTTGCTTCTTTCCTACCCCGTAGCTCAGCACTCCCATAGCCTTGACGGTGAAGGCGTGTCTCTGCGTCGGCATCTTCCTTTTTTGTTTCTGTTAGAGCCCTTTAGTCATCTTTCCCCTCGACTGACTTTTATCTTCATCGGTTTCTGCCAACCTGTCTTCTCTGGAGAACGGCGCCGTTCGACGATATAATCTTCACAGTTCGTCCAGCTCGAAGCTGTCCCTTGCTGTGTTTCTCTTCTTGTGGATTATGTGCTTTCCGTTCTCTCGCGTGCTCCGCTTGTGCTTTCTCGGGGGATGGTGGGCAAAAGGAATAATACTACACCTGATTTAATGATAAACGTGGACATGGGGTTTCTTGGAATGTAAATAGTGAAGGCAGATATAAAAGGTGATAACTGTTCCCGAAGTATGTGTTTATGGATACAGAGTAAAGCCCTTATCGACGACACCTGGTAGGTCTCAGAATAACCACGCTGAGAGGCGGGCATGTACAATTACACATTAAGCAAGCTATAGACCCGAAAAAGTACAAGAGGGCCCTTATGGAAACAGGGTGTTAGAACGCTGGTCAGGCCTGGGATCCAGCCTGGGCCTCAGCTTCGTCGAGAAGCCCGTCCCATTGAATCCTCAACTCCTCCATACGCTGCCAGCATTTCCTGCCCAGATCTTCATACTGCAGTCTCTCTTCCGCAGTGAGATCGGCCGCGCCCCTCTTCCGGCGACGACACCGGTCACCGTCCAGGACGGCCGGCCCAACCACACCACCATACCCCCACCCATCGACTTCGGTGCATACCGGCCGGTCCTGGCCGAGACGGTTACAGGAGGAGCCCCATTTCACTCGCCCGCCGCCGTTGCGCCGGTACGGCGCTTCGGCGTCGTCGAGGACGGCCTGAGCGGACAGGGCGAGCCAGACGGGGGCACAGGCGCCGGCGAAGGTGGAGATCGTGTGCCAGGGGGATCCGAGGAGGCGGGCTAGCCAGAATGCCGCGAGCATGGAGTAGAAGAGTGGCCAGGAGAGCGGGAGGATGCCTGTGCCGCAGATGCCGGGGTGGGTGAGGAACATGTTTGGGTGCGGGAGTTCTTGCTCTGCTTCTTTGTGGTGTTCTGGCTGCTCGTCGATCGAGTAGAAGCTCTTAACCCAGGGTGCTGTACTGGGGAGATCCGATGTCAGAGCCAGGATGTCGGTTAAAGCCTTTGAGGACTCGTAGGGGGCCAGGGTCCGGAGGCCCTGGATGTCGTCGTCGTCGAGGTGTTTCACCGTCGCCTCGAGACTGGAGACCCAGATGACGCGGCCGGGCCCGTGGAGCTGGTCAGAGTGTCGCAGCAGCGACATCACATTGTGTGCTAGCATGTAGTGGCCGAAGACGTTCGCGCAGAAGACCGCGCCCAGGCGCGGTTCCTTGTCGTCGCCCAGCGCGGTCTGGGGATCCGTCACCATTCCCGCGGGCGCGATCTTGAACGATGGCCAGGAGACTTCGTGCACCAGGTCTGTCATGACGCCCCAGATTGCCTTGGGCCAGTTGATGCCCGTCCATCCGCCCAGGCCGGCGTTCAGCACGATCGCATCGAGTTTGGGGAGGGTCTGGTTCAGTCGGCGGGAGAGGGCGCGGACGGAGACGAGGTTCGACAGGTCGACGTTCTCGGGCACAAAGGTGACTCGGGCTGATGCTGCGGCGGAAGCAGAGGCAGAGGCGCCGCGAAGGTGATCCTGTAGGCGAAGGAGAGTGTCATTTCCCTTCTTGGTGCTCCGCGTGGTGAAAATAACGGTCAGAGACTGGTCGGGATGTCGGTGAGATTTCAAGAATTCATCCACCAGTCGACAGCAGATTGAGAAACCAAGGCCACTGTAATGAGAGAATTGCAACCAAGGGAAGGAACAATACGTCAGGAAACGATGAATTATGGGTATGCGATGGTAAAGTCACCACCTTGGGGGAGGGAGGACGCGGAGAAATGAACAATA
Source organism: Aspergillus udagawae (assembly GCF_001078395.1). Lineage (NCBI taxonomy): Eukaryota > Fungi > Ascomycota > Eurotiomycetes > Eurotiales > Aspergillaceae > Aspergillus > Aspergillus udagawae. Next base: position 1,097,833 of record NW_025091268.1, read on the forward strand.
CCTGTTGGCACCGGTTACCAAGACAAAGACCTTGTCTTGCAGGTCATTTGGGGTATCCCTGTCAGACATGTAGTCAGATCCTCCAGGCGCGAGTATCTGTGCGGTCGCGGCTTGTCAATTGAGTTGCTGTTGTTGTAGCCGATGTGATTATCAAAGCTGCCCCATTTCAAAGATAGACCGACAAAACTAGAAAATTGTTTATCGCTTTTCTCCCGCTCGACGACGTCATGTGATCGTGATCCATTGGGACTGTTTGGTATTCACCTTCACTTTTTGTTTCATACTCATCACTCAAATAATCGGAAATCGTAACTTCATACATCATTTTGCAAGTACCATTCATTAAAGTTGGTATACGAGCATAGCTGATGACTCTACACGGAGATGCATGTCTAAAAGCCCATAGCGCATCGCAAGCATGAGCTCGATAAAAGCACAAATCCAGCAAACTTCTGCACTGGCACCTGGCTATGCCTACTTTTGAGGGACGAATCGTGGTAGATGTAAGTCAGGTGGACAACTGCAAAGGCTTCCCGTCCCGTTGTGACATCCTATCCCCAGGGTGTCACGAGCAACTCGACGAAGGGTGTGCACCCATGGCGTTCGGTGCCAACTACCATTGATTCCATCGATTGGTTGAAAGACGAGCCTGTCGCTTGAGAACACCTCGACTCGATCCATCGAGGTAAGCATAAGTGAACAAAGTGACAGCGTCTGGACTCAGTTGAGGGACGCTTGATCTTGAGAGACCCCGGGAGACTCGTATTTGCCAGCCAGCCTCAATATAAGTAAGAACCAACCAGAAGTTGTTACGCAATCTTAACACACTGGGGTGTGCTCACGACATAATAACATCCATTAACCCTAATATGTGCGGGTAACACCTCAATCCATGGAGTCATCAAGGGGTTGAAGTGCTGCGTCGTCTCAATGATGTGTAGCGATAACAATCCCTGTTGTGCACCCGGTGAGTACAGTTGATATGCGACATTTTGCAAGTTTCGTCTCAATCAGGAATTCATTAGTTTGTTTCCCAGAATTTTCGACTCGTAAGTTATGAGATCATGTCTCATAAAACGAAGCGGATTGGAGGCAATTGGCTCACACGCAGAGTTGCATTGAAGCAATACAGTGTATGGAGCAGCCATCGAATGAAAGCGGATCGGCCGCCTCTTCCGAGGTCCCTATCAGGAAAATGCTTGTGAAGCCATGTTCGCTCAATCCGACCGTTCTGGTCCCTAATAGTGGGGTTTCTTGATAGGTTCCCTGTCGAGCGGCAAGACGGCGATGCGATGGACAACATTATAGTTAAGGTGACATCGCCTAGAACCTGCATGCATAAATTTAGAAATTTCCATCAATCGGTCAGCCGAAAGTGGTAGTGTCTTAGTTCAACGGGTAAATGGAATGATCTCCGGAGGGCAAGGGAACGAAAAATCTGTCGAGATCCCAGGGCGATGCGGCCGTTTTACCGGGGTGGGAAACTGTGCGACTTGGAGCAGGGAAGGTCGATATATGGTATGATATCATGTTCTGCATTTCTCTCGCACCAGAAAGTTCAAGCAATTGAAGGCGAATGATCATCAGGTTCCGGCCCAAATCGAGAAATATCCTCTCGCCAAGCCGTGACGGTACAACTACAATCAATGTCAAACCTTAGGATAAATGCGAACCCTCAAATCAACTGTTATGCTTACTTCGGATTGATTCTGGACTGTGATATCCAAGATTTCAGCCGAACCGTCCAGCGCAATCAAGGATTGTCATCAATCTCCAGTCTCCATTCAGCGTTCAGACGACATGGCCTCGGAAGTAAGTCCCGTGTTGCGGTTCAGGAGAGCGATTGAGTTGAGCAAATTTGGATGTGGCTGGACATGGCGATGTTAATGAAGAGAACCGGCGCGGAGACGACCAAGAAGGTACTTCTAGTGTGAGAGACGGGACGCCTAACCGCCTAGCCTGCTGGCGTAGTCTTCTCTAGCACAATTGAATTCGAATCGGACGGCAGCCATCCGTTTTCCGTTCGAAGTCTGTCATATAGAAAACCCCGTGTTCGCGAACTTACGAGCAAGTCCATGGGGAAGCTAGAGAGGATCAGGTGGTCCCTCTGGGATCCGACAGGTTGGAAGCGAAGCGTATCTGTACAACACAGCACAGCCGTATCCCGCGAGAATTCCTCGTCAGCATCAGGACCTTTGCTATGGACGCTCGGAGTACTCCGTACTTTTTCCAAAAATGAACTCTGAGTAGTGGTAGATACACTGCTGATACTTCAGTCCCCAACCATACATATGTACACGGCCTGACCTCCTCCTTTTGAGTTTTCGTTTTTCAACTGAGATCCAGCCACCAACAGGCAAGTAGTATGATGTTTATTGGACAAGAGACGCCAATACGGCAAGCGAATGGACAGCAGACACATTAACAACATGTGGCGCTGCTGATGTGACTAACTTGGCTGAAATATATTTTCAGCCTCAGTTCGCGTCTTGACTCGTGAAATCCTAAGGGCGCTTCCATACTGGTCCGCTCGCCAAAGTCGGAGGATTACCACCCCCGTTTTGACTGATATCTTCAAAGAACCTTGGAAGAATACTACAGTACTTGGAGTAGTACTTGCAAGTTAGACCAACCCTGCCTGCAAGGGGGGCAAGACGCCTTCGAATCGGCGGTTTCGCTAACTGGATAGGTTGCGTGCTCGCTTATCCAGACGCCTCACCGACACTTGGGAAAATGTTCCGAACGCAGATCATCAAAACAGCACCTGAAGTAGTAGTTTATCTCTATTATCAATTAATTAGAAAGGCTGGTGCAACTGTAACCCTGTACCTGTTTGGACGAAGAAGGTTGGATCCGTTGGAAGAAATTCAAGTCTCTTTCGCTTCGGCTCAGCTCCCAATTAACATCTCAGTGGCTGCTCTGAGCCTGTGATAGAGAACTGGAGAAGTTGCCCAACAGGAAAGGCCGAGCCGAGCCGGTCGTCTTTGTGTGACGGTGGCCTAGATAAATATAACATAATCCACTAGAGGCAGTGCATAAGTCTATAAGATCCATGCAAGTCGGAGATTTTCATACGCTGGCAAGGATGTCGAGTAGTGCGATGCACGGCTAGTGTAGCAATGCATGTTTCGCATCGTTGAGACAAAGAGGGGGAAGTGCTTCGTTAGTATCTTCCTTCGGCATCGTACTACTAGCGGATAATCCATGCATCCCAACATTAGACGGCCTGGGGAGACGCAGAGAAGCTGCTGTGTCCCAGGAATTTTGTGTGGCCATTCAGGACCTTTAATATTTAGCCACATCCTTATTGGAGGGCAGGGGAAGAGCAAGTGGCCAAATACAGTACATGCTCCGTACCCAACGGCCTGGTTTCTATCAATTGGCTGTCGACGCAAGGGGTCCGTAAGCCATTAAATGTCTCAATGCACGCTTGTGAAACAGGAGTACATACTAATATCTAGTTTCGCCTAGGACCAAAGCCCTTTAGTGCATTTCCATGGCAGAAAGTGGATGATCATGGAGGGTATCTTTGATTCTCGGTTCTCGGATCGACCTTTCAAGGACAAATTGACGGGAAGGGAGGACTTTGACGATTGTGGCTGCAGCGACAAGTCGTCCTGTACAGTTAAGTTGGTAGTGTGTGTCAAGCTAGAGATTGCAAAAATGCGGGGTATCGTTATACTTTCCTGTTTATTGCTTCGACGTTCAGCCCGCTTTCATATGAATGAAGATGGCCGACTGTTCCATAAGACGAGTGGCATAAGCGAAAGAACAGAGCTCCCGTTTGATCATAAAGTACCACTCTAGTTCTGACGGCCATTGGCCCAGACAGAACCATCGAACAGATGCATAAGAAACCTATCTTGCAACATGAAAATTCCGATCTCCATTGTTACTGCCGCATCGTCCAGACTAGATGAGGTAGTTGTGGAACGACATCTCTCTTTAGATCATCCGTGACGTAGACTGGTGAACCTCTTCCTCGGCATTTATTAAGCGAGCAATGACTCTCCCCATGTCCTTAGGCACTTATCAAGCCTCCTAATCGCGAAGCTATTTGCATTGGAACCAATCAGAAGCAGTCATGTTTCGAGTGGTCTTTTGCTCTTTCAGCCCCATGAAATCACGACGTAGAGATCAGCGCCCTACGTAGACTTGCAGCGTGAGCACGATGCATCCATGCCAATGCTTCCATCTCATTGACGGGTTCCGCGTCAGAGTTCGCAAACGATTTTAAGCGCAACGATTTGTAACACAGATAAGCTGTGGCACAGCACTATATCGCGCCACTTTAGAGTATTATGGGCTCTTAGTAGGATAGCTAGTGGTGGGTTTGGGTGGGGGACGGATGGGGGCTGCAAGTCAATCGGATTCCCAGAGGGAATTGAACGGCGCAATTTGTCTTGTGAGGATAAGGGAAAGGGGATAAACGTGCACTATCTACCCAAGAGTAGAGGCCAGTAAGCATCCTTCATTGAGGATAAGGCATGCTTGCATTTGTCGTGAGATTGTTCCTCGTTGAAGCCTCACACATGGTGTCTGAGAAGCTTGCAGTGAGCATACCCCAAACTGATGTTGACCTCCGACTAATCAGTGCCGCTTGGAAATAATTTCCATTAGTCTACGTTTTGAAACAAGGCAGGAGCATTAAGAAGAAAAAGAAAATATCCTCATCACGATAGCATGACCAGGGAGGGATCTACAGAGTACCTAACAAACGACATTTCGTACAACTTAACTAACTCTGTGGCTAGTTGTAAGGGATCACTTTTCACTTCCCGAATATCCAGACACTGAGCAAATTGACTGCAACTACACCAGAGTCAATTCAAAATTCGTAAGTACGCATTAGATACGCAGTACGCGTGGAATAAAGTAGTAGAAATTCTATTCGACTGGCGGTGGTGATCTGTCACTTTTCAACCTCCAAGGGTTGCCTCGTCATCCTTTGTACCCCGATACAGAGAGACCTCGTACATTGAATTTGGATAAAGTTGGGATCAACATTGGAAGACTGCTGGGTAAGCACAGGAAGGGTGAACTTTCCGCTGATGAAGGTGAGATGTATCATTCCTTCAGGCATAAGTGAAGGTTTCCAACATATGATGCCTCCACTATAACACAAACCAGCTTGTTCATTTTCTTTTTGTGTTTTTTCTTTTCTTTTTTTATTTTTACTTCCAACTATATGGGCAGCATGCCATCAACGGCCACAACACTCTGCCCCTAAACCATGTGGATGCTTTGATCAAAAATTGAAAACATACAATTTTGCGACACCATATGGCGTCGGCACAGTAACCTTGGGCATGTGGCAACGAAGACTCTAATCAAATCAAGTCAGGCCATTCGGCAATGGGGAAGACCATTTTCCTTCTGACCGACTTCAGCAAAGACATCGGTAAACTTCGTATGATACCTGATACACCAATCCTCGAAATCTCGATAGACCACGTGTGAAATGTTATGCAGTATGAATCCTGTTCAGTTTGCAATGTCAGAATGGTCAGATTTAAGCTCTCATTTCACTATCGAATTCAGGCAATAAAGAACGTCGTTGATTCGCGGGCTTAGTCGAGTAGGCAGGTCGATAAGTAATTTACTGTTACCTCCAAATGATGCCGATCTGTTCTTCATAATCATGTCAGAAAGGCCATTCTTTATCCCTTGCTGGCACTGTCAATGTACGTCTGCTCTTTCTCCTTCTCGACCTTCCTTTGCGAGAGTGTCAATCATAGTAATTGCAATTGCAGTCTGCCTCGGGCTGGCTTTTGTATTGCATACTCAGTGTCTGCCGACTCGCAGCAACATTAATCACCTAGCTTTCTTGTAAAGACGCATTGGATGGAGCTTGACACAAGCTGACAGGCTAGCTCCAAGCATTCCTAAGGTAGTGTATAAGTATGGATTATGGAAAGCCTTTCAAGGTACTAAGTGCTTATGTGGGCGACTGGGTGGTACAGAGTACTACAGACTATAGAAGAGGTACTTGAAGTCGTCGTCCCTGCCTAGGTAGACCCTGCTACATCATACAAGTTACGCGCCTTCCAAACTGGTCGAACAAGCTAAATTACCTTAGTCTCCTCTTCTGTTCAATTGAACCTTATTATAACATCTTATGATCATTAAGGCCATACATGACTCAGTCTAGTCATCCTGGGGTATGGAAATAGTAGCCTCAACAGCAGAGCCAGAAGTACACCACCATCCGTTTTATCAGTAATTACATAGGTAAGGTCGTATTATTCTTGAAACTTATCCATGGATGGATTGGAAACCTTACTGTGCATACAATACAGCTGAATCGGACAATCAAATAGGTTGTATTGCGCCATGCAGAAAGACTAGACCTTAATTGCGCTAGTTCAAGTCTCTTCCAAGGCCAGCGTCCATTTTGACGTGAATTTATTGCTCCTGACAAGCCACCATTCTCCATTGACTAATACTGTACTCCCACTTAGTCTGTAAAGAGTCTAGGCCGGTATTGGGAACCCGGGTGGATACCTCCGATCCCCGCTAAGTAACATTGACCGGAACACTGTTCAGTATCTAGTTGGCACTTTTAGGAGAAGTCGCACTTCAGAGTCAAGAGCCCTTATGTTCATGGCACTAGTACTCCATAGAGACTAGACTAGAGTTGTAAAGGTATCTTGGTCTAGGTCGGGACCCACGGAGTAACTTACTGGAATGATAAAGTTACTAATATAGTGTCCCGTGCTTAACCTCCCACCACAGTCTCTAATCCCTCTGAAACTATGGGTGTCACTATCAGGTACTGCCTAATATGGTAGCTGAGTACTTTATCAGTAGGTCCATGGATACAGTTGGAAGTACCCCAAAGTAAGTTACGTAGGGACGTAGTTTGTAGGCAATCAACCTTTGTAAGACCATCTACGTTGACTATCTAAATGACTGTAGGTACCTGGGATTCGTGTATCGATGTTTTCTTTTATTTTCTTTTCTTCCTTTTTGCATCCTTTCTACGACCTGTACAACGAAAATACGAGGACAATATTTAGGACCCTGACTATGGGACTGGACTACCCCAGCCTTGTCATTCTCGTCCGCCCTACTCCGTAGAGTATGGTAATGTTCCTGTAAAACATCCGAACTAAACTGCTCCTCTTGTTTTCCGCCATCATTTCCCTCTGCATTCTGGTACCATTGATCCATTACCTTAATACCCAAGTTATATCTAACACTGCACCTACAAGGGTATCTATCTACTACTCCGTGGTCTGTACCTAAGAATGGCTGACTCGAGACTACTAGCAGCCACCAGCCTTCCGGGTGAAATTGCCAAGTCTAGTTGTCCACTTAGGTAACCTTGGTTAATGGTAGTTGGTTATTGGTCTGAGGTACCTACGGGTTCTAAAGACACCTTGTACACTAATAAGAATAATATTATTTTGCTGTACATTATTACCTATTGATAAAAATACATGCTGTACGTCCTGCTCACTAGAAAATAAAACCGATCGGAAATGAAAAAAAATAAAAATAAAAATCAATAAAATAAAATAAAAAATAGAAACGAAAATTAAGAATCCAGACACTGAATCGTCCTGGCTTCCTCTCGATTTTCACTTCCTCTTATTCTCACCCCATTTTCCTTATTACCTCCCCCTTTCCATCCGATATCTGGATATTCTCTTATCCTTTTGAGTGTTCCAGTGCTGTTATAGCGATCGTTTGGGAGTACCTGTTTTATCTTTGGGTCTGCCTGGCTTGACAGCTGTCCCCAGTGATATTGAAGTATAGAAGACACACCCGCCCGTATCACCAGTGCGCTACAACTCCACCCGACCAGACACCTTAATGTCTTCTATTTGTTATTGTTCGACTATATAATATCAACTATTACCACCACCACTACCTACCACTATCACAGCAGTTTCTCTTATTATGCTTCTACCTGGAATCGAAAGCATAGTCTGATCCAGTTTCGCCATCAGCCCATCTTCTGCTTGTACCGTTAGCGCATCGGGCAATCGTTTCTTGGAATTTTCTCTTGACTGAGTCTTGACTGCTTAACTTTCGAGTTATCAAAGCCGAGTATCTCCAGCCTTTGGTTGATACTAGCTTTATTCTTCATTCTTTGTCCCCCTTGTCTGCCTTCGATCTGCTACTGCGTCTCCCAAGCAGATTCCTGTTCAACTGCCTCATTATCCACCTTCCACTTGTTTTGAATAACCCTCTCCATGCTCGTCTTCGTTTTAGGGTCTGTGACATTTGTCTCCCTGGCATAATTCCTCCTAATATATCTGCCTCGACCTGCTAGTACTGCTTATCTCCCCACACCCGACCTGACTTTGCCAATTCCAAGTCGAGCCACAACCCCGCCAATCTCTATCATATCTGGTCCACAGCATTTATTTGCATATCTACCAAAGTCATATCGCTCCGTCGCAACAACCATGGCCCCAGGTGTTGGACGTGATTTCAATTGTTCCTGGGAGCACTGTGGAAAGGTGGGCTTCCCTATTTCTTGGGCCTTTTTCCCGCCCTTGTTTGTTCCCATTTTGTTGGAAATCAATGATGCCAGCAGCTATTATGAAGCCATTTGCGCTAACTAATGGTTTATCACTCTCTTCCTTCAGTCGTTCAACCGTAAATCCGATCTTTGCAGACACTACCGGATACATACCAATGAGCGGCCTTATCACTGTACCGTCAAGGACTGCAACAAGAGTTTCATTCAGCGCAGTGCGTTGACTGTACACTCGAGGACACACACTGGCGAGAAGCCTCATGTCTGTGATCACGAAGGCTGCCACAAGGCCTTTTCTGATGTAAGTCGATGATTACCAACATAAATTTGACCGGGCATTGCTTTCAGGAACTATTGCTAATGACAAATACGCAGTCATCAAGTTTAGCCCGCCATCGGCGGATTCACACTGGCAAGCGACCTTACATCTGCCAGGAGCCAACATGCGAGAGAAGGTAAGCAATATGATCTTGCACCCAAGACTGCAAAAGCCTCTAACATCTGGTCCAGCTTCTGCCGTAAGACCACTCTAACCAAGCATCAACACCGTTCCCATCCGCCAGGAACAATGACCAGACCGCCATCTGAGGATGCAATGTCGGAGCAATCTTACCAAGCCCCAGTCGCTGCTCCAATCCCAAACGACCAGTATCTACTTGCCCAGCAACAGTATTACCACCAGCCCTCGACGCCAAGTCAGGACTTTTATCCCCAACAAAGTCTGCCAGTGACTCATATTCCAGTACACGATACGCCGCCGATGATGTCCCAGAATATCCCTGTCACGTCACCGCTTGATGTACAACACGCGCAACAGCAGTACATGCAGCAGCTCATGCAGCAGCGGTACGATACAACGCAGCAGAGCTATATGCCACCTGGGTTCCAGCAGCAGCAGCAGCAGCAGCAGCAGACATTTGTTGCGCAGCCTATGGCTGAAGGGCACCCGCTCATGATTTCGTACAATCCAAATTTTCACTACAAACAGCCGACCCGAATTTTAAATCAACCTGAAGGAACAGACTGGGGCTTTCTCGGAGTAGGTTGATGTGGCCTCGAGCTTGACCCTGGAATTGCAAATGGACTCTCAACGTTACGTTTTTGATATATTGCGACATGGATACCCCAGGCTTCTGCTCTTCCCAATGCCTTTGCGCCTATATTGATCAGCAATTTGAAACTTCCTCCTCTGTACGTCCTGTGATGCTTGACCCCGACGCTATCATGGAGTTTTCTTCGACGCCAGATGTCTTCGAGGTCTCGAGTAATTGTCTTATTCGTGCACTCGGAGTGCACTCGATCCACGCTTGATTTTAGCCCTTGCGACACTGTCTTGCATTTGATTACCCGATTTAAAAGGCTGGAGAGGCGTTCTGTCCTTATTGATACCATATGCCGCAAATTGAGTTTTGCGCTAACCCTGTCCCTTCTCTACCGTGGCTCTCCATAAGTTCAAGTCCACCGTTTAATCACATTGCTATCTAATAACTACTATCTATCCTACTGCAAAGCTTAGGGACCTAGTATAGTTTACAACTTACCGGGTTCAAGGTGACTACTCGAGCCAATCAATAAATGAATTGAAGCCGGCGGTTGCCTTTCTTTGACAACGGCCGATTAGATGCAGCAATGGCAGGTAAGACATCAGAATAGTTGATCGCGTGAAACCGCACTTTGTAATTGGGAAGCCCGAGCTCCAGGGCGCCGCTTCTTGATCTCTCAATCTTTCTTTGCCTTTCTGATACCTTGTCCTGTTAGGCACAACTCTCTTTGATTGCTTCTCCTTGTGGCGGGCTGGAAATGTCATCCAAAATTGTTTCCTAGGTCCAGGGGCTTATTACACTATTACTAAGTGAATCGCAGAGAGCTCGAGTCAGGTGGGGGCCTCATCATAAAAGGTCGCAAGTCGTCGAGGATTCCAGTTTCCACCTGCCATAGACGGGAAACGTCAGCCAAGGATCGCCACATCGGAAACGGTTTGTGGCTCCGACTTAGTGTCATGTAAGTAGATAGACTAATTCTTCCTTTCTTTCCCCTCAGTAGAGAGGTATTTGTTTCAGAATACAAGATAACGACTCATGTCAATGTTTGACAGTTACCTTGGTGGCTCAGGATTTACAGAAGGCCAAATCTTTTCTCTGCTCGATTTACTTTATCTGCTGCAAACTCCATTCCACAAAGGTAGTGGAGGAGGGGGCGCGACCAATTAGAATCCGAAATTCGATATCCAGCACTTCATCCCCTCCTCCAGCCAGTATCTATCTGAGGAACTAAGGAAGGTTCACCACGCAGCCACCATTGTGGCTTGCACGATCGACAGCACAAAAACATCTCGCAATGGTTGGCCAAGTCTATACTTGGTCACTCTGCGGTCTGGCGTGTAAGATGACTTGTGGGTCCGCATAGATTACTTGAGACGAAGGGAAAGAAAGTACATGCTGCTGTTGATCGTCCTCTCCTTGCATTTCCGGATATAGGATCCGGGGAGATGAGATTTTCTGGATTTCTGGATTGCGGCGGGAGGGGGAATGAATAACATTCCCTTAATTCCAGGGGAGAAGGGAGCCTGAGAAAGGAGAGCCAAAGAGGTACCACTTTCAACGACGGACACTAGTAGATTCGGGGGTTAGTCTAGCACAAGGATGTGCCGATGGCCGATGAAGGTGAGGCATTGATGCTGACTGAATTATCACGAAACAATCACACAGCATACCCAGTGTAGTTAGATAGCGGGTAGAATTACCATTTGGTAGAGGGGTAAAGGGTGATGGCTTATCCCCCCATTGCTTGCTTTGATTATTATTGACACTTTGTGCCACTTGCGGCGGGAATAATGGGATTCTCATGCACCGATACATTTTTGTGTACAGCCCAGGTATCAGCTTTTGACTCGAAAAATACCGGAGACGTTCATAATCATACATAATTAGTTACCTTAGTCTAGGTCCTACCAGGCGTTTCACTTCCACTAGGATCAAGGCCAAGACATTCGTACCACAACAATCAAACTGACAGGTCATGGAGCATGCTGAAGACAGGAGACGTTGGGCTTATCTGACTATCCGTACTCAGGACCCTCATCGGACTTTGTACGACTTGAAGGTCTAGATTCCATGCGGAGATAAATAGCGGTCTCCAGTGTGGACGGGAATTAGAGTGATCAATGTATTTTCGCGCCTTTACGGAATAGCGCACGGCATCAAGTCCAGCATCTTACATATGTCTACACCTGACTACAGAGCGACTATAGAGTACGGAGTATTGAGCGGAACTATCTCTGTCAGCAAGGATCATGCTGTCACGGGGTACCAGGAGATTGGAAGCCGAGTCTCATTGTCGACACGAGAAAGGATGCTGCTAGCGCAGTCGGAGCTGAACAGCTAGCTGCAGCTGTGGTTGCCTTGGGGCGCGACAGAAATCGCGGGGTTATCAGCTAATCACCGCCTTTTCTTAGCCATAGCTACTTGACTAACTACTTCTTACTGTAAGCTGTCAGTGTTTGTGATATCTTACGGTGATTACCTTGCGTCAAGAAGACCTGGAAATCATTCCTGCGCTTGAACCTTGCTTTTTATGATAAGTTGAAATAAACTTTGCTAGGTACTCCCTGTCACAGAGAAGGCGCCTGATGCAGCGTTTCCCTCTGCAATCACGTTGTGTCCACTGTAGGCCTGTTCGGTCGCGATGGAGAGTCCCATATGCAGGTAGAATAGCTTCAACTCTCACGCTGATTCTGCGATCTTGACTCCGACTTGAATTGGCTCTAAGGGGTAGTAGTCTAGTGAAATGTAAGTAGAATGGACTCCGTACTCTGATTGCGTTGTTCCACTGAATTTATGAAGCTGCAACAGAGCTCACATTGATGCGTACCGTTGGTCATCATCCGCAATTCCTGGTGTCCCAGCCACCTGGCCTGGAAAACCTTAGGTAAGCTTGTTTGTGTCAGAATGAGGCTAGACAGTTTCAGCATATTAGTCTTTGTTGGACAATAACATTCCAGTAAGTACTCCCTATCCTGTTCTTGATCATTTCCCCCCCTGGCTCTCTCCGAACCAAACCTTCACGCTGGATCGACGTATCCACCCCGTATAATTGAGGCGGAGATACAATTGAATACTCGACCGGCGAGTGTCAAATCAGATCAGACTGACAATCTTGCTTAGCTTGAGCAAAATTAAGGAGCGCTCTATTAAGGTACGGGACGACAGGAGCCACCTCGACTTAACAATCCACAAGAAAACAATTGAGTTGTAGGAGCCTTGAATTGTTTCGGTGAGGTTAACGAGGCCACTACCCCCAAGGATTGGGGATGCTGTCTCACTTGATACTGGATGTACTTCATACCGCATAGCTGATCGCTCCCTAGTTCATAGCCACCGATCATTACGCTGAGCATCCACATGTCCCATGTTTGCCATGTTTACACTGCCTACTTCGTACTTTGTCACTGGCTTAATCTCAACTCCCCATGCAGGGACTTGGACTGTCGGACAAATCCGGCGCGTGGGGATATCGGCCAAGACGAAACAAAAGACATGAAAATGGACAGGTAACGCGCTGACACACGGGCCAGTCGCAGGGTGTTTGTCTTGCTCGAGTTACGAACTTTGGGTTTTTCGGGGATTCGAAATCATCGAATCAACAATGAGAGCAGAATCACCTGTTGCTACTTACCTTTTGCTTCTGATGATCGAGCAAAGTGAAGCAATTCTTGCTGGTTACCACAAATGCCTTGAACTCTGATCTGGATAGAGTGCAAGAGCTTGGGCCATGCACTGGCCAGGACTGAGTTGTAAGTTTGATCTCAAACTCTGTGATCCTGTGAGCCCACATATCAAGGTTCAGGACAGCTTGGCTCTAAGCTTTCTACGGGGACGGGTCCTACCACTTAAACTCCAAGCCGGCTCCATGGGTTTGCCTGTCGTGACCCACAATGTTATTTGACGGGCTGACTCGTGTAACATGTGTTTCTTGGTATTACAAAACGTACGGGACCGTTTCATTCTGTGGTACGGGGTATACAAATTTACATACACAGCCCGTACCTACTCCGTACAGTGGGCAACCTCCACCTCATACACTTCGATAATCTAACTCAAAAAGTGCTGGTTCTATATACAGATCCAAGAGGCAAGATACTCCGCTGCGGCGAATGCCGATGACCCTTTTCCGAATATCTCCGACAAAAGGTTAAGCTAACTCAGGTCCAGATAGGCTAAGAATCGCAGTACGAGACTTATGGCCTGCTTGTGCTTCGTCTTGCCGCCTTGATGAGGATACTGGTTCACCAGTGTATCTCCGGAGTACCTCTGGGGTACTTGCTGTAGAGATGCATGTTATAGCTCCTCCAGCTTGTATCTCGTAGGTATATAGCTCGGAGAACCTGGTCAAGTACTTCCAAAATGTCGCAGCGAAGTCCGGAGAACTTGACTTTTCAAGGTGGCAACTGAGATTGAGTTGACTCTGCGGACGGTTATGCACGGCCAATCTGTTCCTGCTGTTGCGGGCGAGGACGATTCCTGGAATACACCACAGGTGGAACCAGCCGACAGATGAGGCAAAAGATTGCCTGGCCATCGCGAAGATCTCTCGTCTTTCGTTGCCTTGGTGGTCTGCGTCGTCTTCGCGAAGATCTAGTGGTCTCAAAGGAGTTGCGGGTTCCCCGTGTGCCAGTTAAAAATGCCCATCTTTGCTTTTGCAATTGCTGGGCTCGTTCTCGTCCTCGGCGTATACTCGGTGATGACAAGGTGATTCCTAATATCTGCTGTGCTCCTTCCAGGGGCTCACCATTCCACCCTATAGGATCAATGCCTTTGGACCTTCCCCTATGTCAAGGTGGAGAATTAGAAGTCACTTTTCAGTACGATACAGCTGAAGGCGTTTACCCGCATCTAGATCATGATACAGGGTCCAGGAGACCAGTCTCGAACTATCCACTGCAGTCTGCACTGTGCACAGGATGGATTGGCATTTTCGCGGGTTCCACCGAGTAACATTACCTATGTACTCCGTTCAGAGCAAGTGGATGCTGAGCCTGTGGCTTGTGCCGGGATTCGCTATGAGACGAGACATCTACACAGGCCATGTGGACGAAGGTACGGAGTATTTGACGGGCATTAATGGATTGCTCACCTCTCCATCTGCTGTCTCTCTTAACTTTTGACTTTGGTTGATTGAAACCATGAACCAGAATCGAGTTCCTGGTGATCGAAAAGTTAGTGATTAAGCTTACGCAATCGGACGCCTTAAGCTTCTTTGTATCACCGAGTCTAACCCGGGAGGAATCCTTGTTACCTGATTCTCTGTACCCGCTGGATCTATCACCACCATCATCCCCGGTATCAACGTTGTACGACCCTCCCAAGGTTACACAATACAATGACTTGATAGTGGACAGTCACACAAGTCAAGTATTGTAACACGAATCTGTCTAGCCGTCTAGCCGTCTAGCCGTCTTGAAGTCTTGTGTCCAACGGGCCGTTTAAACTTTGGTAGTCAAATGAGCTCCTCGATCCTGATATTGCAGAGAGTCTCCTTACTGTAGCAAGTATTGAAAGTGTTACTCCGTGTTGTAAATGGAATTTGCTTTTTATGTCAACTGTTGTGCTACTGACCATACTGGAAGACAATAGTCCTAAAAGTAAGGTGCCTTGGGGTACCTCAGTGTACTCCGTATTCGTAGAAGGGTCAAATATTGTGGCACAACCCACCATCCAATCAGAGCACGGCAGTGTCATACCACCTGTGAATGCCTAAGGTTAAGGTAAGGTAAGGTAGACACTTAGCGTCCCGCCTCAGGCTCCATCCATCCACAACAGCTAGCAAAGCAAACTTTCCATAGTATGTAGTACACACTACAGGGGGCAGTATCTAGGTATGACACTCCAGGTGAGATTATAATTTACAGGCAAATTTGCAAATTGCATCTGGCAAATCCATCCGTCGTCTAGATGTACCAATAACGGTATGCTCTGCTTTTTCTCGAGTCAGGATCGAACACCCCGTAGACTAAATCTTGTGGCCATGGCCATGGCACCCGACCCTCTTTACGAAATATGGATACTTCTTAGCCACGAGCCACGCCCAATCTTACCTAAGAAAAGTCAACTTCAGATTCATGATTCATGATTCATGAGACTCACGAACCCAAGCCCCCCCGGGCTTCATGGCAGACGACCGAATAACGAATCACCACTCGGCAAATACTAATCTCGTCGACTGAAGGGGACTTCGGGGAACTTCACGGGCTAACCTCATTCGAGTAATTTTTAACGAAAAGATCCGCGCATGAACGGTTCTGAGTGGTTGTTGGCTTCGCTGGCTTTACTAATCAGGCTGCTGTTGGACTTGGGACTTGGCGATGGGAATGTGGCGTGGGGCCCGCGACTGGGACCGTTAGTTATATTAGGAGCTCGTATTTGGGCAGGGAGCGGGACTCGTTAGCTTGACTTCTGGCTTCTGGCTTCTGGCTTCTCTTGAATCTTGAGCAGCTGACTGAGGCCGAGGTTCTCCGATTTGGTCTGGATCGTACGGGGGAGATTATGATTATCATCTTGACCCCATGTTTGATGGTGTATGCTGTATACCGTATTACACGACCTGAGTGAATGTTGTGGAATATAGCGTTCTCTGGGGTAGTGGGATGCTGTGAGCGTGGGGGTGCCACAGCGATAGTACGTGGGTACTTTGTGATGGTGATTGCATAGTATCCTTAACAGCACAATGCCCTTCTCCACGGCATAACCGATATGCAGATACTTTGTAAAAACCCTCTTTGTGTGTCGCGAAATGTGTGCCATACTCTATATGCGTCCAATGTCATGATATCATCACAGTATACTTACAACCCTCGTAGTCTACCAGCTAATCTTCCCTCGTTCGCGATCAAACCCGCCTCGAAGCTGCAGCCCGGGTTTGACCACTTTCCCCTGCAGGACCGTATACTTGACGATATTCTCGCAGTCCTCCGGCCGCACGCGCGCCAGCCAGATGCCCTGCGCCGCGCCCTCGTCCGCCTCGCCCGTCGTCTTCCCTTGCGCGTCCTGCCCCGGTTTCTCCTTGCGATACCATTCAAAGTCCCGCCGCCGGTAAACAATCACATTCGCTGAGTACTTGTGGCCCCCAACGTGGCTGATGAAGTAGATGCCCACGCCGCCGGGCCGCTCATCGTTCAGATCGCGGTACAGCTCCAGGGCCCGCAGATGGCGCTCGAACTCGCGCCGCAGTAACGGGGCGGACTGCCCGCAGCGCGCGTCCCGGGTGCGCTGCGAGCAGAGAAGGATCACGGCTGCATGGCCGCAGGGCCGGGACCGGAGCGGAGTCAGCGAGCTGGTGTCCACTGGGGCGGGCTGCTCCTCGCCCTCTGTCTCTGTCAGGGGTTCCGGGATGCTTCCGAGCGGTGTGGTGGTCGTCGGCGCGCGGCTGACAAAATACTTGATGAGATCGGGCGCAAGAGCCGGAGTCACCTGCTCCACCACCGTGAAGGCGGGCAGGATCAGGACATTGGTAGGCTGCTCCCCGGGCTCGTGGTGGTGATACTCGTCCGGCACGGGCATGTTGGACGCAGACAGCTTCAGATTCTACCAAATACACATTAGCAAGACTCATTTCGTTGAAATGCTGAATGCACAGCGACATACCCCATTGCTCGGCTCGAGTCCCCCCTTCTCGATCGCCTCCATCACGCTGCCCTTCTCGTCCGCAACATCTCTCACCCAGTCTGTCTTCCCGGTCGCGACGAGCAGATGCGTCGCCCACCCGTTGACGTGCCCGTAGAGCTCATCTTCGTAGTCCACGTCGAACCTGGCGGGGTACTTCACCGTACACGACGCACAGTCGTGGAGGCATTCCTCTCCATCAACAGCCGGGTCGACCTTGGGGAATAACACGTCGTGTGACGGCGCCTTGCGGAACTCATCAAAATCCCCACTCTCCTTGGGGGAGCCAGATGGCGTCGAGCCGAATAGCGAGGCGCCTCGGCGGAGAAAAGCCTGCATGTCTGGTTTTGAATCAAAGTTACGCAGTGTTGCATGCAACAAGGCAATTGTTTCGGATGATTCTATCTGATTTTGATCAGATCTTATCAAGATTACGTTGCTCTTGTGCCAAGAACGGAAAAAGGACCGGCAAGTGGGCACTACTGTACATAGTGTCTCATTCTCAGGTACGGAGGACGAAGCTGTGCCGCATCTCCGATTGGCTTACGTCACAGCTATGTACATACCACGGCCAGAAAACGTGCGAATATTGACAGCCCTGGCTACCTTTTAAGGAATTGAATTGAGGCCAAAGATGTATTAGTTTCTTGTAACCAAAAAAGCTCATGATCTACTATTTGTAGGACCCAAGTTGTAAGCAAAAGGCAGATCCGACGGGCCGCGGGGATCTACCAAGCGAATGACGCTGCCCCCCGATGAAACGCCCGACACATTCGACTGTACGCGTCTGAGCGATCGGGTCGACGGCGTGCGAGGAGGGGCCAATGTACGATACCGATCGTGATGTCTGGATGCGACCGGCGATCCACGACTCTGCGCCGTAGGCGCAGTATGCACCGAGCGGCTCTCCCAGGTCGACGAGGCGACCGAAGACTGCAAGCTATTGCTACGGCGACGAGACAGCGCGTCACTGTCGTCCAAAAACTCCATGGTATCCGTCTCGCCTTCTTCATCAGACGGTCCAATCAGGGACTCGCTGTCACCACGAGAACTTCCTCCTCTGATGTCATCCAGTATCCGAGCATCCAGGTATGTCATCCCCCGCAAGACGTCCGCAAAGACGTGCATCAGCTCCCTGAATTCATCCTCGTGGAGCTCGCGCGACGAAAACCGGGCCCGTTCGTAGTGAGCCAGAAACTTCGCACCAATTTCAGGGGGATTGACCAGGTTCAATGCCGTAAGATGCTGAATATACTCCCGCAATCCCATCGATGCAGGTCTTCGTAGTACTTCCACCACTCGCGTATCCGGAACTGACTGCCCACGATCGGAGAGGGAGGAATCGAACCGATGATGGGCGGCAGCCGACAGAAAGGGATCCGGAGGCGCAACCGAAACCGCCTTGGCTTCGATCAGGTGTGGTAGTTCCTGCACAACTGCGCGATACGGCAGGTCCGGTAGATCAGGCGACGAAGGAGACGACCATCCTGGATGTTCGACCTTACCCCAGGGCGGCTGGTCACGATCCACCAGGAGCATCGGATAGTCAGCGAATTTGTCCCCATCTGCCGCTATGTCTCTCGGTCGCGCCTGATAGGCGATGATCGCACTGCGAGCGAGACCCTCCATTACTAGCCGGCGGACGCTCTTTCCGACATCTTCCTTCTCGACGGGAATCCATGCTTTGGGGATGGCAGATAGGACGGTACGATTCGTGTAAATCCGTGTCGCATATATGAGCGCTGCGAGGATGAACGTCGCCACATACGCACCGGTGATGAAGAAGATGTTAATGAGCCGGTGCGTTTTATAGCATTGGTAGATCGCGTCGGCGGGAGTGAGTATTGCTAGGCAGATTAGGAGCACGGAAAACAAAATGAAGGCAGCATAGTTGAGGACGCGGTACAAGTTCAGGACCATAGTCATGGGCGCAGAGTACTGCGCTGCGCAGCTCTCGCCCTCATTGAATGTCAAAGCTCGAGGAACATGGATGATGGAAGATTGAAGATCGTCCACGGTTGTGATCCTACCCCAAGATCACGTGACATTGAATAGGAGAAGAAACAGTGCTCGTTGCGCAGGAACAGAAGGGGAATACAGTGGACGATGCTAGACACTCTCTTTCAGCTAGAGGGAGCCATAATCCGCAACGTGATATCTATCTATGCTGATTTATCCAAATTCATATCGGAGGCTTCTGTAGCAATGTTCTACGTGTGTGGACGAGGAAACGAAAGAATAACAAACATGAAGGTTAATGGGATGAGACCGCCTAATCCGCCACGGCAACCTCGTCTTCCCAGTGAGGGTCAATCTTAGGCCGAAGCTCAACGGATTCTCCACGGGCACGACGGATCACCCTCTCGATGCCGTCTAGACCCATCTTGAGGACATCCATCTTTGGTCCATAACTCAAACGAACGAAATGGTGGCAAGGACTGTCGAACAGATCTCTTCTCTTTGCCGGGTTCAAATCGAAGAAGATACCAGGGACCACAATGACCTTCTCGGTCAGAAGGGCATTGAAGAAGTTCAGTCCGTCGGAAATATTGGCCTCCTTGGGGAGAGGTGGTTCGAGGGACGTCAGGTCGAGCCAAACATAAAAGGTGGCCTGGGGCACATCTTTGACGCGGAAACCAATCTCGTGCAGTCGCTTTAGGACATAGTCACGCTTCTCCCTGAAGTGCCGCTGCAACGCCTTCATTTCCGCGCGCACGAGGGAAGGCTCGAGCATAGGGATGGCAGCCTCCTGGAAAGGCACATTGGCACCACCGTCCAGGTAGGAGCCGGCGGAACCCAGTGCGTCAATGAACTCCTTGGGACCGACAATCCAGGCGATACGCCAGCCAGGGAGACGGAAACGCTTGGTGAGACCGTCGATCAGAAGAACATCTGTCAGAATTAGCCTCACAGTCCTTTGATTCTACGAAAGGAAGGGCAGAGGTTGGCGAACCGTCTTGATTGACGTCGACGACGTTGGCGGCACCGCTGATCGTCGAACCATCACAGTCAGTGGTGTAGTTGTAGCCACCGTAGAATTCATCCAGAATGAGCGTTGCGCGATCTCTGCAGATGTCCTGGATCTGGGCAAGCTCGTCATGTGAGACGAAGTGTCCGGTAGGGTTACGGGGGTTCGATGTCAAGAGGACAGAGGTTCCGCGAGCAATCTCCTCCGCAATCTTGTTGGGATGGATATGGTAGTGGTCATCTTCGGCGAGAGGAATGGGAATAGGTGCGATCTGTGTAGGAGAATGCTCGTGAGTGACCGTTCTCGACCAACAGCCCCAGAGGACCCAAGACTGCCTGACGATGCGACAAAGATGGATTACTCACATTCTTGAATAGCGTCAACATCTCCGAGTAGGCAGAGTAATCGGGAATAGGGAAAGACAGGTACGAATTGCCCAGAATGGCGGCAATTCGAATCAGTCCCGCTCGACCTCCAGGGACAATGCAGACATTCTCCCAGGTATACTGGCTTTCCTTTCCTTGACGGTAATGCTCGTTGTATAGTCTGGCAACTGCCGCGCGCAGAGGCTTGATACCAGCAGTAGGACCGTATTCGCGGGCAGCAGATGTGATGGGGATACTGGTAGGTCGGGGAAAGCTTCCCTCGATCTCATCATCGGCTTCGGGGGCACCCTGGCCCAGGTTCGCCCAACCCGAAGGATCCTCTGCGTATCCGTGTTCTACCGCACGTTCTGTACACCAGACGACGCCAGTCGAAGCACGGGAAGCATCGAGACCGGCATGGGGACGGTGACCTTCATGGGCGGCTCTGAACTGACGATGAGTTTCCGAGCGAAGTTCTGCAGAGGTCCAGCTTGTCAGCGCAGTTTTTCTTTGTAGGAAGCTTGTGTGGATAAAGTCCGTAATGCCTCCAGCTTCCAGGTCTTTTCCTCAAGACGAAGCCGCAAGTGTACATATGAGACACGCACCATTCTCGGACAATTCCTTTCCAAGGGAGAACCGCCGGTTAGAGGGCCGCAGGATGCTCAAGCGACGACCGGAGAACGACATTTTCGTCGACTGTCTGTAGTCCCGTCCTGATGTGGCAGTATGTATAGTATGCGAGGAATGTAGATCCTTCTTGGCGACCCCGTAACTATTTCGTAGAAACAAAAATGTTCATGAAACAATAGTGACGATGATGGCCTATTGTTGATAGCAATCTTTCTACTCCTTCTAAGAGAGGATCAATAATATTTATTTATAAGTTTGCAAGATGAACGGTAGAAAGAGTGAAAAAATTTGGGACAAGGGAAACCCCGCTCTACTCCAAGTTTCTCCTGCTAAATCGGAGACTGCCAACTGAACCATATTACGGAGTTATCCATCGGCCAGAGTTTGTATAGGCTCTCGTAGATACTTCAGTTCCTGGGGTGCCACGGCGTCTAGTCTACCAGATTCCCTTTTGAAAAGTGACCAGAGACGTCATTAATTTAGGCCTCATGAGATGAAACAAAATATCACCGGCTCATTCACCCGCTGGTGTCGCTTTCCGCATACATAAGAAACCTCAACCCTCATATTTCCTAATTCTCAAAGACCCGGACATAGATGAGGATTCAACTCTCTCAAGCAATACAAGAAGAATCGGCTTCGCTTGCTAAAGACATTGGCCATTACGAAGTGAACACATACCAGCATCAACCCTCTAAGAAGAACTAGATGGATCTCAGTAGAGAAAATGCCTCATACAGCAACAGACCGCCGTTCCTTCAAGGCTGATCAGGCAGTCCAGCCCGATCTTCAATCCCAATTGACGAGTCTGGAAACGTTGGGCGCCACACGAAGAGTTCGGATTCTACCCGACCTTATCAGCTAAGCAGCCGCTTGCCCCATGCACTGGGGTTCTGGATATGGATCCCGCGTCGCTGCACTGTTCATATGGGCTGCTGACAACAGGATTATGTATCTAGATGATAATTGAATGGCTCTGGCACCCTTACAGGGAGAACCCGTACCCAAACCGACTCGACTCCCAAGATCCGGCATGGTCGTTGTGGTTTGCACGTCCAGAGTCTTGGTTGACGATGGAGAGAGGTGTGGAGACTAGCCTCCATTTCTCTCAGGCTAAATTAATAGCGGCCAGGTTCCATTGGGTCCACAACTCCTCATCACGGGTTTACTTTTCATTCTGATACAATGCTCAGGGGGCAGGAATCTGTTGAATGATGACGTTGAAGCTCGAGCACAGAATAATGCATAATGTCCAAAGAGGCTCTGAATGATACATAGTATATCACTACCTGCCTAGTTCTATGTTGAGAATTTGCTACAATTACGAGCGAACTTGGGAGTATTGGATAGGTACTATATTTTTCCATTAAACCTTCTTACTCAAGAAAAAAGAATGGAAAAAACAGACTAGAATGCAAATGTGCCGCTTCTGCTCAATGGAAAGTATGAGTCGAACCAAAAAGACAAAGAACCGGCCCTAAAACGAAAACCACTGTACATCTTGTCTCTCGATAACCTGGAAGAAACTGTCTGCTCAAAAGAGGAAAACGAAGAAACGCAGCGGTATAACATACATCATGCAGTCATGGTTCATGGACGTGGCAAAAAGATAGAACAAGTCATGATCAAGATCTCCTCGACCTGGGGAGAGTAACCCCGTGGATAAAATCAGGGGCAGGTATGGTTGAGCATCGGGAGTAGATGGTAAATATCGCTCTTCATTGTGATCAACACAGGGACAATGCAAACGGAGTTGATTCCCACTTTGCCTGCAAGTTTCAAGATTGACATCTTGACAGCCTCAAGCCAATCCAGTTGGGGGATGAGCTGGGAAATCCAGGAGACAATGGAAGGCCGAGAAATCTAGGGGATATAATTTCGTCCTACTGCCGATTTCCCCCACATCAATGGAAGACAGGCAACGGACGATTCGAGAAAAACCAAGCAAAAAAAGGGACAAAAACAAACATATGCAGAGCAGTACAATGCTCTAGCTCTATCGAGTCTAATTCTCAACCACTTGGCAGTAGAGTTGTATCTCCCCTACTTGGCCCTTCGCAAGCATGTCCCGATGCTGCTCGCGCCATTCCATGAAGGCTAGCTGCACAGCCTCGTCGCTGTCAATCGTAACAAAGTCCCCATCCTCGTCGCGGTAGCGCAACCTAACCGACTTATTGCCGATGGATCGATTGGTGAACCGTGCCAGTTTGGCGTCCACCCGATCAGTGAGCGATCGAAACATGATGTTACTGGCGATGACCAAGGTCACGTAATTGTCATCAAAGTTGACCTTGGCTTTGAGCTGGGTCGGCATGAGAGGATCTTCGTCCGGCTCGCGGCTCAGTGGAGACGTCGGTTGATCAGACGCGGGCCCTGTGGCCCGAGACTCCGAATATTGAGGCTCGTGGAAATGGGTGGAGGCTTGCTGATTGTGGCCGTTGCGAATTGGAAGGTTCATACCGGTAGGCGAATTGTTCTGGCTCCTGTTCACTGGTGCCTTCATACTGGCCATATGAGCAGGAATGGGTGGTACCGGGACGTTGTCCACGGTCTGCATCGTGTGGGCTCCCATATACCGACGCGATTCGGAGTTGTGATGATGAATGTCTGGGCTGCTAGCGGAACGCATTCTTTGCGCCATGCCGTTCGCATTGGCCTGTCCTGCCAAAGGCGGCAGAGAAGGTCGAGTACCCCGTCCATTGGGCGCGTTGTTGAAGAAGTTGGTACCATCTCTGGATACGCCGCGAGACAGTGCAGGAGCGGTGTAGCGATTAGGCTCCTCATTCCAATTGTTCGACGGTGTGCCCTGGCGGCCATACGAGTAGCCCGTCGACTGGGAGCTTGATCTGGTCGACGGTGTCTCGGCGACAGGGGAGAAGTACGAGTTCATATTCCTCTCCGCGGGTGACATACTACCGGGCGTGAACTGTGTGTGGACGGACAGACTGGGGTCAGGCGGGAAGCGAGGTTGCCGGCCGGACGACAGCGGAGGTCCAGAGCTCCCGCTTCCTCCTGTTGCGGACCGGGTCCGAAGACTCGTGCTGGACGCATTACGGCTCATTGGGAACTCGGAGAAGAACGCTGCCTCCTTGGTCCCCTGCTCTTCAGCGTCGTACTCTTGTTGATAAGGGTTCGGTATGTTCGCAATGCCCTTCATGTACATGAATTCCGTTTCGGAGGTACCAGTGTTTCGGGCGCTGCGTTGCTCCGCTTGAATCGCTCGCTGCGAGTCAATCTCCTTGTACCATTTGCGCATTACGTCCTCATTCTGGAAGCGAATGATGAAATTGTCCACAACGCCAGGATCGCCCTTCCAAAAGATCTGAATCCGATAGGATCCTGCGGGGAGGGATTAACCATTAGAACTGTGGTGGCCATATTCCCAAGGGTAGTGAAAAAAATGCTCATACCTGGCTTTTGAAGGCAAACAATATCCGTCACATTGGCCATGTAGATGCGACCCTTCAGCTGCAGACGTGGCTTGCCCTTGATAGTTGTGGCCGGCTTATCCTTGCTCACCATCAACTTCGTTTTCTGTTTGTTTGGATTGATATCCTTGCAGCAGAGTAATATCCGTTCGAAGAGATAGATGTGATACTGGACGGACGCAGACTGGTTAGCTTAACGAGCGCTAGCTTGTCAAATAACAAGATTCGCAAAACAGGTACAAACCTCTCTTTCAGAATCCTTGCCAGTGTCGCCTTTCAAGACAGTGAAGGTGCCAAACCGGAGCAATTCGCCGAACGAGTCGATCTTCAGAGACTTCCAGTCGTCTACTCGTTCATCTAAATCGAGAAACGCCGACGCCAGGTGCTCTTTGTCGATCGCGTCGTTTGCAGAGTCGAGAACAGTCTGGATGGTGTCAATAGCTTTCGTGATATCAGCTTGGAGATCCGGATCCTCGGTTTGTTTGCGCAGTTCCTGCAACAGGCGGTTAGTGACGGTGCTGCGCACACATCAGGTCGGAAGTCAACACACCATAAGCATCAGGGGGTACTTTGTCATGCGCTGAAAAGGCTTGACAAAGAAACTGTTCAGGGTCGCAGGCTGAGCGACCATCTGCTGAAGGTCGAGCGGCCGCGGTGCTGACCGAATCTTGTCCCACTCTTTGAGACAGGCTTCATCACAGCGCATCTGATTCGAGATGAACGGCTCATACTGTCGAAAAGCCTCCTCGTGCTGAATGAAAAGCTCACCCCAATTTTGCCGATCCTCAGGCAGGGCGTAATGTTGCTCCATCCGAATAAGAAACCGTTGCGCGAAATCAAGCAGATTGTTCAAGTTGAGAAAAATCTGGTGGCTAGCATCTCCAGTCAGAGCCCCTGTCTCCTCCAGCTCCTTCTTTAGAGCCTGCAGATTCTGTAGGTGGTGGACGTAGTCGCGTTCTGTCTCCAGTAACTCCTTGAGAATGAACTCCCTCTTGGTGAGCTTCACCGCCCCTTTCGCCGGAGCCAAAGTTGTGGGATCCGAAGACCGCTTCAACTGGCCCTGCATCTCCAGTATATCCAAAACGCGATTCACCATCTTGATCACCTTGATAAAGCCAGTCGTGCTGTCGCCGTACAGATCGGTGATCAAGAAGCAGTCCTGCTGGGGAAAGGCCAGCTCCTGTAACGAAGCCTGTAGGAACTTGAAGGTGGCGGCTTTGGGACGTTTGGCCTCTGGAACCTTGGAGGTATCGATCTCCAGGAGCTCGGGGGGATCAGAGGCATTGTAGATAGTCAACAAGGGGTACCCATTCCGAAGGCAATTCCAGAGCGATGCGACAGGGTCGGTGTTGCCCAGCTTCTCGTCCTCCTCCTCCATCTCTCGCAAGTGGGGTGCGAAGTTCGGTACCTCAGCCAGTCGTTTTTTGAGGTTTACACAGCTCTGATAGATCGATTCACCACCGCGACGGTTGATGATATTGTCCTCGGCGACAGGACCGCCATTCGATACCACGGGCTCCATCATCTCAGCTGGCCACCACTCGACGTCGTAGTGGCACCGAAAACCAAAGTGCGAGTCGAATCAGATCCGCGCAGCAGACCGGAGGTCGAAAGAGATGCAAATCGTCGGTCAAAGGGAATAATGACGATCATGGATCACGGGTTTTCGAGCTGGTGGACTGATGCAGGATGTATGGGTGTGAGCAAGCAGAGAGGTTAATGTTGGTGGTTGTTAGGAAGGGGAGTGGAGATGGGTCGATAGATAGTTAACTAATAACTATCCCTTTGGTCGAGCCAAACGACGAAGCTTTCCCGCGCCCTAACTCTTTGGGAGAGATGTCAAAATGCGACCAAGAAAGACCTCGCGTCCTTTTCAACGCACAGAATTTGCAGGACTCCTCTTTTTTTTCTGTTCTTTCTTATCCTCCTTGATTTATTTTGGTAAATTCCCCGACCCTTGCTGCGAACAGCTCCAGGTATCAATAAATCGGAAATTCTCAGGAGGGATCTTCTGTACTGAGAAATTAAAAAAAAGGGTGGATGTGGGGTTTGCCGCTGCGGGCGTTCTCAAGAAGCCCAAGAACTAAGGAGGCGTTCCCACGGCAAAAGGGAGGGGAGAGGGGCAAAGGGGATGGATATCTGATGTTGTACCACTGCACCAGAAATCAAGATAAAAAAAATGCTAGAAAGAAAGACAAGACAACAAGAGAGCAGACTCTTTTGAGCAAAGAGGCAGGAGGGGTGGGAGAAGGAGAAGAAAGGTGAGTAACAGAGCGCCAGAGACAGACCTCGCGAGAATCCAGGCCAATGGATTGCTTAGTTGCTGAAGCAGGGTAGCGCGCGTTAGTGCTATGTATATCTAGTTATAGAAGTATTACTACTGTGGTCTGTAGGCAGTACCTGAATATTTAAAGTAGCTGTGGAGAGGTGGGGAGAAGCAGACTTGGAATACCTAGTATCAGCTACAGAGTCTTCAGAACTTTGTTCTTAGTTTGTGATTAGAATAATGTCACAGAAGAAGGGAAGAGAGAGGATCCTAGAGGAAGATGAGGCCATCTAAAGCTTATTGACTAGGGACAAGAAAGAAGCATGATGATTCTGTTACAGATCCCCCAGGCTTTACAGAGGCGCATGACCCTGATGATATGGTGCAGACATAGTAAATGTATGAACTGCATGGGAGGCAGGGGGCATCAACTTTTAGACGGAATCTCTTCCAACTATTTTTAATTAATACCTACTGCATCCAACTTATCTACAGTATGCTTAAATTTGAGAAATGTACTTCTGCTCTCTTTTGTCAGCTCCTTGGCAGTCAAGGTGACACTGCTTCATGTTGTCCCGAAGTGCTACGTCTGTCTATCTACCAAACCTCTCGAGTGACAGGCGATTCAGAACATCAAAATCCGAAACACATCAATGACAATGGAGCCTTGATCTAACCTAATAGACTCTGATATTGATTACTGGATTGGGCGGCGGACCTGGGAAGTGGATACCTCGATCAGTCATTGTTTCGGCTCTTAACTCTATCAACTTATGGAGTATCTATCTAGTGCAGAGAAAAGGGAGGGAGACTGGGCAATTGCATGATACATATGCTTCTTCCGGTTCCAAGTAAGTCCACAGCATTCGAAGTAGATAGGTATTAAGCAGTCATGATGAATCTGGTCTCTTGACCTCAAAAGTCAAGGAGGGGTGGGAGTCCTTGCTGCTGTATCTATCTATCTGATACCAGAAATGCCGCACGGTACTTCCTTCCACTCAGATTCGATTTTGGGTTGGATAACCAGTATCTTTCTGACTATCTCCGAAGACCTGATATTTTCGTTGAAAGTAAGGAAGGAATTGTTCGGTCACAGTTCTCTCTGAACGGTGTGGCATTATCCATGATATGGCCGTATTGTCCCTTACAGACAGACAGCACCGCCGGGTTCTCCGATATGGTGCTTTTTCGCTGTAGGAATAGGAATAACGGTCAAACTTCTACCGGAAAAATCAATGGAAAATGAGCTAGAGATCAATGACTATCACTTAGATAGAATTTCAAGAAACTTGATTATCGCTTGCAATCTTAGATGCTCAACCTTCAAATCGTGGGATAGGATATACGTATTTGCGTGTATTTCTGACATGATATACCGCTCTCAACTTGACATAATCGACACAAACAACTTCCACTCTGGCCAAGCCTTCTGCCTGCCATCACCAATACTGTAGGGGTCCGATCCATTGAAGATAATTTTATCGATCTTCGAATTCAGTCTTGATTGGCATGATCCATTATTCTGATCGGTTATCCCATCCCCTGACTGTACGATCAACGGAAACTACCTAGCTTTATGTGTTGACAGAACAGTCACCGACTCGATCACATCCTAACCCAAGTCAACCAAGCTCATACTGAACAACGAAGATTCATTATAGTAGACGATAATTCGACCACACGACTGTTATCTGACAAAACAATTTTCACATGGAGCAAGAGCCCGCTGCGGCGGAGGCTGCAGCTCCTCGTCTCATGCGGCTGCGGGACCCCAGTTGCTCCTCCGATTTCACCGCCCCATCATTGTCTCCAGCAGGCTTCAAGCTTGATGAAGGCTATGCTGACGAGACAAAAAGCCAGTCGGACAATGATTGCTTGAAACCGTCTTCAGGCGATGCGATGTCCCTTCCGGATTGGCTCCTGGCGCTCCGAGAAGCGGACAAAGCTGGTGAGTTAGACGTGCGACCAGAAGTCCCGGTGAAAGCCCTTGCTGTGACCATGGAGACTGATGGGCAATCATCTTGGCTGTGCAGAATTCGCTTATAACTTGCTCCGGACCCTACGAGCCTCTACTGTTGCGTCGGTCGTCGATCGACTCGCTCCTTTGTTGCACATGGACCCTGTGCTCAAGCTACCGCCCGAAATCACATCTGAGATCTTCTCCTACCTTGACCCCAAGACCCTTTTGACGGCCTCATTAGCATCCCGTGCTTGGCGGAGCCGCATATTTGACACTCGACTATGGAGAGACCTCTACATCAGCGAAGGCTGGCGTGTCGACATCGACGCCATCCGCACATTCGAACAGAAGCACTCTGCGCTGTCCTCGCCGCAGAGTCGCAAGTCCCGGTCGAGACATGAGGATCCGGACGCTGGAGAGCCGAAGAATAAGAAAAGAGTCCCTCAGGGTTGGCTGGACTTGCGTGCTACAGAAACAGTATCGGATGACGCTCCAGCACGGGACTTCGGAGCGCCCGTGGAGGCGGATAATGAAGGAGACCACCAGATGAGTGATATTATGAATGACGGTGCCGTGTCGGCAGCCTCGAGATCGTCGCCCCTGTCGCCCAGTAACAGACGCGGTTCCCGAGCTGTCGATTTACCCAAGTCGAATGGTCAGCCGCTGTCCACTTCTCCGAAGTCCCAAATCATGATTCGAATGCCTAATGGCGCCATGCGAATCAACTGGCCCCACCTCTACAAACAACGAAGACGCTTGGAAGAAAACTGGGCGAAAGGCAAATTCACTAACTTCCAACTTCCGCATCCGGCCCACCCAGAAGAAGCTCATCTGGAGTGTGTATATGCAATTCAGTTCACAGGCAGGTGGCTCGTCAGCGGTAGCCGAGATCGGACTGTTCGCGTTTGGGATTTGGAGACCAAGAGACTTCGGTATCGTCCCCTCGTCGGTCACACAAAGTCAGTGCTATGCCTACAGTTTGACCCGCGGCCGTCGGAAGATATCATAATATCGGGGAGTAGTGACAAAAATGTCATAATTTGGCGATTCTCTACCGGTGAGAAAATCCATGAAATCACGTCCGCTCACGACGACTCCGTCTTGAACCTCAGATTCGACGAGCGCTATCTTGTTACGTGCTCTAAGGATAAACTCATCAAGATCTGGAATCGGCAAGAACTTACACCACTAGACAAAGATTATCCCAGCGTTCGTCAAGGACTCGGGGTTACGTATCCGTCTTATATTATTGACACAAGCGAAATTCCATCGCCCGTTTTGGAAGCAGAGCTTGCCAAAAACCACATCAGAAGCTTGAGACCTTACTCTCTTTTGATGACGTTGGATGGACACGGGGCGGCCGTTAATGCCATACAGATGAACGACGATGAGATCGTTTCTGCGTCGGGAGACCGTCTCATCAAGATTTGGGACATCCACAGCGGAGCATGCAAGAAGACTCTCCCGGGGCATGAAAAAGGCATTGCGTGCGTGCAATTCGACAACCGCCGTATCATCAGTGGAAGCAATGACGATACAGTCCGAATTTTCGATCATGCCTCTGGTGCAGAGGTTGCTTGTTTACATGGACATGCCAACCTGGTAAGAACCGTCCAGGCTGGCTTCGGTGATCCACCGGGCGCCGAGGAAGCCATGAGACTTGAAGCTCTGGCAATCGAAAATGAATTCTGGGACGCTCAACGCTCCGGCGAAGGGGTAGACTTGAGTCCAAGTGCCCTCAGACGCGCCGGCTATCATCAAAACACTGCGGGCTCGCGGAACCCTCGGGACATCAAGGCCCTGGGTGCCAAAATACCTCCAGGCGGAGGTGGCAGTCAATGGGGTCGGATTGTCTCGGGGTCATACGACGAATCAATCATCATCTGGAAAAAAGACAACGAAGGCCGATGGGTCATAAGTCAGCGCTTACGGCAGGCCGACGCCGTCGCCAACGCTTCACAGGCGCACCCGTCCTCTTCACGGACAATGGTTCCTCCACCGCGAGTTCCGCAGAATCAGGGCCCGCATTTGCCTCAGGGGCAAGCTGCTGTGCCTCCACCTGGACAAGCACCTCCCACGCAGCATCTTCCCCCCATCACCCAAATTCATCAACAGGCTCCTATCACTCATCCTGCGCCTGGTCAACAAAATGCTGAGTGGGACTCCTGGAATCCAGGCAACGCCAACGCTCAACTGGGGCACGCTGCGAATCCGGCACTGTTGATCCAAGCCCAACATCACATGCAGAACGCGCAGCTGATGCCGAACCCCGTACCGCCGCACCACCACCACCATGTCCGCGTGAACCGAGCTCTAAACCCGCAAGGCGGCCACCCTACATCGAGGATCTTCAAACTGCAGTTTGATGCTCGCAAGATCATCTGCGCCAGTCAGGATCCCAGGATCGTGGGATGGGACTTTGTGGGCGACGATGAAGAACTCAATGAAGCGTGCCAATTCTTTACCGGTCTATAATACTTTAATCGACCTTCGTTCCCGACTCGAGAGCGCTTTCTCTCGGGCCTTATCTCTTCACATAGTATTTTCTCTGTCCTTATTAGCATGACCACTTCACTTTCTGTGCATCGATGCCAGTCATTCTTCTCTATGCCCCGATAATCCTTGCCTCTGCATCTCGGTTTCATCGCCTTTCCTTCCAAGCCTTTCGTTACATTCCACGTTCTTTCCACCACAGCACACGCATATCGTCCCTTACTTTTCTATGTCCAAGCATATTTGCATGTGAGCAGCGGAGTTGCCTGGTATACGCCTTAGCCATTTTGGATGTCTTTATTGGTTCTCTTTCCAATCATAATGAAAGAAATAATGATACAGTTACAAGGCTTGGTGCTTGGTTGTAATGCAACACCAAAGGGAGCCAAGTACAATTTATGATTAGCAACAGGTTCTGATGTTTGATTATCCCACGGCTCTCCGCGTTTTGTAGTGATGTAACAATGCCAATCCGAGCGTCCAGAGAAGGATTTGGCTACGTGATTGCCCTATTTGACAGACCGAGATTCTGCGTGCTCAGGTCTGTAGAAGTCGCTTGACGGATAGTACTAAACCCTACAGTTAATCCCATTTGCAGGCGAGCTTCTTGCAGTGGTGTACGTATCGTTCGAAGATTGCGAGTATATGATATCGTCCTGTTCGCCGAAGCCTGGGAGGCAACAGCAGAGAGAAAGCGCGCTGTTCTGCAGAAACTGCAGCAAAGGGTCTGCCGACCCGTGGACTGTTCCAGTCATGTCGAGGGATCGACGAGTCTCGCCAATCCAGTCTGAACTCTGTTGCTGGGGCGCATTGCCACTCAGTGAAGTACGATCATGCTGTGCTTGGGAGATGCTAGTCTGTCGAGGGATCAGAATTTTTGCTCGGGATACCGTAGCAAGTCCTGTGTTTCGAGATCGACCAGTCACGGCCGGTTTAGGTATTGCTGGAGTGACACTAGAAGAATCGAAATGATGAGTCTCTTCAGCGGGACGCGAAGTCGGCATTGATGCTTCGACTTGCACTAAGCTTGCGAGCTTCACGAACCTCGTACCATATTCATTCGGACGGTTAGCGTCTCTTTCCTCCTCGACAGTCTCACAATCAGCCGCAGGAAGCGCTCTCCGGTGGAGAGGATGGTCGTCCAGTCGTCTGACCAAGCTCGTACCATGGGCGCTATGCCGATAGGGAAAGCGTCCTAGCACTGCCGTACCATCTTCAGCCCTTGCAACGGGGATCGGCTGTCTAGTAGGCCGAGGAGGGGAAGGAGAAGAGATTCCGAAGAGCCTGCGAAAGGTTTTCCCACAAGATGCCACACCCCCACCATTCGAAGTGAGTGTACCTGTGGTTGGCAGAGCTCTCTGTTGGATATGTCCCTCGCGAACAAAGGACCGGACGAAGAACTGGGTAGAGTAGGACATCGCTTCAGGGCTTCCGAAAGATGGAAGGCCCGGAGGTGTGGGTGATCTATATGGTGGAGAAAATCGCGGAATAGCAGGACGCACTGGCGACCCTTTACGTCCTGGCCATCTCGGAACTCGTTGGACGTCGTCTACGTCATTGAGACTAGCCACTTTACGATGACGAGACTTATCGCGAGAGTGCTTCCTCAATGAGACGTCCGACAAAACAAGTTCAGATTTCTCGTCACACCGCGCGGTCGCTGCGACGCAATTGTCTGTTAACGGATGCGAGTCCCGCGTTGGACCTTTGATCATCTGCTCATTTGAGAGATAGAGAGCATGAGAAGCATGTGCTTCATGGGCTAAAGGAATGAACATGGCCATATTCGGTGCTATCCCACTGTCTAAGATTTCGTCCATGGGGTTATCAGTGCTACGAGTCAATGAATAACGGTCGTCCACGGAACCCGCTCGCGCAGCATTGTAGATGGAGCTTTCGTCGCTGGTCAATGGCACAGAGAGTCCTGTATTAGTGTTTCGGACATTTCCATGATAGGTCTTTCGACCACTAAGAAATGACTGTCGACTGGAGGATACAGACTCGATCGAGACAGGATGACATCGGAGTGACATGTTCAATGACAAACAGGGGTCATGAACGAAAGAATAATTATCAGTAAGGCTGCAGAAGACGCTGTGTACCAATTGTGAAAGAGGATCGGGGCCGTGGGATACAATCTTCGCCAGCAGACCTCCTTATGGCCCTGTGCACTTTCCGCATCATTCGTATGCGATGTTTGTCTTCGTCACAGGGCAGGAGCAGGAATACGGATACAGCATCCACAAATGGAAAGCGAGCGAAAGCAAGGCGATTGATAAAACAATGTCAACTTCGTTATCATATGTGCGGAGACAAATATAAGCACAGATGGCCAGAGTTCGGAAAAAGTACATGGAGGGAATTAGAGAATTAACATGCACATCGAGAGTATTGGCTGTACTGATTGATGGGTGACATGAAAGCCGGAGTAACCGAAAAAAGGAAAAAAAGGAAGGTCTATAGGATATCATGTTCATAAAGCCGTGACGCTGTGGCTGAGACTCGACTTGCCAGCGCTTGCTGCTTGTTCTTTCTTCAGATTCCGAATCTGAGTCTCTAGTCGTCTTCGTTCTTCTTGTTCCGCCTGCACAAATAGGTTAGCATGGAAGAACAGCAAAGGAAGGTCGCGGCATTGTAACTGACCTTGAGGATCTTCATGTTCTCAATGCGAGTGTCTCGCATCATTTTCTTGAATTCATTCTTCAGGACCATTGTAGAAGTGGTCTCATACGTGCCATCTCGTCCCACTGCGTTGTTGACACCCATCCAATTGATTCGCTCCTCATTGAGCTGCGTCTCCAATTGCTCGCAGCGGTCACGTAGACCGTCAATCATGCCTTCGTACCTCTCACGCTCTTTCTCGAACTCGATGCTGGCCTTGGTCATGACTTCATAGTCGTCAATAGTTTCCCGGAGTTCCCTTTCCAGCATCTGCACTCGCTGATGCAGATCGCTGCTTCCAGGCTTGCCGGCTTTGAGGGCTGCGAGCTCCTCCGCAAGCTCAAGATTCCTAGTGTTCAAGGCATCAAGTTCCTTTTGGATAGCTGGATTGGCGGCCACCTCTGCTGCTCGTTGGGCTCTGCTACCGTACGCGCCATCGAGCTCCGCTTTGGCCATTGTCAGTTCCGTTTGTACCCTGACTATTTCGCCTTCCATTTCTGTCAATTCAGCCTGCAGACGACTCGCGCTCTGTTCCGCGTTTGTACGTCCCTCAGCTGCTTCTCTGAGCCGAGATTCCATGTTAGTGCGAAGCTTTTCCATAGCGTCTTGCAGCCGAGAAACCTCGCTAGTCATCTGACTCAATTCAGCCTGCAGCCGAGTCGCACTCTCTTCTGCTGCGACACGGGTATCTAAGGCTTCCTTGATCCGTGCGTCAGCATCGTTGCGAACTTGCTGCATCGTCTTCTCCAGCTGTAGTACTTGTTCTTCGGCTCGGTCCCGGGCCTCGGTAGCTTCCTCCGCTCTGGCGTTTGCCTCCTGGCGAAGTTGATCAACCAGACTCTGCAGACGTGTGACCTCACTGTCTGCCTTCAAGCGAGCGGCAGTGAGTTCCTCTGTTTGAGTGGCGCTTTCGGATCGAAGTTGTTCAAGATAGGATTCCAGACGAGCGACCTCGTGCTCAGCCCGCACACGTGCTTCATGAGCTTCCGTCTGAGCGTCCCTCCCCTGCTCAAGTTCCTGCATGACAGTATGTAAGCGCGACAGCTCCGCCTCCGCATGCGCTCGAGCTTCCTTTTCGGATGCCAAAGCGCTCGCGTGGTCTTCGGCGACGCTCTTGTGTTGTTGAAGGTCGTTGAACTCCTGACGTAGAGCTTCAAGTTGCTTGATTGCCAGGTCGAGTTCATCCTTTGCACTCTGCGTCTCCTGCTCAGACAGCTCGAGGTCTTTCCGGAGATGAGCAATCTGCTCGACCAGATCGGCTATGTGTGCATCTCGCTCCGCGTCCGATTTAGAGTTCAGTTCCCTCTGTTGCTGAATTTGAGTGGTTAGGATACTCTTCTGTTCGAGGAGCTTCTCAATCTGGCTGTGAAGATCATCAATACTAAGATTCAGATAATCAAAATGTGCTTGCAAGCCATTCCCGGACGACGCCGGGGGAGGAGAGAGTGCCTGTGAACGAGACAACCCAGATTGCCCCACAATGTGGTGTAGTCGGGCGTTGATGTCCATTAAATGGTTCTCTGTACCGTGATCCAACTCCAAGGCGCGCGGTGTCTCAGCTGATTTTGCAGCGATTATATTCAATCCACGCTCAATGTAAGTAAGAAGCGCTTCGACTGTCGCTGTGGGATTGATCGATGTCGCATCGCCCGAGGTTTGAGGAATCGCATCATAGTCGCTCTCAGGTTGCAGCCTTAAAACCATGTCGCGCAGGTTCTCACTCAAGGCTTCCAGCCTCCTTTCAGTATCACCAATAACTTCAAGTGCAATCATGTCTTGGCTACCGGAGCCAGCTGGCCCATCAAGATTGTCTGACGCCTTGTATAAGCTTCTGTCGTCAAAGTCGTCGATACTGCCGCGGGTGTTGTGGCTAGAGAGGCTCTCCGGGGTGTGTGGGACATTCCTCAGGTTCTTCTTCAACCCCTTATGCGTCATCTGTAGAACACCGGCTGTATGTTCCAATAACCTTTGGCGTACGTGCTGCGCCTTGCGTTCCAACTTCCAGACTTCCTGAGCAAGCTCCTCGCACTTTCGTGTGCTCGCTGCCAGTTCCTCATCCGTTTTGTCCAATGAGCCCGTAGCGCCGAACCCATTACTGGGGCTGTGACGAGACCTCGGCGAGATCCCTGCGTCGTATTCTTCGCTAGCCCTACGATTTGTTGAGTTGTTTAATCTGCTGAGCGACAGAGCCGCGTCGCGCAGTTTCATTTCCAGGGCTAATTTCCGGTTGGTTGCGTTTAGGCGACTGGACAGAAAAGAGTAATCTTTCTTCAAAGCCTCAACTTCCTCCAAAGACATTATTTCATAATTCATGCTGTCCCCCATAGCGGTTTCGGTGAGTAGGTACATGGCGACGGGGTCGTTGGCGTTCAGCAAAGCTGGACTTCGCGGCTGGGTCGGATTGAGCTACAAAAAATAGCTGTGTTAAAAGCATGGTTTAATGTGAGAGAGAAACCGAGTGAGAGTTTCAACGCACCGGATTGTATCGCAATTTCTCCGCATATTGGGGCTCGAACGTCTCGCGGTAGCCGTCCATGAGAACCTTGGCTGGAGGCGCCTGAGGGGCCTCGAAAGAGGCGGACGATAGGTATCTCGGGTCGCCATAGGATGACTGACTAAAGCGATCGTGATCGTTCATCTTAGGTTCTCGAGAGGAGATATTTTGATGAAACGCGCGATGGAATGCGGCAATGGATTGGTGTGGAGAATTGTCTCAGGGACGACCCGTCACCAAACAGGGTTCATTATCATAAAGCAGCGGCTACTTCCACGTCAACCGAGGTCGATGAATGGCAATTTGTGTGGAAAGAGCTATAGCAGAGTAGTGGCAAGTTATTCAGAGGATATTGAAGTGGATAAGGTGGGAGGGAAAAATGACTTTGGGGGAATTGAAGAGCGACGATCAGCAGAAGTCTAAATTCTATCCCAGAAGAAGAGGATGAGGAGGCTATCTGAAGGACAGGCCTACAGACCATAATATGACGGATCGACATTCATAAGTACATCATTGATATGATTGATAATATAATAACAGTCGCACGAACTATCTAGATTCTAGGAGAAGAGATATGACTGGTAGTAGCTACATGCATATGCTTTCTTTTCTGCATCTCAGATACTTAGGAGGTGCTTAGATAGGTAACAAAGACATGGAATCAGCAAAAGCCTGTCGCATTCTAGGCCACTAATTAGACTTGTGGACTGCATGAGACAATCTTCTCTATCTGATCGATCTCCTTTTGATAATAGATAATATTCACTTGGAACTTGATACTGTGATCCTATGAAAATATGGTTCCTTAACCAACCCCTGGTTCAGCCGCGGATGTTCCCCCTGAAATCCAGACTTACCGAAGGTACGAGTATCTAGCCAATGATCTCGTCCTTTGCTGAGGTGCAGGAGACTTGCGTGTTCAGAGAAGTATCAGATCCATAGTACTCGATATCAATGATCAGAATGATCAGTGGAATTGCCTTAATGGCCGTCTGAACTTTGAAGAATTAGGTCTTTTGCACAATCTAAATCCTAAGATGATTGCGCATCTGAAGTGATCTCCTTGGGTACGGAGTGCTTGGAATACACAAAAGAGGTGTCTCAAGTTGACAGAGCAGAGCATGTATGTTGTATCTAGCGGGTAGAGGAGGTTCCCTTGCAACATTAACTGGTATCGGTCCATCTTCAGTTGACAGTTTGATAATAATCCTTTCAGATCTTTTCTGGGCGGACGAAAGTACAGGAGACATGTTCATGTAGATAGTATCTCGCCAGCGTCCAGGATATAGTTCACGTTAGACTAGTCTACTTAGTCTAGGATTCAATCAGACTTTGATTATTATTATGACCTGTTCGAAATTTGATGAAAAAGTGGTACTATGCTACCAACTAAACCGATTGGCAGTATGATTATTGCAAGCGGAGCGTGATAACCCAACCCAACGAGTAGCTCCGGAGGACTCCGTATCTAGCCTAATACCCCACAGTTGATCGCACGCACCCACATGATCACTTTATCTCATCTGTCTTGAGATGACTCGGACTCACGTTCACTATCTATGTAACTACGTACTAAAATTAGGGACCTCGGAAGAAACCAAAAGGAAATCAAAAGGATTAAATGATTATCTGCTTAGTGGAGGAAATGAAACACTCTCTCTCATGAATAACGCCGGGGTTCACTACGGACAAGGATGTCGACGAACTAAAGCAACTAACTGATATTAACCAGCATGTGGACGGCCAGTGACACCTCTCATCGTCTAGCAAAGTCTCGCTCATCTCCTCGTTGCATTAATAGATATCTCCTACCCCATCCTCTGCCGTCTGGAGTCATGGTATTCCAGCCGACCTGTATGTGTCGCAAGCATCCAAGATGCCCACAGGTCATTTCGCAGCCGATTCCCAAGATGGCACTCTATCACCCGACCCGCTTTCTACGGTGACTGTGTACAAGGTGTATAGACGACGATTTTGGGGGCTGGCTCAACTAGTTTTGTTGAATATTGTTGTCAGCTGGGACGTAAGTGCGCTTTTCTAACGACAGACGCAGAACCAGCATTTGGCTAATCTTTGCATGTTCCTGGGAAACTCAGTGGCTCACCTTTTCTTCTATATCCACCACCGCATCGCAGCATTTTGGTGTCTCGGAAAGCGCTATCAATTGGATGAGCACTGGCTATCTTTTTGCCTTTTGCGTCGCCAGTCCAGTAGTCATCCTCACTCTTAACAAAGGCGGTCCCAAACCTGCCATCATCACTACATCTGCACTCCTGCTCGTGGGCAACTGGATCCGATATGCCGGAACGAAAGCCCGGGGAGGCATCTTCGGTGTGGCCATGTTTGGGCAGATCCTCATCGGTCTTGCGCAACCATTCTGCTTGAGTGCGCCGACAAGGTACAGCGATCTTTGGTTTTCTGATCGAGGGCGCATTAGCGCAACGGCTGTTGCAACTTTGGCCAATCCATTGGGGGCAGCCTTGGGGCAGTTGATCGATTCGTTCTGGGCGACAACCCCCGAGCAGGTTCCAGATATGGTTCTGTACATATCGATCATTGTAGGTGCATCGTGGATCCCATCAGCAGGAGTGAATTGTCACGCAGTGCCAATCATGGTAAAACAACCCATATCAGCAGCAATACTGATGACATCCATAATTTGACAGGCAACCGTCGCATCAATCCCATCATTCTTCATTCCAGCCGCGCCCCCAACGCCCCCAAGTGCTTCATCAGCGGGCAGTAAAACACCCCTCCGTCCGGCGCTCATTCAGCTCCTCAAAACCCTCGAATTCTGGCTCATCCTGATCCCCTTCTCTGTCTATGTGGGCTTCTTCAACAGCGTCTCCTCCCTCCTGAACCAGATTCTCGAACCATACGGCTTCTCCGAAACAGACGCCGGCATCGCAGGCGGCATCCTCATCATCGTTGGCCTCATCAGTTCGGCCATCATCTCTCCCATCACCGACCGCTTCAAGCACTACCTTGGCACCATCCGGATCCTGATCCCTATCGTCGCCATCTGCTACATCGCCCTCATCTTCGCCCCGTCCAGTCCAGCAGGCATTGCCCCGGCATACGTCGTCTGCGCCCTCCTCGGCGCATCCTCCTTCGCCCTCCTTCCCGTCGTGCTAGAGTACCTCGTGGAGATCACGTACCCTTTCTCGCCGGAGATAGGAAGCACCATCTGCTGGACGGGGGGCCAGCTCCTGGGCGCGGCGTTCATCCTCATCCAGGACGCCCTGAAAGCTTCGGATAACGCCTCGCCGCCCCAGAACATGAAAAATGCTTTGATTTTCGCTGCGGTCGTGGCCGCCGTTGCGGCGCCGTTTCCGATTTGCATCGGCTTGTTTGGGCGGGATGTCCGCCGCCGCCGGTTGGACGTCGATCGCGGCGTCGCCTTGGAGGATACTGTTTTCCGGGGCCAGGAGGCGGCCAGTGCGGGCGTGCGCATAGGCGACGAGAACCCCAATACTGGACTGGATCTTGCTTCTGACATGCCGAAGCTGGCAACTAAATACTCATCTTGAGGATGATCTGAAAATACTCTTGGATACCCAGTCAGTGTCAGGGAATGCTTTGTGCGATCTAGTTTGGTTATCGTCAGCTGTTTTCCTTGTTTTATGCAGTGCTCCTTTTTGACGGTAAAATTTCTGGTGAAGCCTATCAATAATGGACCTTGTGAGAATTTAATGTCTTCAAGCATACCAGTTGAGGTGAAATTTAACGTCAAAGTCCGCTGTTGAGTACTCAACGTACATTAATTCATGGAAGAGCAATCTACAGCCACCAGGCCTCGGACAGGGAGAGCACCACAAGTCTAAGCAAAGCGGAAACATTGATTCTAAAACAAAGAAAAATGCAAAAGCACAGTTTCAAACAGGCGAAGACCAGCTATCTGTACATACAGGCAAAGGATGCCATTTTTTACCATCCTCCATACCGTAACATAACAAGGCCAGCAGCAGAATGATAGGGCCGTCCCATTTCCAGCATATATCCCGGTCAAGAAGGCCCCGTGCTCATTCGATGCCGGATTCTATATCGGCAGGCTGACATTCAATTATGCCGGCCATCATGTACTTCTATTCAACTCCTCCCGGCTCTTTTTCTATCCGATCAGATAACCAACGTGGCATTTTGGGTTTCGCTTGTCATTGAATGCAGAAAAAGAGCAGTAGGAATCAGTCCGAGGGCGAACCGCTTATTTGAGAGCCTTCCAGAGCTTGGGGGCAGCGCAGTTGGTCGCGCAGTGGGCGAGGTGGAAGACTGTTAACAGGCAAAGCCAGCGTTAGTCGGCGATCTCACGAACACATCTTGAAGGCCAACGAAGCTAGCCAAATCTCAAATATTCCAATCGAGTCACTTACACTCCTCAACACAGTCCTCCTTGGGGCCCTTGTGGTCGGGGTCCTCCTCCTGCCGGGTCACTCGCTCAACGCACTCATCGTAGTGGTGCTTGTAGGGGGCGCACTGGGGACCGTTGGCGCAGTCTGTTTATGATAAGTTCAGTAAGTATCACATAACAATGTTGGATGAGTAAATAG
This sequence comes from Aspergillus udagawae, assembly GCF_001078395.1. Lineage (NCBI taxonomy): Eukaryota > Fungi > Ascomycota > Eurotiomycetes > Eurotiales > Aspergillaceae > Aspergillus > Aspergillus udagawae. The sequence continues at coordinate 1,138,793 of NW_025091268.1, forward strand.
AAATGGGTCTTTGCGCCGGTGTCCAGACAGCCCTACGATGAGGCGGACAACCGGAGACCTGAAAGCGTGTGTATTCACTCATGAAGACGCGACAAATCGACCCAACGTCGTAGATGGGCCAAAGGGAAAACCACAGGTCGACAATGAGTGACTCACCCTCCTCAAGCTTGGGCTTGATGTCCACAGCCTCCTCTTCCTCCTCTTCTTCCTCCTCCTCCTCTTCTTCTTCCTCGGGCTCTTCCTGGCTTTCCTCGGAAGACTCCTCAGCGGGAGTCTCCTCGCCAGATTCTTCCGTGCTCTCGGTGCTCTCTTCCTCGGTCTTCTCCTCGCTCACATCGGACTTGTCCTCGGATTCAGCCTCCTGGCTGGTCTGCTCGACGGTCTCGGCGGGAGCCTCAGCCTGAGCCTCGGGGAAGCTCAGGGAGGAGATCATATCGGAGAAAAAGTCGGCGAGACCCATCCTGACCGTGTGAAAGTATCAATTGACGAGAATGGAGGGCCTGGAGTCGAGAGTGTGGGGTGCAATGTCAGCAGCGAGCGAGATTTGATGAGGATGGTGGTTTTACGAAGCTTTGGCTCCGACCGTCCAGGAAAATCGGAACACCCCGGCGCCGGGGAGGTCGAATTGTCGCACACGTGATTGGCCGACGCTTCGGGAGGGATGCTTCTGTACCTGTCGTTCAATAAATACTTCATTCTTGATTTCTCTTCAGCTCACACTATCTGTACGGCTGGATGGATCATTCATAGAGAGGAGTGAATTCCCGGCGAATTATTTCTCGGACGACTCGAGCCTATGTTTTGTGCTATTTTATCGCGATGAGTGATTAATTCCCCAATTATTGTACATTAAACCTGAAGATATCTCGTAATGTAATGGGAAAACCTTTGACAAAAAGATGAGGGAAAGGAAACAATCGTAGAGATGGAGAATGTATAAGCACAACGTCTAGAATTATCAAAACCAGCTCCCACGCGGCGTCAACTGGCACGGCGTAGCCTTTCTTCAAGTTCGTTGGCAACACTCTGTTGTTGAACTTCTTCATAACCTGGCGGTGGATCCATTGGTTCTGCTTCTATCCCTGCACTGTCCTGGCGACTATATGAGTCGGGTGATAGATTTTGGTCGTGAGAGTGAACTCCAGACGTATCAATCTGTGGCCCCGTGTAGGCCGGCAGCTCTTCCAGATGTATTGTAGAGAGGTCCACATTTCTCGATCCTCGGCCGCTTTCTTGAGAGAGCTCAAGTGCCTGTTGCATACGCTCCTTGAGTCTCTCAAAGTTATTGTGGAAGTCAAACGCGCCTCCCTCTTTAAACGTTAGCTTCAGTTGAACAGCTGGCAATGACGGGGGAATTCCTCCTCCAGACACAGGCTGAACAAGGGCTAGCCACAAGTTTGGACCGAAAAATGGTGCAGTAACGTGCGAGTCATGTATGTTGAGAAGCGGAGCCGAGAATGATTGAAAGTCTTTTGATTTCTGAGAGGGAATATAGACAACCTATCATCAATGTCAGCGGGCTTTCCAGGAGAAGATGATGGAAAGACTCATTCGGACCCGCTGATTGGTAAGATAGATCTGGCCGGCACCGCTCTGCAGGGATATTGAATCACTGCCCGTGTACGAACTGAGCGGTTGCAGAGAGAGACTCGTGCGCGGTGGAGAGGTGTATATCAACTGCTCATTTGGAAGTTTGACGAAGCCTTCACGGTCATGAAGCATCACCCAGCTGTACAGTCCAACGTTAGAGATGTCTCAATGCATTTCAGGGGCAATCAGGGTGAAGGGACAATAACTGCGACAAATGACTAGCGATGCAGGTACTATGCATAAGAGACGGCGCTGAAGCCAGGGTAAGTCCACATACTTGATTGACATCTTGCCTGGTCAGCTCCAATATTGCGTAAAAGTGTCGATGTATGCGCTCGCGCTCAGGCTCAAGCGCTATTATCAAGTGTCTCGGAGTTGACTTGTTGAAGGACTCTTCATAGAAATGTGGCTGCTGAAAGCCACACAGAATGATCCAGTAATGTTAGCGCTTTGTCGGTCTTCACACTGTGCCAGTTGCGTATGTAGATTCTGCAGGACCCAACAGTGGCTCGAGGCGTTAGAAAATTGTTGATGAAATTAGTCCGAAAGATGTCCTAACATGCGCTCATCAAAATCCTAGACTTGTCGAGACCCGTGGGAGAGCGAAAAAAGATGCGCTGACCAGATGGTCAGAGCTGTTGGTCGCAGTCCAGTTTAACAGCCTTGCTACTCCACGCTGCGTAAATGCTGCAGCTAAATAGAGTGATGGCAAACTCTTCACCTTCGGAAATTTTGTAGCAAAATCCGTCGCCGTGTTTGAGAATAACCAAGGTAACGTCAACAGCGGCAAGCCGGCAGTTTTGGACTCGTAGCTGCGTGATATTCGTGACGATCCGCACTATATACTCGCCATGTACTCCGTAGCGTGGGGCAGTCCTTGAGCGGGGAGATTGAGGACACTGGAATTGGGTCTAAAAGCGGCAGTATGATACGTATTAGATGTTCATGAGCGCACAAGATAGAGCGTAAATCTGATGGCCTTTGCCTTGAGTCGTTGTCTCTGACCTCACTTCATATGGACAGTTAGAACCTGGGTGCCTTATCGGGATGGCAAACACTGAAAACAATGGAGGCTGCTGCGAGAACTTTCTTGCTGTATCCACCAGGATTACCGACGCAAGCCGTTTGAGGAGCGCATTCCCAACACTAACTTATTTCTCTTTGATGCTCCTTATCTTAATCTGATCAGCACCTATTCATCAGCTTTTTGGTAGTATCAAGTTACTGCACTATTTCTCTTTCTAAATCTGCGGAAGAAATGTTGTGCTATCTGTCACAAGGTAGATGACGTATTTATCCGCTATCATAGTGGACTGCACATAGGATTGTTTGCTCAAAACACAGCTACTGCGCACGCTCGGTGCAATCACCCTGTATAAAAAGAAACCTCTCGTGTCCAAAAGGTAGTGGGTATACTGTTCGCCTGGGTTCCTGAGAAAGGGGATCCCCCCTTCGTCGAGGCGCGGTCCATTGGACTTTAAGTCTATGCCTGCCTTTGCAGCTTGCCTGGTATTACCCAAAATGCTTCACTCCGTGGCTGGTGTTTGTAAAGTGGACCGATTGCAGCGCGGCAGGGCCTATGTCAGGCCGGACCTTGGTGCCGATAGGAACACGAACAGGACTGAAGCTGTCGACATAGAAGAGTCGCAGGATAGAGTCTACCAGGCGGGCGCGTACCGCGAAGCTCAGCTGTAGGTGAGCATCGGTAGGAGAACATCGACCTCCAGTGAACCCTGAGTTGTAGCTATACACTACTCATATGGTGCATCGTCCGGTTTGTTTCGAAGTCTTTGCCTTAGGGGTGAGAATACAGCGATGACACCAGTCAGACACCCAGGTGGATAAGGACGCTTAATCCAGTATATGGATGAAGATGCCATTCTGAGCAGGAGTCTTTCTGTGGGCTTTTGCAGCGCCTATGACACCGCTGACGGTGCTTCCTGACTGCTAAGGTGGCTATAATGACAACGCCAACGTACTCGATGTGGATGACCAGACCTATGTATATTTTCCCACAGAAAAAGTTGCAGTGCTATCAGCAACTTGCATCTTGGAGAAAGCAAGCAGCGCATCAACCTTTGTAGCTGAAGAGCGACAACTGTATATGCCATGCCTTTGCCAAGAGACCGTCGAGCATACCTATGTAATCCTCAGGTATTTGCGAAGAATGTCAAGTAACAAACATCTCCTCAGATTACTCTCCAAGTCATATTGATGCACAGCGAGCAATCTCAGGAGATTGTTAAATGATCAGTCCTCTCCAATTAAGAATTGATTGGGCACCGAAATGTAGAGATCGGGAGCTTGCCCGTGTGTATCTAAAGCAAGCTCCCCGCAGAATTGAGTTTAGGATCAGATCATCAGACCCATGGACACTTGCTGGAAGCTCCAGGTCTCGTGCTACGTGGAAGGGCAAAAGTGATACCTATGAGTTCTGACTGTATGTCACCAGTTTTAGTAATTTACTATTGCACGACCCTGATGATCCTGGTTGTAACGGACGATAGGAAAGGGGAAACTCGGCTAAACGAAAATCTGCTGTGCGATATAGTGCAACAGTGATGCAGCTAATACTGTCCCCTGAGACATTAGAAGATAGATGCGTTATCTAGACAGTATCTACTCTTTGCTTGGTTAAGAGGTGACTATGGTTGCAGTTCTAGAAGCGTCGCTCTATTTTCAACCAATCCGGTGTGCAGTCCGTGCACAAACGGCGAAACCGCAGGTTTTTGGGACGTCCTGCGCTCCCCCACTACGTATTATTAAAAAGTTATCTATGACATTATTATTTAAGCCAAGCACTGTCACATGGGCTCGACTTTGCTCTCTACATAGCTACGTTTCAGCTTTTTCCTAGGCCTCTGATTTCAAGATCTTAACCAAAGGGAGTAAGACTTCACAGCTCTTATACTCCAAATCCTAAAAACTGAGTGAGATAAGTTCCATCAAAGTGGTTTGGTTTTGAAGGCGCATGTCCGGTTCGGTCGCATCGACGCGTGCTTCCGGCTTCATCATATCGGGATCGGACAGCGACTGGGAAGGGACTCGCAATCTTGAGAGACTGGTCCATCAAAGATCCCCATTGTTTCCCGGCCTTGAGCCATCGCCGCAGCTAGGTGCAAAGAGGGACGATCGGCTCAAGCGCATTTAGATCTATTCTACGGCATCATGGGGACGAAACAACCATATATTCCCCCCTTAATTGGGTGGCTATATGATTTGGTCTTATGGTCATTCTCGGTGCTAATTGACCTGTTCTTCCGGGAAGTCCATCCTCGGGGGTCTTGGAAGATTCCTCGGAGGGGTCCGTTGATCCTAGTTGCAGCGCCTCATGCGAATCAGGTTGGTTTCGTTCATGTTTCCTTACATATATATTTGTCTTCGGCTGTAGTGCTTGCTTCATGCTCATACTTGTTAAATCGTCTAGTCGCTGACTTTTGCAATCCTATGATAGTTTGTCGATTCGTTGATTCTAATGCGAGTGTTGCGTAGCGAAGCCCACCGTCGCATTTCATGGCTCATCGCAGAGAAATCCTTCAAGCGCAAATTCATCGGATTGTTGGCTAGGGGAATAGGAACTGTCCCAGTGGCCCGAGCGATGGATAATGTCAAACCTGGTGTTGGAACTATATATTTGCCTGATCCTGTTAATCAGCCGACTCTTTTGCGAGGAGTAGGGACCAACTTTGAAGGGCCTGAGTTTGAAAAGGAAGGCACAATCTCTCTTCCTACCATCAATGGTATTTCGCACAGTGCTACCATCGCCGAAATTCGGGGTCCAGAAGAATTGATACTCAAGAAACCGTTCAAAGCCAAGGACGCACTTTTCCAGCTTACAGGACGTCATGATATCACTGACGATGGAGCATTTACCGGGGACGGCTCGGCCAAAGACCCCAACTTTCAAGGATCCAAGTTCAAAGTATCACCTCACGTCGATCAGACGGCGGTCTACCAAGCAGTATTCGGCAGACTCAACGCAGGTGGTTGTGTGGGTATCTTTCCAGAAGGTGGCAGCCATGATAGGCCAAACCTACTTCCATTGAAAGGTATAGCTCTTTCCCTTCGATTCGCCTCGTTGCTTGCGGAGACCTGGGCTGATTGAATTCTAGCTGGTGTGGCATTGATGGCGCTGGGTACTCTGGCGGACAATCCGGACTGTGGCTTGAAGATCGTTCCGTGCGGAATGAACTATTTCCACGCTCATAAATTCCGTTCAAGGGCCGTGATTGAGTTTGGTAACCCTATAGAGGTACCAAGGGAGATGGTAGATCAGTTCAAACGAGGTGAAAGAAGAGAAGCCGTCGGCGCGCTGCTTGACACCATTTATCAGGGTCTTGTATCTGTAACTGTACCTAGTCCTGATTATGAGACTTTGATGGTTGGTGAACCGACCCTTTCCAACCATGGTATTTGTGACTGACATGTTTCTAGGTAATTCAAGCCGCTCGTCGCCTATATAACACCAAGGGAAAGAACCTCCCGCTTCCCATGGTGGTCGAACTCAACCGCCGCCTTGTTAAAGGTTATACATACTTTAAGGATGACCCTCGTGTTATACACCTCAGAAAGGCTGTTGCCGACTACAACAAGCAACTCCGTCTTCTAGGGATCCGTGATCATCAGGTAGATTATGCGAAGTTCTCGTGGGTTCAGGTCATTGCTACCTTGATATATCGTCTGGGCAAGTTAGCTCTCCTGACCATCGGGACACTGCCTGGCTTGATTCTTTTCGCACCTGTTTTCATTGCAACGAAATATATCTCCAAGAAGAAGTCGCAAGAAGCACTGGCCGCATCTACCGTGAAACTTCAAGGACGTGATGTCATGGCAACCTGGAAGCTACTCGTCGCCCTTGCTTTCGCCCCGGCAGTGTATGCATTTTACACTGCAGCCTTCACCTGGTGGGCGTACCACAACCGTATCCAGGGGTTTGTTCCTGACTGGATGCCTTTGTGGTTGATCGTGCCTATCGGGATGATCTTATTCCCAACCATTACTTTCGCAGCGCTTCGCATCGGCGAGGTGGGCATGGATATCGTGAAATCTCTGAGACCATTGGTGCTATCCTTGAATCCGTCCTCGGCCAATACTCTTGTGAAGCTGCGTGAAAGGCGCGCTGCACTTACTCAACAAGTCACCGAACTCATAAATACTCTGGGCCCAGAGCTATTCCCGGACTTTGATGCTGCAAGAATCGTCACGGATCCCTTCCGCGAAGACCACCGACCAGCCGGAAAGACAGAGGTTGATCATGCAGCCGTGCCTGAAATCAGAAGAACAAGTGCGACGGAGACGGAGATGGAATCTCCAACACGAGAGCCTCTTCCTCGCAATGAGTCATTCCACAATCTTGCCAACATTGGCTTTTTCTCTACGAGACCTTCGAGCCGTTCTCGAAGCCGTAGTGGCTCGTTTGGTGGTCGACCTGGCTCCTCAGGGCAACAGTTGAAGCCATTGAGCCAGGTGACAACGAAAGACGGGTTTGAAGAAGTCAGCTCGAAGATTCGCGACGCTATGCGAGAACGGGGCGAACGCAGGCGCCGGAGAAGCGAGGACGGAAGCTGGGACATGGCCAGCTCTGGTCCAGGCACGCCTTCGAGTGAAGGAAGCCGGAGAGACTTATAAAGTTGGAGATGTGCGACCAGCGCGATAGCCATGTATTCTGTACACAAAAGCGCTAGGTTGGAGCATGTGTTTAGGTCCTTTCACTAATGTCAATGAATTATGGGATGAACACCTTGTGTATTGGCTAGCCTACGTTTTGATACCTGCTAGAATATATATATATATATGTAATGAGATAGTGATCTGACTCCTGCAAACACTCCGTTTCTTACACAGCAACTGCCAGTATAGTCCTCCTGCCCTTCTTCCCGGCGGTATATCGATAGCATCAACTCAGTGTCAGAACTGGGCACATTGATACAATCAGGCGGTCACTGTCAGGGTTTTAAGAGAGGAGGGAGCTATTCCAACGGTATCCGTGATTCATGAATGCATGATGCTTTCAATATGAAGTACATAGGTCTATTGCTATTGCGGATAACTTTGCCGTCGCCGCAGGCCAGCCAAGACCTCGGACGTTGGAATTTTGAACCACAGTTTACACGTGGGCCAGGAATGTTTCACTGGAATACATCATTGCCCTTTGACCCACCATTTTGGCGGACTGGATGATCTGGCCTTCTCATTATTATTGGCATTAATTATCTACATATCTATTGTCCTTTTCTTGTCAGCTCACAACCGTCGATCAGCTAGCTATCTGTCTGCTCATTTGCTTGGCGATTTTGCCTCCTACGACATACAATCACCGCCCGCTTGCGTCCAAATTTAGCACCTTCGATTCCGCGTTGGCAGGAAAATAGTGTAGCCTGATGGACATAGCCCTACGACTTAAGACCTTCTTCCTGTCATACCGTTCTTAGTCGGTGGCGTTTCCGTGTGAGAGGCCAGCGTCAGAATTCCAGTTCTCTTGGTGTCGAGAAATTTGGGACAGTGTTACGACGCTCTCTCGCATCCATCCGCTCGTTTGGCAGGAGAAGGATTCCACCAGCGTCGCCAGTGCTCTGAAGCCACGGCCATCATTCCTTATAGATCCTCCGACCAGACTCATTGACAACCCTATTCACCATGGCCACGTCAATGCACCTATCGAAGCTCCGGAATTGGTTCCTCGCGTCTCCTCCTGCCGAGTTCATCATAGCCAGACTGCGCGAGCTATTGATCGGAGCGCTCAAACAAGGGCCGGTCCCGCAGCACATTGCATTTGTTATGGATGGGAACCGAAGATTTGCAAGATCGCATGGCATTGAGACTGTAGAGGGGCATAATCTGGGATTTGAGGCTCTGGCAAGGGTAAGCTACCCCTTTTTCCAATATTTGCCGGTTGCTATAAAAGCGGCCACCGGGTTCTCGGTCATTCGTCTGGTACTGACTGGTCGTGATTGGTTGCTAGATTCTTGAAGTCTGCTACAAATGCGGTGTGAAAGTTGTGACGATATATGCGTTTAGTATCGAGAATTTCAAACGCTCAAAGTTCGAGGTGGATGCATTGATGGATATGGCCAAAGTGAAATTACAACAAATGGCACAACATGGGGATCTTTTGGATCGCTACGGAGCAAAGGTTCGAGTGCTGGGTCGGTTGGACTTGTTGAAGCCGGACGTCCTTGAAGCGGTTAATCGAGCTGTGGAAATGACCAGCCGCAATGGCGAACGTGTCCTTAACATCTGTTTCCCGTATACGTCACGAGACGAAATCACCGGTGCTATTCGCGATACTGTGGCCGATTACAGCAAGCCCTTGCAATCCATCCGCTCAAGCTCTTCCGCGCGAACACCATTTTCCGAGGCTCAAATCGCTCTCAAAATCCGTGCTCAAGCACAGAGTGCGAAGGTGGAACAAGACACAATTAGCGATAACGAATCTACGTCTGTGTCGTCAGCACTAGAAGAAGATGCTAGTGACAGAAGCGAAGGCCCAGACAAGGTCTATGAAGCGGGTTCCGGGTTCTCCTCCTCTACAACCCTACATCTCGGTGGGCTTCAGGACGCGGCGAATGGGAAGGCTCCAGAGCCGGGGAACCCATCGGGATCGGAAAAGATTGTCTTTCCATCACCAGATACCATCACCCGTCAGACACTAACAGATCATATGTTGACCAAGGGCAACCCCCCACTTGATCTACTGGTCCGAACATCTGGAGTGGAACGTCTTAGTGACTTCATGCTCTGGCAGTGCGATGAGGAGACGGAGATTGTCTTCCTGGATGTCCTGTGGCCGGAATTCGATCTGTGGCATTTCCTGCCTGTCCTTCTCGGCTGGCAAAGGAGGATCTCTAAGGCGAAAAAGAACCCCGACGCCGAAGGAAACTTTGATGGTGACATCAGTGAAGTTTCTGATCCCGAACTGAATTCTAGCGGAAAGGCCAAGGGCTTGTAAATAATAACGCCATTGCATGGGGCAGCTGGGAGTTTGGAGTTTTTCCTAGAAATAACACTATACCAAAGTATCGATTTGTATATATGACAAAGACACCTAACCTGATATTAAAATAATAACCACTACAAATACATCTCCCTGTGGGCAGTGAATTTCATCACAAAAGCAGACTGATTCTGGCGATACGAAGTCTCCGATACCGCAGCTCTTATCATCATACGGAGCGCACGTGACTACACATGACTCAACTCCACAAGAGCGACAGCGGGGAGGTGGTGGGAAAGGAACGGTCGAAGCACAAGTGATTTCCCTGTCTTGGACTCAATTCACCTATCTGGCATTCAATTGTCATCAATCACCACAATGGTCAAGCAAATTGCTGGTTCCAAGGTCCTTCTCCTGGGCTCAGGCTTCGGTATGACTCTTACTCTCCTGATAATGCTCCAGGGACATGGAACCCCGCACTCTCCTGGACTTTTTTGGCTGATAGACTGGTAGTCACCAAGCCCACCGTTGAAGTTCTCTCCAAGGCTGATGTGCATGTCACTGTTGGTACGTATACACTATGCTAATATAACCCCTTTTTTTAACTGGGAGGTTGCATATGCCTTTCATGATCCCCACTGGACCAGTGGCAGCTAGCCGGATGGATGTATCCTGGACGTCTCATTTGCATCACAAAATTTTGATTTGCATAGACTGACAGTATGTTTCTTTTCTGTGATTGCAGCCTGCAGAACCCTGGAGAGCGCCCAGAAGCTCTGCGAAGGCTTCCCCAACACCAAGGCTATTGCCCTCGATGTGAACGATGCTACTGCTCTGGACAAGGCTCTCGAGCAGGTTGACCTCGCTATCTCCCTGATTCCTTACACCTTCCACGCCCTTGTTATCAAGTCCGCCATCCGCACGAAGAAGCATGTCGTCACCACCTCATACGTCTCGCCTGCCATGATGGAGCTGGACGAGGAATGCAAGAAGGCCGGTATCACAGTCATGAACGAGATTGGTCTAGACCCGGTATATTCACCATGCACATTGCGTTATTATGTTGGCATCTGAGTTGTTCTTCTGACTTTGGTTGTAGGGTATCGACCACTTGTACGCTGTCAAGACCATCTCCGAGGTACACGCCGAGGGTGGTAAGATCACTTCCTTCCTCTCCTACTGTGGTGGTCTCCCTGCCCCCGAGTGCTCCGACAACCCGCTGGGTTACAAGTTCTCGTGGTCCAGCCGCGGTGTTCTTCTCGCCCTCAGAAACGCCGCCAAGTTTTACAAGGACGGCAAGGAGTTCGACGTTGCCGGGCCCGATCTCATGGCTACCGCCAAGCCCTACTACATCTATCCCGGCTACGCCTTCGTCGCCTACCCCAACCGTGACTCCTGCCCCTACCGCGAGCGTTACCAGATCCCCGAGGCCCAGACTGTCATCCGTGGTACCCTGCGCTACCAGGGCTTCCCCGAGATGATCAAGGTGCTGGTGGACATTGGTTTTCTCAGCGACGAGGCCCAGGACTTCCTCAACTCCCCCATCCCTTGGAAGGAGGCCACGCAGAAGATCCTGGGCGCCAGCTCCTCGGACGAGAAGGACCTCGAGTGGGCCATCGCCTCCAAGACCACCTTTGCCGACAACGACGAGCGCAACCGCCTCATCTCCGGCCTTCGCTGGATCGGCCTCTTCTCCGACGAGCAGATCACCCCTCGCGGTAACCCCCTGGACACTCTCTGCGCCACTCTGGAGCGCAAGATGCAGTACGGCCCCGGCGAGCGGGACATGGTCATGCTGCAGCACAAGTTCGGTATCGAGCACAAGGACGGCTCCAAGGAGACCAGAACCAGCACGCTTGTCGAGTATGGTGATCCCAACGGATACTCCGCCATGGCCAAGACCGTCGGTGTCCCCTGCGGTGTTGCGGTCAAGCTGGTCCTCGATGGCACCATCAGCCAGAAGGTGAGTCATGTACATTGTTTTCCCGTTTCAGAGCTAGCGACGAGCTGAGACTGACTGAATGTGTGCTTCAATTCAGGGTGTCCTTGCTCCCATGACCTGGGATATCTGCGAGCCTCTGCTCAAGACTCTCAAGGAGGATTACGGCATTGAGATGATCGAGAAGACCATCTAAGCTTCCTCTTATATAAAATCATTAGACTTCTACGGTTATGAAAACTATGTTCACGATCAAAAAAAAAAGATTTGACATTTGGTCAACCAGCTTGAAGTCATTTGAATATCGTAGAGAAATTAGAACGAAAAAAGAACTATCTCATTATGATTATATTTGGCGTTGCTTAGACCGAGGATTGCATTCTAATTCGTCTGTACATTGGCGTGATCATCTCACTTTCTATCGTAACATCATCGAGCTATACCCCTCATGGATGTGAATGAGTGAGGGTCCAAATTACAAAGGGCCTGCCATCAAAAGGCTTCGAAAGCCTTGTTTGAGATACAAAAAGCCATGCCAGCCCGGAACGAGCCACGCTCTGGCGTGCAGCTGAAGGCACGGCCTTCAACGCCTTCAACCCCCAATCGGCAAGTACTATTTAATACGTGGTTTCCAGTATTTGGTGGATGCGATCAGAGAATAGTGCCAAACCTATACCGACAAAAAGAACAAGCAAAGCAATCAGCAACTGTCTCCAAGATGTAGGATGAGATCTGGGAGGACATGGTAAGGAAGCAATTGGATGTTGGAACAGGGAAGAAGGACATACCCGAAAGTCTGCTTGATGCTGCGGACGTAGTAGACATCCCAGTTCTGTTTGGTCACATCTTCCTGGCCGACAGGAACACCGGTCCAGGTGACACGCATCTGAGTGACTCCATCAATGTCGTTTTGATCGAAGTTGATCTCGAGAGTGCTGAAGTGACCTTCAGGCCACTGCGCCAGTCGCCATTTCTGGACGATCTGCTTAGGCTTGTCGAGCTTGACAAATTCTCCAGTGACATTGCCATCGAAGATAGCGAACTTTCCACCAACTTGCGCGCCGTCAAATTGACGAGGTGCTCCACGGGTGAAAGCGGCGAGACGTTGAGGATCAGTGAAGGTGGTATACATCTCCTCAGCGGTGGTACGAAACTCATCCGAGGCTGTGACTGTGGTGGTATTGACCGCGACCTTATTGGTGGTTGTCGTCGTCGTCTGAGGAGCAGGGCTAGCACTCTTGGAAGTCTGGGGATAGGATGGTGGTGTAGCAAAACCGCTGGAAGGGTTAACGCCAGGAGCATGTTGGATGTCCTTTCCGTGCTCAGCGATCAAAGCGGGAGCAAGCTTGACAAGCTCTTGTCTGATTTGGGGAACAAGCTTCGAACGAACGAGGTCCTTCACTGGTTGCTTGGAGGCAGAATCAGAGTAGTTCTCGATCTCAAACTACAGCAAGAACATTTTGTTAACTCCGTCGAACTACGAATCCAGTGGTACTGATGTATGACGGGGCGGGCGGGACACATACGACGTACTCATCCTCCTCCGTGTCATGGGCAACCTCAGGAATAGTAATGGTGCCACTAACTGACTCCTCGTCCTTCGTCTTACCTATGGGGGAGCTATTAGTGATACTCTCGGGATAGCTAAACCGCAAGAGTCTTACGAACCTTCGTACTCTAGCTGTAACTTGACATCGAACAGAGTGATGACCTTGCCCTTTCTCTGGCTGACGTCTACGTCGCCGTCCATAGTCAGTAGGTTCGAAATCTTCACCGAGACGCCATCTTCCTCAGCGGACAGCGTGCGAAGCTTCTCTTTCAAGTAATTTTTGGCCCAAGGAGAGGCATCCTTATTCACCCAGTGCCAGTTGTTGGGGTTGTGGAGGACCATGATGATCTTTTGTAGCTGGAGGTTCTTGATATGGGAACGATTTGCTCGCGGGGGAGAAACAAGGTTACTAGGTTCTGCAGAGCAATCACATTAGCAACCAATGTCTCGCAATTGACGTGAGTGGAGCGAAGAGTCCAATGCAAAATGAGTGCTTCTTTGTCAGGGATCTCGGGTAGCGTTCCCGGACCAGAGCTAATCAGCAGTGGAAGTGGTTGATAACCACCCCGTCTGACTGGTGCCAGCTATGATATCTCATCATATGAAGCGAATCTCAAATAGTTGCGAGGTCCAATGGCCTTGCAAACGGTAGGGAAAAAGGTGAAAGGGGTAGATGGAAGGTTTACTCACAGTGACACGCAGACTAGGTCCAAAATTAAGGACGCTGCAGAAGACGTAGATCAATTAATCTTTCTTACTGCGGAGATGTGCTGGTCTAGAGAGGCAGAGAGGAAAATACCGTTATGGGGGAGGGGTGGTTATTAATACAGCAGTCTGCCCTCGGGAGTGCAGCAGAAGTGGGAAAAACTTCGAAACTGAGCAGATTCAAAAGGAAAGCTCTAGAAGCCAAGCGATCACGTGATATGGACCCCAGGAGAAAGTGGGCACCGCGCAGTATGACGGGTCGAATACGCCTCTGATGATAAGATTGAGATTGATGGGCACTCTTCTGCATTGTAGCTTCTGAACATGTGTATCTCATAACGAACGTATATGGGTATCTTCGCAAACACAAAACAAGTAGATAAAGCAATGAAGGAGTGAGCAGTTGTCCTGTCTCATGCCTCTTCCAACTGCTCCAATTCATCCCAGCCATTTTCATTCATAAGATATATCTTCACTCGCTCTCGGAGGTCCTGTATCTGACTCCCCAAAGCTTCAGTCCATTGACCCTCCACTGTAGCGACTTTATCTTTAAGATCGTTGGTCAACGCGAGCTCTTCATCTGCGCGGGATTCTTGCATTTCACGCCGCACAGCATCCTCTGCTTCGCCCTGGCGGATACGCTGAGCCTCCATAAGCTTACAGTTGGCTCCCATCACAGCAGACTTCACTTCGTGCAACAGGCAGAACAAATTAATCTGGGACTCGATGAACTGATAGCTGGATTTCTCCGCGTGAGACAGGAGCGTGTAGAGGTACTGTAGCGGGTGCTCGTGGTAACTCGGGTTCTCTTCGAACTCTTTGGCAGGGATCTGGATCTGAAAGCCACGAAGGTCGTTCGGCATTTGTTGGACCAGGGCCAGCAGAGAGGGCGCAATGTCCCAGAAGGCTGACAGCTGCACCTCGACCCCCCGAACCACATTCTCCTCTATTACATTTAGGAAGCATTCGAGACGGGACAGTGCTTTCGCTTCGTACGCCACCCGTCGGTCGAGAGCATCTTGGGCAAAGAAGGCGTTGGTCTCGCGGATCTTCTCCTCGTTTCCCTTTTGTCTATATGGTAGCAGGACAACAGCTTTATACTTCTCATCGCGATCTGCAACAAGGTCGTACGCTTCCCGATGCAACCCTTCCCGGCCTTCGAACAGCCATTTCAGCTGCTTAAGCTTCTCCAACAACTCCGGTTTTTCGTCGCCCTCTTCTTGCGTCTGGTCCGGAGTTTCGTGCTGCGCATCATCAAACAATTTTCCGATCAATTCGTCAATGCAGGTGGTAGCTCGGTTGATCCGGTCCGTTAGGATACCATGTATCGGGTTCATGACCGACTCTTGGTATGTGTCCAGCTCTTTCTTAACCAGTTCCCTCTCAAGTCGATTTTCTTCTTCGATCAGAGCGGCTTCAGCCTCGGCAGCCTCCGCGAAGGTTATACTACCTTGTTGAATCTGGCTTTGAATGTTGGCTTTGAACTGTCGGCGACCTTCGTCAACTGTCTCCCGGTGGCTCTTTAATAAGCGTTCCACTTCGGATTGATGCCGCTGTCTTGTTTCTTTGATTTCAGAGAGATCGCTGATTGATCGCACCAGCGTTCGGTATGCAGCGAGGTCCGGGTGGCTGTTGTTGACAGCAGGATGATGCCGTGGATAAGGTGGGGGCAGAGTAATCAACCGCGAGACATCGAGTTTCTGGACTTCCCTCGTCCGTCCAATTCCATGACGTGGCGCGGAGCTGGCGAAATCCGAGGGAGTAGGCTCTTGCTCTTCATGCCATCCGACTTTTTCAGGCGGATATTCGTCTGGTCCATAAGCGGCGTATTGACTCGTCGCATTCGATCCGTAGCTTTGTTGACTCGCGGCGAAGGACTCCTGCCCGTCCGCCCATTGCATAGCTTCCCGAGGCACTCCCATGTACTTTGACTCCCGCTTTGATCGCTGAACCTTTCGATCGCCGCCCTCGCCCTCTGAGCCAGTCTTCGACTCCCACCAGCGACTGGGCGCCCGGCCCCTGGAGCTCATCTCGTCGTTACTCATACTCATGCTCGCGATGGGAGACAAGCAAGGCTTGTAATTACTCCACCAGGCAGATTCAGGGCGGCTCGTAGGTATGTCTAATGCCGGTACTGCTCGTGGCCCGCGTGAAGGTTGCCGAGAAAGGGATACAGTTGCTGCAACGTTGTCCTGGGATTCGACAATCGGCTTTGGCGGTAATTCAAACAGCTTGCGGCGCGCTGCCTCAACGTCGAAAGTTCCTGAGTCCCAGACTTTGCTGTATCTCTCGCGTCTGATCTGAGACTCGGCAATGATGAAATCCGCGAAAATCCTCAAGGCCTCCGTCTCATTGACAGCGCTGGCCTCCTTCTCGATGAACTCTTTGTGTCTTTGCATGGCATCACGGATAAACCCCAGATCCTGACTGAGAACAGAGTCCAGGGACGATCCTTGCTGTGCTGCCAGGCGTCGCGGAGACAGCGGAGCGACAGCGGACAAAGTATCGTTAGGAAGGTGTAATATGTGGGAAACCGGACGTTCCTCACTGGGGGTCAACCGAACCGATGTTCTCACGTCTTGACTCGACTGCAATGGGGGCGTTGGGAGAGCTTTTGGCGGCAAAGCCTGCGAGGCTGCGGCCTTAGCGAATGTTGGGGATACTTTCTCATTGTCGGGTGAGAATGGTGGAGTTTGTGCAAAGGTCCGAGACGGCCCTGCGGGACTGGGTTCCGCTCTGGGAGTGGAAAAGGAGGAACGGCCTGAGAATAGACCTGTAGAGGATGCCCTCGACCGTGTCACAAGTTGCTGCCCGTCAGAGCCGGCGCTAGCGGTGCTTCGAGGCGTAAACTTAGTTGAATTGGGGTGCCGCCCGTTTTCATGGCTAGAGTTTGAGTTGTCAAGGACGAGATCGGAAGGCTTCACTTGATCTAGAGCATCGGCCCAAGGATTGCTACTGCTCGAGACGGCGCTGAAATCTTCGAAAACTTGACTCTGTCTATTTCGGCGTTCGATACGCCTCTCGCGAATACCTTTGGCGCTTGCGTCTCGAATAGCTGGGCTACGGAAGAGACCACTGCTGGCTGAACTTTGAGTGGTGTGGTTTGGATCCCTGGATTCTGACCCAGTAATCGTGCGATTAGCTAGGGCCGCGCTGGATGTATCAATGTTCGGGAGATCCCTATCCCGCCCGTGTCTGCTATCCCCTGATCCCTCATCGACCCAGCCGGCGGGAGTTGGAGGGATGCTATCCAAACCTGTTCCCATCACCGCGGGCGGCCGTCGTCGCGTCGAGATCTGCGAGTTCCGCATCGCCGATGTCTCTGACAGGCCACTCACACTTTGCGACCTGGCGGTAGGGGGAGGCCCCGGAGGTGGTGGTGGGAGCGGCATACCTGGCTCCCAGCCATGTGTCGACGGCGAATGGCTGCGAGATTGACTCGTGGCCCTAGAAGAGCTCGCACTGCCGACCATGGGACCTGCAGAAACAGCTCTTTTGGAGCCTGGTGCACGAGCGAAGTTATCAAACTGAGGAGTAGGAGTCACATGGTACTGTTCACTGGCCGAGGATGAAGACTGCAGACTCTCCTGAGAGACGGCAATAGACGGTCTCTGCCCTGCGCCAAAGGGAGCTGGATCGCCATATGTATCAACGCGGCTCTGGGATGATGACCTCGATCCTGTAGCACCTTGCGGTAGTGGAGGAGGCGGGGGAAGTGACATGTGCCTGCTGTGCCCTGCATCGCCTGTATTAACCATCGATAGGGGGCGAGTTCGGGGAATGGCTCGTTGCCTATATTCAACATGCGGTTCAACGTGATATGATGGCACGGCGGATGGGGATACGGAGCCTCTATTCGAGCTGTCATGATTTACATGCTCTCTTGACTGTCGATGCTGCTGTTGGCTCGGAGGAGAATAAGGCGGGGGCGGCGGTGATAAAGATTCTTCTATTAGACGTACAGATCAGACACTGGTTCGCCTCGGAGTGACTTCGAAAGAAACCACAACTGGCGTATGAAGTAAAGAATAAGGTGGTACAGACCTGAATGACCTGCGACCTGTCGCGGATGTGACACGACACGGAGCATACTATTCGTCTGTTGATATGTAGCATGTCCGTTTAAAGCAGCACCGCTCACCGGCCCCCAATCCTGAGGATTATAAGGGACATTGTACTGTCTGGACGTCATGGGAGACGATCCTAACATTGCACCACCTGGGGAGGCAACCGCAGGCGAGTAGGCTTGAGTAAATGGACTCGACAGTGATGTCGTTGAGAGGGGCGTGGATGCGTAACCAGCACCCGGTGCTACTCCCAGCCCTAGAACCTGATGAGTTCCTAGCGAGGTCGTTATAGGTGGCGGCTGCACAGCATGTTCTCGGCGATTTGGGGACAGCTGATTTCTGGTACTGACATGAGTTGACGGCCAGCCGGTGTGAGGATATGAATTCAGCGGCGGCCCGTTACCAGCATTACTTGGAGACAACCAGCTATAGACAGCCAGCAATCAGTACGACTATCCTTTTTTTGAGATCGGGACGAGAAAACCCAGAGAAGAGTAGTATGCAAGAGGGGCTTGCGCACCTATTCATACTGGCAGGAAGATCAAAAGGGAGCGCAACAAGAGGCCATGGCTGTGATCCGCGCACAGGAATAGGATCAGAATCTGGAGCGATAACACAGACCCTGGAACTTACCAAATGCGACGGATCAATGGAAAGATACGAGAAAGTGATGCAGATTTCTATTATTTGCAACACTTAGTGCCACCAGCCGCGGAGGAGGCTTGCACGGGAGAGACGAATCGGCCGCTGAACGGGCATAACTCGTCGGATCCGCAGTTGGGGAAAGAGATAAAAATAACATCAAAGACCTGGGCCTATGGAACCGTCGGCCAGGATGAGCAAGACTACAAAGAGTCTGCAGAATTGGGCATAGCGATTCTGCCCTGATACTTTCATGAGATGCAGCCTAAGGACGCCCGTCACACGCGGCGTGGTGTTGGCGCTTAGCCCAACGAAACCGCACGCTTTCACTGGTTGACATCCCCGTCAATCCACGCCCAGGATTGACCTTAATGAGCAAATGAGGTTTCCTATCACATCTAGAGTTCTCCAGAATCTAATAAGATTGTCTGTGGACAAACTAAAGTTGCGGTAGCGCAGACCAGGTGAGATGGTCCTCAGGACATCAAATAATCAGCGATCCCATTCAATAGTGACTGCGGACGATGATAAGGGCATGGTGTTCAGTATCATCCTACAAAGGAATAAAAAGCAGCTGAAACGGAGACGTATAAAAATAGGATCTTATTTCATTGAGTGTATCACTAAGGCTAACCTGCTGCAAATCAAAGATGTTTGTATTGTGAAGATCTCATGAACACCCAAGATAACAACTTAAAAGGAAGCAGGATGGATCTGGGAGAGCTTAAGGCTCTGTTCAAGCTTTACGACACCTGTTATGTTCTGATAAAATGTTAGCATCCAGTCATGATGATGTAACATATTAGATTGATATGAAAAGGAAGGTGTCAGATACATGCCCTGTCACAGGCGGTGGTCATCAATGAATGATTATGTTGACCGTCGTGATTTAAATAAAAGTAAATCATCATTTCAAGATTGGGAACAGAACGAAAGAAAAGTGAGGTACGTACTGTCAGATATGATTTCAAGTGGTGCTTAAAATTTTTGGTCGAAACACATCGCCAAACTCCATCTTTCAAAAAAGAGGGACGCATTGGGACAACTAAGCGAACAACATGTCAGCATCGAACGCTAGATATGCGCAACAGACATGAGCAAAGTATTGCGACTGATCAGTCATGACAATTATCGTCTTGGTCAGCGATGCCGACTTGGACATATGCTTGTCTTTATAATATGTCGATTCATCATTGTAAGGGTGGTGGTGAAGATTGGGTGTCTACATACACCTCTTTCCATCTTTCCGCACACGTCAGCAAGGTAGTGAAGCTTAAGAGTCTGCTAAATGTATAGACCTATCAAGGAATTAGCTGCGGAAGAGGAGCAAAGACCAAGAAGGATCGAGGAACACATGTTGTCAGAAATGCATGAATGGTAAAAAAAAGATATTGTCTGCATCGATAACTCGAATAAGACTCGTCATCTAGGGAATCATCACAGTGTAGGAGGGACCTCAAGAGAAAAAAGACTAATAATTTACCTGTTGGAAGGTGCAAGCAGATAACTGTGCGTCGAAAGTAACTACATGCTGAGCATGACGATCAGTAAGATTCTGAGATTATGTTGAAGTAAAGATATCATAATGAGAAGGTATCAGTGGGCGAGGTTTTCTAGGCCTGCCACAAAGAGGCATATCCATCACGAACCGGACGTCTGTTCGACGCCGTCGGAGCCCAGTGCCACTTCATCATCGAATCTCGGTGTCTGAAAAAGAGCTGGAAAGCCTTACCGCCGCACCCAGTACTACTCAAGCTATCCTCTGTTTGTTAAAACTAGTTGCTGTCAGCGTACAGCCAACTAACAAGGCGGTTATAAAAAAAAAATGAATGGGAATATCATCAGAAATAGCCATTTGATATCGTCGACGACCCGAAGGTCTCGGTCGGTAATTTCCAGCGTATAAAAATACGAAAGCATCATGTGATAGGAATCAAAAGAGGGTTCAAGGAAAGTAGCATTACATACCATTATTTAGAAGTAACCCAAAACTCCTCGTAGAGCTAATCAGGAATTGTTAGTCCTGGAACGAAACATTAGCACACTGCAAAACCAATTGGGTAATGAACCAATGAGGTTATTGCAAGCAGCATCAGACTGACGTGCAAAACCGAGTTTTCATTCCCTGAAGGGGTCAAAGACTCTAGTTTGAAAAATGGTTGTAGGTTTCATCATGCTAGGGAGGAGCGCGAGGGAATGATCAGAACTTACCAGGCCACATGATGTCTGAGAACCAGTCAAGTCAGCACATGAAAAGGTGAGATGAGCAAATTTAGAGAAGCAATGTAGAACATCGCTTAAAGGCAATTCCCTATTCATCAAGGAAAGCCATCATGCATCAGTGATGCCAGAATCCTGCTGGTGTTGGTGTGAGTGAGTGAAAAGTCTCAAGAGGAAAATCTGTTTCGAACTTTTTCAAGCTCCCTTGACCAAGCTAATTTTACCGAGCACACACTAGTCTGAAGGGAGTTAGAAGCAAAGACAGGGAAGAATATAGTGATTATATAATCCTCCAGTCAGCTGATCTGAAAAAATCGCCGCTCATCAATGGAGGACTTTCTTTATTCCGGGCGCATGACCTTCCTCAATTTGGGCGCTAGAAATAGCTGACAGGAGCCGGAAGGGGCGAGACTCGAATAGTCTCAAACTCAGAGGGCATTATTATCAATTTTTGCGAATCTGCTGACCATCTGAATCCACTTACTATTAAGAGGGATTTTTCTGGGGCCGCGACGGATTAAATGGAGGGACGAACATTTACATGGTACTCAGTAACTCTCCTAAATCAGTGTGTAAAACATATGTTTCCGCAGCACGCATATCATCGGCTCATCGAAGTAGTACAGCGTCGGCATGTAACAATAGACCGAGCGTCCAGATACTATTGAGCTCTGTACTATCTGTAACTGCTAGATATCTATCTAGTAATAAAAATAATACCTACTTATAACTCCATACGCAGTATCAACTCCTACCAGGGGCGCGGGGAATATCGGGGCAACGGGGCGACTCGGACAGAGGAAGAAGAAAAGCCGGCAAGTTTCCCGAAGAGGAATAGAGCGGGGAGGGAGGCTTGCGGGGGTCTCTTTATGGGTAATGACGAAAACAATGATGTTGATCAGGTCAATCTTGCTGAACCGCCACAGAATAATGATATCGAACTATGGAACTCTTATGGATACCTTACGTACGGATGAACCATCTGGTTCTTCTGACTAAGGGAAGAAAGGAGAAGAGAGAAATACAGAGAGGAGGACTGATTGCGTCAAATCATATGGGACCGGTTCTGCCCTGTTATCCGCGGGGGCTCTGACGTTCCTTGTGATCCACCGGCAAAGAGTAATTGCTTCTTGCCCTGGAGTAGGAGTACCCTCTGCTCTGGATCTATAACTATAAGAAGGGACAATCCGGGTCCTCTGGTGTCGAGCTGATAGATTTTATTGTTTCCCATTTCTACCACTCTCCACCTGGCTCTCTCATCTCAATCCAATTCCATTGCCACCAACCGTCTCTTATCACGATTTGCCGCGAGTCTTGTAGACCTCCATTCTCCCGTCTTTGTGCTGTAGCTCTCTGCTCAAACTCTCCTCATTTCTCCGTGGAACCGAGGTTGTACGTTGAATTGTACTGGTTCTGCTCCCCTTCAGGACTATTCTAGCGACATCGTCTCAATTCTCTCTTCTGTCCTATACACCACCACATCCTTCCACCTTCAGAATGTCTTCGACCGGCAACAACGGCGCTGTGGGCCAGGAGAACATCAACCCAGATATCATCACCCTCACTCGATTTCTCACTGAAGAGCAGGTCAAGTTCCCAGAAGCCACTGGTGACTTCACGTAAGTTTGTTGTCCCCTTGTACGATTTGTTGAGACGAATTGAATCATTCAGCGCCGAAACTAACCACACTGCCATGGCTGCGAACAGATTGCTCTGCCACGCTCTCCAGTTCGCATTCAAGTCCATTGCCTACTACATCCGTCGTGCGTCATTGATCAACCTGACCGGTCTAGCGGGCTCGTCAAACACAACCGGCGACGACCAGAAGAAGCTGGACGTGATCGGAAATGACATCTTCGTTTCCGCCATGAGAGGCTCCGGCAAGTGCCGTATACTCGTCTCAGAGGAGGAGGAAGAGGCAATCGTATTCGACGAGCACCCCAACGCCCGCTACGGCGTTGTCTGCGATCCCATCGACGGCTCATCCAACCTCGACGCTGGCGTCTCGGTTGGCACCATCTTCGGCATCTTCAAGCTCCCCGACGAGTTGGTCGGCCCCAACAAGAAGGTCACGGCCAATGACATCCTACGAGCCGGTACCGAGATGGTCGCTGCCGGTTTCACCATGTACGGCGCCTCCGCGCAGCTCGTCATCACCATGCGCGACGGCGGAGTCAATGGCTTCACCTTGGAAAACTCCCTCGGCGAGTTCATCCTGACCCACCCCAACATGAGGCTCCCCGCCAAACGCGGCATCTACTCCGTCAACGAGGGTAACAGCATGTATTGGGACGACTGGGTCAACGAGTACTTCCACTCACTCAAGTACCCGGGCGAGGACCAGAAACCCTACAGCGCCCGGTACATCGGCAGCATGGTCGCTGACGCCTACCGCACCCTGTTGTACGGCGGTGTCTTTGCTTACCCCGCCGACAAGAAGAGCACCAAGGGCAAGCTGCGTATTCTGTACGAATGCGCGCCTATGGCCATGCTGTTCGAGAATGCCGGCGGTCTCGCCATCAACTCCCGCGCCGAGCGTCTTCTCGAGGTCGTTCCCGAGCACATCCACGACCGCAGCGGCGTCTTCCTTGGCTCGAAGGATGAAGTGCAAAAGGTCATTGACACGTACAACAAGCACAAGAAATAAGTGCACAGTATCCTCGCTGAGACGGAACGATGACGGGAAGGAGTTTCGGGTTTCTGCAATAGCCTGACTATTGGCGTTGGACTAAATGATCTGCATGTATGGAGTAATGTGTTTTTAAGACCTAAATCAAAAGAATATAATCCAAATGCACGACATGACATGTTGTCTGTAAACAAGGAACGATGTAGGCTGGACCATTCTGTCCGGAGAAGTCAAAGCCCCCACACTACATTTGGCAATCTATAACCCTGGTGATTGTGTCTACAGTCCCTCTGGTATAACCGGGAAAATATTAAAGGTCCGAGCGGCAGAAAGCCAGTGTACCAATGACATCTAAATCAAAACCATTTCTTCAGAAGATACAGCTATGGATCTATAAAGAAAGACACAGAAAGAATGTACAACCCGGTTTAGTCAACTGGGTCTTCTTCAAGAAGAGTCTTGAAGCTGAAAGGAGCGAAGGGTATACCATCACCCATGAAATGCTTGCTCATTGCCTCGACCCAGTGTAGACGAAGGGAGTGAAGCATTGCACTTGTACCCTCCATGACACACAGGATGGCAAATGTCAGAGTGAACCACAAGTAGAATGTGACGACGATCATGATAACGCGAATTGTAGGCGACTCCTGCTCAAAGGCACCGCCAAGAGTCATGTCCCACAAGACGATCGAGAGCTGCTGGTGAGCGAGAGAGAGAGCCCACAGACGGAGGTATGAGGCGGTGTGGGAGATACAGTTGAGGCAGAACTCGATGGTGTGGATGACCTGGTGGATCATGATTTCGGAGAAGTCAAATTCCTCATGCTCTTCGTCACCAAGGTCTTGGGCAATCATGGCCACGCCTTCACCGTCGCTGGCCATGCTATCACGGGGCCCTGACACCCCACCGTTCATATCGGTGTCATCCTCCAGCGCACTCACACGAGCATGCTCTCCAAGGCCTCGGTATCCGAGAGCACGGGCACGGTTGTGTTCCCAGCGAAGGTAGAATGGCTTGAAGAAGAGCATGATTGGAACTTGAACAACAGCGAGTAACAGCAGCACAACCTGGACACCGGCTTGGCCCTTGTACAGCTGCTCCTCCACAGTTCCAGGAGAGAGGAACATGAAAATGAGCATGTTCAGAAGACCTGGCGGAGATTGGCCCCGGGCCTCCCAGTTGACGGACCATTTGTAGATGATGGTGAGAACAAGGTAACCAAAGATTGACTGGAAGAAGATCATGCCGGGAATGAAATTTCCAATAATGTCGACCTTTGACTTAAAATGGCGCGCGTTGACATACTGCAAGCAGAGCGCATATGTCATCTACAGAGTGTTATTGTCAGCCAGGCCCTCTTGACAAGCAGCAGAATAACACTTACATGTGACCAACCCAGAATAATACTCATCTTCATCTTCATACTGTTGGTAAAAAGAAGAGAGTTCTCAGCCTCGTGCCAATTCCAGTCCAGACCGAACGGGTAGCGGTAGCCATCCGTCAACGAAGCCTCAACTGTCTGTCCCTTCTTGATGTTATCAGGCCATTTCCACTGACTACTGAACACGGTGAAAGACTTGGAGAAGACATCGTTGTAGATCAAGCCGGTGTACATGGAGAAAAGGCCCATCATCAACATAATGTAACGACCATAGAAGGCCATGTACGTCAACTCGTCGAGCTTTGTCTTCTGCAACTTCCGCTCCCAGAAGATCATCGCAGAAGCGGCCATTGCCATCAAAGCGCCGTGACCGAAATCACCGAACATAACAGCGAATAAGAAAGGGAATGTGACGACGGTGTACAATCCGGGGTTTGCTTCCGAGTACTTAGGGATACCGTAAGCATTGACAATGGTCTGGAAGGCCTCGGTAAACTTGTTCGTCCTGACATAGGTAGGCGGGGTCTTGTTCGTCCGAATCTGATTGACAATAGTAGGCACGCTGAGTCCAGCGCGGTCATTGACGTCTTGCAGAGTCGACTTGATCAACGCGAGGGAGTTGGTTGGGCACCATGCCTCGGCAATCAAAGTCTTTCTCGCTTGGTCATAGGAGAACCTGTTGAGCGTATCGTACACAGCCTTCTCCTTCTTGACAATGATCATCCAAGCCGCAAGGGAGCGGGCAATCTGGGTAAGCTCGGCATCCAGGGTGTTCTTGGTGTTGCGCAGAACATTACCCACATCACTCAGCCGGGTGTTCACTTCATGAATCTGATCCCTTCTCAACTCGCTGTTCTCATCAACACCATACAACGAAGCACCAAGAGATTCGGATATCTTCCTGATCTTCGAAATGATGTGCTTTCCATGAGCGAAGATCACAAAGACATTCTTGTGCGATTCCTCATTGGTAGTCGGGTCAATGATCGGCTCAGGAATCTCCGACTGGTTCATGTACAGGTTGCCACGCAGAGTTCGCCAAAGGATCCGCTCAAAGGCACCAATACGATCCCGGGGAATAACACCTGCAACAAACCCGATGTTCATCTCAAGGAATGACTGCTGAGCCTGAGCATCGCCATTCGGTCCACGGCTAGGTTGATGTTCAACATCTCGCAGCAGCGGAGCTTCATCGTTATCGAACGACTGGCGGATCTCGTCCGTATGCGTATGAGCGCGATCAAAGAAGCCGCCGGCCTCTCTAAGAACCCACCGCCACTCCGTAAGCTCAACCTCGCGCTTCTTCAATGTCTCGTAGCTATCGTTCAGGGAGGCGATTCTCTGCTCGAGGCTCTCACTCCGCTCGGCGAGTTCGTCGATTTCCGAAGCCAGGGGAGCCGCCAAAGTATCGGAGAATTCCGTGGAAGATCTCATGGGGATCCCCGCCTTGGTCATCTGCGCATGGAAATAGCCTGCCAGGAAATCATGGATGTTCAGCCAAATGCCATCACCACCACCACCAGGATCTTCGCAATGCACTGATCCTCCAACCACAGGACAATATACATACGCAGTTGTCTCTCCACATTGTCCAACCGACGAATCTCCTTGGTGAAAGTCCGCTGGAAAGCATTGGTGTCGGGGTTAAGCTATTGTAGAAATCCAAATTAGCCCCTGTATCTCATCGTATCACCCACCTCGTACAGGTACGGTGCAACTTACATCCCGAAATTGAACCTGACCAAGTTCTCCTAAGGCGCTAACAACCTCTCGTCCGATTTCATTGGCGATATAGAGCTGTGTCAAGCTCATATCAGACGAGCGGAAGAAGGTGTCCCGAGGAGCCATGGTGAAAGCGTCGCTGCCTACAGCAGGTTCTTTCCACCACAGGGACGGGTGTTGCGCGAGGACTTCGTATCTAAATATATAGTTGTGACAAAACGTCTCTTAAAGATAGAAAATGACAAGAAATGACGGGAAGAACAGCGCCGCTGGCAAGGAGACTGCTATGGATTGCTCAACCAGTGATGCACTGAGCACTCTCGGAGAGCGGCGTGGCCGCTCTACATCACGTGGTTATTATGTCATCATCTTATCCAACCAGCTGTTTATGGGGAAGAACAATGGGAACAATGGCCATTAGAATGGCATATTTCATGCCATGAATATTGGCACAAGGACCAATCCGATGAAGGAGATCATGTTTCAGTCTTTTTCTGGTTCTTGAGGAATACGAGGTCTGATACTTTTGGAAAAGCTCATTTGTGCTCATACCTATGGGATGGTTGGAATACAAGAACATATATAATTCTGTAATGTCCTAGGCACCGAAGGACGAATGTTAATGTACCGTTGGGAAGGTACCTAATCCCTGAAATAAAAGGCAATACATTTGAAGAACTACCCAGAGTTGCTTTTATTGCTATGTACAGACCATGTCCAAAGCGAAGATGAAGCTGCTCACAAGCAAGAATCACATACAAGGATTAAAGCTCGATTTTTTAGAAGAGTAACCCGACTACCTATCATACAGACCATGACCAGCCATCGTTCTGCTCTACAGCCTTCCGACCGCTGCTCTAAGCAAAATAACTCTTCCACAGCACCCCAGATAGGTCTTCAAGCTCATCTGATGTAAAAGCCTATTTGATAAATTAGCTTCTGTTTCCCTCGAAAACCTGGTGGTACGTTTGTCACTAACCTTCGCGTCTATATGCCAGGTATCTTGTCTCGTCTTCTTGAATTCACTGATGATTGACTTGACGCTTGACCCAACAATGCCAGGGTCGCTTGCGGCGCGGGTACTCAAGGTGGTCAAAGCCTCAGGCATCCACCTCGGGGGTGGACTATCGTAAGGGAAAGCTTGTATCAAAGCCCCAAGACCCAAAACTGCGCCGTGTCTGACAATGATGAGTCTAGTATGCTCCGGAGTCGGTGTACCGGATCGAGAGGAGACTGGAGAAGCCAATGCAGAACGAGCGTGGTTCTTTGGTTTCCTGGGTATTGGGTTCTCAACCAAAATCCTTGTGAAGCGCTCTTGTAGCTTGCTGACCATGCGCCGCCGGAGAGACACAGGCGAGCACCGAATCATGCCCGAAAGGGTAGCTGATGCACCGGCCCTCACCTCATGTTGTGTATCCTCAAGCATATTCGCGATACAATCGAATAACTTGTCCCGATCGACGGGAGAAAGTAGGAACAGACGGCGGAAGTAGATGATCTGGATGTTGATCATCACTCGCAGGCGCTGATGCCACGAGGGTGACGTCTGCCCAATATGTATCAAGGACCTGATGAAGCCGGAGTCCTGCTCGGCTGGGTACGGGATATTTGGCAAGTGACGGAATACATGATAGGCCAATGACTGAAGTTCCGGGTCTTCTTTGACATCCATCATATGCAAAAGCTGCCCTGTAAACACTTCAGGGAAGAATGGAACAAGCTGAGTACATTCGTGAGATGAAAGAGTGGAGTCGAGCCATAGGAGAACTGTCTTGCTGCCAGAAGTGTAGGATGATGGGGTCTGTTGACCCGGAGATCTCTCATGGCGCCATTTCTCGATCCGGGCAAACACTTCGCGCACCATCTTAGAAAACTCCTCATTAGGGAGGTACGCATATGAGCCGACTGGTGAAGCAGATTCCTGTGCCTTGAGCAGACGCTGAAGGTCTGCGTACGACTCGTGATACCGTGTACGGTGGATCGTTGCAAGAGTCTGACCCATTGCCTCACGGACTCCCTTGTACGGATGATCGAGATGTGCAAGGAAATCTTGGACAATTGGCTTCTCCAGCTGGAAGTGCCAGCCGGCATCTATAATGCATTGATGCAGCAGGTTGATCTTGGAGCTCTCTTTGAAGGCTGCGTTGGTTGCCATATCCAGCCGGAAGCTCGCAAGCCAGTCAACCAAGGGCCAAGCTCGTCGTGGATCCCGACATTGGAGGACCATATGAAGAAAAGTGGTCCAGTAGCCTGAATTTTCTGGGGTCAATCCATCGGTGAAGATCCTTTGCACGATCGGGAAAGCATATTCCCAAACCAGTGTCCTCTTCTCCACGCTTGAATCCGCGACAGAACTAATAAGTCCACCAAGAATTTCTGCAGTAGCTCTGTGTTGATGCTTGTCACTACCGTCTTCAAAGACTGCTTCAACCTCTTCTTGAATGTCTTTAAAGGTCGCAGCGGTGAGCCCGTCGCGAAGCATCAATTCAAATGCGTAGAGGAGCATCATGGCACAGGGCATGCGGAATTTGTCGGCGGACGGGTCCCGCGGCTCCTGCTTCAGGTACATGAAGAACTTGGAGAACCACCCTCGATCAAATAGTTTACCCATCTGTTTGCGTACGTTCCATTCCACCTCGTCGTACTCAATGTCGCGTTCCAGATTAGACTTATATGCAGGCATAGTATCCGACCATACGAGCCATCCGGGAAAGTCGTGGTCAATATAGTATTCGGCCTCTGGCTTGGCGAAGCTTGCCAGGTACTGCTCTGTCCAACCTTCTTCGTAGCGCTTGGTGGCGACCTTGATTTTGGATGGGAAGTGCTGATTGCCCAAAATATAATTCTTATAGTCATGGCCGCAGATCGCTCGGACATCTATCATAGTAAACAATGCAATGAGAGCCTGAGAGTACATGCCACGCAGCCCGGGATGGTCATCGATGGACCCTAGAGTGACGAGCTCTATGAGATTGCCGCTTGCGATGTAGTCAAACCTCAGACCCATTGTAATTACAATGGTGGCTGCTCGGCTAGCGACCTTCCAGTGGGAGACTCTTGCCAGGTTGACCAGTTCCTCGGCCATATCAGCCTTCTTTTTCTCAATGACAGCACGCTTGTTGTTGATACTCTTGCGCTTTTGTGTAATTTGGTCTTGGACATCCTCTTTCGGAGCGATTGCTTCCACAATATCTCTGTCAAGCACGGCCATTCTTTCCATTGCACGCCCGTAGTCCATGATTTGAAAGACTGCACTAGAACAGATCTTCTGCACAGATGGTTTATCAACCGCGCTTGCGTCAATGAAAGTTCTGATCAGAGTGGGGGCATATTTCCAGTGGCGTCCGACAGTTTTCGCAACACTACTCAGCAGAAGAGAGAATAATGCACCTTTAATTCGCGCATGATCATTCTCCTTGATACCTTTCTGAAGGGCCGTGAGCAAAGGCGGAATGACAAGAAGTCGTGAACCCCAGATAGCCTTGAGAGCAGATTCGCCGGCGCTCTGAGCGTTGCGCCGAGTCTCCGTGTAAAGCGAAACGCACGACTCGGCCAGATCCAGGAGCAGGATTTCGTCAAGGCGAGACCGTGGTCTTGGGGCGGCATTGTGCCTCAGGCGCTGCAAGTGGTATACATTGGCTCTCCGTACCAGTAGGGGACGCGGGTAGTCTTTCCGGATACCGCTCATCTTGTAAGGATGAATATCGGCCGCAAGAAGGCGCGTGACTCTGTCTAGAACATGGGCAGACCGTTCCATGCCAACGTCAATGAACCAAGAGCGGAAAGCCGAGTATAGAGCTGCGAAGCAAGGTACATCGTCCTCTTGCTTATCCGATAAAAACCTGTGGACATCGTGTAGGACCCAGCCAGCTCTCTCCCGAAGATCGTGAATGCAACTGTAGAGCACGTCATTCTCCTCCAGAGGATAGCCCGTAGGGTAGGAGAAGCTTGGCCTGACAGTTGCCTCGTCAGAGGTGTCGAGTGATGCGTCAGGGTCCTCGTCTCCAACACCATTTGCGACTGGGAAATCTTTTGCATCGGACATTTCGACGTCATTCGCTGGCCCGTCCACTCCTTCATCTTTCGTTTTCGACGCTGCTTTGCTGTCGAAAAGAACAGAGATTCCCGAAAGAATAAGGCGCAGTAAGACAAGATTCCTGGAAACTTCATCTGACCACTCTTTGCCGCTACCGTCCCTTTTCACACTTGCTGTTCCATTGGTAAGTGCAGTCAACGATTTCAGAGCAGTTTCTGCTTGATTTCGGAAAAGGTCGACAGCAAATTCAAGCTCCTCACGTTTCGGAACATGCCATTTCACAGTCAGATTATCTGGATCTGGTTGATAACTCCAGAGGTTAGGGGTTATTCCCTGGGCGAGGACCTCAGGCTCGTACAGAGCGTAGTCGGTTGTATATGTGCCCGTAAGGTTGAGAAGGAGGTGGTGAATAAAGTTCGATATGTGAACAGTGGGTATGCCTCTGCATTTTTGCTGCATGTAAACAGCAATATCAAAAAGCTCCTTCCTGTGAGCTAGGACCGCGTCTCCAACGTGAACAACGCACATGCTCAGCATGCTGATGTTCCAGACCAGAGCACGATCCCGCGGGAGAACATCAGTTCCGGTCGTCCGGGTTGAGCCTGCGCCATTGTCGTCAATTTCAGTTCGGATGGCTTGCGTCAACACCGGAATGAACCGCTTCAGAGCCTTGTCGGGATTTACTTTGCAAATGGAATTGCAAATAAAAGCCATTGCATCTCGTGCCTGGTGAATGACGTGATTTGACACGAAATCGACAACCTTGGACAAAGCAATATCGAAGTACTCAGGCGAAAGGGACGAGAGGAGGGGCATGAATGTTGCAGGAAGTGTGTTCACGATGTTCTCCTCTGGCGACCCATTCCGCACTCTGCTCGCGTCTGGAAGATTCTCAAGCAGAGTGAAGACACGTCCCAAGAACGAAATGATGAAATCTCCAAAGCCGCATGTCGATGAGCGCAAGACCATTTCTTCGTTCTCATCGCTCAAGTCGGTGTCATAGTTCAGCTGTACCTCTACACCTTCTGCCTCCATTCGTCCCATTTCACCAGCAATCCACTGCATAGCCAGCATGTCACAAGTGACGTCTTCTCTGCCTTTTGTTAGGTCAAAGAAGGGAATGTTGTAGCACGCAGACTGAATGAAAGACAGAGCGTGAAGAGACTTCTCCAAGTCGTTAGCATCGATACCTGGTAGAGCGAGTCCAAGCAAGGTTGTCATATGGCAGCGGTAGCCTTTCGTCCGCGAAATAATTCGAGACAAGACTTGAAGGGCCCGGAGAGAAGATGCGGTGCGATGAACCTCCACGAGACCTTGTAAAGAAGGATATATTCTTTGTAAGGCTCCCGGAAGAATTAGGTGCGGTTCTAGGAATGCAAGGTTCTGCAAAGTTGACAATGAGAAGCTGATGGCGGTGCCGCTCTTGGCATAAATGCCCATGAAGACCACATCGCGCAAGCAGAGCACAAAACGGCGTTTCAGTTGCTCAGTCAATCTGCGTCCAACCGGCACTTCCATCTCACCACTCTGCTCTCGGTTCCACCGCATCAGGAAGAAGTCAGAGAGATAGTATACAAGCTGAGACAATGTCTTGGTCCAACCACCCGAATTGGAAGGATGAAAAAATGTTTCCACGGCCTGAATAAGGCCTTCGAGCTGGGTCAGAATTGACTCCTCAGCCTCAGCGCTTTCCGGCGAGAGTGACATCACGACCCATCTAGCAATGTGATGCGCAACGGGATGCTTTCGAGCATCTCGATCGAGCATGATGCCCAAACCCGACGAGATATCCACCAGAGCACTGTAGGGAGAAGTCGATTGTCCCACAGGAATCTCCAGCAGTCTCAGGATGGCAGTGAAGATGAGTGCTGACTGCTCCTTGGTGAAGAGACCATATTCGGAAAATGGTATATGCTCTGCAGGCAAGGAATCTCGAGCCAACCGGGAAAGATAGTCCAGAAATGTCATATCAAAGGTCTTGGAACGATTGACGAGCGACCATAGGTGGAAATGTGTTGGCAGGTAGTGCTGCGGTAGAAGATCTTCTCTGGACTGGGGAGGCGGGGAGGTGGGCAGAAGTAGATTGATTAACCCAGCAACGACAAAAGCGCCTTCTGAGAAGGACGTTGAAAAATGAGGGAGAAATTCCTCTAGCATGGCCGGCAGCTCACACGGGTCAACGTAGAGCTGAACGAACGCACAGAGCTTCGTCAGCGTCTTGACGTTACGCTTCAGGTTGGTCGAATGCACTAGACCCGACTCTGTCGGCAAAACAAACGCTTTCAATTCTTTGTATAAGGGCCTCCAATCTAGGACGAGATCTTTCACCGGCCTTAGATAATGCTTCCGCCTGCATATTGAGTCAGCGCCCCGAACCCAGCTAAGCAACACCGCGGGAGAATCTGCTCACTTTGTAAGTAGCATGAACATGCTAGCGAAGCGTTCCGCAACATTGGGGTCAATCCCGGGGGCCAGGGAGAGCTCATAGTATAGCTTGACCAGGTTGATTCGCTCTGTACGAGTGGGGTCGAACTTGAGTGATAGCCAACCCCTAAGCTCTCGAGTCCAGTGGACCGCGCCGGGACTGAAATCCCCTGCTTCAACGGCGATGTAGAGCTGATTCAATATCTCTCGTAGATTTCGTTCCCTCTCAGCCTCATCTTCTGTCCGATATGGGAGGTATTTGAAGTAAGGATAGGTGCGAGGACGGACACGGGCTTTAGGCTCGCCCTCCCCGTTCACCCCGGCGGGCTCACCACCGGGTGAAGTGGCTCGGGAGATCTCATGCGGAGGATAGACATTCTGCGTTAGAATCGCCTTGGGTCCTGAGGTGTCCATAGTTGCGTAGGGTGTGCGG
The DNA here is from genome assembly GCF_001078395.1 of Aspergillus udagawae. Classification (NCBI taxonomy): domain Eukaryota; kingdom Fungi; phylum Ascomycota; class Eurotiomycetes; order Eurotiales; family Aspergillaceae; genus Aspergillus; species Aspergillus udagawae. Next base: position 1,172,063 of record NW_025091268.1, read on the forward strand.
CAGTTACTGCGGTGTAGGGGTCAAATTCGTGGGAGGACCAGATGAGCTCTGGATACAAAAAAGACGTCAGCTACAAATCCCGTCGATCAAACGAATGGAACAAACCGGCGAGCGAGAATGCAGGGTTTATTGTACACTAGTCATGAAGATTGTAACCGGATATCGAGCTGTAGATATCGATACCAGACAGTAGGCTGCTGCCAGTCCTGTTCGCATGGGGCACCTCAGCGAATCTCGGTCTCAATCAGCGAGGCGGCCGGGGAACAACGATCAGAGCTTAGAATGATTGGAAATAAGCAGGAAAAACATAAAAAACGGGAATGATCTCTTTTTAATAAGCAAAAATTCGTCAACATTAGCTGCCTAACTTGATTAGCAGCGAGGTGGGCGATATTAATGTGAGCTCACGCGAAGCAATGAAGTTGAAGGTAATCAGTTGAGAGTTCCGTCGACCTGAGCGACGACTGATGACATAATTCTACGTAACAGCACCGCAGCCTAAAGCTACTTTCATTTTCGGCCACCAGGAGCGGAACGCCCACAACAAATGGTCTGGTCAGTAGGACATGAGAACGAAAATTCATTCTCTGTGGATTAATGCATGGTAGTTTCAGACATTCTGAGCGCAAACATGGATGTTTAGGTGATTAAACCCGTGGACTCTTGTACCTATTTCTTTCCTCATCTTATCTTCAATCTCTTGTCATTTGTCTACCCTATGCTATGGATCAATTCATTTCATGCCAGATAGATCGGCTAACAGTATAATCTGGTGAGCTTCATTGAGTTGCGCAGCCGAAATAAATGGACTTTGCCAGGTACATATCTTCAAGCGGGAGGGAGAAATGAACCGAAGAGAACCGCTTGGATTAAACCATAGACCATCATCGCTTGGATAGCAACTGCAGAGATGCTGGTGCTCTTATTAGTGGGCTGAGAGTCTTCAAGATCGCCTATTAGCTCAGCCGCCAGGTGCCAATACCATAATGGATACCCAGAAGATAACCGATTAATGATCTGGACATGATAGCTGGTGAAGGCTAGAACAGCGAGCAGGGCTTGAATGATTGCCAAGCGAGGGAGCAACCACGTGGCTTTAGTTGATGGTGCATTGACAGCATTCTTTGAAGATTTACTGGTGATCAATGGCAGTTTCCATGCCCAGAGAGCTGACCGAAGAAGCAATGCTAACATGGGCAGGGCTAAGAGGAATAGAGGGATATTTGGTACGACCCAATACCGTAAGAACCCGACATTCCTGTATGACAGATTGAGCAATGGCCATGGGACAGTCTGGTATATCTTCACTTACCAGTATTGTTCTTGGACAAAACGGTATATGCTCGGGATGGTCCATCCACACCATGGACGTGGGGCGTTCGGAGTCATGCAAAAAGCATTAAAAGCGATGAACTGAGGTACAGCCATGCCCAGTGCGATGACACAGCCTCCGAGGACAATGACCGCAAGGCGCGAGACAACTGCCCATGACAGACCTCGACTGAGAATCTGCCGCAGCTGTAGAAGAGCATCATATGCGAACAAGGTTCCACCAAGAATTCCGTTGCTGCGGACCGCTGTGGCTGCTGATATTAGTACAGCAGCTGTAAGGAGTTTCAAGTCCCTTGAAAGTCGCCGGTTGATACTATCATCGAGACCAGATGACGAGTAAAGATAGAACCCAGAGATGCTGAGAAGGGAATAGAGAGCTTCCCCATAGGGTGCCGAAAGAAATGCACCCGCTGGGCTGATGATGTGCAAAGCAGCGGAGAGAAAGCAAAGGGTTTTCTGCTTGGCAGTGTCACCTCCAAAGATGTTGATTGAGAGCCTGTATAGAATCAGGACTGATAGGTAATGAGCGATGTGGGACAGCACAACTGCTACAGATGCAATTCGGGCTGATTCTCCTAAGCTGGCTGATCGAGGTAATACTGAACCCTCATAATTAGCATTTGTGGTAGGAGGTCATTTATCACTCTAGAAGGAAATTGTTGTAAATACCAGACGCAAGGAAGGCCAGAAGCCTGGTATAACCATACCCAAAGGCCCATTCTTGTTCAAAAACATAGCCATGCTCGGCAGCGTGAACGAAGTAGATGGAATCCCATCTCACAAATCTGAGAGAAAGGGGAAAGTGTAACGGAGCAACGTCCGATACGTCTCTGGTCGGATAGAGGAGTAGACTTGTTGATGTGTCATAGCCTAGTCCGGGGCAGAAAGCTACCACTAGGAAGATGAGAGCTTTCCATAGCCCAAAGAAAATGGATAAGCTTCTGAGAGGGCGGCGGAGATTGACAAGGCTTAGACCGAGCGAGGACGCTGATTGAGAATCGGCGCGTCGAGACGGCGAAGTCATCACTGTTCAAGGGAGACAGGGTCTATCTCTTTGCTGTGGGCCCATGTAGACCAAGAAGGATACCGATAACCGTGGCAAGCTCATCAAATCAGCAAAGAGGAGAAGGATGCCGCCGGCACTCTGTACTTCGAAATAGAGCACTAGAACGGCTTTCTTGACATACCGAGGTGCAGTGCAGCAATGATCAATCAGCAGCTTCCGACTGGCGGGACCAATAAGTCATCAAAAGTCTGCACCATTAATCCATGCCAAGACTCGTCAAGTCAGGTGGACCAGCATGTCGGATTGCTCGGCTTCGGCATAATGCAACCGCTGATTCAGCGCAGCAGTGAATAAATTAAACTTCCTAATGCGCTGTATTATTAGTGGCAATACGGGCATTACGTCGATCGATTTGGTGGCGATCCTTTCAGACATTTAGGTAGTTTTGGCAGCATGTTTTACTACCTTGTTGAAGGTGTTGTAGTAAGATTAAAGATTACTGATCGGAATGCAGATAGAAATTGACTGGAAGCGCTTGTGAGTCATGCCAATCACTTATGGAGGAAGAAGAGTGTTCACTGGTTGACTAGACATTCTTTTGACACATTTTTACCTAGGCCCCAGTCAGCCCTATGGGTTAATTTGGGTCTGGAAAAACCACAACATCCAACATAATTATCTTGTGCTGTCAGCAGCGGGATAATCTACTGATAACCAGATAGCCATGCGGCCGTAGCTGGGTCTCTTCAAAGCTACCTAATACAGCGAACTCAAATTATTGTACCATGGAACGATTCTTGCTGTTCCGTAGTCTAGGTCATAATCGATCTTCATATTTTTTCAACAGAATGGTGAAATCAAAGCTTCTGACTCGCATACCCAGCAAAAGAATGACAGGATCTTGCAAGAATTACGAACACAAGCCTATCATACAGATATTTCTGGAAAAACAGTGGTAGCCTGAGCAGACCTATCCTCTGTACGGATGTAGACTGCGCCATTACAGAAATGACCTCACCTTCATCAGTGGTCGTGCTTTTATAGAGTGGAGTTTTGCCTTTTAACTAGTAAAAAGTCGGTATTATCTTCTTCTCTTCTATAGGTAGTACCTGTGTGATAACACCAGAGTATTATTGTTATGCAATGTCCAGTACATGTTCACAAGCCAAATCCAGATTGCTGTGGCACCACAAACTTCACTTTCAGGGATCCATCGGACCATCGACACGTCTGACCAGTTGATCTCTCTTCTTTTGTAGCGTTGAACTTGTATAATTGTACTACTAGTATACGCGTGCCACTACGGGTGTTAGCTGGAGGAGGAATGCTGCATGAAGCTAACAGTTTGGGTTAAAGTGATACATCCAGGTAGCTAGTCTGCACCGTATCTCATGGGATGGCGTCGTCTCGCATTCCCACCTCATTTTCAATCGGACCAACCTTGACTTGTATCCCGTGGATGAGTTTGTTACCTTTTGAAGTCTGCCAAGGACGGAAGCTGGTGTAAGGGAGGTTCCATACTCCCGTACTTTACAAAATTTACCGGCAACTCGGACGTCAACATCTCCGGTTCAACGACAAAAGCCGTCCGATTCCGAGCTCCGGTTTCTGATTAGACGCAAGCCATCGGTTGCTTTGGGCTTCAGCTTCTGAGGCACTATGTGGTTATGCTGGGGATGCTAATTGCTAGTACGTGCTAGGTAGTAAAATGTCATGTTGGGTGATCATCGCGTTTGTGCAAGACTTTGGTCCACAATCAAAGCAGAGAAGACAGAGTTTGGATTTCTAAGGTAGCTCGGCGATGTTCTGAAGAGTTCTTCCGTGCCCCGACAGGGCAACCGTAAGTATGACTGACGGACTACTACTGTTATGGCAATCAGATCGTGAAGATTTATTTTATGGCTTGGACTCCACAAGCATGTCTCGGTCTTTTCCTACCTTTCAGCCCCGAAGATCGTCGTCTAGACCGATTTGGGTCACGGATGCGAGTTGTCGCCCATGGATTGGCCTGGCTGTTCCGATATCCGACGAACGGGTACAGTTTGATTAGTGATGGCATCCATAACCTGATTTGCAATTTAGTCTACTCTGTGCAATTCTCTGGATAGATTCATAGATACCAAAAGAATAATGATTATTATTGTAATAATGGATACCTTGACACATGTGGTTCTAATGTGGATATCCTCTCAAATTTCTAGAAAAATTCTTTTCAACTGACCGCCATCTTCATACCTTCCTACTTATACACATCATGCAGCCTTCCTCTCTGGCTAGTTTAGAGGTACAAAGTGACTAGTCTTCTGGTCATCTCTCATCGTCTTCAGCACCTGCATCGTCAACCCAGCCAACTAGTCTCCATACCAAGACTTTCTTTCCCCCTCGACATTCCAGCTAATTCTCTTAAGACAGTTTCAGCCTCTTCCCCTTGCATTACTGCACTTTATTCTGATCTCTTGCGTCTCTCATTTTCTAGCTTAATTCCTTTCTTCCCCGCGTCCATCGTCGCTGACTCTCGTTTTCCTCCGATACTTCCACACTCCACAGCTCAGCCTCAGAACTGGGGGCGGACAATTTATTCTTACTGTTGCTGTGCAGGTCACACAGAGCTTACGACTTCCCACTTTTGTCATACAATATCATCTTTCTCTCTCTCTCTCTCTCTTCTTTATTCTCAATCTCTCATTACCTCCGATTAGAATACTCAACGACTTTCCCATCCGTGTGGGCACCCGATTTCAATTCTCCCATCTCACCACATCTCAAGTGGGTTGAACTTTGTGCAATCTATCAATCCTTGGCGATTACATCACAAGCTGCCTCTGCATTCGCCTCTGCCTAGTCAATCAATGTTCCACTTAATGGGTAGACAGCAGTCTTTTGAATTCATGAAATAATGCTATTCAACCTTGGCTGGACGGCGGATGCTGCTGCTGCCCATGAGAACGACCTTGTCGCACCCTCATCCGAGTCACGACTCTCCAGTCCGGCACCGCATCCCTCTCCAACCATCTCCTTTCCTACTCTATCCTCTCTGGGACTGGCGGAATTATATCATCGATACAAACCAACGGAAACTAACCAATCGCACAAAGCACCACTGCGTACGATGCCGCTGAGCCAAGTGGAATCGATCTCGTCCAGCGATGACAACTATACAATTGTGGCCCCAGCTGCAGATCGGCCTCCCGTCAGCCGCGCTCACTCAGTTAGGAAACAATCATCACGCCCGAAAACTATCTACCAATTGGCCCACCCAGCGGCCCACGCACGTCATCGGCGGCTGAAACTTCGACCAAAGCTTCTTCTGCAGCTACAGAGAGTCTCTCAGACAGCACGGCCCCTGCCTGTCCTGGATGTGCTACCATCAACAGTTTTCCTGCCGCGGTTGGCTCGTAAATTCCCTACAATTTTTAAAGGGAAAAAAGGACTCGGACCGGATGATTTGATCGTTGTGACAAGCGATTTGTACGAACGAACGGTAGGAGATATCGCAGACAAGTATCTCAGCTCGGACGAAGAGAGCCAGGAAAACCGGGAGGTTATTGCGACGATCTGTCAAATTCTCAGGGAGGATGCTTTGTCCCAGGGAAGAGCGGAAATATGTCTGAGCTCTGGTCCAGCCTGGGAGGCGATCCCGTTGCCCAATGGGTCGTATGAGTTTAGAGCGCAGACGGATCAGGGGGTGCAGGTTTTGCGTTGGGTCTCGCGTGGAGCAAAAAGCCGCCGGGTATCAGCACCTCCTGGGGGTTCCCTGCACGAGGATGGCAAACGTTTTACATTCAGTGTTATCAACCGCAATACCCGTCGACATCCGGTCATCGCATCGATGACTCGCAATGTCCTTGAAGTGTTTGACGAGTATTCTATGCCTTCTGACCCCACTCTTTCACCTAGTTGTGGCATGTCGGTGGTCAGTGACTCCTCGGAATTGGACATCCCCCTGGACCAAGAAGTGATCAAAACGGATGGTAGTCTTCGGACAATCATTATACTGACCGCAATATGGGTGGCATTTAGAGAAGGTTGGTCGCAAAGTTTTACATATGATGACTCGGCTGTAATGTTGAATCCGAAAGGACTTTGTTCGCCCGGAGGGTCCAGACAGAGCTCTCCAACGGCCGTAAGACCGCCGGACGATTTTCTTTCCGAGAAACGGGATACATATTTGGACGAATTGGTGCTCAACAAAGCCGCGCATCGATCGTCGGTGTCGAGTACATTTCCGTTGCAAACGCCGGGTCCTTCTGAGCGTGCCAGGTCGATGAAGTACGCCAGCTTGCCGAAACGCTCGAGGTCCACTGGCGCCGCTTTTATTGAGCGGTCCAATAGGCGAAGTGCCTCCGGGCTGGAAACCCAACACAGTAGACATAGCATGTTTCCGGCGACACAGGAATTAGGCAACACTGACGCGACGGAAATCCACACTGCTGGCGGGTCTTCTCGCCACAAGATAGGCGATTTCACGACTTCTGACGGTCCAGACACAGCGCCAGACAAGTCTACTGATACGAAACGTCGGTCACGGAAGCATTCGACGGCGTCCTCGGAAAAGGGCAGCAGACTGCTCGAAACCAGAGCGATAGACTCTGCCCCGTCCAAAGGAAAGCGACGACATCGACTAAGCGGTTTCTTTGACTTCTTCACTAAAAAGAGCGGACACCACTAAGCGAAGACTGGTGCTTCGCTGGTTCTTCGCCATTTACGCAACTTGCATCATGTGCGCGAAACCATGTTTCCATGCGGGCCCATGGACTATGCATGGTTTCGCACCCACCGGCTCTGGAGGCCTTCTCACTCATCATCTCATCTCCTCGCATTTCTAGCATTATGATTCCCACGGTATCAATGACTTTTTACTTCCACTTTTGCATTTTCCTAGTTTTGTATCCCATCTGTGTGGTTACCTAAGGGGCATCTCATCTATGATATAACTTAGAAGAGTGTACATAGAAAAGCGTCTGAAACTAGTGTTTGACCCTCAGCAGCTTGACTGCATAAATGCAACCACTTATCTACCCAGATACTGACGGATACCACCTTGCATGTATGTATGTACACGACCAATCACCGCTCAAGAGCTGTTAGAGCCTTGGGGCGGTAAGGTTCCTCAAGGTACTTTATCTCCTCCGGCGTCAGCTGCACCTTGATAGCAGCAACCGCCTCGTCAATCCGCTCCTTGCTCGACAGACCCAGAATAGGGTTTTCCTTGGGATGACTTAGCACCCAAGCAATGGCGACCTGCGCCATGGAAATATTCTTCTTCTTCGCGATCTCCTCGACCCGCTCGACGATGGCCTTGTCGGCTTCGGTCTCGTGGCTGCGGACCAGCAGCTGCAGCGCCCCGTCGGTGTTCTCACGGACGGAGGAGCGCGAGCCCCAGGGTCGGGCCAGGACACCGCGCGCCATGGGCGACCAGGGGATGAGGCCGACGCCGGAGTCGAGGCAGTACGGGATCATCTCGCGTTCTTCCTCGCGGGCGAGGAGGTTGTGGTAGTTCTGCATGGAGATGAACTGGTGCCAGCCGTTGCGGGCGGCGATATTCTGGAGCGTTTGGAATTCCCAGGCGGCCATCTGAGAAACGTTAGCGGCCAGGGTTCAATTGTGACCAGCCAGAAAGAAGACGGGGGAACGGACCGTGCTGGCGCCGATGTATCGGACCTTCCCGCTCTCGACCACATCGTTGAGAGCCTTCATGATTTCCTCGCGGGGCGTCTCCCGGTCCAGACGGTGGATTTGCAGCACGTCGATGTACGTGCCCAGCCGCTTGACGGAGGCATCGACCGCATCGAAGATGTGCTTGCGGGAGAGTCCCACCCGGTTCACCCAGTCGCCGTCGTTTCGGCCGCAGGCGGAGATAAGAGGCATAGTGCCCTCGTTGCCTTCGTCCGTGACGCCAAAGTAGCATTTGGTTAGGATGACGACCCGATGTCTGGGGATGGAGTACTTTTTCAAAGCCTTGCCGATGATCTCTTCCGAGAGGCCGTGGGAGTATGTGTCGGCCTTCAAATGCATTAATCGGGTCAGAGGATATGGCTGCGTCGCTTTTTTTGTGCCCCTGAGCGCTCACTCACCGTATCCCATGTGTTGATGCCTCGTTTGTAGGCATGTTCAATCAGAGGAAGGGCCTCGTCCTCGTCGAGGACCCAATCCTGCCACTGTTTGGAGCCATAGGACATGGCTCCTAAGATGATCTTGGAGATCTTAAGGCCCGAGTTGCCCAAACTATTTCCATCGGGTCAGATTAGCCGCGCGAGGACCTGGACGAACAGCAAAGCATTGAAGGAGCATACCGGACATATTCCATTTCATTGTTGGAAGCCATTGTATGCACTCTTGGTAAAGTATCAGAAAAAAGTACTCAATGCGCAGCAGCGACGTAGAAGACAGGTAATAATACGCACCGAATCGATAGAGTCAGTATTATGGAATAAAAGGCAAATACACCAAAATGACCAAGGGTTGAAGCAAGTCCGTCTGTTGGTAAATAACTCCATTCTCAAAAGCCGCGATTATTATTAAGCTGGCCTAAGCTCCGGGCACTGACGTAGAACGAACCAACCGTGACTCAATTTTGGTCTACTGGATCTGCCGAAAGTCTGAAGCGATGATGCGCTTGAGCCGAAGAGTAACCGATCAGTGCTGTTGCGGGTCTCGGATAGCTCATCGTCCGGTCCAGAAAGTCGGTTAAAGCATCAGCTTGGCCCCTACTTCTTTTAACGGTTCACATTAAGAAAAAGAAAGGAAATATGTTTAAATAGCCGAGTGCTGGAGCAAAGAAGCATGTCGGATGAAGCCATGCTTCTATGGGCTAAGTGGGCCTGCAGTCCTAAGTAGCTTGCTTCTACGGAGTAAACGTACCAGACGCTAGACCCATCACCTGCTTATCTCCGATCATCCTCACATCTTCAACTTGATGATCGCCAGAAGCCATGTCACATAGCAGGGAGAGTCACAGAGAGAACCGAGATGGAGAAATCATTTGTGCGAAATTGTTGGATGCCAGCTGCCAATCCTTTAGTCGCGTCGGTGTGGGGAAGGCAATTCAGCAAGGTCTCAAATCCGAGAGCTTGTCGAACTTTTCCGAGACCGTGCTGAACTGCAGACTGCGTCGGTGCATACCTATTTAATACCAGGTAGCTGACCGCGTTCCGACCTTATCAATAATCTCAGAAGAACAAGTAGGTTAGTCCATAGCAATGGATGCGTTGACAATCATCGGGCTCGTATCGAATGTCAATCCTTCATCGACTTCGGATCTACATTTGTCGAAGAGGAGCGCGAGATGCACAACTCCGCCTCGGGGGCCACAGGCGATGCTCTCAGCCATGGGCTCATTGCAGGGGGAAATGCGGAAATTCGTCAATGAGCTTGTACCATCAGGTCAAGACCAAGCCGTCAACAAGAAGTGACGAAGCGATATGTGATCTCGCCAAAGAATGCAAGAGTGTGGCGGAAGATATATCGAAACTCTTAGATAAGGTCAAAGCAAAAGTATCCAGTTCGAGCTTCCAGAGCGTCCGTAGCGCGATTAAAGGTCTATGGTATGAAAAGGACATAACGAACATGCAGGATAAATTGGAAAAGTGCCGAAGTCAACTGGGATTGCGACTCCACTATATCACAAGGTGCGTGTTTATTTCTCAATGGCTCACATGGAGTGCAGGCTTGCTGCTTGGAACAGTTTTCCGAGATCAAAGATCAGCTGGAGATACTTGCGAAGAATCCCCAGGAGGCTGGCACTTGGGTTGTGATGCTCCAAGGCCAGGTGCAAATAACATGTGCCGCTGGTGCAACGAATCATCTGGATGTATTAAGATTTGCGTTTCTAGCAGGGTATATAATGCTTCTATGGAAACACTTCCCTGATCGAAGACGGATCCGCATGCAATATCCGACGCAAGTGGACATGAAAATGGGGCCAGCTGGAGAAGACTCAGCCTGGAGCTTGATCATGCTCAAGCATTGAGTGAACTCTTCGGCCACATCATATAATCAATTGACCTCTCTGACCGGAAACGGGTGTATCCAACCTTCGCAATGCTGCGAAAAGCAAGAAATACGATTTTCCCTTACCACTGCCCTCTTATTCTTTCATCGACTGTTCCAGAATCTCTTGATCAGTGGAAAGAGACGATATGGAGAAATCCCTTGGAGGGTTTTGTGCCGAGGATGCTGTTTCGCAGTTTTTTTTTCCCTTTTCCTAGCTGTATGATATATACCGCTAAGCAGTGTCCCGGAAGCTGTGATAGCTTCTAAAGCTGGATTGATGACAGTAATGACAATGTATAGTTAACTAATCTCTCCAACTATGTAAGTCTTCTGCAACAGTCAATGCTAATGCTGGTTTTCCATATTCGGCACACTATCGCCCGACACAGTCCCGCTTCGGCCGGGACCATGCCCAAAACAGCAACCGTCGGGTGCGAAACACCAAGGCCACAAGGTTCTCCTCCCCGAACGAGCGAGTTTTCATTGGCATCCTGGCGGAGACGGATTGCCTAGCAGGGTATAAGTTGCATGCATCCTCTGGAATGGCGTAGTTGCTGCGTAATTAGCTGATGTCTGAATAAGCTAAATCAAAATTGGGTACCCCGTAGTCGTTTCACAATCGTTTTTTCTTTCTTGTGTCTTTCTCTCCCTTCCTGCATCTGTGCTTCATCTCCAGCTTGTGTCTGTGCCTTTGGACGGTAAGGACGCTTTCTTGAGAGGGGCGATATCTGCAAGCTACGGTCATTGACATGGCTTCCCTACTGGACTTGGAGTTGGACTTCTCCTTGAATTAAATCGCCCTAGATTCAGAACTTTGACCTAGGTATTTAACTATCTACATCCCGTGGACTATGCACGCTCCAATGTTGACCTCTCGCTCATAATCAACAGTCAAAGGTAATCCAACATCCGACCAAAAATGGAATCCGAAAATCGCTGAAATTGAACACACACACAACACAATGAAGATGCCTTCCGCCTAAGCATCGGTCTTGAACGTTGTCAATCGCAGCTTGATCGCGTCCTCGGGCTCAGTGGTGTCCAGCTCCCGAAGGACGCCAGATCCGACATCATAGATGAGCCCGTGCACCTGAAGGCCTCGCTCCTGCATCGCCTCCAGCACGACGCTCTTCTGCGTTAATGCCTTCAGGCCCTCCTTGACATTCAACTCGGCCAGCTTGACGACAGCATCGTCCTCGGACAGAGTTTGCAGTTCACCGAGGTGCTGCTCCCGGAGCTGGCGCAGGGGAATGAGCCAGGGGTCGAGGATGCCCAGGCCCTTGTTGCCCAGGGCAGCGGCAACACCTCCACACTTGGTGTGGCCGCAGATTACGACGTGCTTAACGCGAAGATGACGCACGGCATACTCGATGACGGCGCCCGAGCTGAGATCGGCAGGGTGGATCACATTGGCAATGTTACGGTGGGTGAAGACATCACCGGGCAAAAGGCCTAAGATGGTGGTCTCGGGGCAGCGGGAGTCGGAGCAGCCGATCCAGAGAATCTCAGGATGTTGACCGACAGCAAGTGTGGGAAGCAGCTCAGGGTGCTCTTGGGAGCATTTGGTAGCCCATTCCTTGTTCTTGGCGAGCGCGGCAGAGAATTTATCTGGAAGTGAGTCATTATTAGCACTCGTCTGGGCTTCCGATTTTTGACTCGATCGCAATGGCGCTGATGTGGAACAGGGCGAGCGATGCATTAAGCTGACGGTGGAGGTTGGACACATATATACGGTCTGAGATGATGGTGGATATACGCCTGCCCCGCGACCCCGAAACGCTCGTGCGACTGCCGTCGGCAAACACAGAGCATTGGAGCGCGGTAACAGCCTCGTGATGTTCATTGTGAAAGATGCAAATATACAGCAAGTATTGTGAGAAGGGCTTGCTGTTTGCGAAGCAGCGACGGGAGCGGGGGAAGATCCGATGGAAAGCGATCGAAGGGGGGGAAAAGGAAAAAAAAAAGGAAAAATGCGGGAAGGGCGAAATCGGAAAAGGGACAGACGGGCAACTCAGCACAACCGCCGCAAACCGATCAGAAACAATCTTCGTTGGATGGATAATTATTGAGAGAATGACGATATCCAAATGATGCGAAACGCTCGAGGGGCAGAGAAATGACAAAGACCACGAGTTGATCAGGGTTCAGGAACAGAGCATCCGGAGATGCCAAGAAAGGAAATGGGCACGTACCGGAGTGACTCATTTTGTCGCAGCGAGGGTCTATCACCAATTGAGGGGATCACGACAGCGGTTGCAGAGAAGATAAAATGAGAATATTCGCGAGGAAGAACTGGAGAGATGAATGGCCTGGTTGAGAGGGAGATTAAAAATGATGAACAGTTGGCCAAGGACGGAATTGTCCATGGCGCCGTGGGGGACCACGAAAAGGCCCGGTGAGCCGGAAACAATTGCCAGCGGCATCGCGGCAATGCTTAAATCAGACATCTCGTCGCGATCGCATGATTTTGCCTGTACTATGGAGTACAGAGCACCAATATCGCGATACGTGGCTTGCTTCAAATTAGAATTCCCTGATTACCGCTTTCCAGCATCATCCGAGTCTCATGATTCCGATCCTGTTCGATGGGTAGATTTCAGGAGTCAGGAGTCAAAGTGAGCCATTTCGATTCCGCCGCTCTATCCGCTTTGGAAATATGACAGCCATGAGGCACCTTCTGAATTACTCTTTATAGTAGGACTCCTGTATCACTCTGAAAATCGCGCACTCTCCTTTTATTTCGTCACTTCTATATATACATACATACACTCGTAATTTTCTGGCCAAGCTGAACCGCTTATTTTATACACCAGAAAGAAATGACATCAAATCCATACAGATCCGCCCAGGAAGAAACTCCTTCAAGAAGCACCTCCACGTCCACCGACGTTCGCCAGAGCCTTCTTCTGGTCTTCGCTGAGCTGGACCTCAGGTAGTGGACGCGCCCCGGTCGCAGAGGCAGATGGTGGGGGTAGGAATCCAATTGTAACGAGGTAGGAGGCGTAGAGACCGACAAGCTCCTCGGTCACGCCAGCGCCAGCAGAGGCATCGATACCCGACCAAGTGGCGTCCGCACGGAGGGAAGCAGCGGCGTGAACGTCATCCAGCTCAGGAGCCTTAGTGTTGGAGGGCAGGTCTGCCGTCACGAAGTGGTAGAGAGGCATACTGAGGCAGCAGTTAGTCCGTGTTTTGCACTAGATGTAACGACCTCCATAGGGGGGTGACTTACAGTGCATGCTGTGACTCGGGATCATCGTGCTTTCCGTCATTGACGTAATGCTCCAGAGACATCTTCCATGGGACATAGTCGACTTGGGGTACGTCGTATCCGTAGGCCTGCAAAGCGCCCAGGAACTGGTTGAAACGAAGCCTGGGGTGTCCGGTCACCTGTGCGACCCCGATTGGCGTACAAGGGGGCCGGAAGGCACCAGCGATGACGACGCGAGCAACGTGGTCGACGGGCACCATGTTGACAGTGTTGTGGATGTTGGGGCGGGCGGAAAGCTGAATGCATCCCTTCATCATTCGAATGAGGAAATCGTCCGTGTTTGTGGCTAGAGAGTAAATGTTAGTTAATTTTTTCAGTCCAATCTTAAGCGCAAAACCGGTCGGGGTATGATGGATGATGCTTACTTCCGGTCTTGGAGTCACCCAGAACGTAACCAGGACGAACAATGGTTCCCTTCAATCCTCTCCGGCCGGCCTCTCTGACGAGGTACTCGCCAGCCCACTTGCTTTGTCCATAACCGGTTCCCAACCCGACGCTGCTACCCTCCAGATCGTCATCCTCGCTGATACCCGCACCGCCGGCCGCAATGATACGTTCCGACTCAAGGACATAATGGTCATTGTCGAGTACACTGGTCGAGCTGACAAAAGAGAACTGCTTGGGTTTTCCGCTAGCGCAAAGCTTCAAAGCATCAATGGTACCCAAAACGTTGGCTGGCTTGAGAGTAGAGTAAGGGTACACCCAGTGCACCAGAGCACCGTTGTGGATCACAGCATCCACTCGTTCGGTCAGATCATTCCACAACGACTCCGACAGACCGAACCGTGGCTCTCCCAGGTTACCACAGACGCACTGCAGCCTGCTAGTCCAGGTCTCGTCCCAGAAGCCGTACGCTCTGCATGTAGACCGAATGCGATCAAGAGCCTGCTCGTCGCTCTTACCACGAACGAGTGCCACGACCCTTGCCAAAGGCGACTTACGAGTGAGAAGGTCACGGAGGATGTGCGCACCGAGGAATCCAGTTGCGCCGGTTAGGAACACGGTAGGTTCGCCCGAGAGCATGTCCTCGGTTCGTCCAGGGAAGGACTTGGGCAAGGTCTCAACTAAATTCCTAGCATCTTTGGAATATTCGTCATCAGCTTCGTTGGAAGTGGCCAGAGTATCTGCGGTGGCATCAGTCTCGTTGGCATTACTGGCGAATGACTCGAAGTTGATCAAGCGATCGATTTCCGCAGCGAACCCTCTGAGGGTAGGGCTACGGAAGATGGCATTCATGCTGATGTCGATTCCGCGCCACCTGCGTCTCAGATCGAAGAACATCTGCTGAGCCAGGATACTGTGTCCTCCCAGATCGAAGAATGAATCGTCAGGTCCAATCATGCGAGCGGTGACGTTGGTAATGCGGTTAGCCCAGATCTGGGCCAAAACCTGCTCGGTCTCAGACAGAGCCTGCAGGACGGATGACCTGCGGCGAGGCGCTGCCGCACTGAGTTCGGCGGTATCTGGAAACGGCAATGCAGGCTTGTCGATCTTGCCGTTGGGATTCAGAGGCATCCGCTTCAGAGGAATGAAGACAGTAGGCACTGCATACGCAGGGAGCTTGCTGCGTAAGTGTTCCCGAGCGTCATCGCGAAGAGGCCGGAAGCGTCTGAGCATGCCAACCATTCCTTCGGCAGAATCATCATCCTTGAGGCCCTTGCTTTCGAGCCATGAGGACCACTTGCTCATATCTGGCACGAAGTAGCTGACCAAAGTCGGCTCCTCAAACTTGTCCCTTCGCACCAGAGTGACGTTCTCCCGGACAAGAGGGTGCCGAGAAAGGTGCGTATCGATCTCACCGAGTTCGATGCGGAACCCTCGGATCTTCACCTGATCGTCAGCACGCCCGGAACACTCAACATCGCCAGATGGAGTGTATCTACCCAGATCTCCACTGCGGTACAAGCGATCTCTGGGTCCAACGTAGAATTGCCTCCAGGGCTCGTTTGCGCCCTGGCTTTCAGCCTTGTCCTTGTCGACCCACGTCTGCGGATCAACGAACCAGTTGGTGAGGAATTTCTTCTTGTTCAATTCCTCGTTGCTTAGATAGCCCTCTGCCAGGCCACCCGCACGAACGTAGATCTCACCAACTTCGCCAATGGCGCAAATGCGGCTAGGGTTGAAGCGGTTGACAACCAACATCTGCACGTCGACCATTCCGCGACCCGCAGGAATGACGTCCTTCATAGTATCCAAGAAGCCCTCCTGGCTAGAGTAGCTGGGGATTTCATAGTAACTGACCGCACGCTGAGTCTCAGTAGTTCCATACATGTTAACAATGTTGACATTAGGAGCCAAGGCCTGCAGAGAACGGCAGTCTCGCTTGATCAGGATATCACCAACGAAGAAAGCATGATGAAGAGCAGGGAACTGCGCAGAGGCACCACCGACAAGAATTTGACCCATTGCAGGTGTCAGGTGGGTAACAGTAGCGCTATACTCGCGCATCCACTCCGCAAGTCTCTCGTTCTGAATATCCTCACGGGCCGGAACCAATAGCTGGGCTCCCAAAAAGAGCGGTGTGAAGATGTCTCGCTGAATAGGATCGTGAGCGATACCACTCAGCATAGTGAAACGATCATCGGGGTTAAGCTTGAAGGTCTCGGACATCCATGGGAAGTAGTACGCCAGAGAGAAATGACGTCCTCTGACGCCCTTTGGTCTACCCTCAGAACCGGAGGTGAATGACAAGGTCGGGGTCGAGTCGGGACCGACGACGACGCCCACGGGCTTGTACTTCAAAGAAACTTGATTCGCGAGGACGTCTTGACCGTCAACAGATCCTCCAACCAAAGCACCGTCATTCTGCAGTGCCAGCGCGGGAATCTCCGTCCGCAGCTCAAGGTTTTCATCGATGAAAGACCGAACAAGCTGAGTCAACTCACCAGCTTCCTTCGTGGCCTTCGCGATGTTAATGAGTGCTCGCGGGCGGGCAACATCGAGGTAGATGCACTGCCTCTCAGGCGGATAGGCAGGATCGATGACCGAAAAGGTTGCACCGGCCTTGAGAATACCCATGACAGCTACCACAAGGTCAACGCCACGGTAGGCATAGACCATGACAACATCTCCCCTCTCGATGCCAGCTTGGACCAGGTGGTGGCCTAGGATATTCGACGCCTCATTGATTTGCCTGTAGGTGAATTCACGGTGAGGAGACTGCTCCGACTTGGTCTCCACCACACAAAGCTTGTCCGGATGCTTCTCGGCATTCTGTGCAAAGATATCATGGATGGCTCCGCGAAAGTTGGACCAATGCAGATCTGATGTGGGGTCTGGTAGCAGCGACAGCTGATCCTCCGTCATGAAATCAATTCTTCCAACCGCTTCCTCGGCATTTTTAGAGGCGTTATGCACAATCTGTGCAAGCTGCTTAAGAATGATAGCAATCCTGGCGCTTGAGAACAGACGCTGATTGTAGTATGCACCCAGCTCCGCCTCGGACGCGGACCCCTTCGCGTTTGCAACATTGACAACTAGGTCGGTGGTTTCGAAGGTATTGGCAGGGTATTCTTGTGATGACGCAGGGGCATCGTAGGCAGCAAAGCGGAACAGGATCGGGGCACGTTCTGACTTGGTTTTTTCCTGAATGTAGGACCGTAGGCTACCCAACGGAACTATATCGGCAGCTCCTTGATTGAATGCCTGCTAGATGATCAGAGATGGCCAACAACGAACGACAGTACCACATACATTCTCGACTTTAGAGTATAGCTGTTGGAAGGTCTCAGACTGCTCAATTGAGACCCGTAAGACAAATGGCCGGCCGTCTTCTGCGGAGCTGGTCGCAACAGCGATATCCTCATCGCCAGTCAAACGAGCTACGAGAACAACAAAAGCAGTCAAGAAAGCAATGAATCCGGACGATGATCCAGAGAGTTTTTGCAGTCCGGTATGCACATCCTTTGGCAGCTTGAGAGATTCAAAGGCCTCAATTGCTCTCTTCAGATCCGCCTTTTGGTTCTCGGGATAGTCTCGGGTCAGAGGAGACACTGTTAAATTTTGTAGCCTCTGCGCCCATCTCTCGAGGCGATCCTGTAAGGAGGCTGTTTCAACACCCATTATTGCGGTTCAGAGGCCCGAGACTCTTGTTTGGGCGCTCGACTTCACAACAGGGGCCGGATATTGAGTGACAGGGCGGAAGAATAATAATAGTATGAGTCAAGAGGGGCATCTAACTATGAGAAATGTGCCGATTTCGCTGGCCCAGGCCCCACCATCATCTATCTGTCGCCGTCACCGCCTTTTGGAGTTTCAGGCATTAAGGCATTAAGGCATTAAGGCACCATGGTACGTTAGGATGCCAATGCTCGCCGCAATAGGCCTAGTGTACTCCCTATTTTTCCTATACTCATGGATGCGGCTGTGCAGGTACCTGGTACCTAACTTGTTTAGGCTACGACCATACTGTTCCTGGGTCCAACGTACCGCTGGTCTGATGAGGTAGTAACGAAAGACCTGGGTCAAGGCCAGGCTACGTACCTACGCTGTATAGATACGAATGGCCTTCACAGTATCAGCACTGGTTCAGCTCTGCTCGTTGCTTGCGATGACCTGAGGCTTCATCTTTTCTACGCTGTTGACTCGTTGCAAATGTAACGGTGATGCCGATTTGCTTTTACTCCGAAATTTCCACTTGAATTACCGCGATCGCAAGCGCAACGTCGTTCTTTACGCACTTTCCTGCAGGAGTCCAACCCCTGTCGTAACCATCAGAATCTGCTCTCTCCCTAGAAAGAGAGAAAGATGATTCCGCATCGAAGCACCGCTCTCTTAACCATTATCGTTTTTGTCGCCCTCGTACTGGTAATATTTTCGTCCTCCCCCAGCTCCGCATCATCCTCTGCAGAAGAAGCGGTCTCTGGCCCAGCGAAATATGTACCCCGGCCGAAGCTCCCGTCTCTGAGTGACTATCACCTGCCATTCTTCCGGCCAGCTTCCCATAAACCTCCAGAACAGAAGAATAGTACCAGCGGCGAGTCGAAATGGTTCAGCAATTTTGCATGGATCAACCCTTTTTCGTCGTCCATCACTCTCGATGAGAACCGTTCCGTACTGCCTCCACTTCGAGAGAGACCCTTCATCTATACCTATTACGAACCGATTCACGGAGATAATAAGGATGCAGAGAACGCCGACGCGCAGCTTCTTCTTGCCTGGCGTCGGGCTTGGTTCGCTCAGGGGTTTAGGCCAGTCGTGCTCAGCCGTGGCGAGGCGATGAACAATCAGCTCTACGAGATGGTACAGACCTTGAAAATCAATAAAGATCTTGAGTATGATCTGTTCAGGTGGCTTGCCTGGGGTCATATGGGCACCGGCTTGCTCGCCGATTGGCGCTGTTTCCCAATGGCGCGATATGATGATCCGCTGCTGTCTTACTTTCGTCGGGGGGTCGATCCTGCGCAGATTACAAGATTCGACCACATTGGCAGTGCTCTTTTCGCTGGCGAGAAGACACTTATCAACGACGCGCTCAAGAATGTGGTGCAAAATGCGCTCAAGAGTGTGGACGAAAAGGCGAGATCCATGCTGGACATCATGCCCGGGGAGATTTTCAAGGTCGAACAGCCGAACGCTCTGGCTTTCTACACCTCTGCGACCATCACTACTCACTATCCGACACTCGCAGAGAAGATCGTTTCCTCGCCGACCGCTGGGAGACTGGCGCTCGTCGAGCTGGTCAACTCACATCTTCATAACACATTCCAGAACTCCTTCCAGGCCGGCATTGCTGTTTTGAAGCCCTTCCCTGAGCATACGACCGCCCTAGTGGAACCCGCCCTGCGCCTTGCCAGAGCTCTCGGTCAATGCCCGAGCTCGCCAATACCCGAATCTTGCCCTCCAAATCTGCAGAAGTGTCATCCGTGCAACCCTGACCGGCCGATGCATATCAGTCAGCCCGCTACTTACAAGAACTCATCATACGTTTTTACGATAGGCACTCTCCCCCACCCGTACACTCTGATTAGCCTGCAACAGGGATCTGAGGAAGTGACCACTCGACATATTCGCCGCGAAACTGAACGCGACCCATGGCTGACGGAAGTGACTAAAGACCGACTGAGTAATGAGTTTGGAGGCGCTGCCCGAGCGGTCGTGCTGAAGCAGGCCGTTGCAGACGACTCGGCAATCGGCACTTCATTGTGGATGACTGTGGAATCGTTGCCAGCAAACAACGGTCAGGTCTTGCCTTCGGCACTTCTGGACGAGTTCGAATGGCAATTCGGATTCAAGATCCCTCGCAGTGGCCCCCCCGAAACCAAGAAAGAAGGCGAAACGAAAGAGTCTGCGCAAAATATCAACAAAGGCTCAATGCAGAACGCCAACCCAAGCAAACAGGGCATCGAGAAGGAATATGATCTAATCACAAAGGCAAGGGAAGTCTTGAAGAGCAAGGAGACCAACAGGATTGGCATCAAAGACGTGGCTGAAGCTTGGAACCTGGCGGACACTGAAATCTGGCGCTTCGTCAGAGCTTATCGGTACGTGCTTTCATGTCCCTTCTATACAGTGCGCACGAATGCAGTTCATTGACTAACTTTACTACTACAAATAGGGCCCGAAGCGTCGTTGAGCGAAAGAAATGGGAGGAAGAAGAGAAGGATTTCGTTGGTGCTAAGCTCCGAGAATAGAAGACCAACCTGAAAATGTGGCTTGCAATGTTGGACATTATCTCCTGGCTCGTGTGTCCTTTGATACATGGGAAGTTTCTTCTGAGACATATTTCTATCTTCTTGTGTTATAATATCTGGCTTATATAGGCGATAACCCGTGTCCCTGGGCGGAGCACATGGATTGGCGTTGCTGCTTGAGGAATTAAATCAAGCTTTCCTCGAATTGTACCTCTCGTGGTCTCTCGATATTAATAAAAAGCACCAGTGATGTCCAATTGATTGGATATGCGCACATGCCAAACAGTCTCACGAATCTCGAGAAATAATGAATGCTACTCTGGAGTACGCTGTTCCACTGCTTTCTCGTCATTGGCAGGAACTCCAACCCATGGATGGAGGCCGTTGCTTTCCGCTCTCCAAGTGCATTGCCCATCGGATGGTGGCGATCCCCGCGAAGGGGCGATAACGAAGCGGGGTGGGGTGGAAAAAGGGTTGATAAGAGGCGATAAACTATTTTACTAGCCTGTGCATCACAGTTGTAGACACTGCACACATATCTTTTCCATATCACTTTAGGTGATGGATTCATCTGCTGCTGCTTGAATTATTATCACAAATATCATTACCGTTGCTCATAATCCGGATCTCTCTGATTATTGATCCGTCTCTTGTGTCGCCCGCTGGACGTATGCATTTCATCTTCTCCGTTTGACTCTACAACGAAACTATCCCCTGAGCTGGGAGAGCTCTCTCTGAGAGCATCCACACATAGGACATCAGACTTTGAGCTCCGTCTGAGACTCCAATGGCGCCCGGAATCTTGAGCTCGCCACTTGTGGTGGAGGAGGAGCCTTCCAAGGCTATTTCCTTGGCCCAGTTGACCGAGGACTGGGATGACACAATTCGATTCTACCTCAATGGCACAAAAGTCATACTCGATAATGTCGATCCAGAGCTCACTCTTTTAGAATACTTGAGAGGGATAGGATTGACGGGAACTAAGTTGGGTTGTGCAGAGGGAGGCTGCGGTGCCTGCACAGTTGTAAGTCAGGACGACATTGACGGCTGAGCCTGTCTTCGCGACAGAAATTCTTACACCGTACAGGTCGTGTCCCACATCAACCCGACTACCAAGAAGATTTACCACGCATCTGTCAATGCCTGCCTGGCACCGGTGATAAGTGTCGACGGGAAGCATGTTATAACGGTTGAGGGTATAGGGAATGTGAAGGACCCTCACGCAATTCAGGAGCGGCTGGCGATTGGAAATGGCAGTCAATGTGGCTTTTGTACACCTGGAATTGTGATGGTATGATCTTCGTACTCCACAATATCTTTGTCGATTAGGCTGACTTGATTGATCAATATTCTAGAGCCTTTATGCACTCCTTCGCAATACCCCCGAGCCCTCGCAACATGCGGTGGAAGAAGCTTTCGACGGTAACCTCTGTCGTTGTACAGGGTACAGACCGATTCTGGATGCCGCCCACAGTTTCACGGCCACAAATGTATGTGGGAAAGCAAGTGCCAACGGTGGAACAGGTTGCTGCATGGAAAAAGTGAATGGTACAGGAGGGTGCTGCAAACAGTTGTCAAACGAGGATACCAACGATGGTAGTTCTCCGAAGTTCACACCCCCTGACTTTATCAAATACGATCCAGGGACGGAATTGATATTCCCGTCGGCTCTCCAGAGACACGAGTTTCGACCCGTTGTCTTTGGGAATAAGAAAAAGAAGTGGTACAGGCCGGTCACTATGCAGCAACTATTGGAGATTAAAAGCGCACACCCTGCGTCCAAAATCATCGGTGGAAGTACGGAGACTCAGATCGAAGTGAAGTTCAAGGCAATGAAATACAACGCGTCTGTCTACGTGGGCGACATTCCAGAACTTCGTCAATACTCCCTCAAAGACGACCATCTCGAACTCGGAGCCAATGTGTCTCTCACGGACTTGGAGTCAATTTGCGACGAAGCGGTTGAAAAGTACGGCCCGGTACAGGGTCAGACTTTTCAGGCCATCAAGAAACAACTTCGGTATTTCGCAGGAAGGCAGATCAGGAATGTTGCGTCCCCCGCGGGGAATTTGGCCACGGCATCTCCCATCTCCGACCTAAATCCTGTGTTCGTCGCTACGAACACTGTTCTCATCGCCAAGTCTTTGAGAGGGGAGACCGAGATCCCTATGGACAAGTTCTTCAAAGGTTACCGGTTGACTGCCCTTCCAGAAGATGCCGTCATTGCGAGCTTGCGTATTCCGATTTCATCCAAACATGGAGAATATCTTCGGGCTTATAAACAGTCAAAGAGAAAGGATGACGACATCGCCATCGTCAACGCCGCTCTGCGTGTGTCACTTTCTCCATCAAACGATGTGACGAGTGTGAACCTAGTTTTTGGGGGCCTAGCACCTATGACGGTATCCGCGCGCAACGCAGAGTCATTCTTGATTGGCAAGAAATTCACGAACCCTGCGACGCTCGAGGGGACCGTGAGTGCTTTAGAACGGGACTTTGACCTAAAATTTAGCGTCCCTGGTGGGATGGCAACTTACCGCAGGTCTTTAGCCCTTGGATTCTTCTACCGATTTTACCACGATGTGCTCTCTGAGATTGAGGTCAAAGATACGGATATTGACGGAGATGTCATTGCTGAGATTGAAAGAGCCATCTCCTCAGGGCAGAAAGACCACGAGTCCTCGAAGGCCTACCAACAAAGGGTTCTGGGTCAAGCTACACCTCATGTGTCTGCGTTGAAGCAAGCTACTGGAGAAGCGCAGTATACGGACGATATTCCTGTGCAGAAGAATGAACTGTACGGTTGCCTGGTCCTCTCGACCAAGGCTCATGCGAAGATAGTCAGTGTCGACACAACAGCCGCATTGGATATCCCTGGAGTCTATGACTATGTGGACCACCGGGACCTTCCTAACCCAAAAGCGAATTGGTGGGGTGCTCCAAAGTGCGATGAAGTATTCTTTGCGGTGGATGAAGTCATGACTGCTGGCCAGCCCATTGGCATGATACTTGCAAGCTCTGCTAAGATTGCCGAGGAGGCTTCGAGAGCTGTGAAGATCGAGTATGAAGAACTGCCCGCAATCCTCACAATGGAGGAGGCAATCGAGGCCGAATCATTTTTTGACCACTTCCGCTTTATCAAATGTGGCGACACGGATAAGGCTTTCGAGGAAGCGGATCGCGTATTCCATGGAGTATCAAGAATGGGTGGCCAAGAGCATTTCTATCTGGAAACTCAGGCTTGCGTAGCCATTCCGAAACCTGAGGATGGGGAGATGGAGATCTGGAGTAGTACTCAGAATCCCACGGAAACGTGAGTTTTATCCTTTTGCTGCATCTCGATGCAAACTAACTTCCGAATAGCCAAGCATATGTTGCTCAGGTCACTGGTGTGGCAGCCAACAAGGTTGTGTCTCGAGTCAAACGACTTGGTGGCGGCTTTGGCGGCAAAGAGACGCGGTCGGTACAACTAGCAGGCATTTGTGCCACAGCAGCCGCAAAGACCAAACGACCAGTTAGATGCATGTTGAATCGGGATGAAGATATTGTCACCTCCGGCCAGCGCCACCCTTTCCTTTGTCACTGGAAGGTTGGCGTGACAAAAGAAGGGAAACTCCTCGCACTTGACGCCGACGTATATGCCAATGGAGGCCACACGCAAGATCTGTCTGGCGCAGTTGTAGAACGAAGTCTCTCCCACATCGACGGAGTTTACAAGATTCCAAACGTTCACGTCCGTGGCCGTGTCTGCAAGACAAATACTGTTTCCAACACTGCCTTCCGTGGGTTCGGTGGCCCTCAGGGCATGTTCTTCGCCGAATCCTTCATGGAAGAGATTGCCGATCATCTTGGCATTCCTGTCGAACAATTCCGTTCGCAGAATATGTATCAGCCGGGAGACAAGACTCATTTTCACCAGGAGCTCAAAGACTGGTATGTTCCGTTGATGTATAAGCAAGTACTGGAGGAAAGCTCCTACGATGAACGCCGCAAGGCCGTGGAGGAGTATAACAAGAAACACAAATGGTCCAAGCGTGGAATGGCCATCATTCCCACGAAGTTTGGCATTTCCTTCACAGCTTTGTTTCTGAACCAGGCTGGCGCATTGGTCCATATTTACCACGACGGCAGCGTCCTCGTCGCCCACGGAGGAGTTGAAATGGGCCAAGGACTGCATACAAAGATGACAATGATTGCAGCAGAAGCACTTGGTGTTCCCCAGTCCGACGTCTTCATCTCGGAGACGGCTACAAATACCGTCGCCAACACATCTTCCACAGCAGCGTCCGCCAGTTCGGACCTCAACGGCTATGCCATCTTCAATGCATGCGAACAGCTGAACGAGCGACTGCGTCCGTACCGTGAGAAGATGCCCGGGGCCAGCCTGAAGGAACTCGCCCATGCAGCCTACTTCGATCGTGTTAACCTCTCCGCCCAGGGCTTCTACCGTACCCCTGATATTGGGTACGTCTGGGGGGAGAACAAGGGTCAAATGTTCTTCTACTTCACGCAGGGTGTAACAGCCGCGGAGGTAGAGATTGATACACTGACCGGCGACTGGACGCCTCTGCGCGCCGACATCAAGATGGACGTCGGACGCACCATCAATCCATCCATCGATTACGGGCAGATTGAGGGTGCGTTCATCCAAGGCCAGGGCCTCTTCACCACCGAAGAGAGTCTTTGGCATCGTGCCTCGGGCCAGATCTTCACCAAGGGTCCCGGAAACTACAAGATCCCTGGTTTTAGGGACATTCCCCAGGTCTTTAACGTCAGTCTTCTGAAGGACGTCGAGTGGGAGAACCTCCGCACGATCCAGCGATCACGGGGTGTCGGTGAACCACCGCTATTCATGGGCAGCGCTGTCTTCTTCGCCATCCGGGATGCTCTTAAAGCTGCGCGCAAGCAGTGGAATGTCAATGAAGTGCTTAGCTTGCAGAGCCCGGCCACGCCCGAACGCATTCGGGTCAGCTGTGCGGATCCCATCATTGAGAGAGTGAGGGTTACGCCTCGCGAAGGAGAGAAAAGCTTCTTCGTCGCGATTTGATTATTGTCTATGGATGAGGGGGTTTATGATTACGACATTTTGGCTATACACATCGCATCAAGGCTTCTGGCCTCTGTTATATTTCCACAGATCGGTCTATATATGCATGTTTCAATGCTTGCATAGCAGTTATGCTAGGGTATGAATGACATGACGCAGCGATCTGCATTTTTATCTATTTCGAACACTGTTCTAGATTCAGTTTAATGCTCAATATCTTGATTATCCTGTGAAATCTAGACTGAAGGCATGACATCTGTACTGCAGCTGTCATGATGTAAACGAATATCATGCCGAATAGATCAATAACGTGCATGAATGGGTATGATAGCAACGCTTCACGCCAAAGATGCTACAATACAAATGAAAAGCACCAGAAAAGATGACGAACGAGACGTCACCGTATCAAAATTCGTATAATCCAGCTAGCGCTTCTCCATGTCATACTCGACATAGCTACTTCCCCGCAAGTCCGCAGCGCCATCCACCTTGAGCGCAGACCCGTATTGCCTCTCCCCAGCAAACCCCAATTTTTCATCCTCATGGCGACTACTGCTCGCGGGAACAGCACGTGAAGCCACCACGGTGCTTGTGGAAGCCTCATACCGAGGAGCCGGCGCCGAAGCCGGCATCGAAAGAGCGTCTGTGTTTGTGTTTGGAATAGCCGTCAACGGTACGTCGATGAATCCTCCTGAGTCTGACTCGTGGTGGTTGACCCGGGCTCCTCCTCCCTCACCGCGGTTTCGGTCTCGGACCCAGAACAGACTTAGGGCTCGGACGATGCCGATGAGCGCGATGAATACCCAAATGAGGATGATGACCGCGGAGATGATTGTCTCTGTGCGGAGGCCGTCCTCGACCTTGTTGACGACTCGGATGACTACCTCGGTTATTTTGTTTGAGGTCTGGTCGCCCGCATCAGCGAGGAAGCTGTCTGAGGGATTGGAGCTATTGCTGGCGATGCTGGCCGCCGCCCCGCGGGAGAAGGTATCGTTTGGGAGTAATGGGAAGTCGATGTGCGCGTGGTCATGGACCCAGGTGAGTCCCTTCTGGATACCTTGGACTTTGAGTCCAATGAGACACTCGAATACGTCCATGAGAGGCTCGTAAAGGAGGGTTCCGCCGAAGGTGTCGTTGAGGACGCCGGTCGTCTTGTCGACGAAGGTGTTCAGCGTGACGTTTAAAGCGGTCGTGCTGGTGTTGACCCAGCCAAAGACGTTCTCGTTCAGGTCGTGGTTCATGTGTCCGATGACGCCGTTGGCGTCGTTTGCCCACTCCGCCGAGGCATTCTGTAGGCTGTCGACGACCTTGTCCGCAAACGCGCCGACTTGCGTCGATAGCTCGGGCACGGTTTTCTCAACGGCTTGCAGAAGCAGATATTGACATAGACAAGAGAGTAGTCCGGCTACTCCGAGACAGAGAACGAACAACGCTGCGGGCGTTGTTGCATAAGCAACCGCCCAGCGTACAAGGATCTGCCTGCGGCTATTGCTGAATCTGCTCGCAGCTTTGATGCCGGCTGCGGCAGTGTACGGTCGAGACACGATGTAGACAACGTCCATGGGGTCATGGGCTTCCTTCCTGACTAGTTGAGAGCGTTCCTTCATCGAGCGCCAGCGACGGATCTCCTGCCATGCCATTGGGAAACAAGCCAGCGTCGCCGCAACGATGAGAACAGCGATGAAAATCTTGCGCGCTGTCATGACCAAATTTGCCACGCTGTCGAAGAACGAGTCTATGCCGTTATTGCCTTCACAGAATGTCAGCTGTTCTTTTGCTGGAACAGGAAGCAGAGATCGATCGAAAGTGTATGTTCCGAGAGATTCATTGACGAGCTTTTTGACCTCTTCAAATGGTGTGCGCAAGACTGTTTGGGTGAAATTGTTGACTTCATCAAAGGTCGGAAGTGAGCTATTGAGCTTGTCAAGCCCTTTGTCAATTGAAGAGGGCAGCTGGAGGTTCTCCAACGTGCTGATCGAGCCGTTGAGGTTCAATGTTGGTACGCTGGCTCCAAAAGCACTGGCGACGTTGTTCACGCCATCAAGGAATTTATTGAATGCGCTTTCGAACGTGCTGACGGCTTTACCAATGTCGTCTCCGACCTCCTTAACAGTGGAGTTCAAAAAGTCCGCGGCCTCTTCAATCACGCCCACCGCAACATGCACGCTGCCTCTAACCGCCAGAGTGAAAAGACACAGATAAGTCTGGTACAGCACTTTGATGATGAAGAGGACCAATTCTTCGACACCAGTGATGGTAAGCATCAGCATCGATTTGAGGCCGCTCACAGCCTTCTCGACTCCGGTCGCTGTTAACTCGTTGACACCTTGGGATAAATAATGGGGCATAGAAGCCATCGAGCTACCCATGGATTCGACGCTCGTGCAAGCAGAAAGGGCTTCCCGTTTCGCCGTGCTCATGTCTGCCTGCAGACCTGAAGCAGCTAGCAAAACTCTGACCAGAACGAGAAGCAGCAGTATCGTCCATCGATTGATCCATACTTGCGATAAGCGAGCCCTGAGGCCAAGGTAAGGGGTCAGACCGTCCGGAGGCAATGTGATTATATGTCCCTGGTTCGGACTTGGGGCGTGAGCTGCGTAAGGGGGCAGAAGAGGAAATATCGATCGACCAGATCTTGAGAATAACATGTCGATAATCTATATGAAGAACAAGGTTGAGCGATAGGCGCTCCGATTGAGGTATGCAATCGCAAAGAGAATGTGCAGAGAGTGGAGGTGAAAGATGAAGCAGAGAATATAGAAGAACCCGTAAAGATCAAAGGAAATGTTGACCGGCAACTGTGGACTTCAGAGAATGAATCAGTCTATTGAGGTCTCATGACGCATGCTCGAGTCTATCAAAGATGAATGAAAGAGGCTGTCGCGACAAAGAATGGAAGTGTTAGCGCTTGTCAAGACAACAACAAAGGAAAGGCAACAATGACTTAATAAAAGCACAATGAATAGAAAAATTCGGGGCGAATAGAATTTATATCTGCAAAGCAGCTGCCTGTTTTCCGCTTCAATGAAAATATTCTCCTTCTGACCTGAGCAGACATCTGAGACAGCCATTAGAAGCCTGCCACCGAGCCCGACCACAACCCGGGAGGACCAAAAAAAGTAGCTGCTACTCCATAGATCAACATAGATCTAAGGTTTCCGCAACCAGGTCGTTTCATCTTGCGCGAGATGTTGAGCGGCTCATCTAAGTGGTTTCTTCAGAGCGCTGGCAGGCCAAATATAGCCTCCCAGGGCCGGCGCTTAAGCTCCAGGATCGCTCAACCAATCCTTCAAGTAGTGCAGAAAACGTCAGCCAATCAATTAGAATATGATGAACAAAGGTCTGCTTAGTGGAGTGAAGTAGGAACAAAAACAAGGGCTCTATGTTCACTGCCGTTGACATCTGCAGAGCTTCTTGTTCCATTTGCCGCTGGCCTGTCGGATGTTAGGGTATCACCTATCATTTGACTGGATATGAGAGATAGAGGGAGCAATTCGACATGGAAACAAACGCTATGAAGGAGTTATTTATATTTAATGATGGATATAACAACTTCTATTCCACAAAACAAAATCTCGAGATGGTGGACGATGGTTGTAGGATGAAGCAATGGCATTCGCGAGCGCGACTGGAAGAAGCAACTACCACGTGATCATAGGGACTGCACGTAGAATCAGGCAATCCTAGACATTAGGTACTGGAATAATACAGATATATGAGGAATGACGAGGCTGCCTAAACTGTTTAGGACCAACCAGATATTCTGTTGGCATCTAGGTCTCCGGGACTTTTATATGGGACAGAGACGAGCACATTGTAAAGTTGACATTATGCGCTGTCCTATATCCGAAATATGAGCCTTAACACTTGGGCAATCAATATCGTCCGCTTAGAATCAAGAAGCTCGATTGTGAGGAGGAGCATGTTTGATTGTTATCCAGAATCCAGCCACCGGGTCCGTAAATATCTATGGTCACTGGAACACGAAGACATCGTCTATGGGATTCAAAAGGTCACTTATTGATAATAAAAGCTTGTTAAAAAGACAATGATAGACACCCACAGCCATCTAAGCTCATCATAACAGTCAATCTTTGCCCAGACCTATGATGTGTACTCAAAAACAGGAGAGAAAGGCAGACTTCAGACAGACTCTTCCGAAAATCAGTTGGTGACCATCGCCATGGCGATGTTAGTGAACAAGAACACGGAACTTTCTCTGGTAGACTCTTTCATTTCTTTTACTCCTTCAGAGACCCTCTTTAGGAAGAGCATCGAATCTAAAAGGAGAAAATGATTCATAGACTTTTTGTTGAGATACCAGAGATCGAAGTATTGTCAAGACTGACAGACATTGCAATATCCCACCAGGTTTACTCTGGATTTTACCAGCGCTGAACAAACAAGCAGGTAACGCGTGATGATATCGCATCCCGAGGGAGCTCTGGGCCCCCCAGGAGCCTCCGGAAATAGGATGGCAACCCCGGACTTAGAGGGCTGGGTCCTCGAGGCAGCAGAGTGCTCGCCCAGGATGATGCAGAGAGCCTCAGTGACCAACGTCCCTAGAAGCCTCTCTGATCCACTGAACCTGAGCAGCCTGGAACCGAGCGTCAAACACCAAGCAAACTACATGCTGACGGACCACTTCACCTGTCTCATTGGCAATAGCTTGGAGAGTGACAAAGAGACATGCTCACCCACCTCCCCAGTGAAGATGAGTAAAAGTCATTCTCCAGCTGAGAGCAGTGACGTGGGTAAGTGGGCTAGCATTCACTTTCTTTCCACCAACTTCTTGAGATCCCTCTCAGCCGCAGGTAAACGCGTCGCTAACTGATGCAAAGAAGTGGAAGAAAGGCAGAATATCAGTCCAGAGCAGCTCATTACTCGTTTATCTGCAATCAACTTGATACGCGCAAGAACCATCACTCGCTTGTCTCCAACAGATTCCATGTCCTCAGGGGACACCTTCAGCCCATTCAGCGACCGTTTTCACTCGTCTAGTGCGCATTCTGCAGAGTCAAATCCCACCTCTGTTGTCATCATGCAGCCAGTACCAACGTCGCAAAAGAAGAAGAAGAAGAACGCCAGGAACAGGAATAGAGTTCGGAACAACCAGGATTCTCTGGGCGAAGGCCTCTCTGGGGATAGAAACGAGACCCACATGCGCCAGACACCTCACGTCAGACCCAATGTGGGCTCGAACATTCAAGCCCATGGCCAGACGGACAACCAGCACATGAGGTCGCCAGCACCACATGACCCTGGTATGTCTCAGCGCAATTGGATCTCTGCAGACTGCGCTCTATCCCAAAGTGATTTTCAACAAGGCGATGCAGACCTGAAGCCCGGGCCCAGCACTGTTGAACAGCATTCGAGTCACATGCTTGACCTAGGACAAAGTTCTGGTAGCAGTGTTACTTCACTGCATGACCAAGTGATCTCTGCTGGAGAATTTTCTCCGGTGCCATCCTCCTCTCAACATCCTGGTGCCAATAAAGACAGTCGCAGATCCGCGAGTGCAGCAAAAGAAAGGCTGCCTCCTATAGAAGAAGCTGCGAGCGACGCTATAGAGGATTCCCTGAGCACTGATGCGTCTACTTCCATAGTGGAAAGCGAAAACCTGTCAGCCAGAACGCAGATTCGAGAAGCCTCGCCATCTAAGACTGTAAGCCCAATATTGACGACTGACAAAAATGCCCCAAGCAAGCCAGAGACAGAGAAGGACTCTTCAAGTGTTTCTAACTCTGAGATTGAGCAGAACTCGCAGCAGACCACCCATTTTGAAGACCGTGAATCGCCTCATTTCAGCAACAGCCACTCTCACCCGTCGCCCCTGGCAGCCAGTGACATTTCCACGCTCTCCACACCCAAGGCTCACGGAAACGTCTCCAGTCAGAGACCGGAAGCTTTCTTTTGGCAACTCGATAGTCATGGATTTCCGTGCGCAAAACACAGCTGCGACAAGCGTTGCAATCTCTGGGACGGAAGGACCGCCATCTGCCCTAAGTGTGGGCCATTCTCCGAAGTTCGTTATTGCTGCAAAGATCATCTTCTCCAGGACATCAAATGGCACTGGATCTACTGCGGACAAATGACCTTCACACAGCCCTGTCGAGAGAACTCAGTTCCTCGAGACGTACGGGATGGCCCACCACTGGTGCCCTGCCTTCATCCCTATGATACGCCAGAGCGTCATCGTCAGGCTGTGTACTTCAACATCAATATTCGTGAAGGAGATTATTTCGTCTTCTCAGACTATGCAGATTGGGCACAAGCAGGTTTTCCAGAAAATAATTTCGAGATGCGTTGTTCCCATAGGGTCCTCTACACAATCAAGCTCGAAGATCGGGAGAAGAAGGATAGATTTCGACGCATCCTCGCAGCATGTCTTTTCAGTAAGTCAAGATCATCAGCCACGCATGCCACTGAGGTTGACTGCTAATTAGAAGCCTCATCACAGTGACTATCGAAGTCCACGAGCTTGTCGATTACATGTACCGTCTAATCAGGGATGATCTGCGGTCTCAAGAGATATGGTCCCCCGAGATCGAGAACATCCTCAAGTATCAGATCCACTCTGAATTCGCAGTCAACATACTGCCAGATATCACTGGAGAGAGACACGCTTGCGAGACCGACTGGACCGGAAGAAACCGGCGCCACTGCCCAGATGCTGTCTGCCGCGGTGAATATCGTCGTCTTCTCGGTTCGGTAGGAGGAAATGGTCATCGCCAGACTGTCGAACATTTAGAAGAATCTTTTTGGATCTTGCGGGCTGCAAGAACGACTCATCCTGGTGTGACCGACGTGCATGCGCGCATGAGAGGTGAGGGCTTCGAGGGTGTGGCGGAGGAAGATAAAAGGGTCTTTCAGCGCGGAGAAGGATGGGATGGTGCTGGAACTGGACCTATGGAAATTGAGGGCATCAATGCTTGAACGTCTCTCTGGCGACTAAAGACTGGCGTGAGTTGTTCTTGGCGGTTTTCATCTTGAAGATAGTCGCTCGAGGTTTTGGTTATGGTGGCTTGTGAGAGTACATAGGAATCTGGAAGTTAGAGTAGATAGACATTGCTGGTCAGCTCCTTCCTTTAATGGGCATAATGAATCCTCCGTCATACTAACTGTCTCCACCAGCCGAAAGCCTCAGTGCAATCTGCAGAAATGATATGCAATGATGATGCCAATATGTTCTTCAAGGTTAGATTGACATGTCCAAGAGCAAGAACAACAAGACGCTGAAATATCTGAGATACAAAAGACAGAACGAAAACCCGCTAGTCTGGATTTTAAAATCCTCCATGACCTGCCAGAAAGCTTCACTGCAGCCCCTATGAATGCGGCGCAAGTCCTGGGCACACAAAGCCCGGGGAGTGTCCATCCGTCATTTGCAGCACATTCACCGAAGAACCCACCGAATTTTGAGAGATCTTACTTCGAAATGTATTTCTTCAGACCGCGGAGCCTCTCCTTCGCCGTCTCCAAGACATCATCGTTTTTACAGACGGCGAAGCGAAGGTAGTCTTCGGCGATGTGAGCATTCGTGTCCGTGTAGAATTCCGTCGGGGGGATGGCTGCCACCCCGACTTCGTGGATCAGGAACCAACAAAGTTTGAAATCACGAGGGCGGCTGGCGACATGGGGAGGGAATGGGTAATCTTCCGGGAGTTTGACGGAAGACATATTTGCAAGAACGAAGTAACCACCCTCAGGGTCAGAATACTAGTAGTAGTCAGTAACGGTAGCTCTCTTGGGCCATCTGCAATCGACTCACGGGAATGTTGAGCTCATCAAAGACTTCGCAGAAGCGTTCCATTTTCTGCTTCATTTCCGTCCGGCTCTGGTCCCAGAATCCGACCTTGTCCGCCTGCTCGAAAGCCACAGCAGCAGCTTCCTGGAGGGGTGATACAGAGCTGTAGCAAATACGCGTGTGTGCAGCGGCGACGTACTTGACGAGATGCTCCGGTCCGATCAGGTATCCAACACGCCAGCCAGTAGCGTAGAAGGCCTTTCCGGCAGAGCCAACCGTGAGAGTACGCTCCCAGAGCTCTGGGGACAAGGTAGCAATTCTAGTGAAAGGGACGTAGTAGAGGCGATCATAGACCTCGTCGGAGAGGATAATGAGATTGTGCTTCACACACAGCTCTCCGATGCGTTCAAGTTCCGCGCGCGAAAAGACTTTTCCCACGGGATTATGTCTGATGTTGCTGTTGTCAGCTTCATACAAATGTAGTTGATCCGGCTCACTTACGGCGAGTTCAAAACCTACAGAGCGAGTCAGCTATTGTCGCAATAAGGGAGAAGGCTACTTCTTACAATCATCTTTGTCTTCGAGTTGATTGTCCTCTCCAGTTCCTCAAAGTCTATCGTCCACTCAGATGCAGGCGAAGTCCGTGTGGCACCGTCCTTGGGAGGATGAAGGGGGACGTATCGAATTGTACCGCCAGGCATCTCGATGTTGCTGATGTACCTATACAATGCTTTAGAGAGATCCGAGGCACAGGGTCAAGGCTCCCTTACTGGTCAAAGAAGGGCTCGAAGATGATGACCTCGTCCCCAGGTTCAATGAATCCCATGAAAGCACTCAACATTCCTAGTCCGTTGTCAGCAAGCACATCCAAACGGAGGTCTTATTGCGCCCGACCTTCATTTGCACCAGTGGTGATGGAAACTTCTGTATCTGGGTTTATGGTACGACCGAAGGAGGAAGAGTATGCGTCGGCAATGGCCTTCTTAAGTCGCGGACGGCCCTGTACCACATTATAAGCCGAAGGCCAATTGCCAGTTCGCTGAATCGCAGTGTTGTACCTTTGTGGGCGAATACTGGTTGCAGTCGACCCGGTCTAGAGCTTCCTTGGCCGCGTCTAGAGCGAATTGAGGAGGGTTGTAGCCGCTGTTACATAAATTTATATCAGTCTTCTACCCCTTACTCCTCGGAATGAAGTGTCACTCACAAGAAGCCTTGACCCATGTTCACAATCGGCTGAACCGGCGAAGCGGCAGCAGCTTCGTTCACAATTGACCTGTTGCACCATTAGGATATAGTTCCATTATGGTCCAAAGTGCTGCAAAAGGTATATCGCACCAGACATCCTGTCTCTGGCCGGCAACTCTCTTCGCTGGACGAAACGGATCTGGTCTCGCTGCTGTCGCCGACATCGCTCTCACTGTTCGGCTGTGAAGGCGGGGAGGTACAGCTCTGAATGCGGATACTGATGATGATGATGCGCTGCTGAAACTGTGAAGGACTGCTGACGAGGCTGGACTACGAGAAAAAAGGAACATATGGACAAGGAGAAGATTATGATTGCAAGTCTACAAATGAATAAGAACGGTGGGTTCCTGGTCAATGGGGGGGCAGTATGGGGCATTTCTGACTACATCCATGGGCGGTGATTACCGATTAGCTCAATTGCGTGCTCAGCCTTCTGTCGGAGGTTACATTCTTAAGGGCATTGTGCCACAAGACTGAAGTATTATTAGATGACCGTTTCTGTAGCATTCAAATGAAGCTTTTACTGGTTGCCTAGGATTGCTGTTGTGCTTCATTTATCTTCAGCGTTGCTCTTCTGTGTCCTCAAAGAAGCAACATTATCAGGCAACAAGGCTGTAAATGTGCGTCATTTCATGAACCTCGGATTACTAAACATAGTCAAGCGTAGGTGTTCAGACGCGTTCACGCGTCCAAAAAGCTCAATACTTAGTTAGGGCCAGGATGTGGTGATTCTCATTCATTCTTCATGCTATCTCCACGAAACTTGTCTGATTGATCAATCCAATATAGTAATCATTGCTTATGGGCCAGTCATCATGGTTTCCTGTCCCATTTGCGGGAATTCCGTTCCGTCCCTAAAGATCAACGACCATATCGACTCCAATTGTGAGAACTTCATTGAGGAGCCGACATCGAGCACGGGGGAGCCAGTGTCTTCTCAGAAGACTCCGGTGCCCAGATTTTTCCAGCCGACCTCTGCCCGAAAGGCTGCCTCCCAAAGCATACCGCAAAGCGATTCTCCGTCCGCACCCTCACCGCTACGACCCGTCAACGGGAAACGAACGATTACACATGAGAAGGAGTCTGTCTTGAACGGGAACAAGCCGGATCAAGATGAAGCGCAAAGAGATCCTCATCCGAAAAAGCTGAAGGTGAACGCGCTTCAGAAAGCAGCACCGTTGGCTGAGCGCATGCGGCCCCGGACTCTCGATGAAGTCTGTGGCCAGGAGCTTGTCGGGCCAAATGGCGTACTCCGCGGACTAATTGAACAGGATCGGGTCCCGAGCATGATTCTCTGGGGCCATGCGGGGACGGGTAAAACAACCATTGCAAGGGTCATCGCGTCGATGGTAGGGAGCAGATTTGTGGAAATTAACAGCACCAGTACCGGGGTTGCGGAGTGCAAAAAGATATTCGCAGAAGCCAGAAGCGAACTCGGTCTGACTGGAAGGAAGACGATAGTGTTCTGCGATGAGATCCATCGCTTCTCCAAGTCACAGCAGGATGTGTTCTTAGGCCCAGTAGAAAGTGGGCAAATCACACTCATTGGCGCCACGACCGAGAATCCGTCTTTCAAAGTCCAGAATGCTCTCCTTTCCAGATGCAGGACCTTCACGTTGTCAAAACTGAGCGATGAGGACGTTAAATCTATCCTTTACCGAGCATTGAGAGTCGAAGGGCCCAACTATTCACCGTCCTCAATCGTAGATGATGAGTTGATCGAATACCTTGCTCGCTTTTCTGATGGTGACGCTCGAACATCCCTCAATCTTCTGGAGCTGGCTATGGACTTGTCAAAACGTCCGGGCATGACCAAAGAAGAACTGAAGCGATCGCTCACCAAGACTTTGGTGTATGACCGTGCAGGGGATCAACATTATGACACAATCTCAGCCTTCCACAAGTCGATCAGGGGCAGTGACCCAGATGCTGCTCTATACTACCTCGCACGCATGTTGCAATCTGGCGAAGACCCTTTGTATATCGCACGTCGCCTGGTTGTTGTGGCTTCGGAAGATATCGGCTTGGCAGACAACACTATGCTGTCACTTGCCATTGCTACCCACTCTGCTGTTGAAAAGATCGGACTTCCAGAAGCTCGCATCAACCTCGCGCACGCTACAGTAGCCATGGCGCTCTCTAAAAAGAGTACTCGAGCGTATCGCGGCATGAACAATGCTTTTGCGGCGTTGGATGAGCCGGGGGTTGCGGGCTTGCCAGTACCGATCCATCTGAGGAACGCCCCCACTCGACTCATGAAGGAGTTGGGGTATGGGAAAGAGTACAAGTACAACCCGAATTACCTTGATGGTCAGGTAGTGCAAGATTACCTTCCAGAGAGGATACTTGGCCGGAAATTTCTTGAAGACCGGGATCTAGGCACTGCGATTGACCGTGATCTTATAGCTCAGGATGAACAGCATCTGGAGCCTTGAAGTGTGGAAGTGATTACATCGCTTCCTGTATGAGATCAAGAAGCGAATTTGATAGAGCAGCGGTGCGCCTTCAATCGCAATCTAGGGACAGCTAATGGGCGATTTCCGACTTCTCTTGGCAGGGTCATCTACTCTCCTGAACGGATATTGAGTCGATTTAAGCCACGCTATCCTTCCCATGAACAACTGATGATGCTATCAATAAGTGATCAGCGACGGGACGGTCAGAAGGCTTACACTTTCTGGTCGAGAAGTGCTTTCTGCCTTAGGCTTCAAGCCCAGTTGTGTCCAGTCAACTCAAGCGCAGACACTGCCAAAGAGGAATTGGTCTTGTTTGGCGTTGATGTACACCCAGAAAGCAGTCACTGTTCTGCTCATGTACTGAACACTCAGCCTTGCCCCGTTTTGCTTGCTGTCGGTCTTGATTGCAGATTGCTGAAGGATGGTGGTTGCTTGGTGGAAGGTTTATTGTCGTCATGCTGGTCTTGCCCTAACTTTGGGTCTACTATGACTCCTGCCTTCTCGTCATACTTCGACGACAACACACCTCGACCTCTTCGGACAGTGTCTCCTGGACTGATCATCACCATCTCACTTCTGATGTCCTTCGTTACTTATCGAGCTTCTTTGAGACTGTCTTGAATCTACCTATACACTATCTTATCGACTCCGATCATCTTTACTACGCACGTAACGTGATAGAATCCGATACTATGTCTTATATTCCAACCTCGGATCTTCCCTTCGTTCCCTCGCAGTTTGAATCGTTTCAAACATCGTTTGACCCTCGACATCAGAGCATAAAACTTCCAGATGGAGGTGTAAGTTATTCCCGTTCCAGACTTGAGGATGTCTCATTAGTCCTTCTCGGTGCTCAGATATCTGAATCTTTTCAGTCAGTATTTACTAACTCGCCCCAGCCGACTATGGAGAGTCTTGCGTCGTCATCACACGAAGCTATGGCCCATCATCAAGCGATACACGATACGCCATCATCTCATAGCTTCAATTTACAACAAGTACAGTCACTACAGCATGTACACCATAATCATGTACATCATTTCCCTCTTGCTGGAATGGACCCTCCGTTCGCGCGCGGCCCTGCAACTGAACTCATGGTAAACCACCACACTTTCACAAACAGCATGACAAACCTCGCCAATGCCCATCCAATGAACTTCTCCCAAGGCTTCAGCTGTTTTACTTCTCCCGGGCCCGTCATCGCTCCAGTGTCAGTCCCTTTTGGTACACCGATTCATACGCCAAATCCACCAGCATCGAACATGAATTTGGAACATCAGCTATCCGCCTGGCCAGACGATAACCTTGAAACTCGCACAGTGTCACCAGTCGAGCATCATGTATATGACTTCGCATCATCGGCCGATCGGATTCCGTCCGAGTGTAAGTGACTCTTGCCCACGCTATTTGTATATATATTAACCGAATTTAGTCACATCCCAAGGCTCCATGAACCTCACGGGGGTTCACTCTCTCCCTTCAGCCGGGTCACTCCAGCATGACCGATCTCCTGGCAATGTCTCCGGGTTTACTTTTGTGATGGAGGACGGATTAAAGCCAGCCCGTCATCGCGAATCGCGAGTACAGACCAAAGAGGAATCAGACGAGAGAAGAGAGAAAAATAAGAAGCTCAAGGAAATGGGAGGTGTTTGCCTCTGGTGTTACCGCATGAAGAAAACCTGCGAACCGCAACTTCCTTGTCCTCGTTGCCAAGACAGCAAATCGAATTGCATCAGAAGACCTGCAGAGCTGTCCTTGCTTCCCTGCACGATTATAACACTTCAGGACATGAATCAAGACAGTACTTCGTTCCAAACGACGAAACCTGAAGATATCTTTCCTTGTCTGCAAAAGATATCTCGATGTGCCTCTTCCCAGGCTGTTGTCAGCTTCTGCCAATGCAACGGAGAAGTGATAGATTACTGGGTCATGCATGCGGCTGACCTGGACGCTACAAATATGGACACTTCCAGCGGTTTAAGCCAACAGCTAATTCTTATGATCCTGAAGTGCGTCCAATCTGAAGAGATGGATAAATTTGGGACGCAATTCCCTGGCAGCTCTCTTGTGCAGACTGCTGCGACCATGCACAAGCTGCTTTCGGCGATTCTATGCCTTTCCAAGACGCAGGTATATGTGCGAGCGACTGATGTAGAGCAAACAAGGATCGTGATATTCTACATGCTGGCTCTCTGCCTACGAGGACTCTGCGTGCTCTCAGGCGAGCTGGGTTCCGAAGCCTACAGCTTAATCAAACAGAAAACAGACTGCGACGGTGAGCCTGCTGGCATGAAGAACGACTGCAGCGGTGCAAACTGCTTCAACCCAGTTTGGGTCGCTGTTGGCCTTTACCAGCGAGTCCTGGAAGCCCTTTCCAGCTTTGAACTGCCACAGCCAATGGCTAGCATATTCGCTGGGGTTAAAATTCGCTCAAACATGGTACTCTCCAACATATATTGTGTGAAGGAGAAGATCCCGCACATATTCGGGTCGAAGCTGGAGAAAGAAAAATTGGAGGCCGAGAAGAAGGCGTTCTTTGAGAAACATATCCCGCCAGTCTCCTGCCGTCAATACTTCAACGTCGCGATCTGTTCACTCCCTTTTGGTCAGAATCTGCCATCCACAGCCGTTCACAGACAAACCCATCAGTCCTCGGATGTCTCATACGACGCTGAGTTTCTTCTTAACGAGAGTTTTTGGCCTCCAAATCTTGCCGAACCTTTCCTCGAAAGCCAGCCTCAAGATCCATCGCAGATGATGAATGGTGCGAACGACTGTGAAAATTTGGAAGCAGAATTATCACAGATTTATCCCTTCGACGAAGGTCTCACCGACCTTGAGGCATTTGGAAGAACCACGCTAATGGGTGACTGTTCTATCCCTTCCCCAACCGACTCCTGGGGTGGCACGACGTTAGTTAGTTCGGCCGAATCCAGTGTGATGGTGGGAAGCTATTAGCTGTCATCTACTCGCTATTTTTTTTTGGCATGATCATTTTGCTGCCTGAATCGAATCCCGAAATCTGGGAACAAATGTATTTTGGCTTTGCTCTATGGATTTTTTGCGGGAATATCAATTGGCTATTGTATTATGAGCTCTACAAGCTTCTTGCAACGAAGCTGCCTTCCTGGGTGGATCTTGCTACAAGCTACACGATATCAAAGGACAAAGAAAGTTTTTAAACCAATACCATTGAATCTAAGTGATCGCGATTCTCTGTGCTAGTAGTAATATAAATTAGAATAATTCTCATCGGAGGTGCAATGACCATTGATACCTACTCCGTAGCATTTTGTTGTATGATCGCCCAAGGAACAACAACAAGCTCTGTCCACCGCTTCGCGTTCTCCCCGCTGCGACAGCTCCAGCGCGTTTCTCCGCAGACAAAGACGAAACAAATCCCCACAATTAGGACACCACAGCATTGTCATATTTCCTTAGCCTCAAAAATCGCTGCTAAATATCTTCCTAGTCCAGTCTCTCCTTCTACCAGCACAAGACAGTTTCTCTACCGACCCGTGTCCTGGTGACACGCTTTCGGGAACCAACACCCATCATGGCCTCATCAGCCCACCAACCGTTCGGATCGCGCTCATACGGAGGCGGCAAATTACCCGATCGATCCGTGAATGCAAATGCGATCCCCTTCAGCGCGTCGTCCTTCTCTCGGCATCGCGGGCTGGGAGCGACGGGGCCCGGCGAATTTGGCGCAGAAGGCGCCAAATCAACACAGCAGGCACCGCCGCCTCCTCCAGTGCATTCGCAGACACATGGTCCCTCGCAGGACTCGAATCCGTTGAATCGGTTGACGGAGGAGCAGAGGGAAGAGATTAATGAAGCTGTAAGGGGATCTCTTACTTCGTTCTGGCCTGTGCCTCGTTCCGGGTTCCGGCGACGGCGGTTCCAGACGAACCAAGGCATATGGGAATGTTTTTGTGGAGGATCCAAGCTAATGTGATCTGGTTGTTGATAGTTTACGCTCTTCGATCTCGACCGAGACCGGCATCTAGATTACCATGAACTCCGTGTCGCGTTCCGCGCCCTCGGCTTCACGCTTTCGAAACAAGAACTCATCTCCCTCCTTACGACCTACGGCGTCCCCCGTCCCCAAGTACAACAGCAATCTGCGGCACAGGCAGCGCAGCATCAGGCGCAGTCGAAGACGACTCCCGCTACGAACCCCCAGCACCCTTCCAACCTCCTCATGCCGCTGTCTTCCTTTCAGGCCGTGACGGCCGTTAAGATTCTGGAGCGGGATCCGCGGGACGAGATCCTCCGGGCGTTTGAACTGTTTGACGAGGGCGGGAAGGGCTACATTGATCTTGAGGATTTGCGGCGGGTTGCGAGGGAATTGGGGGAGACGGGGTTGGAGGAGGAGGAGCTACGGGCGATGATTGAGGAGTTTGATTTAGAAGGTGTCGGTGGTGTTACAAGGGATGCGTTTGTGAGTATTTGCTGGCAATGATGATTGTGCCGCTATCTGCTTGTATATGCTTCTTCTCTCATGCTTGCTCTCGTTCTCTTTTTGAGTAATGAAACATTTTACTGTCCTCCATGATCTCTTCACCAGATACAGAGACAATCGATGGGCGTGTCACGTTCTTGAAGTAGCTTCATGTCATCGACATACTCGTCCTCGTTGACAAGTGCAAAGAGGTCATTTGGTTGAACATGCTTCAATATTAGAATTGGGTCAATCTTTAAAAAAAAACATTCAAACGACGGCAAGTGATATTTCGTGTCAATCAGCCTGATCCACGCGCTACAGCACCTAGGACATGTTTTTCACTCAAAGCAACAGTGGCAGTACTACGCATTTCCTACCTGTACATTTGTATCCTGGAGAATCGAGCAAGTCTGTTACTTTCTGTCATCAACGCATCTTACCCTCAAGCCTCAGCCAACATGGTTTTAACCGGCCTCCCCTCTGAATTGATTATTATCATTGCGGACTTCCTCGAACCCAAAGACCTCAATGCTCTCGTCCAAACCGCCAGCTCCTTTGCAAACCTGCTTGGCCTTCGTCTCCTAGACCGTGGCCTTGCTGACCCCAAGCTGGAGATACTCCTGTGGGCTGCTGCGAAAGGTGACGAGGCAATAATCAGCAAGATACTCACACGCGCACAGCACAAACGAATCAACATCCCTCCCCAGGCCAAAGACAGCATGCTCATGACCGCCGTGTCGCATAACCGAGTTGACCTTCTTGAATACCTCGTTCGGACAGTTGGCGCCAATCTCTCTGCCATGGTACCTCATAAATATTCGCTATCGCCAAGGACAGCATTGCATGAAGCCGCTGAACAAGCGAACAAAGTCGTGACGCAAAAGTTGATCGATCTAGGAGCAGACGTGGATGCCATTGACACTGGGGGCCTATCCCCGCTGCATTACGCGGTTTGGAAGCCTGAACGCGAAGACGCCTCCGCCGGTGAGGCCTGGGATACGGACGAAGAATTAGAGTACGGTGTGAACTCGATAGCCATTCTACGATTGCTTTTGGGGCACAGGGCCCTGACCGAAGTGGCCGAGCCCGATCGACGGCAGACCCCCTTGCTCTGGGCTAGTATTGATGGAAACACCGAGGCCATAAGACTGCTTTTGGATCATGGAGCTGATATAACGGCAAGTGATGACGAGGGCTGCACAACTTTACACTTTTCAGCAGAGTCTGGAAACCACGAGGCAGTCCAGCTGCTTGTCGATAAGGGAGCTGATATATTCGCCATCGATCACAGCGCTTATACCCCGCTTGACCTCGCAGCATCCGCGACGGTACGGAAAATACTGAGAAAAGCGGGTGCTCTGACGGGTGCTCTGACGGGTCCTGAGCTAGGACGCGAGCTGGAAAGTCTTTGAAGTGATCCCGGTCCCAAAGAGGAGTTACAGCTTCCACTGAGTGATCCGCTTCTGTATGCGCAGCATCCCCGTTGGTATATGGATCTCACAGAGCGTGGCCTTTACGAAGCGGTCGTCTTGCTGCTCGAGGGAGGGAGCGATACCAACGCCAGGGTGTTTACTGGATCGGGGGCCTTCTTGATATAGTTGAGAACAATTGTTTTGATCGGATTTCGGAAACTCTCCAAGGCCAACGGCGCACTTACGCGGTTTGTGGCATAGCCTACGCCACTGGGTGGGAATGGGAATGATATGATCCTATTCTTAGGCAGTGACAGTATATTCGGCTGGTGCAATCTCTCAAAGAAGGAGCTGCAATGTCACAAGCGGAGTGATCTTATAGTCCGCGATACGGCGAGATATTGAGGAGGAAAAAATATTCCTCCATTGTCAATGATGCAAGCAGAGGAAACAGGATTTGGGGAAATCCCCTCATATCAACAAAATACATCTAGTAGCTTAGGGAATGCTAGTTGCTTATTTCAGCTGTAGATGAAGCCACCATGGACCGAAGTTGTAAACGTCAATGTTTTAGGATGCCGATGATGGCAGCAATACACATATAAGGCTAACCGCATCTGCCCGCAACGCGGTTTACAATTCTCTTAGAAAAGCGCAGATATATGCAAGTAAAACCAACCAAATCTAACTATGAAATCAGATATGTAAACAGGTCTGACATCTAATACGCCCACGAAAAGTCACCAGAGCCCTATGATCCCAGTTGCCTCAATCCAGACCATATATAAAGTCTCTCTAACTCCAAATCATATACAACCGGATATAAATGATCGTGTTATGCAAGTGCTGCGGGAATCAATCCCGCGTGAACTATGACGGCGAAAAGAAAAAGATCAGGCATATCGTGTTGCTGGCTGGTACGGTCCGGGGTAAGGGGGTGGCGGCTCAGCCCGGAGACCTTGGTATCCTCTATTGGGCGCAGCCCATTGTCCCATCTGAGGTGGCGGTGGTGGCACAGGGCCTGGCCAAGGCCGCATCGGTGGCCGTTTGACGACCGTTCGTGGCCGGCGACAGCGGTTGATCAGACACCAGAGAATTGAGAGGACAAGCAAGCCGCCAACACCGCATGCGACGCCAATGACGAGATTCTTGTGTTCCTCGATCCAGGACCCGATGTTGGAGCCGTCGCAGCGCCCGTTGTGGCAGTAACCCCCGCTACCGCAGGGGGTGCCATCGAGGAAGTTCTGGTTTATACTGTAGCATGAACCCAGGGACGGTGATGTACAGATCAATTCGCATGACGAATCGAATTGCGGGCATGCGTACGTGTTATTGTCGTGGATCAAACTTCCCATGAGGGTCCGGCATT
The DNA here is from genome assembly GCF_001078395.1 of Aspergillus udagawae. NCBI lineage: Eukaryota > Fungi > Ascomycota > Eurotiomycetes > Eurotiales > Aspergillaceae > Aspergillus > Aspergillus udagawae. Next base: position 1,216,016 of record NW_025091268.1, read on the forward strand.
GATAGTCACGGCTGGTGCATTGGCCACTGGCGCAGGTCAGGCCAGAGTTATTACCACATTTCTCGCCGTCCTTCTTGAACGAATCCGAAGGACAGGTGCTTGAATTGCCAGTGCAGGTCTCTTGCAGATCACATTCCCCGCGACTAGCTCGGCAGACGGTCCCGGCGGCGGAGAAGTGACACTGCGAACAGCAGCTGTCGTTGGCATCGTCGCACACGGCTCCACTCTTGAATTTGCAGGTTTTGGCGTCGCAGCAGGGGTTGTTGCCGCAGGACGACTCACCGCCGCAGTCACAGTCTTCGCCGGCTTCAACAATACCGTTGCCGCATTGGCTGCCGGTGTAGGTGACGACGTTGCGATTATCAGACAGACAGCTGGACTTGACACTGTTGCGACCCAATGCAGAGCAAATGTTTCCAATTGTGCAGGGTGAGAACGCCGTGATATCTGTTCCAGTACTCGGGTTCATGATGTACTTTCCATTGGCATCACATCCCCCCTTGCTGTACGGACAGCATTGAGAGGATGCCGCCAAGTTCTGCGCACAGGTCATACTGTCGCAGTCATGCACCGCTCCGAAGGTGTGACCCGACTCATGTGCAAAGACCTGCCATCCACCACCCGAGACGCGGACGACAACGTTGGCCCCGGATACCGAGCTGCTGCCATCACTGGTAACTTCTGCATTGCAGAGTTGTCCAAGCCATGCCAAACCCACCTCACTGCCGGTAGGGCAATTGCTCATGAGGGTCCAGTAAGCATTGCCATCGTTCTGTTGTCCACGCCACTGGGAGAAAAGGTTGAGCCGCTGAGTGATGTTGCTTTGATCACATGGCATGTTCCATTGCGTCGAAGCCGGTGCAGTCTGCGGACATGTCTTGTCGGTTATGGTGAGATTCCGCAGGCCGATGGAAATATTGAACGACTTTTCATAGACGTCCGAGGCACTGTTGACCACGTTAACGATCCATTGCTTGGCAGCGTCGTCATTGTCGAACGAAGCCCTGAATGAACAATCTGCCGCGATGCCGACCAAGGCTACTTGTTTGGTCTTGGGACACCCGGACGTGCTACCGATGGTTTGGGCCAGGTTAACACCACCCGCATTTCCTGAAACACCGCCAATATCCGACTGCCGTTTGCTGAGGCCAAACAACGAGTTCAGCGGCATGGAACCATAGCTGCTCATACCCAAGTCCATGTCTTGAAACTCGGAGCGGAAGATCGGATGCTGCGGGTCACTGTTAAAGCCGAGCTTGTCGGCCTGGCAGGACGACGAGCTGACCAAAGAACGCTTCAACTCATTGCGGACCTGTCGCATCATATCGGAGTCACGGTACACAACCATATATTCGTCCTTTCGGTCGGGAATGCTGGCATCTTCGACGCGCTTCTTCTGCAGGTAAGTTGACTTGAGTTCAACGTGATGGTTGTCATTGTCGACACTGAAAACGCCTTCGAACAATGGTTCGGAACCGTCCCGTTGGACATATATCCGTGCCCATCCCACAGGCCTCCACAGACCATTGTCTCTCCTCAGCAGAGATTGCCCCTTGAAAACCTTGTGTTCATGTCGTTGGATGGGCTCCTCACGACGAATGTTTCCCTCCGCGTCAAGGTACTGCACGTATGCATCATCGGCTAGGATATCATGATTGGGTTCTAATTCTAATTTTATTGTTTGGCGTTTATCTGGAAGTTCGAATGTGACGTCGAAATCTGTAAGGTGGTCGACCTCATGAGAGGGTGTGTTGATTACCGCATGTTCAAGTATCGAGACATGTTGAATGGCACTAGGTTCTTGCGATCGGGCTGCACGACATTGATGATAAGTTAGCTATCTTTGATGAAGTCTCGTCGAAGAAGTAATGCGAACTAACCTCCAACCTGAACAGATAAGAGTGAAAGTGCACTTGCAACAAATGGCAGAGCACTTTTGAGAAACCTCATCTCCGTCGACAACTGGACGGAACCCCTAGACTCCAATCAAGCAGGCTGTGGAACGTAACCTTCTCCGAATATTCTTTCAATCTCTCAAGGGGTTCGAATGATTAATACTGGCATCAGGCAACAATATAAAAGAATGACCGAGGAAGTAAGATGAAACAATGTCTTAGGACTTGGTCCGATCAGTCGAGAACATCAACACAGAGATATGCACCCTGCAAGAATCGCTCGTTGTCTATGAAAAGGGAGAAAGCGATCAATTCAGTATCGACGGAAAGACGACTGATTGATGCTCACAGTCTGAGACACTTAATTCACCCTTTGATGGAACAATGGCTGACAAGAAGCCTCCACTAGGATAAGACTAATAGGGATGACGGTCGCTGGGCGCCAGGCAGATCCGTTTTACTGGGGCGCAGCGGCTTGGCGGTACCGAAGTTGACGAAAGAAATGCCGGAGAAGCGAATGACTGAATTATGCAGAGAGATGAATTGGGGTCTGATCAAATACGCAGTAGCAGGGTGAGAAGGTCAGGAGGAGAGGTTGCGGAGGGGCGCGGTAAAGGTAGAGCGAAGATTCCTGATGCAACAAAGGGTCTTCAGGGTCTTGTAAGAAACTGTTGAGAGGATCAATGCCATTGCCATCGATAGTGCTCCGTAATCATGGAGGATAATTAAGCGGCTTATTAATCGTCATCTGAATACATTTCTGTAAGCACAATCCGGATACATCGTTAAGTCTTATTGATGGAGCATTAAGATGGCGAATGGCCGTTGTGCATTCCGTCGTCCAAGACAACCCTCCACCATAACAAGGACCGAATGATCACTGCCAAGAACCATCGGCGCCTGTGGCTGATGTCCTGTGGGCCATTTTTAATTCAAACATACGTATGCCTATCTTACCAGATTGAGTTAGAACGGAAGGTTAGGAAGCACTGCTATTGCGAAGCATATCTCCCCTCTGAGGGATTTGCATGGTTTGCGTTGGATAAAGTGGTGACAGGGCTATCAGACATAATGTTGGTAACAAAGCAAAATAGAAAATGGATAGGTATCAAGGCTACAGTTGTGATCATAAAAAGATTCAATCACACGTTCGAAACTTAGAAACGTGGTACCTAATGGACATAACCCAAGGTTCTCAATCATCCGGTGCGGTGTGGTATGTCTCATGAGCAAGCATGGCAAAATGTGGTATCAACATCCCGCAAATTGTACAGGCAACACACGGCGTATCGCCATCTTCGTCGCTCTCCTCCCAAGTATCGTTGGCTCTGGTGGACCAGGTGGAATCAAACGTCTTCGAATCCATGTCTGCCTGAGCAATGCCACTGAAGGTAATCTTCTCCAGCTCTGGCGTAGGATCATCCTGCTGCATCGCTTCCTGTTTACGGAACATCTTCCCAATATCTCGACCGCTGCTGTTCTTCTGGTCACCAGCACTTTCTATCATATTAGTCACGGCAATATTCAGAACACGGAGGTTCCAACCCGAGTGTTCAGGGTGAAGCTTGCGGAACATGGACATCGCCAGGTCCTGCACAAGTCGCTCTGCCAAAGCATCCACGTTCTCATCGAGATTGAAGACGTAGGATGGAAGAGGCGCGGAACGAGATATCCGGTTGAGACCATGGCGTTCTGACTGGTCGGAGCCTGGAGATAGGCGAGGACACGTCGAGAGACGAAGAGTTTTCGGGTGAGCCACCCATCGGAGCTGTCGCTTTGCATTAAGACCATCAGCTGCAGCGGGTTCGCCGGCTGGGGAATCGATGTCAGGGTCCATCTCAGTCAGATCAACCCGCATGCGCCGGATCAAGCTGACTGTCAGAGCAACCAGCTCTTTCCTGACGTCTTTGAAGGTGTCTAAGCGACCGTAGGAGTCTTCGATGCTGATTTGCGTCGGTAGATCTCGAGCTTGTAGGACTTCAGTGTTATCCACCCCGTGTATCAGTCCCCATATCCGCGCCCCAATGCCCCTGGGAGATCCTGGGCCGCCTAGAATTTCTTCTAGTACCAGAGGGCCCATGCTAGGGAAGAGACGGACGTCCCCAACCGTGACGGCGTGGTCGTCTGAGTTTGGTCTCGTATCGCTAGCCTGGTCAACCTCTGTTCCGGCCCCAGCTACAGCCGTAGTAAGGTATGACTTGATTCTATGCCCGATTTTGGAGCCTATTCCAGGAATTTTCCTGATCTCATGAGCATCAAGAAAGTGGAGCACGTTGCTTTTCGCCCCATGCTCCGCCACAGCATAAGGTGGCAGGAGAGTTGTCTGACTGTTGGGCTTATGCGTATTCCCGACTACCTTTGAGAGAAGCTTTGATGTGGAGATGCCCACAGTGGCAGTGTAGCCCTTCTGATACTCAAGTTGGTTTCGAAGATAAGCTGCCAAATGGGATGCAACCAACAGTCTAATGCGAAGCCACTCCGAACCCGCGTCTGTTACATCGTCTGGAACAGCTGGATAGGTGTGTCCATGAAAGCCTGTTGCATCGTACGTAAAACCTACTGTGGGATCTCGACGGTCAAGATGAAAGAACGAGTTTTTGAGGTCATTACGATTCAGCATCTCGACATTGTAGGTAATCATGTCAGACACATCGAGGAACAACTATGCTTGATCATTAGTATCGGGCCAAATCCTGAAAGCACAGACGGAGTATACACTCACCTCGTCGAAGCCCAATTTCTCAACTCGCTGTCCCCAGATAAAGTCCCGAAGGAAGAGATATAGCTCCTTGGAGGCATTGCGAAATCTGGTGAGGTCTTCACCCAGAACAATGACAACGTCCGGACAGATCTGTTTCGCTTCTTTGATCAGCTGCAGTTTGCGCAGTCCTCGTCGTCGAGCTTCGTAGTTACAAGTCACCACGATTTGCTTTTGTTGAACTGCCAGAGGCAAGGATTTGAGCACTGGCTGTTCCGCCTCAAACACCGAGGCATAGAAGCAATCATAATCCTGTATTTTTCAGGGGTGATTAGCGTTCATTACCATAACCTAACCAGTCACTCTCCAGGCTTTTCTGCTCATAGTTATGAAGGGCACTAACAAAGTGAACGACGATTCGACCGTCATCCCTACGAGGCGCAGCCATCTAGATTGGTCAAAATTTGGAGTCGTAAGGATCCGTCTTCGTTTGATACGTGACTGTACCCCATCCACTTGACGCTGAGGTAGTGGTATTGTGCGGCATTGGTCCTGTTGGCGGACTATCTAACAGTAGGCATTATCGAGGTTGCAAAGGAAAGTCGGTGGCAAGAAACCCCATTAATTACTTGACATATTTAGCAACCACTTCAACAGAGTCCGTGTTGATGGAAACGGGTCAACGAGAGTGATCACGTTGTCTGACTCAAGAATAGAGCTGCTGAGCGGCGAAGATGTAGTTATTCCAACAACGAATTCGGCTGAAGATGATGATTGGACCGAAGCGGAGGCTGGGATTGTGGCACGGGAACCTAAGTGGCTGAATGGTGGAGATGTTCACTCACCAATGCACCTACTCAATGTTGTCTTGAATTATCTTGATTGATCTGAATGGCTACTCTGTAAAATCATTGAGGACTTGAAGTTGGAAAGCCACTTCAACTGCGTATTTCGCTGACCCTTATGTTAGGCATGCCCTCGAGCACTTGGATGATCCTCGTGGTGAGAAGAAGGGAAGGGATATGCCATCAAGCCGAAATAAAGCCTCTTGCAAGCAATTTTGGCGACCTCCAAGCGTTCACAGCCCACTCTGAATATATGAGTGAGTACACTGACGCGCCGTATGAATCAGTGCATTCTAGCTTCTTTGAGCACCACACAGGTATGAAGTTTCTTCTTCACGATGGGGTTATGTTTGATTCAGTCGGTATCCTGGCAGAGTTGAAACATACATGAGACAAGCAGTGGAAACACAAAGCCTCGTGCTGGACAAATCCCATGACTCAGATATCTCTGAGGGTGAACAGCTCGAAACATTGTTCTCTGTTTAGACCATGTTGAGCAGGCACTGTTTCTAGATAGTTCAAAAAGGTACAAACTGAGGGACTGAGAAACCATGGTTCAAGTCAGTCCAGACTCCGGACGCATCAAATGTTACATTACCTTACAACATTTGGATACCGTTTTGTGACTAGTACGTATTAAAACGTAGTTTACTAGAAGGCTTCCCCACCGCCTCGTGTCCTTGATCTTTTTATAGTACCTAATCCGTACCTGATCCGTACCTGGATATGGGACTGGAAGTATTCAGGTACGTACAAGCTATCATGTTTTGTCTATAAACGGAGTTTAGGTTGCAACATTCTGTGGATAATGTGACGATCCCATCAGTAACTGTATCGGATTGTCTGGTTTTGATAATGTTCTGACAGAAGTTCAAGTGTAGTGGTGAATAAGTAGGACTTGACGATCGGATCGACAGTAGACACAGGCAGACATACGTGTGAACACGACAGAAATAGACTGGCTGCTCCAGGATGGCGTCCAATAGTCTCTGCACGATCTGAATAACACGCCAACTACGGAGTATGAATGTGATAGACGGTTTTTACTTCTTTTCAGGTCAGATAAAACTCTTCTGGAGTATTTTCACTCGATGTGTCTCTCTTCTTCTTCTTCTTTTCCTTCATATTCATATTCACATCCATACCTTTATTCCTACGGACTTTGACCGCAGAAAGACTGCTCAAAGTCATCCGTCGCTGAATTTGCCTCCGCAGTTGCATTTCTAAAATAGGAAACCATCCAAGCGCCCACCTGCTCTCCTCTACTGCTCTTCTTCGTCGTTGTATTTCTATTCTTGTTTTTTTCAAAAATTTACCCTTCTCTTAGTAGATATCTTAATATCTCCATAATTCCCGCTTAGCTCCAACGTCTCCTTCGATTATCCGACGGTTGTCTTATTGTTGGAAACGGTCTGGCCAACTGTGGGCTTTACTTACAGTCTACTCCCCTCCATCGCCTCTTCGTGCGGGGCGCAGTCCGTCCTTTCGCTCTGTCTGTCTCCTCTTCTCTACCTTGATTTTATCCTTATTTCCTCGGGCTCTCCTCTCGATCATCTTGCGGCATTTCCTAGGTCTCCCTCTCTCCGTCTCTTCGCCATGCTCGCAGCCCCCATGCCGCCGTTACTGTCGCATCTTCACCCTCCTTCCGATGTTGATCGAGCGAACGCACACACAATCTCACAGAATTCGTGTCAAACTGGCATCGCTTCTACAAATATGTCGTGCGGCGTATCATCAAATGCGGCAGGCGACCGGCGGCCGACCATCCCACAGAGACCGAAACTCACACTTCAGACCAAATCACTACCAATGACGTTCGGTAGTTCAACAACAGGGCTGTCTCTCTCGTTAGCAGCCGGTGCCACAGCGTCTCCCACTGTGCGCAACACTTTTAGAAACGCCTATGATGTCTCCTCCTGTCCACCTTCTGCTACCGTGTCACCCTCCAAATCTACCATGTCAAGATTCGGCAAACCCTCATCACCATATCCCACTAGTGCTAATGGGAATCCATATCAACAACCTCTTGGGGTGAAGAGTATTCTTCGAAACTCGCCATTAGAACCTACAGCTAGACGGCGATCGATATCCGTGGCCCCGAGCGGGCCTAATGGGGGATTGAGCTCGCGCAGGATGTTCTTCCCCGCCGAGAAACGGGTAAGCTATCGGTATCCACTCGAGGAGGAGATCACGACCGTGCACTACACCGCGCGCCATTCCGACCTCGCTGACCAGGAGGAACATTACCCTTCCGGAGAGGCTGGCCCTGGCGAGGACTCGGATGCCAATTCTAGCCTTACTTCGTCCGACAGAAGCACCTCCGACGAGGACGAATATCGCGCCACATCACAGTCTCAACGCGAAAGGAAGAAGAGGAAACCTTTAGCTGCGGAAAGACAGATTCGAGCAGTGGCAATATTGGATGGGATAGAGACTGATCCGTATGGTTCCTCAACTCCCCAGACACCCCGCCAGCGTCGCGTCAAGCGCCGTTGCGAATGGAGATGGACTTTGGGACCATTGGAAAAGCGGAACGAGCTTATCCAAATACCTCAAACACCCGAGGATGCATCTTCTAAGCTTCTTGCCGCACATGCCACACCTGCATCGGATGTGAGGACTCGCGATGACGAGGACACCGAGAGCTTGGCCACGAGCGACTCGGAGGACAGTCGGTCTTCCAGCGCCTCTCAGAGGCTCCCCAGTCCAACTTCATCTGTCGCATCTCCCGAGGACAAGGTCGATGGCTCGAACACGAATCAAGCCCTTGGGACTGGCCCACCAGATACCCATAGATTTCAAGATTCCTGAACTATACCACCTCGCATTGATGATTGATTTGGTTACGATTTACGTCATATAGACACGCATAATCCTCATACTGAGCCTATTCAGCGCCTTGCATTCTTATCTTTTTTTTTCTGGAGTTCTTTGCTCTCAGCATTCCATGTATTACCTCAAAGCATTCGTCGCTCGGTTGTCTGAGACCATCCGGACCCCTGGTCGATGGCTTGACAACCTCCAGTTTATGATACATTTTTGTTTTAATTTACAGTATATACACACTGTCAGATTCTAATATCGCCTTGATTGCTGGCAATCTAACTATTCTCTTCACGTCTTTTCAACTGTCCCTTTCCACTGCGTCATGAACCCCACCCTCGCCAATACGAGACTCTTCCCGAGCACGAGGATAGGCGATCACCAACAGAAGATTAATATAGTAACAACTAAACCTGTAACTGGTAACAAGTGGCAAACCTTTGAGAGTCTGAAACCTTGTAGTGAAAAATGCAGTCCTGCGTCACTTATTCGAGGTGTTTTCGGGCGATCACATCAACCAACCATCAAAATCTGTCCCAGGATTACCCACTAGGCAATAGTCTTCTCTATAATCAGTTAATTAAGGCCAGTACGAAGTATTGGCAGAGGCTATTCGGCTGATCTGATTGCTTGCCGCTGTGATAAGTGATAAGCCTGCAGATACCCTTGCTTAAACCCTTATTACGGTAATTATCACTTGGGGTGGATTGCAGACTAATAACTTCTGTATATTCATGAACAACTAGAACTAAATAGACTACTCGTAAAGCAAGTACAATACGGTATCCCGGAATCAATTGAAAACCAATCATGTACCACGTACCGCGTACAGACATTTTTCGTTAAGACGATGATGGAGTAGCATCGTGCACGCAGTCAAAAGCAGAAGCATTAAACCGACTACGTTCCCGTCTCGGTCTCGATGTCCGGCTCTCGTCCGGTCAGACTGCCGGTGAACTTGTGCTTCACTTTGCGCAGTGCATACTTGGCTTCGTCCCGCGCGAACACCGCGTTGCGCGCTGGCTTCCACTGCATCAGACCGCGCTGCTGGCGCTGCTCGCTGCGCTTGGCTGCCCGCTTCGACGGGGCGTTGCTTGAGCTGGCTTCGCTGGGCCTCGGCGATGTGTTGTCCGTGATGGTTTGAGGTTCGGAAAGTTGTCTCTGCTGCTGCTGCTGCTCCTGCTGCTGCCCCTGCTGCTGCTCTGGTTGGGCGTCCTCGTCTGATGACGACTCCGATGAGTCCTCCTCAAAATCGCTGGGGTGCGCGGCCCCGGTGATCTCGACATCCTTGGGCGGTGGGTTGACTGGGTCTTGCGGGGGCTGGTCGCGACCTGGCTCCGCGATCTTGCGGCCCTTGGAATCGACATAGGCGGCCGGGTCGTCGCCAAACGCACCGCTCCAGTCGTTTCCCTGCTTGTCGATCCAGCGCTTGCGCTCTCTGGGGTGGCTTTGTTTCAACACGTCGCGGCCGGCTCTAAGGGATTGCTCGTGGAGTTTCTCGACGTCCTCGGGGATCTCGGCGGTGACTCTGTGAGGCCGCACGCCTTCCGCCATGCAGGCTTCCCATGTTTCAAAGGTCTCGCGGGAATTGCTGTCTACCACGTATTGCTCGTGGGAGTCATCGATACCGGGGGTGAAGAGACCCCGAAGCTGCAGACGACCAATTTGTTGGAGGTCTTCCAGGCCTGGTACTTCCTTCGCTTTCCAGTTTTCCTCAGTGATGTAGTTCTGGGTGAGTCGGCGTCCACCCTTTGTCGACCAAATAGGTAGGTCGATTTCGGTCTCCTCGTTATCCACGAGGTGTTGCAGCCAGAGAACCGCGTAACCCGCAGCTCCGTGTTTGCCCTGCGTGTGCACCTCGAATACGACTGGGGATCGATAGCGATGCTTCACCGGAAGTCGGATGCTCCGACGGAAGTCTTCATTAGTCAGGTCGTAGTATGAGTCGTTCCCCTCGATATGGCACTGGCCACGCGGGATCTTTCCACTGCTTCCACCGGTGCGCAGTTTGATCTTAGCCCGATGGTTGAAACCTTGCAGCGTAAGCTTGTCCGACACAAAGTGAAACGTTCCCACATCCCACCCGAGCATGTTGGGGGGGAGCTTCGTTTCGACGTGCCGGAACAGTAGCGAGATACGAATCCGTCCGAAGCCAATACCGCCATCGAGAGGGTACCATCTGGTGACTTGTGAGGAGTTCTGGAAGAGGTCGGTAAGTTTCAGTTGCACGATGCCCAGGATTGGATCGTGCTCCCGATATCGTTGGTCCCTGACGGTCACGGTGACCATTGCTGAACGCCAATCGCGGACGAATCGCTCGGTACCAGCGTTGAATATGGGCTTGGAGCTGAGTGCTTTGGCTCGGGTCCGGTATACCTACGCGAGACGTTAGCTATTGTTTATTTTAGAAGCGCCAGGAAGCACTCACCAGCTCATCATTGAGCATAATCTTGCAATAGCTGGAGGGCAATTCTTTGCCTTCCTCTTCAGTGCTTTCGCCGTAACTCTTTGCCGGCTCGTACTCCCTTCCCTTTCGAGAACCGCTAGTACCTGTAATATTGGCAAGTTGCAGGTGCACGATTTGATGAACCACAACGCTCAGGATACCGCTAGGCCACAACGGATCGGGTGGCGTATGCGTGATCGCATCTTCTTCTTCAGTAATGATAGTGCCCTTCTCGTCCTGAAACTCGGGGATGTTTTGGAGATTCTCCGGAAGGTCTTTCTTCTTGCCATCCGTTCTCAGCTCCGGCCTTAACTTCGGCTTTCCAAAGAACCCAACTTCCCAATGCAGCTCACCGGGCATCTCGCTACCATCGTTCAGACCCTGGAGCTTGGAGACTTGGGGATACATGCGGCCTGGGTGCGCCAGCAACTCTCGGATGGGCAGCTCCACTTTGCCGACAATGTCGTCGGCCGTGTTACGATCCGAGTCCCACAGCTCAACGCTGAGGTTCTCATCCGCCTTGATTAGTTCCGGAGTGACAAGCAAAGCTGCAGTCTCTTCCCAGATCGGATTCAGATCATCTGTAATCACTCGCGTGCAGTACATAGGTTTGCCGTATTTGGAGAAGGAAAGATTAATATAAGGATCACTTCCGCCACCATGGCTGCCACGCTTATCCTGCTTGCTCAGTCCAACGGCACGGTGGATCCGAACCCACATCACACCGATAGCCTGGGTTTCCTTGATGATATCGTCACCCTTGAGGATCATGCCCAGGTCCATGGTCATTGATTTGGGTGCAGCGAAAAGGCTGCAGGCGGTGCCGATGGCATAGTTGACGAAGTTGGAGAGCAGCGGTAGATTTAGGATATTGATACCATGTCTCACCATCGGCATGCACCCGGCTCTAATATGCGGAATGCCAACAAGACTGTAGGTAACCTCCTTCATAAAAGGGGCTTCTGGCATCATCTGCAGTCTCAAGCGTACAGTTCCAACCATCTCAATCAATTCCACAAACACCGGGAAAGGCACTCCGAATAGACCTGGGATTCCCAGGAAGAATATAACCTGCATATGCATGTTACGTGCTTTGGAGGAAGCACTTTGCCCACTCGGCTTTGCATGGTATGCAAAAGAAGCTTCAAGATTGTAGTAGCTGCCACCCTCTTCAGCAGCTGCTGCCTCCTGAGGATCCTTGTTTTTCTTGTTCTCCTCGCGGATATTGTCTTTCAGTTGCTGCACATGCTCGTCTGGAAGAGCCCGCATGCTCAGAATTCGTATAGGGTTGTTTCCTTGGTCGATTTCAGCGATACGGACGTTCTCCACCACACCTGGCGCAGAAGCTTGCATGATGTCCTCGATAGTATCGGCTATGGGGGCCAACATATCGGGGTTCAGCAGGCCCCAGACGACGTCGAGGAAAGAATTCATCCATTCGACAGACTCCGGCAACAAGTTGGCGGTAGCCTGGTCGGCTTGGTTTAGTCAATGTTCCTTAAACATGTACAGAACGAAGAACCTTACAGTTTGCCCTCGTAGCTGTTCACTGCTCCATTCCATTTCACGACCACTCCGGATGACCTCTTTCATCCACAACCAGATCCCAGTTGTGGTGCAACAAGCCAAGGGTATGAGACCCCATAGCGAACCACCAAAAAGACGACCGAGGAAGAGTATACCAAGAAAAAGACCCAAGCAGACTCCGGCCGCGCGCTTTTCCAACTGATCAAACATAGGCTTGTAGGAAATCGTCGGTGTAGGGTGAAACAGAATGTTTGTTTTCTCGCCGTGGAGCGGCACGTCGGATGTGGTGCCTTCAGCGATGGGATCAGGTGGTGCAGTCACATCCTGGTTCTCTTTGTATTCGGACAGGTTCTGGCACGTATCGGTTTTGACTTCCTTTGTCGCGGACGTCAGACACAATCCGGCATAACTATACTCCAAGGACTTACTGTTGGCTTTCCCAGGTTGGCATTGGGGACGACTAACTAGAATATAATTTAGCAGAAGCTCCCTTTCGCGTCGCATGAAGCGGTCAAAGTACCTTGGGATCTTTCACGGTATCCATTGAGTGTTCGTCCTGGTCCTCTACCTCCATATCTTTGCCGGTAACCGGGTCTCTCACCTTCCGAGTCTTACCCTTGGCCTTCTTGCGCGGTTGATGGGGACTAGCACCACCTTCGGCCTGTCGTTCTCTGGCTGTCTGGGCCTCCCCATATTCCTTCTTTTCCTGTTCTTCACTCCTGAGACGCTCCATAAACTTAGAAATCGTCGGAACGGGATTGGTCCCGCTCCAATGTTCTCCTACTTGATGTTGCTGTGGGGAAGTAGACCCCTTGCTATTAGGATGAGGCCCCATTTCGAGCGCCAGTCAAGTCTTGAGTGAACTGGGGAAGTGAAGAAAGACCTTTATGAGCTGTAGTATAAATAGCAAAGGAAGCTCTCATCCCATTCAAATTGAGTTTGAGGAGTTCTGGATAATGGGTATACAAACAAGACTGAAGTTGACACGAGAGACTCGCGTGAGATCCTCAATGGCAGTTTCTGCCAGTGATAGTATGGACATCGGAAAAGAAGACAAGAATTGACTGGAAAAAGCATCTCGAAGAGTGAAATAGTCCTGTAGAGAGTGGTACAACGAGAGCTGACCTTACGCTCGTAGAACTACGTCATTGTGGAGGGAGGGAACCAAAACAGCTACCAATTGTCTGGACGCGTCCAAGGCTGATCCGTGACACAAGAGGTCATTGTCCTATGATCTACGGAGATCCCTGACATCTTGCCTTAAGAGTGCCGAGAGCTCCAGCTGGCGAGTCAGCGTGTAGATGTAAACTGTGGAGTGATGCGGTGACCTGCTGTAGACTTGGAATCTGGCTGTAGCTAGTAGGTCACTGATGCGGTGATGTCACCATTGTGCATGACACAAATTGGAACATGCCTTACTATTTGTCCTTAGGATGGCATGAGCTTGTGAACTGTCGTAAAATTTGCAATTCTACTTTGAATTGTGCCAGTCTTTGCTAATATATTAAAGGGGGATGTGATATATATATTTGTACCTCTCGTATAGTTTGGCCATCACCCGTAGCTAGAGTATGCAGGTGCAATTACTTAGAACTCAAACTGAATGTACCATGTATGCCTCTAACAGTATAGGTATAAATTTGTAATTCATGTACTTATCTTGTTTATTTATACGCGTTGGAGTTTGGTCTGATGTTCATGGCCTGTGCCTGAAGATATGACCACTGCAAGGTCACTGAGAAATTGACATAGCAAGCTTGTAATGAAGCAAAAACAAATAGATATTCCTTAATATAATAATGCCAGTTCTATACACTTAAGTAGTGTTGATTGCAGAGGCTATTGGCATTAAGGTACAGCGCAATTCTGCACTTGTCCACATGTAGGTCTCAGAGATGCTAAACTGCGCCACAGCGGCGGATAATTGACAACCTTGTCGTGTCAGTGCTAAATGTCAATCCACACTGGCACACAATAGGTGGGCAGCTTTTCCTAACCTAACCACCCATCAAGCTCCCGCTCTTTTTGAAGTTGCAGTTGGGAACCCAGAGCTTTATTCTGCAAATCACAATACCTCCCTTGTCGCGGTAGATCGCTCGAAAACATCCGCCACGCCTCAGCATCGGCACATCTTCAACAGCCATCGCCGAAATTCACAGCCTGAATATGTCATCTACAGAAGAGTCGCCCGCTCAACGAGCAGCCAGGCTGCGTCGTGAGCGCCGTGAGGCCAAAATCCGGGAAGGTGGTGCAGCACGCTTGGACAAGATTACAAGCTTAAGCGGACGGACACCGCAAAGTTGTACGAAGTTTTAAAGCCTTGCTTTCTCGTCAGCGTTCCTTACTGATTCATCTTGCAACTGCCAGCTCGCGAAGAATCGTTCTCTGCCCCGTCACTCTCGCCTTCACCCTCACCCCAGCCTCCTGCGCCTGTCTCCGTCCCCGAAACAGGGGCACCCCGTCAAACACACCCGGCGCCCGTTCGACCAACAGCTAGCGTCGAGGAGGAGACCCCAGAAGACCTCCAAGCACAACAGGAGTATATCCGGGCCCTCCTGCGCCAAAACGCACCGCCTGCAGCACAGGAAGGCCCCGATGAAGACCCCACGATGAAACTGCTCAACTCCCTCATGGCGGGTGGGATGCCAGGACTGGACCAAGGCACAGGCGGCGGCGGCGGCGGCGGCGCCGGACCCGGAGTCTCGCAAGCAGAACTAGCATCCGCCCTTGGCCTGCCGCCATTCGTCTCGAGCATGCTCGGCGCAGCGACACGACCCAAGACGGACCAGGAGAAGCGGGAGATCTGGACGTGGAAGGTGCTTCATGTGCTCTTCGCCGTCGTCATGGGGGTCTACTTCCTCGTGGTTATCAGCGCGTCTGTCGCGACCTACGGAAGCCAGCCGCCGCCTCCTGCGACAGCCCGGAACCCGTTCGTTCTCTTCACGACAGGGGAGATGGTGCTGAGCGGGGCGAGGATAATGCTAAGGAGTAGGGGCGGGGGGCTGGCTGGGCCTGGGATGTGGATTCAGTTGTTCAGGGATGTTATCCAGGATGGCAGTATAGTGCTATTCTTTCTTGGAATGAGCGCTTGGTGGCATCGAGATTGGCTGGCTTCTTAGATAGCCACGGCCTGGTTGAGTCGAGGGGCTCGGTCCTCATTGACTAGTGGGTTTGAATTATTCCGCAGCTTACGAATGCATCGAAACAGGCTCAAGTGTTTCCCTTGTGCATGATGATTTAATTACGGATTTTATTGAGCTACTGAGCTGGGGGCAGTCTGTCAAGAATAAACACCTCCTATCTAATGCCTTACTGCACAAGAGTGCTTCGCATTCAATGCCCTGTGATAGCCAGCGACACTGGTACTTGTCCATGGAGCGGTGGGCTACAGCAATAATAATTTCGCCTCAACTTACCTTGTCCTGGATAACAATATACGAGTATTTCTGCAAGCTCAATTTATAAGCACCCAAATCTATCATAATTTCTAACGTCTACGGAGTAGCCGTTGATCGATTTCCTTGTCTGCCAAGTGACCAGCAAAGAGCAGGTGTCTCGACAAGTCCGCGTATCACTACTAGTCAACTAGAGCCCCAGAGGTTAAGATCAACAAGGATAGCGTCAGGTTAGCTCGCGTTGGGTGAGTGGAATAATTGCATTATTGAAGCGCGCCAGGTGTTTATCATTTGTCTTCGGCGGCCGAGCTGTGAACATACCTGGACTAATGTAAAAACGACTGGGGACCAGGGACGAGAAAATAATACGCCTGATTGCTCGTAGGAGCAGTGCAAATTTCTTTCCCCCCAAAGGCCAGTGACAATTTGATTAAATGTTGATCTGACGCCGGCGCATCTGCTAAAGCAATCGCGGTAGATTGCTGTCAAGGATTAGGTGGGGGAAAATTGTCGCGAGTACGTATTCCTAATTGTACGGCTATGTACGGAGTAGAGTGGTACTCATTTCCGTACCGTACTTTTAAATCTTTTGGACGGACCGTGCCTGGACTGCGCGGAAGAGCGTTAACGTGAGGTACCTGCTTTGGGATAATGGAAGCAGTCGGCTCTCTGATCCAGTGTATGGCAAGGTATCATGGGATACGTATCATTGGTCCCATGTCTTAGGGACGTAACATCGCCAGGATGCCAGTCCCATACACTGACAGACAAGCCAGGGGAAGGAGGGTGCATTAGAGGCTCTCTAAGACTGCAACGTGGGCGAGCTAAAGCATCTAACGAGGGTCCGTCAGGTCCATACTAGACATGCCGGAAGGAGGCTAACGCAACCGAGTTGTCTCGAAATCAAAATGGTGTCCACCACAAGAGATGGTTGACCTCCTAGGACTACTTGAGAACTGAGGTGAACAGGATGAAAGGAAAACAAGCAGATATATCCATGCCGAATCACAAACGACCTACGGAGTATATACCGTAACCTCGGTCCTAAGCAGTACATGACATTGTGTACCCTTGGACTGATGCCCGGGCTTCCGTGCGACCGTATTCAATTCAGCCGAGCGGAAAGATCTATTTCATAAGCAAAGTCATAGCCGAGATGATAATATTCGTGTTTGTCAGTCTCTCACTCCAATTTGCGAAGAAGTCCAAATGAACAATCTTTAGCCCGAGGAGTCTAGGAGGGGAACACATCTTCCCCGCCGTTCATGCTTGATCATTTTTGATGCCCGGTTCAAGCCGCCAAGAAGACCATGACAAGCACCAATCCGTCAGTCTTTGTAAGGAAACTTCATTTTCATCATGTTGGTGTAGAGCTACAGAGGTCTAGAGTTGATCAACTTGGTAAGTACAACCAGTCGTGCTGCTAGGGAAGTAGGTAGACTCCTAGCGTTACCTAACTAACAGGAACAGACTATCTCTACCTGAACAGTAACATCCACTGGCCCCGCCTGCTCGTTGATTCTCCTAGCTGCATGGCCTAAATGGCCTTGTCTGTTAGGTATTCGAGGGAATCAAATCTCATTCTGGAATAGAATTGAACGTTGCCACCGATAGAAATAGTCTAGAGTATTAGAAGAAATATCTAGACGGAACTATCATTCTATCTATATGTCTAATTGCCAATGTGGATTGACACGACCGAAAGCACAAAATCCCAAAGTAGTAGTAAACTTTATGGCTCGCCCCGCATGCTTACGGCGTTACAACCTGAGTGTATTGATGACATTTACGAGATTCGACTAAGTGTGCTTAGGTACTACAAAGGGTAAGGTTAGTTCCATTAGGAATCCAGTCCGAAGATCATCAGTCGAACGTAGATACTGGGTATCTACCCCTCCAAGTTACTTAGTTCCATTGATCGTGGATTGACCTGCCTCTTTGGCCATCAAATAGCAGGTATGCTCAAGGATTCGCAAACATACTAATGGGACCTGTTCACTGGACTCACCAACCTAAGATGGTGATATGACAAGCATATCCGTATGATAACAACTGTGGCGGGGTAGCTACCTCATGTATCCCAAGGTAGGTAGGCACGTAGGGACCGCCAAGCGACATGAACCAATAAGCTGCACTTACAGGAGTTCTCCAGCTATTCTTATTGTGCAATACTTGTAGCTAGAGGGCTGTTTCCGTCTTGGACTACCCAGAAACCATCCCACCCTCCAAATTCCTTCCCCGGAGCAACGGAACGATCACCTGTCAAGCCCCGCATGGCCGAGCCCAATTTTTGGATGCGTCCGGGCCAGTGCGTGTCGAAACCTGGAGACTCGGGAGAGCACTTCGTAGCTAGCTAGCTTTGAGTAGACAAAATTATTGTAACTACCATCAGTGTTAGTTGAGGGGGACAAAATGGATTTGGAATGTGCCCTTGCTATTATGGAGAGAAGCTATAGACCTATTCATTCACATCGATCGTCTGTTCTGTTGTCACTGTCAACGCGGTCGCCCGGAAGGAGATGTATTCTCCCCCAAGTTCCAACTCCCATGGCCGTAGAAGTCGTATGGATCCTTGGCGTGAATCCGACCTATTATCTTAGACTCCGTAGACTGATCAAATGCATCTAATCCTTAGACAGGAGTAACAAACATTAGGGACAAACCATTCGTCGTCTCCACCGACCACCGGACAGCCGGGCAGCGGGACCTCAACACTATCCTCTTTAGCGTCTCTCTCACCAAACAGTAGTACTGAACGGCTAATAGATATAACGGCCTGGCCTTCCCGTCTTCTCTGTACTTTCTTTTCTATCATTTCCCTCGTCTCCCTTCTTCTCCTCATCCTAATCTCTCCCCTCTTACATTTACCCTCGTGTCGAAGGTGGCCCATATCGTACTCTCGAGTAGAGTGATACGTTACCACCTTACTGCTACTCCCCCTCGCTACCTTAGCTCTCTCTCTCTCTCTACGGTAGGTACCTAGCATCGGCTCAGCTTTACCCCACCAAAAGCAAGTAGCCCCTCGGCTGCACTACTCCTGTCTAACTGCGTTGCAATTACTTAGCTTAATTTTCCTTGTTCTAACTCACGTGCATTTGCATGCTTCCGGTGCTCACAAAAGCTGACCCCCGCATCTTTAGCATCATTTCTCAACCAACTCAGCTTTCTACACTTCTTTTCTTCTGAACTTTTCAAATTTCAATCAGTTGAAGTTCAGCCATATTACTCGAGAGCTCGCGAACATGTCTGACGGCGACGTTAAGCCCCCAAAGCCGGCCGTGGTGAGCAATTTTCCTTCGGATTCCTCTCGGGAGTTTTTCGGCCTGTGGGCTAATAACATTTGTTTAGGTGCTCGAGGCCCACGAAGTCGACACTTTTCACGTCCCCAAGGCATTCTATGAGAAGCACCCTTCAAAGACTCATCTGAAGGATTTGGACGACTACAAGAAACTATACGACGAGTCTATCCGTAGCCCTGACACCTTCTGGGCCCGCATGGCCCGTGAGCTGCTCAGTTTCGAGCAAGACTTCCAAACCACCCACGTCGGCTCCCTCGAGAATGGTGACAATGCCTGGTTCGTCGAAGGTCGCTTGAATGCCTCGTTCAACTGTGTGGATCGTCATGCCATCAAAAACCCTAACAAGGTCGCGATCATCTACGAGGCCGACGAGCCTAATGAGGGCCGTATCATTACCTACGGCGAGCTCCTCCGCGAAGTCTCCCGCGTTGCCTGGGTCCTGAAGCAACACGGTGTCAAGAAGGGTGACACTGTCGCTATCTACCTTCCCATGATTCCTGAAGCCGTTGTGGCCTTCCTCGCCTGTGCCCGTATCGGTGCCGTACACTCCGTTGTCTTCGCTGGTTTCTCCTCGGACTCCCTTCGTGATCGTGTCCTCGATGCCGGATCCAAGGTCGTTATCACCACAGACGAGGGTAAGCGTGGTGGCAAGGTGATTGGCACCAAGCGCATTGTCGATGAGGCCCTCAAGCAGTGCCCTGAGGTTACCAGTGTGCTGGTCTACAAGCGTACTGGTGCTGAGGTTCCCTGGACCAAAGGCCGTGACATTTGGTGGCACGAGGAGGTGGAGAAGTATCCCTCCTATCTCGCTCCTGAGTCGATGAACTCCGAGGACCCTCTTTTCCTCCTCTACACCTCCGGTTCCACCGGTAAGCCCAAGGGTGTCATGCACACTACTGCCGGCTACCTCCTTGGTGCCGCGATGACCGGCAAGTACGTCTTTGACATCCATGACGATGATCGCTTCTTCTGCGGCGGTGACGTTGGTTGGATCACCGGACACACCTACGTCGTATATGCGCCTCTTCTTCTTGGTTGCTCTACTGTCGTTTTCGAAAGTACTCCCGCCTACCCCAACTTCTCCCGCTACTGGGATGTCATCGAGAAGCACAAAGTCACTCAGTTCTATGTCGCCCCCACAGCTCTGCGTCTGCTGAAGCGTGCCGGTGATGAGCACATCCACCACAAGATGGAGCACCTGCGTATCCTGGGCTCCGTCGGTGAACCAATTGCCGCTGAGGTCTGGAAGTGGTACTTCGAGAAGGTCGGAAAGGAGGAAGCTCACATTTGCGACGTAAGGACTCCCAGACTCCCTTTCTAAACCCCCTACTCTGCGACTAATGCTTGAAACAGACATACTGGCAAACCGAGACCGGCTCCCATGTCATCACTCCCCTCGGTGGAATTACTCCCACCAAGCCAGGCAGTGCATCCTTGCCCTTCTTCGGCATTGAGCCCGCTATCATCGACCCCGTTTCCGGCGAGGAGATTTCTGGTAATGATGTCGAGGGTGTTCTTGCTTTCAAGCAGGCCTGGCCCAGCATGGCCCGGACCGTGTGGGGTGCCCACAAGCGCTATATGGACACTTACCTGAACGTCTACAAGGGCTACTACGTAAGATACTTCATTCGCTTGATCTCTGCAAGGACATTTGGCTGACTGTATTGTTCTAGTTCACTGGAGATGGCGCTGGCCGTGACCACGACGGATACTATTGGATTCGCGGTCGTGTCGACGACGTGGTCAACGTCTCTGGACACCGTTTGTCTACTGCCGAGATTGAGGCCGCTCTTCTTGAACACCGTAAGTAGCATTGCAGAATCCGATGCGACTGTCGCAAACTAATTGTCGCTACAGACCAGGTTGCCGAAGCTGCAGTTGTCGGTATTGCCGATGAGCTCACTGGCCAAGCTGTCAACGCCTTCGTTTCTCTCAAGGAGGGCAACGAAACCACCGAGCAAGTTCGCAAGGATCTTGTGATGCAGGTTCGGAAGTCAATCGGACCATTTGCCGCACCCAAGGCGGTTTACGTCGTAGACGACCTCCCCAAGACTCGCAGTGGCAAGATTATGCGCCGTATCCTACGGAAGATTCTGAGCGGTGAAGAAGATAGCTTGGGTGATACCTCGACCGTGAGTTGCTTGGCCTATATTTGATTACTATCTGTTGCTGACCGAAGCCTAGTTGTCGGATCCTTCCGTGGTCGACAAGATCATTGAGACTGTTCATGCTGCCCGAGCCAACTAGATTTGAATGATGACACGACTATCGATGACAGAAGAGACATGATCCAAAGAAGCGTTTGGAAAACAAAATGAATCAAAGGAAGGGGACTTTTTAGCATGTTGCGCTGATGTTTCAACCCAGGATTGTCAGGAAGCAGAGCCGTCTTTTCTTATACCGTGATTCCCTGTTGTGCCCACTTTGAAATTTGGCGTATAATTTAGCCATAGTCATTTTATCTATATATACTACACAACTTCGAATGTTCCGGTGCGCCTTGTAGGGAATGGAGCCTGTTGTCCGCCTCTTCCACTATAAATGGGAACCGACTGGACAGAGAAGAACGCTAAACGGAATTGTCACGGTAGGCTTTGCCGCCAGTACCTCATGGGCATCAACAATGTCTCGTTCTAGAAATTATGCGATTGTTTCTTGATCCCCAAATAGTAAACGGAGTATGAATGACCAGTATGAGCAATATAGGGTTGTGAAACGAACATATCGAGTCACTTCATCACAGCGAATGACGAGAAATGGAAACCAGTGTGGCGCTCCACATTATTTTCGACGGAATTATGTAGTCCAAAGGCGACGATGGCCCTATTGATTAGACAGGTTTTCTGTGCTGTATCGGGTCGTCTGTTCACATTATCCATTCATCTATTGTGGAGTGCAGTAATCCGCCAGAGATGCCTGGAAACTACTCCCTCTGATGCTGCCCGCCTGATCAGGCACCTATGGTCACATGACAGTCGGTCGACAACGCTCCCCAGTAAAAGTTCCGCCGTTGAATGGGGTATTAATAAGGGAAACCCACCATGGGAGCAACTACTACAAAAGCACAATCACTTTTCTCCTGTTCACTTTCCTAGTTCAGATACCTTAGTAGCGAGTAGTGAGTAGTGAATAGTCCTCCAGGCCCAAACATATCTACAAAGTACCTTGAACTACTACAGTACCTTAGGTGACCAAGGTGCCTCGGAGGCTAAACCGCAACAGGCAATCCACTGAACTCTCCCATCTCACTTCGCTCTGGGGCAGCTTTCTTCCTCTTTTTCTTGATCTCTGCGCGTCACTTCTTCCCTTCCACCCCCCGTCCTCTTTGCCATCTTTCCTAACCCCATTGCCACCATCTCTTTAGATTCTTCGCTCTCTGGCTTTGACGGTCCTTTACAATCCGTCTTAAGCTAGGGTTGACTATTTCGCCCCTATAAAAAGCAGAGCCAGCGATCCGAGAGAAAAGCTAAAACAAACACAAACTCTTGTGAGCTTCCCTCTTGCGCGTCGAAGCCACTCTGACTCGCAAGTTTTCTTTCGAACTTTGACTTCGTGCGAAGGCGTCGCGATAGGTCACCTTTCTAACAGTTTATTCACATTCAGCACCTCTAATAACTCGGTCAACGATCGCTCTTGGCTTCTCAACTTATGAATTCTTAATCCTCAAAGAACGTCGTCAATCATCATGTCTTTCGGTGGCTTCGGAGGATTTGGACAAAACACCCAGCAGAGCTCTGGCTTCGGCGCCGGCTCTGGCTTTGGTGGTACAACTTCTGGAGGAGGTAGGTCTCATGATCCATCATCATGTTTCGATATCACCCATATCTCGCCCATCGTTCATAATTTGTTTGTCGTGCCTCGTTTGCTTTGGATCTCAGTCCAGGACTATGCTGGTGCCTCTGATGTCGACCCGCGACGGTCTCTCACAACCACTGGATCTCGCCACCACCCCGCGGATGACTCGCGACGAAGGGCGACGCAGTAGCCACAAGAGAAGGAATCGCAGCTTGACTACAGTCTCTGACCGCATCTTCCCCGTCATCTAGGCTTTGGATCCACCTCGTCCCCTTTTGGTGGCGGTAACACATCAGGCGGTAGCCTGTTTGGAAACACCTCCAGTAGCTTTGGTTCCGGCGGAGGTAGGTGCACAATGACGATGTTCATCAGCTTAGCGGTTCTTCTCTTCTCTGCGTCCCATCCTTGGACAGATCCCGGGGTTCTGCGCGCCTTTGGTTGGAGGAGTCTCGCAGTTATAAAGTGAACTGCGACCGTAGTTGCGTTACATACCAGTTGACCCAGTACTCAAGGGTCCAGGTCGCGGACTCTCCACTTCCGGAATACTTGATATGGTCCGCGCGTGTTGAGTTGTCCGGGAATATTGCCTCCAAGGCTTACATGGGATCCCTGTCCGAGGGCGGACTCTTTCAATCATTGATGCTTTGCCATTTTTTTTCTCAAAAAGACCCTCATCTTCAGCTACTAACACGGGATTTTATTTCTAGGCTTTGGAGCAAATACACAAACCCAACAGAACTCGCTATTCGGCAGCCAAAATCGCACTGGCGGTTTTGGCACTGGTACAACATCTGGTGGTAGTCTCTTCGGCGGCGGAACTTCCACCACAGGCGCTACTGGATTTGGTGGCTTCGGTTCGACGGGAACTACAGGAACGACTGGAGGCTTTGGAAGCACTGGAACAACTGGTGGTGGACTGTTCGGCAACAAGCCTGCTGGCGGCTTTGGCACCACCACCACCCCCCCCACTACCGGTACTACTGGTGGCTTTGGAACAGGAGGCGGTTTCGGAGGCGCTGCTGGCTTTGGTGGCACAGGAACCGCTTTTCAACAGGCAGTGCCTCCCTGTGAAGGCACTGGTAGCACTCCATTCAGCCCGTTCTCGGAGAAGGATAGCAGTTCCAATGTGACCAACCACTATCAAAGCATCTCTTTCCAGCAACCATACAGCAAATATTCCTTCGAGGAGCTGCGATTGGGCGACTATAACCAGGGTCGCCGGTTCGGAAACGGAAGTGGACAGGCCGGTGCTTTTGGAACCTCAGCCTTCGGTGGATCCGGTTTCGGAGCTCAACCGTCCACTGGATTTGGCAGTACGTCTTCGCCATTTGGCGCCGGCACCAGCGCGCCCTCCGCATTTGGCGCGACCCAGACCACTGGCGGATTTGGCTCTACCTCCACTAACCCTCTGTTTGGAGCCGCCAAACCAGCAACCTCCCTCTTCGGAGGAGGAACCTCCACAACGTCTCAGCCTAGCCTGTTCGGCGGTGCCACTGCCACGACTGGCGGCTTTGGTTCCACGCCAACTGGAACAACTGGAACAACTGGATTTGGAACGGGAACAGGAGCGGGAGGCTCGTTATTCGGCGGCAACACTCAACAGCAAGCTAAGCCTTTGTTTGGCGGAGGTGCAGGCACCGCTACAACTGGTACCGGCACCGCGTTCGGCGGATTCGGCGCGCAAAATACCAGCACGGCCAGTCCGTTCGGTGGTACTGCCGCAACCTCCTCTCCATTTGGCGGTCAGCAGCAGACCGGTGGTACGGGCGCGTTTGGTGGGTTCGGTCAGCAAAACCAGGCTCAGAACCAGACGCAGAACAAGGGGTTATTTGGCGGTTTCGGCGCGACCACCCAACAGCAGCAGCCTTCTGGCACTGGCCTCTTTGGTGGCGGTACAGCTGGTACTACGGGTACTTCCCTCTTCGGTCAGAATGCTCAACAGCCTCAGCAGCAGACCACAGGTGGTGGGCTTTTCGGAGGTAATACTCAGCAAACTGGAACAAGTTCACTTTTCGGTGGAAGTCAGCAGCAGGGCCAAAAGAGCCTGTTTGGCGCGGGAACATCTGGCACTGGCACAGGCACTAGCGCATTCGGAGGTTTTGGAGGAACCCAGAATCAACAGACGGGTACAGGCGGTCTGTTTGGTGGTGGCCAAGCTCAGCAGCAACAGAAGCCGAGCCTCTTCGGCGGCGCCACTGGTACCGGTAGCTCTCTGTTTGGGGGCCAAGGTACAACTGGCCAGACCACGGGTTCTTCGCTCTTCGGCAACACTCAAGGCCAACAACAACAAACTGGCCTCGGCACCAGTGGCCTCTTCGGTACAACTCAACAGGCACAACCCCTGCAACAGCAGCAGGCACAGCAGCCTGTTCCTGGAAGTCTGCAGGCTTCTTTGCTCGATGGCAATCCGTATGGCAACCAGTCCATCTTCTCCGGCTTGCCTGCTCCTAGTGCCCCAAGCCCTGGCCCCCTGGCCACACCGCTCTCTTCGTCAATCAAGCAAAAGCAGCGCACTCCACTGCCCGTCTACAAGATTACGCCAACTGCAGCGAATCGCCTTATCACACCCCCAAAGCGCCAGGGATACGGATTTTCCTACTCCACTTACGGATCACCCTCCAGCACTACTAGCACCCCTACTGGCCTGGGAAGCAGTCTCTTAGGCGGCAGCCTTCGCGGGAGTGTTGGTGGCAGCCTTGGAAGGGGTAGCTTCAGCAAGAGCTTCTCGACAAGCAACCTACGCAAGACTTTCGACCCAGAGACTGACAGTGTCTTGTCCCCCGGTGCGCTTTCTGGTACTTCTCGCTTGTCCAGTGGAAGCCTGAAGCGCTTGACCATCGATCGGTCCTTGCGCAACGACCTGTTCGCACGTCCCGCAAGCACTGCTGCTGCGCCGATCACTAATGGCGAGGATGCTACTCAGTCGACCGACAAAATGAAAAAGCGAGTGAGCTTCGATGCTTCATCTTCAAAGGCTCCTGACGCAACCACTGGCGGGGAAATCGTTC
Source organism: Aspergillus udagawae (assembly GCF_001078395.1). Classification (NCBI taxonomy): domain Eukaryota; kingdom Fungi; phylum Ascomycota; class Eurotiomycetes; order Eurotiales; family Aspergillaceae; genus Aspergillus; species Aspergillus udagawae. Next base: position 1,241,747 of record NW_025091268.1, read on the forward strand.
CTGTGGCATCGGAGAGCCCGGAACCTACGCCGGAGGAACTTGGATTCCTGCGCTCTATTCGCAAGCCTGGAAGCGTCAACGGAATCAACGGCGTAAAGACGTCCACTGAGATGGTTGCCCGTCCGGAGATGGAATCCGTCCGTAGCAAAGATCTTCCCTCTGTTCCAGAAGACTCTGAGCATGCAGCCATTACCGACAGCTCCAGCAGACTTCACTTCGTTCCCGGCAGTGACCCCAAACCTGGCGAGTACTGGATGAAGCCATCCCGTGCCGAACTCAGTAAGATGAGCCGTGAAGACCTCAAGCATGTTGTTGGCTTCACTGTCGGCCGTCAACGCTGTGGTCAGGTGACTTTTGATGAGCCTGTCGATCTGACAACCATCGACCTCGACCAGATTTTTGGCGGGCTCGTGGAAATTGGCGTGCGTAAGATCACGGTGTACCCTGATGAAGCAATTAAGCCTCCAATGGGCAAGGGCCTGAACGTGCCATCCATTTTACGGATAGAAAACTCGTGGCCGAGAGGTAGGGACAAGAAGTCACCTTCACCCCTTACAAGCGGGCCCCTTTTCGAGAAACACGTCGACCGGCTGAGAAAGGTGCACAATACTGAGTTTATCGACTACGAGACGGAGACGGGAACATGGATCTTCAAGGTCCCCCACTTCACCACCTATGGCCTTGATTATGAAAGCGATGATGAAGGTGAGAGCCTCAACCAAAGCACTTTAAGTGCTGCTCCTGACACTCCGACTCCGAAGGCCCAGACTCCCGCCCATCTCGCGAACACCGTGGGCTCGGAGCCAACCTCCACATTCACAACTGACGACTCTTTTGTTGGATCTGTGGCCGGGGTCGAGGACGACACTTTCGATTTCAAGAAGCGCAAGATGGTGCCGGGGGCGTTTGGTAATCAAGTAATGGAAACAATCGGAGACAAGGACGCGGCTTCTGTGGAAGAGGATGAGTCTTTTTTAGGGGACGGCTCCACGGGTTCAACTACTGAGCAGGATGGCGACGATGTCACCGAGAGCCAGCAGTCTGGCGAATCAGATGTTGAATTCGATGAAGGCGAGGAAATGGATATGGCGGGCACCTTTCCCAACCTTGATCATACCGTGGAGCACGACGATGCCAACAGTACCGACAGCTATATTGACAACACCCAACCCTCGTTGAGACCTTGGGAAACTCCCTCAAAGGCACGTCTCAACCTTAGCGGCGACTGGGCCGAACAGCTGCAGCGGACAATCAGTCCAAGGAAGCAAAACCGGGATGCACTTCGCGAAATACAAGCAAATGCCTTTACAGACCGACCTCTTCACGACGAATCGCCGAAGAAATCTGTGACCGACAGCCGACAGAAAGGGTTTGCGACGAGCATCGATCTGATGAACTCTTTGTTCCAGCAGCCGCGTAAGCAGCAGGGGCAATCTCCTCTGAAGGCGCAGCCGGTACAGCCAAAAGGTTTTGAGGTTTGACTCCCTTGATTCATTGCTATCTGTTCTTTGCCTTTGCGATTCGCTTGTTTAGGATGTAGTTTAGACGTTGTCCGCTGCACGCGGTTATTACAGATAGTCGAATGACAGCTAATTTATAGTGGAAATCTTGACTAATTCTCTTCTTCTACTCCTAGTGGCCTTATAACAAGCAACCGAAAACCTTCGCTGGCGAATCGAATGAACTAAACGAGGACGACCTGGCCTTTCACCACTCCTTCAAGCCGCGCTGGGGCCCAATGGATTCAATCATCTGCACGAGGAACGACATGGCAGAAGTCTCTCCTCAGACAGGTACCCGTTGGGAGGAAAAGTTTTCTGTCACCAGCGAAGAGAGAGACATTAAGGTGATGGTGTTCATGAAAGACAGCGAGGTATGTACCGATTCTGTACATTCCTAGGATATTTCACATGCTGACGGAGTCGTAGCTCAGCGGGATGGTAGATGCCCAAAGAAAGCAATCTCACATCCAGCGCGTTGAAGACATTCCTTTCGCTCGTCTGGCTAAGGCCGATTTTGGACAGTTCACGCAGACATCGCTGAGCTCGACACAATCGGACCAGGAAAGACTCATCTGGCAGCTCGCTAACATCTTGTTCAATGATGGGATCGAAGATGATATCTCTGCTGGGGTGCCACCACAACTCCGTCCCAAATACCTCCAACGTATCAAGAAGGACCGACTCAGTCGTCTATGGGAGAGCATCGTGCGCGAGAGACACGCCCATGACCTGGATAAAATTGAATCTTCTGAGGAGCGGGCTGTCCACCTTTTGTGTTCTCACCGAGTCGAAGAGGCATGCAAAGTTCTGATTGCGAGCCAAAATATTCATTTGGCTACGTTGGTCTCGCAAATTGGTCGAGATGCCACAACTAGATCAGACATGGCGAGACAGATTGAGATGTGGCGCCAGCACAACGTCTATTCCGAGATGACCGAATCGATCCGAGCTCTGTACGAACTCCTCGCTGGCAACTCACTCCGCAGCGAGGGCAAGTCCGGTGGTGCTTTGGAGGATCGTGCATCTACATTTACCTTCACCGAACGATTCGAGCTGGACTGGTTCCAAGCCTTTGGTCTCCGTTTGTGGTACGGTATTGCCGATGACGAGCCCATCGAAAATGCCGTTTTGAAATTCGCCAAAGAGGTGAGGAGCGGGGACGAATCTGCCTTTCCTTACCCTGCATCCCACCTGGAGGGAGATGTTATGTCGCGCGCGGCGTCGGACACTCTGGGCCGGGAGTCTCCTCTCTGGGTCTTGCTGAAGGTCTACTCGAGTACTACTGCTGCTGCCAAGAGTTCTGATTTGCCAGCACTCGAATTCCCGGCTGCCCTGCTTCCTGAATCTGTCACTGGTGACAAGCTCTCTAACCGGTTGCCGTTCCAGCTGTATCAGCTGCTCACGGCCGCTGTCGGACAACACGACAGTTTCAAGATCAACTCGTTGCGGGCTGACCAATTGGTGTGGGATTACGCTTGGGAGCTTAGTTCTAGTGGGGAGCTTGGGCAAGCACTCTTCGTTCTACTCCATCTCTCTCAAGCGTCGGATCGTGAACGTGCTGTCAAGGAAACGTTGGCACGCTTCGCATCCTCCTTACCCGAACCAGTGACTGCGGAGGGTGCACCAGATGCCACCTGGCAGTATCTCACCACGGAGTTGCAGCTTCCCGAGGCCTGGATCTGGGGTGCGAAGGCTTTGTTTGCTCGTGATAGCGGCGATGCCGCCCGAGAGGTGGATTGTCTGATCCGTGGTAAGAATTGGAATGATGCGCACTCCACTTTCTGCCACGTCGTGGGACCAACTGCGGTTATTGAACGGGACTACGCCACTCTGGAGGCATTGATCTCGGGCTTTGGCGAGGGACCGGAACGCAAGGTCCAAGGCTGGGCGAGCGGCGGTGGAATCTACGACGATTTCCTGCGCCTTGTCACTGCCAAGAATGGAAGGCGTGATCCTAGTCGGTTGAGCCGCTTAGTGAATGCGCTTGTCACGATGGGGGAGACGATTGGCAAGGGGTCTGGAGTGGAGGGCTTGGAGGCAAGAGTCGCCTTCAAGGAAATGAGCCGAGCGGTAGCCGGTTGGACTACACGTGAGGACGTCAGCGTAAGTACTGCATCTTTCTCAATGCTACTGTTGTCCCTGATTCAAACATAACTGACGAACAACAGACGATCGAGTTGCCCTCTGTGCTCAACCTACCTCTTACTGGCGACGCGCGCATCATGCAAACAGCAGAGATGAGTCGGAGGTACTACAATACTATCATGGCTGGAGGTTATTGAAGAGGGAAAAAAGCAAGGAGGTCCTTTGTATTATGAAAGATATGTGTGCATTTGTGACCATTGAGGTGACTTTGATGACGTTTGGTTCTCCCTCACTCTCGCTTTCTTGGATTTGCCAGCTGTTGCTACGGCAGCTCTGCCTGCAAATGGGTTTCTCTACGCTATTGCTTGGATTCGAAAGACAAATGCAGCGTGTCATCCAGAAAGGGAATCGAGTCAGTTTTACGAAGTCGCGTTGTTCTTCCTCTTTTTTTGCGTGTATCTCCCTACCCTGTTTTACCGTTAGATCTAATCAAGCATGGTGTTTCTAGTGTCTTTCTAGTGTACCTTAGGAATAGATGCCTCAGGTAATCTTGAATCGTGCCTGCCTGATCTGGTCGTCATTCTGTGCTCATTATGAATAGAGAGAAAGAGGAAAGAGCGGTGGGCGACCCCCGGTTCAGGCTTCTGGCCCGGTTCCGGCTTCGTCTTGATTGGGCTTCTGGCCAGTGATACCAGTTCCCCGTTGTGCAAAGGCGACACAGAGCTTCGACTGAGAGAAGACGACAGCCTTCCTCACTTCGGGTCTGGTCTTGTCTTGTCTTCTTGCCAAAGCCCTTCACTGTCCTGTGCCTGGCTAGGTGCATCACTGTTTGTCTCCGTTGCCAGTCAGAGACCTGGATACGCACTTCAAAGCGCAACATAATCAGTCGGATTTGCCAACGTATACAAGTGTCCGGATTCTCTATACGAGATCGCAGTCCTTGAGGGCAGATCTATCCTTGCTTCTTTCAAGAAGGGGCGGAAGCAGAGAAGGAGAGAGAGACCGGGAAGTAACGCAATACAGCAAAGCAGATGCACGTACCCTTGTCCTGGCTCGGTGTCTGTGTTTCCTTCCGAGGGCTAATCTCTTTCTTGTAGCAACCCCACAAGTACGGAAACCATCGACAATGTCTGGCGGAGTGCGCGAAGTCCAGGAGAGAGTCGCGCCCTCCTCTTCTTCCAACGACGGCGAGAATGTGATTCGGTACCATGTCGATAAGCCGGCAGAGGCATCCTCAGGCTCGGATCCTTCTGCTCTTGAAGCTCAGGCCACAACCCTGCAGGCAGACGGCGAGACCGAGGGTGAAGCTCATTCGGCCTTTAGCAAGAATGAGAAACGCTTCATCGTCTTCATGATCACCATGGCGTCGTTCTTCTCTCCTCTGTCCGCCCAGATCTACTTCCCTGTCATGCCCACGCTTGTTAAAAACTACCATCTCACTACTGCCTTGATCAATCTCACCATCACCACGTACCTGATTTTGCAGGGTCTAGCTCCGAGTTTCATCGGCACATTTGCCGACTCGGGAGGTCGTCGTCCGGCATACATTCTTGCGTTCACTGTCTACCTGGCTGCTAACATTGGCCTCGCATTGCAGAATAGCTACGCGGCGCTGATGGTTCTTCGCTGTATCCAAAGTGCGGGTAGCAGTGGAACCATTGCCTTTGGCTATGGAGTTGTAGCGGACATTGCAACGGCAGCGGAGAGAGGGAGCTTCATTGGACCTGTGTCTGCGGGTGTTATGGTGGCGCCGGCTCTTGGGCCTGTCATTGGAGGTATTTTGGCGAAGTTCCTCGGCTGGAGAAGTGTTTTCTGGTTTCTGGTTATCATCAGCGGTGGTTACCTGGTGGTGTTCATGATCACGATGCCAGAGACTAATCGCAATATCGTCGGCAATGGGAGTGTCCCTCCCAAGCAGTGGTGGAGGATGTCTGTCATTCAGTACTTGGCCGCACGTCGTCGACTAAAGAAGATGACAGCCGAAGAACGCCTCACTCATCAGGAGCAGGGAGCCAACCTCAACCATGCACGTGAAGAGAAGAAGCTTTCGTTCCCGAATCCACTCACGGCTTTCGCGATCTTGCTAGAAAAGGATGCATTCATCGTCGTCTCATATGTTGGATTGGCCATGTTGGCTAACACTGCGCTCCTGACAAGCACACCCAACCTTTTTGGCAAGCTGTATGGCTTTAACGACCTTCAAATTGGTCTTTGCTATATGTAAGTGCTCTCTGTTGATCCAGCCCTGGGAATGGCTTGTCAGACGACCAGAGATATGCTGACTATATCTGTCTCATGGAATCCTAGTCCTCTCGGTGTGGGTTCATGTATCGCAGCCATTCTCAACGGCAAGCTGCTGGATTTCAACTATCGCCGTATTGCTCATAAAATAGGCATGCCAGTGAATCGAAAGAAGGGTGACGATTTGCGGGGCTTCCCTATCGAGAGGGCTCGTCTGCAGGCTTTCTTCCCCCTCATGGCTCTCGGTGTAGCTGCCTTCATCCCGTACGGCTGGGTCCTTCAGCAGGGAGCGCCGCTGGCGGCACCCCTTGTCCTGCAGTTCATCATCGGATTCAGCTTCATCGCCTCCCTCAACACGCTAAACACGCTCATGGTGGATCTGTTCCCAGACCGAGCGTCTACCGCGTCTGCGGCATCGAACCTCGTTCGATGCTGGCTGGGAGCCGTCGGAGCCGCTGTGATTGACCATATGCTTACCGCCATGGGCTGGGGCTGGTGCTTCGTCTTCTGGGGCTTGTTGATGCTGGCTGGCCTAGGCCTGCTGTGGGTGGAGTACCACCATGGCATGAAATGGCGTCTGGCAAGACTCACCAAGCTGGATCAGAAACGGGTGGAGAAGGAGACTCAGAAGGCCGCAAGCGAGAACAAGGACGTGCACCGAGATGAGAACGAGACAAATTCGGAGAATTGAAATCGAGATTTTCTGGTTGACGTTCTCTTGACACAAAACGACCTTGGGCTGAAAGAGATGGAGGAGTGAATATCACACTGGCATGATGGCTGAGATCGAAATATGGTTGCTTTTTCTGCCTGTCCGACACAATAATACTAATTAATTTGCTAGAAGAGGTTGATTGGTTTTCGTGCTAGCTATGCAGCCTTTACAAGGAAGAATTGAAGAACTATTTGAAGCTGTTGCAGCTAGAGGCCTTATCTGTAGTAGGACTATGGGAATACTCTCGTAGCCGTTGCTGCATAGCTAGTTAGGTAGTTACTTGGAGATGAGCTTATGTAACCGAACGCTTACTCAATTAGGACTCCTTAAAAGACGCAAAATACTTCAACAGATGAGATTATTCGATTTGCTACCAGGGAACTGTACATGACTGAACGTAAACAGAGCAGGAGGAGAAAGAAAGATAGAGGTTATACGCGGACACGAAACACAAATCACTCCATGGCTTTGTGACGGGCGGGTCTAAAGGATGTATGTTTACCATATCTTTTTTATATCCCGGCTATGGTTGGGTGAAAAGTAGGCGGGGGGAAGATGAGAAACCATTTTTATCGCCGCGGGATGGGATCAAAGACAAAGAGGTATGGAATGGTTATGGTAAGTTTACATGCCAGGGGAGATCAACTTGCCCTCGGCCTTGCTGTTCGGGTGCCAGCCACCAGCAAAGGGCTTCGCGCCCAGCTCGCGCTCGTACTCCTTGATTCTGGCCTCCAGCTCGGGACGGAAGTGTCTGATGAGACCCTGGATGGGCCAGGCGAAGGCCTCGCCGAGGGCGCAGATGGTGTGGCCCTCGACCTGCTTTGTGAGTTCCTGCAGCATGTCGATCTCGCGCTCGCGGGCCTGGCCCTTCTCCATGCGCTCCATCATCTGGGCGGTCCACTTGCTTCCCTCGCGGCAGGGGGTGCATTGGCCGCAACTCTCGTGCTTGTAGAACTTGGACAGACGGGAGATGGCGCGGACGATGTCGGTGGACTTGTCCATGACGATGACGGCGGCAGTACCCAGACCGGTCTGGGAGTCCTTGAGGGAGTCAAAGTCCATGATCTGGTTGTCGCAGACGGACTTAGGGATGACGGGGGTGGAGGAACCACCGGGGATGACGGCGAGGAGGTTGTCCCAGCCGCCACGCACACCGCCGCAGTGACGATCGATCAGCTCACGCAGAGGGATGGACATCTCCTCCTCGACCGTGCAGGGGTTGTTGACGTGACCGGAAATACAGAACAGCTTCGTACCGGAGTTGCGCTCGGCGCCGAACGAGGAGAACCAGCTGGCTCCACGACGCATGATGGTAGGGCAGACGGCGACGGTCTCAACGTTGGTGACGGTGCTGGGGCAGCCGAACAGACCGACGGCGGCGGGGAACGGGGGCTTCAGGCGAGGCTTGCCGGCCTTCCCCTCGATCGACTCGATGAGAGAGGTCTCCTCACCACAGATATAGGCACCCATTCCGCGGTGGATGTAAACATCGAAATCGTAGCCGGTGCCGCAGGCGTTCTTGCCAATGAGACCAGCCTGGTAGGCTTCGTTGATGGCCCGCTGGAGGACGGTTGCTTCGTGGTAAAATTCACCACGGATGTAGATGTAGGCGGCGTTGGCGTTCATCGCACGACCGACAACGAGGCAACCCTCAATCAGCTTGTGGGGATCCTTGCGCATGATCTCACGGTCCTTGCATGTGCCCGGTTCACCCTCATCGGCGTTGACAACCAGGTATCGGGGTCTGGGGTCCTTATCCCAGTCCTTGAAGTTCATGAAAGACTAATGCAGATAAGATATTAATGGGTTTCCCGAAGCTCACCGTCTTGGCACGGAGGAGGACTTACATATTTCAGACCCGAGGGGAAACCAGCACCACCACGACCACGCAGACCAGAGGCCTTGATCTCGGAAATCAGCTGCAGATAAGTTAAGCTCATATTAGCTTCAATGTCCAGTATAACCCCGCAACATGAATGCACGACCACAGAATATCCTCGGTGGGTGCAAAGGACAGGCGTACCCAATCATGACCCTTCAAAACAATGTCCTTAGTCCTGTGCCAGTCTCCAAACTTCATTGCCGACTTCAAATCAGCGCCGTGATGTCCGTAAAGGTTTGTGAATATCCGGTCCTGGTCCCGCAGGCCGCCATGATGTCGTACGGGGTGTGCGTTGTCCTGGACACTGGCGAAGGAGCGGGCAGCCGAACCCTGAACGCGGAGAGAGCGGGAGGAGAGGTTGGCGATTGAGGAAGGCGACGGAGCCGCCGCTCGAGATATCATGGTGGTAGATGGCCCACTTGCTGGGAATTGACGGGGGATAGAGGAATTGGCTCGAAGAGAGAGAGGTGGAAGGGTCAATTGGGGATGATCACCGTCGTTGAGCTTCACGGCGCGGCAATTCCTGCGCTTGCTGAATATCCGCCTTTGGCTACCCGCTGATTGGTCCGTATCAGTCACGTGCTCAATGCTTAGTCATATATGCGTTACATCAGATTTCTGGCATTCTGGATCTTCTGTTTCCACTACGATCTATTGCGGAATATACAAATAAGTCATCGTAGACAGCATAACGGAGCCCTGACCTGATCCTCCTGCTCGTAACAACGCCAAGGGATCTTCAGGCGCCTGCACACATTCCTCCTCTGTAGCCATCCAGGCCCATCGCAACCAGTTCGGAGAGAGCCACCAGTTATCTGTTTTCCAGTCTCCGGTGAACGAAGCTAGGTTCGAGAAGATGTCTGGATTCTGATCTCTCATCTGATCGAGCATGTCATCGAACAAGCTGACCATCTTTTCATCATCTTCATCCTCCAGCATCCATGCCACATCCTCTGGGGGCGGTGGATACTTCTCAAGAAGAAAGCTAGCCCATGTAGACAATCTGGCAGAAAGTTGTGATTTATCAGCCGTTGTGTTCCTGTGGGTGGCGACCACGAAACACAAGAATATCGGAAAGGCAAATGGCGATGTCTCGTCGCTTCCTTCTAGCATGGGTATCGCCTTTTCAGAGTTGCTCAAAACGTCTTGGAAGAACACTTTGCAAGGTCGTTGTATCTCAGCGGGAAGAGCGCCGGACAGTTCTTTCAAAGTGAAAAGTTCGCCGTTGTTAGCAAGGAGCGATTTCCGTTCAAGGATTCTCACTTGTATACGGGACTTGACCTCGTCAGAGAAATTCTTCGCAGATAAACGAGCCATATGAGTGCTAAGCAAACGCTTGGTTTCTTCCCAGCTTCCATCATAATCATGCTGCCGTGCGCGGTTGAGCGTCCAGGCAGCAATAACGAGAGCTGTCTCTGACAAGCGGATCTGACTGTCACGATAAATCTTCGCATGTGTCTGTTTGATGTTTTCGGGATTTCCCAGGCCTTCTGATGAAGACCTCAACTTCACAATATGTGTGATCAATTCAATGATTATCTGGCTGAGAGCGGCTAGGACCGTCCGGGAGTTGCCATATGCATCTGAGATTCGGATGTCCTCCTCGGTGATTTCAAGGGTCTCTAGCTCCCTGTTATTGGCACCAAGTATGGAAACGGCATTGAAAAGGGCTGGCGAGAAGATTGAATGTTCCATGGCAGTGTCTGGTGCGAGGAGAGGATAGAAGATATTGAACACGTAGTAATGATTCTCTGTGGCTTTAGGCCTCTCGGGATACATCTGCTGCTGATAGGATCTGGCTTGATCGAGGGGGCTACCTGGAGGTTCTCGCAAGCTGACGATCCGATAGTCGCACGGGTTGTCTGGAAGGCAAAAGCCATAGTTCATCATCACTTTGAAGTTAACTTTCAATTTGTTACATAGTCATTCCACTTTCGACTTACACTGTTCGTTGTTGCGAGGCCCGTAATTATTTGAGATTTCCTGCCCGGAGGCAACGTCTTCCAGCACCACAAAGGCGACATCTTGCTTGCCAGCGCGCCACTCTACCTTGGCAAGAGGCCGATGATTCATCAAGTCAATGCAGGGCAGAAGTACTGACACACCATCTTCAGGCAGCTCTACATCAGTAACTGCCTCGGCAAGCACCTTGGCTGAAAACGCCCGCGATACGAGGATGGACGAAGACCAGAGGTAGAGATCCCTATTGTGGGTTTCGTTAATACACTTTTGCTGGGCAACGCCGAGCAGCGTGAATCAACATAGAGAAGGGAGGTTGTCCAAACATCTACACATACCATGTGTACTGATCAACGTCCTGGAAGCCGGCCTTCCGAAGCTCAGTAATTCCATTCTCGTACTTTTCCTTCCATACCCCCATTCTCTGCTCTCTAGCCGGTGCCAGACTCGTCCCATCCAACCACCGCAAATCATCCCCCTCATAATACAATGGCGTAGTCAGGGAAAGTGGCTGAGGAAGCGTCCGAATATACGGGAACCAAAACCCTTCTGAGCTCCTCAGATACTGACCGATCAAGAAGAAAATAGATGATTCATGGGGTCCAACAGCATCGACAAAATCGCGCGGAAGCTGCACCCCATGAGCAGAGAAAGAGGCCGTCCCATTGCCTTCCTCGTCGGCGGGAAGAGGATGCTCGACAATGTTGAGGTATGACATGGTTGCAGCCACTGGGATCTTGATGAGATGCGTGTCCTTTGGGACACCAGTTTTCCAGTCTTTCTTGACATTGAAATGAACACCTCGTTGTTCGTCTTTGGCGATCTGAACACTTTCATGCAGGTAGCCGCCATTGCTGGTCATCCATTCCACGAGCGTGATCCATTTTTCTAGGTCCTTATCACCAGTAGACCTAGACGCTTCCATTAGACATAATGACAGAATTTGGGCTGTGTGAACCAGGAATGATTAGGGATATTGAGGGAAGTCTGTCTCATCAGAATGCGAACGCTGAAGGGCAAGATTGCGCTATTACGAATAGAGACGTCCAGCTTCGCACTTCCCCTTCAACAGAAGTTATAGGATTGTATACGGGGATGTGAGTCCATCTCCGCGAGAACGATCCCAGGTAGCATAGCAAAACATAAAAATTCGAGCTTTAAACCTACCCCGGTGGCAGCAACGCTGAATGATCACCACTGTCCGCCATGGTGCTCAAACCAACTAGCGAGTCTTTCCCTGTTTAACTGACTAGGCAGCCCTCGCGACCCTCGCAGCTGTTCTCAAGGGAAAGACTAAGATCGTGGGGATGTCAACGATGGACACGGAGAGCTCATACAATTGCTTGGAGGGGCAATTTTGGGATGATGAAATGCGGCGTCCCACTTTTTTCTCGGGCGTCTCGAAAGTCATGGAAGCCATCAACAGCTTGTAAGTATGGACATGACAGCGAGAATTTTTTATTACTCTAGAGTACATTCTCATACATTTAGATAACGATTTTAGAAGCTTGTTTTTAGTTCTCTAGCCTTATAGTCTTCAATCACCAGGGGTCAACTTCTGACATTATAGTACGCAAAGAAACATTGAATTGGTTTCGCTCAGTTATCGTACAAAGTCCAGTAAAGAGAAGAAAGGAAAAGACAACAGGCTATATCAATAAACACAGAGCCATTTAAGTAAGAAATGAAACGCCAGTAATGTTGCACTTGCCGCCACACCGGTCAGTCGCTAGAAGCAGATATCACCATTCAGAACAGCGCATGGCCACCTGTAGGTTAATCCTAATGCCAAGATCTTCTTGTTTAGAGAAGGTCATCTCTATTCCGCTCTCAACAGTATACAAGTTCATGCACATTTCGATAGTGTACATCGTCATGAAAAAGAGAAAGGAAATAGTCCATGCGTCCCAGAGTGCCAAACACAATTACCGCCAGGAAATGAAATGCAGAGCAAACCAGCGCAGATAATAAATTCTAGAGGACAATCTTGGTCATATCCATCCATGGCAGTTAAGGTGCGGAAGATTTTCTCCCAGGAACCAAGATTTCGACTAGTCCATCATCTTCGCCGTCACTGCTGTCATTGTCATCGTCGTCCCCAAAAGGAGACGGACCAAACTGTGATCTTCGGAAGCTCCTGTAGCGGCCAGGCCCGAGATCTGGGTATCCTAGAGATTCGTTCATGATAGCTTCGTCCTCTTCATCTGAGTCGAGCATTTCAGAACCGAGTGAGGGACCGACCATCTCGCCCATGTCATCCTCGTCATCATCAACTTCCAGAGGAACGCGCTCCTTGCGCCTCATGTCTACCCTGCCTTCCCCGTCATCATCCGAGGAATTAGTGGACATTGAATCGGGTGGGCTGAAGCCAGACTCGGGAAAAGTGGGCGATGAGAACGGCTCGTCCTTGCGCGTATGTGGAAAGTCGCTGGAGGGGAAAGCGGCTCGGGAAGGCGAGTCCGTACCATCACCGTCATCGTCCAAGCCCGCAATCACAAAAGGGTTGGATGGCCACTGAACATCGCCATTCTCATGCTGGTTACTTTGGTTTTGAGGCTCGCCTTCATTGCCGCCCGTTTCAGCAGCTTGCTGTTTCTGTGCGGCAAGCCGTGCTGCCAGCTGCCGTCGCGCGCGAGACGGTCCGAGGCTGAGAGGAGCAGGAGGTGGAGGAAGAATTGGTATAGGTTGACTTGTTGAGTTGGAAGATGCCTAATTTCACAACGTCGTCAGCACATGCTGTGGCTTGTATTACAACAAAGGGGATTGGATCAACTATGATGGCAGGGAGGAAGAGGGTCTGCATGAGTCAAATCGTCCGGGCTAGAACAGTGTCCAGACAACTGAGTGACTCAGGAAATTGAGAACAGACCCAGAAGTCCATAACCCATCATCGGTCATCATTCAGATGCAGCTGGTCCTCTAGAAATGCATGAAATCAAGTTTGTATATCAATGCCTGAAGGAGCAGCCAATGGACTAAATATCCAACTAGACCATCCGTTCAGACGGGTGCCGCAGGACCTCGCGGGATTCGTCACCAAGATTGGTCTGTACATGGACAAGAAGCGCTGAAGATACACGCTCTATGCTTATGCTCCCCAATGCCATCACATCTCCTTCACCATCAACACCTATACGGCGCCAGTCTTCATCGACCGTTTGATGAGAGACAAGAAAGTTTGATCAGGGAGGGGAAGTGGAAATGGAGTAGAACTGGAGGAACGGAGTTATTTGGGAGAAGACGAGAGGGAGCTCTCATGCATCGTTCATGTCAATGTCAGTAAATAGATCATCACCCACATTTTCAGGAACACCTTCGGCGGATTGTTCGGTTAGGTTTCTGTCGTCTTGTTCCTCCATTTCCTCATCCTCATCGTCGCTGGAGCTTCCGAAGCCGCTCAGCAGAGAGCTGCTGCCACCACCAAGACCAAAAGCGCCACCAGAAACACTGCCCTGGTTCATGTCGAAGTTTTGGAAGCCTGAATTGCTGGCGCCACCATTCAAGCCAGCCTCGGCGAGCGCTGAAGAAGCGTTGCTGCTTTGACCTTGATTTAGCAGGCCCTGACGGTGCCCGATAGCCATATCTGGTCGTACACCGCCGAGGATTGCATTATCTCGCTCTCGTGTCTCGGAAAGAGTTTGCTCCACGTAATCGATCCACTCCGGGTTCAAGACGCTTTCCATCACCGTAGGAGAAAGTAGCTCGGGTGGATGACGCTCGCTGAACTTGACAACCTCTTCTGCAATGAGGGTAAGATGACCCATGTAGCCGAGTCTGATGCGTTGCGTCCGCTGCGCTTCATCGCTTCGCTTTTGTCCAGCAACAATCGCCTGCGTAATGCGCCCTGTCTCAAAAAGATCGATTGCAAGACATCTATTGTAACCGCGCTCCATAGGTCCGTTGAAAACTTGCTGAATAACATCATACACAACGTTGTGAAGAAAGTTGTTCCATGGAAAGCGGAAGAAGAAATCCTAGAACACCCAGAGTCAGATTTCGACACAATGCGTATGTCGCGCGGACTAACTTACCAGTATCGTGGGCACGACCTTATTCTTCACAAACATAATCTTGAGATAATCACCAACGACCGGTTGGCCGTTCGGATCGAGCTGAACGTAGGAATTGAGGTGCGCCCGCAAGTCTTCAGCATCAGTGTTTGAGGGCACCGAGTCTAATCCACGGTCTGTGGAATCCTGAAAATTCCCGACCTGGCCAGCAGTATCAGGTGTTGAAGCTACTGAATCCTTTTCCTGTTGTTGTGTGGAGAACAGAGGCGCTGGTACAGCTGCGGGGTCGGACGACATCTGTGCAGCAGAGGGCGACTCCGAGTCATTCGAGGGGAGAATCTCAGACTTTCCGACATCTCCCTGGGCCGTGGTTTCCTCGGAGGCCCGTTGGTCTCCCAAATCCATTGCATTGAGCTGGTCTGTTAGGTCAGAAACCGTAGGCGGGAGACTTTTGTCAGAGCTGTTTCCTTCTTTTGTGTCCGTTTCAGCCTCGGCATGATCATGGGCTTCGCCGGAATCATTTTCTTTGTCGTTCATCGAGGCTGATGTTCTCGATGCATCGCTCACTTCCGGCTCAGTCTGCCGACTATCAGGCTCCGTTCTCTCGGCAAGTTTCTCCTTGTCGACTAGGACGCCAGAAGAATCGACGTCTTCGAACCCATCCTCACCAGTGTTCGATATTTCAAGGACTCGAGAATCCTCAGGGGAACCGGTGTCGAGAACAGAACCATTGATAAAGTCTGCGGTAGAATCGTTGCCTTCGAGAGCAGACGACTCTTTGTGCGGATTGAAGGCGCCTTCGCGGAAAAGTCTTTCTCGTTCAGCATCGCGTTGGCGGACATACTCATCACTTCCGGGTTCGTTCAGAAGACCCATGTTACTGCAGTGCAACAACTCTGCCATCAATTCGCATGTCTTGAAACGGTCAAAGCCGAGAGGCTCAATTTTAGCGCCCCAAGCAGAGCTGAGCTGTCCTCTCTCCACGCTTCGTACTTTTCCATTGTCATTGATCGTATGCTTGGAGCTTCGAATCAGTGCCATGAAGTCTGGTATGTGTTTGGCAAAAATCCGAAGCAGGTTGCCCAGATAGATAGGGTCGTATGTCGTAGGAGGCGAATCAGGGCCACCCATGGTCTCTGGGTCGTAATCCGAGTTATTTTTCCGAATAACTTCAATCACGATACCAACGCCCACTGTCAACGGGTTTCCACCTTGCAACATGGCCTTGATTAGAGTCTCTACGCACTGTGCGGAGACGAGCTGGCGAGTGAGGCTATTGGGTCCAATGCAGGATTGGTCGTTCTGAGTCGCATTTGCCGAAATAGTGATGATGGCCTTGAGAAAGTCTCCTGCAGAGGTTTGCACGGAGGCCGGGTGCTCTGGGGTTAAGAAGGACAAAAGAGTAGGAATCAGGTTCTGTGTTTTCAGCCACTGCGATGGGTGTCAGTCTTGACCATTAAAAAAAGGGGACTTTTTTCTGATGAACACACATCCACAATTCCCTGGCCTCCTTCGGCCTTCTCCAGACTGATAATCTTCAACAAGAGGTCCATGACCATGGGATTGTCGACATGCTGGAGGATCGCCGGGACAATACCGTCCAGAGACTTGAAGAACTCCAGCATCTCACTGGTCTTTCGATCAAACAACGTTTCGTTGACTTTCGTGAAGTAACCCGCCTGAATAGGGTCCAACGAGGGTCGCCTCCTCACAAAGCCCCAAAAGTCGCGCAGGTAGCTTGTGTTCGCCATTATTGACTCCAATATTGACCATGTTTCAGACGAGAGAATTTCGCACGCGATGTACGCATGCTTCAAACGGTTCTTCTCAGCTCGGTCCAGATCTTCAGGATGCAAGATCTCCTTCAGCGGGTCGACTTTCTTCTCTCCCTCGGTTGGAGCATCTTTATTCGTTTGAAGGTCATTAGAGTCGTTCGAATCGTCCTCGTCGTCATCATCATCTTCGTTCACCAGGCTGGGTGCAATCACGTAGTCCATAAGGCGTTTCAAGACATTATCTTCTCGTAGATATTCTATGAGTTTCGTATTATGTTGCTTGAGCTCCTGAATCAACTCTGACTCGTCCAACAGCTCTTCGAGACTGACATCAGGCTTGTCGAGCAGGGTATCAATGGTGGAGACACTCGCGTATCCCCCGAAGCGCCAAAACATCTTGAACTGTAGATTCGAGAGAAAATCGTCATGGAAAACAGGTAAGGTATCACAATCACACTTTTTGTTCTTGGGCTGATCCGCTCCGAGAGTCGTAACGGAGACGTCTAAATGATACAGCGCAGCGAGTAAGAAATGCCGATTGGTTCAACGTACGGAAGTTATTCCTGCTAGATTAGAAACGTTTCCAAAAAGGTTCGATTCGTGAGCTTTGGCTCAAGAGAGAGCGATGATAATTGTTGCGGAATGTATACGGTCGGAGCGGCCAAGCGCTGCGTGTCGGAACTCAGTAAGTCAGCAATCATTTACTAGTTAGAGCATATTCAAGCGGTTGAATGGTGCAAACCAGGGTGTAGCCCAGTAATCGGAGCCTTAGGGGCGTCATTCATTCTGAAGAGGGGAAAGGGACACTAAGGGATAACAGCAGGGGGAGGCTGGCAGGAAGGAGGCAAATACGCCAGGTCAAAGACGAGATAGCGATTCAACAGGACAAGGGAATAAGAGTGAAACGATTCATACCTTCAAGACCTTATGATAAGTGAGTGACAAAGAATGAGAAGGCGGCGCCAGACTCCTTATGGAGTGTTTTGTAGGACCGGCGTAAGTTGATCGAGTCCGTGTTTCCTTGCGTGGCACAGGAACCTGTTGCACAGGCGAGACCAGTCGGTCAAGTTGGTGGGAGAATCAACCGTCGGTCGTCAAGGTACAGTTGTAGACGGTCAATAGAGGACAGAGTCACAGCTGACGTTCAGGGATCACGTCGACGTGCTGCGCTGGCGGCTGCGTCTGGATCGGCCGGCAACTTTGATCCCTGGAGGACTGATGAACCAGGCTGAGCGGAAATACCCAACGAGATCCGACAAGCGGCGGCGGGGAAATTCCACGCGACCTCTAGGCGAGAGGTGGAGGGGGAGATGAAAAGAAGAGCTGGAAAATGTGACAGATCGTTTCAGGGTGGTTTTGAAGTAGATAAACTTTATGACAAGAAGAATGAAATCATATTTTCTATATTCAGGTGTACTCCGTAGTATATGAGTCGATGGTCACGACATCTGGACTCTTTCTCTTCCTTTCGTTGTCGATGGAGGAATGTTGGTGCTTTCCGATGCGCTGCGACCTGAACGATCTCACAATACTCGGTAGTCGCTTGCTGAGTGCGTCGTTTATGACAATTGCAATGGGCAAACTTGATAAATATAGATCAGGTACCGCACTGGGGCTGCTTAGTGTTAAATACTTCGAAGTCAAGCAGGTCTCCGTGATTACGTCCCACTGAGGTCGATGGACAACAAGGACTTTAAAGGGACCATCCACCCACACAGACAGACAATAATCAACGTGGTCACACGTGCTATAAGCCGCCAATTATTACGAAATGCCAGGTGGTAAGCGAGACTCGTTAGCCAGGATGATCGATACTACTCTGATTGGAGTGAATGGCTTAAATTGCCGTCAGATGATGGTTATTCCGCAGGTTAATGGACTCCAAGACTGTTAGTACGGAGCCTTATTTGTTATGGAATCTGACGAACTGATGATTCCATCACGTGTCTATACTTTTGATCAGTATATGCGGGATTCAGGCAACCATACTCACAGAATCCAGTTCTAATAGACCAATTAGTATGTCAGACAATAGAGGTTTTCTGTTAAATTCTATTGAGGTATTATTGACCGTTCGAAGACCTCTGTACGACCCCCGTTGGTAGCCATCCTCCTGCGCCCTTAGGCGGCAACAACCCCTGCCACTATCAACTGGTGCTTATCCCCGTCACTACATCACTCCGCACTGTACTCACCACACTATCTCATACTTGACACACAACCTCAAGAAAGATGAACCGACTATTTGGAACAAAAAATACGGCTCCCAAGCCAACGCTTGACGATGCGATCTCTAAAGTAGGTCCCCTCCCGACTCTCTCCAACTAGCCACTCTACCTCTCCCCGCATGAGCTAACACCCCGCCGTTATAAAGGTGGACAACCGCGTCGCGAGCATCGACGTTAAACTAGCCTCTCTCAACGCCGAGCTCTCAACCTACCAAGCCAAAATCGCCAAGATGCGCGACGGACCAGGCAAGAACGCACTTCGCCAGAAGGCACTCAAGGTCCTGCAGCGCCGCAAACAGTACGAAGCCCAACGGGATCAGCTTTCCCAGCAATCTTGGAACATGGAACAGGCAGGAATGATGCAGGATAACTTGAAGAATGTGATGACGACCGTTGACGCGATGAAGACGACGACCAAGGAGCTGAAGAAGCAGTATGGCAAGGTCGATATAGACAAGATCGAGCGCATGCAGGATGAGATGGCCGATCTGATGGATATCGGCAATGAGATCCAGGAGAGTATTTCGCGAGCGTATGATATCCCCGAGGATGTGGATGAGGCGGAACTCGATGCGGAGCTGGAGGCGCTGGGTGAGGAGTCAATGTTTGAGAGTGCGATGGGCGAGAGTGCCATGCCTAGCTTCATGCAGGATGAGGTGGCACCGCCGCAATTTATCGACGAGCCTCCGGAACAAGCCAAGGTCAAGGAGCCTGCTGGCGGTCTGGGCTAATACATGAGTGGATTGACGATTGATGTTCTGGAGCATGAAAGCAATGGCGTTTTGGGAATGTTCATTTCATTTTTTGTTTGTCTCTGCTCTGCGAGACGCTCTCAATTGCGCTCCTCCGGAGGTTATCGTTCTATTCTATAACACTTGGGGTGATTTCCCGAAAATCTTCGTCTAAGTCTAAGTCTAATGTCATGTAAGGCGAGGCAACGGCCAATTTTGAATCAGGTCTTGCCCAATCCAACGAGAACTAGCAACGCCACGTTCATCACCGCGATTACCAACCAGATTAGTATGGCTAGAGCGGAAATCAGAAAGTTATTTCGCATCTTGACTCCTTCGGATGGAATGTCCGCCTCGTCTCCGCCAACGCGATCAGCTGGCACGGTCATATAACGGTTGCGACAGGTGAAATAGATCAACGGCGCCGTCACGAAGGGTAGAATTACGCTCAGTACTACTTGACTGGCGGTAAGGGTTTTGGTTAACCCGTCCTTTCCCACAGCTGCTGCGATGATGATACTGGGAATTATGCTGATGGATCGAGTAATGAGTCTGCGAAGCCAGGGTCTGATGGTCCATTTCAGCATCCCCTCGCTCACCATTTGACCCGCCATAGTGCACACGATCCCTGCCGAAATGCCCGACAGGAGCAGCGCCAGCGCAAAGATCAAGCCGGCAGCCGGAGCTATGGAACTGGATAGTAGGTCGTGGATACCCCAAAGGTCAGCGTCGTCAGCGCCGGAATTCCCGTATAGGGAGGCACCGGCAACGATCAGGATGGAACTGTTTACAAAAAGAGCAAAGGTGAAAAGCGAGAGCGACAACTCTATGATCGAGTACTTCATGCAGCCTCGGATGGCGTGGATAGATGGCCTGTACTCGACCTCGCCGCTAGTGCTTCCAAGACAGACGGCCGGGTCCACATATCCCTTTGTGACATCGAACTCCTTCAAGCGCGGCTGGACAACACCACTGCCAAGAAATATGGAGTGAGGCATGACCGTAGCACCGAGAATGCCGCAGCTCTGATACAAACTGGATGGAAAATGAGCTTCAGTCGGTGCCTTAAACCTAGACATAGCTTGCGCGGGAATCCACTCACCCCTTGGACTGTACTATGGCGGGAGAGGGAATATAGCCTCTGAACACATCACCAATGGACTGTTCTTTGATAAGAGAAAGCTGTATACAGAAGCATACCACCACCCCCAGGACCAATGCCATAACAAAGTATTCAAAAAGCCGCAGCCCCCAGATGGATCCGTTGGGTCTATAGAAAATGAGAAGGAAGAGAACATCGGCGAGCGTGATGGCACATCCAGCGACCAGCGGAATTTTAAGAAGGAGGTTGAGAGCGATAGCTGAACCCACGACCTAGGCATAAGATCAGTCAGCGTTTGGAGAGGGAAAGAAAGTACAGTCGAGTAGGCAGGCCATACCTCGGCAATGTCAGTCGCGACAATGGCGGCTTCTGACAGAAAGTACAGAATGTATACCAACCATTTGGGAAGATGCTCCCTACAATTCTCCGCCAGGTTGAGACCGGTCACACTTCCAAGCTTGATACACAAAGACTGCAAGAAAATGGCGAAGAGATTAGAGAGCAGGACAATGAAAAGCAGCGCATATCGGAACTCTGCACCAGCAGCCACATCGGTGGCATAATTTCCGGGATCAATGTAAGCAACAGCAATCAAGAACCCGGGGCCCACGAAGCGAGAAAATTTGACAAGACTCTGCCCGACACGGAGAATATGGGAGGTGATTATTGAAGTGAAATCTGAATGACGGCGGGGTGATCCGCTGTGACTCTGGGGATTTTCGCACCCAGAGGCAGCAGCAATCACTCCGCCTAGCGTCTTCGTCTCCACGATTTCGGATTCGGTACCGTCTTGACAGTGTGGCTGACAGTCTGTCTCCATGATGTCTTGTCCCGAGACTCCTCCCATTCCAGACGCATGCTTCCGGTGTACCTTGGAGTTGGCAATGCCATTGAGATCATTTCGAGTAGTTATATCTGCATTCAACGCGGGAGGATTCTGGTTCCAGGCCGGATGCTCAAGAGTGTCGTCGGTTCGTGACGGACAATTCATCGCTGGGCCGCGGTGCAGATCGTGCAGGCATCAGGCCAATTGCTGAAGCAAGATTAAGTATGATTGATGCTCGTGCTTGGATGTCGAAAGTGATTTATCTCATAGACGAATCTAGAATTGTCGACATATGTCGGGATTAAAGCTGAGACGTTGCGGGGAAGAAGGCCCGAAACTGCCCGATTGCGCTTGTTCGCTGTAGACAAATGCGCATCAATGTCCTAGATCCACCAGGTCGACACACAGAAACGACCAGAGCGACCGGCAGGATACAGCGAAGAATTTGGAATTTCTCGACACAAAACGATTGATAAAATACGGCGAAGGTAAGGTCAACGATGACGGCATGGTGGCCTAGCCTTTGCATCAGAATTTTTAGTGAAGGTCCGTCAGTTCCATACTAGGAACGATAAGGTTAAGATCAAGCAGAGAAGCCATGAGGCCCGATGCGACAAAGCAACATCGATCAAATATGCGGAAGACTGAACCGACTGCACTTACTTGTCGTACGATAGATAAACGATGGTACATATGTAGAAGATAAAGCAGATTATTGACTACGATGAGAGAGAAGAATTAGGAGTGGTAAGGGATCTACCACCATTGGGCCACCCCCGCGAACCAGAAGATCGCACCGATGAAGCCTTGCCTTAGCGTCCGCATGTAATTTTTCTACATTGCGCGGTATCTATGGAGTACCATCTCCTATCTATCTCCTTACGCATCGTGATTTAGAACCGCAACCGAGTCAAGAATTGACATCGAAATCTAGATCATTGAGACTTTCGACCGGGATTGGTGATGAGGTCAAAGAACGCTTGAATTTCATATGACGCAGTAGGATATCACCCGTCTCAATATACCGTCATCCGATGGATTAACTTATCGATAGAGAGGTAGATCATAATAAAGTGACGACAGTCTCCAGTAACCTCGAATGTAGGTGGATGTATGGGATTAAGACAATCAATTATTGATCAATAATTGATCATCGTCATGTCATCATCATCATCACTTAGATAGTCTAGACACAATTCTACCTTGGCTTGTCGAGTATAGACAGATAGACTACTCCGTCTTGATAAGTATTTTCCTCCCCCTCATCGTTGCCCCCAGCAACCTCACTGCCACTCTGTGTTTACACCCTCCACCACCCTCGATTCCAGCCACTGTGCAACGGCGTTGGTGGATAAAGTTGGTGGATGAATGCTGCATGCGCCTGTTGGTCACCTTTTTCGACTCATCCGAGACTCTTCTCACTTCCGGACTATCCACCTGGTGATCATTCGCTGTGCCGTGCTGGGTCTCGCTGTTCCTTCGATGTCACCGGCTTTTTATTACTTCCTGCTGTCTGCCCCCATCGAGTCCTGACTTCAAGCAGATACTACCTGCTCGCCAATGTCTTGTTTTTATCCATCTTGCTGTGTCTTTTCGCTTGCTTGCAATTTGTGAATTTTTGTCGTTCTTGCTCTGTCCTGTGCTTTCTTGTCCAACTTACCATTTGATTTGTTACATTTTCTTCTCCCCTGCGATCGGAGCATCTTCTCACCGTAAGTTTACTGATGTCTACCCGTCCCAGTAGAGTTTCGTCTTTGCATGATCTTTATTTGCAACATCACTGACGGCTGTCGTTATGCTTCGGTTAGTTTCTGGTCAAAGGCGATAGAAATGGCTCCCAACATGCACCCCCCAGAGATCTTCGATGATGCCACCCGAACTCCTACCAAACTTGGGTTCAGAGCGATTCTCTCCAAAGCTCATAGACGAAACCAATCTGCGGACGATGCTATCCCTCCAAAGATTTTCCCCAGGTCCACGCCGGCGGAAAGCGCATCTTGGTCACCAGCCGACCAGGCCTACCCTGCTCTAAACCAACATCCGCTGGGCGAAAGAGCCCACAACCGTGACGCGGCAGATGGCACTTCATTCCAGCAGAAGCCGCCCGAAAAGACAGGAAAAGGGGGCTTGCACAAGAAGACGAAGAGTACCGTGTCGCTGAAGTCGTTGAGAAATTACATGGAACGCAAGGAAAACAAGGCCGGTGGTGCGCAGGAGGACGAGTCGTTGGGTTGGAAGCCTAAGAAGGCAAAGTCGGCAAACAGCCTCAGTGCCATCCTGAAACGATCACAGCGGGGAAGGAAGGCCGAAGGATCAAAAGACGTCCGGGACAAAGAAAATCGAAGTCCCTCTGATCTGGTGGACAGCATGCCATCTGTTGTCTGGAACCCGTACGGGTCCGACTCCTTCCACGGCCAGACTGAAGTGCCGCAATCCCCAAATAAGCGCCGAACATTGCAAGAAGAAGTCTCGCTGTACACACCTAAAGGCTATGGCCCAGCGCAACAGCGAAATTTTTATGATTACCATCAACCCTCTCTCGCTAATCGCTCTGATGCCAAACCCCGTCCGAAATCTGATAATCTTTCGGGAAATCGAAAGTTAAGGGAGGCGCTGGGTAGTATCCAAACAGTGCCGTATGACAAACCAAATGCGG
Source organism: Aspergillus udagawae (assembly GCF_001078395.1). Taxonomy (NCBI): domain Eukaryota; kingdom Fungi; phylum Ascomycota; class Eurotiomycetes; order Eurotiales; family Aspergillaceae; genus Aspergillus; species Aspergillus udagawae. The sequence continues at coordinate 1,265,459 of NW_025091268.1, forward strand.
TTGATCAGCCTGAGACTGAGTCCCAGCGAGGCCAAGGAAGGCCTCGTATGTCAAGGTCTGAATCGCACCCCGAGCCTGAGATGAAGCCAGATGCGAGCCCGAAGAAACCATCACGCGTGCAGGCGGCAATCTCTGCCTTCAACGCGAAGGAGAAGGAAGCAGAGGTACAACGACGCTTGAACCCGAAGGACCTGGAAAGCGAATTCGAAAAGCTCCTTGTCAGTTGCCTAACTAAGAAGAACTACTTTGTCCAGCATGCACATGCTGACTAGTGACATAGGATGCGCGGAACATTCCCCACAATATGAGGGACAAGATGAGGGCCTTGGACACTAGCATCAAGGCTGATTTTATTCAAAAGGATAGAGCAGAGAACAACACCCCACAGAGCGCTGCTCCTTCCTCGGCCAATGATAGCACTAGTCGCCGAGGTCGCAAAAGCGAGTCGAAGGATGAGCGACAGAGTCACGACGGAAAAGGGTCCCGATCAAGGTCCAGGAGTCGCGGATTTACCTTTTCTAAAGGTGGCTCCTCACCAGGGAAAAAGCAGAGGCCTGAAAGCGGAAGCTTCTATCGGCGTCCAAAATCTGCTGATTTGTCCCAACCGGCGAGTCTCTCAAAAATCCTGACACCGGCGACGTCCACCGTCTCTCTCTCCGCTACAGCCAGTCGCGACACTGCTGCCGATCCATCGGACTTTGTCCACTATCTACGCGAGATACAAAAGCCCGAGATGATCGAGATTGGTAAGGTACACAAGCTTCGTATTCTATTGCGCAATGAGACCGTCAACTGGGTTGATACGTTCATTACCGATGGTGGTATGGACGAAATTGTGCAGTTGCTTTACAGGATTATGAAAGTTGAATGGCGGTATGTTTTTTTGTGGCCCAGTCTGATGGCTTTATGCATAAAATACTGATATCTTCGCCAGGGAGGAGCATGAGGACACCCTGCTTCATGAAACCCTTTTGTGCCTGAAGGCTCTTTGCACAACTTCTGTCGCATTGAAGCACCTAACCAAAATCGAAGCCGAACTATTCCCAGCATTGTTGAAGATGCTGTTCGATGAGGAAAAGAAAGGACCGAGCGAATATACCACTCGTAGCATCATCATGAACCTCCTTTTTACTCAGCTTGCTACAGCCTCCTCCGACGAGATGGCGACAGCATGTGCCTCACGGATCCTTTCCTACTTGCAGGACCCAAGTCCCCCCGAAGAAAATCAGCCCCTCTCGTTCATTGCCAATATCTACCAGTCTCGCCCATATCGAGTGTGGTGTAAGGAAGTCAGCAATGTAACCAAAGAGGTGTTTTGGATTTTCCTTCATCATCTCAATGTCATACCCATCGTCAAGTCGGACAAATCGCCATCAGAACTGGAGCAACAGACGTTCCGAGAGCGTCATTTTCCGGCACCTAGACCGCCTGTGCCCGCTGCGCCGTATGTAGGTGGGGTTGAATGGGATGCCACCAACTATCTCGCAGCGCATCTTGACCTCATGAACGGCCTCATCGCATGTATGCCGTCTGTCGAAGAACGCAACAAGTTGCGTTCAGAACTCCGCGCTTCCGGGTTTGAGAAGGTTATGGGTGGTAGTCTGAGAACATGCAAGGAGAAATTTTACTCCTCCGTCCACGATTGTCTCCGGACATGGACTGCAGCCGCTGTCGAGGACGGGTGGCCGTACACATTCGTTCGGGAGGGTCCGCCTCGACCGGAACCTGGATCTCCTGTTAAGTCCCCAGTCAAGGCCGGAGGTGGTAGCCCTAAGAAGGGTATCCTTGACGAAAAACCTCCCAGGTTGGAGCTTGCACTGGACTTGCCCTCCAACAATCAAGTTTCTCAGAAGGGGGATGGCCTAGGCAATTGGCTGTGACAAGCTCGTCTGGTGTTACAGCAGGCCAATTCATATTTGTGGCGAATCTGCTTTCATGAGTTTTGATGTCTTGATTCAATAACTCATCGACTTTCTCTGTGAAGTCAACTCCATCATGCGATCATGACCCGGCGTTATAGGTCCTGCTTTCTGTTGCTGTTACTCTCCGCTGCCTTTTTTTCCCCTTTTCCCCTCTCATGAGCACTCCCGTCACTCGTTCACCTTCATCTGGGTTTGGTGACTTTGTCTTATTGGAGCAATTGGATACTGAACGGCGTTGGCATTTCTTTGGTGTTTTAGGCGCATCTGTCAGCTGAACTACGGCCATGGCGACACGACTTTTAATGAAGCAACAGGGCCAACATGATGAGATTTCTCCTTTCTCCTTTTCAAACTTTTCAGACTGCAGTGAACTCTCATGAAATTATTTTCTTTTGGACATGCAACTCGTAGTTCAGATTGACACTGACCAAGTCAGCGATCAGTATAGCGGAGGTTTCAGGTTTGTCAGCTAGGGAGTTGCCCTCCTTTGGTAGTCTTTGCAGATAGTACATTGATTTATACATATGGTACAATTAATATGTACAGCAGCACTAGATTGATTATCGACTTGGGATAAGCGAGACTGCCAATTGATCTTCTATGGGTGATGTCTACTCCTGAGTAGTATCATCAACTCTCCTGACAGGGCGTGGAGGCGGCGGAGTAGAGAATGTATCCTTAACGCCGGAAAAGAACGCCCGTCGAATCTGTTTTTGTAGATCAAGCAGGTTAGCGACACCTCTCAGCAGTATATCAGGGGAAGCGCCTACCTCATCGAACGGACTTCCCCTCTCATCCCACTCCATAAACAGCAAAGCATATATTAAAACGACTACAAGAGACAAGCCACATTAGCGCCTATCCTTTCTATCCTTTCCCCGGACCAAGACAGGAAACCTACATCCGATTACCCCCCATTGAAGCAACTTGGTTATCTTGACCCACTTAGGCCGAGCGAACTTGAGCGCGGCGCGCCGTCGGTACTTGCGCTCGAGCCGGAACTGGTGTTTCGGGGAAAGCTTGGACATATCCGGGGGCCATTGGCGCTTTGGCTTGTAGGGGCTGTAGTAGGGGGCCGGTTCGCCGTCGAGGGGTGGTTCGGGGGGGATTGTGTGGTCGGTGTCGGGTTTCGAGGTAAGGCGGAACGGGGATGACGAGACGGGAGCGGAGTGGGAGAAAGGTCGGGATACAGCTGATTGTGAAAGACGGTTCGGGTTCTGCTAGGATAGGTGGTTAGAAAGGAACGACGAGGGTGGATATAAGGAAGATCGTACGCTGCACGTTGCTCGGGATGGCCTTAATGAGGAGGATTGGATGTGGATTAATCGGGAGGGGGATTCGCGTGCGGCTGTTGCCAGACTGCGCAGTATCTGGGAGCGCATTATGTAGTTGTTAAGCAAATTGAAATGGATCAGTGGAGGTGAAGTGAAGGAAACTGGGGAGCTATTGTCTATTGAAACCTTGTGGAGGTGGCCTGGACGACTTTGATCTTGGATACAATGCAATGCGGAGAGAAAAAGATGTCGGGGATTCCGCCGCCGACCCTCCGCTCGGAGTTAATACCTGAGCTCTACCTCTCTATAGTAGAGAGAGGTATGGAGTGATCAATTCTGACAGTTATTTATGATTCTTTAATATAAATCTTGAAAGAGGTCTAAGCGGAGGAAGCTTGACAAGGACACTAAAGTGCAGCAGTAACATCATTTGTGTCTGAATGTTGAATTCCACAAACATGATGAAATTATATTAGGTTCAGAGTATTCTATGATCACATTTTCAGGTACCATCACAATAAAGACTCCAACTTTGCCAGTACTACTATCTAGACAGCGGATTATGTAATGATAATTCCTGTCAAAGATGCATAATGATGGATATGAGAAGGCATTCACAAGACCATGTATAGTCGGTGTCAAAATAGCTGAGTAACTCGGATCAAATGACGACAAGCCTACAATAGCTCAGTTTCTTCATTATTGCCTAGGCTCCAAGACACAAAGAGAAGATCATCTGCAGTCTTCTGCACCATCATCTGCTGATGGGAGGACCCTTCACATGAAAATCGAGAGAGATGTTTCCTAACCGGAGATCCCGTGACTCTAGTTCTCAGCCGGAACAACATTGATGCGACTGGACCTCGGTACTTTCACAGGTTTTGGATACACGACCACTGCAAAGGGTAACAAGACCGAGAGACTGGATGATTACTCCACGTTCGGTTTTTCTGGGGTTATAAAGGGGGCTCCCCAGTTTAGCATCACTTTCGTATTCCATACTTTTTGAAGAGCTCTACTTTGTTGTCCTTTGGTCTCTTTGCATATACCCTTCGTTTATATTGACGTCATCATGTCTTCTGGTAAGTGGGATACTCTTTCACCTCGGTCAACTGAGATGTACTGACTACGTTGTGGGTTCACAGCTCAACAGCGTCTTTCTCAGGTCTCCTCCCACTTCAGCTTGGGAGGCAAGAAGGGTGTCGCCGCCATCACCGAGAAGCATCCCGATGATATTGTTGTCACATGTGCCCTGCGTACTGCCCTGACCAAGGGTGGAAAGGGTGGATTCAAGGATACCGCTGCCGCTGATCTGTTGGCCGGTGTCTTCAAGGGCGTCATTGACCGCAGTGGCATCGACCCCAGGGTGGTGGAGGATGTTGCTGTTGGCTCCGTCCTTGCCCCTGGTGGCGGTGCCACCGAATTCCGTGCTGCTGCCCTTGTTGCCGGGTTCCCCGAGTCCACTGCTGTCAAGAGCTTGAACAGACAGTGCTCCAGTGGTCTTCAGGCCATTGTGGACATTGCCAACGCGATCAAGTCCGGTATGATTGAGGTTGGTATTGGTGCAGGTGTGGAGAGCATGTCCTCTCAGTACGGGTGAGTCGAACCATTCTTTTGCAATACGGCAAAAACGCCCGAATGCTGACAAACTTCCGTCACGTAGTCCTGGTGCCGTTACCGAGTTCTCTGAGCTCCTTGAGAGCCACCCCGAGTCCGCCAACTGCAAGGTCCCCATGGGTGTCTTGTCGGAACAGATGGCTAAGGACCGTAACGTCTCTCGCGCCGCGCAAGATGCTTTCGCTGCCTCTTCATACCAGAAGGCCGTCAAGGCTCAGAAGGCCGGTCTCTTCAACGAGGAGATTGTTCCTCTCCAGGTCAAGTGGACTGATCCCAAGACCGGCGAGGAGAAGACCATTACCGTCAAGGCCGACGATGGCATCCGTGACGGCATCACCCCCGAGTCCCTCGGCAAGATCCGCCCTGCTTTCGCCAAGGATGGTTCCATCCACGCCGGTAACGCCTCTCAGATCTCTGACGGTGCTGCCGCCGTGCTGCTGATGAAGCGTTCCACCGCTGAGCGCCTCGGCCAGAAGATCATCGGCAAGTATGTTGCCGCCAGCGTTGTTGGTGTCAAGCCCCTGCTCATGGGTATCGGCCCCTGGAAGGCCATCCCTGTCGCCCTTGAAAAGGCTGGCATCTCCAAGGACGAGGTCGACATCTATGAGATCAACGAGGCCTTCGCTTCTCAGTGTGTGTGGTGTGTCAACGAGCTTGGCCTGCCTCAGGAAAAGATCAACCCCAAGGGAGGTGCTATCGCCTTTGGCCACCCTCTTGGCTGCACCGGTGCTAGACAGATCAGCACCCTTCTGACAGAGCTGAAGCGCACCAACAAGAAGGTCGGTGTCACCAGCATGTGTGTGGGTACGGGTATGGGTATGGCCGCTGTCTGGGTCGCCGAATAAACAAAAGAAGGAATGAGCTGGTTTCATTGCTTTTCTTCTCTGCATTTCTTTGTATAGCGATGACATATATCATGTTACCACCTTCTTGATTGTATTGAATACTTGTTCGAATACCAACGACATGATGGTCCACCATTTCATATTGATCACTCGTCTGTATACAACCTTAGAGTCTCTCAAATCTTGTTACGGTACATCTTGAACGCATCAAAGACATTCATCCCCTGAGACACAGCGTCTTTGACCTTGTCATCCATGGCCACTAATTTCGGCATGAGTTCCAGCACCTGATCCAGGAGCCCGTGAGGAATAGCAACCACGCCTTCCAGAGGGTCACAAAAAATAATATCGCCCTGCAAACGTCAGCATCACCATCCACACTCCGTTCCTACCCACAGAAAACCATACCGGGGAAACAGTCACGCCCCCCACATCAACCGGCACGTCCCTCGCCCACGGCTTCGCCTCCGCGCCCGACCCAACCGTTGACGTCCCCTTCGCCCAAATCTATATCAATCAGCCCTGGCCGCTTCGATCCAGGATTGGGATTGGGAGTCACAAAACCGGTAGCTTGCACTCATTGATCTCTGCCAGATCCCGTACGCGCCCGTTCACCAGGACCCCGCGCACACCCAGAACCTTCATCCGCACGGCCATGATACCGCCGAGGACGGCGCAGTGCTGGTCCGCGGGCTGCTCGAGCACGGCGATGGTGCCAGGCTTAGCGAAGTCGACCCAGTGAGTGCCTGCCGAGAAGCCATGCAAGTCATCGGGCTTTGCACTTGGTGGGTTGCGGTCGTCCTTGGAGATGAACCTGAAGGTTGATGCTGGGGCGATGATTTTGGGTTGTGTTGCGTTGCGGCCTATGGAGGGGGAGAAGGGGGCTGGTTACTTTGTTAGCGGGATGGTTGGATTTAAGATGGGGAGATTGATGCTTCAGAGTGAGGTCTCCTTACTGAAGTCGGCCAGGTGCCCAGCTCGGGCGGCTGTTCCTTGCGGTAGTTTCTGTAGTTTGAGGAGAGCATCTGATACCTAGATTTTCTTTGTGATTAGTGGAAGCTGGCTAGAGATCTAGAGGGGATGATCGCGGTTTGTAGCTCCTACATCACATGCAGAGTATTTTTGCAGTTCGTTCAGTTTCTGTTCGATCAAGTTGGACATGGTGCGTCTTGGATGGGAGGATGGGGCGGGGAATGGGTTGAAGATCAGTCGTGGTCGACAAGTAGGATGAGAAGGGAGCAGTTCAAGGATAGCACGGTTCCGCGACGCGAAGTTCATGGAAGCCGGTCAATAGGTTTTCCAAACTGTGGGTGAGATCGTGCTGGGATGAAGATGGAGCTCCGGGATTGGGGGCAGTGTAGATGCGACGTCCGTTTGTCCGTTTGTCTCTTCCTCGGACCAGCAGTCTTCTTGCTGAGAATGTCTCTATTTGAGCTGCATTGGTTTATACAATACCTCTCTATGGCTGTCTTGCGTATGTCCTTCTGGTCCTCTGGAATAAAAACTACTGTATAATGTGACTAGCAGAGATTAGGTAGTTACATCGACCATTCATCGTCAGATGTCTCCCATTTCCTGCCACTGACAGCCGAGGATCTGATAAACCAACAGTATCATACTCTATTAAAGACGTCTAGATATCTGTTCATCCATGATACCTTCAAATCTACCTTAGGGGACATGCTTCCTGTCCAAATATGGAGTACACTATCCATGCGGACCTGTCATCTTCATGATTATTCAATGTCAATCTACATGGTCCGTCCTGATACTATCATGATGTCTCATTCTGCCGCAGAGTTAAAACGCGGGGAAGCAGAACCATGGAGGCACCATCACACCATCATTGTGATTGCTCTACAGGCATCGACTTTCAGCTAGAAATGATCAAACTAAAAAGTGCTTGAATCATACTAAGTCTACTAACTCATTATTTTGACACACTCATTCTCTGTCCAACAGATATCTTCTCCCGACCATCATCGGCTCTCTAATGGGCGACCCGTGGGGCGAACCTTTGCGGCCTCTCGCGCCAAATCTGGATCTGTTTATCTGACAAACTATCGCTTGGTAATCATAATTTAGAATACGAGACCAGTCTTGGCTTTGAATATATATGCCAGTGACATAGCCTCTTTCTTCCTCATTGTCTCAAAGATCATCGCACTCCATTATGGCATCGCCACCGTCTACATATACTCTTGATCAGATAGAGGCCTATCTGCAGCGCATCGGGTATGCGGACTCCGCCAGTACATCTGGAATCACCAGGCAACAACATCTCCAGCAATGCATCGAGAAAGATCCGCTGGCCGCACTGACCGAGCTGCAGAGGCGCCATCTGGGCGCCATCCCATTTGGAAATTCCGGTCTGCATTACACCCAACACCGCGCGATCTCCATCCATCCAACGTGTGTGTTTGAAAAGTTGGTCAACCGCAAACTAGACGGGTACTGCATGGAGAACACCAATCTGCTTTATGTCGTCCTACGGTCATTGGGCTACCAGGTCTATCCCACGGGAGCCCGAGTTAGTCGCGCGGTAGCCACTGGGAACAATGCCGCGGCGGGATACCTGGCGCTGTATGTACCTTATCTCCTAGAATCTGTGGAGTCGCATTCGCTCACGCAGGGCGCAGTTCACACATGATTCTCATCGTGGCCATTGATGGCCAGAAGTACACGGTAAGGTGTCTCCTGCTGTGAGTCTCATCGCGGGCAGCTACTAACTGGGCTCGCAAAAGGTCGACGTTGGGTTCGGCAGCAATGGCCCTACCAGTCCGCTGCCATTGAAGGAAAACGAGGTTGCAGTCTGTATTGCACCCAGTGAGATGCGCCTGATCAAGGACAGCATCTCCGACTTCGTCGACAAGAGCCAGAAGCTCTGGATCTACCAGTTCAGGCATGACCCGGAAAGCGAATGGGTCCCGTCGTACGCCTTTTCGGAAGCTGAATTCCTGGCCCAGGACTTTGCAGTGATGAACTTTGCGACAAGCCAGAGGCCGACCAGCTGGTTTACCCAGGCGTTTGTCTGTACCAAGGTGATTCTGAGTGAGGATGGACTCGAACCCCGAGGTTTATATGTGATGTCAGGAAAAGAAGTCAAGAAAAGGCTGGGTAAGGAGACACAAGTTGTGGCCACACTGGCAAACGAAGATGATCGGAGACAGGCGCTGGCGAAGTATTTCGATATGCACTTCCAGGATTATGAAGTTGAAGGAATACAGGGCTTGAGCTCCCAGATCAAATAGAATTCTTTTGACAATTGAAAACTAGCTTTGCAGCGTTTCGCTTGCCCAGTGATATTGTACAAACGACATTGCTCTAGGACCGTAGCGTGGATATTGATTTAGGAAATGCAAGCGAACACAAGCTAAAACAAAAGGTGTAAAGACATGACGTGGCAACACGTTGCCGTGACTTAGTAAATCCGTTTCTCAAGCTGTAGAGAAGTGAGCACTTCGCATTACCCGAATAAACGCATCGAGCCGGTGATATGACATACCTTCCATGGGTTGCTGACATCGAATCCCTTTGGCGCTACGGCATTGCCTGACTGGCCTCGTAAAGTCCCTGTGATTCTCAGGTCTCTTTCCATCACTATGGCAGATATATATCGTCAGTTTCCGGGACCTCGGCTGGGTAAATAAGGAGAAATATTGCAAGTATTGTAAGTGGTAGGTCACGCACTTTGCTAGATGGATATTAGCCAATTCGGTCACTCGATCGCAAGCCACAGGTGAAGCAGCACTTACTCTGTCCCACAAATCCTTGTTCCACCGCGCCTTTTTCCCTTCATTTCCAAAGTACTTAGCAGCAGTAAGGCCGACACCGGTGACGCCGAACATCTGTCATGATCCATCAGTAATTCGTGCTGGCCTGGTCGGGGCTTGCGGATACACACAGCGACGATGATCCCATAGGGGATAAGGGCTTCGAAAGGAACACCCATTTTGTAAAATACAGATCTTCAATTCGTTGCAAGATCAGGAAGAGCCTCGAAGAGATTGAGCCAGGCGTCAAGGGACCGCTTCAATCACGAAAAAGCAGACCAGAATGTTTGCCAGCGTCGGTTCTTGTGCCCGCTTGATTCCGCCCGACGTCGAGGTCTGGAGGACTTCCTAAATCGGTTTAGTCCGCCCTGGGTCAATCTGGATGAGTCAGCAGCTCCGTGAACCTCACTGCAAGAGAAGGGGCGTGAAGCGACGGCGGATGGCGTTGGAAGCTGAATAATTCCACAAACGGCGTTTCCGCTGCAAATCTACGCGTTTGTCATTGCTCTACTCTCGCATATCTACTAGCACCTCTGATATCACGGCTCTAGTTCCTTCATAACACGCGTTGTTTGCTTGTTGTCTTGGCCGCCTTCTTCCAGCGCCTCCAACTTGGCACCCTCCGCGCTTGTCTTGCTCGCGCATCCGTCTCCGACGCTTGATTACGACGTATACTGCGACTTGACTGATTGGCACGTTGAGTTGTTGGAATACCGCCTTCAAATCAGCTCGTCATTTTGTCCCCCCATGTCCCGTTCATGCGCGGCCAGATGATTGTTCGCCCTAGCGGGAAGCTTCTATAGCCTCAACTTCTCATTTAAACATCGCGAAACCTTGGTAGATCCGTGAAACACAATCGCTCAAACTGGCGACTACGGCGACCTACACCATGCCGGCGACCGTGCTGCCGGCCATCGACGATCCAGAGACGAGACCGCCAGCAGATATGGTGGACAGTGATCAGGACGCAGAAGGGGAAGAGGAGACCGACCTCTATGAGATGGACCAGCAGCTACAGAATGCAGTCCATCGGGCATACTCTGGGGAGACCGCCGATGGGGTTCAGGATGCCGATTACGACGAAGACGAAGATGCAGAGGGGGAGCCAGATACGGAGCTGAATATCAACGGGGATAATGACGATGCAGAACCGGTTGGTGCTGTCAAAATACCTGACGCAGCTGGCTCTCTTGACAACGATGATGCTGCTTCTGCGGCTGCCGATGCTGAAGATGATCCGGCGTTTGAGAATCCAAGTGACAGCGATGCACCCGCTGCCTCTTCAAGCAGTTCAGAATCGGAGGCCGATGAGGAGTGGGAGGCGGAGAGTAATAGCCGGGAGGATGCGGAGGTGGATACCACTGTTCGCGGCAATTGCATGTGAGTTCATTTTCCTTCCCATGTCCACTCTCTTGTGATTAGGTCCGATGCTGAGACGGGAAATGCAGCTATTGCGGTCAAGACGAGGATAATGATCCCAGTGAGGAGTTCGAAGAGTATTTAACCTGCACCGTCTGTGGTGACCATTGTACGTTGCACCTTTCGAGCCAATTTTGAAGAATTGTCGCTGATATAACTCTCTACAGCTCATCGACAATGTGCGCGCGAACAAAATGCACTCGATGAGACAGAAGGTATGTTCAAAGCGATTCGTCTTCTCTACCTGGAAGGCGCCGCGACTGACATTGTATAGATGCTGGTCCATGGAGATGCCCTACCTGCGTTCGGGAGAAATTGCAGCCTAGTACTGAGCAGAATGGTACAGCCCTGCGACAACCTCGTCAAAAGAAGATGCGCAGAGAACTTTTACCGGCACACACTGGAGAGAAAGACCCTGGTTTTCATTCAATTTTCAGCACGGTGGACGTCAGCGATGAGCTCTTGACCAGCTCCAGATCATTGCGGAAAAGGAAAGCCTCGTCGACCGACGTGGGAGAACCAACATCTGGACTTCGAAAATTGCGACGGCAATCATCAATGCGATCCGCTCGGGCTGAGTCCCGAGACCAGGGTTTTGGAAATACAGACGGTCAGTCCCCGGTGCGTACCCGTTCTCGGCGAACGCGCGGCGAGGAAAAGGATACCTGCCGCGTGGTTTTGAGGCAATTTGGGAGATTAGTCCTCGCTTTTCGTCTCAACGAAAACAAAGTGTCCAAAATTCTCAACTCTCGGAGCCGGTCACAACTCAGAGGCAGAAGAACGCCCAAGCCGCCACCAGCGGTACAAGAACCTCTATCCCATTTTGCTCCCATTACACCTGCACCCTACATCTCCCCCTTCTACTCATTCAACGACCGCGAAACAGACGAATCAAAGTCAAAGCCGTACGGCGGTATTCTGTCGGAAGCGGATGCGGACACCTCAAGAACCCTGCCGACACACGCAGATCGTGAAAGGTTCGAGACCGCGCGACAAAAGGCCGAAGAGGAATGGCAAAGGAAGCTCCTAGAAGCTGAAAACAGCGGAGAAGCCGTCCCGCACGCTTCCCAGAAGCTTTCGGGTCCTCCGTCCAGGATTAAATACATTAACTTTGGAGGATACGAGATTGAGACCTGGTATGCAGCGCCTTATCCTGAAGAATATAGCCGCAACCGGGTGCTCTACATCTGCGAGTTTTGCTTGAAGTATATGAATTCAGACTATGTGGCCTGGCGACACAAGCTGAAATGCCCGGCAAAACATCCCCCGGGAGATGAAATCTACCGAGATGGTTCCATCTCCATATTCGAGGTCGATGGGCGAAAGAACCCGGTCTACTGCCAGAATCTTTGCTTGCTCGCCAAATTGTTCTTGGGATCCAAAACGCTCTACTATGACGTGGAGCCGTTCCTGTTCTATGTCATGACTGAATTCGACGATCTGGGCTGCCACTTTGTCGGCTATTTCAGCAAGGAGAAACGGCCCAGTTCGGCAAACAATGTTTCGTGCATTCTCACACTGCCCATCCATCAAAGAAAAGGCTACGGGAATTTGCTTATCGACTTCTCATACCTGCTCACTCGTATTGAAGGTAAGACCGGCTCACCAGAGAAACCTCTTTCCGACATGGGCCTGGTGTCCTATCGCAACTACTGGCGATTGATACTGTCGTATCAATTACGAAACCAAAAAACTCCTATCAGCATCGCGGAGCTTTCAGAGCGAACAGGCATGACGGCCGATGATGTGGTTTCTGGTTTGGAAGGGTTACGAGCCCTCGTCAGGGATCCAATTACCAAAACCTACGCATTGCGACTCGACTGCAAGTACTTTGAAGAGTGTATCCGGAACTGGGAGGAGAAAGGCTACGTTCAGCTGAACCCTGATGCTTTGGTCTGGACACCATACATCATGGGTCGTAGCAATCAGTCACAATTTGACCGGGCTCCATTACACACCGTTGCACAGAGGGAAGACCCGGAAGAGGAGGAAGGCGAAGAAGTCAAGAAGGCCGATGGTGCGGTCGTTCCAACGGCGAGCTGGACGGGGCACGCCGACTCTGGGGGTCGCTCGACCGTGGCCGCTGGGCCCCCTTCAACCCAAGCGCTCTCTAACACCAGCGGTTTCCATCACCACGCGACTGCTACAGCGAGTTCGAGTACATCTGCTCCCTCCAACCCCGCCGCGGGCATTCCTCCTTCTAGATTCGAGATTTATCCTCCTGTTCAAGCTCCTGTATTCAAACGAAAGCCGGGACGACCCTTTGGCAGTAAGAGCGTGTTTAAGGTGGGCGGGACCCCTACAAGTGCCCGGACGAGTGGTCGCGGTACTCCCCGCAGAACCTCAATGTTGGCCTCGGCGACGCCTACGTCGAATCCAGGTAGTGTTCGGCGGGGTCGGAGCGCCAAGCTGATGGACTCCCCTGCTCCAGAGTCGTCCAGGGCGAAGACCAATGGACTTGTAAATGGCGAGCAGCATTTGCAGGATGGATCCGAAGAAGCACAAGATACAGACCCCCAGGATGCTGCACCCTCCGAGCCGGAAACAGGCACCCCCAATCACACCATCAATGGGACTCATAGCTCAGGCGCCGTTGTAGCCAAGTCAACAGTCGATGTCTCTCTTCCCGACGGCCCGATTACACCCAAGGGAAGGGGAGCCGAGAATAGAGGGAAACTTTCGCGGTCAGCAAGCCGAAAATCGGTCGTGGAGATCATCCCAGATGATGGCGCGCCTCAGGAAAACAACATTGCTGCTATGGACGCCGATGGCGACGCAGTCATGCAAACATGACGATGCTTGAAAAACAGATAGTAAAGGGGAAGTCAAAACACAAGCGGTAAGAACATTCGGTCTCTAAAGGCGTTTGACGACGCATTTGCATGGGGCGTTATTTGAGTTCATGCAGGAGGGTTCCTCACTTCAATTATTGGGCTTTTACTTCTTATTCATTTCATGTATCCTTCTCATCAAGCAAGGAGTAGGCTGAGCATTTGGCGTTTCGGTCATGGCTTCATTCGATTCATTCGCAGCGCTGTTTTGGGACGTGCGCTGGTTTCTTGCCCTATCTAATTCGGCCATCGCTGTCTTTTTTTCGTTGCTGCACGGCTGCTTCTCTTCCGGCTTCTGCATCTCATGATCCGAGGAATTCTGTTCTAGAGGACGCATTCATAGGCTCGTTTTCTATGATGGCAGCTTTGGGTGGTTCTTTGCTCCCATCAGCATTTGTTGTAGCATATACCAACGAAGCCAATCTTACATTGTGCTGTTTTAAGTTTCGATCGCATACGGTCGTAGTAATCAAGGAGGTTGTCCACAGGGTGCGTTTATGTGAGGTGCTCGTACCTTAAGAGATCCTGGACCCTAAATATTATTGGTACGTCGCTTCGTCATTTACATGCAAGCTACTTATTTATTATCCGAGCGACCTAAAAAGTAAGCGTGGATGCCCCAAGACCAAGGCAGTGGCTCTCGCTGTGCGACGTTGGGCACTATGAAAGACAGTGTTGTACAGCAGTAAGGAAGGCATTCGATGCATTAGATCTATCTGCTGTGACTCGAAGAATGACTCTTGGTACCTTTTTCCAAGTGGAGCCATACAGAGACGAAGAGTGACGGTCGAGCCAGGCTTAAGCATTGTGTGACAAACTCCGCCTTGGTTTAGCTGCAGATCAAGGCCCCCATGCGGGAGTGGGAATACGGATACCGTTGCCCAAGAACCAGGAAATGAGTATGGTTTTGACTTTTCTTTCGATCGTCGTGCATGATGGAGATGACTGCAGCGTAGCTGATTGCAGGAGGAATACTAAGGAACGTAGGCAGGCTAGTGGTACGCAGTACTTCAAGCCCATGCAGGAGCCAGGAAGGCAACACCAAGAGCTTAGAGTCTTGGCTGGGGCGCCATGAATCACTGACATGGGCAGTGCTACGTATAGATACACCTATCAAGGCCGCAGGTAATAAAAGGTACTGTTGAGCTATCTAACGACCACACCGTTCCTAAACTGTAGTTATTTGCGATAGGTCTAAGATGTCCCCTGCCAATGGAGCAAGGAATTTGGTGGTTAGCATGCTCTGTTGTCAGTTGCCTGTTCCGAGTCCTGATTGTCAAAGAATTGAGACTTCATATGGCTCAGGATCGGTTTTTAACCCATCTGTTGATTTGTACGATCAGTCATAATGACCTTTTTCTTTTCCGCTGTGAGTCTGTGGAGAAAGTCTGTGAGTACTTCGGGCTTTGGACCTGTTCAACATCTTTTCGATGTTCTTCTGCTTCCCTTTGTTCAGGAAGTCCTTTACGGACTACTTTTAAACAATTATATCGCTGGGTAATTTGACCCTGCAGATCATTTCTTGCTGATACCGATGAGAAGCACATAGGCAGAACAGGCTGGTAGTTGTTAATTGTCCCCGTGGATACTTGGTGGATTTTGTGGAAAAAGCGCCAAGTTAGCTGCGAATGCAATACTTACCTGGTAAAACCAAACCTCCAACGACTGCTATCAAGACCATGAATCTGATTCTGTTGAAGACATGGCACTCACATGGCTAGTCTAGGGACAACTATAAACGGAGATCCAGGGGAATAGGGGGTAGGCAATTTGAGTGTGTGTGCCATTGTGCTAGACCAGCTGGATGACAGTTCATCCTGCAGCTTTTGATCCCCACTTCAATATGTAGTAGGACAAAAGTAGAAGCTGGCATAATCAAAAGGTTAAAAATCGTTCGTCGGTCGATTTGAGTCCAGAGTGTGTTTATTTTCTTCTCTGTTCTTTTCTTTTTTTCCCCCCCTTCTTTTCCCGCCGTCTCTTCTCCCCTATTGTCTCAATCTCGACTTGTTCAGAAGTGACAGCGTAGGGAAAAAAGGTCTGAAACTTCGTCCTGTTCTCCTATCCACGGTGCAGATCGCAAAGCCTTGGCCGGAGCTGATTTCCAAAGAAAAAAGGCAGAAAATATTGACATCTCGCGCGCGCCATGGATCAACAACCAACAGTGATGGCTGTGCTCGTATGCAGCATGTTACGCCTCTGCAACGTGGCTCGCGCGGGTACGGTAGGATTTTGACCAACTGCGAACACAACAATAACTGACGTCCAGAAAGTTGTTTCCAGAAATCACTCCACTGCAATATGGATATTGGTCAGTGCTTGATAACCTTGTGTCTTTAACTTAATTATACCGCTGCGTCCCGTCGTCCCGAACCTCGAGGGTCACTGTCACCCGTCATAACTGCCCAGCCCAGAATGTCAGTTGATGGATCATCCGTTCTTCCTGAACTCTCGGTGTATTATTGTCATGATTGCTTTTGTACCATCTCCCGGAATTGAGATCATCGTTCAGCGGCTTGATATTATTGAATATTCAACGCTCCGCCGGATTCTCATTCGTCACGGCGTTTTACATATGCAGGCATTGGCCCATGCCGCCCTTGCGTGTTTGTCGCCAATAGCGACGTCTTCGCTTGCGCTCAGATCTGGACTAATACTGCGATGCCCGCATCGTCACGTCAACGTTGGGTTTCCTGGATTTACACAAAGTGGCACATCGATTCCATCGTCGTCAACCCGCGGCGGGAATTTGCTGCTAATGAAGGCACCAGACTGCCAGCACAGTGAGGCCAAGATTTCGAGAGCAGCTATTGCGGGTTTCCTGATATTCTAAGTACCTTTGCAGGGGTGAGGGCAGCTGAGGGCAGCTGCAGAATCCGTATTTTGTCCGGGACATTGGCACGTCGATTTGTGAGAGGTGAATTCTGAAGGTCCAACGACTAAAGAAAGCCCCGTCCGCTGTATGGCAAAGAGAAAGGTGTAATACTCAGCCGCACTACCAGTATTGCGCAGATGCAGCGTGCATGAAGGACCTGTACCCTTGGGTGGGGGAAGGCCAGCGTAGCTCAGCACTATTTCAGTAAGGTCAGCATCTCGACTGCAAAAAATCTATCTCACACATTAACCACACATACTACTGCACTCGGGTGGTTCGTCGATCAAGAGATCTGTCGTTTTGCATCATATTGACTTTTTAACCCCTTGGCCTCGTCAATTTAGCTGCATGCACTAGGAGGTGAACTATCCTCTCAGCACCGTGATTTGCGTGCAGCCATCGCATCCTGCATGTCAAGAGAAGCCAATGTGATACATCCACCGAGCTAGATCCCTAGGACCCAGGCTAAGATCATGCGAGCTTTGGCCATTTGCGGCCTGACTCTCATTGCACAAACTGCGCGGTGAGAAAAAGGCACCCCGCTCCCATTTTCTACTCCAGATCTCTGGTGAAACTGTTCGTCACTCCCTCTATATGACCAGAAGTCTTGTTGACCGATTTCCGATTTACCCCTTATCCCCCACGCAAGGATTCCCTTGCATGAAGACTGTTTCCCTGACGCAGCCGAACCGGTGTTTTGTCTAGACTAACGGTGATCGAGTCGAGAACAGTGGAGCTCATTAGGGTGAAAGGAAGAAGGCTTGACTTGGTTCAGCCGTACGCGAGGAGAAAAGTGATTCGGCATCTCGTGGCCTGGAGCGCATTTCGAGAGACTGGAGAGAATCCTCCGACAATCACCTGGCGCTGACGGACAAGGGACTCGCGACACAGAAGGATATCTTGATTCTATTGAGCGACCAGGATAAGCAATGCCATTGCTTATCTGTTGATGAACAACCCTCCTAGTATCGGACA
Organism: Aspergillus udagawae; assembly: GCF_001078395.1. Taxonomy (NCBI): domain Eukaryota; kingdom Fungi; phylum Ascomycota; class Eurotiomycetes; order Eurotiales; family Aspergillaceae; genus Aspergillus; species Aspergillus udagawae. Next base: position 1,282,987 of record NW_025091268.1, read on the forward strand.
GGATTTTCAACGGTCATCGAGTGGGCCTTGGTCCCCTGGGTTTCCCGTTACTGGAAGTGAGCTCCTTCCCTTGGATCCTAGCTCAATTGGAACACGGAACCCATTGGATCGACATCAGGGGAACAAGAGGATTTAAGGTATGTTCTGTTCCCTTGGTTCTTCTCTTATGACATATGAGCGCATTGTTGATTGATTCAGACTTTACGTTGAAGGAAACAACCTGGACGGAGAGCCAGGGGGGATCAAAAGAGGGAAAAGGAGACTAACGGATCTACGAAGACGATTATTCCCCCCAACTGCCAGTCAAGAGTCTAAGAGACGATCAAACTTTAGGGTGGAACGAATAAGCGATGGGAATTGTGCGACCAGACTCAGACTGGAATGCTTAGGCGCGCGCACCAGCCTCCCACGCTCTGCGGCTCTGGCGTCTGCAAGGGAGCCGGGAGACCCTGCGCGGCGTCTAGATAGTGAGGAAAACGGGTCTGATCGCTTGCATAATCGGCTCTATCTCCGCGCGCAAGGCCGAACCGTTGCGCCTGTAGGTTGGGGCTTTGTTCGGGGAAGCGAGTAATGGTTTGCCGCAAACGCGGTGGATTTCATGCTTAGCTCGATCAACTGCCCCAATCGATCCGGCCTAGACGAGGGTAAAGTTTGAGACTTGCGCAGGTGCTCCGAACTGAATCTCAGATCCTGGCTGCACTCCCTCCTCTATTCCTTCGTTTCATTCGAGCATTCAATCCTCCTACCCCTCGAGGCGTGCCAATGTGCGCATCATCTTCAGAGGTTCTACGGTTCCTGTCGGATGATCAAGACTGATACACGCTTAGCCCGTTTTCTCAACCGTGGTCGAGTGTCGACCCGACTGGTAACGATTCTCCCTCAACTTCAAGAACGACTGGACTGCCCGCCGAAAAAGTGACCGGCGTTGGTCTACTGTCCTGGTACTACTCCACCGGAACACATTATCATTATCTGGTTCAGCTGGTTATCTGAAAGCTCAAGTAAAATTTTCCTCTTTTTTTCGCCTTCTTCTCTTGGACTTCTGTGTGTCAAGAGACCCTCAGACCTGTGGGAGGCGACTTTTGACCCATTGTTCAGCTGTGTTCTTTCAACACTGGGCTGAAGCGGTCTTCTGATCCCGCCCGAACCACACCCAATAACCTTCTTGCTTTATCCTTTGACCATCCAAATTTTTTTCACCCTCTATATCGTCATATTATTCAAGCATTTCGACGACCAAAGATAAACAAGAAGAGGGACAGAAAGAGCGTTCGCGCACCCATATCACAAGCATCGAGCATATACGGTCGGCAACGGTTGTCTCGAATCTTCATCTTTTCCCTTCTGACTTCGCTCGTTTTCCATCATCTTTCCTATCCCTGGACATCTACTTGTCGTCTCAAGAGCGAAAACAGACAAGAGAATTTTGAACTGCTACCTTACAACATTTTTTTTTTATAATTTTTCCTCTCTCTATTTTTGCTGGACTGTGCAAATCCGTCATTCTTTCCTCGAAGCCCAGGTTAAGGTTTGTCTGGAACCGTGCTCGGCTGGCTCTTGCCGCTTGCATTCTGACGACACCATCCATCCTCTCAGTCCACCTTCAAACTGTTCCTTGGGTCCCTGCGGCGCCGTTTTCGTAACCCGCCTTTTTCCATCACACCCAAGGCAAGGAAGGGAAAAAAACCCCCCCAAAAAAATCAAACAAAAAAGAGGGAAGAAATAAAAAAAAAAAAAAAAAAGAAAAAGAAAAAAGAGGCAAGCGACGGAATTGACCCATCACACTACCACTTGCCAGCTTACGCACAACACCACCTACCTCACCCGCACGACCTAAGGTACCTACCTACCTTACCTAAAGGTAGCTGCCCTGCTCAGCTTGTCAAGGCTCAAAGCGGTTCCGGACTTAGAGCTGCTGGTATTGAAATTCCCACAGCTCGTCTCCACCCATGGTACTTGGACCTTGGACCAGTTCCATTTCTCTAACTACTACTTAGAATCATCAATCAATCATACTCTGTCGTGTCCGTCTTTAACCAACGACAATTCCTCCCCCTCTCTTCCCCTCTTCTCTGGACCTGTCCCTTCACCCCCACTGGGTACTACTACTACTAGGGATCGTCCTTTTTTATTCTATTCTACCTGCCTTAGTGCTCCGTCGAACCACAAGTGTCCGCTGCAAGGTTCCAGAGAGAGCCGAAATCTCCAGCCTATTATCTCATTTTTTTCCCTTGGTATCGTAAAACCACATATTCTTCCGTTGTGCATTTATCCATCTTTGCTCGAATTTGGTGAACCCTGTACGATACGTACGTGGTTCGTTGCGCGCTCTTCTGACGGACAACCGCGACCTGGATCCTCTGGCTCTACTCTACTTGGTACTTCTGTGACAAGACCTTCGCCTTGATGAGTGCGTCGACGTTCTCAGACGCCTCTCTTTCCCGCGAATCCCAGAGGTTTGTCCGACCTTCCTTCGCACCGGGATGGTCTTCTCGACTCTTACTCAGCTGTCCAGGGTCTCCAACTGACAATGTTGTCCAACACCAGTTCTGACTTCGAGTTGATCGTTCGCCAGCAGCCCAATCGGGCTCGTGTGGCCGGTGGGAAGGAGAAAGGTACGTGGAAGACTGCAGGCTCTACTTATAGCTATCATCGAGCCTCCTTTGGGATCAAACAGACGTTGACATGGGAAATTTGCTCTTCAGAACGCAAGCCAGTCGATCCACCGCCGATTGTGCAACTCCGGGTAAGAGAGGAAGGGAGCTATCTCGCGCAGTAAGTTACAATGGGAGCTTGTCTCGGCTTGCTGGGGAAACTCTCGGGCTAATTTGCACGAGTAGACACTACCTACAGAGCCCATATTATTTCATGTGCTGCAGTCTGTACGATGCCAATGAAGATCAGCCAGTTCCCGTACCGCCGGCCACAGCTTTGGCAGGCACTCTTGTCTCGTCGCTTCACCGGTTGAAGGATGTGGATAATAATGGTAAGCCTACTTTTATGTAAAAGGTGGTTCTGCTTCGTTGCTGACTCGCGCGGCGCAGACGGCGGATTCTTTGTATTTGGGGATTTGTCGGTCAAAATCGAAGGGGAGTTCCGACTGAAGTTTACCTTGTTTGAGATGCGAAAGTGAGCAATCTCTCGCCTTCCTTCATTGATTGTTGATAAGTATGACAGGACGCTGATCTCCCCACGTGTAGGGATGTGGTTACCTACCTGAAATCCATTATCTCTGATCGCTTCACTGGTAAGACAATCTTGCGCCCATTGATTCTGCGAGGTGGTGCAGACTAACAGGATGCAGTTTCACCACCAAAGACTTTTCCTGGAATGCAAGAGTCCACGTTCCTTTCTCGGTCATTTGCCGACCAGGGTGTCAAACTACGGATCAGAAAAGAGCCTCGCACACTGTCTTTGTAAGTACTCAGCGAGCTGCGCCCCTCGGATTGGCCCCATAACAGATAAGGCTGACTTCTTTCGTCAGGAAACGGCCGCCACGGCCGGAAGAGTATCCCCAGCAGCCATTGCCTCGCTCCCCAGACCGGTCTTCAATACAGATGTCAGGGAACGCTTTCACTGGCTATCCGGCAGCAGGCAGAGATTATGCATACTACGGGACACCGGTCAAACGTCAACGGACGTCTGTGGACTACGGGAACAGAGGCATCTATGACGCAGAAGGTCGGATGCGCCAGGTGGATGCGTATCCACAAACCACCGCCATGTATCCGAATCAGCCAGGAACATACCAGACCCCTATGATGCAAGGATATCCTGCGGGACATGCAGGAGTACCAGATTATGCGGTTCGTCAACAACAACCTTCCGTAGCTGCCCTTTCATCTTACGGTTCCCCGGTGGAGTCCATGGTTACAGTGGAATCCCCGGGACCCGGTAATATGGCACAAACTCGAACACCTGCTTACATTGATGCGCAGATTTCGTATGGGATCCCACCATCCGCTCAAGTGTCCCAGATGCAGGATCCAACGGCCCAAGCACGCTCCAGCCAGCAAGCAACGATGCAATCTCTAGGCATGATGAACCAGCCTGGTACTCCTGTATGGTCCCTTCACAAGCCGATGACCCCTAAAGACGAGAGCTAAAGGATTCTCTGTTCATCTGAAATAGACCGCAGATTCGACGGCCGCCATGATGCCGCAAGGATATCCCCAGCCGCGATCGCAGCAGTACCAAACCAGTTCTACAATATTACCACCTTTGCAACGGAATCGCAATTATCCACAAGGGACTAACGGTGCATCCGCACGAGGTTACTTTGATCAGGCGTCACAAGGTGCAACTCCTATTCTCCCATCACAACCTATGGGTTCAACCGAAGGGGATCGATATGGTGCTGCGCCCGGTCAGACAACCTTTGAGCATCCTGGCTCGCATAATGGGACACCCCGATAATGAATCTACGCGATTACGGATTACTCTTTTACACTTTCTTCGGCTGATGTCTTTTTACCACATTTGTACTCCATCGGGGGTAAAAAAAAGTCTTTCTGAGTGTCAAGGGCCTTTCTCGGAGGACTGTATTTGTTTCTGCTTTCTGTTTGATTCTATCTTTATCTCGTTTCTGTTTTGGATAGACCGATGGGCAGGTGTTTTACGGGAACTGAAATCGGTGGCTGGTAGGGTTATACATGGCGCATGGGACAAAACAGGAGTGACCGTGCTGGCGGGTTTCTCTGATTCTTGTTTTCACTTTGCTTCTTTCTATTCCTTCTCTGCCATTGTTCGCGTCTGAGTGACGACGTTCAAATATTCTTTGTACATATTGGCTGTGCCGAATCAGGACCTGCATGTCCCGGTGAGGAGGCTAGCATTTGAGTCTGCTCACTCAGGGCAACTGTTGAATTATCAACTCTTACAATAATCTTTGAAGGATATAAAGTCATCCTGTTAGTATGTGCCTAGGAAAGAGTGGCATAGCTTGAAGCCCGCCTAAGACAAGATATGGAACGACAACATAAAGGTTATTGTTGTTCTAAGCGATTGTCATGCGTAGGTGCCTCAGGTTGGCATAAACACAGCGTTCCTTCCCTTCCTGGACCAAAGAGCGTGTGTGTCTTGGGTCTTTGCTCCCCTGACTTTCACCTCATTCATCTTTTTCCTCCACTACCTTCGCTTGCGCAACCTTCTCCCAGCGCGGTGCATCGTCACCGTCTTCGGTCCTTCAATCGCTCTACCCTTTTCGACGATAGATAAATCGCAACTAGGATTTATCTCTGTGGTAGCTAACTCAAAGGCAGACAGGTGTGTCAGGAAGCACATGGCTTCTCCAGCAGAACGGGGAGAGGCCCATGTGAGCTCATTGCCTCAGCGGTCGTCCGAGTTCAACTGTTTGGAGATACGCGGTACCTGGAATGGCGACGAGCTTGAGCCAGTAGGCCTTAGAATCTCCCTTGAGGTAAGCTGATATCGCTGGATACTGATTCCCGTACCTTTCCAGTTGGTGGACTTTCGTACTGATCACCGGCATTCTTTCTGTCAACACAGGTTCGATGCGTACCAAACACACAACTCCAGCTTCTCAGCACCAGATCGGCAAACATATCTCTCATCAAGACCTCCGTCCGCCTCCAGTCTAACGAATGGGGCCAAGGAAACCAGTCGAGTGACAGTTCGCCTCAAAGCCCATTGTTCGCTTTTTCCGCATCAGAGTCTGATGACGGTACCACCTTTTACAATTCTCGCACTCCAGAGGGAGATCTCTTTACCGCAGCACGAGAATCACCCACCAGCTCTCAGGATGCAACTGTGTCTTCTTCCCTTGAAATTGTTGCAGACTGCGGCAACGACGAGGAATTTGAGCACTCGTCGCACCTCTTCACCTCACAACCCTATCTCTCTTCTGGCCTGCGCTTGAACGATTGTGCCGATTGGAACAAGATGCAGAACCCAGGCCGGAAGAGGAGTGCATCTGACGCATCCCTTACTGATTCTGGGTCTGATTCGGAGCGGGCCAAGGTTTCTGGCATGAAACCGTCCGCAGAGTGCATCATCAGCGACGTCGGCGATGTTAAATCAACCGCAGGGCCTCATAAGCGAACTCAAAATGCAAGCGAAGGGAAGGAAGGAACGCTCCAGTCTCCAATTCAGTATTCAGAGCGAAATTCTCCCAGGAAACATTCCAGAACACTTAGCATGATCCCAAAGCCCGTAACTCGGCTGGACAAGGATGTGGAGAGAGGAACGGTCTCTATTCCAGCGCCAAATGCGTTGCAGGATGCATCAACCGCTGCGCGTAGTAAACAGCCTACTGAAGAGAAATATGCTCCCGCCCCAACCCAGGCAACCATGACTGAAACATTCCGCAGAAAGCGGGGAGACTCAGACATCATCGTCACGTCGATTTCTGAGGCATTTCCAGGCTCTTTTGAAGCGAATGAACCGATGGCCGCAGAAGTCGCTAAGTGCACAAGATCTAACCCTGACAATGACTTCCCTGGGTCAACCCTTGGCATGCACGATGTCCTAGATGGTCTTCGTACTTATTCAGAGCCCGAGGGTCTGAAAATCACCATTGACCAACATGTTGAGCCTACATTGAGCCATAAACCTCATCGAGACATGACGGCACCTAAAACCCCAGCTCCAGAGCACGATGATGCGGACCAAGCTCTGGCGCATGGTCCTAAATATCACCTAGCCTGTGACTTCGAAGACTACCAATCGTCCATGAGCGAGCCCAAGCTTGACATTAAGGATGGAATGCTCTTCATTCGAAACCCTAAAAATGTGAGGCCAGCAATATACAAGTTCACCGTGACTATCTCTGTCCTTCTTGAGAAAGACAAGTCGAAAGGATGGAGGAATCTGGTCATTCCTGGTCTTCCTAGGATGAGGGCTGGCGAGAGTGGATTTTTCCTGTTTCAGATCCCTGAGAACCATGGCTTAGAGTTCCGCACTACCAATTTGCAACGCTACAAGATTGTGGAGAACTGCTTCTTCGCTGAATTCGTCAACCACGGGGACCTTGTCGTTCCTTTACGGGTCTGCGACCAGAAATTCTACGGCATTGTCAAGGACTTCACCGTGGACCAGGAGATTCGAGCCGACCACCAAGTCATTGCCAGCGCCGATCATGAGGACAATGGCATTCAAGCAGATGTGATCATAAAATACATTGCGATGTGCTCATTGAGGCTGCATAATCGCTGTTTCTGGGCGGAAAAGTGTTGCTTCTTCCTTCGTTTGGATGGCGGCCCTGACGGTCGTTTCCATTGCCGGCTTGAGCCTCAGGAGACGGGCCTGCAGATGATCAACTTGGAAAATAAAGGAATTCCAGTCGGAGTTTCTTATCTCCAGGTCACTTGCTCTCCCAAAAACCTGGATACGTTTGGTGTGACTTGGAAGGTCAAACTTCCTGGTCAACAAGCTATAAACTGGCTACCACGGATCTATCCAGTCTCATCAACCACTTGTGAGAGTAATAGGAACAATCTTCGCCAAATATTTACTGAGCTGGAAGCGGAATATCGCAAGGAAGCAGCACCTCAACTCGCAAAGCTAGTGGAGTTCGATCGAGAAGATGTCCGGGGGCAGCACAACGCAGACAAGTCGGAAGATCGCGAAGAAGATCTTATTCAGTCAGGAAAGGATTTCTTTGACGGACCATTTCCGCCTGAGGCAAAAACCCAGACGTCGATCGCGAACGTAGTGGTTGACTCCATGGCATATTGCATGCAAAGCTTAATTATAAGCCTTTGTATCTCGATGATCTGGGTGATCCTCACATCTTATCTTGAGATCCCTCCTTGCCCTAGAGTGTCGAACTGTACTTTGAGCGAAACATACACGAACTTGACTGTTGCAACTAGCGAGATAATCGGACTGGCTTTTCCAAGCGATGAAGACCGGGAATCTCAGCTTGAGCCATTGGATAATGAGCTTGCGCCAGAGCGAGCCATTGCGAGCCACACGCCAGAGATCTTTCAACAGACTTATATGGCAGGCGTCGGTTTGAATGGTCTGGAATCTGGACACGCGGATCACAATGAGACAGGGGACATTCGAGAGAAGGTTGGGGAAGACAAGGACACGCCAGCAGCGAATGTCAAGTCTGGTAACAGCCGTTATGAGGATCAACCTCGTTTCTCCCTCAGGGATAGGATTGATTACTGGCTTGGATGGATGGGGCCCGTTGCCGATGAGCTCTAGCCTTCCCGCAGAATGGCGGCAACATTGAAGGCTGGAAAAATCGTGCTTGGTTGATGTCATTTAGATATTCACATGACTACAACTCTGAAATGAAATATGTTGCCAAATTATTAACCGTGGTCATCGTTCGGCCATCTCCAATGGCTTCATCACCTCCTCTATGGCCCATTTCAATACATCGGCCATGGGCAATGCCCCTTTCCCAGGAGCGACAGCGACACCGGCATCAGTTCTCACGTTCGTCCCTTGCCCCACAATTCTGACCAACTCGTCAATATCAGAATTCCTAGCGTTCTGGTACCGATCATTGTCAAGACCGCTTTCAGGTAACAGCAGCCATGCATGATCTCGTACGTATCGTGGCCAAACAATATCATCCACATAGCCCGGGGGATCCGTCCAAAAGTTCTGTGGTGGGGCGTCATCCTCCGCCTCCAAATCAACATGCTGCTTCACATCGTCAGAAGCCGACGATCCCCTGTGCGGCAGCGGGGGGACAGGAGCCGGCCCAATGGTCACATAGCCACTTCTTCTCTCGCGACGGTTCTTAACATAATCATACGGCGCCGGCAAAAACAGACGCACATCGATCTGCTCATGCACTGGCCGCAGGACATGCTCCCTGACCTCCGCCTCTGGCGGACTAAACAACAAAAACCCCTCGAAGAAGACAACCGTCCGCTTTTCCCCATCTCCCACAAGGACCGGTCCAACTTGCTGCAGTTTTTCTGAAACCTGGCGCTGCAGCTGGGCAATCGTCTCGTCGCTGACGCCCGAATCGGACGCCTCGTTGAGATCCTCCTTGCTCTTCAGGCGAGGCGGGAGCCGGCCATGCTGCCGGACGTAGGACAGCGCCGATGCCATGAACGGCACGTCAATTGCCTCGACGGTATCCCAGTCTTGGACTGTTTTGCCGGAGGAGGTTGTTGTGTATGGGATTCTGGATTTGGTTAGCATACTAGAAAATTTGAAGGGCCAACTCCCGTTGAAGGTAGGTGAGTCGTGTGTACTGACCGATCATCAGGGAGGTAAAAGTCATCCTCGTGCATGATAAACGTCTGCAGGTTTTCGCTGATATGCGAGAATATCCGCTGCAGGAGGCGGGCTAGGGTTGTCTTGCCGCTGGATGAGGGGCCGGAGATCCCGATTACGGTCACAGGGTTTTTCGGTCGCGCGCTGGCTTTGACTTCGGCTTCGGCTTCAGTCATTTTGAGGTTTGAGGCTGCTTCTGCTTCTTTTCTCTTTTTTGTTTTCAGTGGGTGCTTTTGAGGTGATGGGCGGGCTATGCTTGGGGTCGAATGATAATGGGTGGTGGGGGTGGTCGTTTGCTCTCTTGGGTTTATGGACTGAGTACCTGGTCCTGCAAGAGAGCTAGATGACAGAATACAAGTCCTATCCAATGGTTCATAAGAATCGAAGAGGCATTGAGCAAAAGAGGATAGGCAAACGTTGATATCGCACTTCGCGCTAGTGTATTGCTTAAATCGGCGGTAGTGGGGTAGCAACTAGTAGTGGGGTAGATCGAATCCGAGACCTGGGCAGAGAGCACTCTCAATGTTGACAACACATGTAGTTGAGATCGCACAGATTCCCGGGCCATTTTCAAGAAAACGCTCGCAAATGCATTGTAGACATTATTCTCCTTTCACCTTGGAACGTGCAGTATGTTGACAGCCACGTGATCGCCGCTGCTGGGGTGTCTACAATTACCCTTGTCGGTAATCATATGGTACAGCCATTGATTAAAGGCGAGAAAGAAAGTGACGCAGCAGTATATTAACGTTTGCAACGCAAACCATGGTATCTATCCTCCAAATGAACACCAATAAACAGAAATACGAAAATATGTACCCGGGCCCCTCTCTCATAACCAATCCCTCAGAAGTAATATACGTTAATGGAAATATTGTGGGATCTAAATGTTCTCTCAAGGCCCAAATATGGACCCAGGTCTCTGTTGGACACCGTTTGGTGCCTCAGATCCTGCACGGCTTCCGCCTCTTCCCTGGTCGATGCTGCTGAGTGAAGGGGTTTTAGATTGAGATTTTCTACTGGGCGTCATCAAGATACCCCCCGGAGAAAGAAACACCAAACCTGTCGAAGATTTTCGCTTCTTGGGCGTGATGATGTCTGGTTCGACGTCCCCAATAGCCTTGCTGTTAGACGACGGACGTTTGCGCTTCGGAGAAGTCTTTTCCGCGTCGCCTTCGTCGTCAGGAATTGCCAGTTTATGGCGGTCAAAAAAGCCTGAAGGTGCAGAGAGATATGCGACATGGGCCGATCCGTCCCGACGGTCTTCGGGCATTGGAATGAACCGTTCGTTCTGGATAATTGAGCTCATCGTGCTGTCGTCAAGAAGATCCTTCTCAGCTTCTTGCATCTCCTTCTCTGACATTGCCTTTCGGCGCTTTAACATCTTATCTTCCAATGTGTCTTTGAGGACAAGAGTCTCAACGTATACCGGCCGAGTTTGTCCGATTCGATGTGCTCGTTTGATGGCCTGGCTCTCCACATTCGGCTGCCATATTGGATTGACGAAGAAAACACGGGACGCATTGGCGATATGGAGCCCGTGAGATGCTTGATGCAAGTCCATCAAGAATACTCGGATCTCTTCGCTCTCTCGGAATAGATTCAAGTAACTCGTCCGGAGCTCGGGACTAAGCGTACTCGCATACATGCGGTATTCAATGCCAAGCAGATCAAGACCTTCGGCAATCCAAACGCCTGAATTCGTGCTGTCATAGAATATGATAATCTTCTCCTCAGTGTGCAACTCCATAACCCGACTAAGTAGATACGACAGCTTAGCCGACGTTGTACCAAGCAACTTGGTCTGTGCCAGGGGAGAATCCGGTGGCAGTGACTTCATAAGACCTTTGGAGAATGACTTCTTCGGCGCCTTCTTCGAAGACTTTGGGAAAGTTGCAAAGCCTAACTCAGGGCCTTGCTTCTCTGCAGCCTCCGCTTGCTCACGGCGGGCTTTGATGCCCGCTCCAGCAAGGCCTTCGGCTGGGTCAACCGATTTCAGGTGTTCTTTGACAAATTGCTGCGCGCGACAAGCCTGATAAATGCCCATATGGAGGGGCTCAGTATCTGACTTCGAAGGGTCAAGTGCCCACAAGTCTCGAGCATGAGAAGGGAAATCGCGAACGTAGACACCTAGTTCATTCAGCTGCCTAAAAGCATTCCAAGATCCGCTGGAGAATGCCTTCTCGGCTATCCCTACTCCCTCGGTCAAGGTCGCGATATCATCATGGCTCATGTGAGCTCTCTTTTTCTCCAGGTATTCCAGAGCATGCTTCACGGTCGCCGAAAGATCCAGATTCGAGCCTGCCCACCAAAATCCAGCCTGTCGGAGATTGTTGATCAGGGTCCTCAAGTGCTTCTTGTTTTTCATATGAAACATGTAGTCATCGCCTTCCCGTTCTGAGGTTATTGCATTGACTGCCAAAACGAAGATAAACAAGTTCAGATTCAACTTGTCGTAAAACGTTGGCTCCAAATAAACGACCTTGTTGTAAAGCTTTGGCAGAGTGATCTCGCTATGAATCACTTCCATGCGATGCCGTACGACAAGGCTCTGAAGCGTGGCGCGAAGAGACTGCACTTTTCGACGTTTCCCATCCTTCCCTACGAGTCTCATGTACTTGGCCCAGTCGGCATGGTCATTGGCCTGAGGGTTCGACCATGGCTTCAGATCAAAAAAGTTGACCACAATCGGTTTCAGCTTCCTGAGATCTTGGTCATCTCTCGCCTCTGTCTTCTTCTTTCCTTGAAGAACAGCTTCGGTCGCTTCTGATAGATCGGTGTCGCTGCTAGTATTCGTTTCGTGCGAAGCCAAGCTCACCTCCACTCCATAAAGTCCACTGGATGGTGTTCCAGACACGATCCAACGGCGCTCAATATGCATTTTGTCCAGCAGGTATCTCGTTCTTGAAGTTTGGCTAGATCCAGCTACGTTGTGGCCTTCGTCAATGATGATACGAAGCCAATGAAGGGTAAACAATGGCGACTCCACTGTGTTGAAGACGCCGCGTCTGTTGTCAACTGCCTCGCCAGCCTCCTGGTCGAAACGCCATCTTGAAAACAGAATGATGTCATACTGCAAGAGGTCATCCGAACTGGGGGTAGCATTCGACATGCTTCGTAGGACGAGAACTTTGAGCCCTTGGCTGTGCCGAGCAATTTGTTCCTCCCAATGGTCAACCAAGTTGGGAGGTACAACAATCAATGTCCCCGAAGTAAGCCGCACAAGTTGAGGAGGTGGCCTGGGATATGCGACGGCAGCCCGACCACTGTGCCTTGTAGGTGGGGAAGGAATCTTATACGCGCCTCTGTTATCCTCGCAAGCTTTGATGCACCGTGCAAAGGTCATTCCAGAATGGCCGAGGCGATCAAAATAGCTCTTCCATGGCATCGAAGACTGGCCAGCAGCTGTCGCCGCCATCTCGACAAGGCTCGCACATTTTTCACGTTTGACTTCCCCTTCCCGGTACAGAGGCGGTATGGCAGGGACATGACAGCGTGTTGCCAGGATGACAGCGAGGCAGATCAATGTCTTACCACACCCCATAGTTTCAGCTAAGATGCCCCCACAAGTTTCTGAATACAGCTTCTTTTCTTTGTAGATCGTGCCTTCTTCTTCGTCGTAGTAGTACTCGCGTCCATTGGGACCCTTGAACAGCTGCAGACGAGGGTCTAGCATCTGGGCTGGCTGCGCTTCACGTTGAACCATGAAAGCCGCAGAACGACGCTGGTATGGGTACAAAGGAGTCTTGAGCCCTGCGACGCCAGCATCGAGTACTGTGTCGCCAGCGTCCTCCGCAGAAAGTAGTTGTCGCATGGCGAACTTCGCGTAAGGGTCTTTCACGGCTTCAACCCGCGGCTCGGGATTTCGCAGTGTATTGAATATGTACCATAGTGACTCGTCCTCGGTCCCGGTATCGTTGGAACTGCCATCGGTAACTCGCTCATCCGAAAAGAAGATCCCATCCCATGCATCGACAGACCGATTGACTTTCGACATAACAACTTTAAGTGCCTCCCTCAATGTCTTACTTGAACGGTCAATGTACTTGTGCCCAGCATCGTCGGGCAGGACATAGACACGGACATAGCACCATCGCGGATGCTTCGCATATGTATACTCGCATGTTCGCACCCAGTTGCTTTTCTTCAGCATTGCAATCTCTCCAACTGGATAGTTCTCGTCTTCCGCCGAAGGCTCGACATCAGCACTGTGGCGTTCGTTGCGCTTTCTCAGGACACCGACGGCAACGTATGAATTCAAATTTGATAAGAACAAGTCCTTTTCTTGGATGAATTTCTGTGCAGAAACAGAGACCATACCCCTATTTCCAGAGCCAGATAACAAAGATGAGGGCGTGGGTGTGGTCGCAGGTATGATTTGCGACGACGAGTCGCACATGGGAGATCCGCAAGGACGCTCAGTTAATCTTATGGTATCCGTTTCCATCATCTATGCCATATAATTGTCCTGTCAGCGCATGGATTAACCAGATTTCCTCTGCAAATCCATGTGGGATAAACCCAGTAGCAGGAGAGGCGAATCCACAGATTGGAGGAACATACCTGCGACTGAATTGATGCAACGCGAGGTTGCGGTCCCAGACCAGCCAATGCCATACTTTAAAAGCAGCAGATCTCGCGAAACACAATAATCGATCACTCCGCTTCCATTCAAATCCCCAGGTCGATTCTAAAGCCTTGCCGCGAGAAATCCGCTATTAGCAGGAGGCCATTGAGCGTCACAGATGGGAGTTGGGAGTTGGGAGATGATGGTGACAAGGCGTCTCACAGACCTGCTGGAGTTGACTCAAAGTCTCAAACCAGCGTCATCCTACAAATGGAAGCATCCATCCTGGATGTGGAAACCATAACTCTGTGACAGTCAGTGAACAATCATTGAAGCTGCGCCAGGACCGCGATGAGAAACTCCGCGAGCTGACGAACGCCATTGGTTCGTGCCTTTCACCGCCCTCGGACTTCCCTTTTAAGTTATATTAGTTGTGTTCAGATCCACGTGACTTATTTTGGAATGAACCTCGAACAACAACAGAGTTTGGCTTCAAGAACATTAACATTGTCATATTAATCTCATTCAGATTCAGCCTACTTAGATGATTAATATACTCTCATATTTGATAACAAGTTAGTTGAACGAAGAAAGGATAAGTGTTAAGTCCACCAAACTCCATAATTCTCAACCAAAATGACAATATATATGAACCAGAACAACAGCCCAGATAGAACACACGAGAGCCTCCGGAAATGGGATTGATGCTTATGTTGACTAAAAGCAAAAAGCCGCCTCCGCGCGACTAAATGATCCATGCTAAATAGAAACGAGAATGGCAGAAAAGTCTTACTGAGTGAGGAAATCCTCAATCTCAAAACTAACGCGCTTCAAAGCTTTTTCTTCCAGCTCCTTCTGGGAGCCGGCTAGTCTGCGCACGACCACAGTACGTGCATCTTGCAGACGGACCTCGACCGGGTTGCCTCCGTAGCGATCCAACTCGTCTTTCTCGCAATCCCGGATGTAGACAGTGATATCCGGCCCAACGCACGCTCGCCAGAGAGATGCCATCCACTGCCAGTGATCCAAGGGAGCGTACGAGTCGTTGATCGGTACGGAACACGCGAATGCATCTGCGTTAGTGAGTTGGTAGCGAGGGACGAGTGCAATGGGGACGCCAGAGCCGGGAACCGACGAGGCTGATTCCGAACCGTTCTCGCTCGATTGAGCTGGAGAGCTTATCTTCAGATCAGCCGTCCTGGGGATGATGGTCTTGGGAGAAATCTCAGACGCGGAGTCATCATCCTCCGGCTTTGATTCTGAGGGCTCCCGTGCAGGCTTCACGAAGCTCACAATGTCATCCGAAATGCGATGCCATACCGAAATGGTGTTGAGATAATCGACGGTGGCATCGCCCATCTGTCCAGCCGCAGAGTAACTCTCCCGCGAGCGGACCTCAGGGCCTTCGAACACGCGGGGTTTGTATTTTCCTTCCTTCTGGAAAGCAGTGTTGAGATAATCGACCATTGCTTTTACTAGTGCAGGATCTTGCCCGTCAACAGCAATCACGGCTCCTCGCCTCGGGATACAATTGTCACGGAAGGACGGAATGAGTGGTGGGGATATCTTGGCGAGAACTTTGATTTTGTTGAGGAAGGGGATCGTCATGACAGTGGCCTCAAGACTTGATCCATCATGCGGGAACGGAGTGATAGGTGTCACGGAGCCGGGGAGAGGTACTGTGGTCTGTAGTGGTGGAAGCTTCAGACTTGGATCATGCGGGGGATGATCTCTGCTATATTGAACCGTTCTCGATGGATGGACCATTTGATGCAGAGTCCGAGCGTTGGGTGCATCCGTACGGGGGGTATAAGGAGACATTGGATATGAGGACTCGGGGCTTCGGTCCCCATGAACATCTGGTTTCAACGATACGTGAGAGTTGAATCGGCGACGCTTCGAGTCTGGGGACCGGCAACCAGCCTCTTCCCATGGTATTTGACGAGGAGGACAAGAACCGCCATGATTATCTACTCGGATGGGATTCAGTTGTCTGTCAGAATCTCTAGCCCGGCGTTGATAACTTCGAGCCATGACCATATCGGGGTGTGGAGATGCTGCATTCGCAGATACACTGGGCGTGAAAGGGGCCTCTGGCGACACAGGTGGGGTCATCACTCGCCCACCGCATCGGTTGCAGACTGCAGAGCCCGGAGGGCTGTGGCTAATGCCAGAGCCGGTCGCACGCGAATTGCCATCTCGGCCATAGCGACGGGGCTGGTACCGGTATTCCGGGTACTGCTGCTGATGGCGAGCTTTTTCTTCCTGCCAATGAAGGTCAGCAAGAACGAAAGTGAACAAACAAAAAGAAATCAAGGTCTAGGCTGCATACCTCTGCAAGAGCCTTCCATTCATCCTTAGTTTCTTGAGGGAGCTTCCTCCATTGCTCTCCAATGATCTTGGAGATGTCCGGGTTAGCAAGCCCCGGATTCTGAGCCACTACTGCGGCTTGATAATGTTGCCGATACAGGATAAAAGCTAACGTACTGTCCGTCAGTTTGTGGCCATACTTAACAACGGATAAGGCCTTACCGTTCCTTGGCCTGGGGATCTTGGGATCCGGTTGACAGAGACAGAACTGCATGACTGACTCCCTTGAGGCTGTCGACTTCACAGGACTGGAAGAGGAGGATCTCTCCGATAGAGAGGAGCGCTCTCCCACGGGCATGCCCTTGGTGAGCACTGGTGTTGCAAGCTTGGGAGACTCGGTAGGAGAATCGGAGGCTGTCTTGCCCAGGGCGAGCTTCGTCCGATTCAAAGAGAGATGCACCTGAGGCAGCCCAGTTGCTGGTACTTCAGCAGCGTACCTGCACGAACCACCCTCGACAGGATGGTCTACCATTGAAACTTTGGTAGTTGGCTCGTCGTTCATGATCTTGTGGTCGAGGAGGCTACTGGACCGTCTGGGAATAGGGACTTGAGGAGTGTCATAGAGCAAAGCAGGAGGTTTGGGAAGGACTCGATCGTAAGACATTTAAGGTGGTAAGGAGCGAAACCGCCTTGGGATGGGCAGGAATAGGTCGCTGTGCTCGGCAGAGAGAATAGGACATTAGATGGATAGATGACAAGGCGCAGGAGGCGTTGTTGGTAGAAAAGCCCAGGACAGGATAGGGAACAAGAAGAAAGCCTGAACGAGAGAAAGAAAGCAAGCAAGAAAGAATTAGAGATATAAGGTTAAAGAAAGACAAGAGAACCCTCGTAATTCGCTGGCCCTAAATTTATTTAGACCTTAATGCCTGTCAAGCTGTCAGTTGTGATTTGCTTGACTCCGATATGGTTGATTTTTTTTCTTTGGAGACCCTTGTCTTTTTTCTGTCACATTTCTCTTGAGTTCTTTTTTTTACTTTTCCCCCCTTCTTTGACAATGAAATGGAGTTATCTATTGAAGAAAGCCCACCGAGGGAGAGAATACGATTTGATAAAGCCAGGATTGGCGCTTTTTCCAAATTGCTTTGTTTTAAATCTATCTTTGGGTCTATTGAGAGCGCCCCCTGTTGCTGTTGGATCTACCTTGACCCTACGAACCACGTTCTTTGTCTTTGGATGAATGACACATATCCCCTCGGATTGCTCCCTTCCCCCACTGGACACACTGTCTCTGGGATCAAACGGATGGAACATGATGGCCTGGCACCACGATCCAACAGATAGGTGGACGAGCAGGTAACAAAGGAACTGTGGTTCTGGTTTGGTCAGGTAGCGATCAGGCTGGGGCGATTGTACAGTGCGTACGGCTGGGATACTCCCTACATCATCACACAATAGAAGCAACCTCAGGCTGGTACCTCGAGGGCGACAGTCCAGTACTACTTGTACCTTTTTGGAGAAGTCAACAAAGACAGCCTGGATACGGAGCACCTAAAAGGTAGGTAAGACCTGCTATTGTGCTGTTCACCAGTACAGACTCGGCCACTCTCCTCGTTTTGATGTCGCCATGTCATTCCCTAAAATTCAATAGTTACTTTACTTTACTTTACTTCATTATTCTTTCAACTGGTCGTCGCCATAATGTTGTTTCAATGTTTGGCCTGAGCTTTTCTTTTCTTTGTCTTTGTCGACGCATGCGGCGTGCCGTAGGAGAGTCCCCGAGCCAATCACCAAAGACGGCGGCACAGCCAATGATTGGCGGCAATTTGTGACCAGTAACATCCGCCTAAGTCACTGGAAAGTCACCCTGGTCTGGCCCTTTAGCTTGCCCGCTAACCTTAATCCAGCGAGCTTACTGATTACGTAGCTAAGTCCTAAGGTATCTTTGCTTAGCTGGAGGAGCCTATTTGCTGCCCCCCTTATCGCTTCCCCCATGCTCTCCCACCTAACGCTAAGACAACGCCCCCAGACCCCTTTGTTCTCATAACTAGCATCATACCTGAAGGTACTTACGGAAGGGGAACAAAGAAATATCGATGAAAGAACCGAACAGAAAAGAAGATGAGAGATCGATCCTCCACTCGACCCCTTAGCCCACCTACCTACGGAGTACTCCGTACTCCGCACTAATTATTACCAAATCAGGGGACCTAGACTAGAAGCTCGACACGCGTAGTGACTTTCAGTTCTCATAGATTGGCGGCACGTTTTATCCAACTAACACGAATAAAGGAGAGCATCTTCCCCTTGACTAAGTATGATACAGTCATGTTGCTGGCCCCTGCCAAGTTATGATCGACGATCCACCCCACAATCAATGTTGCACATCGAACCGTGTGGAGCAGAAGCCAGCTCCTTCCGCATGAGACATACCACCTTGACCAGAACATTCGGTCTCGGCCATGATGCTTCGTCGAGAATAGGAGGGGCTCTATCTTTTGGCCCCATCAAAGAAAGTAAACCTGTTCCGGACTTGGTCTTCATCGGACCTCCATGTAGCCGCAAGGAGTATAGCTTCTGGCCGGGAGTCCGCTAATGTAAGATCGATCTCTGCCATGGCTTGCCTTCCTTGCCGTCATCGACCGCTGCAAGGCGTTTGTTGTATCGGGGAGTAACCAATGTTTTGGCTTCTACGCTGCTCTTCCTGGCAGTCATTACGTCAAGATCTCGAGGGTTCCATCGCGCTGCGATTCGGAGAAAACGCCATCTACCTAGCTTTACCGGAGCCACATCTCTTCTATCCCATGGAACACTTCAGTTCCCATGAGACGATGAGCCGATGGACCGAGATGCATTTCGTTCCTGGAGATAACGTCAGTATCCAGCTAAATCGCTACACGGGGCGCCGCTAGGTCTGGAACTCACCAGAAAAGGTACTTGTCCGGATTTTCACATCGTTTCTCCTTGGGGACCATTACCCATTGCTGGGCAGTCTGGACGCATGCGTCTTCAACGTTCTCCCAGCCCGGATCTTGATTTTTCCCAAGCCCGTTGGGTTCCTCCACCCCGGCAGCGAAGAGCTGCCAGTCTTTGATAAGGTCTGCCATAAATGCGTTAGTGTCGAACAGGTAGATGACGCCTTGATCCCATTGTTCCGCGGCATCACGCAGTTTGCGATTCCAATATTCCGTCAGCTTGACCGTGTCTTTGTGGCGACTGACGCGCTGTTCGGCTGCTGTCGGCCTAAATGCCGGAAGGAAAGTCACATCGGGTGTGAGCGTGAGAATGACTTTGGAGTCATTTGTGACCCAGAGCTGAGAGAGCACATTGAGCTGGTCCATGATCACCTGGATACTATGATCAACCATACTAGACGAATCTTCGTAGCTCTTTCCGATCATGTTCCATAGGTCCCAGACTCCAAAGGAGACAACAATAATCGTATTATTTTGACGAGACGCGATCTCCTCGTCCGACAAGGACTGCAGGGCTGCTTTCTCGGCCGTCATCCATTGCTTCACCTGCGCCTTGAAATCCGCCAGGGGTGCCTTGTACAGATTGAGCATGGTGCCCGAGAGCTCCTCGTTATCCACAACGGAGCCAATGTAATTTCCTCTTAGAGATTTTGCTGTTTGCGCCATGTTTTCATGGTGACAGGAGTACTGAGTCTCATTATTAGCACATCACAACGTAGCCTCTCCGGTTGAACTTGGCCAGGATATCCCTCACCATTGAGCACAGCCATTCAGTCCATACCGACCCCTGAATGTCGCCTGCATTGTTGTCGCTCCACGAATCACCAAAGACAACCAATCTTCGATCAAACGAGCCCGCAGCGTGGAACTCCGTAGCCGCCAAATGGGACGGAACTACTCGGCGATAATAGTGCTGCGAGGCGAGGAACAATGTTGACACCAGAATGCTACATACAGCCAAGGCGCACAAGGCGTAGAATCTGTTGAAGAGTCTCATCGCAATCAGCCGTCGAGGCCGAAACCGACACCACAGCAATCACAAGGTGCGACGGGAGGCTGTTCTCCCAGCGTTCGTCGATCGGCGGTCCTCTTTGTTCTGCCTCCTGAAAGACACCCGGGACGATCGGGAGTAAGAACGAGACGGGAGATGCCGATACTGAGTGGCGTAATGGGAGACAGGTCCCCAATGATGGATACGCTATTCCCTCCGTTGAAAAGCGACTGACTCGGGGATACGGAGTAGATTGTTATATACTAAGACAATGGTCCAGGGAAAAGGGCAAGGAAGATGAGGATAGGACCGGTTTTATTCTTCTTTCCGGCAGTACCGTTCCGTTCTGGGACTGAAGAGCATGACAGGAGAATTTAGCGTGCAATAATTAGCAAGTTCGGACCTAGCCAAGTGGGGGTTTGGATAATGGATCAAGTGTTCCAAAATTGGCAGAATCCGCAGAAATATAAGATTTCTGAAGGATAAAATATAGGCGATCGCGATATACAATGGAAAAGGGATAAGGGGGACGCTGTCTAGGAAACGAAAATTGGATTATGACACCATCAATTTTGGTCACAAGCGCTGGACGCCTAAGCAGGTGTAATTTGGTCGGTTACCTTAGTAGATAAAGGCTGGTTAGATCCAATCACCCAACCAATTTCATGACAAGTACCAAAGGTGGACAAAGTTGGATGATGTATATAGTGCAGACTGTGCCTCCATAAGGCTGGCCGCGCGGCAGTGGTAACCTGTCGCGTGCACACTCACAACCTCCTATTCTGCAGGTCCGCATGTGTAGACAGTGATGTATTTGTCATATCTTCAAACTGATGAAACACCGATAATGGCCAGAAATTCAAGTCGCTTCAGCCTCAATTCTATCTTCCGAGAACGATTTCATGGATGCGACAGAAAAAGGATGACGACTTGGGGTTGCGTACTGCGCCACCAAGTCGCTAAGCACTTACGTTTCTGGTTTTGTTAATCTTGCGCTTCGGCTGGCTCGGCCCTTGCAGACTCCGCCGGACATAAGGTACTGTTCACATCTCGCATTTATGGGCAGGAGGTCTTATCCTTGTTAGATCGTCAATACGTATACCACGTAGGAAGAGGATCAGATGCGTTTTGAGGTCCGTTCTCTGTCTGCAATTTATTCGCTAATAAATACATTGGTCAAGTTGAGGAGCTGGTATGCGAGCTATTGTGGTGTGAGGAGTATAAATACTATCAATGACGATCGTGAGATGCACTCAGTGTTTGCAACTTTGGACCGGAAGTCTATCGGTTTAGTGCTCTCAACTTCTATTATGCTAAATTCCAGCACTCGTTGACCTAGGTAATTTTGAGTGGCCTCAAGTACACAGATGATGGCATAATTTTAGTCTGATATTGTTACATAGTGTCTATCGACAATATGTGCCAACAGAACAGACATCGAGAATAATATCGGTTCTTGCGACAAGAGCAGAATTATAGTCAGTGAGGATCTATCCATTGCTGAACAGCTAGTGCAGTTCGTTCAACCCCCATGGCTACCATCTGGGATCGGTCAATACAAAGGTTCAACAGGCCTTCGATATACGAGCCATTGGTCCATTCGAAATGGCTCAATTTAAGCCCCAGGACCATGAATTTATCTTCCCGGAGAATGAGACTTCATGCCCTATATCTATAATGTGCTTTTCATAGGTATCAGTCCAATAAGTGAAACTATCCAGATTCTGAGTGGATGCCTAAGGAATCAAACACTGTATGTCGGTAAAGTCGCGACCACAATCTGTAATTTTCTGATCATCAAATAAGAACTGAGACATGTCATAAGAGATTGAAGTGATTAGTTCATTAACGGACCAAAGAGCCATTCGGACTATTCTTGCAATAAGATTTGATTTCTTCTATGAAGACAAAGATAGGTTAGAAGTTGGATGGGCTGACATAAGAAGCCCTACCGAGAGGCGCTGTGCCCGACTCGGCTAGTGCACCTTAGTCAGCCGCCCACACAGGGAAATCTCGCTACACCACAGCAAAAAATCCCACGAAGAACGAACCTCCGACGACCTGAACCTCCTCGACCTGTCGACAAACCCGCGCCTCCGTCTTGACCGCGCACACCCGTCAAGATGAAGCTCAACATCTCCTACCCGGCCAATGGGTCGCAGAAAATCATCGAGCTTGACGATGAGCGCAAGCTTCGTCCCTTCATGGAGAAGCGCATGGGAGCCGAAGTTAGCACACCCCCAGATCTATTTTGCTTTACGTATCCGGCACCTCGAAACCACGCAAGAGAATTTCTTAAGCCGGAAGAGAATTGGATATCGAATGGAGAACAGAAGACTGATTCGGACTATTTTTCTCACTAGATTCCCGGCGACTCCCTCGGTGATGAATTCAAGGGTTACATCTTCAAGATTACCGGTGGTAACGACAAGCAAGGTACGATTCCAGAGTCCTGCTTGCCAGAAATCAAGCAGTTATGAAATAGCGACGGAAGGATTCAGTTTGCTGACGCTATAACTCTAGGTTTCCCCATGAAGCAGGGTGGTACGTAACGACTGCAAGAATCGTCATCAGACACAAGTCAGAAAACTTACGGATATCACCAGTTCTCCTTCCCACTCGTACCAGACTCCTGCTTTCCGACGGCCACAGGTAATTACGCACCTGCCAGTATCGAAAATGTCCAGAGAATGCGTCGCTGACGAGTCATTGCAGCTGCTACCGCCCCCGCCGCACTGGTGAGAGAAAGCGCAAGAGTGTCCGTGGTGGTATGTCTCGAACCGTCCTACAATCAGAAACACCCAGAGAGAAGGAAACGCGTAGTTGACACTTGTCATTACAGCCATCACCAACTTCGACCTCGCCGTCCTTGCCCTGAGCATCGTCAAGCAGGGTGAGGGTGAGCTCCCCGGTCTCACCGACACCGTTGTCCCCAAGAGACTCGGTCCCAAGCGTGCCACCAAGATCCGCCGCTTCTTCGGTCTCGACAAGAAGGACGATGTCCGCAAGTTCGTCATCCGTCGTACCGTCACCCGTGAGGGCAAGCCCGACTACACCAAGGCCCCCAAGATCCAGCGTCTGGTTACTCCCCAGCGCCTCCAGCGCAAGCGTCACAGGATTGCCCTCAAGCGCCGTCGCGCTGAGGCTGCCAAGGAGGCTGCGTAAGCTCCACCCTATTTCCTTCAGCCCTAACGCTCGGTGGGAATATGCTCGCTAACATACCAAACAGTAACGACTACGCCAAGCTTCTTGCCACCCGTGTCCACGAGGAGAAGGCCAAGCGTGACGAGCTCCGCAAGCGGAGAGCGTCTTCGATGAGAAAGTAAATGTTTTTCTCCGGGGGTTAATGGTCGGGTTACGTCTCTATTATGGCTAGGGAAGAGGGGTTTTGAGTTCAACGCAGGGGCGACCCAAGTGAAAATGAAGGCCCTTGGGGGACGAGCGTCTGCGGAACCGGGCCGCTTTGGTGTGCAAAACTAAAACTCAATTCTAAGAATTCAATTTCACGGAGTGAATGGGAAAAAATGTTAAAGAGTTCTTGTTCCTGCTTGCTTGGGTTGCCTATTCTCAACCATCGACAAAAGGTCGTTCCTTTTTCCCCCATTCTCATCACTCAGCATGGCATGGTAACGGTTCCGCGGGTTGCTTAGCACTGCTTACCTGAATGAAACGAAGCTCTTTCTTTCTCTGATTTTTCTCCTAGAATGTCTGTATTCCCATCGCAATCTGATTATTTCTTCCAGCTTCATAACACAATCCTGGTTTCATAATCATGGAAGAGCCTTGGCTTACCACGCGGCCACGATTACGTTACATGAGTCCTAGGCTAAGCATCCAAGCATCATTGAAAGACATTCTTATTCAAATAAGTATCGATTTGGTTAGCCATTGGCCCCAAGCAACAAAACTCAATATCCTCGGTGCTGCCGTCTAAATATCAAGTAGACTTCAAAGCAATCAAAAATGCACCCGGCAGCCATTCAGTCTCTATATATGTACAAAGGTATAGATTTCAAATTCAGAAGCAAAGTGCCTACTTTTCCCTTCATCCATTCTCTTGTGTCTCATGCATCATGTCCAGTATTCATGTTATAGATAGAAAAAGAAACGAGCAAAACCGAGGCTAACATGCCCTACAAAGCTCGACAAAAACAGAGCAAACTGATTGACAACTTCCGTAGAAGAAAACGCAAATGCAGTGGTAGAACAGAGCAGTCAAGAACAAGAAGCCACCTTCGACCAGTCATATTAGACAAGACTGGAGTTTCTCTCCAATGACTTCAAAATTCTCCGATTCTGCCCAATTCTACGCGACAGCGTGCGAGAACAGGAAACTCACAGATTCACCATTGTGTGTGCGTCTGCAAGCCTCCGCCAACGTAGGACTGATATCAATGGTGTCAATCTTGTCGCACATCTCCTTCTTCTCCTTGTGGGGCACTGTGTTGGTCACGACGACACGGTTCAAGCAACTGTTGTTGATGTTCTCAATGGCATTGCCGGAGAGAATGCCGTGTACGACAATGGCGTTGACTTCCTTCGCACCGTGCTGCATGACAGTGTCGGCGGCCTTGACGAGAGTACCACACGTATCAGCCATGTCGTCGACAATGATCGCGATCTTGTCTTTGACATTTCCGACGAGAACCATGCGAGAGACCTCGTTGGGACGAGGACGTTCCTTGTGGATGAGAGCGAATTGCAGGTCAAGACGGTCCGCAATCCCCGTAGCACTATCGAGGACACAGTCAATACCTTCGCGATCGCAAACTCAGGTAAAACAATCTTGCTTACCGCTTCGCACCACCGGCATCGGGACTGACAATGACACAGTTCTTCACATCCAAGTGTTCCCGGATCCACTTCAACATGCTAGGCTCGGCATACAGGTTATCAACAGGGACATTGAAAAAACCCTGGATCTGACTGGCATGGAGATCCATTGTAATGACATGGTTGCAGCCAGCAGTTTGGAGCATGTTCGCCATCAGTTTCGCGGTGATCGGCGCACGGCTCTTGTCTTTCTTGTCTTGGCGCGCATAAGGGAAGTTGGGGATGACAGCCGTGATGCGACGGGCCGAGGCAGTCTTGCAAGCGTTGATCATGATAAGAAGCTCCATCAATCCGTCATTGATATCGTTGGGTTTCGTGGACTGCAAGATGAACACTGCAGGGAGCAAGAAGGAGCAGGTTAATTCAATGTCCCGATACCATCGCCTGTACCACCGGACAACAGGAGTGGGAGACAGTACCATCCTCGTCTCGTACACTTTCACCAATTGTGACACTTGTTTCCGAATTCGAATACTGCAGGACCATGATCTTGGTCAACTCGATGCCGAGCCTGCCGTGAAGAAACGCTGTCAGTCACCGCACCGCAAGGCAAATATTCTGTGGACGCGCATACCGAGCAGCAACAAGATTCGCAAGTTCGGGATGACTGTTACCAGTCAAAAGCTTGATCGAATTCGTGGCCATGGTGTCGAAGGCTCAGAGTGACTGGAAACGGCCACAAAAAGAAAAGGATCCAATTAGATTCGGGTTCAGCTGTGGACAGCCGCTGGAAGATACCACTAGAGTCAATACGGTGTATATTCAGAACAAAAGGCGTAGAGTCATGCTAGGGAAAGATCTAAATATCGGTAAATGCAAGGAGAAAGACGTCGATAAAAGCCCCGCGGGCAACCAACTTTGATCGAACTTTTTTTTCCCCAGTCGAACCATTGCCGTCCCGTGACTTCTGCCTGCCAGTCCCACTCCGACTCACCGCCTTGTCCTGAGATAAATGAAGCATTGCGAGGAATCCGTTACATTCCCAGATTGACTGAAGCGCGGAGGCCAGAGGGACGCATGGCATCCTTGGTGCTATATAAGATAGAAGCCAGATAGTGTGAGAATGAAACAATACGCTCAGACAAAAGACGCGAGAGCTGCGCCATTAGTCTGATAATAGTAGTGGTCGATAATCCCCAGATAAGAGGAGATAAGATCATGCATATATTTTCGAAGGGTATGATGACAAGCACTGATCCTATGAGACCAAGCTAAAGAACAAAATCTTGTTACGCAGGAAAGCCTTGCAGGGGCGCTAGTACCAGAGTGAATGAGTGGGACGAGACTGCTTTTGTTTATTCTAAAAGATCCGGAACTACATACATGGAAAACAACTTCGAAGAAAGGTAACAGTGCATGGATAACCAGCCGTTCCTGTCCCTCATAGAGATCTGGTTGACCTGCACTTCAACCAGTACCCTGACAGGAGACCGTCCAAGTCTTAGGTCGTTACCCCCTGCAGTGCCATCCTGAAGAATTTGACCAGCATAAATGATACACACGAGCAAGGAAAAGAAAGAAAAATATCTTGAAACGCCATCAAATGCTAGAGCATCAGAGAATTAGAAAAGGAAGAAAAAAAAGAACTTGCAGAGAACCAGAAGTCATTATCCGACGAAAAGGATATGAGAAGAAAGAACCATCAGTCTATGCGAATCCGAAATAATCACTGCCAGCCGTCATTGCAGTATACAGACGCTGTCTCAAAGTCTCGTAGCTATCATATTCTGGAAGATCAAGTTCTGATTGCTCAAGTTAGTCTCTGATTGCCATAATCTCAATTTTATACCGAAGACTTACGGTTGAAGCATGTGTGCGAGCTTGGAAGACGATCCTTGTTGCCATAGTCGCGATGAATATTGAACTTGCTGACCCCGTTCATGCCTTCAAGTTCCTTGAAACCGTTGAGTGGCACTTTGCTTGTTCCTGTAACGAACTGCAGGAGTTTGGCACGTTCCTCCTTGTCAAACGAGCGGACAGCACGCCAGAACCACTGGATTTGCGGTGACGAGGCGGAATAGTTATGATACTCGGTATTCGCTTTCCAGTCGTCCACCTCAATCTCAGGGAGACCGGAGATAAGAAGTTCAAGCTCTTGTTCGTTGAAGATGGAAATCAGCTCAGGAGGAATGATCTCGTGGAAGCCTATAAAGATAATGAGTATCTGCAGTCATGATTGGATCGAGCAAAGAGGAAAGAAAGGAAAGCGGCATACCTTTCAGGAAATTGTCAAGCTGGTCCTTGACAGACTTGACCAAACGGTAATCCACCACACGTTGAACGTATTCCTCCTTATTCTCCTGAGTCACCGGGATGTTGCGGCCATTTTCTATGAGATCAATCACCTGCTTCTCGCCAAAGTCATCAGTTTCGACGGCAAAAGTCTCAGTGATGATGTCGGTAATATCGTTCTCTAGCATCCAGAGAAGAGACTTGTAATAATCGAGGTCAAGCGTTTCCATGTCCTTGATGGAGACTGATCGGCCGAGAATGCACTTGTAGACTGCTCGGCTGAAATGGCAGTCCAGAACGCGCCCTTCGTAGAGAGCTTTGCCGATAATGCGTCCAATGAACTTGAAAAACATCAGGTGCTCCGAGTTGACACCACTCAGGCGATTTGGATGGAACGTGGTACGATCAGCAGCAACGGGGATGAACAAGGCATAGTTGGGATTGAACATGCCACGAGCAAGAACCTGGAACCATTCTCTGGTCACACCTCCGGCATCGACGCCTTCCTCACCATGGAAGCGCACGTTCAACTTGCCGTACTTCAGCTCATCCGCCGACTTAAAGTACAGAGACTTGAAAGAATCGAGGAAGACTTGGTCTCTCCTGACAGAAAGTTGAAGAGGCGGATGAGGGTGGCGAGGCTCAGCTCCACGAGAATGAAGCTTGCGAGTAAAGTAATTGCGCTTGTTGTCAAACTCCAGAACCTTCGGATTTTTGACCAACAAAGAAAAGCTCCCACTCATCAGTCTAGGATTCTGACGAACAAGTTCGTTCAAAATCTTGCGATGATCTTCTGTGAATCTGAAAAACAAGCCTTCCATATTCAAACCGGCATCGGCCGAAGTGGTAGACACAGACAATTCTCGGCTGTTGCGAGCGATGGAGGTGTCTTTCAACGTCGTGTTCTTGCACACGACCATCAACGCCTCAATCAAAGGTAAGAGGATGGTGGCCACGTTCAGCATATTTTCCTTTTGACGGATGACAGTCAGGCATTCGCTGAGCTTAGTCCACAGAGGTCCGAAAGTCGAGCTCTCGTACAACGTTTGCAGGACATCTTCCTTAGCGGTAGAGTCAGGTTCAGGCGCCTTAACCTTATCCGCACGGTTGGGATCAAACAGATAGTCGAGTGCCGTCAAGACACGCAACAATTTGGCTTGGTCTGAACTGGCTGGTGAAAACTTCGCCAAAGCCAAGCCCTGCATGTCTGTGCCTGTTCGAGCTTGGTGGATATGAGATAGAAGTTCGTCCAAATCCGTTAAAATCGTGGTGCAGAGACTCAGGGCTTGGTTGACAAGTTCGTTGCCAATGACGTCCCTAGCGCCGGGAATAGCTGAAAGATTATTGATAGTCGAGAGCGTTTCTCTGAAAGTCTTCCCGTTGCACTCTCGAGCAGCCAAAATGTGGACAACTAAGCGAAGATTTTGATCAGGAACAACAGGAGGTTCAATAGTCTTCCTCTTCGGTTTCTCATCTTCCACTGTCTCCTTTGCTGTCTCGGCCTTGTCTGCCTCGACCGGCGCAGCGTCTTCTTGTGCTGTTGCCTGAGCAGCTTGGGGCTCTGCACCTTCCACAGTAGCGGCGGGCGCATCAGTCATGGTTGCGTCGGTGCCAGCTGCCGGTTCCATAGTTTCACTTGGCTGAGCTGCATGCTCCTGGTCAGCACTTGGTTCCGCCACCTGGGCCTGTTCCGGCTTTTTGTCTTTGCCTTCTTCTTCCTCTTGTTTTTCCTTCTCTCGACGAAGAAGTAAGGTCAGTGGCTGTGTAATGCTATTCAGTAGACTAGAAAGTTGTTCCATGCAGTTCGGATTTTCCATGATCAAGCTGCGGTCAAGTAGATTAAGAAGAGCATTCAGAGCAAATTTGTTTGCCTTAATTTCCTTCCCTTTGCCTTTGCGGGATGGCTTCAGTTTCAATGTGGAAGCAGGATCATGCTCCGTAAGGAAGAACCACGCAATGTGGGGATTGTACTGGGATAAGAAAGAAAGAGTGCCCAGGCACTGTTGCACAACCATAATTGGAGTAACATCGCTGCTGACACTCGATGAAGTGTGGAAAGCCATGTTACGCTTGACGGACTGAGGAGTCTTTTGGACCGAAGAAGGCTTTGCACGTAGCGAAAGATGAGCGAAACTGCGTTCAATCGCCGGGACGTCTACACTCCCATCCTGGAGGACAGACAGAAGAAGGCTAATGACCTCAATGCGATTTTGGCGATTTTCACACACGTTGTGAAGGATGTCGTTCAACTGATGGCGCGCATTTCCTTGAAGAGGCATGAACATCAGACGGAGTAAAGTAGCAACGCCAGCTTTATCGAGCATTTGGACAATCTGGCGGCGTTGTGGCTTCTTGGTCTCTTGATCTTCAGCTTGTTCATTTCTAGGACGATGATCAGCTCGGGTAATATCGCCAAACTGAGCCAATCGTCTTCCTGGCAAGGCGCGTGCCTCGGTAACAAATTCCGGACCTAGAGTCGCAAGAATTTCCTCGGGTTGGTCAGCAAGTACAGCTTGTCGCAAGGAAGGATCCAGGGTAGCAAGGAAGCTGGCAGCGTCCATATCTTCGGCGTGAGCTGGGGCATTGGCAGCCGCCGCTTGCCTGCGTGCGCTCTCGCGCTCTCGGCGGCGACGGTCAGCTGCTTCTTGCTGCAAAAGTTCTTCGCGAATATCCGGAGGCAATGCCTCTAAGAACTCCTGGTTAATTTCGCTGGGCTCTTCACCAGCTGCGGCAGCCTGCGAACGCTGCTCCGCGAGTTGTTGCATGATAACCTCTTCTCGAAGCTCTTCAGGCAGTGCCTCGAGATACTCAGGATCTATTTCCATGCCAGTAATATCAAGCTGGCGGCCGCGGATCGTTGTGTGCACTCGACGAGCAGGCTCTGACGGGCCAACTTCAGCCTGGGTCGATGGTTCCGCAGCCTCTTCCATAGCTGTTTCTTGAATGTCGTCCATTGGCTCGGAGACGATTCCTGCGGCTTGACGCTCTGCCTCCTGCTGCTCCATTTCTTGCTGACGTCGAGCGTTTTCTTCCTCATCCTTTCGTTTACGCTCTTTTTCCTCTTCCTCTCTAGCGATGCGTTCTTGACGTTCACGCTCGGCCCGCTCTTCCTCCCGTCGCTTGCGCTCCTCTTCCATCTGTTTTTCACGTTGCTTCTCTTCCTCAATTGCAGGCGGAACAAGGATCTTCAGCAGAGAATTCACGACACGCTGTGTCTTCTCGACGTAAGTGCTGCTGAACAGGATGCGAGCCTCCTCTTGCCAGCGACTTCTAGTGGTGGCCAAAGCGAAGCTTACGGCTTGAGAAGGATCGTCGCGAGTCCGAGCCGGAGGAGCCTGTGGTCTGCCAAGACCGAAGATGTCTTGAATACTACGGTTTGGTAAAATAGCGCGCCTATCGACGTGGACATGTATCCCGTCTGGACGAGTTATGACGCCGAAGCCCGGCGTCGCTTGTCCGGAAATTGCCTGCATGATTGCGTTCATGAAGCTTACCGGGCTGTCCATGGGAACAAGACGTCCGGTAGAGATAGGTTCCATGCCATGGACCCAATCGGTGAAAGCTTCATTGCCGGGCAAGCGGGGCTGCGCAGTTTCTGCACCCCGATCGGTTCGAACAAGAAGGGGATTCGTGCCGTCGTCGGTACCACGAGCGGGAACTTGCGTTCGATGGAATCGGTAGGGCTGAATTGGAACTATGCCATGGCGATTCGGGACCATTCCGGTAACGGCAGCCCAGGTCGGTTGGGGGCCGCGGAATCGCTGGTGATGTCCACGGTGCAATGGAGGCTCGTCGCCATCCCAACCCCACGGATCGATTAGATCTTCATCTATTAAATAATAATATCAGTAATCTTCTAGAGATGCATAGGCAGTTCAAGTCATCGTACCATCGTCGAAGCCTTGGTATGATCCTTCGTCCTCATCAATGCCCTCTAATTCCTCCTCAAGCTCGTCAATTTCGTCATCCTCTAAAATACTGTCAGCAATTTGCACAATTCCTATGGCGACCAGATCACTGACCGTCGTCATCATTCAGATCATCATCGACCATGTCATCATGCGCATCGCCGAGGCTGTCGGCCTGAAGATCCTCGACACCCCCTGCAGCTTCGTTCAAGACGCGGAACAAGTCGTCAAAACGCTGGCTATCACCACGACGATCTGCTTGCCGAATATCGGCTAGCTCGTCCTCGAACTGATTCATGATTTCCGCTTCCTCGTCATCTTCGGACATTTCCTCGCTTTCCCATTCATCTTCATCACCTTCCTCCAAGCTATCGTTGTCATGATCACCGGTTATCTCACCAGCGAGGATCTCGTCATCGTCCATATCGGACTCGTCATCTTCTTCATCGTCATCTTCATCGTCTTCATCGTCTTCGTCGTCAATCACGACTTCAATATCCATGCCGGAGTCACCCGGAAGGCCTTCGATAGGTCCGACACCCTCGATCTCGTCCTCCTCGTCGCTAACCACCTCGCCGTCATCTTCGGGCATGTCTTCATCGTAATCCATCTCGTCACCGTATTCGTCATCATACATCTCGTCGTCCTCCTCCTCCTCCGATTCTTCAGAGCTGGTCTCCTCCTCATGGCGAGGCTCCAGCATCCCCAATGTAGAATGGCGGAAAAGATCAGGAGTCTCTTCCCGGTCATCATCAAGATCAGAGACAGATGTGGCCGAGGAGATTTCGTCTTCCTCGGTATCTCCAAGAGTAGAAATATCCGACGATTCACTTAGGATGACGGCAGTTTGTGTAAGCTTGTTCAGCGGGCGCAGGATATACTTGATGACCCGCTTGGATGCCGGGAAGTTGAGGTCAATCTCAGCAATCGAGGCGGTCAAAGCAGCAATGAAATGCTTTTCATACATGGTCTTGGCGAGCTGCCTGGTGGAGGACGGGAAAGTCGTGTCACCCGAAACGAAGGCATACCCGCTGAGCATTTTATCGAACAGATCCGCAAGCGACATTAGCCTGGAATACTTCACATCCAGCTGTTCATTAGACGCATTCGCTTCCTTGTATGTCCGTAGCGCATGCTCCAAGACAAAACGCCTGACGAAAGCGAGCTCGGGCTCATCTTCCTCATTCGCATTCTGATCGTTGCGACGTCTTCCATTGCCCCCAAACTCACCAGTTTTGGTGCACAGAGCGACGAGTACCCGCATTGTCCAAGCAGAAGTGTTACTTCGCTTTTTGAAGGCAACTGATTCGTCATGCTCCATCGTGCCCACAGGCACGAGAACATTCAGCAGGTAATTCAGAATTCCCGACCGGGGTTTCGACGGCGTCGTTGCAAGGGGATCAGCCTTGCGCGAGAAATTTATGAACTCGACTTTTGTGCGATTATAAGAAGACAGCAGTTCGGTCAGGCATTGCAGGAGGAAACACCGGTAAATGTAAATAGGATGCTCGTCCGCCTTAAATAAAGGCTTTTCCGATTTCTTGGAGGTACGCGCACCCGGCAGTTCGGCGCTGGAGACGGACGGGGTGGGTTCATCGGTCGCCATTTCTATGTCGGTCTGAGTTTCTGATTGATCGTTTACAGCTGCATCCCCGGCTTCAGCTGGGGGTTCCTTGTCTTCGACATCCTTGTAGGACAAGAGCTCGGACAGTAGATAGTGGATAACGCCGTCGGGGTTCTCTACCACAGGTGGCTTCAAATCCGCAGCTTTACCCTTCTCTTTGTCATCCAATGAAGGTGCACCGCTTGCGACGTTATTATTGCTAGTGCTCGTGTTTTCAGCACCTTCTCGAGCTGATGAGGACCCTGGTGAGCCATTGGTCTTGTCCGACTTCAAAGTAAGAATCTGTGGGCGTTGACGGTTATCGTACCGCTGCAACTTCAGCTTCTCATTGGATACTTCCACGAAAAGTTCCGGCGACCTCAAGACCAGATGGTACATCTGTCGAACGTAACCGGTAGTATCGATCTGACGAGATGATTTCGACTCGAAATTGGCCACAATCTCGCTCCTCATGATCTGACGAATCGTGTCCTCGTCTTCGACGATATGTCGCAGGATCAACATAAATGCGCTCTGAAGTTTCTCATTCGTAGAACTCGATAGTTGCTTGACCATAACGAATAGGCGCTGCAAGCTTCGCTTCTCCCCGAGTCTGACAGCTATGCTGCGACTTCTGGTGAGAATGACGAGAATTCGACACACAGACAGAGCTAAAGTGTCATCCTTCCCAATCCTAGGTAAGATTTCGACTATGGCTTCATAAAGTTGAGTCTTCTGATCCAGAGAAATCAGAGGCTCCTCAAGCTGCGCCGGTCCTGCGTCATCAGGAGTCGAGTTGTCGCTGTCGGGCAGATTCCAACGAATTTGAGGTGGCTGCGCATCGTCTGAAAGCAGCTTCTCCAGGATAAGCAGCACATGCCCAATCCAAGGGAAAGACTCGTCTGCTGACTTTTCTGGAGAGACTTTGATGAATCCAAGGAAGGTTGTGAAACATTCCTTCAGCTCGTCCAATGTAGCAGTATACATGTCTTTGTCTTGCAAAACCAAGGCAAGCAAGTGGGCATAAGCTGCTACCTTTTTACCAGCAACTTGGAAATTGTCCATCTGCAACGAGACCAAAGACTGAACAAGAATCTCACCGACCTCTCTTCGGAAGCTCTCGGGGTCACTGTGCTTCTTTGTCGCGGACGCGATGAGGTCTGATAACTCGAAGGACACGTCATGGTGTTCATTAAGAACATCCAGGCAACGCTCGATCAGATTTGAGCGAACCTTTTCACGTTCCTCGTCCAAGTCTTCAACCGTAGTAAGCTCACGTCGTCTTGAGGATTGTTCTGTAGGTTGCTCTGAGAAGGCCGTTCCTGCCTGGTTCGAACTCTCAGATGAGTTTCCTGAGGCATCGGCGTTGCGAGCATTTCTATGCGAGGACATATCACGATCCTCGCCAGCCACGCTCTGCTCATCATTGAGAATTTGAGTCAACGCTCTGGCCAGAAATTCAGTCCCATTGCCAAGCTCATTATCGGGTCTGTCCTGGTCTTGCTGCTGGCGAGGACCGTCATCAGTTGACCGTCCGGATGCCTGAGCAAGGAGCATGGCAAGAGTGGAGCGTTCCAAGAATCCGCTATTGAAAGGCGGTGCGTCACCAAGAGCGGTATCTTCTGACGTCTCGCCACCAGCAGAATCAATATCTTCGGGGTTTGGTGGGACTCTTGGTGGAGCTCGCAACCGGTTCTGGGCCTTGCAGTACTCTTCAGCAGCGAGGTATACGTTGTTGCAGCGATAAAGAGCTTCGGTAGCCAGATCTTTGTCGAATCCTTTTTCTTCGTGTAAGTGACTAACGCGGTCCTTATTGACTACAACCGTCTTCCTTGTCGCTTCTGCTAAGAGAGGAGGAGTGTCGGAGCGACGAGCAGCCCCAGTCTCATATTCGCCGTCCAGTGATGAACGAAGGATATCAACTAGACATTTGACCACAGAGCTTGACGACTGCGTAGCAAAGTCGGAATTCCACAAGTCTCGAGCCATTGGCAATATTTCCATCCGAAGATCAACCAAAAACTGGCCAGGTTGAAAATAGTCCGGTCGATCTCGATCCCGATCACCAGTAGTAATGGCCTGTGTCTGGCTGGAATCAACGATGTTTTTGCCCGAGGCCAATTCCGCGAAGAAAGAGAGAATGATCTTGATGCCTCCATAAGCAGATGTAAGTCGTGCGGAAACATCACTCTCTGACTCAGGGACAGACTCAGGCGGCGTGAGAGCCTTGACCTCTCGCATGAAGACATCGCAAATCTCTTTCATGACTTTCAATCCGTGCCTTTTCTTGAATGCAGATAGAACAAGGGTGAGATAGTGCGAATGTGGACGTTCGGCTGTAGCTGTTACCACCAACAAATTAGTATCAAGACGACCGGTTAGATCTCGCAAATCTGCAAGTAGGAAAGCTAGAGCAACGTACCTTCATAAAGCAGATGCGAAAACGATGAGAGGATGACAATAAGGTAGGCGAATCGGTGCTTAGGATTGTCGCTTGAGTTTGGAGGAGTAAACTGTAATTGATTTAGCACAGCCCCAGCAATGGCGTCCGCTACCATCGTCGCATTCTGTCTTTGGTATGAGTCTACCCGCCGCTTTCCTATCAGGCCGAGCCCTAAGTTGTGGAAGAAACCGGTGATCGAAGAAGGCAGGGAACTAAGGAGATAGCGGAGTGCCTGCACATTCTTGAAAGCTGCCCCACCCTCTGGTACCTTGGTGATATCGTTGGACTGCTGCGCAGCGCCTTGCAGTTCAGGTCCACGGTTTGCTGAGCCTTCTGATGCAGGCTCAGCAGTGCCACCTTCCGCAGTAGGTAGTTCAGTCCCTTCGTTGGGCTTGTCCGTGCTAGCTCCTGCTTGCGCTTTGGTAGCCTGGTCCCAAGTGGCAGGAATATTCTTTTCGAGAAGGATCTCCTCCCAGACGCAAGCAGCATGCAGACTTCCCAGAGCCGAGACGAGCACGCAGTATCGATCGGCTAGGTTGACTTGAGCAAAAGCAGAAGTGTGTTGGCTAGGGCGGGTCTGATACAAAGGCATGGAGAAGATTTCACGAAGCAAATCTGTAAGGACAAGAGTGGCAGCCATATGCTTTGCAAAGTAGGTTCCATTGGTCTTCGCGATGTCCAAGATATCCTTGCCTTTCTCCTCGGATAACTTCTCGGTGCCTGGTTTAATCAGAGGTGTAAAGAAACCCGAATCCCTGGGTTCAGACCAGAAAGCAGAAAGACTGTTGACAGCAGTCTCCGCTCGCGTGACAAGGGACGGCAAGACCAGGTGCGGTTTGGTTTCCGCCAACATATGTACCAGTACCGTAAGCTCCTGATTTGCATCTGAATTGTGAAAGTCGAATGGAAGACTCTGCAGGGTCGCGAAATCCAAAACAAATTCAACAGCCCCCGATTCGATGAAAGATGAGCAATTGGCTTGGTTTTCAAAGAAAGCGCCGAGGAATCGTACAACAGGGTAGACGTAATCTGTAACTGTGAGGCCAGCTGCGTCCTCGTCCTGAGGTTCTGCATACTCTGGCGAAGATGGAAGAAGTTGAGTCAGATCCCCTAGGTTGAGTCTTCCACCGTTAGGAAGAGTATTGGAAGTCAATTCCCGCACTCCAAGGTTTCGAAAATCATCCAGGGATGCGTCCATTGCGGCACCGATCTCGAGGGCCAGCACATCGTAATCGCCAGAAATCTGAGGCTTTCCTTGAGGACCTTCCACCCACATCTTCGTTCCCATGCCATGTGCCCAAGCCTTGCTCTTGCATAGTAGACCGACCCGTGCTACCATTACAATGATGGCGGTCATGATCGATGATTTCAGTGCTGGATGATGCCTCACCAGCTCGTCGAAGGTAGTGCCCAATGACCGGACGAGGTTGTGGTCATCCTTTAGACACTTTACATGCTGGGGATTTTCGAAGATCTCAAAAAAGCTTTCTAACGCGTTCGAAGACTGAAAGAGCTCAAGACCAGATGAATTGAGACATATGGCCCCAAAAGCAGAGGGTACGCAGGATAGTGCTTCTGCAGCAGGCATGATACCAGGAGCAAGACGCGCATCCTTCGACCTAGCCATATTGTATTCTCGGTCGTTCTGGTCGCCATGTGGCGATGGACCACTCACGGCATCAGATGGCAGAGGAGTTGGTTGGTCACCAGGCTGAGCCTCAGGTGCAGCACCCTCCGTCTCGACAACGGGTGTTTTCTCTGGAGTCTTGAGCTCAGATGAAGTCACAGCTTCCAGAAAACTCTTGCTCAATCCTGCTTCAGCAATGACCGCATAACTGGTTGGTTCATTATGAATGAAGCTACTGAGAATGTTAACGGCGTTGCTCCAAACATGTGACCCGAATACGCGAGCATTCTCAAACACGAGCCGGAGGGAAGTCAGCAATTGAGGCGAGTCAATCAAGTTCCGCAAGACTCTATCAAATCCACCGCCATTGTGTTGCATGATGTGGTTGACAAAGCGGAACATCCATCGAAGGGTTTGTTGTTGGAAATATGGAATCTGATAATCGATCGACGGAGTTTTGTGCTGCGGGGGAAGTCCAGCACCGCTCGAGACACTCTCAAAAGATGTCTTGGTCTCGTAGTCAATAAGGTCTGAGATAGCGTCAAAGCCCTTCGCATTCGTGAGCGTCGCGAGAGCATCACGGACCGCATGAACAAAGGTATCAAGAAATTCCATGACACGTGAATAAACGCGGCGAGCCTTCTCAGTGCGAAGGTTCAGAATATCAACAAACATCGGTATCAACCCAGCTGAAACAAGAGTTTCCGGAGTTCGAGTGCTTGAACCAGGAAGCGTACGCAGAAGAGCGAGTAGAGCGTCCCGCCATTCATCCTGGTAAGCTTCGTCCTTGTCACTTTCGTCTGATGCTAGCTCGTTAACAGCCTTTCGAGTCAGGAACATGAGAACTCCGTGGTTGACATTGACGCTCAGCGCGGCACAAACGTCAATAGCTCGTGACTTGTGCTTTGCTAAAGCATCAAGCGCGTTCAGAGCCAAGGTCTGCAGAGTACGGGAAACCGGAAGATCGCCGCTTGCGCCGAGATGAACTAGCTCGCCCAACTGGTATGCAAGCTGAAGGCGTTTCGGTTGTTCATTATCATACTGCAAGATCCTCTGTTGGAACAGCGTCTCGGGATAGACATAAGCTAAGTTGGTAACTGCAAGAATTCGGATAGCAAGAATCTGCTCTCGAGTGGAATTGGATGTGGCCACACCCTGGGCGGTACGGATTCTGTGAAGTAGTTCGTACTTCGACTCATCCGGCAACTCGTCCAAATGTGCAGCAAGAAGATCTTCAGCTTTCGATGCCGAAACCTTCGAGTAAGGGATGTCAAGAACTTTGCCTCCGCGCAACGCTTCCTCATGTTTTCCGGATGGAGAATTGGTGACGGAGCCCGGTGACTCTTCCACAACAGTCGTACGACTTAGCTGGGGAGTAGGATGGGTGTGACTTCTCCGAAGAGGCGTCGGTGTAGTGGGAGGTTGTGATGGCAGTCCAACTTGCGCATTCTCCGATGCCAACTTAGCAGGTTCAGCCGGGGCCGAAGGATAGTAGATCAAGCGCACATGACCCCACTCATCCCAGATGTCAGATTCGCGAGTAATGGAGATCAAATCATTAGCATTATGTCTGGAATGAGCTCCTTTCTCCTTGCCTTTGGTCCCGGCAGTAAGAGGAAGAGGCGCCTTGCCGGACGTGTAAGGACGGGGGAAAGGTGCGGCAATCTTCTGCAGCTTCTCTAGGTCGATGTTATAGTGAGCTGCCAACAAGCTCTGCTGAAGATGGGAACCGCCACGCTGACGGGAATGGTATCTTTGTGCCAGGCAAAGAGCCAACCGGAGGGTAGACTGAAGAAGAGAGAGTGAAGTGGTGTTCAGAAGCTCCCCTAAGCGCTCGCTGCTGTTATACAAGCTACGATTGCCGCATTTCTCTAACAGAAGCCTGGAGAAATCAAGAATCGCTTCCACAAGTTCCCTATCGCCTTCCGGCCCATATCCCAACGCATTCAATTTGGAATCTGCATCCTCAGAATTAGATTGACCGTCGGAACTTGTGTACGCGTCGATCAAAACGTATCTGCCAAAAGGCTTGGTCTGCGGGCCGGCGTTGAGAGCATACTTCTCGATGACGGACGCGAGAATATCGTCAAAGCGGTTCAATACATTGATCCAGTGATATAGATCACCTCTGGGAAACGGCCATAAGCGAGAAAAGGTATTGAGGTGTAGGGGAAGCTCTGGTACGGAGATAGTCGTGGCACGAGCTACGAATTCTGTCAAGTATGGTGACTGGGACAGGAAAGAAATTTTTCAGTCAGCCTGCATTCCAGAGCTGGAGATCGAGCGGGGTGAATGAACTTACAATTGTCGCCTCATGCTTTTGGCTCGCCACCTTCTTAATTCTCCCCATGATGAAGTTTTAAATTAGACAGCAACTCATGAGGAGGTTCGCTTCACCCTTGGTTTGCTCCTCCTGGTGAGGGTGGGGAGGTCGTGAAGACCCAAGTCGCGCAGAGGGTCGCGGAGGAGCCTTATGACGTTTGGGGTCTTCTCCTTCCTCAGCAAAAGCCTAACGAACGGAGCAGGACTAGGGTAGAAGCAATTAATGTCGGAGATGGATGGAATGAATATGAAGTAAAAGAGGCTTTTTCCTCCAACTAAAAAAGTCGGGTTGGGTGAGGGAAAGGTGAAGTGAGATGGTGGATTCTGTTGCAGCTTTGGAAGTATCGATAGGCGTTAAAAGTTCAGAGAAACAAAGTGCAGGTCGTTTCTCTGAAACTCTAGCAACCAAATCGGTCAAGACCTAATGAGATGAGTATTGAGAGACACTCCAAAGCCGAGACAGGATGACAGGAGGCGGTGCAAAAGGTCAAAATGAAGGGTGTGTTGAGGTTTGGAAGGTTCGTGAAATTATCCAGATGATGGAGCTCTGGTGCTCTTCCGTTGCAAGCAAAGCAGAGAACAGCCCGGAGCGGGTGTTCTTCCCCACCGAACAACTCATTCACTGATGCAGGCTACACCCTAGAAAAACTTCAAAAACACCCATTATCCATGGCGGCAGGCATCAAGAAATTGTATAATATTCTTCATACCTCAATTATTCATGAGGCTCTCGCTGGTTTCATCTGACAAGATTGAAAGCTATCTTTTCCCGTATGATGTCAGGCATGTATAGTAGGGGCTGCTTCAAGACCTTCCTAGGGTATTTCTGGCTAAGTCCATCTTCGACCATGATGCTTGATCCCTTTTGCCCTTCCGCAGGAAGCCAGCATATGGCATCTGTCATTCCCAGCTACCTTCCTCCCTAGTCCTACACCGTCAGGAAGCAGTAGTTGGTGTCTAACATCCACTACTGGAACCAAACGCTTCAGATGCGTCGTCCATTCGCCCAGATAAGCAAATCGATGCCTTGTAAATTGCTATTTGACTTATATGTATACACAGAGAGACATTGAGAAACGCCAATTTTATGTCCAATATAACGGAGCCCTTCCAGCGAGCTGCGTCAGTCAATATAGGATCCAATTATTATGCACCGTCTCGATCAGTCCTTTAATTCCGGCAAATCGCCATCCCACTGAATCTTCATCGTCGTTGGGAAGGGGAAAAAGCCAGTCTGGTCCGCAGTCATGTACATGGCAATCCCACCAGGACCCGAAAGCTTCTTCAGGTGGCCTTGTCCACCAGGCGCCCGGCGAAGGTTATCCAGCCGTCCAATGACCTTTAGCATGGTCGTAAGCGCGGTTTTACAAAGACCAAGTCCCAGACACTGGTGTGCCCCAAAACCGAAATGCGCATATAGATTCATGTCGCGGTCGAGTTTAACCTTGTCGGGCTCTGGAAAACTGACAGGGTCCATGGAAGCCGAAACCTAGTGAATATATCGTGAGCAGGAGGATCGCCAATTGCGAATTTTGATTCGTGGACTACTCACCAAGTTACAAATAATATGCTGGCCTTGTTTCAGTGTGATCTTCTGGCCGTTGTCCTCGACAACTGTAGGTTGTGCAACCACTCGCGGCAAGGCAACCGACGACCGCATCCGGGCACCCTCCATGAAGCTATCAAGTGTTAGTAAACGAGGACGACAGAAAATTTGATAATACTCACTATCGCAACAGTAGATCGTCGGCTTCAGGGGTGTCTTCCTTGGCCAGCCGGTTGATCTCAGGCAAGTGAACGGAGCCCTCTTCTGAGAGGTAATAGTCAAGAGATTGGGAGAAAAGCTGTGCTTGGTTGGCTACCATTCCTCCAGCAGTTGGCAGAACGTGTGTCCAAACGATTTCGGCAGCTGGCTTCCCGCTGTCAAGCAGGCGCTGAATCATATGGACACCATATTCGCTAAGGACATCGTGCCGATGCAGACTATTGACAAGATTGGCAATGAAACCAGTCTTCTCGATGAGCTCAACGTTAGCCAGCGTCAGCTGGCCAAGCTGTTGCGTCACGCCCCGAGCCCCTTGGTTAAGCTCGAAAGATTTCCCAACATCTGCATCGTAAAAGATGGAAGTGAACACGACTGCCATGATTTGGTACAACTCCGACTCAGTGAAGATGCCTC
Organism: Aspergillus udagawae; assembly: GCF_001078395.1. Lineage (NCBI taxonomy): Eukaryota > Fungi > Ascomycota > Eurotiomycetes > Eurotiales > Aspergillaceae > Aspergillus > Aspergillus udagawae. The sequence continues at coordinate 1,324,178 of NW_025091268.1, forward strand.
GGGGATTGGATTCGGTTTTCAATGGCAGCGAAAATACGGAAGCACAGAAGTGAACCTGCGCCAGGTTTGCAATATCGCGGACGATATCAACTTGGTTGACACCAGCAAGCTTGTAAGAGTACCTGTGCAGCAGCTTCAAAGTAATATCCTCATAGAACTTCTTCACTTCAGTTTCCCATTTATCACGGTACAGGGCCTTGCCCATCATTTGACGCGACATGGCGTTCGGGGTCCTGTCACCGGATAGCATGAAGTCTCTGCCATAAGGCTGATTATTGTGACGCATGAGAAACTCAATCTTACTACCCCAAGTAACCTTGAATGTCTCCTGGTCCGACAATATGGACATGCAGGCCGAATGGGAGTTGATGAACTGGGGCGGGGGCGTATAGTTGGGGCGATCCCAGCTATACTTATCGGCGGTTCCAAGTTTGGTCAGGATCTTCTTGTTCTCGGATGGTATGACAAGGGGGAAGTGAGCATAGATCGAATCGCCCCTGAAGTGGTTCGGAAAAGCTCGCAAGACGAGTTTGTAGAAGACATGGGTCTGGTCAACCGAATCCTGAGGCTGAATCTCATTGTACGCCCAGTTTGTGAGATGTTTCGGCGTAAAGTCGACGGTGTGAAAGCGGTCACCACGAACCAAAGCGACGGCGTCCGAGAGAATGGCTCTAGAGATCGTAAAGTTGGTGCATAATCCACTGCCAGGGGCCATTGACTCTTTCGCGTCTTCCACAATGATACCAGGGTATATCTCAACCCGATCAGGATGGTCGTAGAGTCGCTTGAGCTGGTCTGCGACGTGTGGATCCGGGTTAATTTCTTCAAAAGTCTTGTAGGGAGCCAAATTGAAGTATTTCCTGAATTCGTTCAGAGTAGCCAGATTCCAGGAGCGGGCTTGTTGAATCCCAAGCGCCTCGATGCTCCTGAAGACGGTGGGAACATGCAAGGCACCGAAAGCACCCGCGCAGTCCTCGACGCTTTCCTCGAAAATCTTGACTAAATCATCGTCGTCATATGACCCATCTGCCTTGCGCTGCAGTCCAGCAAACGGACGCTCCTGAGGCTCTTCTGGTAGCTTAGCCTCCCACCGACCAAGTCCTCGCAAGAAGTCCTGTAAGGAGATGTTGCTGGGATCCTGTCCAGGGAACAATTCTTGATACATATCTTCAGTCCATCTCTGATCTCGCTGAGAGATGCAAGCATGCCAACGATACACGAGGTTGAACTCAGCAGCAACTTGATTACCAGTTGCTTGAGTAGCTGCGCTGCCAAGTAACCCGTCCTTCATTTCAGAACGGGGGTCCAAGCTCCAGATGCTGTCTGTTCTGTTAATATTCAAAATGGTGCGAACATAATCCTTCAGAATGATGTTGACGTAGAGGCCGCATGTCACAAGTCGACCGGTTTGAAAAAGATCGTTGTCATACTTCGCATATGCTGCGGTGTCGGACTCTTGCGGCTTTGTAAACCGGCCTCCTTCGTTAATCATTGCAAGCTTCTCAACCACGTAGTTATGGAAACGATTGAACATCATCAAAACTACGCCAACGCCCGGAGGGAAGCCCAGAATGCGCTTTGTCGAGAAACAGTCTGGCTTGAGCTTACCATCCTTGAACGTCCTGACGAGATCCTGTTCTTCTTGATTGTTGCCATACAAAGGTGACAGATCCAAGTATGAAGAAGTTAGGCTGATTGTTGGATCTTTACGATCCGTCTGGAATAAATCTGCATATTTGTCAGTCCCAATTATTGTCCCTTCATTTGCCCAAGACTTACCATGGATAATGATGGATGCAATGTAGAACAATACACTAGATATCTTATTCGGATGTTCTTTGTACTCTTTGCGTGCCAAAAGACAATCAAAAAGAGTTTCAGGATCTGGTAGGTTCGGAGACTGCGTGGTATTGGGCCGTACAGATCTTGCATACGGAGTCCCAGCCGCACCAATATGTGGCCAAAGCACGTTCTGTTCAACTGGTCAGCAAGCATTTCCAACATCAGATGTAATTGAGCCCTACATTGCCAGAGCCATCCGCTCTTCGGTACATTGCGTCACGGCCAAGATAGCTGCTCGTGCGGTCAGAAGTAGGCCACAGAAGTTACTCCACGAAATCCACGTACGAGATTGGTGGGTGCTCCAAGTCATTCCACAGAGTGGTCAAAAAAGTATTCGTCAATTCTTTACCAATCTGGGACGTTGAGGGTAAACCAGCGGCGAGCTAGCATGTGGTCAGATTCAATAATCCAATTCGCCATTAACTTACGCGCATAGACTGACCTGGACAACTCGCTCCATGATATACTTCTTGTCGTCCAAAGCCTCACCAGTCAAGGCACTCTTCGATACATCCACGAGAGTCTTGAGATCGCCCAGGTCAACGTGGGGAAGATCTTTGAGAATGCCTGTCTTCACTTGCTCGGTGACATAGGTGCCATCGCCTGTTTGGTTAGGCATAGGCCGCAGCGACGCCGAGACAACCTGCTCGAGCTGAGCCAGGGCCTTTCCAAGTCCACCATTGACTGAACCGGTTTGCTTCTCAGACATGGCGGATATAGTGTGCAAAACAAAAGTGGTTGGGATGAAATACAAATGCACTACTAAGTCACATCAGCACTGGACATCTTTGCGAGAAAAAAAAAAGGCATATAAGAGGCCACTATGCGCTTTGCTTGTGGGACATCATTGTGGGGGGTGATTTATATAGTGTGGTTTGTACTCACAAATTTGCTAAATATCAGATTCGAGGATATATGTGACATGCAAAGCAAATATCACACTAGATATACAATTTAATACAGCCAAACAAGCATACAGAGGCAATAGCTTTGCTTAGCAAGTAGGACCATCGAGGGGCCAGAGGACTGGAAAGAAATTGAAAAGTGAAATGGGGCCTCTTGGGACCAATGTCCCATTAAGTATGAATAATTGCTCATGGACATAGGAGTACCGAATTATCATGCGGCAGCAGCAGTGAGAAACAAGTGCGGCTGAAGGAGCCTTGCTCATGGCTGACGGGGCCAGCAATAATCAACCCCATAATCATCATCACTGACAAAGCCACGGCCATGGCGACTAAAGCCCCACAGGAGAGTGTGCGCGATATGGCCATTTGATTCGTGCATGCACAAGAAGACCAACTTAGTTTGGCTGTCAGCTGGGGACATTGCCCATGGCTGAGAAACAGGCCAGAACATGGCTGATGGCAACAGCCTGGAGAGCTGAAAGACTAATGAATAGTTATCAGTAAAGAATGGAACATACTCCTATGAAGGATGAATTTGCAGTCCACATCAAGTGCAATCTATCATAATAGCGCTCGTTCATCAATGATGAAGATCCTGCAAGGGGTTTGCCATTTTCGCCAACCACTGCTGCTGCAGTTCTTACAAAAGCTGAGAATATGTCTGAAGGGAAAGATAACCCGGTTGATCTGCGAATGGTGGGTTGCCGCTCTACCAACACCTTGGTTGGCAAATGCGCAATCATATTGTCATAAGTTCATAAGTCAATAATTGAACGAGACACGAGGATAGGTCAATTCCAGATTCCAGATTCCAGATCCCCCGATCCCCGTCCGCTCATGAGTCGTGACGCAGCTGATAGGCTGCTCATGTGATTTCCTGATCATCAAAAGCTGTATCAAGGCAACAGTTTCTTCCGGATATACAGATATAACAGTTTCTACATTCAAATCACTTAAGATTGGCTGAGAAGGAATGGTGATTGAAGCCGACGGCAGTGGGACCCTTATGCAAGCTAAATTGCCCCTAAAATAGTCCCGTAAGAACGAGGCTGGCTGAGTCGTCCAATTCACAGTGGTCCGCTTAGCGGGTAGTACATAGGTAATTCATATACTGGAACTCGACAGGCAACGGAGAAGGCCGGCTGACAGGCTGACATCGAGCAGGGGCCGAGGCGCTCCTTGGTGCTACGATAGCTGACTGAGGTCAATTAGTGTGTCCCTATCTAGGTAGGTACATGTTGAAGGCCGCATTTAATCGTAACATTATCTCTATGTAAACATTCTTTTCTCACTGCTGTTAATTGAATGCATGCGCCCCCACCAACCTGCCCCCACCCGTAGTCATTCTTTTTCGATGGAAGTCTAAGGACACGAATTATTCTCAATATGGCACAACGCAGCGTCGTGTGCCCTCGACTCCCAACTCAGTCTCGAGGGTAAGTGCGTCAAGTTCTTCCGAAACATGTCACTCATTGAAATCACGTGACCAGAGACTTGCCGAGGTGCCTGAATACAGTGATGGATCCAAAACCGTGGACACTACGGAGTAGTTGTTTGTTAGCCTGAAGTATTTGCGGATCAGCAAGACTGCAGACAGTAGAATCTCGACCATCATCTCCTCACCCTTGTTGTTGCGGAGTGTGTTCACCTCACTTTCGACCGAGTTTACGGGCACGAGCTATCGTGAGATCAGAAAGGAGTGCGATCGCGTTCAATTCCGATGGCGTCGACAATCACGTTGGTCGTTCAACCGAGGGGTGCGCTTTCATCCTCGATCTAAGCATTTGCAGCGCACTGATTCTTTTGCTTCCAGGAAAACCCATTAGGAAGCTTCCCAAGGAACTTCAGATTGGTCCCAATGCTTCTACACAAGAAATTTATAGCTCACTCGCGGAAGCTTCGGGCTTCTCCATCCACCGTCTGAGGATTACCAAGGGCAGCGACCGAACAGTTGTCCCCAATTCGAAGGGCACAAATGTCAATGACATTGGACTCAGGGATCAGAGTGTAGTTCATGTCAAGGATCTGGGTATGTCGAAATTTGATCCAGCTATACTCTCTGAACACGATGAGAACTAACTTGGTATTTTGCATCACCTTTCAGGCCCCCAAATTGCATGGCGCACAGTCTTCATTATCGAGTACCTGGGGCCTCTTCTCATCCATCCTCTATTTTTGTTCCCTCTCCGGCCATATATCTACTACAACTTCGACAAGCCTCTACCCGAGCCTTCCAACCTGCAGCTACTGATCTGCGGGCTTTTAACCGTGCACTTTGTCAAGCGAGAGCTCGAGACTCTCTTTGTCCACCGTTTCAGCAATGCTACGATGCCTGCCAGTCATATCTTCAGGAACAGCGGTCACTACTGGGTCCTTGCCGGCTTCAACATCGCATACTGGATTTTCCGCCCGGACGCGGCTGCTGCTACCAACAAACCCAACCCAGCCCTCCTCTACAGCGGTCTTGCCCTCTTCGTCTTCGGCGAACTGGCCAATTTGAATACCCATCTGGTGCTTCGCGACCTGCGTCGACCCGGTACCACCGAAAGGGGCATCCCATCCGGATTCGGATTCAACCTTGTGACTTGCCCCAATTACTTGTTCGAGATCATTGCCTGGATTGGCGTCTATTTGGTCAGCGGAATGAGTTGGAGTGTCTTGTTCTTCATCGCTGTTGGAGCTTCTACAATGGCTAGCTGGGCCGCCAAGAAGGAACGCCGCTATCGCAAAGAGTTCGGTGACAAGTACAAGCGCAAGAGGTTTGTCATAATTCCCGGAATCTTCTAAGTATATCCGGTGATTGGACCTTGGAAAGCCAGCCATTCCCGCAGGAATGGCCAGGTCATGAAGCATCCTGTGAGATACTTGCCAGCTAACAAGGGTTGCTGTGATGCTACGCAACAAAGAGAGAGTGCTTGCATGAAAATACTTTCTACGCACGTCAAACTGCACTTGCGGCAGTTCACGAGAAGACATGTACCCTTCATTAAAGGCTTGCAAACTGGCAAACTCCTATAAGCCTTACTCCAAATAGTTTATAGAAACAACATGTGATGAAAAAGAGAAGTCTCATCATATAACCCAATTAGTCAACAAAATCCAAAGTTTGAAATGATAGCTACATCCAGGACCCATGAACACCGATCTATAATGGAAGACAGATATGAAGAACGAGGCGCAAAATCTCATGAAGATCAACTCAGGAGAAGAGGAACTGCTTATGCACTCTTTAACTTCTTCGCCCAAAGGTTGTAGTACGGTTCCATCTCTTGCTCACAACTGCGCTTAGGATCGAAATCACATCCGAAAAACCGAATGATGAAATCTCCGTCCTTGTAAGTGCCGTCGGCAGAAGCAGCAGGGGAATCCTTGCTGTAAGCATTGATGCTTCGTTGAGGAACAAGCGCCATTCTCGCGAGGACAGTCGGATGCCATTGCACTATATGATCCTAGTATAAGAGGGGCAATTGTCAGGAAAATCATCGCCAGCCATTTTGAAGGAAACGAGGAGGAAAACCTACCAGAGCGTGCATCTCTGCTTTCTGAAAGTTGTACTTCCGATACAGAGGATCAAACCACATATCAAGGAAGAACCGCGCAAAGTCGCCCTGTCGAAGCACAAAGCTTCCGGGGTTTAAGTCCTCATTATCCGTGCTGATAATCAGATCGACGTCCTCTGGCTTCAGGTGCGAGAAGGTCTTGATGATGCTATCCGGCGGTACAACGGGAACGTCCTTAAGCATTAAAGACTGAAGGCGATTCTTGTCAAGAATATGAGACTGCAATGATTTGCTAGGGTTCACGATCAGAGCATGAGCATCGAGGTGAAAGAAATAAGCTGAATGAGGATGTGATGCCATTGCATGGCGCATCGCTGGGACTATTGCCCAGCTCCGCGGGGCGTTGTCCAGCGCGGGTTCGTAATCAGACAGAGTTGCGAAGAAATTCGTATAGCCTGCATTTTAGAAAGGTTTAGTCGGTTCCCGAAGTAGAGCTGATGCACTGCGTGTAGTTCACCTACCATGTCGACTAGCATAATGCTCTCTGTTCTTGATGATCTTCTGGATGTAGGTATCACTGAAACGGGCCCGATCTAGAACCGTAACAATGACAATGCTCGAAGCTCCCGCGGGGGCAGATATTGACGCTGTACTCGAATGGGAGAAGTGCGATAAATGCGATAAAAGGAAGAACAGAGTGAGGATAGCAAAGCCTAAAATTGCAGCGGCCTTGAGCTGTTTCTTGCGTTGTAAAGAAAGCCTGGAGGAGCGGGTGTGGGAAGAAGTATGAAGACTCCTCCGAGGGGGTAGAGCAAACTGCATGTCGAGATGACTTTGTCCCCAGCGACTCTTGCTGGGCGACTCTGTATAATATGAAGATGTCTCCTATCAGGACATGGTGGGAGTAATATCCGCAAGCCAAACCGGACGAGCTGTATAGATTGAACTGTCGTACCTGGAGGCGGCCAATCTGCCGAATCCGGAAATGAGCGGCGGATCATCGTTCGCCCGACCTTGTATATGGCACGTTCCAATCAACGATCTGGACTCACAGGAGGTTCCATCAGACGGAATGTGGGTTGTCTGAGATAAGGGCGTCAATTTACTTCAATGAAGAAGAGGACTTGCAGCAGGGCTCAGCGATACTTCTCTATTCGTGCAGCTGAGTGATACATGCCTTTAACATCTATCTTCACAGACCTATGAGCTATCCGGAAAGAGTACCTGATATTTTGCCCCGCGGAAGATGGCATATGCATTGAATATTTCAAGCAATATTGTATTGCAGATATGATACATGAAGCGTTAGACGGAAAATGGGCGGTTTTCGTGACTGCCGGCCAGTGATTCTTGTCTGAAGTGGTGTACATTGAATTCCAGAAAATAGTCGAAGATAATAGTACATGACGCCCAGTCCTTGGCCAACAGAATAGAAAAAAGAATCGACTGTCCATGGTATGCTGATCAGAAAACTCCCGTCACATCTTTTATTCTCCTAGTACTGTTTCTCGTTGTATGTTGGTTTCGTAACTTCCTTGATGTTGGTCTCTTCCTCCACCTTGGCTTTGATTTCTGCCTCCTTCTGCTTTACCCAATCCTCGAACGACGGTGGCTCGGGGAGACCAAGGCGTTTTCTTTCTTGGCGAAATTGCTCTTGGATCTTAGGTGTCTGCATCACTTTCCATCGCAACTCCCAGCCGAAAATACCCAGTTCCTTGATACGGCCGGGCCGGTCGTCCAGAAGGTAGTTGTCGAGACCGCCCGACTTCCAGATTGTTCGCAGAGCCTTTCGCGTAACTTTGATGTAGAGGTACTCTCCGAGGGCTTCACTCCAGAGCTTCTTCCGCCTGACGTTGGGCTTCCAGAATCGTCGCGTTTTACCCTCGTTGCGGCCCTTCGAGATCTTGTTTCCGAACTGGATCATAGTCCCACCATAAAGACCGGAGTTCGATTGCTTGAAGATGTAGTTGGGTCCATAGGGGTAAGGAGGGATATAATCCGGTAATTGCTTCGTCTTTTGCGCAGCCAATGTCGTAGAGAACGAGCGCTTCGGGACTGATAAGGAGAGGTTGCGAAAAGCTGCGGAGAGGAAGCAGGGAAGAGTCATGGCGGAGCGACTCTGGAGGCCGGCCATTGTGATAATCAAGTTATAGAAACAGCATCAACAATGGCAGGACAGTAGGAAATTAATTGTAGAGAGCCGACAAAAGGCTGCGGACGAGACGAATCGTAGCCAGATAGACACCGTCCGCTAGTAAAATGATCGGGAAGTCCTGGTAGAGGGAAAGAATTTGGGCGGATTCTTTGGGGTGCTGACCGCCTTGGCAACGCATCGCTATCATTGCTTGATCCCTTTGAGCTGCGCGCTTGAATTTCGGCCAGAAGCATCACCTCGCTGGATATTAAAGCATTAGTTTCCTTACTGCAGGTTTTCCTTTGCATGATCCCCCTTCACAACTATTTCTAATATTTGATCAGGCTGGGAAGGCTTTCGTTTCATCCAGAGAATTACCTATCAGCTTCCACGCCAGGCCGCAATATTTCGCCATGGTTCAGATCAGTGAAGTGAAGGGCAGTTCGCGGGAGAACAGAACAGCGGCACACACTCACATCAAAGGCCTTGGGTTACGTCCAGATGGGAGTGCGGAGCCGTCTGCCGATGGCTTCGTGGGTCAGGCAGCAGCCCGCGAGGTGCGCAGCATGCAACTTTTTCTTCGCCTTGTACGATGAGCTTGGGCTAACTAGCATGTTTCTCTAACAGGCCTGCGGTGTCGTCGTGGATTTAATCAAGGCGAAGAAAATGGCAGGACGTGCAATTATGCTTGCAGGTGGTCCGGGGACTGGAAAAACGGCCCTTGCTCTGGCTGTGTCACAGGAACTGGGAACCAAGGTCCCGTTCTGCCCGATTGTCGGCAGTGAAATTTACTCTGCTGAGGTCAAGAAGACCGAGGCCCTTATGGAAAACTTTCGTCGGGCGATTGGTATGCTGTATTCATCGCGTATTTCTGATTGATATTGCGACTAACAAATCCTCAGGTCTAAGAGTGCGCGAGACGAAAGAGGTATACGAAGGAGAAGTCACAGAACTCACGCCTGAGGAAACCGAGAACCCCCTTGGCGGCTACGGACGTACCATCAGCCATTTGATTATCGGATTGAAGTCGGCCAAAGGAACCAAGAAACTGCGTCTTGACCCTAGCATTTACGAAGCGATCCAGAAGGAGCGTGTAACCGTAGGAGATGTCATCTATATTGAAGCGAACACCGGGGCTTGCAAAAGAGTTGGACGGTCCGATGCATATGCGACTGAGTTCGATCTCGAAGCGGAAGAATACGTGCCTGTACCGAAGGGAGAGGTACACAAGAAGAAGGAAATAGTGCAAGATGTGACGCTTCATGACTTGGACATGGCCAACGCACGGCCACAGGGTGGACAGGATGTCATGAGTATGATGGGCCAGCTCATGAAGCCGAAGAAAACAGAAATCACGGACAAGCTGCGCCAGGAGATCAACAAAGTGGTCAACCGCTATATCGATCAGGGTGTTGCTGAGCTTGTTCCTGGCGTGCTCTTCATTGATGAGGTATTTCGAGCTCTTTTTCCCGTCCCATTCCAAGTGTGCTGACTCGTTCTCAGGTTCACATGCTTGACATCGAATGCTTCACCTATCTCAACCGCGCTCTCGAGTCTAGCATCTCCCCTATCGTCATTCTCGCGTCCAACCGGGGTCACACTGTTATTCGTGGCACAGACGATGTCACTGCTGCGCATGGAATTCCCCCGGATCTACTTGCGCGTCTCCTCATTATCCCAACGCATCCTTACACCCCTGACGAGATCAAGACCATCATCCGGTTGCGCGCTAAGACGGAAGGCCTTAATATCACCGATCCTGCCCTCGACAAGGTCGCTGAGCATGGCAGCAAGGTCAGCTTGCGGTATGCTCTACAACTGCTCACCCCTGCTAGTATCCTCGCGCGCGTGAATGGACGACCAGGAGGCATTGAGGAGGCGGATGTTGCAGAGTGCGAGGATCTTTTCATTGATGCGAAGAGAAGTGCCGCCATCGTGAGCCAGGACAGTGAGAAGTTCCTTTCATGAAGTAATGCACTTGATTTAATGGGGTTTTGGTCGATCGAGGGAGTTACAAAACCACGCAAAGATGTATGCTATGTCTGATATGCAAATTCTTATGTCACGTAATGGAAGGGATACTTTGGCTCCATAAGCTCTTCGTGTCAAACAGTACTCGTTCAGGAGATAGCCTGGCTTTATTTCTCTAGCTTGTATTTATCCAAACCTGATATTAACAAATGGTCCTTCACTTTCTCGGGAGGCAAAGTTTATTCTTCAGTGAGCCTCGCAACGCACCCAGTAGGATGAGTGAAATTTCAATGACAAGGATGTAGACACGCAGTAGGCTAAGTAGTGTCCGAATGACATGATCTGCCAGACTCCAATGCAATTGTGGTAGCTCAGTTGCATCCAAGAGGTCCGGATGATGCTCAATAGCAAAGGGCACTTTGGCACCGAGATGTTCAACGGCAACCGTGAGGCCAGAGGTAATAGCGTCCTCGAGAAACCCACGGCCCGTCCATGAGAGGCAGAAGCTAAGCCCTCGTTTGTTCTGAATGGCAGGAAGAGAGTTTAGAGCCTGGAGCGTGTCGGTGCTGATCTCAAGATCAGTGAGCTCCCAAACTCCTGCGACAAGCAGAGGATGTGGCGGAGCGAATGGATCCAGTGTGATGAGGACTGGGCCGAAGAGCTGCATTGGAAGATTTTGCTCGTCATTCATGACGCAGGTGAGGCATGTCCTGGGGGTTATATTGTCAGGAGGGTCTTTAGGATGGTTCCTATTGTGTCTGTCCCAGTAAGTTACTATGAAACTACTAGCAGGCCATGACTGGTCGAAGTTTGTTGTGAACTGGGAAGTTTGTGAGTACTTTGTGATACAGAGTGGTTCGGACACATTACAGTGAGATTGAGGAGCCGAAATTACTCACAGGTGAGTCTGAATGCAAGACCATGATACGTCTTGCTGTTCGCAACTTTTGTAAGATCTCAGTTTCCTCAGTAGTAGGGATTTTGCCCCAAATGTGCTGGATTTCTCTGGCAGAAATGGCAAAAATAAGGTGGTCAAAATGCGCCTTCTGTCCATCAGAGGTCATAAGCACAAAACGCTCCTTTGTCGACTGCGATATACCTGTCACTCGGGTCTTGACGTGTATTCTATGAGACGGGAATCCCCTTGCCATTACCACGACCAACTGCCTGGCTCCATCATTAATGCGTTGCCATTTCGGCCTATTTGGGCGTGGACAGAGAATGCTATGGTCCAACAGGCAGCGGACGAAGGCTTTGACAGGCAACAGATCTATAATCTTGCCAGCATTGATTCCCCACAAAGCCGATAGCATTGATGGCAAGTACTTCGTATAAAATGAGTTTGAATATTCCTCACTTGAGAAATGCTGTCGCATCACTGGTTCGTGCTGGGCATGGCCCTCACTCCGCTGATGACCGTCAGCCAGTAGGTCTAGATACGTATATCGTAATCGTGCAATATCGAGCAACATGCGCCATGTTTCAAGTTTGCGCAGAAGCCATGGCCGACGCATAATGTCCCCAAGTATACTTCCAGTCCATTGATCAGCCCCAACACCATCGGTGGCTCCAAAGGAGAACTCCGCTGTCGATGTGGAAATTCCTAGACAGCGAAGCAGTGAAACAAGGCTGGCTGCAGTGGAATTAGTCTCAGGGCTGGTTCCGTTGCGGATGGCACTGACGAGAAGCTGTTGCATTGAATACTGGTGGCACTGTGTTCACAGCGACCGTATTTCCTTCGTACTCAAATGGTATTGTCTTGATACGCCCACCGAGCGTTGCAGAGGCCTCGAAAAGATGGACATCATGCGGAGACTTCTGTAAAGCCCAGAACGCGGTGACCCCGGCGCATCCGCCTCCAACAATAGCGACACGTTTAGGTTGCATGGGAGACATGAGGCGATCTGTCAGATCTGGGGCCACGGAGCAGTATCATTGCATCGCGATTGAAAACAGAAGTGCTCGTGCTCGCCCCAGCGAATAAAGGCAAGATGTTGATGACTGTGGATTCTGAGACTGGAAGCGCTTGCTTCATCACAAAGCCGCAGAAAAGCGGTTCAACCCGTACTACGGCCTGGACAATGTGCACACTTAGATGCTACCCAAGAGGGAGCGTTAGAGCCTCGGATACCATTACCAGGATCATCCACGCGCCCCGTTCCTCGTTCGGATGAAAGTTCATCGCAGACGAGAGCAGAAATCCAGCCATACGGAGATTGAATCTGGAGACGTTGCTACTGATGATAACAGCCGACAGGTTTATCAGAGGCGGCGGTTAGGTCAGCCTCCGCTTCGGTTCCCAGCGAGTTTTAAGTGTGACAACATCAGATGACAGCAACTTGAGACTCAACCAATGATTACCAATGAACGTGATGGTCATAGAGTGATCTCGAATATTGTGTCAAAAGCTATCAGCAGTGACGAACTCAGGAAAAGGCAATGAGTCGACGGAATTTTAAGGTGTAGACTAAATGTGACAAAGCAAGAGAGGGACACCTCTGGGGAAATGCTATGACGTCCATCTACAAGAAATGGAAACGCAAAGTACCTTTTTGCGGATCCAATAAACTGGTTCCATGCCAGGGGTACGAGTAGGTATGGACAAATTATAAGAGTGCTTGCGCTCTGTTTGCCCTCTGAGTAACAGTAGTAAGTGAGAGAAGATATACTAAACTGTTCTATTCTACCTCTTGACACTTCATCCTCGGCCGGTTGTCACGTGTTCGCGGATGGCTGGAGTGAGGTTAATCGCCGAACAATGAACGATCGTCATTGCAGTTGCCATCGTCCAGCCTCTTCTTTCTTTTTCGTCGTCGTTGATTCGGTTCTACAAGTTGTTGATTTACCCCTATATCAGTTTCTGTAGGCTGTCAGCTGCAAATCAAGTAACAACTTCTACCAAAATTCAAAACGTTTCCGCCTGGGGGACAAGTCCGGCCGTTAAGGGAGACCCGCCACGAAGATAAGGTGGAAGATATCCATCATCACAGTCCGCTTATCAACGACACCTGTTGGTCCGTTGCGCCGAGATCGTTTCAGTCATACTCTTCTCGCATTTTCCTGCCTTTAGTTTTGTGTTCTGACCCAATTCACGAAGACAATGTCGAACCCGCTAGACACCGATGCCGGCTCTGAGCTGTTCAGCAGTTATGAGACGGAGCTGAAGCTGGTACAGGCCGATCTGAACCAGAAGCTGGACCAGATAGCGGAATCAAGTGGTGAGCAACGGAAATCAGCAATAAGACAGGCTGAACAAGCCTTGGATGAGGCCAATGAGTTGGTTCGTCGCGCTTTCTGGACTCCCGCCTCTACATCTCGTCTAACATCTCGTTGAATACGTGCAGCTAGATCAAATGCGCATGGAGAAGCAGAACATCCCCTCAGCAGCACGGTCAAAGGTCAACATTCGTTTTCGCAACTATGCCACCGACGTTGACGAAGCCAAGCGGAAGCTCAAATCGCTCTCCGACGATCGCACAGCGCTCTTTGGCGACCGCTACACGGACGAACCACAAGATGAGCATCTGGAGCAGAGGCAGCAGCTTCTTTCCGGCACCGAACGTTTGGAACGGAGCTCTGCCCGTCTACAGGAGAGCCAGCGGATTGCCCTCGAAACGGAGGATATCGGCCGTAATACATTGGCCGACCTCTATCAGCAACGGCAGACCATCGAGCATGCGCGATCGGGGCTGCAGCAGAGTGAAGGATATGTAGATACGAGCATCAAGACTCTAAGGGGCATGGCCCGTAGGTAATGACTCTCCTTGGAATCCACGCCTTCTGATCTCAAATTTGCTGATCTCGAACTTTTTCCTTCTCACAGGATGGCTACGAATCGGATAATCACGATCGCGATTATTACTGTTTTGGTCCTTTTGATTTTTGCTGTCATTTATAGCAAGTTCCATTAGCGTCGGGTTCTGGACAGGCGTAGATACGAATTCCTCTTCCATATTATCCTCTCATGACTTATTCTTGTTGTTTGCGCAGGCACTCCTACATGAATCGTTGTATGATAGCATCCGCCAGGCATTAATACTCGTCAAACATATTACTACTATAGCCAGTGGTCACTCAATCGATCGCTTCGCGCATTCTTCAGCATAAGGGTATCATTCGTAGCAAATAAAACAGCACTGAAGAAAGTCGACTTCTAAGCTGAGTAAGTCATCTAATTCATGATGCGCATAGCGCCAAATGCAACATTTATGACGACGCCCACAAAGACCGCCAATCCCTTCCGCCAACTCCATACACCCTCCTCCCTCCTCAACCACATGGCACAGCCCACAGGCCAGAAGAACCCCATCACCGCGCCCCAAAGCATGTCGTCCATAGCACCTCGGGAGCCAGCCCCAAAGCCGCCATCATCATCCGCAAAGGAAATGCCTTCACCTCCGCCCCCCGTGCCCGCCGCCATCGCGGATGATCCCTCATCCATCCACCGGTCTTCGAGCTCGCGCAGCTCTGCCCCAGTCGGCATGGTATCCGGCGTCCGCGATACAGACTGGATCGCCATAAACTGCGATCGGAGCGCCGACACCTCGGAAGGGGTGAATCCCGCCGATAACAGCCGATCAAAACCGCGGGGGGCGGCCGTAGTGGACGGCGGAGGTTGCTGCTGTTGCTGCTGCTTTTGTCTACCTGTATAAGCCTCGTCCGTCTGCTCTTGCTGAATTGTGGTAGCTGTTGCCGCCTCAGCCGCTAGATCGGCGTCTGATAGAACGATATCGCCTATTGAGCAATGAATGTAGAGCCGGGGCTGCTCCCGGATGGGTGCTTTGCCCTTCCCCTTGGCAGTGGTAGCATCGCCTTGTGCGACGGGAGTTCTAGAAGGCGAAGGTGGGAGCTTTAAAGAAACACTGAGTGGGGTGGCATCTTCCAGACCACGGCCAGCGTAGATCAAACGGAGGCGATGTGATGAGAGGTTCAGTGGAAGGTGCGTTCGAATCAATTGCTTCAAGCCGGCAGCCGTGGTTGTATCGGGGTTCGGGATGTCGAGAGGGAGGTCGGGAATCGAGGCAGAGAATCGGACTGTCAGGAGAAGAGGCCCATCTGCAGAATCCCCATCCCATGTAGGATCTGGGGTTAGAAATGCGGGGGAAGTCATAGCTTAACTCTTGGGTATTTAAATTTCAAAGCGCCGACCGATAAAAAGCCAGCTTAGCAAGTTTGAAGAAACATCCTGGTTACGGTCTGCCATCCATCGTTCGCGTTGCTTGATCACATAGTCAGTAACTGCATACTGCCAATCACAGACGGATTGAAATGACGACTACTGGCAGATTTCCGCTTTCCGAGACCTCACGTGATACGAAGATATCCGCTTAGGGAAAAGACATAATAATAAAAGTCAGGAGACAGGAGACAATAATCATAATATATATTTCCATTATAGATCTCAAGGTAGGTATATGTACAGTCTGTCTGAAGTTCGACAGGTCCCTGTAACCTCTGCCCAAATGTATCTCGAGCGTCAAACCGGAAAACTGCTCCGCGGAAGAAGACTACATCCGTGCCACATAGGAAAAGAGAAAGAGCGGCGAATCGGCGCTGGGGACTAGGTTCTAAGAAGGCCCCGGTCTTTCCCTCTCAATGCTGTCCTTGCAGAGCTCAGCTGGGCCAAGTATAAACCTCGTGTTGGCGGCGCATATAACACCAGAAAAGAACTCCGTAAGCCCCGGGATCAGATGTATGTGAATATCGTGAGCAAGCCGCAATAACGCCGTTAAATGCACCTCAATGAAACCCCAATTAACCCAATAGCAAGAGCGAACATTTCAAGAACGATGTTCTAAACCATGAAGGATTCGCCGCATCCGCATTGCTCCTCTGTAGCTTCACGTTAGACAAACTGCATCGTGGCAAAGATGTATTCAAATGATGGGGGCTTACTAATATTGGGATTTCGGAAGACAAACTTTCGGCTCAGCTTGTCCTCCTGCCAATCCATTTCGCTACCAATTATGCTGAACAGAGCCTTGCTGTCAATTAAAACTTTCACTCCGTCTTGTTCAACAACTTCATCGAAAGCTCCAGGCTTTTCAACATATTCAAGGTGGTAGGCGAGCCCAGAACATCCCCGATTCTTGACACCCACCCGAATAAATTTGGGGTCTGGCTGTGACAGAAGCTTTCGAAGTTGCTCAACTGCGAGCGGCGTCAACTTCATGGCCGCCTTTCTTGCCCGTAATTTTCTTCGGGGCTTTTCCGTGTGTGTCGAGCTTGCGGGGGGTGCGGTTGTAACAGGTTTCGACTTCTGAGCTTCACCTTCTCGTAGGCTCACATGCGAATAGCCTCCACTCTGTTCTTGTTTTTGCGTCATCGTGTTAGGAGTTGGCGGAAATTCTGCAGCGATAGACGTGTCTGGGGTGCCGGCGTTTCGGGACGGAGGAGGGAAAACAGATGGTAAGGTGTGGGGTCGGTAGGCAGTAGCGGTTTGCATATCACGCTTCGATGACCGGTATGTATTCCCAAACGAGGAGAAACTCCTGAGCGCTTGCGCGCATGGTGTATTGAATGGTCTGCTCGCGCATCTCAACATCGTGGCGGATGATGTCACTGAAGAGTGCATAGTAACCCTGTACAACGACATGATAGAATCAAATCTATGTGTATAAGGGAGAAAACTGCAATCTATAATAATGAGAAATAGGAGGTAGATGCCTTCGTATCTGCGATGGATTTGCTGCTTGCAGGGGAGGGTAATTGTCGTCAAATATGGAGAAATGGGTAACTTTGGGAGAGGAGATTCTGTTTTGTAGGCGGAAGAGAGTCGGCGGTTCGGCAAAGAGTTCAATGAGTAATGAGTCACCAGCCAATCAGCATTGAGGTGTTTCTACGCATCCCGCCCTTGCAAATGTCATTCAGACTTCACTCTGGAGGTGGCGCCACTCCAAATCATGTGATGGCAGTCGAGTCTCTTATGTAGTATAACCCTCATATCATTCTTGATTGCTCTTCAATGTTGAGGAGATCAAGGGTAAATTGGCTTGTTCAATAGGATTGTTATCAACTGATCTACATCATGCCCAGTTTGAGATTCCCTATCTCTCTATCAATGCTTCCCTATTATGTGAAGGTCCTTAAATAACTGAAGTCATACAAATAACAAGGATCTGGGTTCTTTTTTTTTGACAGCATTAATATTTCAAAATTCATCGAAATAGAGTAACTCCTGCTTCTACAAGATCATTAAGAGGTAAAGCATCTGATATTCAAAGGCTGGTTTTGTTGACTCTCCTCAATAAGGAAAGTCAATGAAATGTGGCTTATTGCTGACAACGCGAGTGCTTATGTGGCTAGTGCGTTCTGGCCCAAAGAGGCAGAAATGGCTGGAGACAACTATTATTATGCCTCGACACTTGTACTTATGATACATTGGATATTTTTATATTCGGAATCTTTCCATCATCATTTGTATTGCCGTTCCTAAGTTGTACTGATTCCCCAATATTGCTGCCATGGTTCTACACTCTTTGGAGTCTCGTGTATAACATCATGGAATCCCCCTTAACACAGCAAAGTAGACCGGAGACTTTCAAGCCTAAAATTGTGCAACTATACGAAAATCTCTTTCAAGTATGTGATTCATTTACAATTCTTCTGCATGTCATGCTAAATTATTTTACCCAAGACTTCAGATCTTGCAGAGCCATCCGAAGGTTTCTGGCGAGAGTTCTTTTTGTTGCCGCCTGATCGAGCCCAGCTTGCATTAATTCTAGATAGACTCGGTCCAGAAGATACTCTTCACTTACAGGTATTTCGTCAACCCTATAAGAAATTCCAGCTTGATATTGCTTGCTGACTCTGTACCAGGCTCAAACCCAGCAGCTATTTGCGCGTGCAGTAAAGGAGGCCAACTCTAGAGTTAGCCCAGTGAACGCTTATGCGTTAGAGGTGAGCTTTCAGATGGGGGAAGTTACACTCCAAGCTCTAATGCCTCAGCCAGACCTTGACAGTCTTCTTAGCATGCGTGCTGAAGAAGAAGTATACCAACCCCAGCTCTGATGTTATCACTGTCCTTGCCGGGCTTGATGAGGTTGACCATGTTATCTCCAACCTTGTCGCCGTTTTAGATAGTATCATTCGCAATGGGAGCAGCTGTGAGTGCCCAATCAGGAGATGGTTGCCTAAGTTGACCAGATTATGGCCGCTAATGAGTGTGCAGTTGATATTCGGATTAAAGCCATCCGGGTAGCCATTGCTCTTACCAGCGGCGCATATAAGACGAGTCTCGTTTCCTACTTTACTCATAAGGATCTGTTCCCCTCCCTCATGAAGGTATGACTGTGCTAAGCCGTAGTTGCTCTGCTTTCTTGGATTCGAGAGTTTCTGCTGACACACTCTGAAGTTTGTGCACGAATCTGATACCCCTATTCAAATATTTGAGCCGTTCCTCCTTCTCGGACTATTAGCGAACTACAACAAGTTCGAGTTTCAGAACCCATATCAATTACGCCTCGACGATTTTGTCAACGAGTTGAGCATTCAAAAGATCGTCAAAGGTGTCGGTCTTTCGTGCGCTGCCCTGAGGAACGGCTATATTGCTGTACAAGACGATGCACCTGAGGGCTGGACACTCAGCAGCACCCTGGTCTTCTTTGGACTCGGAAGACTTGCTCCAGGCGCGAGGAATAAACCACAGGCGCTAACGGTGGAGGAAGCGAAGGAGATGTTTGCAACTCTGTAAGATCGCTTTGGGTCCTCCTCGGTTTACATTTTCCCCGTTGGCTAACAGGAATCAGGCCGGCTCAGGAAGCAGCCATTCTTCTAGCAACTTATGACTTTGCAAATGCAAATAAGCTCTTTGGATATCACCTCATTAACTCCGTGTCAGAGAAAGAGAGCGAGGAATCTCCATTTGCCAGCTTTCTCTCTGTTACGAGCTACCTGTTGCAGCACGCTTACAGATCCCCTCGGGTTGCACACTATGCGGAACTCAACCTCTTCACTCTTCGCATCCTTTCTGAAGACTCATCCTTGTGTAAACAGCTTTGCAGTGACGGGGAGAAAAGGCAAGTGCGCCTTTGCCGGCAAAGGCAGCCGTATCTTCCGCTCGTCATCGGGGACAGGGTTCTGGCAACAGTTATTTTCGACATTATGATTGATACAATTTCCCATAATCTCCGGCGGCGCCTTGATGCCAACATCTACAGGTAAATTCTCTGTTTTCTTCGTTTTACCTAACAGGACGCTTGGGACTAATCTCCACCCGTCATTCAAGTCATTCAATCGCTATCCTTCTTCGGCTCCTAACCTACCTATCAATGAACAAAATCCGTTTGACATACCACTGGTCGGAGCTCTGGAGGACTCTGCTCTCCCTGATGCGGTTCCTCACTACGTACGCGTCGGACCTGTCAAATTCTCCCAACATCGCCACTCTCACCACCTCCCTTGTAGACCTGGTGGCATTCTGCGTCTCCGCAGGGGACACCTTTCTCCCAGACCCGGCATCTTACGACGACTTGTTCTACAAACTCGTCGAAACAGGTCCCATCATCACCCGATTTCGCGACGTCTACTCCCTCAAGCCCCCAACTCCTTCTGCCTCGAAGATTCCCGACCCCACCACCGTCGCCAGCAAGGACATCCACGTCGCCGCCGTCGACACCCTGATCTCCGTCTCGACCCACTTCTACACTTTGCTTTTTGACCCAGACAAGAACGTCGACGCGAGCTTGAAACCTGGTGGCGAAGTGTCGAACCCTGTACCGATCCCGGCTAACCGGAAGAAGCATCTTTCGCCTCGGGAAGTTCACAGGATCATCAAGCAGGGCTACGACACGTTGAGTATTCAGCCGCCCGAGGGGTTGAGTGCGTGGACGAGATGGCGTGAGGCGGACTGGAAGACGGAGTTGAAGCGGGTGGCCAGATGCGCCGTGGAGGATGCCCGGCAATTGGTTGCGTAAAAATTCCTTCTGTTGAACCTCAGCGCAAGAGCATGCTTGCGATGCCCCGAAAGAGGCCTATATGGTTGTAAATTACAGTTTTGTGGGTTGTTCATCTTTGAACTATGTCATCCTGTATAGCTATAGGACCAGAAACGATGAATGAGAACTGGGTCCTGACTTGTATGCCTAGGACGCCAGAATGCATATTGTGATGAAGCAGTGTCTTCTCGAGAATATGAAATCTGGCCAATTCTAGATCTAATAATACAAGTTCAAACGTGGTAAACCATGAGGCGCATAGCTGATTGCTAGCCTTCGCTGCAGATGAGCAGCACATTAACCAAACACAACGCAAAGAAAGATCGACAACAGGTGCATGTTATCCGTATACGAAGAAAATATCTCAGCGATGACCCCAGCCAACCCATCATTCTCAGACGAGCCGCGTCGTGGCAGCTACAGCTGCCGAACTAGGGTTACCTCTTGACTTTTCCACGTACTCATTTGTTGCAGTCATGTACCTCGTGGCGAAATACTTGTCTGAGTTCTTGCTGAGCCAGAGCGTGAATTTTGACAGCTCTTCCCGGAGTCTGTTGGTGGACTGGAGATCCATGTTTGTCTGCGCAATGAGCTCCGGCATGGTTGCTGGACGAATAAATAAGTAAGTAGGCTTCTGAAGGCCAAACGATGGAGAAGCATACCAAAAAGTCTCGTCAAATGCTCGGCCCCGTAGATATCGAGGGGCCCCTTCTCGGAATATTCACCAGATCCCGCCTCCCATTTCTTGCGGAGGGCTTTGTACTGCTCGCGCTCGAATCGGTAGAGCAGAATCTTGTCAAGGGCTTTGTCAAAATACTCCTTGATACCCATGATTACTTCTTCGAGGACATCCAGGTCAGCCGCGCTCGTACGCTTGGGCTTCTCTTCCACGGTGAAATCTTCCAAAATCTGGTTGACTGATGCTTTGGCCGGCAAAGCAACAACCTGCTGATTTTTCGTCACATTTTCCCAGTCATCTACGAGGAGAGATTTCAAATTGTCCGGCATTACAATCCGCACGGATGGTCGTGTATAGAAATGTTCTTCCTGTAGCCATATCGTGAGTATCGTGTGCACAGAGCAGCGAGACTTGCAATATCCCTCAAAGACATAGCGGGCATGTCCCAGCAGTCCGCATGGTGGAGAGACTTTGCTTACCTTTTCAATTTCATTGTCTCTGGCCCTCTTGGTCGCGCGACCAGGAACTGATGTTTGTCGCTCCTCGCTGTCCCGGGCGGAGCCGCGGTCGGAGCCTGCTTTTCTCTTCAACGTAGTCTTTGTGCTCTTCTGGCGAAAAGCAGCCTCTGCCTCACGACGGAGCGTAGTAGCGAGCTCCCTATTTTCATCCGTGAATTTCCGGAGCCGATCTTGAGGCACCCAGTCGTCCCATCTGCGTGGAATAAGTCAGCTACAGCCATTCAACGTACCAAATCTTGCGATTCGGGAGTTCCATCAATGTACTCAAACAGGTGCATTCTAGCACCTTAATCAAGACAGAGTTCGCTCAAGGCACGCGGTAAGATCGCGAATCTGAGGTCAACAGAGCAGCATGGTTGTAGGAGACCGCCACCCGCAACAAAAGAAAGCCAAAAAAGGATCGTACTTACGTGTTCTTCCAACCCTTGTAGTGAACTAGGTACTCGAACGGACTTTTCTTGTCCTCAGCATCGGTGTGCCTAACGTCGAGGATTTTTGCCTCGTATAGAATCTCATGATGAAAGCAAAGGACTCTTTCGTCTTTTTGGTAAGTAGATTGGCTTGCTGGCGCCATTTTGAATGTGGCGAGATTGATGATGTATGATAAAAGGTTGTCTGCTCCGGAAGAACAAGAGGAGGATGACTTGGTAGTATTGCTTTAGCCACCAACACGGGCTTCCCAGAAGGATGAGAATGATGAAACACCAAGGAGTATGTTGCTGGCAATGCAGCCTAAATAAGGCTTTTTGAGTCCGCAGAAGCACGTGCAACACAACCAGGGATATCAGCAAATACTGGACGCAGTAATTGTGTCAATGAGAGGCGGACAAATGCAATAGACTTGATCTTCGTAGAAGAATGATTGGAATCACGATACGAAGATATCAGCTTCGTACATCAAATAGTTCCCCGCGTTATACGCGAAGGTTTCAATGCCCACGGAAGCCAGATGCAGAAAGTGGAACACCTCCTCGGGAGACGCGACAGGGTCAGATCAAGCAAGTATTCGATTGTTGACCGCTGTGAAGAAGGTAGATGCTTCTGACCGATTCGTGGTTGAGATCTCGATGACAGTTTGAAGGAATACAGAGAGGCGTCGGGGTGGAAGGTAAGAATGAAGCGGAACCCAAAAATGGACGGACTTTTTAGAGTTGCGCGCGTCTACCTTTCTGTCCGGCGTTCGTTTTCTCTTGAACAACCATGCTTTAAGGTAATTGTTGATTGTTGCACAATAGTCAGCAACCTCTTTATGAATTCTTCATAAGTTTTCATCTCCTTGAGTCTCTGTATTTATCTACCAAGCGTTATTCAGAAATTTCCTCATCAATCTGAAGACGCGTCTTGGCTTCAACATCCCTAATCGCCAAGCGTCCTGTTGTGTTGGAGTCAGAAACCAACACAAAAGACAGGAATATAATTGTCGAAGACTAGCAAAACAGACCATACGAGTCTGAATATATTTCCCGCCCTAAATACGGAAAGGAAAGAAGAGAAGCCTCATTGACACTATTACTGGTCTCCCATCACTTCAGTATGGCACCGTCTGAGGCATCCATTCTGAGCAATTTTCTACTTTCGCCTGCTTCATTGCCAACCATCATTTCGTTGCAACAATTCACTGAACTTTTTCCGAAGAAATTGCGGGCTCATCCGCATATCAGAGTGCTTTACCGGGAGCTCCAACAATTGCGAGAGCAAGACATGGACACCGTCAATGAGAATATTGATAAGGAAGTCCGTCAAGGAGAGACCCAAAAAGCCGAACTTCGAAAAGCAATCATGAAGACAGGCGTTGACGGCATGGAGGAGAACGACTGCCGGGAGATGGACATGGATGTCCAGCTCTTTGGTCAGGGGATTAATGCTGCTTCCAGTGATTACCACTCCATTTCCAGTCTTTTGTCCGCAATGGAGACCGCATGCTCAAATATCGAGCATGAGATTTCTCAAGTGGACCAAGATGCAGCAACTGTCTTGTCCGGACTCAGCGCTACAGTTGGCGAGCTGAGTGATTTGCGTTACGGCAAAATGCAAGGGCCTGCAGGGTCATCTGGGGAAGAGATGGTAAAGGAGGCTATAGATGGTCTCGAGCATCTCGAGCAAGTCTGCTATCGTAAGGTATCGCAGTGAATGCTGCTACGAGCATTCATTTTCTATAACGGAGCGCTCCATCCCTTCTCCCGCCGTAGTAACTCCTGGGATACAAAATTTTCGAAGACCGCAGCATGCTAAACATCGCACAAACTACACGATGGACTAAACATATTGCCGCCCTCCGGAGACTACCGGTATACCTTCGACGATTCCGGTGTTCTTCTGAGGATGACCTTCGCACATCATCCACAGGAGGTTCTCAATACTTTCTTGCGCCCCCTTCGTTCGGGGAACTGATCAACATTCAGAATTTGAACGGCCTTTCTTCGTCAAGTAGTCCGACATCTGATCAAGAAAAGAGAAAATCTTTCACAGTCAATGAAGTGCACTCAAATTTCAGGACCACTTAATACACAAAGAATTCAAAGAGAATCGTGCGGTCGCCGCATCCACGTATCTCGTCCTCATAAAAATTGCCGCGTTACAGAATCGTCTGTCCATTCAGGGCCGGTCTAGAATTCATCAACATTGATCTCCTCGAGCAAGGCCTGACCCACGAAGAAAGCCATCTCATCTTCGGTATCTGGCGCGCCCGCGATGTGTCCTAGACTGGGCATTCCAAAAGTATCAAACGGGTACGGCGTTATTGGGGCTCTTTTTCTCCAATTGACTGTCTCGTTGCCTGGTAGCCTCGGCAGAGGGGGGAAACGGGAATATCCAGACATACTTCTCATGGTACCGTCGCGCGTGAGCTCGTCGCTGCAGGGCCAGGGAGCGACAGGCCGTTCAAGATGGAAGCTCGTAGAAGGCAGCCATATCGTCTCCATTGCCAGCACGGAAGATCGAGTGTCTCTGAACGTCCTGCCACCGAAGGGCTGAATTGAGGTTTTCGCCTGGCTGAGTTGTTGTGAAGCTCTAAGTGTGCGGCGTCGAGATTCTGCCTCCTGGGTTTTTTGATTGATGAGCACCCGATGTTCAAGCCATTCGCAGTAGGCTTCAGGGACATTTGGCGACTCGGGCGCGGTAAACAGAGTGTCTTTCAAAATTTTCGCGAATCTGTCAGATTCCTTGATTATGTCTGAGATCCATGTCTTGGAAGAAGTGTACCACATGTTTGCAATTGTATGTGTCTGACCAGTGTAGCCTTCGTCCTTGTTCGATTGTTAGCCTACTTGCTGTCAGTCACATAGCAGGGTTTTTGTCGTACCTCCTTAGGAAGCTCTAACAGCTTGATACTGGAGTACTTTGAATTAAGATCGCTCGCCTCTGGTAAGGAAAGGTCAGTTATATCCTTGTGCAGAGTTACGGAACGTGTCTGGACTCTCTTAGCAGTCTCAGCTTGCTCAACAGAGAAGGAATCAAGACGATCGACAGATACAGACCTCTCATTTCTTGAACTTACATACGAGTCTCGGTCGATCACATCGGAGAGAACCGTTTCCCTCCTTTACATGGCGCAGATGTTTTCCGAATGACAAATATGTTTGTGTTGTCGGTGTAGAAAAGCACCTGAGAAAGGCGATATGGCAAGATGCAGAAGGACCATCATAGAAGATTCTGTTTTATAGACAGCCTAACAATCAATACCTTGTACAGCGCTAGTGAGTTCGTGAATGTGTTGGTCCATCATCCGTCACTGGTTACGCTAGTTCACGGAAATTTGAAGGTATTGTCTAGCAGGCATTCAGTGTTCATTCACGTCACACCTTATTATTTACGATGTGCCCTCGTTGAGTAGCTCTATATGGCAGTCAGGAATGTCTCTCTGTATCTATGTCCTTAAGAAACAACAAACTAAGGAGTGGCAGGCCTGATGTACTTCAACTTGGGCCATGTACAGCACTTACTTCTGTTGTTTCTCTGATGAAACCTGGAAACCTTAAATTCTGGTGCTTCTACCAGTTTGTACTGATCAATGCAGCTAATTGGGAAACAAGATATCTTAACATTCGAAAACATAATAGATCGGCTATGTGCAGTGATAGAGGACACTATATACCTCCATGCAATAAGCATATTGTGGATATTATATCTGCTTATCGATAAGCGATAAGGCGAGTTGAATCTGAGCAACGCGCTATTACCTCCCCCCAGGTCTACAAGACCTATACATCATTTGCCTATTGTATATTGTGTCAAAGCCTAAAAGCCAAAACATTCCCAGGAAATTTCTTTAGGGTTGAATATAATCCCCAAGAACCACCAGAGAACCTCTCAAGCCAAAATGCCGTCAATACCCCTCCATCCTCACGCGTCGAGCTCTCCCTCTCAACCCCACAATCCACTCCCCCATATCTTACAAACGCCTTCGGGTCTGGCAATCCTCGAACTACAAGGCACAATTAACCTCCCATCTCTCGACGATCAGGGAGCGGTTCCTCGCCCCGCCGACGCCAAAGATCCCGACGCTGCCATAACCGCGTTCGAGACACCAATTGGCAGACTCTTGTTCCCTGACTACTCGCCGCAAACCACCTCACCGGACGACACGAAATGGATGAAGCGAGTCTATCTATACGTTGGCAGGTATCAGCGGATGACGGGGGAAGTGAAGAAACTGGCGCAGCCGCTCGCATTGGTGCAGAAGCGTAAGACGCGTCCCGACGACGACAGGACCGCCGAGTCCGAGGGCGAGGAATTGGAGATCGTGGAGATCATCAAGTACAAGTTGCTGTTCAAGAATCGGCCGGAGCCAGTCAATGATAGTTGATGGGGTGTGCTGGAGTGGTGCAAATATGAATGTGATACAGATGCCAGTGTTCGAGAGTTACGACGGACACTAGTTCTATCCCAGGAGAACCTAGAAGCGTCGGGACATCTTGTCGCTATGACCTACAGAATGGCCCTGGAGATCAGGGGCTTCGATACAGAGGCGCGGATGTCGCGGGTGTCTTACTCGAGACCGGGAGCAGGTGATATAGAGTCTCACTGACTTCTGCCTCCTAGTTTTGAGGCAATACCGGCTCCCAACGGCCAGCGTCAGAAATGAGAAGGCCAATTTGCTTCAAAAAGAACAATTTCTCCTTTAGTGAAGCCAGCGAGTAGAAGTTTGTCCTACAGAAGCTGATCAATATGCCATGACATTAATTGTACCAGTGTAGCAATGAATAAATCTGACCTAGGATGCATTCTCCAGGTTTCAGTCATACAACGTCAGGCCTAAAATGAGACCAAAACCGTTAAAGAAGCGTCGCACTATTTAAGCGTGAGCCAAGTCTGGTTGGCTGGCTGGTTGCAGGGATCCCGGAACACTGAAAGTTTATTAACAATTTGTGACGAAGGGCCGGGACGGGATCGGGTCGGTGAAGTGATAGATCTAAAGATAATAACACCTCAACTGCCAATAATGATTATGAGAAGATGTGAAATCTTCACCCCTCCATTCTCTTTCCCTGTGCTACTCCCAAGGCAAACAAATTCGAATCCCCCATGTCACCAAAACCATGACAGTCTCAAATAACATCGAGGAGAACATCTTCGCTTCCAATCTAGGCCCGGAATATGTGGGATTTGACCACATTACGTGGTATGTGGGCAATGCGAAACAAGCAGCTTCTTACTACGTGACCCGGATGGGATTCAAGCATATCGCTTATCGCGGTCCCGAAACTGGTTCTAGAAGCGTCATATCGCACGTCGTCTCCAACGGCCAAGCTATCTTCGTTCTCACGTCTCCCATCCGTTCCTTGTCAGAAACAGGCGAATATGATGATGATGTTACCGAGGCAGATCGGAGATTGTTGGAGGAAATTCACAGTCATCTGAACAAGCACGGTGACGGCGTCAAGGATGTTGCATTCCGGATCGAGGGCGATATCAAAGCTGTCTGGAAAAGAGCGGTAGATCACGGAGCTGCTCCAGTTGCGGCCCCGACAACTTTGAAGGATGACCAGCATGGTTCAATCACCCTGGCCACGATCGGTACCTATGAGGATACAGTGCATTCGCTGATCAATCGTCACCACTACTCCGGCCCCTTTCTACCAGGCTATGAAGCTGTAACAGACGACGATCCCATCAATCGGTTGCTACCATCGATCGACTTCATTGAGATAGATCATTGCGTTGGCAACCAGCCGTGGAACGGTGTCGATCCAATTGTCAAGTAGTACGTATAGCTGCTGTTCCGTGCTGTCTTAAGAGTGAAGGTTGCTAACTGCCGTCATCTCAGCTACGAGGACTGTCTTAACTTCCATCGGTACTGGACCATAGATGACTTAAACATGTGCGGAGAATATTCCGCCATGCGGTCGATCGTCGTTGCTTCACCTAACGAAGTGATTAAGATGCCCATGAATGAGCCCGCTCAGGGTAAAAAGAAGTCACAGATCGAGGAGTAGGTCATTGCTGCACCGCCTGGTAAACAAGTGTTTGAGCTGACCAACGGACAGGTTCGTGAACTACTATAACGGCGCTGGCGTCCAACACATTGCTTTCCGAACAAACGACATCGTCACAGCTGTCACTCGACTCAGAGAAAGAGGCGTATCCTTCCTCGAAGTTCCCAGCGCATACTACTCGGACCTGCGTCAGCGACTGTCACACACCGGGCTGACACTCGAGGAGGATATTGCCGTTCTAGAAAAGCTTCATATTCTGGTGGACTTTGACGAGAAGGGATACTTACTTCAAATCTTTTCCAAACATGTGCTCGATCGACCCACGGTGTTCATCGAAGTCATCCAGCGCAACAATTTTGACGGCTTTGGTGCTGGAAATTTCAAGAGTCTGTTCGAGGCTTTTGAACGCGAGCAAGCACGACGGGGCAATCTTTAGACTAATTCCTTGATATCCGACGGCCCAGGTCTCTGTAGACTAGACTAGCTTAGATCAACATCCGCCGTCACGGCAAGAGACTGAATTAATGGATACTCCACTCCATCCATCGTTGATCTGAATATTTCTAAGCCATCCATCGTTGCTGGAATCCGCGGCTAAATCATCTCACTCTCCTTTACTCTTCTTACCGTTGTCATATCCACCTCATTTTCTTACGGATCGCTCGCTTGGCCATATCAAAGGATGTAGTAATCGCTTCCAAGGCCATGAAGTCGTGCGTTAATAAGAAACTGTAGGAGTGCAGGCATGGTATGCCTTCTCCATCTGCGAAGCTGAAGGATCAAAGACCTCATTTGATCGAAGGACCACCTCGAGCCTCTCAGAGCTCCCACCACTAGCGTCCAACCGGCATACCTCCAATATGGCGGTCACAAGCATCCTTTCATCATTGAGCAGTGTCCACCATCCCAATAGGTGTAAAGAGCACTTCACAGCTGATACCCTCTATTCACGCAGTTCACTGTATAGTATCTGATAGGTTGGAGACCGCATATATGCGTTAACTATCTCACTACTCTGAATTGAAAACAAAGTCCGACTACCTCCGAAGTCAGGAACGATGACCAATACGCAGATGAAGGCTGAGTGGAAAAAGAGCGAGCGCACTTGTGGTAACTCACTTAGCCGAAGCTCATCAGAGAACAAGGCGGAATATGGCGCTTGCAACGGAGGATTTCCGCGCTTCCTCTTCATCAGCGCAACAGTCTACTCAAAGGTGTACAACTATGAACATACAGATCAGATGTGCGAAATGGTAGACGACGACGACGGACGACACCTCTCGTAGTATTCAACGTCCTAGGACTCTGTAGTTTTAGACAAGGATTGCAGAGTACTTTAAGTGGCTGTTGAACCGAGGGTAGATACTACTCCACACATCCGTCGGAAGAGCTCCCTCATCGGCAGTCGGGCCTGTACTACACAGTACCTGCATAATAAATCAGAGCCAATTCTCAGAAGCATGTAGACAAAGACTCCAAGAACAATCATAGCGATCATTAGGAAACCCGGAAGTCCACACATACCCCACATCGCGGGGATTCCCCATATAAATAGCCGATGATATCCATCCGGTAGCGGAAAGAGGGTGTGGCTCGAGCCTATTTGAATCAACCCTCTCCTCCTCTCTATTTCCATCTCAAGTACGTTAGCCTATCTTGAGAGATCCCCTCTTATAAGTATATACGCCCGCGGAGAATACGCGCCCCGAGTCTCGAAAATGGCCCCCATCGAACGCATCACTCTTTTCAACGTCCCCAAGGCGGAAGACCGTGCCCGCATCTTGGAGCAGTACAAGGTTCTTGCGAAAACCGCTGTGAAGGTTTGTTTCTTCCGGCTCTGAAGCTGGATGGTTACTAACAGGAGCCTGCGAACAGGATGGGAAACCGTATATTCTCGGCGCGGCGGCTGGCGAGTCGTTCCCGGATCCTCGTAACAAGGGATTCAATATCTCTGTGAAGACGACCTTTGCCTCGATGGAGGACATGGAGTACTATGATAATGAGTGTGAGGCGCACAAGGCGCTGAAGGCTGTGGCGGGGCCAGCGAAGGAAGATGTTCTTACGACTTATTTCGAGAGTGTTCTGTGATTAACTCAATCTTGTTTAATTCTCTTGAAGACTTATGGTGAAATGATTACGGGAATAGAGGACCGGTCATGCTTGTATAGAAAATCTAGGCGGAATGCCGAGTTCATGCACATATTTGGATAATCTCTATTCGATGATATACATGGCATACATCAAGTATGCTCTTTGCCATAATCGCAAACCCAGCACTCTCCGGGCCGGCCTGGGAATAGTATCCAGTCAACACGACGAAGATTATTGCTTCAGCATAAACGCGGCAAACTGAGACCCAGTAATAGCAATTGTGTCCTTCGCAAGCGGCCTCGCATTATCTCGTCGAAGCTGTCGAGGACAGGTGCCTGTAGTCTTCCCTTCCCAGTAATCACAGGCCGAGGGGACGAAAGTCGTAGGGAGACCACAATGAAACAACATTTTCTACGCGTCGACATCCATGTAATTGCACATTGGAGCTCCCGTAGACATGAAGTATAGGCTGGTCATGACCGGCGATAGGCGTCAGAAGTGTACATAGAAACTGCCAGTGCCACAATGGCTCCGTATAGCGGTTTGGCAAAATCGAGTTCGGAAGATACTGCTGAACATGGTAGAGGACGCGGTCTCGGGTTGTATAACACATTTCGCAAGTCTAATCAAGAGCTTTGCGAAGATCACTCCATTTCTGTTTGAGGTTCTCGTAATTTTCGTGTATCTGCAGCAAGACGTTAGATTGGGACAGATCATATCAACAATCGCTGAAGGCTTACCTCAGCCCATTGCATCTTCGCCTCCACGAGCTCCCTCTCCATCTCTGCCATCTGCTCTGACAACGATCGATTTTCATTTTGAACTTCCATATTGCGCTTCATTATCCGGTCCATTTCTGTGCGAAGCTTCTCCTCAACCTCTGCGGGCTGCTTGTCCACAACAATCTTCAACTCGCTAACCTGAAGTTTCAGAGCATCATTGACGTCGGTGAGCTCCTCATTTTCCACCTTGAGGTGCACGAGTTCTGAAGCAAGCTGTACATGCTCTTTATCAGATGCCTCCGCTTGTTCTTCTAGGAGGCGTATCCGAGCACTTTGGTTGGCCACGGTGTTCCTGAGCCCTTCCAGTTCAGCTTCACGCTCTCGCTCCGTCCGCACTTTTTCTTCCCACTCCGCAGTGTAGGCGTTAATCGTTCCGGCGGCCAGATCAATCGCACAAGCGTCCTGCACCATAATATCCGCCCTATAGACCTCCTTGTCCGCTGCGCCAGAGCTGCCGAAGAACCCCGACTCAAGAATCGAAGATGGCGAAGGCTGCTTGTCAATGTAGACATCGAATAGGCGTTCTTTCAGGAAAGTAGTCAGTGGCGTCATGTCTTTCATTGTCAGTAGGGTCTCAGCATTGCGGCGCATGATTGCGATTGCAAACTTGAGAATGGTGCTCTGAAGTCCTTCTTCGAATATCAAATCATAGATTCGGAGAACAAGTTGTAGCGGGAAACGGTATGCGAAAAGGGTCAAAAACCATTGAGTCGCATAAAGTTGGGGATGAACACCTCGCCGGCGAAGGTGACAGTAAAGGGCTGGCTCCCAGTCCTCCAGCAGACGTTCGAAGACGTACAAATTGCGATGGAGACCAGGCATGTCATGAATAAACATCTTCCGGAGGCCATACTTGTTCATCAGCTTCACTAGCAGCGTGAAGGCCTCGGCCTCATCCATCTACCGGGACTTGTAGTTAGACAATACGATTCTCCAAGAGTGCAAGTTAGGGTTGAGTCCTTACGTTGAACAGGAGTGGCATGACAATAAAGTTCATCCCCTGCGCATATCCCACGGCCTCATCGTAGAGAGCGTAGGCTTTACACAGGCCAAACAGGCCTTCTTGGTTTCCTTGCGAGACAAAGTACCGAGAATAGCTGGTGCGTGCACCAAGATCGCGACGAATAGCCTTCTCCAGCTTTTGGAGCGCCACGGCATCTTCCTTCGCTTTCTTTTTGCGAGCTATCTCGTTAGCCGCTTGCTCTTTAGCCAGCTTCTCAGGATCAATCTCTTGGGAGGGGCTCGAAGAAGATCCGTGGTTCGAGTGCGCGGTTGAGTTCTCCGATCGCACAGACGCGCGAGACGAAGCTACTGACTCCGGTTCCCCTGTACCATTTGTGTATTGCTTTTCTTTATCCGTGCCGCGAGCAATTAGATCTCTGTAGACCTCTTCCAGCTCCGGATTTCTGCTGTCTGCCAGAATCTGCCAGATGACACCTCGAATGGTCTGGGGGATTCCTCGCTTGATTGCCGCATTAATCTCTTCTGAATTCGGCCCTTTGAGCGCCTGCGGACCATGGTTAACAAGTTGCTGCCACAGCTCCCAATCGACAGGTGCAGACGCATCGGTGGCAGAAGCAGATAACCCCGAGACCGTTCCCGGAAGCAGATTGGGATTGACCGTAGGTGGAACAGTGGGTGGCGATGCAAGAGGTGGAGCAGAGGCATGTTCTTCTTCTTCGGGTATACTGGGAGGACTTCCAGCAGAATGACTGATGCTTGCCCGTCCTGACGCGACACTTGCTCCGTCGTTCTCCGGAACCAGTCCTTCATCCCGCATCCTTAGTAACTTGAATTGGTCCTTTAGGCTGCTGCGCCTTGGCCTCCTGGCCGCTGAACCATCCAAATCTTCTCCGTCATGCTTGGTCAACTCGGAATTGCTCGAGAGAGTAGACACGGACGCGGCCGTGTTCCGCCGACTAGTTTGTGGTGGAGGCGACTTGACCTCGCGACTCGCCGTTGAGCTGCGGGAAAGCCAGGCGAATGGGCCGGTGAGTTTTCGGGTCATGGGAGGCGCTGGAGCTGGGACTGCTGGCGCCGGGGTCTTGTTCACGGGAGGTGATCCCCACGAGTTGGAAGGGAGGTTGCCAGATAGTCCCTGGAGGGGCATGCTTTGAGCGGAGGATGCTGAATTTCGGGAAGGTACAGGGGGAACGTCGGACATGGGCTCCTGGCCCAAATTGTGATTCTGCAGGGTAACGTCATCTAAATTGTTACTGGCAAGGTTCACCTCGTCAAGTGAAGTCGTCGATAGTCGGTGGGCCGTCAACAAGGGCGATTTTGGAGATTTGGTCCTGCGAGGCGTTTCATCCGTCCCGGACTGCTTTTCTGACCTGGCATCTTCCGTGTCTTCATCTTTCTTATCTTCGTTCTGAAAAACAGGTGGGAGAGATGGCGCATCGGTGAACTGAGGTGTTGCACCTGTTCCGCTCGGAGGGCTGTCTGTGAGAGAGCGTGTAGATGAGCTCTGAGGAATCGAGACGGTGAGGTTGGGGTTGCTGGTAGTCTGCACTTCAGAGGCGTCATCGAATGAGTCCTTATCAACATCATCGTCAGTCAATATTTTCCCAAGTAGGAACAAATGCCAGTAAAGACAACTCACCCCGTTGTACTCGGCACTGTTTCGTCCGGAAGACATGGTGTACTCGACCGCCTGGAGCCAGCTAGGCGGACGATTTCGATCTTAGAGAAAGCTCTTTAATGGTTTCTAAAGTATTTTGATTATGAAATAAGAGGTGCCGGGAGATCAGGGCAACAAAAGTCCATGATAGGGGAGGGAAGGGGGAGGCAAGCAGTGGGCGGAGGTGCGATAAGTCCGAAAAGGGAGCGGAGGTTGGATGGTCAGAACTCAGATGGATACAAAGCCACCAGGCAACTCTTGGTAGCTAAAGGGGGGGAAGGGTAACAAGTAAGACTGGCAGAAGGTCAAACCCAACTTCAAGAAATCCAATGTCTTGATGGTTGATTACCTTCTTACTCTTGATCTCTCCGCTCAATAATGGATCTAAGGTACCGTTATTTTGATGGGAGAGCCAAGACTGTTTCTGGCTAGTACCTTGGTGATTCGATTGGCAGGTCTCGACCTCGTTCTACGGTTGGGAGAGGCCGAGTTGGCTGGCCCACAGTTTCAGGTACGAGTTGTCCACTGTTCTTATTTTTAAGCTCTCATCATAATTACTCGACTGACTTTGATGGTCGTCTACGTGACTACGTCAATCTACAATCTGTTCGAGAGAGGATGTAGGTAACAGCTGTTGTGACCACTGAGACGCTCCCATCGTGTAACTGAAACGCTGTTGCCACTTG
Source organism: Aspergillus udagawae (assembly GCF_001078395.1). NCBI lineage: Eukaryota > Fungi > Ascomycota > Eurotiomycetes > Eurotiales > Aspergillaceae > Aspergillus > Aspergillus udagawae. The sequence continues at coordinate 1,358,278 of NW_025091268.1, forward strand.
TTATTCTGAAACTGGCCCGATGTTAATTTCGAGATGAGTGTCACCCGCTCCACACTCGATCGGCGGAACTTCAAGAGACAATAACGTACAAGGTAGATAAATAATCTAGATTAAGCGGTTGGAGATTATCATGATATCGTTGTGGAATCTCCACTACACAAGCAACTCGTTCATACATTAGCACAGAGCGACTTCTCAAAATCTAGCCATCGTCCACATCTTAGCGGATCCAACTTCTTTAGTTCGGAAAGCCAGCTTAAAATGTTCTCCTTGTCGGCACTGGACATAGTCCCTCCCACTTTCCTCGCCAAAAGAGCACAGTCGATCAGCGCCTGGTATATGTATTTGCAATCCTCTGCCCCATCAAGCATGTCTTGAATTTCGTCGATCTCCTTGCGCAAATATTCTAACCGTTCATCATTACTGAGATTTGGCGCCATCGTCTGATCTGATAGTGAAGGATCAAAAGCACACATCAGGTTCTGGTGATAGAACCACAGTGACTGATCGTAAGGGTCGCACAGAGCACGGTGGATGAGATCCAGTTCTGCTATCCCTGTCAGCATCGTTCGAGCAGTAGACGCCTATTCAGATCGAAGGGAGAACTGACCATCATCAAGCATCTTCTTGCGTGTCTCGTCACTGGCGGACTGCTCGCTCAGCAGTCGCTGGATGAGCTTCGTGCGATAATGCCAGGCAGAGAAATTGGACAAATTCGTGCCTATCATCTTCTTCGCGTACTCAAATTCCCCCTGTGCCATGCTTCGCACTTCCTGGTCTTCTGGTGCAAGATTTTCCAGTGACTCTACGACAAATCGTCTATAACCCCAGCCGTGGAAGTTTCTGCTATCCAAGCTAAGCATCTTACCCACAAGGGCAAGCTCCTCTTGCCAGAATTTCAGAGCAACAGCTCGGGGAAGAAGACGCTTGGCTTCGTCAAGAAGCCACATGCGATAATTCCATATCCAGTAGCACTTGGGAAATTTCCGGAGGAGGGGTATCAGAAATTGCAGATCATTTTTGATCAGCGCTGCTATCTGTCCTGTTACGGCTTCCTCTGAGTCGTTTGATGATGCCAAATTGAACTCATGTTGCAGAACCCTCCGTCGATAGTTCCATACAGTATAGTATTCTGGGTTGCTGCTCAGTAATTCAGAGATCTTTTGCAGAGTTTCAGGTGTATAATCATGTCCAGCGATCTGGCAAGCTTCATCAGACTTTTGCCGTTTATTATGAGGTATGGATGAAGATAAACAGGAAATACGAACAGGAGTCTCAAATCCTACCTTGTCACGAACAAGCCGGTCAAGCGCTTGATATTTTTGAATTTTGCGAAGTTCCTGTTGGAGGGCCTCTTCGGATCGCTCTCCCAACGAGCTGTAGCGGGGAATTCCATGCTACCGAACCAAAAGTTAGTCCAAATGTGTACATATTACATTTGGTCAGATCGTTGAAAAATACACCAGCCATATTGAAGTAATGGTCACATCAGCATATGCAGGTCGTTCCGGTCTTTTCCAGCGAAACACTTCCTTCGGGGATTGACAAGTATGATGAAGCAGGAGTAACGCTTGCCTAAACAGAAGCTGCCTTCCAGATTCAGAAAGGTCACGTGTGGTGCCCTCATAGAAGGACAACCTACACAACCAACTCCATACATTGCCTATACTTTCTCGCATCTGACAATGTCGGGCCCTGTTATGATTCAACAATGTACTGGTCATCAATAACCTTTACTTACGGCCCCGTGTTTTGCTAGCGGCACGATATTTCATTCCTTTTCCACTTTCCATAGCGCTTATCAGCCCACATAGTATATATATTTTGTCTCTCGAGCGCGTTACAGAATGACCAATTCGACATGTCGCTCTTCAAAAAGCTCAGAAGTCTCTGCAGCAAGCAGCTTCTTGCATGATACACGATCGACTACCCAAGAACGCGAGTCCATGCGATTAGTCGACTCTGCTATCATTCCTTTGCCTCTATCTGACACATCAAGTGAATCTTCGGACGAAGTACAATCTCTTTTGCCTTCCTTCGAGAAGCTCTCCATTGGCTCGTTTGCTTCTGAAAGTTCATCCATGAAGAACCGCACGCAGCAGATCCCCAGTAGCACAGACGATTTTGGAGCTACGACGCATCTGTCCACAGTCAGAGAGACCGCTATTGAGAGAGGTCGCGGAAGATATAGGCGGACTTTCAATGGTGTTGTAATGGCAAAAGGCTCTAGGAGTCCAAAATCTCCAGACAGATTCATCCCTTTGAGAGAATTCATTGATCCTTTGTCCACACCGTTGCGAGTGGGAAAGCCTACGCAGAGCCTGACCCCTGAAGAAAAGCTCCTGCGACAACGCACACCGAAGTCAGATCCCTTTATGCCTGAGCGGCCACGCAGATCTGCAAGTGTCCCGAGGGTACAATCCGGGCGTACCTTCAGCCCTCACTATATTCCCCACCTCATCACCGGCTCAGCTATCAGGAGTGGCAATGAGTTTGGACCACGGGACCCTCTCAGACAGGTCAGCGCTGGGGCCGTATGGAGCGTCGGTGGAACGTCTGCCATGCTAGGTAGACAATTTACAGGGATACCTGGTGACACGAGAGGTCGTCTTGCGAGTCGAGCGACCGCTCCAGTGCATACGGCCAAATTTTTCTCTCAGGCTGCGTCGTCTGAAGAGCCAGGAAAGCACGAGTCGAGAGTAGCTCTTGCTTTGAATATTGACCCGATAGTCAAGATACTGAAGTGCAGGCTATTGCCTCTGCTCGAGTCCAAGCCGAGTCCGTCTCGCCCTGATTACGAACGTTTCTCTCCGTTAACATGGAAAGACAGTGCCTGGAAAAGGGGTGAGGCAGATCAATGTAAGTGAAAGAATTTGCTTTCTTCCTTAAGTGAAACTTCAACGTTGAATGACGCAAAATCTCAATGATGGGAGCTATCATTCCAAAATCTATGAAATCGTGTTAGCTTACAGGACAATGCTTGATGCCACCACCCCTTTGGCACAAAAAGATACTTGTGTTTGTCCGGGTCACTCACATATCAAAGACTTTCAATGGCATATATACCACAAAATTGTTCTTTGTAGAATTCTTCGATGAGATTTGTACAACGTGGAGTATCGGCTCCAAACCATCTTCGGATGTGCTGACATTTGTGCATGACAGGGGCGTCGACGGATGCACGAGAGGACGCTGAGAGCATCGTACCAGCACGCCCATTCCGGATCCTGGACGCCCCTTATCTTCGCGATGACTACTATTGCACAACGCTCGCGTATTCACCTACCTCTGGAGTTCTCGCCGTTGGTCTTGCCCATCGCGTGTATGTTTGGTCGGAGATTTTTGGCGTGCTGTATCCCCCGTTCGTGGACCATCACCCCTCAAATTTCGTAATCTCTCTATCTTTCTCGTCCGAGAGCGGAGGCAAAGACATCCTGGCCGTCGGTAGGCGAAGCGGACTGGTCACCCTCTGGAGTGCTCCTGAAGCCGAGCCACGCTATGAAATTAATCATCCCAACAGTATCACTTCGGTGGCGTTCAGGCAAACAGTGACGCGCAGGTTCTCTGAGCGATTCCACAACGTTGAAGTCAATACAGAGGACCTTGCTGTCGGCGATGAACTTGGCAACATATGGTACTACTCAGTAGAATGGCCCAGTGAGGAGATTCGAGAGCAGTTTGTATGGAACGGTGCTATCACCCTACTTGCCAGAATTTCCGCACATACTCAGAGGATTTGTGGTATAACCTGGTCTCCAGATGGTGCGTACTTGGCCACTGGAGGAAATGATAACGCTTGTCTAATCTTCGAGCTCCGTGACTTCATGCCCTGGCGACAGCTCAACCGTACAATGAAGCCTTGTAAATCAGCTCAAACTTGCCAGTCGATAAGCGTGCAATGTCAGAATGCATTCTCTTGTCTTTCTACGACCACAAGCAAGCGACTATTCAGGCGGCGTGACTTTCTCAATTTGCTTCCTTCGTGGTCTCACTTTCGCCTCGGTTCTTCGCAAGCATCACTCCTTAAACACACCGAGTCGCTCGCCTTGGGGACTGAGAGAACGGTAACGATACCCCCAAATAGGCAGAAGCATATATTGGCGCATGCGGCAGCCGTAAAGGCAATTGCCTTTGCGCCATGGCAACCGTCTCTCCTTGCCACCGGAGGCGGCTCGAACGACCGAGCCATTCATTTCTGGCACGCTCCGTCTGGGGCGTGCCTGGCGACCATCAATGTGTACGCGCAAGTGACCAGCCTTATTTGGAGCAAACGACGAAGGGAGATTGTCGCCACTTTTGGGTTCGCACAGCCAGAGCACCCGTACAGGATCGCTGTTTTTGCGTGGCCGAGCTGCGAGCAGATTGCTGCAATCCCCTGGGGTCCGTATGGCACTAGTTGGGATGGGATAAGCAACGCTGGCGCAGTTCATTGTGGGCGCGCTATCTGCGCTGTGAGTTATCCGGGAAAGTCACATGTCCTTATGCAGGATCTTCTCGATCGTGCGACCAGCATCTCGTCTTCAGCGTCCACGGTCCAGCGCAGGCGAGCGCAAAGCGAACCGTACCGCCGTACGTCGCACCCTATTCAATTACGACCAAGCGCAAAAGAAGGAGGCTTATGGTGTCCTCGCACGCTGGATGAGGGATGCATTATCGTTGCGTCAAGTGACCAGACTGTCAAATTTCACGAGGTGTGGAGCGGGCCAAAGAAAAGTACGGCGGCAGCTTGCGGTCCTTTCGGAGGAAGCCAGATTCTTGAAGGACTTGAAGGGCTAGAGAAGCTCGGGGACGAAATCATCCGATAGTTGGGATCTTTCTCATGTGGGAATGGCCCCTGTGTTCCAGTTCTGGTGCGATATAAATTCATATCCACGAAGGCAGAGGACAGTGATGGAAAAGTTGTTCATAGACCAGAGAAGAGTAAATATTTTTAATGTATTCTTACGTATTTCTATTCAATGTCCATTGGCCATAGTCTCCTATCCTCGCCGGTGCTTATCGAGTCCAGAACCAGACCAATTATGTGGTTCGTTTCCAAACGACCTTGGAATGGTCGATCATCTGATAGTGTCGACCATGTTGTCTTTGCCCTGTGCACCAGTCGGCAACTGTTGAACACAGTATTAGTCTCGTCTGTGGGCGATCATTGGGTCTTGTCAACCTTTGCAAGGATTGACTGGGCATGCATGCCTCATCGCGCGTCCTCCTACTGGCTCAATAATCAGCCAGCATGGATCGACATTCCGCAGAGATCAAATAGCGCAATTCAAGTAGAAGACTTGTCTGGTTTGGTTGAGATTGATGGAAAGTGATACTCAGAAGCTTAGGCTTGCGAATTACAGCCTACAATCAACTTACTCACGCAGCCTGTCGCAATCATGATGTCCTTCTTGCAGGTTGTGGCATCCATTCTCCCAGGTGCCATTGCGACCACAGCCGTGACATCTATGCCTACCACCCTCAACATCACAGTCATCGGCGCCCGAAACAACCAGTCGACCCTGGAATGCTGGTCACTCGAACCGGGTTTCTCTTCATCAACTCAGCCAGGTATTACAGGCAGCGCTACGCTTTCCCTAGGACCTGTAGGAGACAACGCGACCTACAGTATTGTTCCTGCTCAATTAGATGGTGGGATACACAATGCCCCCACGAGACAGTATGTATCATTTCCAGCCTATCCTACTCATGTCCTCCACAAAAGCCATATAGGAACGGAGCGTTGCTGATTAGAGGAAAGATGGGTGGTTTTCCTCTCTGGACTGGCACATGTCACTTTGCCCCATTCAGATGACGAGGCCTGGATACTGGGGGGCAAGCATGGGATGATTCTGGCGTTGGATACGGCGGATGTTAGTGCGGATGGGCATTATACGGAGTATCCAAGTGATGAAGCGACGGTCGCAATGACTGTGCCTTTGAAGGATGAAGACGAGGAACCAGCGCATCGAGTGTTGTATCAGGGTGCTTGTAAAGCGACGGAGGTTGATTTGTGAGGGTTGGTTGGTTGCGATCACCAGGAAAGAGAGTATATATTTATCATTCGCACCGTGCAGATCAGTCATATTGGCTGAGGGGGTCGTGATCGGATGGTCGAGAAGTCGTATGAGTCTCATATCCAATATGTCTAGGGCCAGAAAAAATCTTGAGATTAAGTGCAGCATATACAATAATCTAGGTAGTAACTAAATGTATACAGCGAACGGTGTGCCCTTCCACCTTCTAATGCAAACACAGTTGGCGGCCCCAACCCAGAAAAATGAAAGTCTCTTTTACTTTTGTTCAAAAAAAAAAAATATCCATCCACATAGCAACAGGTCACAGAAAATTGAGAAACAAGGACCAGACATGAGAGCCCAAAGCGGAAGAATCAGGGTATTATCTATCTCCTTCCCGACTTCTTCTCTTTTCCTCCACTACCGCCAAACTTGGCTTTCTTGGATGGCGGGGGTTGCGCAGAGAGTCCATCGTCATCCGACTCGTCGTCTTCGGTGTCGGCAATGAAGTCTGCCATCGAGCCTGCACTTTCCGCATCATCATCTTCCTCCTCGTCCTCGTCCTCCAAAGATTCCTCAGCATCAGAAGAACCAACAGACTCTTCCGCCTCAACGTCGAACACGTCTTCCTCGTTCTCATCCTCCTCATCGCTGCCTTCATCCTCTTCATCATCTGACTCGTCACGACCGGACTGCTCACCGTCAATCATGGACTCGTCCTCGTCGTAGGTCTGATCGCGTATCGACTTGGTCCGCGGCGTTACTGCGTTCTTCGCGGTGTCGGCATCGCTATCCTCATCCTCCAACTCTTCCTGGCCTTCGACGTAAATGATGTTGTCCTCATCCTCACTGTCCATGCCCTCGGCTCCGCCGCGGAGGGACTGTCTAAGTCCCAGCTGCGCATGCAACATGTCAAGTTTTCCCTTGAGCAACAGCAAGGAAGACAGACTCGAGGAGCGCTGGTCCATAACCTTGAACAGGGTAGACATCCGCTTTAGCAGTTCTGGCTTGCCGGCGAGAGCGCCACCATGAGCAACACACGTCCACTGTACCCACACGAGAAGGTGTCCGTACCGACCCGGGCGAGACGAGAGACGCTCGGCCAGCTTCTGGAGCAGAGTGGCAGCGAGCGACGAGTCGAGACGTTGAATGGTTTCACGGACAATGGTAAGATCACCCGTATGGAAGCATGATTCGAGCATCCCATTGTCGTTCGTCTTGAGCGACTGCGTAAGGACCGTAGACAACGTGACGCCAGAGGTGATCTGCTGCACCGCTGCGCTGGGTTTTCCAGGTACGAGAGATCCAATACGGACGTCGTCCTCAAGTTCGGCTTCCACATCAATTTCTTCCGAAGCATTGGCCCGCAAAAGCTCGCCAAAGGATGGCTCTCCCGTTTCGTCCTCTTCCGCATCCTCTTCATCTCCGGCTTCTGATCGCATCTCAACGTCACTATCCGCATCCTTCTTCTGCTTCCGCTGCCGAGTTTCCTTCTTCTCAACCGGCTTCTTCGAATCATCGTCGTCGTCCTCCGAATCCTCCTCACTGTCGGCCACTGTTGCATCCGCCCTGGTGTCTTGCATCTCGACATCGTCCTCCACGAGGTCCCCTTGCTCGACCACTGCTCGAGATTCATCGACTTGCGTTTCACCTGCGGCTCGAATTCCATTCGTTGTTACGGAGGCAAGAACCGAGCTAGACTTGGTCTTGACAATCTTCTTCAGCCCAGTGAAAGCTAGCTCCTCAGTATCTATATCAATACAGTTGATGCGCTCAAAGACCGGTATAATGCCTCCTTCGGCCCAAACAATTAGAATATCAGTTCCTTGGAAAGTTGCTGCGACGACAGGTACGGAGGCATCCGAAGTCTCAGACTGAGTGATCTTGATTGATGACTCCGCCCGCCTCGTGAGCTGCCTTCCCCTAGCTTTGAGACTGGTCTTGGAGCTCTGATCCTTTGGCGGCACGAGTGGTTTTGTGAAAAGTTCAATAGTGCCATCTTCGGTCACAGCTGCGAGGATTTGCTTCTCCATCGCCAGAGCGTCATCTGGTCCTTGTCCTGAACCCGAAGTCAACGCCAATGATGATACTTCTGTATCTGCAACGAGGTTCAACACAAGCTTGCGACCCTCAACGTCAAAGACATTGATGTAGCGATCGCCATCAGAGGCAAGAAAGACAGCTGTCGTGAGGGATTCCGTGGAGGAGGTGATAATTTCCCGAATCTGGTTCCGCATCGCTGGGAATGATGCTGTCGATTCATCTCCCTCAACGTCGATCAGGTAGGGCGTTTGAGAGGCGCAAACGACGGGCGGGTTGGAGGGCACGGGGCGAGAAAGGGTGCTATAACCTGTGGATGCTGGTAAATGGATTGTTCTATAAAACACTGTCAGTTGGATTTATATTGAGGCATCAATTAGTTGAAGAAACCAACCTGGTACTCTTTCCGGTGCGCAGATCCCATTGCACTAGTTTGTTATCACCACCAATACTCCAACCTTCCTGACCCGGTCGGTTCGCAGTGAACTTGAAATCCACAACACCTTTGTCATGTACACCCCCGAGTGCCCCCACAATCTTGTCTTCGATAGGCGAGTACATGCGGATTTCGGAGGCGTTTGTACCAAAAGCAACAACTACATCCCCTTGCTCAAATCCACTGCTAGCACCATTGATGTCAGAATGGCGCTTCCGCTTCTTCTTCCCTTGCTGATCACGATCTCTTTGTCTGAGAGGGAAGTAGCCCCAATCTAGAGACGTGACAGTCTCCTTGGGACCTAGGACATGTTCGCATTGTAATCGGCCCGTATTTGTGTCGTGAATTCGGAGGTGCTGAGCATCGAGACCCTGAATAACAGAGGCAAAAAGCGCCAATTGATACTCAGAGGGTGCAAACGACGCTTTCAGTATCGAAGACTTATTCCCGGTGTATGTGAGGCCGGACACTGCGGGCGACGCAGCGGACGAAGTCTTCGAAACGGGAGGGCGAGGAGCCTTTTTGCCCATTTTTACGGATAAAGGTGACTCAAGACAGACGCCGAGAAGTATGAGGATCAATGCAGACCTGAATGTTTTGACCTTGTCGAGCTGCCAGCGGTCGCCGTATCTGGGCAGTGTTACTGAGAAGGAAAAAAAAGTTCTGTAGAGGTTATATTGCGCTAGTCCGTAAACGGTCTAGTGTCTGTGAAGTTCCGCGATCAAATGTCTTATCTAATCCGCTACTGTCCGCTTTTGCAAGCTTTCTATGGAGTAAATACTGCTCAAGGGTTTCAAAAATTCAGTCAGCACGAGTATGAATAGTGCTATTTATGTCGCCTTGCCAGATGATTTCTGGATCGTCGCAGCAGAAGAAATGGCTGTGGATTGTCATCTGCCTAGGCTTCAAACATGAATACCTTTCGCTACTTGAAAGTTTCAGTCACGCTTGTCCCCCAAAAAATTTAAGACCGCGCCCGTGAGGAAAGAGAATTCATTGTCTCCTTCACTTCTTTCATTTCATTTCATGTCACAGTGAGGGCTCATGGCATTTTTTGGCAGGTTTCTGTTGACCTCGACATCAAACAACAGCATCAGACCACCAGTGCTAATTGACTCCTCCTGAATCAGTTCGACTATGCTGAGCAGGTTAATGCAGTCGGCCTACTAATCACCAATTATGACGGACCTTTCTGAGCAGGAAGCTGTATGTTTCCAACCACCCTGTGTCAAGCCACCCTGATAAACAAGCGTTCAGTCAAAGTCAGGGAGGCAGCTCAGACACGGTCATCTCCAGATTTCAATTACGGTACAATGTGCTCTTCAGGATAGGTTCTTCGCTGGATGTTGATTGTCAAGGCTGCGGCAGCGACACAAGTACTCTCGGCTGCATTTTGATACGGAGCTATGGACTCTTGCTGTTCAGAAGTAGGTGTGTTGAGTCAAATCGTCATTTAGTATGCCTACATTGAGACATACAATCTGGGTCTACTACGCTACTTACCTCTGTCATGGTCAGCTATGTTCATATGAGCGACTGCCAGAACAAGAAAAGGGCCTTGGGCGACTCTTGTTTACCTTGCGCAATTTGTGGTACCTCTTGGCACCAGGCAGTCTTGCATCATTATGTGACACGCTAGGCCTGATACGAGCTACAAGCCTACAACGCAAGGGGTAGGAAGGAAGGCTGGCTCAGGGCTCAACCCTGACTTCCATAATCAGAAGGCGGCCAGCACATGGGTCTTTTCCCTGAGTAAGCCTCAGCACAACTCTTTCAAAAACCAAGGATTTTTGTGATGCTACTCTTCCTGAATGTGAATGCCTAACAGGTTTGGGTATGTCATATCTAACCTCCCAGTTGACTAGTTTCACCTCAAATTCATCCATTATCTCACAGACCTGAAATAGCTTTGTCTGCAGTCGCCTCACTCCATTACAGCCAGGTCAACTTTTGCTCTGACTTCTTGTACAGCTTGTTTTGATCTATTCGACCCGAAAATTTTGTGATCATTTTATGAGTGTCTTTTTTGGAAGAAGGATGATGGTTCCGACAGAAAAACTTCTGGTACAAAGGCCCCACACTAGAATAAGCCACAACCAATAATATATCATATCTCGTAGAACGCGTCATCGCGCAACCAATCAGCGATTGCTAAATGGCTTGAACTAGAATGATTGGGATTAGCGCCACAGATGGGGCTAGCGGCAGAGGACGGACGAGCGCGACGCGGCCGTTCGTACTTAAGGATTCTAGCACCCTCCTCGGATTTTCTCAGTCTCTGTTTCTGGAGCTGAGCTGAGAGCTGCGTTGCACCCGCGCCTGGTCACGCCTGGCCCTTCCTATTCACCTTGACCCTTATCTGTTACCCCGTCTGCCTGCTGAGTGCTGACCGCCTTTATTTATTAATATTCCATCTTATTTTCTCCGTATCCTCGGTTACCGCCCTCACATTCATCAAGTTACTACCTCTTATCATCACAACGCGTATTTCGCGACGCGCTCTCACATCATAATCCCAGTCGCAGCCCCTGCACCTACTTATTTTCTGTCAAATAACTCTTATTTCTGAGCACACCAAGCTTCAGTTTCGCCGTGATCCTGCTGAACGCTTTGCTTTTCCTCAGGCGTTTACAGAGGCACGTGTCAGAGAACTGTTACGTGAAGATCACCTGATTCTCAGCTTTCTCAGACTCCTTTTGGTTGACGCAAAGTTGTCCGCTTTGCTAATCTTCTATCTCTCCGTTTCTCCTGCGACTTTGCCTCCCGCTTAGTCAAACTGAATTTGCCGCCCACGTGACTTCTTACTTACCGCCTCTTGGCAATATAAAATCCTCCTTGTCGCATTCTCCACTTCCGACCTGCGCTAATCTTTCTCGTTTTTGTATCTTCCGCAACACTTCTCGGCGTCGCGACTCTTTGCGACCGCTAGAGGCAACACTTCTCCTTGTGTCTTCTGTCATCTAACCAGATTTTTCTGCTTGACGGGTTACCGAATCGAATCATTTAGTCTGTGTTAGCGCAGAGAATACCTATTCAGTGCATTATTGTCGTTGTCGCTATCTAAACTTCAACTGAGAACAGCCTCTTCCTGCTCCGTTAGATCCTTGTATTACGGGCTCCCCAAGAAAGGTGATAACTGTTGTCCCCAATGGCGACGCCGCCTCCCGAGGCTCCTCCTGTTGTCAAGGAGGACAAGCCTCAACTGCCGCCGTCGCCAAATGGTGCCTCATCTGTTGATATTGGTCGCACAAGGTACGTTTAACAATTCTGAGTTATCCACCACGTTGATATATCGACGAGCTCGCTAATTTCCTAGAAGTAGCTCGCAGAATCATGTGAGGGAAGCAGCGCCGACTAATGGTACGAACGAGGAAAATGACAAGACCGCGGCGGTGAATGGCCACGGTGCTGAACAGCCATCGTTGACGAATGGCGCCGGCTCCACTGTGTCGCCCCCAAAGTCACCTACTCAACCACCTGCGGACGTCCCTGCACCATCGACAACGACACCAACGGAGAAGGAAGAAGAGAAACTCCTTACTTCAACGCCTGCGGATGGACCAAACAAAGAGCCAAACGGGGACAACTCTATTCCTAATACGCCTGTGATGCAGGAGACGGGCTCAGCTGTTGGTAAAAACCAGGCCTCACCGCAAGACACGGAGGCATCGCAAGATGTATCAAAGCCACCGACTGATTTGTCATCCGATGCCAAGGTGGAGAATAATCGACAGGATGCTGGCGTGAAGTCCGAGCTGCCTCATCATCCTTCTATTAGTGGGAAGCTGGACACCATGCCCGGTGATGACGCTACGAGTCAGGCGCCAACTGCACCGAGTCTGCAGACTATCGACCAAGACATGCCTGACGCGCCAGATGTTCCGATGTCTCCGACGAAGGTATCTCGGGAGCGCGATGCAGACGGCGATGATGAGCCCGCTGCCAAACGTACCAAGCTGGAAGATGAAGGCTCAGCCGAGGTCAAGCTTCCTGATCTGCCAACACCCGTGACCGAAGCACGTGCCCGCACCACTGTGAATGGGGAGGCGACCATGACTAAGGTCCAACATAAATTCGTCCTCAAAGGTATTCAGAGTTTGAAGCGCATGAATGATGCTCGCTTCTACCGCGAACCTGTTGACCCGGTCAAGATGAACATTCCCCATTATCCGCAGATTATCAAGCATCCTATGGATCTTGGAACAATCGAGCGTAAATTGAAGAATAATGAGTACAAGACTGCTCAGGCCGTCGTGGACGATTTTAATTTGATGGTGCAAAATGCAGTTGCTTTTAATGGACCCGACCACGTGGTGTCACAAGAGGGATTGAAGCTCAAAGGCACATTCGAGAAGCAAATGATGAACCTACCCAAGGCTGATGAGGTTGAAGAGAAGAAGCCGAAAAAAGTCTCCACCAAAACTTCAGCGGCACATCGGGAACCGCGCACTAGCATTGGGACGTCTACAGCTCGCCCGGCCGCCACTTCCCCTCAGGCCACGACTTTTGCTCTTGGACCAGAAGGCCTACCTTTGATCCGTCGTGACTCTACCAATACTGATGGCCGTCCCAAGCGCTCGATTCATCCACCCAAACGGGATTTGCCTTATTCCACCAAGCCCAAGAAGAAGAAGTACCAGTGGGAACTGCGATTCTGTCAGGAAGTCTTGGATGAGCTCCACAAACCCAAGCACTACAACTGGGCTGCCCCCTTCTACTTCCCTGTGGACCCGGTTGCACTGAACATTCCGACTTATCACAGCATTATCAAGAAGCCAATGGATCTTTCCACTGTCCAGTCCAAACTCAAGACTGGCCAGTACGAGAATGCCAAGGAATTTGAGGTTGACATGCGTCAAATATTCAAGAACTGCTTCAAGTTCAACATTCCAGGAGATCCTACCTACATGGCCGGACAAAGATTCCAGGAGATATTCGAAAACAAGTGGGCTCAGAAGACGCGTTATCTAGAGGCTCATGAACCCCACCCAGAACACCAGAGCGTTAGCTCTTCCTCCGAAGAAAGCGAAGAAGAGGAAGACGAGAGCGACTACGACAACGAGAAGTTAACCATGCTGCAGAAACAAATTGCTGAAATGTCACGTCAAGTGGAGGCGATTACACAGAAGAAAAAGAAGACTCCACCTGGTTCGAAAAAACCTAGCAAGTCTAAGTCCGGAAAGAAGGATTCGAAGAAGAGCGGAACTATCCCCTTGGGCAAGAAGGACAAGAAAACTTCCTCCAAGTCATCTAAGCCGGAAAAGCAGCGCTACGTCACTTATCACGAAAAGCAGATAATCTCGAACGGAATAAGTAGTCTTCCTGACAAGAAGATGCAGGAAGCCCTCAAGATTATCCAAAGTAACGTTCCAGCTTTGAAAGTGAGTTTCAACTTCTACCTTCGTCTCAAACGTATGTGCTAATGTTTCATTTCAGGGTACACAAGAGACCGAGATCGAACTTGACATCGATGAGCTCCCTAATGAGGTTCTATTGATGTTGCTGAAGTTCGTCAAGAAGAACGCTCCGCATGTCATAGAGGAGGAAGATATAACCGCTTCTACTGCAGCAAATATGGCTGCTCCAAAGCCAAAGAAGAATAAGCCTATGAGCAAGTATGAGCAGGAGGCTCAGATTAACATGCTCGAGAGCAACCTCTCTCGCTTCCAGGGCGGTGGCGGCCGTTCTCCCGATCCTCTCCCGTCTGTGGAAGCGAATGAAAGTAGCGACGATTCAGAGGATGATTCTGAAGAAAGCGAGGAAGAGTAGGCCCTTTGTCAGCTCCAACGCGCGTGAACTTCATGACGCCCTCCTGTGGCACTCCATGACTAGTTACTCGTCAGCATTTTTCCCTGAATCAACGCATGACTTTTGAGATTCTATTATGCCCTTTTAGCGACTCGTTTTGTCTTGGAAGACAGTCTGGCCTTGACATCAAGTTCTGGACTCTCTGTACATAAACCTCTTACTCTCGTCTTCCGGTTTCGAACCTTGCGTGTTTTCCCCCCCCCTCTTTTTCTTTGCCTTTTACTATTCTATCGGGCGAGTCTGCGCAGGTCCAGGGAGCGAAATCCACAATTTAGGATCAGCTCACGTTGCGGATGGCTTGAATTATTTTGAAGGTCAGCAGCATGGCAGTTTCTTCTACCCATTACCTTGTTTCTATGATACCACTTCATAGCTCTCGTGCTCGTACTTGTGGTTCTTGGTTGAGGGAACAATGTGTCACCTCGCACACTTCCAAAATTCCTAAGTCGGCCATAGAGCTTTGAGTGAGGAAACTTGGGACCAAGGCACGAGCGTACTCGTCTATTGTGAGTACTCAGAGTGCTTGGGGCTGGCAGGACGCCGCCCGGATACGTTGGGAAAAGATTATGGCGCAGCAGATACATGTATGATTACGAAAGAAATGTGAAAATGAAAGCGCAGAAGCCTCGAAATCCGACCTTTCTTGATCTGGTTTTTTACTTGTACCTAGCTGTAGTCTGTGCCTTGTAGTTGTAGACACATCCGCAGTCACGGGTCGACCTGGCGGTAACGCGGGAGCACGGAAAGATAGGTGATTTTGCAGCTTTGTTTACACATCTTGGGAACTTCCAACTCCAAGCCAGTTCCCAAAATGATACCACCCTGCGACCCGGTTATCCTTGAAAATAATCCCCAATTCGGAAAACTCTATCAGCATTTGACTACCAATTTACTCAATGCCGATGGCTCGACACGGGCCAGTGATGAGCAGCCAGCCAGAAAAGAAGTACTGGAAGTACGTTCAAGGCGCCACTTGACTTGAGCATTGGCAGCGTGGATGAATCTGGCCGTGCAAGAATCGAATACAATGCAGATTTGACCCGTGGTTTTACTGCTTCTAGGAACTGAGAAGATGTCGAGTGCGAAGCGCAAGCAAAAAGATCAAGCAACAGACGCTACAGCAGCTGGCTTTTGACGCTGACAGTGGGCTGCCGGATGATGTCAGGATAAACTTATCTGAGTCGAAATATGCGTTACTTTACTAAAAGTCTGTTTGGACAGTATCGCGACCCTCTCGCCGTGATTACCCTCTACCTGGAATCGTCCCCTAGTCGGCTTGACCTCGAGGATGAGGACGACCACGAGAGCGCACATTCTCATGCTCTATCCCTCCTAGCTTCGGATATGGACGCCTTCTATTCCATCATTCCTGCACTAGTCATACCTTTTTCGAACGCCTTGTCGTCCGCCCTTGAAGATCTCCGAGCAATCGCGAACACCGGAAAGAGCCCAGATTGCGCGGCGTCTGCACCCGCGATACCGCAAATGTCTACATTGCCTACACGAGCTCGAGTTCGAACAAGCCGTAACCAATCGAAGGCGAAACCACAGGCTCCTCTCGCATCACAGCTCCGGGAGCGACTACAAAACCTGCGTCAGATACAGTTGTCGCGAATACCAGCTGCTCGTGCACGGATGGCGATAACAGCGGCAAACGTCCTGGAATCACGCGCTGAGATACTGAAGCATACGGTTGTGTTGCTGGAGCGCGTTAAGCACGGCGCGCTATCCAGGGCTGCCAAGGCTAAGGCTGAACATCTTGCTCTGGTTGCGCAAGGTGTGGAAGCGAAGTTAAGGTATGTTTGATCAAAACGATTACTCCGAGGTCCCTTGAAACTCATGACTTCGAAAGTATAATGAAACTAGACACTGCAGCAACACTCTATACTCCCGAGGTTGTTACTGCCCTTGACCGATACCGCCAACATCTCCGGGAGACTCGTGAACGACTGGAGGAGCAACAAGGGAAGGTTCTTGAGGAGCTGAAAGCCTACGAAGGCGTGGACTCTGAGGCCCACGAGCCATCTGCTCGTAGCGACAAAGAGCATTTTGAGTCTGGCCCGATGCGAGAGATCGCCCGACGGTACGGATCGCTCATAAAAGAGATCGAGGCGGTGAAGTTGGAGATTCAGAGACTAAGTGTCTAGAAACCCTTTTACATTGTTTGGAGATACCCTTGCTCATGAAGAATACAATGCCATTCTTTTAAACTTGTTGATGCGTCAGTTGCGGAGTCGTCCCTGTGGCCCTTATCTGACTCCATGCAGTCACATGATCGACCCACTAAAACTTTTCTGGTGATAAAGTTATAGATTGCCTTGAACTTTGTCATTACAATAGAGATATCATAATTTGACTCGCCAGCGCACACGAGAAGATACGATCGCTCAATATGGCCGACGAAGCTCTTTCCATCTACGACGAAATCGAGATCGAAGACATGACCTTCGACCCAAATCTCCAGATATACCATTACCCGTGCCCCTGTGGCGACAGATTCGAAATCGCAATTGATGACCTGCGCGACGGTGAAGATATTGCTGTTTGTCCTAGTTGCAGCTTGATGATTCGGGTTATCTTTGAAGTGGTATGCATCGCCAATTTCTGCCTCGACAGAATCATAATTTCCTCAGGATCACAGAATATGGGTCGCTGACAATGTTTTCTACTTGCAGTCTGATCTTCCCAAGGATGATAATCAGCCGGCACCAGGTGCAGTTTCCGTGCAAGCGTAAATCCGCTAGAGACTGTAGTTATCATCAAGAGGACACAAGGTCTCTCGTGCCGATTCCTGAAACGCTGCACGAGTTACTCAACTTACCGAACCGAAACGACTGCCCTCAGAGTAACAATTCTTGTCCATTGATGTGGGATATAGGAATCTTGCCACAACAGCAGCCGTCGGGCCTTCGTGGCTTTTTCTGGTTTCACGTATCCAAGCAATGCATGTGCGCACAGTGCGAGCGACTCTACTGTTGACTACAGTGTCTTCGCCAGTGTCAGGACGCTTTGCCTTGAGGCAAAGGGACATCACTGCTATATCCGACCCTGGTCATAATAAATGTTGACCTAGGTCACGTCAAGTATGACACATATGGGCGTTTTGGTCGTGAAGAAATCTGGCTCTGGGAGAAAAGAAGATCGTTATGCCGGTGAACTTTCGATTCATGATTGTATATCTGCGCAGCAAGTGAATATACACTTGATGCGGGTTTTTACATCGTTCCCATGGACGAAACTGAAATGTTGAACAAGATCTCCATATCATACACCATAACTTCTTCGTCATAGAATATGGTAACCTTAAACATCGCCTGATCCACATACTCCTTCTTGGCCAGTCGACAATTATTACACAAATTCGCTGTAGACATCCTTTGCGATGGTCAACGACAGCTCCGCATTCAACAGATCCGTTAAATTGGATCCGTCGCGGAGGTAGATCCATTGTCCATTGCCGAAGGGACGTGAATCCTGCTTCTCATGCATGTGGTCTCCCTCGACGACCCAGTCGTACCGCTTAGGGCCGGAGATTGGCGAGCTGAGCCAGATCTGCTTGTTGGGAGGCTGCTTGTTCAGGACATAGGTTCCTACACCCGGAACTGCGATATTCATTACACCAGCCTAGAGTTAAAGGTCGTATATCGAACCGAGTTAGCCAAAGATATCTTGCAGATTACCAGGGCGGCATGAGTTGCCTCGGAGAGGAAAGGGAAAAGAAAAAATCTAGAACACAGGTCCGCAATACGCACACTATACTCTGCCTCGATATCAGATCCCTCCTCCTGGGCCTTCTCCACTTCATTCTGAATCACGTTGAGATAGTGCTCCGCGAATTCATGATACTGCGCGTCATCCAATGGCGAGGGTTCCGTGACATGGGTGAACGCGCCGGCGACATTATTCGATTGCGGGTTCGGGGCGGGAGGGTCTGCGGAATCAGGGAAGATGCCCTTGCGGATGCAACTGGTGGATTGGAACCCTCGACGGGATGCTTGGGAGGAGTTGCTGACGCTGTTCAACCGGGGTAGAAAATGGATGGCTGCGGGCGCCGTTGCTGTGATCCGGCCTACATGGAGTGAAGGACGGGCGGCGGAGGAGACAGCAGATCGAGAAATGCGCGAAAGCATTTTGAATAATTTTGTAGCTATACAGCTAACCTTCAATTTGCTATAAAGGGGAAGCGTGAGTGCCGAAGAAGAGAGGATGGAGAAGGTTACGGATGAAATGCGGAGGAGAAACGAAGATGCGCGTCATATGTCATAGTCTTTCCTTGATGCAGCTTAGCTGTGGATAGCTCTACTTGAGCTTCCTTTCCTCCGTATCCTCATGTTCTTCAAGCAGCTGATGACTCTGATCCATGTCTATTCGTACTTATTGTGGTAGCATCTGATCATTTATCACTATCTTTTCGCATTTGGGTGGGATATTTTGGCTATGGCGAGTTTCCATATGACACTTTAGTACTGTACAGCTTCGAGCGGCATAACTCTTATCACATATGAGAACCCTCAGGCCTTTTAGGCCTCTGCTTCAACCATCAACAAGCCCTTTTCACCGTTTTTATCACTGGAACATGGCCGAGAAGAAGAGAAATGGAGCACCACAGACTTTCCCTAAGAGGGAAAAGAGGCCTCCTCTGACACACTTTCTGTGTCTTCCACTGGTGAACGACATCTCGCTACCTCAGCTGGAATCTTCGTTATCAACATTCAAAGCTGCAATCCCGTCGGTTCCGCATTCAGATGACAATGGCTCCGTACAACAGCGAGTTTGCTCTGAACGGCCGCTCATCCCCGATGGCGCGGTGCGTCCCGTCGGCACTCTCCATCTAACGCTCGGGGTGATGAGTCTTCCTACGAAAGAGCAGCTGGAAGAAGCGATCGAGTTCTTTCACTCACTCGATTTAGCGTCCATTATGCATGAGGCAGAGGAGATTGTTAAGAAATCAAGACGGTCCCGGAAAAGAAGTTCGTCGCCCCGACATCAGTCTAACTTTACAGGCGCAGTGGGAGAGCGTGAGGAAATTCAATCATCAAGACGACTAGAGCATGAAGGTGACTCTGCTTCCGCCATCGTCCCACAAGGCACCTACGAGCCGTTGATGATTTCTCTCGAATCCTTACATGCGCTTCCGAGGGGGCGCGCGGCTACGGTCCTACATGCCGCTCCTGTGGATTCCACGTCTCGCCTCTATCCCTTTTGCGTGCTGCTGCGGAACAAGTTCTTAGAAGCAGGGTACTTGCAGGGCGAACATATCAAGGAAAAGCCAGGCTCAGATGAAACTGAGCCCCAGAAGTCAGCCAAAGACATAGAAATGGAAACCGGAGACGCAACGAGTACAATACCCCGAGCTGAGCGAAATCTAGATCAAGGCAATCAAACCCATACGGATACACCAATCGAGAATCATACAGCCCTTCTCCAAGAAATGCCCGTCGATTTGACGGACAAGTTCGCACAAGCACATTCGCAAACTCGCGAACCCATCACGACCACGGTCGTCACCTCCACGCAAACGAAGCCTAAGCTCAAAATTCGACCGCTTCTTCTTCATGCTACGGTGGTGAACACTATCTACGTCCGTGGTCGACGGCGAGGAGGACGGCCTCAAAGCAGCGGAAGCCGCCGAAACAGTCAATACACCTTCGATGCACGGGGTATTCTTGCTCACTACAGAGACTATTACCTTGATAGTCAAAGGACAACGCCACGGTCTACTTCCATTACAGTGACCTCTCACCCCACGGAAATAGAAAGGCAACAAATCGTTAACAACGAGGCTGGTACCGAAATTGGGTCAAATGTCGCCAGCAGTACAGATGGCAGTGGCAGCGAGATGCGCAATTCACCACCGGGAAAGAAACAGAAAATGTCATCTATGAAGAGGATAGACGCATTCCCTTTCGTCTGGGCGAAGGATTTCCCACTAGAGACAATATGTATATGTGAGATGGGCGCAAAGAAGCTTGATCCTGACGATAGTGGGATGAATGCACGTTTGGGAGAGAAATACCGAGTTGTGGCAGAGAGAAGCCTGGATTTCACACCTTCGGGAGAATCAACAGTGGTCGCCAAGGGCAAAGCTTGCCACCAGGATAACCAAGAATCTAATGACGTCGGAAGCAGCGATGGGAGCGCTGAGGGCGGCGTTAAAATCTAGAGCATTCGAATGGCCTCTTTATATACTATAATCATGGCATGCTCATTAGAGGAATCTCCTGTCGTACTGACAGTTGAGATCCGTGCCTGAGGTAATTTCCCTCGAACAAGAAAGACACCAAAACGCCTCGCTGGTAGAATATCTCCCCGAGAGATCCAATGACAGATGACAAGTCACAGTGTCACCATAGAATGGGAAAAGAGCAAACACCTTCAATGCCTTCAACTTAGCCTGGCAAACCAACAACATCACCGCACGCGGCTCATGAGCGTCTCTGTTCCCCTCTCTATTGACAATTCCGCCGCCTTTGTTTTAATGGCGCTGATCATGCTTCTCTCGAAATCATCCCTAGTCCTCAGCACTGCTTCAACCCAAGACAACTGTAGATCCCAGTATTCCGTTTTGAAGTCCTCATAGACTGCAACCAGAGCCGGACCTTTCTCTGCTTCGAGCAAACGGAGAAGCCAATCGACCAGCCGCCACTTCTGCTTGATCGAAGCAAATGAGTCGGGGTATTTCTGGAAGAAAGCAAAGACTGTAAGGACGTCGTCCTTGAATTTGTCGGTGTACGGATCGACGTGCCGCTTGAACTTGACACCCTTGTTGCGGACCGATGATAGATATCGGATCAGAAGTTCGTCGGATAGTTCTTCAACCAAGATGTCGGTCAGGGAAGGATGGAGGACGGCAGCGTAATCTGTCATGTAGTCCTCAAAAGTTGAGGTAATTCGCTTGATGGCAAAGTCGCCATACCATTTTTGGGTGAAGAAGTCTGGGATAGTGGTGCGGAAGTCGACAGCGAAGACCAGTTCGACGAACTGAGTGAGACAATATGTACTCAAGTCCACATAGCCGTCCCGCAGAGCGTCGAGTTCAGGTATGGCTCGTGAGGCCATATACTTCGGATCCACGGATGGCTCGAAATCGCGCTTGAATTTGCTCAAGTATCCCAGCTGTCCCGATTCGTCATTGTCGTCAATGCAGGCGATCTGGTCGTTGGCAACGGCAATGAGCCAATCCTGCAATAGCTGGAGACCTTCGAGTTGGTCGCCGCCCACCGCCTTGTATTTCCCACATTCCTCGTCAATAAGCATCTGCCAGTTCGTTTGGCGACTCTTGAGCACTCGGAACATAGCATCAATGATGCCCTCAACAACATCGGTTCGAGAGGAAGCACCGGAAGCCACAATCTGTTCGTGCAGCATACGCCACATATCTGGAAGGGTCTTTGTACGGAAGTATCCTTCTGCGTTGGTGTCAAGGGAATCGGGAATGCGCTCGACGAGTCCTTTCCTGTCTGTTTCGGTGATACGATCCATCCATTCCTCCACAGCTTTGATAATGATGTTTTGCCACTGTCGGATAAGCTCAGGCTCACGGTCGTCAAGGATGTTCGGTTGGAGCTCGGATTGCTTCCAGCCGAGCTTTTTCATTTTCTTATAATACCTTTCGCTCCAGTGAAGTATCGCAAGCAAGTTGTCTGCAGGTAACTCAGGGTCATTGATGAGCTCGATTAGAAAATCATGCATCATTCGGTGATAAATATTCGTATATGTTTTGTAAATCTTCCACTTTTTCGGAAGCAGCGCTTGCATGCCTTGCTGAACAGAAAAGAGGTCGTTGAAGTACCACTTGAAGCTCTTATCCAGAGTCTCAGGATCGCCTAAAAACGCCTCCTTAGTTTCCCGAAACTGGTTCTCCGCATACAGCTCGATTGCTTGCAAGAGTTTCTCTTTGTAGCCACGAACTGTTTTAGGACCAATGTTCATAGACTTAAACCGGCCTGCCAGATCCTGGTGATCCTTTTGTGCCTCCTGAAGAGCGCGCACCGTCGCGTCATTCTTCTCCTCAGTCATGACAATCACACCCAGGCGAACAACCATACTCCGGTTGTCTGACTGCACTAGCGGAATGAGATTCATACAAGCGGTTCCGAGATGCTCATCAAACCAATCAATTACAGAATCCAGGCCATGAAAGTAGTCCGTCAACGTCGCTTCGCTGCTCGGATCCTGAGCCTTGCGAATCTGGTCCATTGCCTCGTCCCGAAAATCTCTCAACCGCGAGATCTGCATGTGCACCCGTAACAAATTCGGCTGGTTCTCGAGATCCTCGTCATCCTCTCGTAGAAGCTCCTCGACCTCAGCAAGATCTGTACTGAAGTTCTCCAAGCCCTTCTTCATCATCAGGGTTGCTTCGAAGTTCCGCTGTACTTTAGCCAATCTATCAATCTGCGAAAAGTCCTCGACGCTCGTTTGTGATTCCGCGCACAGCTTATCTATAATCTGAAGTTCGTCTCTCGTCTTCGTGACTTGTCGCTGGCCCTCGGTCAAGGCATTGATACTTCGTTGAACCGTTTCCAATTGATGCCGGAGACCTTCCCGGAGCTGTGAGTCAACTGCTCCCTTCTTTCGCGAGTATTCGGCTTTCAATCCGGAAATCTTATCCAGGTCTTCTGGGTGGCGCAGAATTTCGTCTAGCCGGGGCATGGCCAACGTGCCGTCTGGGTCTCCTTCTCGCGCCATGTTGCCAAATACGTAACTGAGAAGTTATAATCAATGCCCGAGTGTGCCCACTATGCGATGTTTTTGCTTCTGGCGGGGCGTTGGAAGGATAGAGCAGCGCGTGAATCGAACCGAATGTCGCTTAAGTATATGAGACTAAGCAACCTCCGAAGAATGGTAAATCCAATACAAAAGTAGCCAGAGCAAATACGGCGCCCGAGACAAACGTAGCGAAGGATAAAGCGCGCAGCGTTCTTATCACAGCGCGTGTATCCGAAAGGAAGTGGACCGCTTCGACCGGAACCTTAGATTATGGAATCCACAGGTCCTGTTTCGGTTTCCATACCCAGATTGCTGATTGCTGGACGCAATTCCCAGCAGCAGCCCATAAACTAGATACCGTGCTTTTGATGAATGCAAATGACGCGGAGTACACCTAAGCTACAAAGGTCAAGCTTCCCCATGAATTCCACCCGCCCCGGCAGAACATAATGCACGTGACTCTCCGCCTGGCTGACCGACCATATCAGGAAAAGAAAATCCCGCTATTTTGCGGACAATAGATATATCAAGCTAATCGAGATAATTGAGCGGGCGAGGAGCGTAAGGCTTTATTCCAATCCGAAGACTCCATTCGTTCCTCGCATATATTATCCATTGCAGTTCTTAAGTTGTTGCGTCTTTTCGTTGGGAGGAAATTCCGCGAGGCCATTTTTACACTTCATATCCGCACACCGCAACTACAAGCAAAGACAACAGACAGAAGCCGATTGATTCCACATTCCGAGCACTCCGCAGCCGACGAACCGAACTGAAAACTCATATACCCATCAATATGAGCTACTTTCGCGTCACCCTTCTCCGCTCCGCCATCGGTCTCCCCCGACGAACAACAGACGTCCTTAAGGCCCTCGGACTCAAAAAGCGCATGGCGACGGTCTTCCACCCAGTATCGCAATCAGTAGCTGGTCAGATCATGAAGGTCAAGGAACTTGTGGAGGTTCAAGAAGTCGACAGGCGGCTCACAAAGGACGAAGTTCGTGCTGAGCGGAGACCGGATCCGGGATACTATGTCGAGAAGGCGTCGAATGAAGAATGGAGCGAGAATAGGTCGGCATAGAATGCGAGCCTTACTACCAACTTGTTGCTCTTGTTTCTCGGCCATGTGAGTCGACTAGGATATTTCCGGCTGTTTCATGTGAGGGTATCGGTTTTCTAAGCATATGTGGACGCCTTTGAGACGGTGGTTTTCAACATCCTTCGATGCAATCGTTCTGCATGGAAGCTCCGGTGCCTAGTGTGCTGATGCTTAAAAGCCCTTTTGGAAACCAAGGAAACGTTATATCTCATCTACACTTCCTCTCAATTCTGGCCATGTCGTTCCCATGGCCAACCTAACCCTGTATCCTCCTTTTCAACGATTCATGTATTATACATATCTTGTGCCAGCATTGTTATACCAGGATGTCAATATTGGATGTTTTTTTTTTCTTCCACAATTTTTTTATTGTACTGGTGTTGTGTTACTGAATTTCGAAGGTCTGATGAGAACGATTGTACGATTTAAATAATGTATAAACAGTAACCTGCTTGCACGCCTTAAACGCCACTGCCGTAGCTATCTCATTTAATGGAAACCCAATATCTCAAAGAATTAGCAATTTACAGGTGAGGAAGCGATTCAACGTTTCGAGCGACTTGCGAAAACCCTGGCAACCATCCAATCAAGCATGGACCTTTTAGGCTTTATACAGGGTGTCCAGGAAGCCTTCAGCAAGACGGCTGACAATGCTCTTATCGGGAATGCTGCCAGCAACACCATACAGTGCGGACGTCTCGCCACGCTTGAGCACATACGATTTGCCCTGCCGCTTCCTCTCCTCGGCCTTCTCTAGCTCTTTCTCCACCGTCTCGGCCAAGTCAGTGGTCAACTTTTCGACTGCAGCCGCTGTCGGAATTGTGAATGCCACGTGAATCGCGGGGGGAGACTGGAGAGCATTTAGGTGCCAGCCTTTGGCTGACAGACCGTCGGCAACGTCGTAGATATCAATGGCACCATTTTGACTCTGGAACGCGACCACGCTGACCATGGGCTTCCCGACAATACCGAGATTCTTGGACAGAACTGGATGTTCTTTGATTGATGCTTCGAACTTCTTCGCCGCGCCCATGATTTCAAGGCAGCTGTTGATGTAGCCAGTCTCACCAACGCTCATCAGACTGGTCCAGCAGCCTGCGATCAGAGCACCTGGCCGAGATCCTGCCACGGAGGGAGACGCATACACACCACCGGACCAATCAGGGTAAATGAAGTACTGGTAGCTGCGGTATGTCTTGTTGCGGTAAAGGAGCACGGAATTGCCTTTGGGTGCGAAACCGTACTTGTGTGTGTCCACACTTATACTAGTTACGCCCGGAAGGCGGAAATCGAACCCTCCTTCTTCCTCATAAGGTGAGGGAAAGCCGGCCTTCTTAAGGAATGCAATGACGAAGGAGCCCAGACAACAGTCGACATGAAGAGGAATCTGGTATTTAGTCGCAAGTCGGGATAGAGCAGGGATGTCATCGACAATTCCATGAGGGAAATTGGGGGCAGAGCCAACCAGAAGAACAGTGTTGGGATTGATTAGGCGCCGCACAGCAGCAATATCGACCTTGTACTCCGGAGCTGGGCAGGGAACGCGATGAAGTTTCATTCCAAAGTAATTGCAAGCCTTGTAGAATGCAGCATGCGCCGTATCTGGAATAATTCTACAGTGAATGTTAGAAACTCAATCCACTCAGCAGTCCGAGGCATAGGACAAGACTCACATTTCAGGTTCCTTCACACCTCGCTCTGTGAATGCCTTCTGCCTAGCTGCCAAGCAGGCCATAAGAATACTTTCGGTACCTCCGCCGGTCGTTACACCAGCGCCATCCGAAGGAGCATTAAACAAGGCGAGAACCTATAGATACTCCTTATTAAACAAACACGTCACCAAACAACGGCGAACACTTACCATGGCAACCACTTCAGCCTCCATCTTGCGAACGCCAGGGAAAACATCTGGGTGGATGGGGTTTGCGACACCAAACTGCCCAAAGGCCTCCGTTTGAAGCTTCAATAGGTCCTGGCCACCATGGTAGACAGCTCCACTGACACGTCCGTCCTCCCAGCGGGTATGCTCCATGCTCGCCAGTTTATCGAGTTCGGCGCGAATCTGCTCGGGCGTCCACCCTGTCTGGGGCAGAGTCAGATACCTAGTGACACCGGGACCACTGGCTACTAGTTTGTTCTCGAGATTCTCGATCGCCGTTGAAACCTGCTTGTCGACCTGGCCACGTACTCCGGGGGTACGCAGGAATACGGAATAGAAGAACAGCCGGATTGAAGCCCAGACATTACGGATGCTGCCAATGATGCCATAGCCGCGGAGAGAGTAATAGGTCTTGCGAACATAACGGAATAGAAAAAGGATGAAAATGATGTTTCGAAGTCTGTAGTTTGCGTATCCACCGTGTTAGAGTTCGGGTGTCAATGCTCAGAAACGGTCGCTCCATGATCTTCCCTATGGGCGGGGGACCAGGAATGATGGGTTGCTTCGTCCACTTACAGGTCGAAGTTCAAGGCCGCCAACTGCGCATTGGGAGCCCTGCCGTAGCCAAGCAGTTTGTTCTGCAAAGCAACAGGAAGAACCGAGGAAGCCATTTTTCAGACTTTTTAGGAACCAGAAGAGAGTGGATGAGGATAGGTCACCTCTAGGTAAGTGATGACGATGGTGGATTAACTAACTGGAGGAGAGCGTGGCTAAATCGGAGATTCCGGGAAGTTGACTGCGGAGACTAAGAAGAGCGCCAGTCGAAGCTGCCTCGGTTCATCATCCACATGCTAATCATGCCCAATAATGCCAAATCAACATCAATATCAATTTGGATCAAGCAACCGCGATCGATCTGATTGTGGAAAAGTGCATGGGCAATGGCAACCTAGCTATTCCCAAGATTGATAAGAGAACATCAACATGAAACGAGACAGGTGGGGTCCTTCCCTACGATGTAAGCTTGACAATCTTACTATCAACAAAAGGATGACACTAGAATTGATAATGCATTTGACCTTGGAAAGACCTGCTAGCTATATACAGCTTAGAGAACCAACGCTCTCCTTAACACCAATCTCCCCTTTTTTTTTTGAGGGACAAAGGAAGACTTTTGAAAACCCCGCGTAAATATGAACATCCCAAGACATACCGTGACATACCAAAAGAAGAAAGAAAGAAGGAAAACATCAGATCATGACGGGAGGAAATCAAGAGCTTCCTTGTTGTGAAACGCTGAGGAAAAAACAGGGAGCCAAAAATTCTAAACAAATGGACAGGTCGATTCAACCAAGAAAGCTAGAATCGAACAATGTGCAATACAATGGCGTAATGCTTAAGCAATAACACCCGAGCCAGCAAACTCCTTCTCCTTGGCAGCGAATTGAGCTTGCTCCTCAGCTGTGAGGTCAAGAAGAGGCTTGTTCTCGCCTGACTTGAGGTTGCGGTAGTAGGCACGGATGATGCTGTCAGCGTCGTCAACGGCAATGGGACGGATATCGGCAAGAGCCTTGATCTTGGCAGTGCACTCCTTGTACTGAGCATCGGTCATCTCAATCTTGAGCTGCTGAGCACGAGACTTGATAGCGTTCCAGCCCGTCAAGCGCGAAGCGAAGTGAACGTATCTGGTCATACCGAAATCGGCAGGGTTGATAATCTCGTATGTGCTGGGGTTGTTGAGGATGGCCTTGGCGTGGATACCGGCCTTGTGGGTGAAAGCGCAGAAACCAGTGATGTAGTTGTTGAAGGGAATGTTGACTTCAACGGCAGCGGCAACAAGATCCTCGATGTCCTTTAGCTTCTCGAGCTTGTACTTGCCCTTGACGTACTCGGGGTCGGCAACCATCATACGGGCCATGAGACCACCAAGGGGAGTGATACCGTTACGCTCACCGATACCAAGGACAGAGGTATCGATGTGAGTGGCACCAGCCTCTAAGGCGCAATAAGCGTTGGCGATGGCACACCCGGTGTCATTGTGGAAGTGAGTTTCAATGTCACAGCTAACAACACCTCTCAGCACACGGACAAGTTCGTAAACCTGGCGGGGAGAAGCGCAACCGACAGTGTCGGCGATACCAACACGGTTAACGCCGACCTTGTCGACAGCGGAGTAAATGGACAGGAGGTCAACGAGGTCAGAGCGGAACGAATCCTCGCTGGAGAACCGGATCTCAATGCCCTTGGACTTGACGAATTCGATGACTTCAATGGCAGTGTTCTTGATATAGGTCATGTCCTTGCCGTGGGAGTGGTCCCGGAGATAGGATGAGGTTCCGATAACGACGTCACTGTATTAAGAAAGTGAGAATTCAGCCATGATTGTCAATCATGGTAGGCCCACTTACACTCCGTCAACACCAGTCTCGACGGCAACCTTGGCGTCGTCCATGTGACATCTGATGTGTGTGAGGATCTGTGACAATGACACTTTAGAACTAATGCGAGTTGAGATCGGGATCTAGGGTAGCGAACGTACCTTGGCCTTCAGGCCAAGCTTGCAGATAGCCTCGCAGTCCTTCCTTGACTGCTCGGAAGCACAGGGACTGGTGAGCTCAATCTATATTGCATGTCTTGGTCAATGCACGTCTCTCAGCAACATGTTGACTCCAGCTGGCTATGACTCACGTAGTCAACACCAAAGTCATCCAGAGCCTTGGCTATCTCGATCTTCTTCTCGGTGTCGAAGAAGGCGTTGGCGAACTGTTCACCTTCACGAAGGGTACTCTCAATGATCTTGAAACGAGAGACATTGCTCAGGAAGTCGGTCACGCCGACGTTGTGGCCGTAAGGGTTGCGAGAAGCCGAAGGGTGAGGGTTTTGACGTGTCTCGACGGCAGTGAAGCCGGGGTGAGCATCTGGGGAGAAGGGAGATTAGTCCGGATTCAGGCACGATATTTCTTTGTCCAGGTGAGAATACCGGTGCCATTGGCGCCGTTGGTGTGCCCATTGGGCTCATTGTCTGCACCGGGGCACATTTTGTAAATTGAGAGCGGGGTGATTTCTATTACAATGTCGGAGTGAACTAGACTGGCTGTTTGACGGATCAAAGGTTAGGTAACAATTGACAATCAGTAGAATGGGATGTAAGTCAAGAGACTGACACTGGTGATGTTCAAAGAATTCAGGGTTTATATGTGTAGTAGGAGGTAAGAGTCATACGCTGGAAGAGAGAAAGTGGGTGGAGTTTATGAAGGCGGGCGGTCTGAAAAGGATGACTATGACTCGGAGGGGGGAAGCGGACTCGGACTCGCTGGGCACTTTGAGCGGCAACGAAGAAAATTTCACCGGCCGAGCTTGGAGAGACTCGAACGATTACAGTTTCATCTCTGTGGTTATCTGAGATTCTGAATATGGGCTTGTGTGGGGATTTCCTCCGCCAGACCAATACTATTCTGCATTTTGCTTCTCCCAGCGCAACCGGAATCCTGATTGCTCCATCAGTCGAAGATCTTCCCCATTGATTACTCATTACTTGGTGGTAATATCATGACTCGCAAATCAGCTATCGACATGGTACATGCGAGGCAAGCCTTGGAAGGAATGTACGTATGTCGCCACATGTCTCTTGACTGAAGCCTATTCGGCAGAAATTAACCTCATGTTGAATTAACATCATCTGTTTGATTTCCTGCTTTGTGGAAAGGAAATTTTTGTACTGAAGAGCAGCAAGTCGAGGTGCGGAGTACCTAGGCCGATGTCGGTCTAGGTAAGGTAATTTGAACTGAGAACTCAATGATTGGAGGGTTTCGGCTGCGAGCGAACAATTACAGGAATTCATTCTGACCAAGCATCGAAAATCCATTCAAGCAAAAAAACACAAGGAGAGAAATGTCTAGAAGAGACATAATTGATAGTCACAGCGATTCAAGACCTCGATGTAGAGAGGTATACCGTACAGACTTCAGAGCCTCTTATTTCATAGTTATTATTCTCCGTCATAGATACCGAATCCACTGAAAAAGTTGATAATAGTGCGTCAGGTCCTAGTACGTGGCTGCAGTCTGCACACTGGACAATGCATGCATTATTTAATAGAGGATTCTCCTACTTGACCGAGATCGCACTACACAGCATTTGTTTCATGTATCATGAAGACATCATACTTTCTTACTGTTGCCTATGACTATCTGAATGCTGCCTGTCATAAATAGAGAGGTAGCTGGATTTCTCACTGTCCTTGCAGATGCGCATGATGAACAGGATGAAGAGACAGACAAAGTATTGTCATACAATAATCACCCGTTCAAGCAAGGCAACGACAGAATCAGTCTTGCCCCTTAAAAATACGTCAACCATCGCTTAATAAAACTTTCGAACCCGAGTCCCTTGTTAACTACTGTGAGGCATCAAAGTGAATAAATCCTTCCAGAACCGTATGGTCGAGACGAAGGTAAATGAAGATACGACACCTCTTGCTACCCGTTGCCCTCCCTACACAAGGCGAACGCGGAAAACTCGAGGCCCCATCAACTGCTCCATGACTTCAGCTTTGACACCTCTTGTGTACACGCAAAGCTCCCGCTGCGCTCGAGTCCGTGAGACTTCTCCGAACCCTCGAATTCGGAGCATCCTCCACCAGAGTCCTCTCTGTATTTATTCAAAGCTGCAAAAGAATCCGGCCCATTAATCTCCCTTTTGTTCCCAAGGCGTTGGTTCTTGGATTTCCCAATTCCGTAGCCCCTTCCTCGGGCACTCACGACGTCTCTCAGTCCGGTCCTCCTGCTTTTACGCATGCCAAAAGCCAGGCCCGCAACAACAGCAATGACAACACCAAGGCTTACTGGAAGTCCGATATACAAAGCCGTCCTGTTAAAGGGTATCTGAGGGGAAGGCTTGTAGTGTTCAATCGGCTTAGGATGGAGTATGACAGTTGGGCCTTGCCGGGCACTAGCTCGGCTACCCGAGGTAGGATCCAGCTCGATGATATAGAGTGTCAGAGCATTGTATGGCTTTCCTTGGAGCCATTCCTTCTGCATAGGAAGCGAGATATAACCGTAACTGTTATCGGTCTTTTCAGACGTGAATGCCGAGTCTCCCAGAGAAGAATTTGCGTATCTCAACTCAATTGTGATCGTCGCGTTCAGAGGGTAGAAGTCGGCATTCCATGTGACATAGTACGTCGCGTCAACTGTAACATCTGCACCATCCTTAGGGAGACAAAAAGGCGCTATTGGACCATTGAAATCGGTACAGATAGGGAAGTCGCCTTGGAATGACGAGATATTTGTAGTGTTGCGCGACTCCTGTGAAGGAGCCTTGTTCAATAGAGTCGAAGTTGCTTGAGCATGTTTGTGAGCTACATAAAGCATTGGCAATATATCTGATCGGTATAATGAAGCCACTCACCATGAGGAATCAAGGAATCCGCTCTTCTTCGTAGCGCAGCACCAAGGCTGTAGCCCATCAAGGTCGCTACCATGAGCAACCATGCCATCGGGGCTGAAGTGGGAACAAGTCGACACCACATCTCCGTACTTGTCGATGGACCCTTAGATGATAGTCTGGTGCAGATCAATACTTTCGACTCTGTGGTGGATACTGGATGCGTCTGATAAAAACTATGATTCTGCGATGCAATGTCAATGGCTAGAAGGCCCCTTTGAGACACACAGGTTTTGTGAGGACGAGGCAATTAATGCAGTTCTACTGCGAGACCTTAAGGAGAAGCTACTATATGAACTGAACGCTGCCATTTTTGGAAGCCGCGGCCAATCGACATCGGCTCAGAAGATTCAAAAGATGATAAGAAGTCATCAGGTACAATGGAGAGCATCAAGACTCCTTCGATCTGGAGCTTTCCTAGGATTCTAACCCAGATATTCAGCGACCCCTGTGTTGAAAGACATTACCCTGTCAACCTCTTGCAGGGGCGTGAACATCGAGAAAGCCAGAAACCTCAAACAGACAATCTTGTTGGTAGGGTCGAAAGAAACAAACTATATCAGGGTGACATAATCAATGGCATCCCTAAGACATCATATAAACAAACACGAAAGTTCTTGCGACAGTGATGTAGAGGCAACTTTTTCCAATTGATTTGATTTTATATCTGGCTCAATAAGTAATGCCATTAAAGATTTCATCAATCAAATCAAATCCTTTGCGCTTTAGACCATCTATTTAACTGCTCCGGAAAGCTGCTCCCCCTCTAACATTAATAAGTTGGCTTTCCCGACGCTTAGGCCAGCTGTCGCCAATCGCGGAGACTAAGTCACTTTCATCCATCGTGGGTTTCACTTCTTTCACAACTCAGGAGCCCGCCTTCCTAGCTACCTGCTGTCCGTACTTTGGCCTTTCAGACCATCCATTCAATCCCAAAGTGCGCTTATCGTCATTCAGGTTCGTTCGATTTCAATATAGATATGCTCTATAGGTAGCACCTCTTCCGACCGTTGCTGACACGCGTCATAACTGCTAGCTGCACCATGCGATTCATTCAAGCTCTCGTTATCCTCCCAGCCCTTGCTGCGGCGCAAGAACAGGTTCCCCTTGCGGATCGAGTTCAGGGATGGTTCAACAAGGCCAAGTCTTACCTACCAACTGCGACTCCTGTCGTTCCTACGGTCGATAAGGTCGTAGAACAGAAGATCCAACAGAAGGCTGTCACGGTCACCCCTTTCAATATGAACAACTGGCAGTCTATCTTGGAGCCATCTTCCGAGCCCCAAGACTGGCTGCTGTACATTACTGGTGGTAACAAGACATGTTTCGGTCGTTGCGGAGACGCGGACAAAGCTTTCAATGTAAGGACCTCAGACAGGGGTAATGAAAGATGCGAGTACCCCAAGAACTTATGGCTAATCATCTTTATTTTGAAGGAATCTCTCCTCCTGTTCTCCGCAGACCCTACCTCGCCTAATCTTGGTTATCTGAACTGCGAATCGGACCAGCTCCTGTGCTCCACCTGGTCTGCAGGCGCCCCGTCCGTTTGGTACTTCGAGGTTCCTCAAGCTCAACTTGGCGAGAGTCGTGCTGCGACACCTCTCCACATCGTTTATCTAAACACGACCACTGTGACGGCCAAGGACATCTACAAGATTCATTCCGAGAAGACCTACAAGAAGGAACCCGCTTACGAAGGTGCTCTCCATCCAACGGACGGCTGGTTAGCCCAGAACAACCTGCTTGTTCCCGTGGGCTATATCATCCACGGTTTCAGCGTTATCCCCAGTTGGCTCTTCATGATCTTCATCAGCTTTGCCAGTCGAACCCTGATGTAAGGATCCATTTTTCCTTTTCTCACCGTTTTTCTGGTTTAGCTAATCCAAAACAGGAGCCGCCGAATGGGCAACACGGGAGCTCGCCCTAACTAGAAGATGACGGTGATGTTGTTCTCTAATCTCAGCACTGTCGGGAATGTATATATAATCAATAGCGGTGTCTTTTGAGAAATTATAATCTTGGTTGTGCTGCGTTGGACCTTTCGGTGCATTTTCACAGCCTCCAGCTTCAGTGGTATGCTGAGGGTTAAAGCTAGTTAGGGAAAAAAAGATGTCATCGATCCATTACTATTTGCCTTAAATGGGATCTCGATTAGAGAAGTTTATTACTTGCTTTTAGATCGTGGGATGGATTGATTTAGAATAGTCAACTTCGAAGGTACCGTATGGAAGTATTTGACTGATCGAGAAGCAGTTGTGGCGGCTGCCCGAGCTCAGATCGGATCTTAGTTTACCACTAGGACCAGCTAGAACATTGATGCAAAATACCCCAACAGCTTCTTCCACTCTTGCACCTCCCAAAATAAAAAAGATGGCTGAATTAGACCGGATTCCTCCCTCCACCACAGCATACGTGATAGCTACGGCTATCCTCGCTGGTATCACTGGTTATTTTATTGGACAGGGCGCCTCATTGGGATTATTTTCCTCGGCCAACGAGAAGGAAGGTTGGCCCAACAGCTACAATGTGAAGGTCCCGCAGCATTCCTCCGACGAAGAGGACGAAGATTACGAAGATGATAGCGAGGAGGAAGGCGATGGTGGCGAGCTGGCCAATTTCGACGACAACGAGGAAGTGAAGCTTGTGCTGGTTGTCAGAACGGATCTGGGCATGACCAAGGGTAAATCCTTACCTTGTGCTTCCCTTCCTAGGCTGGTTTTTCGAGATCCAGCGCCTGAGTTTGTCGAAGTGAATACAGCTAACACGACACAACATAGGCAAAATCGCCGCTCAGTGCTCGCATGCAACGCTCGCCTGCTACAAATACCTCATTGCGCATAACCCGCAGTCACCTATCCTGCGGAGATGGGAACAACAGGGTCAAGCTAAGATCGCATTGCAGACAAAGTCGGAGGAGGAATTACAGTTGCTGCAAGCACAGGCGATGAGCTTGGGTCTCTGCGCTCGTGTGATCCAGGATGCTGGACGGACACAGATCGCCAGCGGAAGCAGGACGGTACTTGGAGTTTTGGGGCCAAAGAGCGTGGTTGATCAAGTAACAGGGCATCTAAAGCTGTTGTAAAAGCAAATCGTCATAATGGGACGAGTGTATGTATCTGAATGTAGAATCCGCAAATGCTTCAACCAGCGAGTTTCTGGAATGGGCAAGGTACGTGGCTGTACGCTCCAGGCGATGTCAGGTTCGTAGGTATCTACGAGACCATCTCTTGTAGTTCATTCAATCTACACAGATCCTACAGAATAATACTGCGCAATAAAAAAAAAGATTATAGGAAAAAGGTATGTTGGCTAGTCATGGTTTTTCCCCAACCTCACAAGCCGACGGCCAAATCGGTGAAGGGATCAGGAATATGACGCCGCTAGTAATAGGCCCTCCAGCCGAGCTCACCTATGCGGGAGCTCAAGACCGAGTGATACCTAATGCCAGCATTCGATCTGAGATCTGTCGACCGGAAATAAAAACCATCCACGAGGAGATGGCTCCTTAAGTCGTCGAACTGTCCAGCAATCAACCGAGACACAGAGGCAGCTCCTCCGTGAAGAGGAACAGCTCCATGCTCAGGATCGCTGGACACAGATCCGTGTATGTTCATTGGTGAGGAAAAAAAGAAGAGAAGAGAGGTCTTGAAGAAAATCCTGGCTTTTTATGTTGCCGCCAAGTGCGCGCTAAGATTCTGCTGCGCTAAGCCTTACCGAGACTGGACATGATTATGTAATATCAATGGAACTCAAGGCCTGCGGGTTGGAGGCAATCTATCAACAGTCAAGCCGACCATCCATGCCAGTCTGCGAGACCTGACATCACCAACACACTTCCTGGCCGAGTCTGAAACAACTTGATTTTTTAATCGCCCAAGATGGCGGACGCTCTTTCCATTGAGCAGAACAACAAAATCCGAGTCGCCCTTGGGCTCAAACCTCTCCCCGTCCCTGGTGCTGACGCCACCTCCGGTCCGGTGTTTAAAGACACAAGAGACGACTCTGCATCCGAAGAAGATCTCGGAAGCACTCTCGAATCGCGGCAAGCGCTTGCTTCGGAGAACTGGAAGAAACTTCAAGAGGAGGCTGAGGCGAAGCGGAGACGAGAGGCTAAAAATGCTGCGATCAAGAAGGCTCGTGATGCTGCTCAGCGCGATCGGATGCTCGAAGGCGCTACGCTAGGAGAGTCTGGCGATGTGGATATGGACACGAAGACCTGGTTGCTGCAGGCGAAGAAGCGACAGAAGAAGATCGAAAAGGAACGCGCCCTCAAAATCGCTCGAGAACTAGAGGAACGCGAACGTGCTGCGGAATACTCCACGGCGGATCTGGCTGGGCTGAAAGTTGGGCATGAGGTTGGCGAGTTCGAAGAAGGAGAAGAACATGTTCTTACGCTCAAAGATACGACTATAGATGAGAACGAGGAGGAGGGCGATGAGCTGGAGGACGTCAATCTGAGAGAAAAGGCGAAGGTGGCGGAAAGGCTGGAACTGAAAAAGCGGAAACCTGTCTACGATCCCACCGAAGAGAATACCGGCATACTCGCGCAATACGATGAAGAGATTGAAGGCAAAAAGCGGAAACGCTTCACGCTTGACGCTCAAGGGTCTACAATCGAAGAACGAGAGGCTAAACAACAAGAGGTCTCGGACAGGCTCAAGCAGAATCTTGTCAGCCTCGACCTTGGTGTAATTGAGACGACTCCAGTTTCTGATTACATGGATGTGAGCGAGATTAAAATCAAGAAGCCGAAGAAAAAGAAGGTCAAGACAACCAGACAGAGAGTGATTGACGAAGATGATATATTTCCTACAACTGAGTCGACGCAGAACGGGGCTATGGAAGTCGATGCCAGCAAAGGAGCGCCCGCGCCAGCTCCTCAAAAATGGGAGAGCAGTGAGAACGTATCTTTTGTCGACGATGACGATTTACAAGCCTCTCTTACACGCCAGAGAAGGGCCGCGTTCAAAAAGCGGCAGAAAGTGCGACCCGAGGATATCGCACGACAGCTCAGAGAGGAGTCGCAAATGCAAATGGAGGTAGAGAATGAAGAGACTGAAGAGCCTGGCTTGGTCATAGATGAGACATCAGAATTTGTTTCCAATCTGCAGAAGCCGACCCTTCCAGAGCGCCGCGAGAGACGACGAACAACGACACCTGCCGAGAGTGTCAAAGAAGAACCGGCCGAGAGCATCAAAGAAGAATCAGCCGACGGTGACGCTGACGTGGATATGGAGCGTTCATACAATGATATCGAAGATGAAGAAGACCTCAAGGAACGCATCAAGAGGGAAGAATCTCAGCTCCAGCAAATTTCCGGAACCGGACTGGAGGAAGAAACTACATTGGATCAAGGGCTTGGTGCCACATTGAATATGCTCAAGCAACGCGGACTGGTCAAACCCTCCGATGCTGTTGAGCACAACGCGCTCCACCGGGCTCGTGAGCGTTTCCTGCACGAGAAGACTCACCTTGAAACGGAGGCCGAGAAACGAGCTCGGCAACAGCGTGAACGCGACCGAGCCTCCGGTAAACTCGATCGGATGTCGGCCCGCGAGCGTGAAGAATACGCGCGGTGGGAGAACAAGCAACGTGACCAGCAAGATGCACGACACATGGCGGAAGTCTTTAACCGGGAATACAAGCCCGACGTGCAGCTCAAGTACGTTGACGAATTTGGTCGCTTGATGAACCAAAAGGAAGCTTTCAAGCATCTTAGTCACCAGTTCCACGGCAAGGGCAGCGGCAGGATGAAGACTGAGAAACGGCTGAAGAAGATTGAAGAGGAGAAGAAGCGAGAAGCCATGAGCGCTTTGGACAGCAGCCAACACACTGGCATGAACAATGCTATGGGGGCCACGGCTCGGAAAAACCGTCAAGCTGGTGTGAGGTTGGGATGAGTTGCCAAATACTCGCCCACTTTCTCGTATCATATGCAATTGTTAATGATGATGTATTAGTTTAGCATCGATAGGCCACCTGAATATACCTTGAAGCTCATAAGACCAGAGGATTCCTCGTACGCCACGATTTGCTCGTTTCTGAAAATACTGTTACTTGATTCACTATCTTCTTAAGGTGTTTAAGGAAGTTGGTGTACTACGTTTGTCATGGGAAGACGGTCCTGAATACGTACGGGCTTGCAATATCACATAGCTCAACTTACAGGTATGAGCCCTATCTGGATAGATCTCGATCTCCTCAGGAGTAGTGCAAACATCCCCGATTGACAGTCCAGCTTTTGGGGGCGGAATTTAACCGACCATTGACAGCAGCTCGGCAGTTCTCCTCGCTCTTCTTGATATTGACTGGTCTGACCTCCGTACGCTGTAGAAGTGCAATAAGAAGTACGTTCCAAAAAAGGAAATAATTCCACCCGCGGCGGAGTTTGTCGCAAAACATAGTATCGGTAAACACCAGTTGTAACTTGTAACTTGCAGCTTCTCTAAGGTCTAGATAAGTGGTGAGCAACTCCATTTACCCCAATTCTCGTGAGGGGAAACACAAGCATGTCGGCCAGTCAAGCAGTGCCTCAGGCTCCAGCCAGTGGGCCGACATGCTCAATCAGTTCACCGGACGGCGGGCACCGGGAATTGAGGTGAGGAGATGGCACCATGATCGATGAATATCACCATGATCGATGAATATCACCATTATTGTTATGGATACTCCGACATCAAGAATTTATTTTGCTAGTGTTATCAAGACTCATCTTCGTTCATGGTCTCACGTAAGGAGGAACTACGAGATCTTCCGCTGACCAGAGAGAATCCCGACTGCTGTTTTTGTTTTGATATATATCTCGGAGCATTCGGTCCCTTGCCTAGAAACAAGGATATCCAACCATGTCATGTGACTGCATGGTACAGTGACATATCAGACATTTCCATGAAAATTACTTAGGTTATTGTGTTTATACCTCTTCGTAGTCATGTTTAGGAGTCTCAATGCCCTTAAACAGGAGGTAGCAGTACCGGAGAGCCTAGGTAACAAAGTAAGGTACCTCAAGCAGGACCCAATTTAACCGCGATGCGGAGAAAGTGACCAATCCGAATCAGCCGCTTTTCTCCCCGGAATTTCCCTATGGTTATTCACATGAGTCAAAAAAATACACAAACTCACCCGCTGTATCTCCGACTTGGATCTGCTGCTCGACTCTTATTAGGACTGATCTCCAATCGGTGTCCTTTTTGACCTTTCTCCTTCTCCCCTGCTTCTCTCTTTGATTCTTCCACTACTCCTCCGGCCCTCTTGAGCTTCTGGTTCTATATCTTAGATTTCTGAATTAGCGCCCTTGACACCGCAATGTTGTCCACTCTCAGAGTCGCCAGCCGCAAGGCTGCTTCGCGTGAGGCGAGCATGCGCACCGTGGTCGTCGGTGCTAGACATGCCTCTGCCTGGTCCAATGTCCCTCAAGGTCCTCCGGTAATACACTCTATTCCCCGGAAAGTCGCTCTGCGGGTCATTGTTAACGTATTGGGATGATTTCAGGACGCCATCCTTGGTATCACCGAGGCATTCAAGGCCGATACCTTCAAGGAGAAGATCAACCTTGGTGTTGGTGCTTACCGTACGTACTATTCATGTCTTGAATTGCTTAATTGCCGCCAATTGTTTCGTGCAACGACTGATTTTTTATATTTGGAATGAATAGGTGACGACAAGGGCAAGCCATTTGTTCTGCCCTCGGTTCGCGCTGCCGAAGACAAGGTCGTTGCGTCACGTCTCGACAAAGAATACGCCGGTATCACTGGTATTCCTTCCTTCACCAAGGCTGCTGCGGAGCTGGCATATGGCAGCGACTCCGCCGTCATCAAGGAGGACCGTCTCGTCATCACTCAAACCATTTCCGGTACCGGTGCTCTGAGAATCGGAGGTGCTTTCCTGCAGCGCTTCTACCCAAACGCCAAGAAGATCTACCTTCCCACTCCCAGCTGGGCCAACCATGCTGCCGTCTTCAAGGACTCGGGAATGGAGGTTGCGTCCTACCGTTACTACAACAAGGACACTATTGGCCTTGACTTCGAGGGCCTCATCGCTGACATCAAGGCCGCTCCCAACAATAGCATCATTCTGTTGCACGCCTGCGCTCACAACCCCACCGGTGTTGATCCCACCCAGGATCAGTGGCGCCAGATTAGCGATGTCATGAAGGAGAAGGGTCACTTTGCTTTCTTCGATATGGCCTACCAGGGCTTTGCCAGTGGTAACGCCGATCGTGATGCTTTCGCTCCTAGACATTTCGTCAAGGAGGGTCACAACATTGCCCTGTGCCAGAGTTTCGCCAAGAACATGGTAAGCTCGGGCTGCTCGACCTCATGGAAAACAATTCAGGAACTGATTATGGAACTAACAGGGTCTCTACGGCGAACGTGTTGGCGCTTTCTCTCTCGTCT
Organism: Aspergillus udagawae; assembly: GCF_001078395.1. NCBI lineage: Eukaryota > Fungi > Ascomycota > Eurotiomycetes > Eurotiales > Aspergillaceae > Aspergillus > Aspergillus udagawae. The sequence goes on from NW_025091268.1 coordinate 1,398,083, forward strand.
GTGAATCTGCTGAGGAGAAGAAGCGTGTCGACTCGCAGATCAAGATCCTCATCCGTCCCTTCTACTCCAACCCTCCCGTACACGGTGCCCGTATCGCCTCTACCATTATGAATGACCCCGAGCTCAACCAGCAGTGGCTGGGCGAGGTCAAGGGAATGGCCGACCGTATCATTGAGATGCGTGCTCTCCTCAAGAAGAACCTGGAGGACCTTGGCAGCAAGCACGACTGGTCGCACATCACCAGCCAGGTGAGGAAACTGTTCTTTATATTCGCAAGAATATATCAATGCTGATTTGTATTAGATTGGCATGTTCGCCTACACTGGCCTGAAGCCCGAGCAGATGGAAGTTCTGGCCAAGGAGGTAAGCATCTGTGGTATTGCAAATTTGACCCAGCTCACTGACATGACCTTAGCACTCCGTTTATGCTACCAAGGACGGTCGTATCTCGGTCGCTGGTATCACCTCGGGCAACGTCAAGAGACTGGCTGAGGCCATCTTCAAGGTCACTGGTTAAAAGCTGAGCTAGGCGACCCGGGTATGTGAAAATGATATACAAAATCCTACAGGGCCCGGCCCTACTGTACTGATATCCATGTCTGTTATATTAGCATATTCTTGAGCATGATTCGTCTTGGTCTAAATTGGATGAGTTCCTTTTAGTTTGGGTCTCGGCGTATGTTATCCTGAGCTAGCACTATCGACGTACAACAGAGTACTCGTACAAGCATGCTTCTGAAAGCGTTCGAATTTTCAAGAGCTAGGTAGCGTAGAGTATTTGAAATCGCCTTGAGAACTCTGTTGCGATTGGCTTCGTCCCTTATTTCCAGTTCTCGACCTGTGCCACCAAACATTTTCACAGACCTCCAGGCGTACTCCGTACCTACCGCCATGTATGACAGAGTCCGCAGACAACGCGATCGCTATCCAGGTGGTGATAATGCACGCAGTGCTTGTAGCACCCTGTACACCATGACCATACACTGCTGCATGCACTGACTTGCCTGTGCGACCAACTCGCACAGATCAAACCATTTCCCAGTGATGAGAGAGAGCCATTTGAAGTGATTCGCTCCAACGATTTGAGCTCTGACGGTTGGAGTTGGGCCCGCGAGGAGGACGTAAACCGCCTTGGAGTGAACATGCCAAACTGGGTCCTCTGGACAAATGGTCCTGCGGCTTGTTACCTGGGCGATGCTCGCTAGTAGTACTTATAGCCCAGCCCCCTACGGAGTCACCTTGCCTACCTACCTACCTGGACTGTTAAAAGGAATTTTGCCCGTCGGATGGGGTGTATCTAGTAGCCCTTGTATGTAATGGTATTTCAGAGCAAAGTAAGCTACCTGAAGCTAGGTACCTACCCGTCCACTACCTACCTTGCCTTGTAACAGTGTTTGCCATGTAAGGTAGGTAAGGATCGTTACCACTCAGAGCCCATTCATAATGATGCAATAGCAGCAACACCATCGTGAGAGTTGTTCTGTTCGGTAGAGCTCGAAATTGCGGAACACGAATCTGTACCTAGCAGGAGCAATTGGAGCGTAGCGCGGCTGCGCCATTCTCAGTTGCCCAATGTCTTCCAACTAGGTACCGAGATGTCTCGCCTTAGTGGCTTATTATTCCATGTTTATTACGGTTATTAGATGGGCGTAATTAAAAGATGCGCTAATAAGGTAGTACGGTATTCCCAAGTGAGGATGGGTAGAATACTGAGGCGCATTCAGCGATGAGGCTTGGGTGTCTTGAATCTCGCAGATCAGGCCCGGCCATGGTTCAGAAAGTACGACGAAGTGACGGCTAATTTTAGAAGTAAATTTGGATATTGGACTTCCAGGGAACTAGCAGAGAATCCTTCAATTTGTTAATTAGATAGCACATGAGTATTGAATTGAGTTGAAACAGGGGTAAAGGGGCAACTAAATAGTTCATTCGTGGGAGGAGTCGGAATACACTGATATGGAGACACTTGGTTTCCAGAACCTTTAGACAATAGGGAATTTCCTGAACCAGGAGTGAGTACAAAATGTGGACCTACTTCCAAGCATAGGGTCCTCACTCCTGGTAGTCTTTTATCACTTATAAGAGGTAGAGTAGCGTACGAACAATTATCTCATTATAGATATGTTAGCTCTCCCTTTGTAGGAGTCGAAGTCATGGCTCTAGTTGGTATGGTATTCAGCACTTGGAATGGAAGTCTATTGTCTCCACTAGTAGATTTAAGAGGTAGAGAGGTACTTCTTTACTGGAAATCTTGATGTGTCGACTTTGCTCAGAGTGCCTGATTCATATAGGACCCACCAATGATCGACCTTCCAGCCAGCCATCTCCTCAGTTCTGGAAGAGAGAGATAACCTCACTTATTGAGAGTTAGACTAGGTACCTTACGCATTGAAAAGCAGATGTTCTCACTGCAATTCAGTGATAAACCTGGCGAGGGCCTGCATTTTCTAGTTCGTGGTCGGTACATACTATATTCATCATGGTAGCGCTACGTGCTCTAAACTGTCCACAAACTCCGGTAAATTTCACTGTGATTTACAATGTGAATCACATAGCCTACCCCTCTATCTACGAGGAGATTGCGTCCAACCGTACTGTTCAGTATATCGCAGTGACAAAACTGAGCTGAGCTGTGCTGTCTAACCCGGGCCTCGTCCATTCCTGAGTCACTTCCTCTCTTTCCTTGAGCGCTTTTACCGCTAGCCAACTAAGTGACTGCGGAAGTTGAGGCCGAGAAACACGTGGACGACCGTCTCGCAAACGAATAATACGAAGAGCAACGCTGTCTGTTATGTTACGTAGGATAAGGCATACTGGAGAATTCCAAAGATGTGACAAGTTTTGGCCTGTATCTATGGCCAGACTTACTCCTTGTAAGGCGATCGCCGACTGTCATGGAGAAACCTGATTCGGGGCCCTAGCTCATTCCCTGGTGACAGATTCTTCGGGAGTAGTCTAATCGGTATTACAATTTCCTACCTCCTTGACTGGCGCAAAACAAACGACATAGGAGTCTACGGTAGACAGGCCCAACTCCGTACAGCGCATCGAATCCTGTCATTGTTACTAGAAAGTGCGTGTTCTGCTATTACATGACCACTATTTGCGAGGTTACAAGGTGTCAGGTATCGATGACTAAGCTCCACTTCCAACTTCCACTGCCTTTCCCCCTCTGGGTGTCCGATTCGTTGTCTCAGTCATTCCAACAGGTAGGTTGAACCTAGTGGTATCGGAAATGCAGCTGCCGAAATTGGTTCCCAGCGTCAGGCAAGAAATCCATCTCGCAGCTGATATTGTGCGCCTCAAACGCTTCATTGCAAGGATAGTAGATATACCCATACGAATCAACGGGGCGGTCCTGTCCAACGACTGTAGATCGCCTCAACCTACCATAAGTACCTTCGTCGTTCGGTAGATAATAATCTCCATTCGTACACAACGTCCGCAACCCCAGAAGCTGATGCTGTTCCACCAAAAGGTTGTAGACAGTAGTGATCACAAGCAGAATGACCAAGGGAACACCTCCCAGCCAATGGAACTGCTAGTGCAGAGCCACTATCAGGTTGGTCTGTTTCGGTTAGATCCCGGCCGGCTATTGGGGATCGGATCATTGCACATCATCATTATTTCTAATATGGTTGATACACGCTACATTGCCTTATGTATGTGCATTTTCGTTGTCGTCCAATTGCATATTTGTTTGCAGGCATAGAAAATTGAGTGGGAAACAAGAAGTACATTTTTGTGGCTGTCGAAGCACGCTCACCAAAGTACATACTCGGAGTTCCCTTGCATTCCATTACCTTATCCTGGACTTGTGGGGAAGTGATGTCGCGCGAGTTGTAGTAATGATCTGTAGTGTCAAGTAATACAGAGGAGCGAGAGAGAAACAGGGAGAGACCGAGAGACTGAGGGAGCAAAGGTCGAGACTCGCCGTTGGTATGGACGGGTGATCTACGGAGTACCATCAAGCTGAACCAGCCCTTCGATGCTGATCGCGGTACCCTTTGGTTTTCTACTAGGCAGAATCGCGAATCACACGGAGGTCAGGAGTTCACTGTCAGCAGCAGAAGTGATGTAACTGCTTTGACTTACCAATCTCCAGAATCAATCATCAGAGGATTTCCTGGTTTCTCATAGTCAGACAGCCTGGACTGACTTCTTCTTGGATCGTTAAGTCGATACAATAATGATATCTCTTGTCTCACCTAGTATCCTTAAGGTATACACACAAAGTCAGAATCATGCATGAATTCTTCAGGTAATATTGCCTCATTTAATAAAGTTTCTCTGGTTGATTTCCCCTCTCGAACTGCGTCTGTATTACTTTACCAAGAGTGATTGATGGAAGTCAAATTTTCTCCGGTCCATGGCCACACTGTACCTACCGATCCTGTACTCCGCTTCGTATTCTCTCCTCGGCATACGGAAACTGCCCTTCCTGGTCAGAAGACTGGAAGAACGGAATGAAGAACGTAGACTATCTTATCTGCTCAATTACTTCCTTACTAGACATTCTGCAGTCTATAATAATATGAATCAAATGAGATGACGAAGAGAATGATCCATCAAGGATCGATAGATGGATAAATGATTGTTACTGGAAGATTAGGAGCAAATGGTGGATCCATTCTTGTCACCCAGTGATCCTGGTTGTGGTGGGGGCCACAAGCGGGCATGGCCATGGCGTAAGGATAGCGTCCGTAGCGTTGTCCAGACAAGCAGTTCCGTCATCCGTAATTTATTCAGCCCAGCTTTACGCTGTTTGGAATGGTACTGCGTATCCATACACAATACAGATTACCTTAAGGTACCTTAGTAGCTTAGGTTTACCTCATACGCATTGTTCCAAGGCGTCAAAGCCACTTTGACGCTGACAAAAGAAATGGACAAAAATAGAAACATAAAGAAGGAAGAGATTCAGTCAATAGAATATAGGCACTATGAAAAATTGAAAGGGATAGCTTTATATCACAAAATAGAAGCAGAAACTGTTAGAAGTAACCATAATGATTAGCAATCAATTATTTACTACTCAAGAACAGCAGGTACCTTAGGTGGTTAAATGGAGGTAACATTACATACCATGGCGTATCTCCCTTACGCAGATTATCCTCTGTACAGCCATCTAAATGTAAACCTCCAGGCTGACCAACAATCCCATCTACCCAAACTGCCCTACCATCTGTTTAATTATCTCTGAACGAGTCGTGTGGAGTACACCAATCATGACTAGTGAATCCGTTATTACAGTGACCATTTTTTCCCTCTTACTATCATCAGACCAAAGGTACCATCATTTCCCGTGCGTTTACCCTTCTGATTACTTTTCCAACAGATCTTGTATGTGTTATGTACCTACCTCTGCCACCTGCTTCTGTGCCTTAGGATCAATGCGGCCCAGGAAAATCTGAGTAACATAGGCATCCAATGGGAGTCATTGTCTCTAATGCTCGTGATGATGACTTTGTTGTTCGGCCCTGACTTGCCACACCTATTGTTTCCATACGACGTAAAGCCCATTGTGGTGGTGGCTAAAGAGAATAATGAAGAGAAATACTCCCTCCGTACTTAGCATGAGAAAAGAAATCGAAAAATACAATAGGTAGCAGGTAGAAGTCAGACTACTGTACTAATGAATAATGAACGAGGTATGATAATTACCTAGCTTTATGGGCTCCATCCTCATTCATTACCTCTACTTCTGAATGATTGGGTTAACCTTCAGCGGGCCTGACACTATCATCCGGCTCGAACTCGGCCCTGAAAGGGTACCCAGAGTGATACCGCTTCCTCTCCCCACCCATTGACTGTGTTTCTCCTCGCTCTTTTCCTCCTCGTCGCTCTTGTCCTCCGCTTCAAGTCCGCCTAATTAACTAACAAAACACTCATTGCTCAGCCTGGCTCATTTGGCATTGTCCCATCTCATCGGTCTCTCCTCCCTCCACTCCCTCTCATTTTCCCTTCCTCCACTCTCCTCTGCTACAACTTCACCACCAACCTTCCCTCTGCCATGGGTTTTGGTGACTCTCGATTGCCCTTTGTTCTTTGACATGCAAATTCCTCTCTGTCTTCTCCGTTGTCAATCATCGCTTTGATCTATGGCGTATCGTCTTACATCATCCTTTGTTGCATTCGGCCGCTAACCTGCAGCTTCCACGCTGCTGTCCGCCTCTGTTCCGGATCTCGCAACCGCTCACCTTACCAATCCCTCTCCTACCTCCGAAGTTTGGACGTATCGGCCCTTCGTACGTCAGTTTACTTTCTGACAATCCCCCCATGGCTGCTCTCGACGTTCCCGAAACTGGGTTGTCTCTATTAAGAGATAACCCCGGAAACAATGCCACTGCCAAACCGCCGCAGATCATGCGACTGAATTTGGCTCAGAGTACTCTCGATGAACTCATACAGGGCTTACGGAAAGATCAAACGGCTCGAATTCGATTAGGCAAACACCCGACCCTGTATTACGGTTCCAAAACGCAGCAATTTCACTCCGCACCCGAAAGTCACCGATCCGAGGTCTACGCCGCTAGCTCCGCCGACAAAGAGAACCTATACTTCGCAGGCGTTCTGAGTCACAGGTTAGAGGTTCAACGGGCCAAAGAGGCCACCGCGGCCACCGATCAGGCTTTGGCGAACCTTGAGCAGAGCCTGAATGCTTTCGAAAGAGGGAAGGAATCAAAGAAAACACACATGATTACGAGCATTGATGAAGTCAAGGCTCTGCGAGCGGGTGATCTCAGGTCCAGCACCGGTAGAGAGGCTGCCATCCTGGCTCGAAAGCCGACAACCAAAGTGGAAATAGAGAAAGATCGTCTACTCAAGAATACCGCCAACCGTTCCTTATCCTCGAGCCCAGCGCTTGGTGTATCTCGCTCTCCAGCCCCGATACCGCCCCTCACTCCGACATCCGCACCCTCCTCGCAAAACAAGGACCGCATTCGCCTCGATGCCCTCAAAGTACCTTTTATTCATCTTCTCGCCGTGCGTGCTGTCTCTGCGAAATTTCTTGCACGCCAAACGCGATCGTCCCTTGAAGACTGCTCAGCTCTGGCTCGGAAATATGGCATCGAAAACCGGATTGATCCTGAAAAGTTCGATCTTAGGGACAAGACTTACAAAGAACTGGACGTATGGAGTTTCCCATACCCTTCCCAGGAGGAGCGGCAAGAAGCTATCGAAAATGCCATATCGGCGTTTGATCGGATGCGGATATCGCGCTCGGATAAACTCTGGCAAATGCTGCTCCCCAAAGAAGAACGGGGCAAGGGCAAGTGCTTGTCACGATTGGACCTGCGGACAGGGCCCATCAAAAAGGCTCTCACTCCAAGAATTCAAGTCCATGCATCTGACGATAATGGAAAGGATGGCTATACGACCGGCCACGAGACTGATAGGGCCAGTGCCAACGGCCCGACTCCAAAGCCAGCTCCCAAGTCTTGCACGCCAGCTCCGAAGAAACGGGCCAATGACAAAGATTCTTCTACAAAACGAACAAACCCTGCCAAGAGCAAGACTTCCACGAATAGCACGCTGACGGGACGGGTCACCAAGAAGGCGGAGCGGAAACCAGCATCGAAGACGGACGGCAAGTTCAAATCAGCAGAATTTGTTCAGGAATCGGACGAAGATGACACAGACATGCCGGATGCACCGGTACCCGCACCGGCGCCAGTGAAGGCGAAGCCAGAGCAATCAAAGATCCAGCCTAAACTCAAACAGACTGCGCCGAGCAAAGTCGGAGATCTCTCCCATGCGTCGACGCCCAAGGTGAATCAGTCCGAAGCCCCGCCTTCCAAAGCCGAACCAACTTCCCAGCATGCCACCAAGTCTGTCGCTGCGAAGAGACCACCGTCCAATCGAGCACCGAACCAGAGATCACCTCAAAAACCCTCGCCTCTCGGATCCTCTCCCCCAGCCAATGTATCGGATGCCCAAAGTCGCAGTCGTTCTTCGAGTCAAAACCATACCTCTAGTTCCTCGTCCTCTCCTCTTATCACGCAGTTATCCAAACCGAACAAGGTCACACAGTCGACTGGAGCGATCAAAGTCACCAAGACAACGGAGTCCGTGAATCCTTTGAAGCGCAAGGCAGAGACAGACCGACCACCTGCAATTCAGTCCAAGACGACTGGCCGCACAACCGGCAACCTAGAACACAAGCGGAGGCGAGCAGTCAGTACTTCGAGTGGCAGCACTGGGAGCGCGTCGCCGCCTCTCAGTCGTGAGCTACTGCGCCAGCAATTACGAGAGAAGTCGCAGAAATTCAAGCAGTACTACGCCAAGTATCGTGCACTGCATGATAACATGGCTTCGCATCCAGACCCACCGCGGGCGGAGTTGGAGCGATTGCAACGACAGCATATTCGTCTACAACGAATGAAGAAGGAAATCTGGGACGAGCACGGACGACTCCGGGATGGTCTCTAAAGGCCCGGAGCCAAAGCAGTCCTTTGCATATTGATTGAACGTTGTTACTGAAGTCAGATACAGGTATCTGACATTTGGAGATGCCATTTTTTTGCACGCCTATAATCTTCATACAGCTTATTGCATATGGAAGCATAGTGAAGCAAGCTTTTCTTTTGACCATGCTTCAAGGCGTTTGTGATAATAATTTCTTTGCCAGGCCTCTGCTTTTCATTTTTGATTTTGTATATTTGCATTTTTGAGGCCTATCATATCGTGCTGCAAAAGCATATGCATGTAATTCAGACAAAAGAGGATTGTTGTCACGCAAGGAGTATCTGCAAGGTGCGGGCCTTCAATACAATAACTATTGTTAGAATCAAATAGAAGTATGAAGTTATTTCCGGATGTAAAAAAGTTCTCGGCCACATTTCTGATGCTATTCTCTTGGTGGTACCTGCCGTCTTCTTTTGCTCTTCTACTCAACCCCAAAGAGACCGAAGTAATCGGACTTTTCGTGGCTTCAGACTACTGCATCTAATCCGTTTCGGTTCCAATTCGGGACTGCCAACTACGGGTTATTCAGGAATCCTTCCATTGCTACCCCTCCCTCTAGCCTTCCATCATTGTTCGTCAGATTCATTAGTTTCTTCCGCTTCTAAATGAATGCCGTTCATCATGTCTTACATGGTCTTCCTCCGTTGGAAGATTGTCCCACACCATCTGTAATTCACACGGCCTCCCTTTCACAGCCGTTGAGCCCAACCCGGCCTCTTAGTCCCTTTCCAATACGAGAGACGTGGAACTTACTATTACCCCGGATCAACCTAGAGCTAATCCACTAAACCGCACTGGGCCTAGCTCCACTGTAGCGCACGTGGCTGGCCAAAAGTCCGGGATTGGGATATGTCTGTATTGCAAGGTATTAATTACGCAGTCTCAGTACGGTAATTTTGGTAAGAGTACGCTAAGGTATGGGCTCGACGACGTCATTCTGTGTTCAAGCCAGTCTGAAAAGGGCTTAGAACCGTTTTGTTCAATAGGCGGTGGGCGAGGCGAGGTGAAGCTTTGAAGGTCGGAGTTTGAGCATCAACTTACCTTAAGTGATTGGCGTGGTTCATTCCTCTTAATCTTGTCGCTATATTAGTGAAGAGTATGGTGCGGATGTCGGTTGCCTGCTCTGAGATTGCTGAGACTGTGGATATGTTGATTTAAGTCTCTTTATTTGCCCGAGTTTCGATTAGTCTCGGAGAAGACTCGTTGCAATCGGAGACGAGGACCTGAGGCACTACCTGGACCTGCGAGTGTACTCTCATCTCTGAGACAATACAATCAAGGAGTCCTTTGGGCGGCGGAGTTGATATCACGACAGGAAAGTAATAGTAACTTGCTTTAACCATGTCTCCTGCCAGTGGACGAGTGCCCGGCCAGAGAAGCCCCCACGTGCTGGTGAGCTTTCTTTTTATCTCGCATATTAGGTTCTTCCTATCCCATACGGCATGCTAACTATGGGATTACACGGCGTAATAGGTCACGGACTCGCGCGAGCAACAACCTCAAGCTGTTCGTCGTGGCGCCGGCACACGCTTTATAACCGTCGATAATGTCCTTCAATACGCTTCCGACGTACCCTCCATGCAACAACGTCTTCCGCCCCCGACCACAACACAACCACGGCCACGCTCTCGTCTAGCGTCTGCAGCTGGCGGGTTGATCGGTGCAGGAAGTAGTGCAGGTGGCTCTGGTCCTATTGGAAGTGGAAGTCGGCTGGCCAACACCGCAGCAACGATGGGACGACTTGCCGCGCAACCACGTTTACCTCCGCGTACGACAAAAGTCAGCGAGAAGCTCGTGCTCCTGCCGGAAGCAGAGGGAGTGGAGGGGGAACTGAACGAGGAGGAGGAAGACGAGGTGGACGAGGAGTTCGTCCAGAGACTGGCCAAGGAGAGGAATCTAGATCCCGATTCTTTGCGACAGAGACTCTTGACACAGAAGAGGCTTGGGGGTGATTTCGGCGTCGACAATGACATTGCTCCTTTGCTGGCCGAAGAGGAGCTGCTGCGCCGACGCAAAGTTGCGCCCGAAAAGGCCAAAAGCTACGCAGAGCGGCTACCCAAGGCCCGTCGTGCTGAGAAGTTGGCGCGTGTTACTGCTTATTGCACGGCGCAGGCTTACAAGATGAGTTCCTTGGCGGCTTTTGTCAAGGACAAGCATGGAGGACGGACTAAGCTATACGATGATTGTCTGTATACGGCGTACCATTTACCGCTGTTACCTGGTCTTGAGGGCTATCGGGTGCGAAGCAGTCCGATGGTGAAGAAACCCGGAGGCAAATCCCTTTTGGATGAAGAAATCGAGAGGAACGAGCTTCGCGACCATCATGACGACTATGTGATGGATGCAGAGGAGCATTCCGTCGGCGGCCACCATCAAAGACACGGTTCATTGCGGGATGTTAGCGACTCATTGGAGCTTGATGGCACATTGATCCACAAGTTCGACGAGGACTTACACCACTCGGAGAGTGACACGGTGAGGGATACCAGCAGAGTCTCAGTCCCTGGTCCTCGGCCAGCCCAGGCACCTCTTGCGTCAACAGGGCCCGCACGCCTACCGTACGATGTCGCAGAGATGTTTGTTTTCAGCTACGGCGTAGTGGTTTTCTGGAACCTGACAGAGAGACAAGAAAAGGATCTCCTAGCCGATCTGGCGTTTGCAAACTCCTCCGCGACAGGATCCCGCATACCCCTGGCAACCATGCCCTTGGACGAAGAGGACTTTGAAACAGAAGAATTTCACTTCGAATACTCGACGGAGATTTCACGGCCACGGGTATTCAACGACATGATCACCCTGCGCAGCGGCGACCACATGATCAAACTAGCCATCAGCCACGGCATCGCACAAAGCACCAAGCTCTGCTTCTTTGAAGAAGTCATGGCGCGCCAAATGGCCGAGGCGAAGGACGTCCCGCGCAGACTCGCCATGACGGGCAAGCTGGGCATGAAGCGCGAAGAAGTCTTCCGTATCTTGGGCAAGCTCTTCAAAAGCCGCGTGGAAGTCAATCTCTGTAAGTCCATCCCACTACTACCTCGGCCCCGGCTCCTTTCCTCAAGCTAACAAGCACACTCCGCAATAGCGTCCAACATGCTCGACGTACCCAACTTCTTCTGGGAGAGCGAACCAACCCTCTACCCGCTCTACAACGCCGTCCGTGAATACCTCGAGATCAAACCCCGGATCCAAGTCCTCAACGAACGATGCCGAGTCTTCCTCGACCTCGCGGAGATCCTCTCCGACTCGATCGCCGATAACAGAACATCCCGTGCGTCCTTCTCTCTGCTTAACCTATCTGACTGACGTTCTCACTAACTGGGTCCACTAGATCAAACCTGGATCATCATCGTCCTCATCCTTATCTCCATCGTCGTTACAATCTCCGAGGTCTTCCTCCGCTTTGGTCTGCTCTCGGCCCGCGAAAAGAACACCTCCTCCACTTCCTTTGGCGCCATGCTTTTCTCTCGCGCTTCGAATCCAGCAACCTGCTCGTGTCCTGCGCAGGGTGCGTTTGACATGAATGCAACTGGGGTTGGGACGCTTTATTCCTAGTCGTCTCATCTTAGTTTGCCCGAGTCAGCATTATCCAGGTTTTCCATTATGTCTTGGCCAACATCCATATATCCGATTTCTTAGCATTGACTGCTATGATTTACTAAGGTATCCAGGATCTTGTTAATATATCTCCATCTCTCAAAAGCCATCCGGCAGCTTCGATATTTAATATGCTTCTATCATACATACAGTTGTGTAATGCTCATTTACAAGGTTCCTGTGTTGATTCTTTGACAAAGGAAAAGGTACAAAGGAAATTCGAGGGGTAAAACGAGACAAGCGATAGGGGGAATAATGTATCAACAACACAGACAAAATTAGGTATAGGGGGTGATGCAAGGGGATTGAAAGCACGCAAAACCAGCAGTATCGATGACAACACAGATAGAAAACAGATACCCGAATTCCAGAACCCCGTCCTACCTAGCCATGAGCCATCCAGCTCTCTATTGATGCTTCATCCTGGTCGTGTCACACATTAAACAGAAAGAAACGAATAGAGAACACAAATCAGAGCTAGCCCGGACTCCTCCCAGCGCGCTTATGCAAGGCCTTATCAATGCAAAGTAACAGTGAACAGAAAGAACACAAATCTGCAAAGGGAGAGAAGGATGATTATGATGAGGGATAAGAGCAAAAACAAGACCAAAAGGAGACGGGTGAAACGATAATGCAGAGCCATTTAGCTTCTGCTAGGATTACAAGAGGAAAAAGACGGATGGGACAAGTGACAAAGGAAAAGCGGATATCCTGTGCGCAAGAGTCATTTCGTTGCGCAGCAAGGAATCGATTCGATAAGACCGAACCAAATGCCGGTAGATGACTGCTGTCAAATACGGGAATTCCCGCATTACACGGGAGTGGACCACCCGTTGTCCCCCAATCTCGGCTTCAGTTCGTAGTTCTCAGGCTCAGTGCTCGTTGGCCGCCTAATGGTCGAGTTGGGGAAGTACATGTGCGGGGGCATGGAGCTGGGATAAGCTGGACCACTTGGCTCAGGGTAGTTGAAATCATTCACAGATCCCGGAGACGGAATGCTGCCGTGAGAGGGCGAGGCCCAGCCCAGACTCGTCATGTGCGGACTGCCGCTGACGCTGTTGGGCCGGTGATCACTATTAGCAGGCGGCTCAAGCGGCTGAGGGGGGGCGTAGCCAGAGGGGTGCGACGTCATAGATGGTCGTTGGTGCGGCGCACCGCTGAAGCTCGAGAGAGACGGCGACGTGGCTGTCGGCGAGGAGCGAGGGCTGGCCTGCGGGAAATCCCCCCGAACATGAGGAGGGATAGATCCGTTCCCCATGTAGTAGTCGCCAGTGGAACGAGACATGTTCAGAGGTGGCAAGTCACCGGGAGGTGGAATGGACACAGGATGATGCGCAGGGGAAGGCGTCGAGTGAACAGAGGCGTGCTCGGAGAAAACCCCATCACCAGGTGCCCTTGCTCTCTCTTTGTTCTGTCTCAGGTTGGCTTCCGTCTCTGCGGCGGCCTCCTCAATGGTTCCCGTGTGATGGTTCTGATGACGCGTCAAGGTCGTGCGTCGAGTGAACGTCTTTTGACAGTTCGCATATGGACACTTGTACGGCCGTTTTCCCGAATGTATTCTGCGGTGTCTGGCCAAGGAAGACGAATCGCTGAAAGGCTGTCAAGATATTCGAGTCAGTAAACGGTTTATCAGCTACGGAATAAAGTATGTCTGCATACCTTGCCGCATCTCTCGCACATATGCGGCTTCTCTCCAGTATGAACGCGAGAGTGCACAGTCAAAGCCGAACGTTGAATGAATTGTTTCCCACAGCCGGGCCAATCGCAAGCGTGCGGTCTTATCCCTGTGTGGATCCGCTCTATAATGTGGTCAGTGGCTCGATGTTTACTTTTCGCATGTATTTCCATGGAAATCTTACCATGTCTAGCGAGGTCACTACGCCGAGCGAACCCCTTGCCACAAGTCGAGCAGTGGAAGGTTTTCGGCGGAGGATCTGCCCTTTGGGGCGTTACACCACTGGGAATTTGACCACTGCCGGTATAAGCTCCAGGGCCGTAAGGATTCTGCAGAACCGGCATTCCACTATTAGGTTGTCCATGAGGCGGATACCGCATGTCTTGGGCCATGTTGGGCATGGGGTTCAGCGGAGCGTGCGAAGGATATGACAAGACTTGTTGATCGGAAGCTTCCGGCACACCAGGCTCAGGCTTCATCTTGGGTGATGAGGAAGGACCCAGGTTGTGGTGCACAAACTGCTGTTGAAATTGAGCTTCTGCAGCGATAGCGGCAGTAGACCCTTTTCTGTTCAAAATAGTTGTGATGTCCATGACCCGACCCAGCAACGAGCTGAGAAACGGCGGTCAAGGACACTTGAAAATGTCCTGTTCTAAATTTCCCGATGAGCAGCCGCAGATTCGTCTCTACGGCTTTTGCTGAGTCTGACGAGGTGCGTGGATATGTTGAGCAGCTAGAGTAAACGTAGTGAGTGGCTTCCGTGGTGCCGTTATGTTGTGAATGAAAAATCGTTTCAAACTTGGATTGCGCGCTGATTTACCAAAATATCCGTCAGTAAAGTGAACGCAAAGAACCCGGGAAAGAATGCGCTGAATCCAGCTAGATGGACAAATACAACAGCTGACACATCTTGAACGTGACAATAGAGAGGATGTTCAAGAGAACTCACCAGATGCCTCCTAAGCTGCCTGATAGGGGCTTTTCCTCCGACCACGGCGCGATGAGAGAACAGTCCAGACCCGTCGAAGTCGTACACTGGAATGCGAGCAGAGTGTAGGACGGCCGCAAGTCGTGAATTTCCTGGCGCGAGAGAACAGACTCCTTGTTCTTCTGAGCGGCGTGATATTCTCACGAGGTTGAGCGTCCTTCGCAAATTGCGAGCTCTGGAGCTCTGACTGAATCGATCAAGGAAGACTGAGACACTAGTTCATGCCCCCTCGGAGATCTGCAAACACGAGGAAATCGCGAATACCCGCGAACTCGACAAACCAGGGATTCCAAACTTTGTGACTCTGTGCCAAACTTCAGAATGCTGCACGCTTCTCGCTGTGTCCCGACCTACTCGGGTCGGTGCCGGTAGAGATTAAGAGGACGTAGGTGATTTTCCAGCGACAGACAGGTTGTATTCGGTTTCGAGCGCGTCTCAAGCGAGGAGGGTCTCGAGGACCTGAATACCGGAATGATCGTACTGCGAGGCGAAAAGTCACTAATGTCTGAGAGTGTACTGTTAGCAGGTTGAGCTTTCATGAAATCCATAGTAAATATCTGCGCTCCGAGAGCACCAGACAGCTGCGAAAAAACGGTTGCAAAACATTGTTTGCTGAGCATTCCAAAGAACCGAGTCTCTCAATCTACACAAAGTATAGAGAGGGGAATCAATGTCCGCAGAACGTTCACAGCTTCCAACCATTCTCCCCAAACTGAACGACTTCCGATGCGTCAAGCGATCTCAAGCGCTTCAAGAGCGAGTCGAGCGGTTGAGCAAAGAGTCTCATATCACAAATGAGGCAGACGAGATAGCGGGGACCATGTAGAGTCCCGGCGAAACAACGAGGGGGAGAACATACGGGATAAGCAAACTCGGGAGAGGAAAAGCAAGTCGAGCAACCAGCGACAAAGAATCCGTATCCAGTGACGAGCGAAAATGGAAGAGAAGATCCTGTGCTGAAGCTGGCCGCGGATGGATAGGCTGCGAGCGGTGGCTTGGATGGAAACTAGAGGCCGAGGGAGGGAAAAACAACTGCGACCAGAAAAAAAGTTCCGTGGGTTCGAGATGATGTCGACGGGACCTCTTCCGCTTGGGAAACAGTCACCGTTGGTCGGGCAGGACAAAGGTGCTTTGACGCTTCGATGGATGATGGACAGTGAGAGAAGGGAAATACGACCAGAAGATTTTGATGATGATGATAGTGGTACCAAGCAACAGCAATAATAAAGGGACGACTACCGGAGATCGAGTACCTACTTAAGTTATGATGGAAGGCTTCCAGAAAGACGTTCTTCGGCACCATACCACTACCGTATGGCCTTTTTTTAATTTATTTAACAGTTTAATCTAGTACGTGATTTTTAATTGCGATGATTATTATTAGCAAGTATTCACCGCGTTTTATTTCAGTAACAAATCATTTATTTGATCGGGTTATTATTATTATTTATTAGTTTACTGACCTGCTACTGGTTCAGGACTGAGCAGCCTAACTAGACTACGGACCCTACTACTGGTATCAGCACGTTTCCTCTAAAACGCCGCCCCCAATGAGGCCTTAGTGGCTCCCGTTGAACTTGAACTGTTTGAACTTTGAGCAGGCCCCCGAAAGGAAGCTGGCGGCAGCAGAAGGTCACCATCATTTTCCCTCGGCTCCACAACCTGGCCTTCCCCGTCCCCTTGGCTGTGCGAGATTCGGCTCTGGTGGTGGAGACCGTATTCAGACTGGTGCCGATCTGTACGAAGAGTAAGGACTAACAAGCGATGTGTAAAGATTGAAGACGACACACAAAATGATCCCTGATGTCTTTTCTGGCACTCCTGTGATGCCTCAAGATTTCAATCTCGTTGGCTCATTAATTACTCCGTGAATGGGTGTTTCTCCATCCCTCCTAGTTTATCAAATCTCCTATCGAGACTCCTCGTAAGCTCAGGGATGGGCCTGCAAGGTTCATGACGCAACAGGGCCAGCGCTTTCGGCTATGATTTCTTTCTGATTCAGGAACCGAGACGAACCAGTGCATGGCCATGGCCCCCTGAGAAGCTTACTTTTTTTACTGGCTACCCCGGAATCTCTTAAGAGCATCATTCTGCAAGGCTGACCTGCAGAGAGAAAAAGGAGATATCAATAGCAAGTGGGTGGATAATACATACGCCATATACGATCACTATTTTGAGACACTTTATGGCTCCGTAATTATTCCCCTGCTGCAAAGACTACTCGCCATCGTGCGACGCATGGAACCTTACAAGTGCAGACGTACTAGTTTACTACCGGCAATGAGTGAGGATCAATTACACAAGGCTGACGAAATGTTGTGATATTCAGGAGACTAAGAGAAATAGGGACAATGCTCATTTGTTGACAGGGAGGCCCTTGCTCAAACTTCAAGGCTGGATGCCGCTGACTTCTGACTTGGCGAGTGAGCGATCAGCAACGAGCATCGTCTTCATAGGACGGCCTGACGGAGTAACCCCAGTCGAAGCCTCCAAGGGTCACAGAATCACCATTGTTTAACCCCTTCGGCGAAAATTACAATTTGCACATGGCGTCAGATTAGCGAACAGCAACGGTGGGAAAGTTAATTTCCTTCTAGAAAGTTTCGAATTGTGGATGGTGGGCACAGGGCACTAATTGGGTAACAATGCAGCGCTAGGCCCCTGGAGTGTGAGAGAGTACTCTGCAGTATGTATCTACTCCATGGCTGCTGACAAGCCTTTGCTTTTGGGATAGCAGTCTGTTACGCGGATTTACCGCCCCGGTCCATTCACTGATCAGTCTGCACGTCACATTAGGCTGCATGCTTACTGGGGCATCACAGACTTCACCAACTGCAGCATGAAGCCGGGGACTTCATCCACTGAGTCGATGACATGGAATAACCATGTGGGCTCATACACGAAGGGAGCAGTATGGGCTAGTTTCGCCTAGTCCTGTTACTAACTCACTACTCCCTAGTCGCCTAGTGCTGGCTGGAGACACTAAAACCAGACTATGTATCTTAGTTGCATGGACCATCCGTATCGACGGTACAATAATAATGCTAACGCCTGGTCATTCTCTCCTGATCAGGACTGATGATTGGTGAACTGTCCAAATTGACTTCTACTTTAGTACGGAGACCACGGAGTGCTTCATAGGAGTCAGGAGTCAGGACACAGGGGCCACGGGAATAAACGCCAAGACCAGTCCGGGCTTCCGAAACCCTTCTAGAAGGAATTCAGGGACGCAATGGAAGCCTTGTTCTCTATCTGTCTCTATTCTGTTTCCTCATTTCTGCATCCATCACAGCCACCTGCAATCCTGCGAGTAAGGTTCTAGGAGGTCTGAACATCAACTCTCAAGCACTACAAAATTACTGACCACTCTCTTTCGTATACTTCCCCTAATCATCACAGTGCAATCTGAGTGCTGCAGAAGTCTGTGGTGGGGAATCTCGATCAACATACCATCAGCCCCATGACGCGCATCGTTTTCCCCTCTCCCTGTCGTCTTGCCTTGTAAGGAATAGAATCATCTTTGACTCGTCTGATCGTCAGCAGCAATTCAGTTTATACTTTATACTGTACAGGTTATTCGGAGCCGAAAGTAGCCGGGAAGTCTATTGTTGACACCCCATGATCAGTGATCCCATTCATGAGGTTCAGGATTCTGCTATTATTATTGCCTCTTCTCGATATCTGAATACCACCGACGGAAAGTCACTCTAAGCATTCTCATTGGACAAATTGCTTAGTCCATCAGCGCCTCAATGTTTGACATGGTTTCAGGTTTCCAACTTTCGAGCCGTGCCTCTCCGTAGGGATCCGTAGCCTACTGCCAGAACAAGGCTACGAAGATAGGGGAGAACCCACCCGCTTGTGGTGGCTGATACACGCACTAAAATAATTAAAATGGGTCTGTGTGTTTCTCTATACTACTAGTACATAATTTATAAGAATATCATAATATCGATCACCATGAGACATGTTATCACGCTAGGCATTAATTCACAAGCCACTCCTGTACTAGTACCGACTGCGTAATGTTCCAGAAAACTTCCATGGGTGGGATCGTCTGTATCCCCTTTCTGCCTGCGCTACTGTCGTTATTTCTTACATCCTCATCACTCCGCTGTTCTGGGGGATAGATACTCATGAGCTGTTGTACTATTTTGTACACTGATAGATTGTACAATCATCTAGCCTTGGCCCGTCATTGCAGGTCTGCAAGCATATACGTTGTTCAAGTTCATAGATGCAGTACTCCATAGCAACACAACACACCACAACACAACATACAAGTACAGCAGCGTGACACCGCAAAAGTAGCCAATGTAGCTTTCCAACCAAACTGCAGCGGACGCAATTGCGGCAAGACACCGTGCATCCTGCAATTCTCCCTCACCGTCCAACCGGCGAAGACTGCCAGATTGAGAGCACCCGATAGGACTAGAACGTTTGATCCGTAACGGATGGCACAGGGGGAAAGGGAAGGTGGACGAGATCAGGTACCTAGATACTCCCTCGTCAGCAGTCAGCACTGCTTGGTAGATAGTCCATGGAATAGGAGTACTGCTATCCATAGTTCGTACTCCGTACTCTGGTGATACCATCCCTAAATCAACATGCGAGCCCACCTATCACTCAACTTAGTCGCACAGTTGGCCTTTTCCTACGACAGACTTGGTTAGCAGGTGGATAGGACGACTCGTCCCCTCGCTCCATAAACCATACTACTCATCCAGAGAATATTATTAAATCAAAAAAGGAAGACTTCTGGAAGACGCGTAGAATTTTTCTGTCTCCCAGGAGGATCCACCAGCACTTGGCTGCAAATCAAGAACATTCTGGCGTATTTCCTTTTCTGGATTACGATGATGTCCATTGCCGCGATCTGTCTCACTTTGAGTCTTGACTACTAGTCTAGTATTGCCCCTTTTTTCCATATTCTGTAGTCTGCACGTCTTTTGTGGCCTTTGCTTGGATGTACTTTTGTCATGGACTTGTCGATCGTACCAGATGTCTCTATAGGAGCATGATGCCAGGTCGACTGTACCGCCTTGTTTCCGAGCTGTAAGAGATACTGAGAGAGTGTAGCTCCACTCGCATTTCATGCCTCTCACAGGATCTATAGATGTTATTACGACATTGTTGGCTTAGTATGTGCCATACTGTGTACAGGTCCATCTAATGGAGATATATATTGAAAGTTGGGATATCCGCATGGAGCAAAACCCAGCTGTAGTTCATTTTGACAAATAACCTGAAGGAGTGTACAAATACTTCCAGGCATATAGTCAGCCATAACTGCCAGAGCTAATTATCATGTTCGAGGAATAAATGCAGAAAACTGACAAGTATAACTATATGTATCTGCGGCTTATGTCCTACTGCTAGTACTCCTCCATATTTGCTTCCGGCTCGACTCTCACTAGAAAGAAGCTCTTGTTCGAGATCGCTATCTGAGAAATATCGAATACACAGAGGAAGATGGAAAGCCAATCATCCATGTATAAAAAGTGTAAGAGCAATCGTCTAAACTTCAAGCCTGGATAGATGTACAGTCCTTGTCAAAGGCTTGGCATGTTTGTTATTCTTTACATTTACAACCACCGCGGAACTGGAATGGCTTCATCGTAACGGTAACTGATCTCGCTTCCACAACCTCTATCTACAGAGCAGCGATGGATAAAGCCAGCTTGCTATAAGATGTAAGAAATGCTAAGACCATAATCAGCTGTAGCGACTCTATGTTCGCGAGTCCGATTGCTTCCACAGGCCTTACGCTAACATGTTTGTCCAGACAACCTCGCATCAGCCATAGGCAAGCGCACTTGCATTGATCCATCGCAGAGACATATCGAGGCACGTATCGACAAATCCTCGACTTAAATCAAGATGAACTCTCTACGGACAACTTCATTTCGCTCGTTCGTCCCCCTCCTCCGCCGCCTCGACACTCCCCGCGCTCATTCCACCTCCTCCGTCTCCGCAAATGAACTCTCGCATTTCTCCGCCCTCGCCAGCAGCTGGTGGGATCCCGTCGGCCCCTCGCGCATCCTCCATCTCATGAACCCTCTCCGCCACGACTTCATCGCCTCCTGCCTGGCCGAGTCCCTGCCCGCTCCTCGTCCGACCACCCCAACCACCCCAACCACCACTAACACCCTCCGCTACCTCGACGTCGGCTGCGGCGGCGGCATCTTCGCTGAGTCCCTCGCCCGCACAATCCCCACCTCCCCTTCGTCACCGACAACCCCAACCCGCGCCGGCTCAATCACAGCTATCGACCCTTCCCCAACCCTCATCAAGATCGCGCGCCAGCACGCCCGCCTCGACCCGAATGTAGAATCCCACCTCTCCACCGGCCGCTTCAGCTACCAGAACCGCACGCTCGAGGACCTCGTCGCGGAGGTCCTCCGCCAAGATACCCCGAGCACCGACTCTGTACCCGAGACAGCGACGGAGGCCGAAGCCGACAGAAAATTCGACGTCGTGACCCTCTTCGAGGTTCTCGAGCATATCGACTCAAGCGCGGGTTCCTCCCCTCTTGCATTCCTAACAGACTGCCTTCGACTCGTCAGGCCGGGCGGCTGGCTGATCGGGTCAACGATCGCGCGCACCCTGCCCTCGTGGTTGGTGAACCAGGTGATCGCCGAGGCGCCGTGGCCGATTGGCGTCGTGCCCCGCGGAACGCATGAATGGAGCAAGTTTGTGAATCCGGATGAGCTGGAGGGGTGGATGCAGGAGGGGTTGATGCGGAGTCTGGATGGGGCTGCAGCGCGTGCGGGCAGTGATGCGCTGCAGGGTATGAAGTGGAAATGTACGGGTGTTATGTATTTCCCTGGCTTGGGATGGAAGTTGGTTCCCGGGTCCGAGAGTTGGGGCAACTATTTCTGGGCTGTGCGGAAAGGTGGATGCTGAGCTGGAGGTTCGTATACTGGGCATGTACAACACTGATGCTACTTGTATATTATGTATAGACCTGATTTAGATATCAGACAAGGCAACGGAAGTACGATCCCTCACACTGAGGGCACTGGACCAGATGAGCTGTGATTCCAGTAATGAGCACTGACTATCCTGCCAGAAAGTGCCTGATTCTGGTGGAACAATTTCACACAAGAGCGAATTGTCAATAACCTCAAGCGTGCCCTGCACACGGGTTTCCTCACTAACGTAGGCTAGAAGGCCAAGCAATCCCCATTCACGACGCAAACGAGGAACTGTCCCTCCGACGGCACAAGGTACCAAGGGGGACAGTGTGGTATACCTGACTTGTAGCAACTGGCCCAAATTTCCTCTGCATACCTTCTTGATCAATGGATCAAGGCACTGCGTTGGGGATACGACAGAGAAGTTCGCCGCGAATCGACATACAACCATCACGACTGATGTCCGAACTACTTCTTCCCCTTCCCCCTGCCCTTCCGCTTATTGTTGGCCGGGGGATCCGGAACACTGACAGTCCCCTGCACCACGTCCTCACCTTGATCCTTGAGCCGTTCCGAGCCGCTGATGAAGAACGTGAGGTCACGATTCTGCTCGGTCAAGTCTGCGTTTGCGGCTTTGAGCTCCGCGACTTCGGTCGTCAGATGTTCGATACGCTTCATAAGGCTCTCGTTCATCGTCTTCTCTTCCCGCCATTCCTTCTCCATCTTGCGCGTCATGGCCTCGAATTTCTCCGCTCGTTTCTCCGCTCGAGCCTTGTCCCGCTCGAGACCGGGGAGGGTCTCTGCAGCCAGTTTATCGTACTGCGCCTGCAGCGCCCGTAGACTGGCTGTCGCCTTTTCGGCCGTTTCTTGTGCCATGGAGGCCGCAGCGGCAGCCTGCGATGCCTTGTCGGCAGCTCGCTCGACGATTTCCTCGAAGTAAGCGCGTTGACTTTCCAGCTGGCTTGTGAGGAGATGTGTGTACTCAACGCTCATGTTCTCGAGCTTTTCGCGGGGCACCGCATCGGTCCAGTCGGGCGGATCAAGTGCGCTATTGTCCGCTGCAGGTAGTTCCACCAGCTTGCCGTCTGTCTTGCTCTGGATGATTCGGTGGACATACGCATCTCCTACATAGCTCCACACACGTTGACTGGCAAGATCCATTGCAAATGCATGCGAGGTTTCATTGTAGTGTGCAAAGGCGTGCGCTCCGTCATACCGACCGCAGCCGACATTTCCACAAATGAGGCAGACCCAGAGGTTGATCTCGGAACGACAGACGCTGCACTCTGCCGGCTCATCCCCGTAGGCCGCCCCTTGACTGCCCCTGCGGAAATCATCTTGGGTATATCGACACACCGGGCATCCGCTTCCTTTCCACTTCTGTAGACAAGTGCAATGAAAGACATGTTGACACAATATCGTCAACAGCCCCGTCGTTTCATCCATGCGTTCCAAGCAGACAGGGCAGGTGGGTAACTCGATGAGCGCGGGCGTGGGAGGCGCCAGCGGCTTACTCGAGAGGGTGGCAGTGGGTATGGAGCTCGGCTGACCAGAGGTGGATATGGGCGTCCGCTGGGGGCTTGTCGCAACGTGCGAAGCGGACGGTGCGCTCTGCTGGGAAGCTGAGACGTCAGAGTCGGAATTGACGGCTTGAATCTCAACCGTCTTCACAAAAACGACATGGCACGTTTCCGGCTGTCGAGGGAATCAGCATGCGACACAAATTGAACCAAGCACTAAGCCGACGGCACTCACCTCCATGCTATTGAAGACTTTACCGTTCCACTCCTTCTGCCACTCCATCGCCTTCTTCCCGCTCCGAAACTTCATCAGAACCATATACCGATTCGCCCTCGCCGTCCTGATCATTCGGAAATGGCTCACTTCATCCATTGTCGCCTTGCCCACGAAGCCCAGAAAGTCAGAAGGGGACATGTAAGATGGCACCGCAAGTATACACAGAGTCGTACAATCCTCATCCTGGCGCAGTGAAGGCGAATGGCCCTTGGCTGCATCCTGGCGCCCAGCGAGCTGATCATACGGCTGTCTGGCCGCCGCCGCTGATCCTTTCAGCTCCAGGGGGAAATCCTCGCCGACGAGGAACGGCGTCTCCTCCGCATCTCGGTAAAGGTGCACAACCCCCCAGATACTCTCCGACGTCTGCTGGTCAAGTGGTATGTATTTCCCCTTGGTGCGTAGCCCGCCGAGAATATCGGTGCCGATCCCGGTCGCAACTGGGTTGTCCTTGACGTCTCGCTTGCCAATCCCTTTTGAAGCCGTCGCGCTTTCGTCTTCTGAGGGTACCATATCAACGCATTCGATTGATATCTTGTCTAGTCTGAGATCGTTCTCAAAGTCGCTCGCACTCGTGGGTGATTTCGTGTAGAGGTGGGGTACAGTGGGATGCGTCGTTGCTGTCGCGCTCGCCGCTGGATTTAGCGTTAGAGCTGCATGATGAATTTCAGAGTTCTGCAAATTCTAGGCTATGAGACGTACATTGAGAAGAAGTGGTTCGAGACTGGTGGCTGTTATAAATCGTTGATATCGACTGTCGCGCCCGCTTCTGAAACGGTAGCAGAGCTTCACATGCGGAGTCAAATGCTAGAGACGTAGGTGATCGATAGTCGACACTCTGAGAGGCGACTCCAAGACCGGACTGAGGACGAGCAAACAATTCAATAGCCAAATGATAAAAGTAGGAGGGCATCCCGACCGATGCTCATTCACATTGCTGAGTTGCTCGTAGTATTGCAGCTCGATTGATTACCTCCCAGTCTTCAGGATATATTGTTGCTTATCACTCCGGTTTTGGGTCCTTGGTTACACTGAAGTCACGTGCATTGTGGCAAAGACCATTGACAAGGAACTACTCCGTACTCACCAGATCATACGACTGAAGAAGAGAATGGAGTCGCCGAAGGATCATTTGTGAACTTCTACAAGCTTCTACAAGTTTTGCGAACTGAGTGTTACCAGAGATATCAACTGGTCCATTGATTCTTAGATAGAGTATGTAATGCGCCGTAATCGAGGCGATGAGAAAAGAAAAGGTATGCCCAGCGTAGCCTTATCAATAGAAACCGTAAGCCATCCAAACGCCATGCAGGCCCATTCAAGCCGTAAAATGTCGTCAAAATCAGTGAAAGACAGCCTTCTCTCGTTTAACATCCACCGCGCAGACGCAGCACCAGGTGGAGAGTGCTCTCCTTCTGAATGTTGTAATCGGAGAGGGTCCTCCCATCTTCCAACTGCTTACCAGCGAAGATGAGACGCTGCTGGTCTGGGGGAATTCCCTCCTTGTCTTGGATCTTGCTCTTCACGTTGTCGATTGTATCAGAGGACTCAACCTCCAGTGTAATGGTCTTTCCGGTGAGTGTCTTGACGAAGATCTGCATACCACCACGCAGACGGAGGACAAGATGCAGTGTGGATTCCTTTTGAATGTTGTAATCAGACAAGGTACGACCATCTTCAAGTTGCTTTCCAGCAAAGATGAGACGCTGTTGATCGGGAGGAATACCCTCCTTATCCTGAATCTTGCTCTTGACATTGTCGATGGTGTCTGAAGACTCGACTTCTAATGTGATAGTCTTTCCGGTAAGAGTCTTCACGAAAATTTGCATACCACCACGCAGACGAAGGACGAGGTGAAGAGTCGATTCCTTTTGAATGTTGTAGTCGGACAAAGTGCGGCCGTCCTCCAGCTGCTTACCAGCGAAAATCAGGCGCTGCTGGTCAGGAGGGATGCCCTCCTTATCCTGAATCTTCGACTTGACATTGTCAATAGTGTCGCTGGACTCGACCTCCAAGGTGATGGTCTTGCCCGTGAGAGTCTTGACGAAGATTTGCATGGTGAGGACGATGTGAGGTGTGTTTCAGTCTGTTCGTTAAAAGGATGATGATGGAGTATTCAGCAGTGGAGGAAGACTGTAAGGAAGTAGTGGAATACCACGAAGGGAGAGAGAGGATATAGGGAAGATGATGAAATGATGAAAGAGTGGGAGCGAGAGATGGAAGGAGGAGAGGTTTAAGTACTCCTAAGAGGTGAGGGGAGGAGGCGGAGGCGAAGCGCCTTAGTCAGGCCAGGCCCGGACCAGAAACGGCGAGAGTGAATCAGTGATGAGATAGGCCGGATAACGTGACGCAAGGAAAGTTTGAAAGGAGGAGCGGCAGGAACATTTTTCTGGCACCGCCTGGCGCATTCCCTGGGTTCTGTTCCTCTGGCCATTCACAGCCTGCGCCTGGCCAAACTCTCTACAGATACCTGGGGGAAACTGCTAGAAAACTGCCTTTCCGGTCGTCGCTCGGCCCGATGACTCAAAAAGGCGCCTGAAGTACCTTGTAAGTATCTTGTATCATAGTTAGTAGCTGAGTAATAATAATGGTTCTCTGTTGATGACAAAAGGAGCTGATTTTACAACCTCCTAAAGTACTCTTGAAGTGAGGATATGTCGATACGGAGTACAAAGGGCCGAAGTTCATCACTCGTTAACCTTTGCCCCTATTCGAAACCTTCCAATGACTTTTCCGAAAAGTCCCATTATCTGCAAAAGTCGCGAC
Organism: Aspergillus udagawae; assembly: GCF_001078395.1. NCBI lineage: Eukaryota > Fungi > Ascomycota > Eurotiomycetes > Eurotiales > Aspergillaceae > Aspergillus > Aspergillus udagawae. Next base: position 1,424,286 of record NW_025091268.1, read on the forward strand.
TACATATCACTTACTTTCAGTCTATCACTAGTCTGAAAAGATGTTTCCTATACTCCGTAGTCTGTCTCCGTTCACACCCGCCACTGACGCCACTGGTTGGTGTCTCACACCATCTCGACACCCAAGACCCGTATAGCCTTGCCCAGATTCAGAGAAAATTCTTCTTCCGAAATATCTAACTTTGATCCAGCCATGATTTCCTTGATACTGTCAATTATCACATTTAGCCGCCGGGATTTCTGTGCTGCTTCAATTCTCAGTTTCTTACTGCGTCATACACCGATGACGTGCCTTATCGGCCGGAGGGGGTGGAAAGTGGACACCTCAGCTGATAGTGCGTTACTAAAGACGGCCGCCCCAGGCTACCACAAAAGGTAATGCGGGAGAGCCAACAGGCGTCATGTGATCTTCGCATTCGGTATAATCTCTGCCTTTACGCCTCAGGCAATACGTGATTAAAGCAACTGTATCCACTTCTCCCAGATTCTCCAGAATGCGGCGTTGTTCATAGAATACTGTTTGAATGACCCTCGACCTAGTGGTACACAATGATAATTCCAATGCTGCTTGAGAAGACGGCTCTACAATCTTCAAATCCGAGTCTATTCGAGCAAAGAGAGAAAAACCCAACTGGTGAACCTATAATATTCATGGATTGCAAACTGCCTTGGTATCCAGCGAAGTTCAATCGGAGGGTAAACAATGCTTAGCTCCTAGTTTTTCCGTGGAGCAATCATAATGCCCCTCATAGTTAAACATGATAATTCAAACAAAACTCGCTAATGAAAATGAACATGCAACACTCGGTGAAATGACGCGAGAACTAGCCTCCAGCATACGTCTTGCAACTCAGTTGCGCACTCATCATCTCTGCTGCCAGACATTTTCGCGCCCATACAATATCATGACGTTCGTGATACTCATCATCGCTGTCGAAACACTATGCGAGAAACGTATATCACTGAGAAAGAAGCAAAGGAGAAAAAAAGAAAACTAAATGTCTGTCAATCAAAATCCACAAAAGGTCAAGATAGCAGGAAAGTGGCCGTAAAATAAGACAAATGCGAAAAAGAGTGATAGTCGCTTTCGCTTCATGCGAATCTCGTAAACATCAAGGTCGACATGTCTCATATTGGGTTGTATTGCGCTGGCTCAGCCGTAACACATTTGAGTCGATGTAGGTCGTGGTTTTTCATCCTCATATCTCGTCATCTTAATTTGCGCGGACCACAAGTCTTGAAATGAATTTGTTCGACAAGCAATCAAAGTCATTGCGGTCGAACTTCGAATTCGAGCGGCTTCTCAGATAGCTCTCTGTTTGGGCAGGTTAGTATACTCAGCAACAGGTAGGGCGTAACAGACGGCCGCTTACCGTATTGCTTTACATGTTCGCGAACCTCGGTCATGGTGTTGCAAACATCGGGATTCGAAAACAGCAAGTGGTGGTGCTTTTGTGTTTCCCAATCGGTGAAAGCGGGGAGTTTCTGCGAAATCGCCTGGAACAAGCCAACGATGACCCCGACAGGGATATTCTCCATATCATTGCAGAACTTCTCCACAGCGGCAGCATCCTTCCAAGACGTCAGTAATTCAACCTCTTACAGCAGCGCTTAGATTGCGACTCACCGGTGTGCGGTAATGGCAGTCGAATTGCATTTCCTCCCACACTGCCAATAGAATGCATGCTAGAATGAAGATCGTAGGCCAGTTCTTCAGTTTTTCTCCACTATACACGCTTGAGTAAAGACTCGAGAGCTCTTCAAGGACATCCTTCTGCAGCTCGCGCCACATATTAGCCATGGCGCACTTGACCTGGAAATTGATCATGACAGGCGCCATGATCTTGCCCTTGAACTTCGATGATGGGTCCTCAATCTTGCCAAGGAAGCCATCTTCCTCACCTATACCCTCCACCATTGTGACATGGAGAGTCAGGTTGTAGGCGATGATGAGCTTCAACGCTTTCCGGATCACAGGTAGCTTGGTGCGGAAGTAGTACCGGAAGGCAGTCTTGAGCATCTGCGTCAGGAATGGTGTGCCCTCGAAGTAGTCATCGACGAACTTCTCAAAAGTACCATTGCCATCAATGTGGCGGTCGAGATAGTCAGACAACATGGCATGTGAGATACCTTCCATACCGGCAGATAGTTTGGCGGTTTCGACCTCATACTGAGTGGGTTCTCGGTGCATTGATTCGACCCAGTCGACGCTGAAGCATTGATCATCCCGAACATAAACCTCCCGGGCGTTAATGGGAAGAATCTGGCCATAACCATGGGTGATGAACAAGGTCCTTTCATGCTCCGAGAAACCCTTGATATTTCCAACCGAAAAACCGAGCGTGATATGACGCTCGTAATCCGCTTTCCAATCCTTCATGAAATACCCGATTTCCTTGATGTCAATCCTTGTGCAAGGAACTTGCCATAATCTAGCATGCGAGGGTTGGCAACCGGCACAGGGCTCGCCTTTATCACACTGCGAAGATTGCCCTGTCAGTCAAGTGCTGGCAGATTTACGATTTGGAAGAACTTACAGTCTTTTTCAAGAATTTGCAGCGCAGGCATGCTCTCAACTTGCGAATTTCGCTAGCTTGCTTTCTCTGATCCGGCTTGAGCGGGCCCTTTCGCTTTCCAACACGTTTCTCGCCTTCCGGCTTTCCAGCTTGTGATTGCTTGCGGATCTTGGTCTCCGCAGTCTTGGCAGCGATTGGGCTTTTGCGCGAGGGTTTCCTACTGGGAGGCGATGAGGACGACGCCTGTGATCCAGCGGACCTGGTGGGCGAAGTGGACTTCTTGGAGGGAACAGGAATAGGTCGCACAATTGCTACAGGGCTGACTGCAGTAGGGGATTGGGAGCCGTGGGAGGTGTGATCGTAAGAGACCCGTCTCGGCATGCTGAAGGCAGACTCGAAGTTAAGATCAGAGGTGGGCGAGTTGATTGGATTGGAGATGTCAACGAAACTGCCGTAGGAAGTTGAGTACGATGACTCAGAAAGACTCCGGTCGTGCAACGTCTGCGTGGGATTGATGAAGATGCCCTGATCGGGGAACATGAATTCGTGAGAGTGACGGGGTTCGATGGCGCTCCAGCCGTTATCGCTGCTCGACAGAGACCGTACTTCCAAGTAAGTGTCCGTGGGGGAGCTGCTGCCTATTAAGTTGCGTGGTGCAGCGTAAGATGACAAATTTGGCAGGCCGTCCGGGAAAGACATCAGCTCAGTTTGGAGATCCTGGTAACCAAATGGAACCATGTCGACTGGCGCAGGCAGAGGCATATAAGAACTTTCCAAAAGACCGGAGCTCATCTGGCCCTGGGGCGGAGCCATGATATCCACAGGAGACGAATGGATGGGCATTCCGTAGCTTGAAGTCGTGTATTGCTGAGCCGACGAATGATCCTCCTGAGTGTACTGAAGGTGGGGTTGCAGCTGTTGGAAGTGCCAGTCGACCATCAGGTTGGGATCCTGAGCTACCGACTGTTCATAAGCGTGACCGCTGGTTTGCAGAGGAGAGATGTCTCGCGATCCGTCTGTTCTATGGGAGCTCTGATGGTCCACCGCCACGGGCCATGACTGAGGCTGGATATAGTTTCTCGAGTCGTAGTCAAGCCCGATGAAGCCATCGTTGGCTATATCAACATTGGACATTGTCAGAATCAGCTATTTACGAGAGATCAAGAAGGAAATAAATGTAATAATTGAAAAAAAAAAGGAAAGTCTCATCAAAGACAGACCAGACAAGGTGAGGGTGGTACAAAAGAGTTCACAGCAAGAGAGGTTGAAGGTAAATTCGTCGCAGAAGCCTGAGGACAAAGGCCACTCGGATGAGCAAAATGCCCAAAATCCGGGGGTATGAGAGGAAGAAGAAGAGGGAAATCACAGGCATAGAGGAGGCGGTGGGGAACAAAGCAGCGGTGAGCGGAAGCTGCGTCTCTCAAAGCTGCGCTAGAGGATCCTGGGAAGGAGTTATCGCTATCGTGGGTGGGGTTGTTGTCTCTGCTGATGGTCACCCGTCGAGGATGAGTGAGGTGATTGGATGTAAATTGGGGACAAAAGTAAATGCCACGCCGGTTTCCTGCTAAAGCCTCACTCTGACGATATTACAAGCTAGGCTGTTTTGGGGAAAAAGACAGGTATTTTATTGACTGAGAGTCTGAGACAATGAAGATTAGGACGAAAGAGGTGCGCTTTGCTTACCGAACGTATAGATACGTTGGTCAACCTCATGAATCATGATGATCATCTTGGAATCGCCAAGTGGGCAGTACAGTGATTTGACAAAGTCTTCAGAGACCTCCGAATCTAAGGTACGATGCATCCGGTGCAGCGCGCTTCTGAAACATGTATCTACCTCGACTTTATGTCCTGACAGAGTCTGAAAAGTCAGCATCAGCATACTCTTGAGTAAATACTTCCGTACCGAGTTCTTTTGAGATGCTTAGTACCACGGTAGCGCTACGGACTGCTCCGTGGACGAGACCCAGGGAGACTCTCGGGAACTGGAGATCAGTGGACCGTCAAAACAAGATTAGTCCCAATGGTAAGATACTAGTCACTGTTTTACCAGTTGATTACCTACTGAGCGGATTGACTTGAAGCTATTATTCGATTATCAATCGTGATTGGCAGAGTCTTTCACTTCTACGGTCGTGGCAATACTCGGACAGACCCCGCTGACAAGCCATACAGTATCGTACATAGCCATACATTACGATCTGTATGGAGATTATGAGGCGATCATGGATCATATGTGAGTGTAGTCTGCCGTACATGCGACTAACGCGGTCCAGTTCTCAATCACCGGTGATAGATTGGACCACCAACCAATTATGACCAGAATTCAGACCAAGCGTTGGATATGTGGACAACTAGGGTGGCTGACTGTGCAGCAGCTCCATCTTTGGCGGTACGTAATGATACGGATATAATCGTACCAAAGACTGGGATACTGCTTGTTGTCAGAATGAGACCATAATTGCCTATGTAGCAAGCATATCAGGCCACTTGTTCGGAGATGCTACCTGTGGTGATGCTAGGTAGAAAACGAGATTCGGTGATGATTATTGTTCAGAGGAGAGCTCTGGACTCCCTTGATAGAATGCTTGTGTTTTTTTGCTCTGCCAAAGGCCCCTCAACTTCGTACTTTGCCAAGCAAGTATTCGTCTTAGGGACGATCAAGTCATAGAGTTTGTGCACAGACCGGGATCTATTGGTCAATGAGGAGGTCTATTCGCGGCAAACTTTCATAGCAAGATCGCGATAGATCATATTTCTGAGCACCCTTGAAGTCTCAACAAACCTGGAAGATCGCAGCGTCAGTGACAACGCTTGACAGCACGGGGTCATGCACGTCTTCTGTGTTCCAAGTGAGTAAGGCGTCAAAAAGGGTCTTTGGGAAATCGACTTGACAGAGCTACCGTATTTCCGTTATTACCAATTGGTAGTAATGGAGAGACAGGTACTTTACTGACACTCCAGTTTGACAGTGCAGACGAGTTCCCCATTCGCTCCCTTCATAGATATCGACATCCTGTTGGATCTTACTTGCAGCGCGCCACGCCAGCAACCGCAAGTAGAACATGTCAGTTGCATTCTTGTTTAAGGTATTGCTTTTGCTGAAGGACGAAGCGTTGATGACGTTGCGACGTCGTTAGTGATTACTCTCTTGATTCATTAATCCGAGAAATAGAGTTTCAATGCGCGTTCGTGCTAAGAGACGGAAGGTCTTGACGGAGTACACAGAGTGACAGAGTGATCACGTTGTCCTCGGCAGGAATGCAGAGCTTTTCTCACTGATTTCTTGATGTCCTCATCAATTATATCATTGGAATGACCTCTTACAGACTTTCCTTACGTGTCTTTGTGCAGTGGTAATTTGAAGGCTGACTTTCGCTCCCAAGGGGAGGCAGCACAACGGTCCTATCTACTCCTTCACAAAGGCATGATAGCATCAAAGGTTGTCGAGTAGTTTGTAAGGCTTGACCTTGAGAGGTCAAGGGCTTGAAATTTGAACGGCTGGAAGAAGATCCATTCAGGGATCAGCATTGGCAGGAGCCTAAGGCCGGGAAGAAAAAGAAAGCAGAGACGGAGAACGGGATCTTCCGGCTATGGATACTGGGGAGCAACAAAGCAACCGATAGATGAACTGGATGATTATTCCGAATTGAGATTGATCGAGTTAGTCTTCTAAATGTAAAACAAAAAGACGTCGACCTTGATCCCATCTGTTCTTGCTGGAGGCGAACAAAAAAGGTCAATTCTTCCGCTTGGAATTTTGCTTGTACCCGCTTGTCATGAGGGGTCGAGGCCCACCACCTGACTTGACGGAAGAACAATGGACTGACGATGGCAATATTTCCATTGACGAGGAAAAGAACAATGATTAGGATATAGCAACATCGCAAAGAAAATTGCTCTAATCCCGTGTATAAATGAGTGTACGATCGGAAGCTTGATTGCTATCCTAGATTTCCTATGCCTGTTATTGCAGCGACTGGGAAACACCGTCGCAAAGTCCTTTTCTCTTCGACCAGTCAAGGACCATCCGTGACCGCAGGAAAACCAAAAGGTCGAAACTTCAGCGCCAACCTGCAGGTCAATAGTCGCTCCCCAGCGGCCACCAGTTCCCACAACCATTCATCGTCCACCCAGAGCGGAAATATGGGGGAAAGCCAAGTCCATCCCGGAATTCCAGCGCTCTTCAGGGAGCCCCCTCTGATCCACGACTCGCTCTCCACAGAGACCACTGACCTTCAGAATGAAACAGTCAACAAATGTCTGCCGTTCCTGAAGGGAATCCACAACAGTCAAAAAGGTCCCTTTAACCAGTATGGGGTCCCCGCTCTTCAACGCAAAGATCACGTTGAGTATCTTTACGACTCACTGGAGGACTATCCGGCCTCCTTTGTCGGGCTCGATGCTAGTCGCCCTTGGATGGTTTACTGGGCCTTGGCAGGGCTATGCCTTCTAGGAGAAGATGTGACTCGATTCCGCCAACGGTAAGCTTGCCACATATTACGTAGCCGTGCTCCCTGCCCGACATGAATCTCGACTAACATCTTTATTGCCAGCGTCATATCCACATTCACGGCTGCGCAGAATCCCAGTGGTGGGATTGGAGGAGGGCATGGCCAGATGTCGCATGTTGCATCGAGCTATGCTGCGGTGCTGTCTATCGCGATGGTTGGTGGTGAAGATGCATTCAAATTGATTGATCGAAATGCAATGTGAGTTATTATGAGGCACCCCTACCAGCAAGTCATCGCTAATCTTGTTGAGGTGGAAATGGCTCGGAAAGCTGAAGCAGCCTGATGGCGGCTTTACCGTCTGTGAGGGTGGAGAAGAGGACGTGCGGTAACATTTCCCTATCAGCCTCTCTCTGCATATGTAGCATTTCACTGAGTCGCCAGCTCAGCGGCGCCTACTGCGCAATGGTAGTCCATGCCCTCCTCGATTTGCCACTAGCATTGCCCCCGGAAGCCGAAGCTCGGCAGAATGGTTTGGAAACATTCACCGATGGCCTTCCTGAATATCTTTCGCGATGTAAGTGGCGTCCTTTGCTGAGCTTCCTGGTTGTGATTGACAGTGAAATTGCAGGTCAGACCTATGAAGGTGGTATCTCCGGGAGTCCGGGCACCGAGGCGCATGGCGCTTATGCCTTTTGTGCTTTGGCCTGTCTTTGTCTCCTTGGTCGGCCTGAAGTGGTTGTGCCAAGGTAAGGATCCGCATCCACAGATCAATGTTTTACCCTTGCTGAGTGTATTAGATATATGAATGTTGCAACACTCATTCCCTGGCTTTCGGCTCGACAACATGCACCCGAGGGAGGTTTCTCCGGCAGAACCAATAAATTGGTGGACGGCTGTTACAGCCAATGGGTTGGGAATTGCTGGCCCCTCGTCCAGTCTGCGCTAGATGGCGCTCAGCCGATGGCAGGGTCTAAGCGAGCTTCCGTCGGCAATCTTTACAGTCGAGAGGGATTGACAAGATATATCCTTTCTTGTTGCCAATGCAAGTTTGGCGGCCTTCGAGACAAACCGGGAAAGTATGTTAATCCATGGCCGGAGCATTCGCAGTTACTGTGCATAGTCTGACTGTCTACAGACACCCGGATTCATACCATACATGTTATGCCCTCTCCGGGCTCAGCACGGTTCAATATCACCATTACTGTACTGACTCAAGTGCGAGCTCGAAGGATGACTTCAGCTCAGCATTCTCTTGGAAGCACGACCCTAACCTCGCCTCGGACGATCAGGGATCCGACATTGGCGTATTCGCTGAGAATGACCGACTCGTTCCTTTCCATCCCATTTTTGTCATTCCACACAAGTCAGCCGAAGGTATACGTGTCTGGTTTGAAAATCAATCTTTCGACCTGTAGACTAGCCGAGAAACGTAAGGAGTAAGGGTTGGGGTGTTGGAAAGGTCCAAGAAAGGTCCAAGAAAGCGAAGAAATGAAGCTGATAGCAGCGTGTGCACTGCGCTCTGACAGTCTGGATGTACATGTAACTCGTCCAAATTCAAGTTACACTAAGAGCAAAACTAAGGGCTATGCTTACCATGTCACATGGGTCGCACATTATCTATTCCAACGTGCGCTCAGCGTCATCAAGGAGTGGCTGCCCACCGATGTGAAGCTGGTGATTTAGAAGCAAGGGATAGAAGGCGACTAAGCTAAGGATTGCGGAGTGCAGTCGCAGTCTGCACAGTCCCTACCTCAACATTCATGAGGCAGGGGACGGTGGTTTCAGTGATCAGTCAGAGTTTGACATCCCAGAAGGTTGAGAGCATCGATAGTATCGCTGGTATGGGTATCGAGGCCGTCGGGAACATGAGGTTGATACATCGCCTTGACATCTTTCCATCACCCACTAGTTTCTTTAAGCGGATGTTGCGACTGAGGCAGCGAGGCCTGTTTTCCTCCTCATGACTTGCCGCTTGCTTAGCCGCCCCCTTCTCCTTTCTATCTCTCAAGTTACCTAGTTTATCATTTTTTCATGATTAGCAGCATTTCGACGAAATGAGACTGCATGAGCTATTCTGCCACTGGTCTAGCTCCCATTCTCGGCGCCTTGGGGTGAAGAATCTACGGACATGTCAGATTGCTCATACTCTATTCGTTACTTGAGCACTCGTCCGAGCGCCTGTATGGGAGAAGGAGGCAGACTTGCGCCATGCACCGACAGTGAAAGTAAGTTTGGCTTCCATGACAGTCATCCTGCATTACGTCCACAACTGGGTCGTCAGCAGCGAAGTTGACTGTCTACTCGGTTTAGTACCATCAAGATTTCCTCCCGATTTATGAGGTATACTTCTGTGGAATGCTATGCACCGACATCTGCAATCTTCATCAACGTTTCCTATTCTATCTGCTGCTCCTTGCCATCAGCAGCGATTGCTCGTGCAAGGAAAAGTGGCATGGATTCCCCACTGCACCTAGTGAGAACTTGCCAACTCATCATTGCATCCGATGCCTGCCTGTCACAACATAGACGTTGGGCCAATATCGTCCGTCGAAAATCTAGGACTAACCTATTGCATTTGTCTAATTCTGCATGGCAGATTATGATGGCCACCACAATCAGACAGGCAGACCGGCTCCTCTCATCCCGTTTTGTTCTCGACCCTGGGGTTGGAGCTCGTGTGCCCCTCCTTTTCTCGCCTCCTTAGTCCCGATGGAATTTGAGGCTGCTCTGAGTCCAAGGACAGTGAAAGCATTATCCCGAGAAAGCGGTCGATATTGGAAGAGGAGTCCTGCCCGGGACACTAGCCGAATCGTCATGACTTCCCCTTCCCGTTGTGGCGTGGGAACGAAGTTCTTTCGCAGCTTTACGCCTCTTTACAGCGTTTGCAAGTCTTCTGCTGTCTAGTGCTTTGCGGACAAAAGCCTTCAGCCCGCTCCTAACGCCCTGTAGTAACAGTTATATAATAATTTTTATTTCTCATTCTTCTAGGTTCGAGCTAGAATTGGGATTCCTGCCGTCCTGCGTGGCATGCATCTTGTTACGAACGAAAGCGCATTAGTGGTTTTCTACAGCGCCTTTCATTAAACGCGCTGATGCGATCCAATGTCTTGACATGAGAACAATAGTAAATGTCCTGCATTCTTCTTATGCTGCGGGGTTTTATGGGATCCCCTTCGCACGACTGTGCATCACCGCCGAAGCGAAAAAGGCACCAGAAAAATCCGATTAAACATGGCCTCCGCTCAGATGGCTGGGCATTCATTCTGCAGCAGCGCAGCGATAGCAGATTGAGACCACGATTTGCTCGGAGATTGTTATGCTGCGCGACATGCCAATCTTTGCCGCATGGATCGGCGGCGAATAACACCGTGGCGGATGGACCAGGAAGCTCCATTTTCCCAAGCTTAATCACTGGTCGAAAGCCATGCCAACGCATCAACGGTCCAATATGGCTCGCGACTCGGAATTGAGAGAAAGCAAAGGAGAACACACCCAGGAAAGATCCTTAGTGCAATCATGATTAAACCGACATTCGACCTTCCTAGTCCAGCCAATATGGTGGAACAAAGTGCATTCCTAAATTTTGTTAATTTCGCTTGGAAACCTCTGACCACTTCTTGCCTTTGGACATCGGACTTGACGTCTGCTTCTGGAGCCCCACCTGTTTATTTGAGCCGATTATACCTAGCCCGATGGTCGTCGTCCTTCTTTTCTTTTTCGATCGTTCATTATCATCATTGAAGCCGTCTATACCATGTTGCTGTCTTTCTTCGGCCGCTAGTTCCAATGTGCTCACGTTTTGGTGACCCTCTTTGTCACCATTGATCTATACTAAGCATCCTCAACGCCGATTGACTCGCTGCAAAGGACTTTTGATTCTTCCCTGCTAGCAAATCGCATCATTTGTGTGAACAACGGGGGCATTGGGCAGCAACAAACACTCTTCCAAGACGCTTGTTGAATGCCTCTGGATTGATTGCTAGGATTGCCGCGCAGGGTCAGCATAGCCAGGGCAGCGAATACCAGACCGATACCGCTCCGTCCCATACATTTTATTGGCCGCTTATCTGTATACGCGATGTACTATATTCTCTACCTTGCCAGTATGTCACCCCATCTGCCCTTATCGGCGCCCTGCCGATTGTTGTATACACAAAACCTCTGTCCTATGATTGGGCTTGGGACTGTTTGAATTTGGCCTCGTTTTAGCTTCCTTCAAGAACCTTGCAAGTTGCAATGCGGCTTCACTAGAGGACCACATAAATCGCGTTATCCGTGATCACTCTGATTTGTGGTTGACCCCTGACTACCACGGCGTGTTTCTTTCCATCCTCTACACATTAGCCCTGAGCTACCGTTTTGAGCGGCCAATAACCATGAGAAACAGGCCTTTGTCGACGCCGCCGCTGGCCAGAACCTCTGTACGAGTCCTACGAAGGTACAGGCGGATACTCCTGCATTGTGCGCGTCAACAACCGCGAATACCAAACAGATTCTGTGTACGAATCCGAGACCCTTGCCCGTGAGAATGCGGCCATGCGGGCGTACTTGATTTGTCGGAACTTCTCCGTCAACGACGGCATGTATCCAGCGGGCCATGACCACGGTGGGATCATACAGGGGATCCCGGTGGCCATTGGTACGGGCCGGAAGAGCCGCTACGTTGACGATGCGGATACCTCGACGAGCGGGGAGAGCAGAAGCGGTGGGAGTAGCCCGGAAAGCCATGAGGGGAGCCGGCTCAGTCTCGATCGACGGACTCTGGGCCCAGCCAGGACACTCACCTTCAGCAGCCGGGCACGGTAATGCCACGCAATTCAACTGGCGAAGGCTAACCGCGAGGGATTGGAAGATCGCCGAACTCAAACAGGGGAAGGGAAAAGGAAAAGAGAAAACAACCTTACGACGTTACGATTGATGACTTGACTTGAAATATCCTAATAGATTGAGGCGACGACTTTTGCCAGAGTGATTTTCATGCAATGATGATATGTAGTTTCCCCTTTATAGATGACGATGATTCGGCTGGCTGATTGAGTTACTGGAATTCATGTTGAGCCTTGTCTTATCCTTTTCTGCATGTGGTGGCCAGCACTGCTTGATGGTGGATGTCTCTTTGCTACTATGATTCAGTCGAAGCAATATTGCAGTTTCTTAAAGATAACACCTGAGCACCTGGCAATAAGAATCCTTGTACTGATGTTTCCGAAATCGTGGTAAACATGAAGCATGAATCTAGAAACCATATGGCTGGTTAGTGTTATGTTTGCAGTGTTTGCCTCATCCGCTTAGGCATCATGACGTATATCCATCTGTTATGTTCCAAGGCACCGACTCGGGTCGGAATGACTGGATTAGCAGCAATTGATCTCTCCAACAAGGTATTAGAAGGGGAGAACTGAGATAAAAATTTCTTTTCAACAATGGTCATTCTTTTCTTCCAAATTTGCATAGATCTCGTTGATTCTCTCGGTAAAGCTCCAGATTACTTTCACATGGTTCACAGCTGACACTATTTAAGATGCGGGCGCTTGTTAGTCGCACACCCATTGCGGCTGCATTGCGGTTTGCAACGCTGGGAAGTCAGTGTGCTACAATCCAATATAATAGTTTGAATATCCTTGACCGATTACCTCAGCCCCTGCCGTCGAGATCATTCCGAATCCGATACACAGGAGTGTCCACGTCGAGTCGCGTGACACAGACAGGTAGACGGAGTTTCCAACTGAGTGCCAAAAACAGAGATGAGCGGGAGCCTCGCAAGGCCGAACCAGATCCTCTGGAGAGGCTCGAGGTCAGAAAAGTGCAGCAGCATGATGAGACTGAGAAGGACGAGTCGGGCCGAAATACGAAGTCTGGAGGGAAACTTGCGAAGGCGATGACGAAGGGCGATACGATTGCAGGCAAGCTGTTGACGACGCCGTCGAGGTTGTTCAAGCTTCTCATTCCATTGACGACCATCAATCGCAAAGGTATGTTTATCTGTAGTCGAGGGGTTCTGGCTGTGGCTAACAATTTCAAGACATTGAGCAGATCGCCATTCTGATCCACCCGCAGCAGCCCCTATCCCACCTAGAACGTCTAATCCAGTCCGAGGTACCGCCAATCGAAGACGAGAACGGTCAGAAGAAACCACCTGCTGTATCGTTCATCGCGCTCCAGCTCGAACAGGACGCCATCAGGCCGAAAAGGGGTATGTACGAAGGTACCGATGCTGGAATTCACAGAATCGAAGGAGGAAAGGATGACGCGACAGTGGCAAAACGAGCGGAAGACTTCCAGGAAGTGGACGAAACGTTCAGCTATCTGCGACGGCCAGGGCCCGGACAGGGTGACAAAGAGCAGCGCTTCATCCGGTGGTCGCAGTCCACCGAGATTGGAGACTTCATCCGGGATGCCGCGCGGGCTAAGGAGTTCATCGTGACGATCGAAGGTGCACCATCTGGGCTGGAACAGATTCACGTTGCCGTGCCCTCTTTCGACGAGAGGACGTATTTCCTGCGGATGAGGCTGCGGAAAATCTCTCGCAGAATCCAGGGTCTTGCAGAGATCAAGCATGAGTGTGACGCGCTGGCGCACCGGGGTGCTCAACGGGTGGCCCTGGGCGGGTTTGGCGTTCTCGCCTCTTGGTGGTACATTGTGTACAAGCTGACCTTTGAGACGGAGCTGGGATGGGATACGATGGAGCCGGTGACCTATCTTGTCAGCTTGTCCACTTTGATGGGCGGCTACCTTTGGTTCCTGTATCACAACCGCGAGATCTCCTACCGTTCAGCGCTTGATTTTACAATCAATGCGCGGCAAAAGAAACTCTACCAGATGAAAGGGATTGACCTTCAGGAGTGGGAATCACTCATTGATGAGGCCAATGCGATACGGAGGGAAATCAAAAACATCGCGGCCGAATATGACGTTGATTGGGACGAACGAAAGGACGAGCAGGACGACCGCGTTACCGAGGCATTGAAGAAGGAGAGAAGACTCAAGAATGGATCGCAGAAAGAAGAGCGGCCAAAGGACGACAGAGACGACGATGATTGATTGATTGATTGATTCATTGATTGTATCAAAATTGACCAGCGACGGAAGGGTTGTCTATATAAAAGAAGTTTGGAAAGCTCAAGCCAGCACCGTTGCCTCATTAAACATTGAAACACACCGCATCATCCATTCCTCACCGGGTCATAATACGTCTTCTTTGTCAGTCCACTGTCCGATTGTGCCGTCTGCTTATCCCGTTTCGAATCCTGGCCTGGGCGCTGTCAGCACTGGATCGATACTGTGACTTGGACAGCCTACCATGATCGTCACCCTTCCGCCGATTACGGTTGTTGCGAACATCCCTCGACCGAAACACGCTGTAAAGCAACCAGCCAGCCACCCAGTTGGGACCGTACTCGCCCGTGGTGTTCCCGCGCTCGAACAGCGGCCGCGTCAGGGGCCCGGCGTTTCGCGAGATCTCCATGATGCCCCATCGCTGTCTCTCCGGACGGATATGATGCCAGAAAAAGGGCGGTCGGGTGTTGGGGTCGTTTCTGATGCTATCCAGCAGATCCGAGGTATCTTGGTTCATACGATTGTATACGACGATGGCTTCATCCTGTACATACTCAGCATACTGTACAATACATTCTCGCACCTGCACATAGACATATGGATAAACTGGAAGCAACGACAGACATACTCTCATAGCCCTATAGTACTGCTCATGCTGGGGATCATGCGAGTTCAGCCCCAGCGCCTGCATAAACTCCTCCTTTGACACGCGGGGTCCAACTGCCGGCATCCCGAAGATCGACTTAGCAGGTAGGCAGGTATAGATACTGGCCTCTAGACGTGAAGCAAAAAGTAGATACAAACTTATACCCAGGGGGAAGCAGAATGAGGCAAGCATGAATGCTCCTGAGGACCGGGAGCCATCGTAGTTAAAAAAAGGAACGTAGCACAACGCCTGTCTGCCCATCCCATCCCCCCCAAGCCTCGAAGTCTACATGACAGTCGCCTACGACAATCGGCTGCGAGCTCGGACGGTCTGTGATTGGCAACGAGGACACGGAAATGGGTTCGGTTTGGGGCATGCATCTGCAAGGCCGTTGTCGATTGTCGATGGGCGAACGAGCGATTGAGATGTCGGCGGTTGCCGGGCTGTAGGTATCCGTCCGTTTCTCTGTGGACCTGTGCTTGACATGATACTTCCTCTACTGTCTTGTCTGTTTCTTTTCTGCTTAGTCGCTCATATAAGCGTGCTCTTAGCGAAGTACGCTCTAGCGAGGAATACCACAACTATATCTGTACTTGACTGGAGACGAATATAGCATCCAAATCCAAACCACTCGTTCGACCGACTGAACATCCGAACCAGTCCTGACTCCAGACTCCAGACTCAAGTCCCCAAACCGTTTGATCAAGCACACACGACCCGGGTGTCGGTTTGTTTGGCTGCACATATGCCGGTATACCGTCCTTGTACTGTACTTGTACTCGTACTTTGAACAGCTCCTCATCCCCCTATTGCATTCCCGTTCCCCTGCGTTTGAGTAAGAAAGCCCTACTCAGGGTCCATCCTAGAGGTGAGCTGCTACTACATTCAACTCCAAATGTCCCAATCTATTCTCCAATAACGTTAGAAACAAATCTACAAATTCTTTTCCAGAGAAGGTTGGGTTGAGTTGATTCGCAAATGTGCAGAATTGCCTGTCCCACCCCCCATCCGCCTGCTGTGTAACCATCGCCCCTAGACTAAGCTACTTGCGCTCTCAAGGTCCTTCCCTCCCTGATAATCCGTTTTGCACAGATGGCAAGAGTCCAGTCAATGCTAGGTACCGAAGAGTAGAATGAGGTAGGATGAGATGAGATGGTGGAAGTGGAAGGGTAAGGTCTCGGATCGGATGGTCGATTAGGTACATAGGTACTCCGTCATCTATCCGAGTGCGCTGCGGATGCGGGTATGTGTTTGTATTTGCAGTTGGATCGTTTCCGGGACTACATTACCAGAGAATAAGAAGCCAAGAAGACAGGGCATCCAATCTTCTTCTGGCTATGATGAAAACCTCTCGAAGCTGGCGTGGTTTGCTTGGTTCAGGGGGCTGAATGTCGTGCAAGTCTGCGCTGGGCCTTTGCATACTCTGGATATATTAAACGGTGACCAGTGAAGCTACCTGACTGTGGTACGGGGCAGGGTTGTGTTAGACAGCTGCTTGTGACTGTTTGGTGGCCGCACGCAGGATGACATGTTGTACATTGCTCATTATTCATGACATTTCCTGCTGCTATTCTGTTGGCCCAAGGTTGTCCTCTATCTGTCTAGCAAACAGAAGTTAGAATGTTGCATGCTGCCTGCCTACCGCGGTAGTATAGGCACTGGCTTTGGCAAGGAGAAGCAATATCCGAGGACCTGAAGAAATCTAATCCTGCATGCTATATGGATGATGGCTCATACACAAGTTTGGTAGGCGCTGGACATCATTTAAGTAATCCAATGGTTTGATACTGAAAGGTAGTGGTGGAAATTATCTGTCGCTTTTGTTCTCCATTCCCTCTTGCAGACTGGTACTGTTCATGGGTATGGGGACTGAAGTGAAGAGTGATTGTGTGTATATGTGTGTAGGACCCCGAACCTGTCGCGTGGTATATTCAGAAGCACATCCCTCTCCATGCTCGTTCCGCCTCTGCTCTCTATGTGCAAGCTCTTCCCCTTGGCCAATCACTATTTAGAAGAGGGCGAGGTGACCTCGGGCGACTTCGTCTCGCCGTAATAGCTGCGGAGAAACTGCTCTACTTCTTTATAGTCCTTCTTGACTTCAACCAGGGTTTCCTTAATGTGCTTCAGCGACTTCTCCTCGTCGGGTTCGTCGACAGTGCCGGTCTCATCTTTACCGGCACCGTAATGTTGGATCTTTTCGCAGTGATCTTTGACCTTCTTCAACCCCAGAGTCGCTGACGATCCTTTTAGGAAATGTCCAAGCGAAGAAAGCTCATCTAGATTCTTGTCCTCTCTGTGATTTCGAATGTCAGTCTAACTGGAGGGTCAATACGGAGCAACGAGCACTTACAAAGCCTTGTCCATCTTCTCGAACGTGGTTTCGGCTTGATCGAAGAATCCATACACAATACCCTTGCTGAAATCCATGTCTTCGTCGTCGTCCATCTCCAAGATCTGGTCGAAAGTGGCCTTGTCGATGACTTCGCTCATCTCTGAAAGCTTCTTCGGAGGAGGAGTCTCCTTGGGCTGTCGAGATGTCAGTGTCCACTCAAAAGCAGTTACAACGGTCAGTGGCAGCAACATACAGGATCCTCAACGGCTTTGGTCTTGGTAGTGGTTGTAGGAGCCATGTTTGTGAGTATGTGATGCTTGGCGCTGTTCCTCCAGCAGATGAGCGAAAGATGGAACAAGAAAGACTCGTTGAAGTTGGTGCCTTGCTGTACCTTTCTCCTCTTCGTGGCCTATGTGGCTCTTCAAAACACGATCTTGGAAACCGATTCAATCTACCCTGTGCAAAACAGTTAGTTCAAGTGCCAATTCACGTGTTTCATGCTTCTCGAGTTTCAGGGCGAGATTACGGCAATATCAAGCGACAGGCGCTCAGCGCTTGAGACTCGATCGCCACGGGTAGCCGCCCTACGCAGTGAGAAGGTTACTGGGTCGAGGGGCTATGGCAGTCCAGACAGCCAGGAGGGAAGAGATATACAATCAACAGGGGAGGGTGGTCAGGAGGCTCAGCATGATGGGGGCTGATGGACGAGGGGTAGGGGAATCAGGGAGAATCACCTCCGGTACGTTTCCTTCCTGTTGGTTGCTGAGGCCACAGGATGTAGCGGGGTTGTTTCCAAGGTGGAACCAATCGAGCACAAAGGCTTCGGGGACAAAGGTAGCTTAACAGGCCGCCACAACAGGCGGTGGTCTCAGGGATCGGAGGTTGGTTTAGGGGAGTCACAGGAAGAACATCCGGTATTAATGCGGACAGAAGAGGCTTGGGGGAGACCGACGAAAAGGGAGGGATGTATGGGGCGGAAGTATTAGATTAACAGGCATTCTTAGGACATGACGAGGAGCAGCAGTAGGAGGGGACGAGGGATGACCCGAAACCAAACCACACAGACAACCTAGACGGAGCCTAAAGGGGAAGGGGTCCACATGGGTCGAGAGGAACAGATCATAGTAGCTGACAAAGGAAAGAAAAGAAAAGAAAAGAAGCACAGCTGTCTGGACTGAGAGGACTGATTTGATGATAGGACAGCAAAGAAGCAGAGGATGAGAGGAGGAGGACGAGGAGGGGTAGTAGGTATTGGGGTATCCCACCTTGTATTGGTATTATTATTATTGTTGCGGTAGTAGACGAAGATGATGATGGTGATGCCGTTGATGCTGATGACCGACAGTGATGGTCAAAGAGATCTGTCTGCAGTCTAGAGAGTATATGATTTGCTACCAAACCACCCACTGAGGAGTCAGTCACCGTAACAGAAGCCGAAAGAAGGTATTGCAGATTAGAGATTCGACAGCGCGCAAAGGTAAAGGAACCCAAATAAAGATAAAGTGAGGAATCAGAGCACAAGGAAAAGTAAGAGCACAAACAGCCAAGATGGAATGTGGCTGATTGTTTGACTGGAGAAAAAGGGAAAGCGTGACAGTGTTTCTTTTACCTTCAACAAACTATCCGTAATAATTTTAACAATTCCCTTTTTTTCCTTTTTTTCTTCCGTTTAACCCTTCTGTTGGCGCGCTTGAAGAGGTCAAGACTCAAAAGAGGAGACTACAAGAGAGTTGTGTGGAGGGGCAAAAATGTGGGTGGGCTATTTTTTTTCCTTTTGGTGAGCGGCGGGGACAAGACGAGATAGACTAGTCCTTGGGATTAGCGATGACTATGTTCGATTGACAGTTGCAGCCAGAGGCTCGTGTCTTGCTGGATGAGCTATGGACAGGGAGGATTTCAGAAAACTACCACAATATCCGAAACGTAGGAAGAGGGAGGAAACTCTTTAGCTGTGAATGCCCTCAAGGCTCGAGTAGTTGCATTCAGGTAGAGGAATAATAATGAAGCTATTTCGATAATAATAATATTAATACCAACTGTCGGGAGGATGATCCAAAAAGGCTAATAAATGGGGTCAACCGACAGCGACAAGAGACAAACGGAATAGTCGTTCTTCTGATACTCCCGTATCCCTCTCCATCCAATCTTCACTCATCATGATTGAAGACGAGGACTTGAGAATCTACTTAGCTTCATCTGGCGTCATTTTATGACCTCGTGAGTATGCAATCTCCACCAAATGGTGAATCTCTGGGTAGCCTCAGCAATAGCCTTCAAGAATCTAAAGATAAATTTTCATCATATGTTCTCTCTCAGAATCATCCCCACTTTTTCGCTGGAGAAGCACGTTGAAATCATCGCACTACAGACTGACGTAGGGTGTCAGCCAGTCAGCCTCTCATTGGCGTTGGGGTTGTGTTAGGTTCACCGGCAGGGGGCAGGTTCGATCCACTGCGACATCATCACCGGATGCCTCCCAAGTCCTCGTTCCCCCGACCCTGGCCATGCTGTCATATTATTATCTCAGACATCAACATATCGCATCCAACGGAATCCGTATTTCTCGGCAGTCTGACATCACAACCGGCAGCATCTCAGGCCATGGGCTGTTCTGGGCCCTCAGGAACCGTCCCAGATATAGTGGACGTCCGGAAAGGACGTACCGGACAAGCAAACTATCCAGAGTACGAAGAAGCCCAAAGAACGATAAGGACTCGCCAATTCGCCCTGCATTTTCTTGGTGCTCAGCCTAGCTGTGTTCTTGCCAAAGAGAAGCCAGCGGGGGGTTGACAGACTAAAACAGAAACGGGTAATCCGTCCAAGTGGAATACCCAAGCGACAGTGTCGGTGCCATACCACAGCCTTGGTAGGCTTCGCATTGACACCAGATGAAGATGAGGCACTGAGGCACCTGATCGAGTTATCTAGCACTCTCGCATTATCTTTCTTGCTCCCCCTTCGCCAGATCCAGTCGAGAGGCATTATGTGGCTTTATATCTCCTCCACGTCGAGGGGGACATTTTCTCTCCCCATCGTGGCTTCAAGCCATTTCGACAATCGAGGGTGATGAACTCGACTGCTGTTGGTCAGTCCGGCCCTGGCTGTGACTTCCAGCCAATCATATTTGGGAAATGCGCAAAAAATGACATCACAGTGGGTTCGATCCGAAGTTTGGAGAAGACAAACGGCCAATTCGGGAATTTTGGCTCGCCTATGACGTTAGGGGGTCATTGCCAAGTCTCGCTGAAGCTCGGGCCCTCTCGGCTGTAAGTATGAAGAGGGGCCGACTGGCTTTCGCACAGCATATATCTGTTCAGTGTTCACTAATCTTACTATGAAGAGGTGATTGATATGGAAAATAGGGATGGACTGACCGTCAGAGACACTGGCGATCTTGAATAGTATGGTAAAACATGGAGAATGGATCGGCTGAGAGTGAAAGACGGATAGACATTCCCTGCCTACTGTCTCATGCATTCAATGTTATCTAGATACTTGGTGTAGGACATTCATGACTGTTGACCACAGTGTGGACACCCTGATCGGCCTGACTAGCATACTGTTATGTTTCTCAACATCCCCACATCGACCGATCAACTGAGCTGAATACCATCTAAGATATGCATAGGGCTCAGCATAACTACAGATTGATAGAGAACAAATTTATCAAAGGATCTGATCCGAGAAGCAGAAACAGGCATATCACTAACTATTATCATTTCGGCATACAGTCAGCGCTCAAACCTCACCACTTACTACTTTGTTTACATGACATCAGACCGCATGGCTGGAAACCTTGTCAGATGACAAAAGTCAAAAAAATCTTCGTCTGTTCTTAGCGTCAACATGAAAGCATTGTCCTCTGCTCACTGATATCTTTTGGTATGGTACAACAGATGCATATATCTAGGCTGAAACATGAGTCAATACCGATTTGTTACGCCACGCAGAGCTCAGACGGTCACTGTCTTCAACCTCTTAAATTGAATATCAGACATTTTTATTAAGCAATTCATGTCTCTGCCTAACGGTGACCTCGTTATCTGCTGCCATTCTTCAAGGCAATATGGCATTCTTTGCATCATGATAGACCGATGATGTCGAACATCGTCTCCGTATATTGAAGGAATCGCACGTGGAGCACATGAGTTGATTGAGTTCCGTCTTGTTGCATCCGAGGATCGATCTGATCTGACTTATTACATAATCACCAACCATCCTCCCATCAAATCAACAAAAATAACCACCTTCACAAGCTTCGGCGTTGCGTCCACCAGTCCATTGACAAGGTAATTTAGCATAACTTGTGAGTTTTAACGCTGCCTAATATCTGCCCCTTTTTGAAGCTTGCCGGTTTCCCTTCCCCTGCGGCTCAAGCAAACAACACATCTACTGACACGCAAAAAGGGAGTACGCGACAATGTCCCAGTCCACCACAAGAGCCTCATCGGCTCCCCGGGCCTCGGCCTCAGGCCTTACTCGCGTCTATCTCCTCGCCTACAATGCAATCAGCTTCTGTCTCTGGGCCACCTGCGTCATCCGCGGCGCAATGCTAGCCCTCTCGCTCGCGCCCAACGGCCACCTCCCCGCTATCTTCCACCACGTCTACTCCCCGCTGCTCACAACGACCCAGACGCTCGCGGGCCTTGAGATCCTGCACAGTCTGCTGGGCATCGTGCGCGCCCCCGTCATGACAACGGCCATGCAGGTCGCCAGCCGCCTGCTCCTGGTCTGGGGCGTGATGTATCTCTTCCACGACCGCGGGGATGGGCACGGCGGCATCGTAGGCGGAGATTTCCACGAGGCATTGCCGTATGGACCTGGCGCCAAGGTAGGCGATTATGCGTTCCTGGGATGTCTGGGGGCGTGGGGCGTCACCGAGTGTATCCGGTATGGGTTCTTTGCCTTGCAGGTTTGGGGCAGTGGTGTGCCGAGTTGGTGGACTTGGCTGCGGTATTTTCTTCCTTTCTCGTTGTATATACAAATGTATGTGTTTACTGACGATGGCAGGTACAATACCTTCTATGTGCTCTACCCAATTGGTATTAGCAGTGAGTGCATCATGGTTTGGAAGGCTCTGAAGCCCGCTGCAGAATGGAACCCGCTCTACTGGTGGTTCTTGGTGGCGGTGCTTGCCATCTATGTTCCCGGTATGTTGGTTTTTTGGAGAAACCGTGCGAGCAGCCGCTGACTCTCTTCTTCAGGCTCATACATTCTCTATACGCACATGATTGCACAGAGGCGCAAGGTTATGAAGAAGAAGGGAAGAGCCGAGTAAGTGTCAGGCCTTAAGGTTGCTGTAAAATTACCCTGGGGGATACTGGAGCTGTCATGATGTACATCTATGTAATCAATTATGGACAGCCAACGACTTGGCTGTATCCATTTTATCTATAGCTTAGAATTTTCATATTGTCGTAACATGGATCTATAGTTCTTTCATGATATCTCGTACAGCTTTGGCAGCAAATTTCTTGCGCTCACTCTCCGGTAATTCGGAACTCATGTCTGGTCTATTAGCCTTCGAAATTTACTTTCCTGGTGAGAAGACATACCTCTGATAGCTTGCATCCGCATCATCAATGCCTCCAAAGACTCGACCTTGAGTCCATCGTCGATTTCCTCATCCTCATCCTGATGATCCACGTCATCGCCCCCATGCTCAATCGCCATCCGCAAACCCAGCATCTCGCGTTCCAGCTCGTTGACTTCAAGATCGAACCCGTTCTCCCCGCGATCCAATCCAAGAAGATGCTCCTCAAGACCATCGTCGCTAAATCCACCGGGATCCGCATCCTCAGACGGCGCAGCCCAGTCATGCGTCTCGAGGATTTCCCTAATGCGCCGCATACCCTGGTATTCTGCCACAGCAATCAGTCCACACTCCCATCAACAACATCCACAAAGAAAAGAAAGAGAAAGACGAACCCCCGTAGACATTCCGCTGCTCCCCCTCCTCCCCCTTGGGATCCCACTCGAGCACCTCCACCCCCACCATCCCCATCTCAAACAGCTGATCCTCCCACCACCCAACAGAAAACGGGTCATCGCTCGCATCCAACTCGTCCAAATCGCCGTCCTCGGCGCGCACTCGCCCACCTTTATGGCCCTCTCCTACTAAAACCAGCAGCACAGGAACATCCCCGACCTCCCCGCGCTCCTCGTCGATCACACCTTTGACCCGTCCAACAGCAGAAAGGAACTCTAAGAGGCTTTTCACGTCGGCTCGAGACTCGGGTGTACCTGCATCTGCGACCGTGCCCGTGCCCGTACCCGCAGGCAAACTCGCGCTCGTATCCTCCAGATTCCTAATACAAATCACCAGAGCCCCGATCGCGTCGCGGACAACCTGTGCATCTGCGCCGGAGAATTCGACCGCCCATTGCGCGGGCGCGGGCGCGGGCGCGCTTTCCCCTTCTCGCTCTGTCTGTTTCTGCGTTTGCGTTTCTGCTTCCGTGTGCGCGAGTGTATGCGCGTGTTCATCTGCCGCCGCAGGGAGAGGGATCTCGTCGACCCATATCGGGATGTCGGCGGTGTAGTACCTGTTTGTGAGGCGGAGGGGTGGATGGGTGGTGTACCCTGCGAAGGAGGCCGGGGGGTCGGCGACTCGGGTTTCTGTTAGGGAGTGCAGGAGCGATGGGATCGTTGAGGCCGAGTGGGAGCTTGGGGAGAGGATGAGGAGACGGCGTGGGTTGCGGATTTGCGGTGCGGTGGTGGTGGTCTGACTTTGGCTTGCGGAGATGGGGTGGGGTGCGGAGGTCATTTCGGTGGTAGGGTTGGGTCGGCTTGCGCTGGATGAGAGGGCTGTCGCTGAGATTTGGTCTATTTAGAATTGTTGCAGGGGACTTGGTACTTCTTGCTCTGCTGCCATGTGGATTGGAGAATGTGGTTTGTTGCGGGGAACTTTTGGCGGAGAAGATTTCGGAGTGTTGGATTTATCTACGGAGCACCAGGGGCCAGTTTGGAGAGATTGATCGCTTGGAACGCCAGTCAAACCAGAATTGGGCTACTAGCAAGACATTGAGAGAAGCTTTATCTGTTGCCATGCCAGGTAATCGCCACGACCAGTGCAATTCAAGATGGTATTCGACACATGCATGTCTCGCAGTACGCATCCTCCACCGGGTCCAATTCTTTCCTCCAGAAGTCAAAGTCTGCTATCGCAGGGTATCGCCCCGAAACCGGTCTTCTCAAGGAATCACATTTTTCAATCCCACATAAGTACCATTAGGAATGACGAAAAACCACACAGAAAAAGGAAACGCCAACGAAAAAGAATCCACCAGATCAACCCCTCCGTTGTCCCCGAGCCCTCTGCACCGTCGCCTTACCACGAGCAAGACCGACACCTCTACCACGCTGGCCGCGCGAACGGAACATGGGTGCGTTTCTGCAAACGTCAGTACGTAAACCACATAACCAGTAGAGATGTAATACCTCAACATATCCGGCACGATGAAGAACTTGACGTGGCTTCCGCGAATGTAGACCTGGTCCAGGTGCGACACGCGACCATCACGAGCAGTGACTGTGATATCCTTGAGCTGGACGTTCATGTTATCCTCAGCTGGGAAAAAAGTGTTAGCATAATCCTGAAACCACCGGGCTGATTGTCACGCGCGACGAACCTTCCAAGAGCTTTCCTCGATACACCACCCCCGAAGTAATCTCCAGCGTTACGACGTGGCCCTGCGATTGCAAGTTAGCTCGAGTCCAGTATACTTTATAAAGGCAGCAGAGTAAAGCGGACCTGAGCTTCATTCAAGAGCTTGATGGGGATACCGATGGTGCTGGTCAATTTGCCCATGTTGAAGGATCGGATGCGATTCGAGCAAAGTTAGGCGAAAAAAAAAGCAGAGTCGTCGCGAGAATGGATTGAGCGGAAGTGACAAAAAACGAGTGCTTTTCTTAATTCCACAATTCGAGCTGACCGTTCTCCGAGACAGCAAAATCCTGAGTACGATGAAGAGAAAGAATGCGGCGCCAATGAACTGAGTTGAGCGGGTTGAAGCTAGCGGAGGTCCAGTCAAGGCGGAGAGTCCCCTACTTGTGCGGCTCTGCTGCAACTCTCTCTGTACCACTTGTAGATCGTCAATTCTTCAGCTTCATCAAGCAACCTCAAGTACATAAACATGGACTGTCCTCATTGATACCTTGCCTCAATCATGAACACATAATTACAATTACCTTGACTCTCTACTTTCACCACTTTCGGCCCACTCATTCAACTGCCTCCAACTCGCTAAATCTTCCGTATACATACACAACACCTTCAACTGCAGTGAAAGAAGAAAAATGGCCAGCACACCCAACACCAACCTCCGCGGCTTCAACCACGCAGTGCAAACACTCCTCCGAAACCCTTCCCAGTTCCTCCCCCATCTCACCATCCCAACCTTCACCCACCTCCCCGAACAACTCGGTCCGCATCTCTACAGACAACCTCCAGGCGAAAAACCCGCGCCAGCAACGACAGCAGCAACAACGAAATCACCCACCATCCGTGCCCTCGTCCTCGACAAAGACAACACCCTCTGCCCGCCTAAGACAACCACCTTCCCTCCCCAGATCCTAGACAAGCTCTCCGCGCTGCGCACCTCGCCCACCTCGCCCTTCAACCAGTCCACAGCGCCCGACTCGATCCTCATCGTCTCCAACCGCGCAGGGAGCCATCCGCGTTTCGACGCCGAGGTGCGAGAGATCGAGGACCAGTTGTCCTCCCTGCGGATTCCGGTCTTCCGATTGCCCGAGGGCAGTGAGAAAAAGCCGTTTTGTGGAAAGGAGGTGGTGGATTGGTTTCGGAAGCGCGGGGTGGTGACGCGCGCGGATGAGATTGCGGTTGTCGGGGATCGGCTGGGGACCGATGTGCTGATGGCAACCATGATGGGTTCTTGGAGCGTCTGGTGTCGTGATGGGGTTTACGAAGGCATCGATCCGAACAAGGGGAGGCCGAATATGAATATCCTCGAGAGGATGGAGGTTTGGATCGAGAAATATCTGAGGGAATCCCGAGGATTGAAGGCGCCGCTGCCAAGAGGATGGGAGAGCCAGTAGAGAAGCTCTCTCATCTCTTGTACTATATTCATTTGATACCCGCTTTTACTAGCTATATGTAGATATACTCAAGAGGCCTTGTGCCTCCAAGTCAACAGACACTGTACACAACATGCATGCCATTCTTGGTCATGATCCTAAGATGGATTGGCCCTGAAGCCAGGCAGGATCTTGTCTGCCGTTTTCCTAGCAACCAACCGGCCGTCTGCGCAACATTTCTCGCAAAAGGAGTCCCTGCGATTTGGCGTGACAGCTGGCTAGGTATCGGCCAAGTTACCCAAGCGCCTACATGCGTAAATGATGAATCGAAGTCAAAAGGAACAAATGTGAGTAGGAGACTCAAGCTCAAGAATCCCAGAAGAATCGCACCATCACAAAGTAAAAATGCAAACAATTCCTGACCCGCCGACCCGGAGAAGACCAAAACCGATAAAAGTAAAAAAATTCCCAGCAGAGATCGCCCATTTTGCTCACTTCCTGGCATAACCACGTTAAATGACCCTGGCCATGGTCAAAAATGAAATCAAGAAGTAAAAATGGACAGGGATAGTAGGGAAGAAAATCAACAAAAAATTGTTGAGAAACATCAAGAACACGAAGTGTCAAAAGGCGTCAGGACCAGCCGCAAGAGAGAAGGGTATAAATACAGAAGAGGAAAAAAAGAAGAGATGAAAAAGAAGGGGGAAAGTATCGGTAGCAAATATCGAGAAATGTGACGACATAAGCATTTATTCACCTGCGCCGAGGGCCGAGAGACGCCAAGTTGCAGTTTGAGGAAGACAGCATTTCTGCCATCCTACCGGGATGTCATATTGACAGTCCATCCAATGCCCCAGGGGCATTGAAAACATGGCCAACCCCGGTAAAACTCATAGAGGCTTGAGAAGAATAGCCACCTCGTTGCTTCAGTTACTATCAGGTGTAGAGGACGACAGTAGAGTCATTTCAGATAGGGTATGAGAGGACAACCAGGGGTAGGGTGCTCATGATCCCGGAGCCATTGAGTTGACATCAACACCCTCCATGCTTTGATAGTCGGTTGCAAGCATTGGCGAAGTTTGGCCAGACAAGGTCTGCATGGGCAGTTCGAATGTGTTTCCTTCAAGTCCCATGGTAGTGGGGACAGAATAGTCCATGCTCTGCTTAACGAACATGTCATTCATAGCCATCCCATCATCTGCAAAATTGGCCTGCTGCTCGGTTCCCAGGGTGTACATATCCTGCGGGGTATGTGCCATGTTCGACAAGGGAGGCGAATGTTCAGCGATCATAGGATCGGCATGGCTGACATTGGAGAAGGAAGAAACGGCATGCCCCATGCTGGACGAATCCATCGAAGGCGCCACAAAAGGCAGGCTGAATGAAGGGCCGCCCATGTGTGTAGCGACCGGGGTAGACTCGCCGGTCGCACTGGTGGCGAAGATGGATGGGCTCGCAAAGTCGGAAGGAGAGCCGGTGGTCGTAGCAGACATAGGATGACCCCGAGGATCGAAACCATACGAGGGGGAAGTGTCGATGCGCAGATTCAGGGCTAACGGTTGAGCCGACTGAGGGACAGGCGCAAAAATACCCGAATCCGCGTTATGGTATGGGGCCGGAGTCTGGGACATGGTGTAAGACGGGAAGTGAGACATCTGCATGGCTGAGAAGTCAACAGCAACCGGAACAGAACGACTCCTTTGCCGCTTGTGACCGCGCGCGACTGGAACGTTCAGGGTCGACTGATCCTGATACATGTTCATGAATGCCGGCGCGAATTGGTTCGGCTGGGAGGCAGGGCGCTGAATGAAATGAGGTGACATTGGTGGTGCCATCGCAAGGTTGCTGTATGCCAGACGGTTTTGGAAAGACTCCAGCGACACTAACTTGGCCAATTGGACACTCAGAACCTTGGGATGACCTCCCAGATGGTGCACCAGGATCTGGCTCGCTTGCTGATCCTCCGTAAAATCACCACATTGATAGAATCCGCCGGAGTTCGACGAATCCATGTAGAACAACGGAGGACGATTGAGTTCCACGAGGAGGCCAGCGGGTCTGGCGGGAGCCCCGTTGGACGGGGCATTTGGATCACCCGACTCGAGCGTGATGTTCTTGATGTAGGAAAAGGGATACTCGATTTTGTATCCGGCAGAATCGTTATTGATGTAATAAGTCATACACGCCTTTTCGGGGGAGTAGAAGACAACCAGATCCATAGCGTTTTGCCCGATGCGCCGCCAGCTTCCAATGGTCAAGGAACGACAGGTGAAGTGATGAATGACTTGGCTACATCAGCAATCGCTACAAAGCGAGATGATTTAGTTTGAACTCACCGACTTTCCCTGAGGGTGCAGACTCGTTCGGGTAAGCACCATTGGTTCCATATGTACCTGTGCGCCCGAATGGGTCTCTCGCACCGGCCTTGCTCGGGTCGAATTGCATCGCCAGATACTGTCTCATCGACTCAGGAATTGAATCACAGCCTTCGCCGGTTTCAATACTCTTTTTCGCGAGCATCTTAATCTTGGCTCGTCTGTGGTCGCGGTTAGTGCATACAATCAAGCGAGGCCGGATCTATCTTCCACCAACCTGTTCTGGAACCAGATCTGAACCGAACGTTCAGTCATGTTGATCTCCTGAGCGATCCGCTCGCGCGTGGCTGCTGTGGGAGTAGGGTTCTTGTTGAATTCAAGTTCCAGAGTGACTAGCTGATCCTGGGTTGCCCGTTGTCGCTTATTGTTCTTCTGCTGTTGCGTCAGAGTGCTCTTCCGGGGCGGACGGCGCGATGCCGATGTTGAAGGAGCCGTGGTAACACTGGAGTTGGAGGGAGAAGGGGTCGAAGCGGCCGAAGATGACGAAGCTGTGTTCGCCGCGGTCGAGGTTATCGACATAGTCGAAGGGTCGGGCGTGCCTGTCGAAGACATTGTTTGCAGAGTATAACTCGAAGTATATAGTTTTGAGAGAAATGAGATATAACCAGTCTTGTCCGATGGTTTCAAGGGAAGGGTAAGGAGAAATATGACGATCCGGCCGACACGGTAGAATAAAAAAAGAGAGGCAAAGATGTTTTCTTTCGAGTCTCTCAAAGCAGCGTCAAGCGCGAGAGGATTCAAGGTGATCCAAGAAAAGGCAACGGTATGGGAGTAATCGGAATCAGGGCCGAATTGTTTCCAAGACCACAAGCCTAGATGGATGGTATAGATGATCGCGTCGCAGAAGCGTCAAGCTGGACGGCGAGAAATGAGGCTGTCAAAAAAGGAGAGCTGGCCAAGCAGCTTATAATGATCAAAGGAATCCTGAAATCTTCGCGACAGGGTGGATCTCTTGGATGGAATTGTCAGCACGATAAAGGAGCGTAGGGAGATGACAATCCGAGGATGTGGACGAAGAGAGCGGATTCCAAGGTCGTCGTAAAGGAGTGCAACGAACGACCAGGAAAGTCAATAAAAGAGGTTGGAAGTGAAAGGAGTGGACTCAACAGAGTGAAAGAATGGAAGAAACGAAAGAGTGAAGCGTAAAGAAAAGAGAGAGGGGAAGGGAAAGGAAAAAGGAAGGCTGACAGATGACTGGGGGGGGAGGAAGAGGGAGAGGAGAGGAAGAATGAACGAGTGAGAGACGAGGGAAACAAACGGGTGGAGGAGTGAGACTGAGAGAGCCCCAGAGGAGAGAGAGTCTAGACAAGGACAAGTTTTAGTGCCTGAGGTTGACCGCAGTCAGGAGATGGGAATTGCCGAAAGGGGCCTAGTGGGGCTGGCTGGCACGGCTGTTCCTGACTTTTATTACTGATACAGACCAGATACGGAGTTACTGTCGGTTAAGTGTGAGTGGAGGTTCTTTTGCTCTCTCTATTATGCATGCCTGCTGGGGACATCCAGAGTGTGACGGTAACTGTCATGTATTTTTCTTTCCTCCTTCCCTTTTCTGGTACTTTCTAGACGCCGGGAGCCCCGAGGATCAGTTCAGGAACAAAGGATCCCATGCGTATTGACGGTTGGCAGATCGCAGGCTGGTCTCAGATCGTCTGGTATTGATGTTTAATGTCCACAGGGATATCCCTTTCCTACCAGCGATCTGAGATATCATCTGCTATCACGATCTCGTTCCGATTCTTCGATCATGACTCGTTGCTGCATCTGTTAGGCCTGGAGCTCTGGCCTTTTTTTGTACCGTACCACAGAAAGAAAAGGATAAAAGTCGGGATGGCGGTCGCTTCGAGTAGGGGGGCGCAACAAATAATCAGTCACCATTTTGAAGGTGTTTTGACCCCTGCATCGGGAACTGCATCTGCTGCCCAATGCCTTTTATGACGCATAAGTAGAGGGGCGACTACGTATCTGTCGCCCTAGTACGGGAGTAGTCTCTACTAGTCCTACAATGCCAGGTATGTCCGAAGTTCTGATAATAGCACCCCGTATCGATAGTAAGTTCGACTAGAGAAACTAGCCTACATTCATAAACGAAATGGTAGACAGTGTCTATCCTTGGACTCCGGCTTGTTATCATCAGTATCACAACTCTGGAGGTTGATGATCCAAGGAGTACGATGAAGTACATCCAAGTCCAGTCCAGCGCCCAACGTGGTGCATTGTAGTCTGTACAACAACGGGTCGGGCCAGTCCTTCATCTGGTGCGTAGAAGCACGTTGTCGGGAGGCGTTTGGAAACAGGGGACGCTCGGAGTTCGCGGTATTCTCGTCAATTATGTACACGTAGCACCGATTACTCCGTACTCTTGTCCGTATAGAGGTAAATGTT
The DNA here is from genome assembly GCF_001078395.1 of Aspergillus udagawae. Lineage (NCBI taxonomy): Eukaryota > Fungi > Ascomycota > Eurotiomycetes > Eurotiales > Aspergillaceae > Aspergillus > Aspergillus udagawae. The sequence continues at coordinate 1,455,079 of NW_025091268.1, forward strand.
GCAGAAAAGGAAAGAAGAACGAAAAAAGCAAAACAAGAAAAATCAGATCCCGACAACGACAGGAGTATTCCACCATGGATCTGATCAGTGGAGCAGCCACTCAACTATTGCAGACCTCCAAGACCCCGATAGTACTAAGCGACGTCCTAATTCTAAACATCAAGATCCGGAAGACTGCTGCCGTTCTGGTTGTTACAGTTTGCCAGTTTTCAATGCAACCACTAACTGACGTGCGAAGTCTGGTTTCAAGCTTGTCTTGCCACCGGACAGAGTTTCCAGGACAGAAAAATTCTGTCTTTGAACCAACCTTGTTTCTCAGTTCTATTGATAGTACCCCGAACCTAAAGACGAAAGGATTCGGAGTCAGGCATACGATTTGCGGACCAGAACGTGAGTAAGTCCGTCCTTGCCGGGAAGGGACTAGATCCTTGAAATCAATTGACACGTTTCCGAGTTTTCGATCCAGGTACCCGCCCTCCCTGACCCAGCCAGCAAGAAGCCACAATGTTCATTGGACACAATTGTAGTGACAGCGCCAAATAGTAAGGTACCCAACTCCTTCTATTGGGTGTTCTGCGGTGGGGGTGCAGCCTATCCGGTAATGTCTCGTGGTTACGATGGCTCACTGTCGTTTAGATGACGCCGTCCATAGGGATACGATTCCTTTAGGCCACAGAGCCTGTGCACATAAATCTACTCCGTGCAGCGTCTCAGGCTCCTACAACCGATGCGAGCAGCAAGGAGACCAGAAACATCAAGTGACAGACTCAAACATCTTCTTCAGTGAGGTGTTACGTACTCTGTAAGGTACCAGACACTCACCACCTCATGGTTCCTCTATCGACGATCCGTGCGCCCTCCCGTCCGATGGTTGACATTATCATTGGTCCAACCCACCGCTAGTTCATCGCAGCCCATCGACCCTAGCCGCTAGACCACTCTGGGACCGGGACCAACCACACCAGTAATCGCGGCCTACAGCCACAGAAAAATCAAGGAACCGCGACCACTCTAAACAGGCAGTTGAAGCCTGCTCGGATTGGAAAAACAGTGAGCTCTATTCAAGAGTGTGGGATCAAAAAGGTGGGTAGATTGATTTTGTCGACGCTCAAACTAAGTTTATGTGCAGGACAACCGAGGTTTCACATCTCTTGTCTGATAGGCATGGACCGACTCATGGTGCCATGCATCCGCAGACTAAGAGCATCCTTATAACAATGGACTTCTGCCGAAGCTTACCCAAGGTAGAATTAAAGTCCGGATCCGGGATGTTCTTCTCTAGAACTGTGCCATTGTTGAAAACAGTTCTATTCTTTAGGATTTCGACTCGTTCAGCACGCGAGCTCGGTGACGGGTGCTCGGGGACAGTCCCAATCGCAAAGACGACGTCGTCCAGGACTTTGTCATGTCCTTCAGCCTGTTTAAGTTGGCTATTCAGGCCGACCATGGGGTGGTAGCAACGGTGATCGGCGCTTCCAGATGCCACAATTCTCACTGATCAGTACAAATTGAGGTCAATGCTCAAGGTGTTGTTGGTAGAGGGCGATACCCTGAATCATAGTATTGAGTTGGCAAGATGTCAGCGGATTCAAGCCACTGACCGATGAGCAACTGATCCCTCATACTGGTATCCCCACTCCGACAACAGATTCGCAGGCAGCTATTTCGGCGTTTGCTATCGTCTTCGGTGTCTGCTTTCTCTGACCAGTAGTCCCGGTAGGCCATACGTGAGGCACTTTAGATAGTCATCCATACGCTCAATGCCACGGTGCAAATTTCCAACCAAGAGAAAGATGACACAGCCCTTGTCACTATTTTGTGCATGAAGAGAGGCTTCTACTTCTCGAAGCTCACATCGACGTTCAAGTTCCCACAACGGTTATTGACCTTCTTTCCGCTGGGAGAAGTCATATGCATCCGGTCGAGCTAGTCGTAGATGTTAAGGCTTTGATTGACGAGAAAGACACAAGGATAATGATAAGTCTTTACAGTGAGATATGTCTCGCTAATATGCAACCAATATGGCAGCATAAGCTGGTCATATTGCCAAGATGAGGTACGTCCTGTTCTGTACATACTAGCATCGCTAAATAGACCGCAAGGTGAAACTTGACCAGTTACCACTGTCGATGAATCATGGGTCTTGAACCCCAGATGACTCGGCCCTTTTACTTTAAATCAACCTCTATACACAATATAGTCCGATAATCCGATTAGCATTGTAGATGGATGACATGGATTTTAAAAAAAGAACCCCCCCTCCATCACTCACTCCCAGATTCTAAGTTATTCCATGTGCGTGTCCATGTATACCGTATACCTCTATGACCAGCATATCCCTAGCCTTAGCCTTCATTCTATGGCAAGCGTCAGCGCCGCCAACATGATAGCCAGCGAGACAAGCTTCCCAAGTACAAGTACAAACACCACAACCACAACCTCCCTCCCAGCGCTCACAACACCCTTCGTACAGCCCCCGAATGCACCTCGATCTGGGATAAAACAAGCACCGCAATAAGAATTAACTCTACCCTCTCACTCACCGCTATCCTAGTCTCAGACCCCGCTGACGAGCAATTTTTCAACCTGCCAGCCCCCAGGATGGGACAGCAATAGCATGGGCCGCTTCTCATTCAGCCCAGCTGTGTCCCCCAGCGAATGGACATATCACCAAATGGGCCACAGAACAATATGACCACGGCAAATACGTTTATAGACAATCAACAGCGTACTGCTGCTCCAGGTCTGGCTAGCTATTTCCCTTGGCTCGGACAGCCACCTCCCTTCCTCCTTTACAACTGCGAAGCTGACCTAGCACTGCGGCTTCTCCCTTTCAAGATATCTGACCAATTTCAACAACATCAAAGCGTCGTGCTACAGTACACTCGCGACTGGAGGAATGGCAACAAAGGGGAGTATTGGCCGAGCCGCCCGGAGTACACACTACACCACCACCATTGTAGTCTGCAGCATCATGACAGGCTCCATGCAGATTCTGTCAGTTGCTCCGTGAATACTGAGAGAAACTCTAGATTATACTCCATGGACAGTAGACGTCGTATTCTATTGAGACACACAGTTAATACAGTGGGTATGAATATACTGATCTCAGGCTCATGTACAGCAGTGCAGGGATGGTATATAAACAGTAAAACCAACAAACTATAGACTGACTAGCATCCCGGGGTATACAGTGCCAACGCCATGACGCTCTGTAATGACAAATGTCGAAAAGAGAAAAAGAAAAAAGCAAAAGCGATCATTTCAGCTGGCCCTTTCGAATGGCTCCAAACCCTTTGGAAAACATCTCGTGAATCTCGACTGATCGGCGTGGCATGCTCGTTTCCTCGTCTTCCGTCGCGTGTCCAGAGACATCCCTGCTGGAACTGTTCAACTCGGTCAGATCGATCTCTTGCGTTTCAATCTGGCCAGAGCCAGTCTTGGTCATGACTCTGGGCCGCGCCAGAAGCTCTTGGACCTGTTTTTCACGCGCCTCCGTCTCCGCCGCCTCTCGAGCCAGCTCGAAGCTCGACTTCTTCTTGCCATGATCCCAGCCTTGCTGTAACTCAGACGCGGCGGCCTCTTCGAATCTCTTCCGGATCTCCAAGTCCTGCTCGTACTCCTGGAAGATGTCGACGTCTGTGGGGAAGATGTTCGCTCTGATCGCGCTGACAGACACCTCGAAGACGACAACAGCGACAACCGTAACGAAGAGAACCGCCCAGAAAGCCAGGTCGTGGCCGGAATGCAAGATGAAGTTGCCTAGCACGTGATAAATGCCATTACCAGATTTGACCTGGTACCGGCGGGAAAGAATCAGGTTCCACAAGAACCATCCTCCAACTGAAATCACAATGACGATCAAAGAAAGATAGGTCTTGTTATGCACTTCCAAGGCCTGTAGTTTTGTGTTGATGATGATGACGCAAGCGGTGTAGGTGAGAAGCCCGGCCGAGAAGAGGTCACTTCCAGTGTTTGTGAAGAGGACGTTCCCGAAAAGTCCATACATGACGAAAAACACAATCATAGCTTCGCATGTGGCCATGAACGTCCATCCAAGGTAGAGCTTGATGTTGAACCCACCATGCCGCTGACCTTTGGTGTATAACTCTGGGACAGCCAACAGCGTGGAGGCAGACAAGTCTTTGGTAAATATACCAAGAAAGATGACAGCGAGTGATGTGAACAGAGTATTAAACATACTCAAACTCCATGGCTCATACAAGCTGGTTCCAGTGTAGCCGTTCCAGCGCTGATACAGTGCTTGGGTCAAGTAAAACAGCATTTCCTTCCAGAACGTACCAAGCGTGTATTTGCAGGCTCGGATATAATTCCACCGACCGTGAACAAGTAGTAGCTTCAGCAAGAATCTGAACTGGGCAATCGAGTAGTCGGAGATCCGGGCTGCTTGCAAGCCTTCCTTGCCAGTGATTCCAATTCCAACGTGAGCCTCCTGGATCATGGCAATATCGTTGGCGCCATCACCAATCGCAAGAGTCACAGAATCCTTGACTTGAAGCCGTATCGACTTGACAAGGAATGCCTTTTGTTTTGGACTCGCACGGCAGCAGATGACAGAATCAACCATGATGGCCAGCTTGAAGAATTGAGCCCGAAGAGTCTCGTCGGATTCGATGATCGACAGAGTCTGTCCATCAACGACAACGACGGAGTGAGCCACAGAACCTCGACTAATATCTGCAGTCATCTTCAAGATTGAGCGTTCAACATCTCCAGTTTCATGGTCGAGAATGACAAGAGTAGAGTAGTCTTTCACGAGACGGCAAGAGTGGCCGACGTTGATGGCGGTTTCACGTTTGTCGCCGGTGAGCATCCACAACTTGATATTGGCGCGTCTCAATTTGTCAATGGCCTCGGGTACACCCTTTTGCAACTTGTCCTCAATCGCAGTAGCGCCAGTCAATTCGAGCTGTTCTTCAATTTGAGCACCCACCTTCTCGATCTTTGCCTGACGGTCAATGAGACTGGTGCTAGCCTCGTGATAGGCCGCCTTCCACTCGTGATACGTGGAATCGTCGAGGAAACGATGGCCATACATGAGCGTACGTAAGCCCTCCGTAGCAAAATCATTCAGATGCTGGAAGCATCTCTCAAAGACTGCCGATTCGTTTACTACCAGAGCCTCCTCGACCAGATCATTTTGGTCCTCCTCGTTGACAGAGCTTCCCGAGTCTGAGAAAGACGTGGATTGCCTGCTAAGCTGAGCAGACGGACGCGGGCTGTAGTACTCATCATCGTATTCCCTGGTCAAAAGACCACCATCAGTCTCACGATCACGAAGCCATACATCAATGCTTTCTCTCAACGTAGAGACGTTCTTCCCGGAAACACTGGAGCGTCTGTTCTTCGTCATGCTAGGCCGACCGAAGCTGGGACGACTGAAGCTTGGCCGGCTGAAGCTGGATCTGACCCCACTATCCTTCCGACTCTGGTGCTCGCTATTTCGTCTCATTACCTGATTTGCCTCGGCTGCTTTGCGTTTACTGGCACGCCGCTCAATCTCAACTGCTTTTTCATGAGCAAGAGAGGCTCGTTTGAGCAACCGCATCAGCGTGCTATCAGCACCCTTACAGAAAAGACAGATGCGTTGGTCCGGCATTCGAACCACAACAGACATGCGTTTCCGGGTGCTTGTGAACTCGATGACGTCCAGAATTTCATAGACCTCATCCTGGGGCTCTTCTTCTGGACCGTTGGGGTAAGTCCGAATAGTCAGGGTGTTTGGTTGTCGATCAATGACGAGATAGCCAAGGTCCTGCGCAGCCATCACCAGAGCTAGTTCATCAGGGGATGCTGCCTGGAAAGACACGTTTCCAGACTCGTCCTTCTCCGGTATACATGTATGGCACAACGCTATTGCCAAGAGGAACAGCTTGGCTTTCCGCGCGAACAGGGTGTAGGGCTTGAGCTGGATGTATCTCAACATATCGGTGGTACGGCGATCGGCCATGGATCTCGCGATCTTTCGAGGGCCCATGGACATCGAACCAGACACATCCAGAGCGTTCGAAACATTCGAGGGTCTGAACACTTCTCGAGTATCGGAAGCGTTGGACTTACGAGGCACGGCCTTCTTGCCTTTGACACTCCGTTTCTTGTGGATCAACTTCTCTCGATCACCTTCTCTCGCAGCTTCTTCACGGAGATCGAAGTCATGAAACCACGCGGTCCCCGCCACGCTCATCATACGGAAGCGCATCGAGTTGTTCGTTAATGTACCGGTCTTGTCAGAAAAGATATAGCTGACCTGTCCCAGCTCCTCGTTGATCGTGGATGTTCGCGCTTCAAGGGGTGTGTCGGTTTCCTCATCATACATGTCGATGTCGTTCAGCAAGAGCATCTGAACGACTTTGACGATCTCCATACTCACATAAAGCGAGATCGGAATCATGGTATTGAACATGATCAGGAACGAAGTAAAGATTGGGCCGTAGCTGACATTAGCCTCTTCAAGGTACCAAGCGCGGCGCTCAACATCCTGTGACCAATATTTGTACGCAACGGTACAAGCAACCGCCAGGATAATGACGAGACAAACAATCAGCATGACAACCCGGTTGACCTTTGCCTGTAGGGAAGGCGACTTGATCCGAGGGTTCTTGTTGGCGTTCATTCGAATCTTGCACTCTTCGCCGGTGTAGATGACCATACCAAGGGCACGTTCCGTATTTCGAAGAATACTGCCGCGGTAAACAACTTCAGTATTCGTCAGGGGCAACTTCTCCGCGTTCACAATCACATTGCCATCAAATTTGTATAGATCGATGTTCGGATCCTCCACGGCAAAGTGAATGGAGTTGCTGCAGATGTCTTCCACGGTCCCGCACACTTTGGCCACTGGCTGGCAAGGCTGCTTGCTCTTGAGGTTGGTCTCGCCATCTAGGGCCATAGTCTCAATGTAAGCTACACCGTTGGGCCCATTTGCATGAAGCAAGACAATGTCAGCTGGGACAGGCTGATCACGCTCTAGCCTGATCACATCGCCAACTTTGATATCCTGCCACTTGATGAGAGCCCAATCCTGCGCATCGCTTGAAACAGAAACGGTGTCGCTGGCACCAGTGGCCGCAGCAGCGGTGAGATTCGTACCGGGACGAAGAACAGATGCAAGTCGATTATTCTCCTCCTTGTCCAAGCAATAACGACGCCAATCATCAAACCCTTCTTTGCCCATCGAGATACCAACGAAAATCAAAAGAGGGATCAATGTAGTAAAAGTACCTGTGGTACTTAAACCCGGAATCATCTGCAGGATAGCCACGATCAAGAAATAGAAGTTGGCCAACTTTGTGAACTGAGCGAACAATTGTCTGGGAAAGAAACTCCAGAAGCTATAACGACTGGACCGAATCCAATTCCCAATGTATGGCTTACCAGTCCTTTCGTCAATCAAGTCCTCGGTGTGAGTCACATCGAGATCAATATGACGACCGTCTTTGGTCGGAGGAATGTCCTTGATCCGAAGGATGGCCTTGCGCACAGTTTCAATCGCGTTCTCTAGTCGGACCATGAACATAGTACAAGCAGCTTTCCGCTTCAACCAGCTCTCATACGAAACACTCATAGAAAGGTGCCTGCCGTCCTTGGGATCAGAGTAGTATGTCGTTGAGCCGTCATCCTTGTGGGAAGATTCTGACGTGATTGTTGGACGCACGACTTCCGAGTGTTTCTCGTCGCCTGTCGTCGGTGGCTGATTATTCGTTGTTGATGTATCCGGCAGCTGCTGCGAGCCAACCGCTGGGCCCAATTCAATAGCCCCCGGCGATGTCACATCAGATTGCGTCGGAATGTTCTTTGCGAAGATTGTACGCCGAAGTGAATATCCGCGATTTCGGGATCGTGAGCGACCAACATCTGGACTTTGCGGAGACGTTGGGGAAAGAGCGCTATTGGGGGATAGTGGTGAAGCCGGCCCGCGCTCTGCTGATGTGACAGGCGAACGCACCGGGGATACAGCAGTGTTCGTGACGCTCGTATCGATTGTTAGGCCCCTGGAGCCAGGTCGTGTATTCCCGGATTCCTCCACGATACGTCGCTCGAGGTCTGTGGAAAACCGTACATTTCGCTGCTGAGATGGTCTTCGGCCGAGATCCGACGACATTCGAGACGGCGACATGGAAGATCGACGATGAGCAACATCTTCTCGCGCAGAACCGTTATTCGGGGATTGAGTCGCCGAAATATTGAAGCCGTGTTCTGGATGGGTCACTGCCTGATCCTCCTCTCGAATCGTGTTTTCCGTAATCCGAGTCTCATCTCTTGATGCATCGTGTCCGGACATTGCAAGGTGCCGCTCGCTAACGATATCTCTCACTTTGTTGACTCAAGATCCGCCCATCAATCTACCACGTTCTCTTTATCCGTCAACTGGAGGATCAGAATCGAGCGAAATATGGGTATTTTCGTAAGGATATAATCAAAACCGACGGTACTGGCTCATGCTTTGATCCCGGCGTCCTACCACGACTACCACATTTGCTGCAGCCTGGGGCAAAATTTCGGATTTCGTGAGACTCTGCTGTTGCGATTGCCAGATAATTTGCCGACAAAGTAAGAGACGACTTATTTCAAACAGAAAAGACTGTGGTGGGTATTGCAACAGGTCAATGAAGACTGACTGTAGACCAACACGATGGGTATCGGAGAAAGAAAGAAAGTTGAAGAAAATAAACCAGCTTGCAAAACCCGTACAAGAGAGAGAAGAAAAAGTATAAACAAACAAAAGGCGTCCTAAACCAGTAGTGTAAGATAGAGATCAGAGAGAACGAAGAGAAAAAAGAATGAATCCTTTCCGCAGGCGGCGCCCCAGGAAGCGGTTTGTTGCAACAGACTGGCGACAAAAGCTCCGCGATTGAAGAAAAATGGCGGGGGGGAACCGAATCCGGAAAGATGGCCGACTTGACAATTCGCTGCTGGCAGGCGAGAATTAGAGATATGCAAGCAACGCGGAATGCTACAATGATCTGAGAGATTGATTCAAGAAACGATCGAAGACGACACAAGGAGACATGAGCGACAAGCTATTTCATTAGATATCTAGATCCTTGTCCAATTTCCTGTCTCTTGCAAGACTTGGCTCGCTCTGCGGAGAAACTCCAGAGTCCAGGACTGGGAGGGCGTGGGTCAACTCTACTATTTCATTTACGGAGGACAAATTGCAAAGTAGATACTACCTTAGGCTAGACAAACTTGGCTGGCCACACAACGAACGTGGCGTGGGCAGAATGACCTAAGAATAATTAGGATTAACCTCGAGGTTTAGGTTGGCACCTCCAACTCCCACAACAGCGACATGTCTACCTCCAGGCTACAGCATTATCACTATTTTTAAAGAAAAATAAATTCAAACATGAAAAATACCTATGGTCAAGTAGACTACAAGTCTTGCATCTCACAGCCCTTGGAGACAACCTAGTTGCAAATGGCAGTAGTGCATAGCCCCCCTTGGCCTATGAGACAGAAAAGGAAGGCCAATAAGTTCTCGAAGAGACCATGTGGATACTTCTGGACGACCCTGTCGAGTGTGGCGGGATAGAGCGCTCCATGCTTCAATTTTGGGCCACACGTTGAACCTACCACAGAAATGCTTCGGGCGAAACATAGGTACATAGATACGTTACATCTGAGGAATCAATCTCAATGGACATTGAATAGTGGTCCGTAAGGGGCTACCATGGACATGCTTGACAGAAGTTTACGCAGCTTTGTGGGTGCTGTGTACGAAGTACTTGGTAGTGTGGTGGCAAACTTAGTTTCTTGGCCTGGGTCGCTCCGTCTGAACAAAGTCGGGCTCAGGTTCGCAACGTCTTCTGATGTCTTCTGATTTGCATGTCTGTGTACGGAAGCAGCCACTGATCATGTGACTGGCCGCCCACGCAGTGCTCTAGTGGCCCTACGTCATGCGGGTAAACGATAACGGCTCTCAGGTGCGACGATCCCTCTGCACGGAATGAAGTTCTATTCGCTAGTCATCCCAAACATCTTGTCTGATAGTGCAGATCGAGGAAGCAATTGCCCTCCACATGCATGTCAAACAACTTGCACAAATTATCATAAATTGAAGGAATACAAGTCTCGTGAAGCTATGGAACAACGTCGTCACCATATCTAGCCTACCCCAGCAAGTGTTTCCCATAAGGATGTCGCCCATTCATCTTTCTCAATTTCCTCATGGCCGTATCAATTAGCAATATCGTGGCAAGGCTCTACGTATGCTGCCATAGCAAGGAAAAAGACAACGACTACCACCGGCTCTGAAAATACAGAAGTCATGTGTCATCCGCATTTCGCGATCAGTACCTCGGAGGTGGTGGAGGCTGTCCATAGGGTCTCTGCTGTGGGGGATAGCCACTGGGGGGAGGACCAGAGGGAGGACGTCCGTATGGGTCAGAGGGAGGAGGGGCTCCATATCCACCGTACGCCTGTCCATAGCCAGGCTGTGGAGGTCCACCCTGGCTTTGAGAGTAAGGTGCTTGGTTGTAGCCTTGTCCCTGGCCATAGGGTCCTGGCTGGTTGTATCCAGAGGGTGGAGGTTGATTATAGTAGCCGGGCTGCTGGCCATAGTTTTGGCTTGGGTTGTAACCTCCGTACTGGCCAGGAGGTCCAGGAGGGGGAGGACCGCCGGGACCACCCGGACGGGCTGCAGCCTTTTCGTCCTTGGTATCGTACGAGGAATCAATGGCACCGAGCATCAATTTGGCGCACTGAAAATGGTCAGCCAGTTACGACAAGGACTTCCTGGAAGGACCTACCCAGAGCTCGCGAGTCAGATGAATTGGGGGGTTGGCGCGAGCCATCTCATCCTGTTCGACTTCGAAGTCTAACCATTCTGTTAGCCTAGTGTCTGTGCTACGGACGTGTTGCATGTGCGACACAACTTACTGGATGTACAATCGATCAAACTTCCGATCTGGGGATCCTCATCCAAGCTGGCAAGGAACTCGCGGGCCTTGGTGTCGGTGCCAACCTGTGAAAACTGGAACGAAATTGCACCTCTTCCGTACTGGGTTCTGGATACCTCTTCGCTGGCATATCGAATGGTGCTAGCGACAGTATCGTGTGGCTCACCGGCAGGCTGACCATCAGTGATGGTAATGATGAGGACAGGCTTCTGCAGACGACCGGCCCGGGCAGGAGCAACAACCATTGGTTCAATAACCTTGTTCCTCAAGCTTGTACCCAATGGTGTCAAACCGGCGAAGCGAACACGTGAGACGAGCATATTGACATCATCGATGCTGCGGATACCATCGCCAATTTCATTGGAGTTCATGAAGCGCACAGAGATGCCATCTTGATCGAACGTCGACGCACCGCTCGCGACGATGCCAAGAATCTGTCTCAGCTGCTCTTTTCTCATCCCCTTCTCTTCGAACTCGATGGAACCACTGTCATCGACATAAAGGATAACATCAAAGAGAGCGAGTTTCATGACGTCCATTGCCACTTCCTGCGGCACTGACCACTCATGGACAAGTCTGTCCACCTTTGCCGGAGCGTCATTGGCCAACGACTGGACAAGTCTGTCTAGCCTGTCAGGAGGGTAAAAGCTTTGCAAATTCTTCTCCTGAATGGTGCCAATCAAAAGCTGTCTGTAGGCACCGATCTGCTGCTCAGTGGCACGGGCGGGAGGAGCGCCGCCAGGGTGGCCATATCCAGCCTGTCCTGGGCCCCCTGGTGGACCTCCGGGTCCGCCTTGGTACGGAGCGCCTTGAGGAGCATAAGGCTGTCCCTAAACAAGCGATCACAGTCAGCAATCATGATAGGGACAATAGAGTCGCACAGTAACGCAAAAATTGCAAAACACGGCAACCGAATCAATTTGGGAACGCAGTATGTACATATGCCTGTTGCTGTGGAGAATATGGCTGTCCGTAGGGCTGAGCCTGTGGTGGAGGTGGGGCGGTTCGTCCATAACCCTGCTGGGGCTGCCCTTGCCCATATGAAGGTCCAGTACCGTAGGGTGAACCTTGAGGGTAGCCCTGTGACTGTGGATGGGGGCTATACGGTGCTTGCGGATATCCCTGAGGTGCAGGCGACTGAGCAGTAGGGTAAGGAGAGTGGGATGTAGGTGCCGGGGAAGGCGAAGGAGCTGGCTTGTTCGGAGGCACCGAGGGTGCGTTATAGGGCTGATATTGTTGCTGTTGCGGCGGCGGAGTAGATGTTGGATAGGGAGACTGGGGCTGAGCCGAACCAGGTCGAAGCTGAGAAGGATATCCTTGTTGGTTATAATAAGGTCGAGACATGATGATGGACGGCGTCTTCAATCACCGGAGCAGTAGCAGGGAAAGTTGAAGGTTGTAGTCCCAGGAATTGGGGGTTCGACAATCTCTGATGGAAGGAGGGGCAGACGAGCAATGTGGAGTGACAATGTAACCGGGAGGACAACTTTCATTTGATGGAGAGATTGTTGGGCGCAGCGGGCATTTGTTTGAGGAAAGACAAAGAAATCAAGAAAAAGGGAGGGGAAAAAAGACGTCAAGCAGTAAGCAAGAAATTGCGCTTACCGGATTGCTAGGAGCAGACGGCGAAGGAGCACCTGAGTAAGCTTGATACTGTTGTTGCTGTTGCTGCTGGATAATCGAATATCAGCGTTAGCAAACTTAACATTGTTGCGACCGTAGTTAACGGCGATGACGCCGATAACATAATTAATGATACTAAAAATCGTAAAACGAGGGGCAAAAAAAAGTAAAAAAGTGGACTCACATATCCACCAGCACCAGGCTGCAGCGATGCAGGAGGACCTCCCGTGTAGCCAGCAGGCGGAGCTCCCGAATAAGAACCGCTCATCTTCTGCGTGTTGTTTTGAGCGTTGGCGATTTTGGAGGCAAACTGTATACAGAAGCAAGTAATCGTCAGTCTTCAGCGAGCAGAGGGTTGATATTCATAATTGTTATTATCATCATCGTCATCGTCATCATCGTTGTCATACACAGTCTTGTCCTTCTGATATCTGTCCTTGTTTTGATCGACTGACAACCTCTCATCACCCTCCATTTCAGACAAGTCAACTCCGTTTAGGGGGAGCGGGGCAGAAGACGCGGGGCACTCTTTTTAAGAGATGGCAATACTTACCCCCATTGCTGTGGTGTTGCAGTCTTGAAACTGAGGTAGGAATGTCGGAGTTCAATGGGACAAATAGAAGGGGTGAGAAGGGAGAATGTCAAAGATGGAATGATCATGAAGTCCAAATGAAACTAAAAGATGGAAGCTCGACTGGAGCAACAGTGTAATTGATGACGACTTTCAGCTGGAACTAGCCTGTCATGAGACCCGCTTATGGGTGGTATTATTCTTAGTATCTCTAAACTAGCACAATATAACTCAACTTCGGTTGAGGAGGAAAACAATTGCATTTTTACTATATCATATGGGCTGAGGCAACATCAAGTACTTGTAAGGTATATATACGTACAAGAGAATAGTTTGTAGAGGGCAATAGGAGATGAATGTAGTCCACCAAGCAAAATGCGACAAAGCACAGCGATAAAGCTATCAATCTCATCTCGAGGCTACAATTGCATAGAACACTGAAAAACATCGCGTCGAGTACATCCCAATGCGATGATTTCCTCCTTGAAATCAACCATGGATCCCCCCTGTGTCCGAAACCCAACCAAACCATTGAACCATGGAGGCTCCAGGCTGTGCTGGGCTGTACAAACCTTGGCTCTTGAACCCCTTCTTTCCACCTGCTGTGGCTGATATCACTTAATGTCGCCGAGACTTCGCTACCTTGTGCGCATTCATACACTGCTTTAGCTGGTTTAGAGATATATCTCTGGATCGCATGAAACCTGACTGTTTTGGATAAACAGCATAGTTGATTTTGCGTATGAGGTGACAATATTCAAGGATACTTTTGTGTGCTCATCCACAAGTTGCATAATTTTGATGCATTAAGGGAGCTATGCGCTGCTTACTGATCGGTCCCATAACTAGCGAGTCATCAACTACAAACTAGTTACGTATAATCTGTAAACTAGCTCACTGTACAACAAAACACCATACAGGACCTGAGATAGGGATATGCTGATTTGGTAGTATTCTGTTAAATGGCTACGGTCATATGACCAAGACCATGCGATCTCAGCACATGTACTCGCCATATAGCATCTATTGGCCACTAACAAACACTTGGTATGGCTGATGTCATCCCGTAACGAGATCCGGTCAATTGACGGAGGAGGTTTAAGGAAGGGGGAATGCAGGACTCACTCCCTTTATCATCTCATACGTGGTCTCTTAACCCTTCCGTCTAAGACTTTCAATAAACAAGTCCCTTACTCCAGATTCCGATCCCGTGTCCCTTCTCTTCTGGAGAGATGATCTCGAGTCGCTATCTTCCAATGGACAGCTCCTGTCAAGATAGCTTCCTACCTACCTAAGTAGCAGCCAAGTACACTCGAAGGTATCTCGGCTCACTCCAATACAGCTGACAGTTTGTGGAGATGACTCAAACACCCCTCCGAGTAGGAATCCTCGGCGCAGACAGCGAAGTAGTCCAGACCATCTACTTGCCTGCCCTACAAGCCCTGGATCAAAACTTCAAAGTCGCAGTCCTTCATAGCACAGCCAGCAGCGCCAAAGATGCGGATTCCCCCCGAACCACCACTTCGATCGACGATATCATCCATGATCTCAATGTCGATCTCATCTTCAACTTCCTCCCTAACGAGTACCACGAGACCTACACCATCGCCGCTCTCGAGGCTGGCAAACATGTCATGGTCGAAACCCCTGTAAGCCTCAGCATCAGAAGCACCAAACGGATCATCGCGGCCGAGAAGCGCGCCCCGAAAGGGGCTAAGGTCTTCGTCGCCTGCGCGCGCCGCTACGTACCTTGCTTCGAGGACGTGTTCCGGAAAGAAGTCGCGAGCCTCGACCGGATCTACTACGCTCGGTGTCGGAACATCGCAGGACCGCACACGGCGCATTCAGCCACGACGCCCCAAAAACCGACGGTACCCAAGACGTACAGCAGCAGCAGCAGCAACGGAGCGGGAACTGGCGACAAGCATCTCCTGCAGGCGCTTCTGGAGGAGGTGTTCAGCGGACAAGAGCTCAGCCAGGACCGCATCGCGCTGTGCCAGTTCCTCGCATCATTGGGGTGTCATGATCTGGGCCTGATGCGGGATACTCTGGGGCCGCCGGATACGATCTCCACGATCTCGGTGAACGATCCGTTCTACTCGGCCATTTTCCACTACACGGATACTGCGGCGAGGGGCGGACACCCGTTTACCCTGGTGTATGAGACAGGTACCGACTCCGTGCCGCGGTGTGATGCGCACCTGGCTATCTACGGCCGTACGAAGACCGTGAGCATCTCCTACGAGCTTCCGTATGCGCAGGGCCAGCTGTTGCGGGTGGTGGTGGAGGAGATGGATGATCAGGGCGTGCTCAGGAAGACGGAGAGTATAAGTAGTTGGGAGGATGGGTATCTGGAGGAACTGAAGGCGCTGTATGCGTTTCTCGTGGAAGGAAAGCCGGCCAAAACGACGGCTGTAGATGGTCTCGAGGATCTAAAGTTGTTCCGGATGATGTTCGAGCAGTATGATCGACAGTGCGGGACCATTCGAACCCCCCTTGGCTAGAAGTTTTTTGGGTGGTAAAGCCGTGAAGGGGATGAAAGCTGGAATTCATCGACTGTTTTGAATGATTTGCCAAGGTCACTTTAGCTGACTTCGTTCCATGCCAGTCGTATCCTTAGAATCTCGCTCTGGCGAAGCTTGGATATTCTGATTTTAGTTCTTGGATATGTTTCTGTACCTTCTTGAGTATCAATACAGGAAATTGAAGATCCGTTAGGAAGGCGAAGGTCATCTACAGGCTTCGCAAGCCACAATTCACCGTAGTCTAGATCGCTCCCATGCAAGGCATCTCTCATAACGCTCAATGCAACATGCGCCTACCGCTTTCCCTTCTTCTTCTTCTTTGAACTGGCGCCTCCACCTTGAGCCTTGGGCTGTGTGATAGCCGGTGCCTCCTCCGCCTTCTCATTGACAACACCACCCTGCATTCTCTCAGCAGCACGCTGCTTGCCCTTTCGCCCCTTGGGGCGATACGTGGACCGGTCGCGGAGTGGTAGCCACCGCTCCGGATCCGGAGTCTTGCTAGGATCGTAATCCTTAGGAAGACGCGACTTCCTGACCCGTTTCGTCGCGCGGGCCTGGCTCTCCGCTGCAGTCCTCTTTCTTGCGCCGGCAATCGCAGCGGCAGCGGCCGCGGCTGTCGCCGAGGAAGGAGCGATGCCCGCTTGCTCGAGGGTGGCGATATCCACGTCTGCGGTCAGATCCTCGACGGCAGGTAGGCTTTGGAGCTGCGACTCTACCTTGGAGTAGTCAAGGGTGGCCTGTGAGGCGACGTAGCCGGCCACTGCGAATTGGTCGCCGTTGTTATTCCGGTACAGATCCTTAAACAGTTCTCCGGATAGCGTCAGGTCTGTGTGGTCAGAGGAGTGTAGTAACGACGCCGCTGCCGCGCGGAGGAGGGGCACTGGGGCTTCGGCGCGGTTTCGCCAGTGGTTCGCTGCCTTGGCTAACTCTGACCGAATCTGACCTTGGCGGCCTTCAAGCTTGTACAGGGACACCAGCACCGTAAGGAGGCCGGGGCTGAAGCGGATGTCCTTGTCCTGCTCGGCAATGGACTCGTCCAGGTTCTGCAGCAGTTTCTCCAGAGTGTTGATGGCGGAAGTAGTATTGCCTGCATTGACGTAGAGCTGAACGACAGTCAGGACCAGCCCGATATCCTTGGGCCGTCTCTCCAAGACCGGGAGGATGGCTTTCAGGGCCTTGGGCCCGGTTTGACCTTGTGCGTGTGCGGCTGCACTGTAGACCGAGAGCAGGTTGGTCCTGGCATCGAGTGAGGGACAGGCTGCTTTAGATAGTACTTTGGATGCGGAGCGGATAATGCCGTCGTACTTTTGTACTAAAATATCCGCTGCGTGAGAATTACCCATCATCACATTATTCTGGTAGTCAAAGAGCTTATCGTTGTCGGTGGAGTCGGGTGTCTGATGCAAGGCTTTGTACAGAGTATAGGGATTGGCAGCGGTGTCTTGAACGAGGGTGATGTTGTGTTGGGCAATCTTCTTTGTGGAAAGCTCGGGGATACTGTATCAAGGTAAGCTTTGAGTTGCGGTACAATGAGCAAGTGGGTTCACATACTCTTCTACTGAGATTTCCTTGAGCACCGACTCGGCCTCCTCAGACTTGCCTTGGCGGAGTAAAACGTACAGTTGCTGCACCGAAATGGGGAGCAGCTCAGCAGCCCTGTCCTCCGGGGTGA
This sequence comes from Aspergillus udagawae, assembly GCF_001078395.1. Lineage (NCBI taxonomy): Eukaryota > Fungi > Ascomycota > Eurotiomycetes > Eurotiales > Aspergillaceae > Aspergillus > Aspergillus udagawae. Next base: position 1,472,392 of record NW_025091268.1, read on the forward strand.
GGTCTTCCGAGGTTCGACAGAGTTCTGCAAGATGTCAGTGCTATGCTCGCCAGTTGGAACGGTATGCCATCGGTACGAACCCTTTGCCCGTTTCAGCAGCATTTCACCCTGTGCAAAATCTCCCTTGGCGATGCTCAGACATGCCGCGTTGTATACAGTCTCAAACGCTTCCAGATCCTCTCTTGTTGGCCTAGCATGTCGTACGAACTCGGGGTATCCTTTCCACTGCAATTGCGCGTCGGCAGCCCACGAATTGATCCGAAGGTCGTTCTCTTCATTACCCATCGACGCCTTGTCCTTGGCCAATTCCTCATAAAGCTCAGCGGTCCGGCGAAACTTCTCGGCGCGATAGCTCTAGATGTAGGAAAATACATTGTAAGCCGCGTCCGGTTCCTCATGCGCCGTTCTTGGGGGCTATAAATGAAAAAGAGAAAGGACTTACAGCTTGAGCCTCTAGATGGTTGGCCCCTCTTCCACGAGCTAGACCGGAGATGACATGGATCGCCTCATCGGGCTGACCGTGCTTGTAGAGGGCATATGCGTATTCCAACGCAGCCTTCTTCTTCAACGCATCCCCGCTTTCTTCAAACACACGCAGGCAGTCCTCGTAGCGGTCAAGTTTCAACAGGGCCACCAGCTTGACGTGTTGGGCGTGGAGGTCCGCTTTGGACTTTGCCAGCACCGCGTTGGCGGAGCTGAGCATCTCTTCATGATCGTCAATGGAAGCTCGTTGCAGCAACGAGCTCAATGACTGGGTAGCCATGGCGGCGGGGGGGTGATTGGAGCTGCGGTTGGAAGATACCAGCACGAGAGATGGGTGCTGCGGAGTTTGGTTATTGTTGATCAAGTCCTCCGGACGTAGTTCTGCCGTTATGACAGGGCTGTCTTTGTGTTTGAGGGGCGAACTGAATAATCCGGGGTTCTGGCTCTAATCCTCCACATGCCACAGTGTGCGGAAGACAGATATTTCCGTATTTGGGAATTTGCACTTATGGTGCTTGTGGACCACCGTGAACCCCTGCAGACAGCGGATGACTAAGCCGCCTAAAGTGATGGCGGCTTCTGGCACCAGAAGAGAGCTATTCAGGCTGCATTGATCTCTGTTAAAATTATTCTTGGTGTGCTTCAACACTAATAATAATAATACTATTACTTCGTAATTATGAATGGTAATGCTTCTAGTCCATGTGAACACTATCTAGGTACTCTGTAGCGCTATTTCTTGAACCCACAGTGTATGTTACCGATATTCTTATTGGCTGAGGGTGCCTACCAATTCACACTCACCTGAGGCTCTCCCTATCCCCCGATCCCTTTGAGGCACATTTCATCTCTATTCACCCATGAACATATATCATTGACATGAACTTTGGACGAGCAGAGAATGGTCGTAGCATCCAGCAAAAAGGTTGCAGTTACACTAGTAGTAAGTGTTTCCGCAGGCCTAGATTAGACACGCGACCGCCAAGCTATGCGTCGTCATCCCATATCTCCACTTGCTGTGTTGAGCATCGTTTTTTGTCAGAATGCCTCGTTGCTTGGATGTCTTGGGTATGGAACTGTCAATTCTTACGCGATCTGCTGGATGGCGCGTCATTGCGTAAATAATAATAATCCAATGGTAGTGGTGATGGGTCGCTTGAACCCCCTTCTCCAATGATCCAATTGAGTCGTCTTTGCCACTGCCGTTCTCCGTTCGTAGTTTAGGTTAGAGGTATACACTCTGGAGGTTCGTTCCAATAATAGATAGATATTACTACTACCTCTCTAGTATATTGGAATAAACTGACAGGCCAAGAAACGATAGGATTGATAGTTGATACACTGTTGTACCTCCTAATTTCAAGAAGAACAGATTCTCTGTGGTATTCCCACTGAAAATAAAAAACCGCCACTACTGGAGTGAAGACAGATGAGGTAGATAGATAGTCGACGAATGCTTCAACATCCATTACTCCGTACATGGACCATAATAATGACGAATGGATGAGAAAAGTGAAGCCCAGCATCTAAGGAACAGGACTCCATGAGAAGCGACCTAGAAAATCAAAAACGGCCAAGGTCAAGGGAACGCGGCCGCTGATCCATAGTCCACCGGCCCACTTTCCTGGCCATTCGTCTCTTCTTATTCGCCTCTTTGCGTCTCCATGACGGGGCTTTTAAGTGGCAGTCGGCGTTGCATCCCACCATGCCGTGGTTGAGGCCCAGGCACATTGGAGATACTTTTTCTTTATCCGGAATCTTAACTGGAGACGGACTTCCTGCTTGCCTCTCTTTTACTTCTTTTCTCTCTCTTTCTTTATCTTTCGCCTGTTTCCTTCGATTCTGAGGTTAAAAAAAAAGAGAAGGGAAGAAAGACTGCTCCTCTATCCTCTCTTTCTTTCTTGCTCCCCCTATATTAGATTTGAGGTCTAGACCCGCCTGTGACCTCCTGACCGGATTAGTCTCCCGTCCCTTTTACCTACCACCGGAGGGCTCCTATATTGGCCTTGCTGAGTCCGCGTCCACCAACTCCAATTCAGATTCTTCGCAGTCGGGCGAGATGCTCATGCCATTGTCGACTCTTTAAATCAGTTTCTGTCTATATCGTCGCTGTCCATTCGAGCTTGGGTTGAGCGAGGGAAAGCGGAACGCTTACAAGACAAACTCAAATGTGGTCGAAACTCGAGGAGAAGCCCAGACCGGCAATGGGTGCATCATGGATGTGGAAAAGGAGAGTGCTGCGCTTCTCTGTCGCGCTGCTTCTCGTCGCTGGTTTTACTTATGAACTGTGGCCCCGCGTCGAGTATTTACCCGAGGAACCACCAACAGTTATACAAAATATCACCATCGCCTCGGGCGTCAAGTGCGAACCTGACTTCGACGTACTCCGCCACCTGGAAGTTCGGAACCTTTCTCAGTATGAACGGCGTGAGATGATCGTCGCTCGTTCCTCGGAGTCGAATCTGCCCATCCGACAACGGCTCAACATCCCCTTATTTCAGCAAAAATCGTCGAGCGATGAGGCTCGTAGGCTGGGTCTGCCATTACAGGACGATTGCTACATTGGATCCCCCGTTACGGTGCAGGTGCCTCCGTCACCTGCGAATGTGGATGCTTCGCATATTGACTTTGGCGTTGCTACGACGTTAGAACGGTTGAACGACTCGTTGGACGCCTTCAGCCACTGGGCTGGTTACACACGCACTCGTATTTTCGCGTTAATCGAACCGGATGAGCGAGTAGAGGAAGTCCAAGCCAAGGCCGATAGCCTGGGGATCAATTTGTTTGTGACACAGTCGGAGGAGGAGTATCAGACTCGATACTTCTCACTGGTTGCGCATCTGGCGAAGAACATGCGGCCGCGGACGCGCTGGGCCTGCGTAATTGACGATGACACCTTTTTCGTGTCAATGGCGGCCTTGGTGGATGCGCTTGCCGAATACGACGACACGAAGCCCATGTACATTGGAGGTGTGTCGGAGAGTGTTTCACAGATTGGCATTTTCGGCCTGATGGGATTCGGCGGCGCGGGCGTCTTCCTGTCTCGTCCGCTGGTGCAGCAATTGAGCAACCACGACGTCTTCGAAGCCTGTCAAGCCATGCCTCACACCGGGGACCGGAGAATCTCACTCTGCATATATCAGCACACGGACACGAAGCTGACTGTGGATTATCGACTGCGGCAACTCGACATGAGAGGCGACGTGTCGGGGTTCTTCGAGTGCGGGCGCGAACCACCGCTATCCGTGCATCACTGGAAGTCATGGTTCCAGGCCGACATGGCTAAACTCAGCGTCATCACGAACCTCTGCGGGGATAAGTGTTTTCTGCGCCAGTGGCAGTTTTCAGACGGCTGGACCCTCACCAATGGCTTCTCCATCGCCAAATATAGTACCGAGATCGACGTGGACGATAGGACCATGGAGGTCTCCTGGGTCGGCGACAACGGAGCCGTCGACGAGTCGTTCCTGCATGCGCTCGGTCCTCTCAGGCCCAAGGACATGGGCAAAATCAGCTATATTCTCGAGGACTCAGTCTTCTTTGGCAACCAAGTGCGCCAATGGTACGTCCACCGAGACGCCGAGAACGGCGATCGGATCATCGAGTTGATCTGGAAGACGGCATAGACGTTATTCCCACCATGAGTTTGGCTTTGGTACACTCACTGTGCGGATATCGTTTTTTTTTCCTTCTCACAATTTGCTTATGCGATGGCTGTTCTAGACGACGCCTTCATGCCTGGCACGTTTTCACGTACATAATTCTTCCAATGTCCATAGACTTTGAGACCGCTGCACCTCCTTTACCAATATTTAATCATCTCCTATGGCTCTAGGGTGGCTTGCTCTCTTGCTGATAGTTTCATAATGATATGCAATATACCCATTCTTGCTCCCTTTGTTTTCATGTCCATTATATCGTATGACCCCACAAATGTAATCGGTTTTCAGAAAACCGAAATACCCAACTACAGACCGCCATGTCTATACACCCCGTGCTCGTGCTCTAATAGCACGCATGGCCTCCACAATAGGCATTACAAGCTATGGATCTAACTGTATATCAAGCACCTCAGAGATCCAAATATGGCCGCCTCCCTTTTATCCATGTCCTCATGGTTCATCTTCAACACTATGTCTAGCTTGAGATAAAGGCTTGAATGTATTACAGAACTGATTCCCGAGGTGATAGGGAACGCTTATGCATATGCCTACGGTGAAGAGTAGCGGGGGACTACCCTGACTCGACCCCTGCCATGATGGTCGATCAATATATTGAAGTCCATAGCAGAATTACACAATTCTTTGTTGGCTAGACCGATAAATTAATAGACTCTGTCAACTTGGGGGCACTCCAGGCAGCCCACCAAATGCTTATTTGTTGCTTCCGCTTACTGATTATCTTCAAGTCAACGTATGCTGAGTATAGCAGCTGGGAGCCAGTGAATATGCCTAACTCCGTACACTTGTAATCCGTTGTCCATCCTCGGACCGCCCAGTCATATATAAACAAACATATGTACAGATAATCAACGTAAGGATATACATCGAAGCCAAAAATACAGACCACAACGCGGGTATCCAAATCCATATCTACATCCGTTTCTCTGCTTCATAGCCGATTATCGTGGCGCCCGGAGAAGATGGGTATCGTGAAATGCCAACGGCGATGGAATGTGCGATACCGAGGCAGGAACAGAAACAGAAACAGGGATAGGGACACGGTCCGATTCCTCTGGCTCTGGATCTGCGGCCGTAAGCAGGTCCCATCTACTCTGGCTTTCGTCGCGCCAGGAGGGCGTGGGCCCCGAGGGCGGTGCTGTGATGAGGGGGAGAAAATTGCTCATATTAATGGAGCAGTCGAGGCCGAGGATGGTCTTTGAGCGGTTGAGGAGGGTGGGGAAGAGGTATGAAGGGGAGCCGCGGATGCGGGAGAGAGTGCTGAGGAGGCCCCAGAGGAGTTCGCGGGGGCCAACGGGCGATTCGGCGAGATGGTGGGAGGCTTTTGAGCCGAGGGAGCGGGTAACGTCTGCGACGGCCATGCCTATGTCGAAGAGTTTTTGTTCCTGGAGAGAAAGGCAAGTCAGTCAGGCGATTGGTGGGTTAGGAGATCAGGAGCCGGAATTGGAAAGGCTCACCATGCCGATTCCATGGGCATCGACAGACCCCTGGGATGCAGCACTGAGGACGTCCATCACTGCTTTTCCTACCAGGAGTGGGAGATGGAAGGGAAGGACGGCGTCCTCTCGCGACCCGGGCTGCGAGGCGTGCGCCATGGAGAGCTTCCAGATCATCACCTGCAGCCACTGCTGCGTCACGAGGATGTCGATTCTTTGAATCTCTACTACCCCATCTAGCGACATGGGTTTGCAGAGACTCGACTGGATGGAGGATATGGGGGGCATCTCGGAAAAGCCATCCCCGCCACCGGCAGAGATCCAGTCGTACAGGTTGGGTGTCAGTTTCTCGAAGAGGTTGATTAGATTGATGAAGCCATATGTTAGAATGGGATCGTCCGAGCGGAGGACTTGTGGTTTATGGATGGAGTTGCGTAACATGACCGGTTTCGATTGCTGCAATGAGTAGCCCCTGGATCACCCAAGGCGTCAAATTCGGCTTTCAAGCAGTAATTACCGTCAAATGCAGATAAACTCACCTCTCTGTGATGAAGAGCAGCCAGAAGACACGCCTTTTTTCTTCTGCTTCTTCAGGACCGAATTCTGAGTAAGTCACCTCCCGATGCAGGCCCAGAGTGAAAATCATTGATGTAGCTTGGCACAGGTAGAACCACGCTTGTTCCTGTTTGTCGAGATTGCCATAGCAAGCAAACAGGAAGAAAGAAGTCAAAAGACTCTCGATGCTGACTTCGTCCACCGGATCACACTCCTTCCTTGCCCGTACCGCCTCCGCGAGCAACTCTTCGCCTGACATCATGTACTGTCCCTCAGTGTTAAAGGAAGAGGGATCCATGGCACCATCAAACTTGAGCTGTATATGAGTTGCGGCACACAATGAAGCCAGAAAAGCATACCTCCGTGAAGAGAGTCTTTCCAGCTGGTGACAGTCCGCCTGTATTTCATCCTTCCGTACCACTGGCATGATGGGAAAGAGGTATTTGAAATAGACGTTCACGTGTGCCAGCAGAACAGGCGACGAGAGACGTCTTGAAAAAGGAGAGCATTGACCGGTTCCAGAGTCAGACATGGAGTTAGTCGAGTCAGGGGATGAGACCAGTTCCGGAGGCGCGAGTCGTGTAAATGAGTCCAGGAACTCCTGGGAGTTGAACTGGGCATCCACCACGGAAAACGGAGGAGACGTGGGAGAGGCTCCTATGGGGTAACTTCCGGCCTCTGGAAGGAAATCCTTGTCCAGGGTATGCTGTCGAGGGCCATAATGCAAGGTATCTCGAGGTCGTGAAATGAGTGGATGGATAGGAGCCAGAGGATAGAGAGTCCGGAACTTGGGGCCTTTACGGCGCAGAACATCGCTGTAGGAGCAGGAAAGGAGGAGCCGGGAGCACTTGTCGCATGGGAGCTCCCTCGAGCACTTGATCTTCCGACGCCTACAGTTGTCGCAGGCTTGCTTGCCCGGTTTCTGTTCGGATTTCGGGGGGGTATCGCTGGGGGAGTCCATTGCCAAACGCGGACACAAGCAAATTTCTCACAGAAAATTGAAGGATATAGTATGTAAAGTCTGGAAGAAGATATTATGGACACGACCCTTCATGACCAGAAAATCTCAACGTCTTGAGGTCATTGTAGATCGCTTCTTCATAAGACGATGAAGTCACTTGTAGAATTCAGTCATAGATACAACCATGACCAGCACGATATGAAAGTCAACAAGCAGATGTCGAGGTCGAAGGAGGAGATAAGTTCAAGGAGGGAAAGTAAACTATGAAAAAGGACAGAAAAAAATCCGGGGAAGAAGCGGGGAGCTGCAAGGAGCAAAATGAAGCCTGTTTAGAGCACTTTTTGAAACCGCTGATAGACTGGGCTCGATACTACCTACTATTCACAATTCTATGCAGCTGTACTGCAGGTACTAAGCACGGCCGAGATCAGGGCACAGAAGTTTGTAATGGGCGTATGGTTGTATTGTAAACTTGTATCCATTGACTATGGTCAATACACTAAATTCGTGTACTATGGTACCTGTCCAGGCTAGATCAGGTCAAGACGGTACATGCGTACTGCGACCCATGGTATTCTTTGTAACATCCATATATTATATTATTAAGACTAGGGGCTGGGTGCCTCTATTAGGTTGGACCCCGCGCATTCTCATCATCCACTAGCCTAGGCTTTCACTAGAACCTTCACAGAACGGGATCGCAGCTTGTTCTGGGAGAATACGAAGGGCGAAAAAGAGAGTTGTCCAAAAGCCTCTTAAAACTCGCTTACTTCTACGCGAGATGTGGCATCGATTCAGCTTGTGTAAGGAGGGGAATAGTTGGAAGATAGTCTAGCTGGGTAGTGGAACTTCCTATGCTTCATCCCCACAGGTTGTGTTGTACATCACCCCCGGATCTCGCCGCCACCGAACAGAGTTTCAATCATGGGCATTGTCATAGAGTAGGAAGATGGAACCTGTAGTAAACAAAATAACAGGGGTTGATTGAAAGGGCTGACGCCAGCATGGTCTGCGAACCAACCGATTAGACATGGTGTTATGGATGCGTTATTTTGTGCAATGACCCCTCAAGCAGCACATAGGCATTAGGTATAAGAGTCATACCATCATATGTGATGATGATGCATCCTGGTTTAGGTGCACCTAGTGGATCTAAGAACGGATATTCGTAGGTATCCTGGTCGCCATAAGCTCGAGTTGATATGGACGAGTGAACTGGCATATCATAGCGCCTTGTTAGGCACTAGTTAAACTAAGACCAAGGCCACAGCCCACAGAACGAATGGGAGTCCGTTCAACTGCCGTTTACTTGCTTTGTCGCACTTTGCCGAGGGGAGGCGTACTGACATCCACGTTAAAGATGGGTTCGGGAAGCCGAGGACAAGCACCAAATGACGGCCTGATGACCTGCCGGTCATAGGATCATGAGATGGTTCCTCCAGCTCGAGCTTCTTGATTGCTCCCGTAGCCAATACATGAGTACATCTGTGGTCAAAGGTCGCTGCAGATGGGCTTAAACACGATTGACCCACAAGGAGAGTCATACTGAAGTGAGCCCATTAATATCCCATTGATATTATACGGATAAGATCAGAGAATGCCAGTCTGTTGGACCTCACCGAGAGATCCAACTAGGATATATTATCAATGATTCGGTTGCAACCTTAACTAACATTATCCAATATTTCCACTGCCTCGGGAATTTATCGGGCTCAGAACCAATCAAGTCCTTGGTATCAGATGATTGAGTGAGCGGATACGGGTACCCAGGAGAAGGCCACTGTCACCAATGAGGGTCCTTTTCCAGTCCTGCAACCTGATTCCAAGAGGGTAAAGCTTGAGGCAATTTGTGTTTGTTTTGGTTGCTATTTTACATCCACTACATCATTTGACTAAGGTTTAGAGCGTGGCAAAGGCTGCCGCGGAAGAGTTAACTTCGAATATCTTCCCTGGCTCCGGCCGCTGTGGGTGACTTGGTGCTCTAGTCGGTCCGACATGTAATTTTCGTGTATTGTAGTACCGGAGCTTTGAACATCGGCTGTAATATACACGGTAACATCGCCGTATCCACAGCCGGGCGCAAACCCCGGGCTCGGAGGAATGCTTTTCCGGATCCCCCGTCCCCTTTCTCCCCTCTACTGGGGCATAAGCTTTCCCCCCAATCCAATACTCCAGTGGCCGTACCGCCCCCGCACGAGCCTAGAGTGGACAAGCAACAACAGCCAGAATAGGAAGCCCGATTCTTAATAATCCTGCGAGATGAAAGCTTCTTTCTCGTCCCAGCTTCCAGTTCTGGGATGTTCTCTGCGGAGCTCTGCTCGGGCATTTGACGGAGTAACCATCAGTGTCCCAGGATGATTTCTCTTGAGTCTCTACTGTCAGGCCAGCATACCACGCATAGCAGTAATGTAAGTGGGGTTCCGTCACAAAGACAGGAATTCGCTCTCCAACGTATCTGCTCCATACCTGGGAAAGATATAAAGGCGACGATGCCTCGCTGGAATGACGTTCACTTTTCTTTTTATCGGCAACAGCACGGTTTGGTCCTGTTTCCCTGAGACTTTCACCATGGCCAGCCTCCTGGGCCGCGTCGTCGCCAGTGCTTGGCTCCTCCCAATGGCCTATGGCGCAAGCCATTCGCTTGCCCCTAGCACGTCCGCAACCTCGGCATACGCGCAGTACACCTTACCATCTTCTGTTGACACTGGTGTTCAATTGATCGCCAACATCGACGATCCTCTTGCCGTCGACGCGCAGTCTGTCTGTCCGGGCTACAAAGCGTCAAATGTGCAGCAGACATCCCGAGGTTTCACCGCCAGCCTGCAGCTCGCGGGAGACCCATGCAATGTGTACGGGACAGACATCGATTCGTTGTCGCTAACGGTGGATTATCTGGCCAAGGACCGCCTGAATATCCAAATTGTTCCTACCTACGTGGATGCCTCCAACGCTTCTTGGTACCTCCTCTCGGAAGACTTGGTGCCCCGGGCTCAAGGCTCTGGCGTGTCCGCCTCTCAAAGTGACTTTGAAGTGAAGTGGTCCAATGAGCCTTCTTTCAATCTCAAGGTGATTCGCAAGGCTACTGGAGATGTCCTCTTCGATACCGAGGGCTCCGTCTTGGTCTTTGAGAACCAGTTTATCGAGTTCGTCTCTTCTTTGCCTGAGGGTTACAACCTGTACGGTTTGGGAGAGCGCATGGCCCAGCTGCGGCTGTTGAGGAACGCGACCCTAACCACCTATGCAGCGGATGTGGGAGACCCGATTGATAGGTATGTTGCTGACCATTTTTGAACCCAATGAACAAAGTCAACAAGCTCACAATCAGCTCTCCAGTAACATCTACGGACAGCACCCGTTCTATCTGGACACCAGATACTATACCAAAGGCGCGAATGGGTCTTACTCGCTTGTCAACACTGACGAGGTGGACATGTCGGAGGACTATGCATCATTCTCCCACGGTGTCTTTCTGAGAAACTCTCATGGTCAGGAAGTTCTCCTGCAACCCCGCAACATCACTTGGCGCACAATCGGTGGTAGCATCGATTTGACTTTCTACTCCGGTCCTACGCAAGCGGACGTCACAAAGAGCTACCAGCTCTCCACTATTGGACTTCCTGCAATGCAGCAGTACAGCGCCCTCGGATATCACCAGTGCCGCTGGGGCTACCAGAATTGGTCTCAGCTCGAAGAAGTGGTCAACAACTTTGAGCGATTTGAGATTCCCCTGGAATACATCTGGTCAGTCTGATTTCTGAGCCTATACATGTTTCCCATTTTCTTTTACTTACATTGCTTCCAGGAGCGACATCGATTACATGCTTGGCTACCGTGACTTTGAAAATGATCCAGAACGGTTCTCATACGATGAAGGCGAGGAATTTCTGAACAAACTGCACAAGTCGGGACGACACTACGTTCCTATCGTTGACTCGGCAATCTATATTCCCAACCCCGACAATGCATCGGATGCGTAAGTCCTTGTTATCTTATTCCTCATTGTTAGATGGTCAAGTTCTCACGATAGTCTGCATTCCAGGTACGAGCCTTATGCTCGAGGGGCAAAGGATGACGTTTTCATCAAGAACCCCGATGGAAGCCTCTACATCGGTGCAGTGTGGCCGGGCTTTACTGTCTTCCCCGATTGGCACAACCCAAAGGCATTTGACTACTGGGCCAACGAACTCGTCACCTGGTGGAAGAAGATTGCGTTTGATGGCATCTGGATTGATATGAGTGAGGTATCCTCTTTCTGCGTTGGCAGCTGTGGAACAGGAAAGCTACATCTAAATCCTGTTCACCCACCATTCCAGCTTCCCGGTGAACCTGGCAATATCGGCTACGATTACCCCGAGGCCTTCAACGTGACGAACTCTACCGAAGCTGCCTCTGCCTCCGCCGCCTCTGCCAGTCAGGCTTCGGCTGCTGCTGCTACCCAGACCGGCACTACGTCAACTTCTACATTGTATCTGCGGACGACGCCCACGCCGGGCGTCCGTGATGTGAATTACCCTCCTTATGTGATTAACCATGTTCAGGAGGGTCATGACCTTGCCGTTCACGCAATTTCTCCCAACTCTACTCATGTCGACGGCGTCCAAGAATACGATGTTCATAGTCTGTGGGGTCACCAGATCCTCAATGCCACCTACTACGGACTACGCCAGGTCTTCACTGAGAAGCGACCCTTCATCATTGGTCGGTCTACCTTTGCTGGCTCGGGCAAGTGGGCCGGTCACTGGGGCGGTGATAACATCTCCAAATGGGGCTCCATGTTCCTGTCCATCTCGCAGGGTCTGTCGTTCTCGCTGTTCGGTATTCCCATGTTCGGCGTGGATACCTGCGGTTTCAACGGTAACACTGATGAGGAGCTCTGCAGCCGGTGGATGCAGCTGTCGGCCTTCTTCCCCTTCTACCGCAACCACAATGTCCTTGCGGCTATCCCCCAGGAGCCCTACCGCTGGGCCTCTGTCACCCAAGCCGCCAAGGCCGCCATGAAGATCCGCTATTCCATCCTGCCCTACTTCTACACTCTCTTCCACCAGGCCCACACCACCGGCTCTACCGTCATGCGCGCTCTCGCCTGGGAGTTCCCCACTGACCCGTCCCTCGCCGCCGTCGACACCCAGTTCATGGTCGGTCCTTCCATCATGGTCGTCCCCGTGCTCGAGCCCCTCGTCGATACCGTCAAGGGCGTGTTCCCCGGCGTCGGCAAGGGCGAAGTCTGGTACGACTGGTACACCCAGACCGCCGTTGACGCCAAACCCGGCGTCAACACCACCATCCCCGCTCCGCTGGGCCACATCCCCGTCTACGTCCGCGGAGGCAGCATTCTGCCCATGCAGGAACCTGCCCTCACTACCAGAGACGCCCGCAACACCCCCTGGTCGTTACTCGCCGCTCTGGGCGGCAACAAGACTGCCTCAGGCTCGCTATATCTCGACGACGGAAGCAGCGTCGACCCGTCCTCCACCCTCGACGTCGAGTTCCAGGCTACTGGCTCGAGCATCCACGTCTCGGTCAAGGGTACCTGGGAGGAGAAGAACCGCCTGGATAAGGTGACTGTCCTCGGCGTGGCTGAGAAGCCTTCCGCTGTGACGTTCAACGGCCGCAACGTCCACCCTGGCTCAGTGCAGTACAATGCTACCTCGAAGGTGCTGTCTGTGCAGGGATTGCAAAGCATGACGCCCCATGGCGCCTGGGCTGGAGACTGGGTTCTGAAGTGGTAGTTTCTCTACAGATCATACGTTGTTTGGTGAGGAATGACTTAATAATTGTATAGATACTCAGATTTATATAGCAGAAGAACTAGCTCATCATTGTGGACATACTACGGAATAGTATCGAAAACGTAGCTCGAGAAAACAGCTCTATGTGTAAGCCACGCAGTAGCCCGAAAGCTCCATAGGATTGTTGCTCACGAGATATATAGTGAGAAATTGAAATCACCATCTCCAGGCGGCATTGATCGTGGCATTAGCATCGCCACACTCGCTGGGCACCACAAACGCTCGATTCTGGCCTTCTTCCCAGATAACCTTACCATCCCCGACGCTCTTCCGAATGAATTTGAATTCAAACTCTTCCCCAGCATCCAACATCACGGTCCCGTGCCACAAGGGCGTGATGCTCGAGTACTCATTCGCATCCAACTTCAACGCCTGATGCCGAGCATCCCACTCGCCCAGCGGGGGAATGGATCCGACCAAGAAGATTTCCTCGCCAATGACGGTGGTTGCCAGGATATTGAACCGAACTGCTACGGTACGCCGGGGGGAAAGGCACTCTGGGCTGGGCCACTTGATCCGCTTAACAGGTCGGTAGGGTCCACGTGCGGAGGAAGGGGAGCAGATTTGGGGAAGCGTGGTGGCCGTGTTTGAGGGGAAAGCTTTGATTTGCGATGCGGAAGGATTGAGAGCACGCCTTCGCGCTTGGATTGCAGTGAGAAAGGATGTGTACGACCAAGTGAGGTCTTGCGCTGAGATGGGAGAGCCGTCATAGCGCGAGAACTGTTCTGCGAGAGCGCCATTCGGGGGGGTGTATTTTTGCTGTTGGTCATGTTAGTTAGTACTTGGCACGGTTCTGGCAAAGAGTAGAGGGTGACTCTACCACGACGCAGAGAAATCCATCTGCGTAGTCTCTAACTGCTGCAGTTATAGAGGCAAATATGCTGGTGTCCTTCGCGTAGGTTCCAACTGTAGCTGATGGGTACAAGTCTTGGAAGAACGCGAGGCTTATGTTTGTAACGGTGACGGATCCCAAGCTCTCCCACTGGTAAAGTGCATCGTATAGCTGCTCAGCTGCTGCCAAAGTGCACAGATACCAAGGGTGTCCGCCTTGATAGACATCCTCAGGGTACCGACCCACGGCTACAGCTCGGCCCCCAGGGACATCCGCATTGATCGGGTAGAGCGAGCGGAAAGAGTCTACAACTTCTTTGTGGCCTGCAAGCGCCCGATCAGAACACGGTTGGAACGTCTCTTCGTCGCAGCCCGCATTAGGGTCAAAAGTATGTATGATGCCTAGTATGGAATTGGCATCTTTCCCGGACCGATCACTATCCAGATTTGCCAATAGGGACGAGCCAGTCCAGTAAGTCTGCAGAAAACAGAGGACTTGTGGTGCCTGTGACAGGCAGTTCGAACATGATTTACCAAGCCTCTGGGCAAGTGCTGCACCCTGGCTAAGGGCTTGACGCTGGACTGCCGTGGTGAAAAATGAGGAGCCGCGGACTTCCTCCCAAAGATCTTTCGGATCTGGTCAGTGGATTATCATCCAGTATCTGAGAAACGTACCAAAAGTAGAAGAGTTCCAAAACTCCGTCACATAGGAAATGTCGTTCTGAATGATTGGCCAGACGCTTGACTCAACCGTATAGAAATGACCATTATCCTATTAAAATTCTCATAGTTAGGAAGCTCAGCCTTTACTGAAGACAACAAATACATACAATCATCAAGTTTGCATAGGATATCAATGTTGTTGCTCTCAGCGCGGGCCCATCCCTCTGTGGACGGCCCCAGGAGCCGCGGAATGGCGATCCATCCACCCTCAACTTAGGTTCCCCCAGGCCTCCACTTGAAAGATTTCCAGAAGGGTTAGAGACGTTCTGCAAGCGCGCCTGTGAGTCTATATAATCCTCTATGATCTTTTGAAGTGCAGGATCGTTATCAGCCGCAAAAGAATCAATGAGGTATTTGATAGTGAGAGCGGCATCTCGAGTCCAGGTATAATAGTCTCAACCACAGGTCAGCCTGGACCGTTGCAGTAAACATTTGCAGTAAATGAAGAAATCATCAATTGTAAGGAGGATATGACCACTCACAGTCAGGGTTGCTTTGACTAGGACTAGCGATGACGATGCCAGAGCCAGCGCCGGTCGCCTTGGCCCCGTTCGGTCCGATATTGTTGAACACCCCATCGAGGGCATATGAAGTTTCCTGCGCTAACCATAACTCCAGAAGATCCGTCGTCTGGGGTGTTATTATTGCTGGGATCACAATCTGAGCGGGGTCCGAGAGAGCGCTGACAGTGGTCAAGACGCCTATGGCGATCGTCAGGAACTGTCTCGTCGTCATCTCGCTCGGGCGCGATGTTTCATCTTTCATTTCATCAGGGCCGACGAAGACTGCCTCGCATGCACAGCTTCCACATGCTTTTATTGATGAACTGCCTCGAGTCGATCACAGTAACGATGATGGAGGGGAAATCAGGAAAATGAGACGAGAAGCTCAGCGGTCACACTGCAAGACTGAAGGAGAGCCGGGGACCAACCACCTGATGCCCCTTCTTGCCGGCATACACGATACACCACCACATCTTCCCCACGTCAGCCTATCGGTGGAAAATGCGATCGGTCCATTTTCCATATGTGGCGTCGAATCAGCTGCTATATTCCAACGACGATGTTGATCTTCCTCTATCGAAGCTGCAAGGGCGGTGCAGTAGTCCACAAACTGAATACCGACCGGCAGATCCTCGTGCTGGATGACCAGGGGCGGACATTCACAGGGGATTTATTTGAATCCTTAATGGCACTCTCGTCCGCTTCTGAGGTTATTCCGTAAGATATTCTTGATAGCTGACGATTCGAGATGGGTGGAAACCGTGGAATGCGCATTTGGTGGTGATCTACTTTCTGTTGGTATCCTATTCATCTTCATCTGAAGGTTATAAAAGCACCCTAATGAATCCCCTACCTAGCTCTTGCCAGTCCTGACATGAGAAGAGATTACGGGCTTGCTCAGCGTTCACCACGGTCAGCATGCCTATACATTGGTCATTCTTGATTCTCTCTTGCCTTGCTGGGACAGCTTTCGCGGCCACTCCAGCGCAATGGCGATCCCAATCCATCTACTTCTTACTCACGGATCGATTCGCACGGACTGACGGTTCCACGACGGCCTCGTGTGATACTAGTGCTCGAGTCAGCTACATCGAGCCTCCCTTCGCAAGCTATGGTGCACTGACACGTGAAACAGGAATATTGTGGTGGTACTTGGCAAGGCATCATTAAACAAGTCAGCCAGCGTTCTCTAACTAGTGTGGAGTTTGAGAGTATAACAATGGCTAATTTTGGTCAATATAGCTCGACTATATACAAGGCATGGGCTTCACAGCAATCTGGATAACGCCAGTCACCGAGCAACTTCCCCAGGATACGTCGGAAGGCACTGCATACCACGGGTACTGGCAGCAAGACATGTGAGCATCAAGTCATCCCCATATACTGGTATCAATTCCTGCTGACTCGGAAAGTTATTCGGTCAATTCCAACTATGGAACCGCTGACGACCTGAAAGCCCTGGCGTCAGCCCTTCACGACAGAGGCATGCATCTCATGGTTGACGTTGTTGCTAATCACATGGTTCGTTGGGTTCAGCCCACCGATGTGCTGCTTGCTGATTGAAACAGGGATATGCCGGTGCAGGCAATTCGGTCGACTATAGTGTCTTCAAACCTTTCAATTCTCAGACCTACTTCCATCCGTTGTGCTTCATCAGCAACTACGATAATCAGACAAACGTGGAAGACTGCTGGTTGGGAGACAATGTAGTTCCTTTGCCAGATCTTAATACTACAAACTCGGATGTCCAAAATATTTGGTACAATTGGGTGGGCTCTTTAGTGTCTAATTATTCCAGTAAGGACGTACTCTTAGTACCTGCATAAGACAAGAATTGACCAATATGCTACAGTCGACGGTCTACGAATTGACACTGTGAAGCACGTCCAGAAAGATTTCTGGCCGGGATTCAATGACGCTGCGGGCGTCTACTGCATCGGGGAGGTATTTGATGGA
Organism: Aspergillus udagawae; assembly: GCF_001078395.1. Lineage (NCBI taxonomy): Eukaryota > Fungi > Ascomycota > Eurotiomycetes > Eurotiales > Aspergillaceae > Aspergillus > Aspergillus udagawae. The sequence continues at coordinate 1,489,309 of NW_025091268.1, forward strand.
GATCCAGCGTACACTTGCCCCTACCAGGAGGTCCTGGACGGGGTGCTGAATTACCCTATGTGAGTGGCATACACATATAGACCTGTGCATCGCCGCGCATCTAACTAGAGCAGATATTATCCGCTTCTGAAAGCTTTCCAGTCCACAAGTGGCAGTATGAGCGACCTCTACAATATGATCAACACGGTCAAGTCGCAGTGCGCCGATTCAACCCTGTTGGGCACATTCGTAGAAAATCACGATACCCCGCGGTTGGCTTCGTAAGTTTCTTCCTAGACTCTCCCTCACTCCAGCGTTCTGATGAATCCCTGCTCGCAGGTATACCAACGACATGGCTCTCGCCAAAAATGCGGCAGCATTCGTCATTCTCTCCGATGGGATCCCAATCATCTACGCCGGTCAGGAGCAACATTACAGCGGCGGTGCGGATCCCGCAAACCGCGAGGCAGTCTGGCTATCCGGCTACTCGAACACCAGCGAGCTATACAAGCTCATCGCGACAGCAAACGCCATCCGGAATCATGCCATTAGCAAGGACCCGGCGTACGTGACTTATAAGGTACACGGCACTCACTCCCAGAGCCACCATACGCGACCAAGCCCGTGCTAACTCAGTCCACAGAATAACCCGATCTACCAAGATACCTCCACCATCGCCATGAGGAAAGGCACCGACGGAGCGCAGGTCGTCACCGTCCTCTCGAACCTCGGTGCTTCCGGAAGCTCCTACACGCTCTCGCTGGGCGGAACAGGCTATGCGGCTGGAACACAACTGACTGAGGTCTTTTCCTGCGCCACGCTGACCGTAGACTCAGGTGGGAAGGTCCCCGTTGTCATGGCTAGTGGCTTGCCCCGGGTGTTTTACCCGACAGCTGGGCTGAACGGAAGTACAATCTGTACTTGAACAGCAGGCATCGAATGAAGGAAGATACGATCTCTCTGAGACTTCACTGGAATTGAATTCTTTGTGTGTGTCCTGTCTTGGAATTATATATATATATATCATGAATTGCATGGCTGCTTTATCTTATATCGATCAATACGGCTAGTACTTTTACCATTAAATATATATTGCGGAAAGATAAGATATATCACGAGAGAGAGGAATGCCAAGTGTCGTTCGAGGGTTCAATGTTGGACGATGCGCCCTTGCGATCGAGATTTAGATGCTCGTGCCATAATTGGCTTTAAAAAGAGTATTTATGGTAATTGTGGCCTAAGGTCTCCTCCAAGAGTCATTACCCCCTCCAAACGAAGGATCGATTGACTTGAGACCTGGACCTAGCGCCAAAGACGGAGCGAGTTCAAAATTGAAAAAAGACCAAAGTTGGATAAATAACATAGTTTGAAATTAAATAGTTCGACGCCGGGAGGTGAAGCCTGCTTCGCCCTGTGGAAAGAAGAAACGAAATATATTACTGCCGCGCTGTACGGACGGCTGTTTCGCGCACGAGGCGCTTTCAGAGGGGTCTCACTACATGCAAGCATTCCATATACGATTGGCATATCATAGTATCGCTGTACGAAACGCTTGCAGCTCACCGGCTACACTGGTGAGTATATCTGGCAAGGAGTGCGGAGGAACTTCGGGCATGAGATGCTCCAAGCCACCATACTCCCCCATCATGGTATCCATCAGCGGATTCATGAATGGTATTTGCTGCCCCATGCTCAGTTTCCGAGTATCCCCGAATGCACCTTTGACAGCACTATTGGGGTTAGGACCTGCTGCGCACCGCCGCTTGAGCTCTGCGATTGTATATGAGAAGCGGTAGGCAATGTGATCTTCGTTCGGTGACAGGTGAAGGAGAAAGGTTTGGACCTGGTCGATAAGCGGATCCATTGGGCTAAAGTCGCAGAGATTCAGGGCGGCGTAGCCCACAATGTAGTATATCTGATCTGGGAAGGCGAGTGCGTTTGGAAACCGGACCAATAGAAATCTCGAGAGAATGAGGCGCGAATTACGAAGGATTTCTGAGATGAGGTGTTCGGACTCCCAATGGAACCTCATTGCCGTGCGATAAAGTAGTAGTTGGCAATACCAAAGGCTAAGCTCTAGTGTCGAATGTTGCTCGCCAGCTGCTCATTCAGTTAGTCCACCTCGTATGACGTATGATCGACGGTTATTTACTTACTCAAGAGATGTGCCCACTCCATCTTCCAGCGTTCGATTTCCTCATATTCGAAGTCTCCCAGCCGCATACGGTGGCTGAAATTCTGCAGCTTTAGCGCGATCAGGTATAACTGGATCTCCGCTACAATTTTTCCATCTTCAAAGGTAGCAGCTGGGTGCTCAAGAAGTCGTGGACAATGCTCCATGTACCTCTGCTGTATGTGAAAGGGACGAGCATTTCCAATGGCAGACCTAGGAGGCTCTCTTAGCAAATGTCGAGTAAGATTTTTGAATACATTGAACACATACTGTAACTGAGTCAGGCATAGAGCATTCCACAAGCGTAGTTTCGCGACCATGTCATTGTCCACAATAAGCTCGGCAGGAGCATGGTTGAGAAAGTCAAACGAAATGATAGCGTGGTTGATCGAGATCCCGCTCAGCAACCAACTATCCATGGGAGTCTCTTTTTGCACTGCTGTTGGCCATAACGCAAGAAGAGTAAGAGCCTGAAGAGTCTCGTGCTTGAGAGGTGGCTTGTTCCAGAGGATGTTGACTGCTGCATGCCGTACCTGAAGATACATAGCATGGATTACGGATGATGGTATACCGGGGACGTAGCGAGACGCTAGCAGACAAGCTGTACTATAGAGCAGCGGATCTGTGGCTCTCAACTCATTATGGATATCGGACGGACTGTCGATCGAGATCCAGATACCAAAATGATCAACAAACCTTTGGGACGAGTAAATTAGCGGGGAGTTTCTCAGGACAGATCAGAATCAGACGAGGGGAAGGGAGTGGCATACACTTGAATTAGTTTCTGAGATAATTTAGGGTCGATGATTCCCTTAGTGAAAGGGTCACCGAGCGACCTCGAATCCGCAGGTAGGACATTTGCCTCTCCCGTGAAGTCGGACTGCAGGTCCTGAATGAGACGGATAGGTCTAGGAGCGAAGGAAGACGATTGACTTCCTTCGATCGAAGCGGTCTCGTCGGTGATACCACTCCTTGTCAACATGGATACCGAGCTGCCAGATATACTGGGCGACCGGTCCATCATCTGTCGCATCATGCTGGTCATTTCTGTCATACTTCGCTCCAGCGAGTTGAGGCGCTCTTCAATGGACGGAATAGCTGCCGTTGCATCCGACCACATTGAAGCATTATCTTGAAAGCGCTCAGCTGTCTCAGGCAGCTTGCACTCTATCCTGCGAGGAAAACATGTTCAGCAAAATTGCGATCCCGGCCGGTCAATTGACGCGCGAGAGATTTTCAGGATTTGAACATCTCATATCCTTCAATGTAGACTTTTCTATCGTACTAACCTCAAGGAGAGACAGCGGCGGCAAGCGTGACCGCGTGGATCTAAATCGCACCGGGTCTTCAGCTTACGACAAGTATTACAGGCCGTCATTGATCGTCGTATGCGACCTTTTGGACGAATTGTGTCGCCGCTGGCACTCGATTCTGGTCGGCAGCTGCCGTCAGCGACATCAACATTCGTGTTCTCCCACGTGGGGATCTCAAATTTGACATCTTCAACAGAAGTGGTGCGCGTCATGGCATGAGAGAATGGGTACTGATGGATCTGCAACCAACAATGACAATGACTACCTAATAGGTGGAGAGGGAACAGGCAGGCGTGGGAATCCAGAAAACGAAGATCCAGCGCAAATCATAAGTAGCTTGGGTATGTGGAGCGAGACAATTGCCTTTTTAACAGGCCATGATGGGCTAGGGGCATGAAATGGTGTTAGCTTGCTGGCCGTTGACGAAATAGGCTCCGCTGGAAGTTGGGTATCCTGCGCCGCCACGGCCAACCAACCTATCTTGAACCTGGGGTAAAAGCTAATCAGGGGCGCGATGCAACCAAGCGGCGCCTCTAGCGGGCTTCTAGAAAAGTAGAAACAGGCAGAAGAAGGTGGTAACAATACTTGCAGGCTGCAGTCAAAGAGGGGTTGATTGACATGCGCCATCTTAATCCTCCTGCATCCGACGAGAACCGGATTCTCTGAAATTCCCGCTTCCAAAGCAATGAGGGGTTAGGTTTAGCGATGGAAAGAAAAGGAGAAAAAGGAACCCAAGCACGCAATTAGTTGGAAGACATTGTCCGGGACACTTTGATTTGTTGATAGACAACGTTGCTTATCTTGATCATTCAAGATGGTAATCTTGCGGAGGGTCTGGATGGTGCATTTGAGTCTTAATTTTCCCACAGTGGAGCAGCGATTTCGATGGGCCTCTTTCTGGTCCCATCAAATCATCCTTAATCAAATTTCCCTTCACTTGTCTCTTCTGTTTCGCTATCACTCTTGTGGAGTTGAAAAGAGACCAAGCATTTAAATTTAGTATGGCCAACCGGATAGGGGAGATCATGCAAATCAGTCCTGAGCGCCTGCGAATCTGCGATCGCAAAGCAAGCCTGGTGACTGGTGAGCAGGCGCGATCGTCGCCGAAATGTATCTATATCGAACCAACCAGTGCGAAGATAGGTAGCCATTATCTATCTCATACGGCCAACGCTGTGATTTCGACGGTGGAATAAAACGGCTAGTTACGGTAATTATTTTGCCGGTTACTGCCTGATCGGAGATTAATCTCGATCCATCCCAATAGGAGTGTTGCAAATGGTACAAGTTGATGCACCTTTCGTGTTCGGGCTGTAAGCCATGGGAAGCTTCTGAACGGACTGGTTATGGAGTCATGGCTTCAACTGGAATCCTAATTCGCTTCTGCACTTGTCCTGCTGCAGCCCACGGTCAGGTACTTGGTGAACAGCCTTCACTTTCCAGGATTCAGTGATCAGTAGCGCAGGACAGGGGTTCGACTGTTCAGTGCAAAAACAGGTCGTAAAGTCGCATTGGTCAATCCTCTGCCATTGGCCAACCCGACAGGCACTGGACATTAACAGCTGACTTGTGGACCCTATGTGAATCGGAATAGGCTGCTATGATGTTCCCGACATCCCCGCATGAAAAGTCTCAGACTTACGAGCCCATTCCCAGACAGAATAATATTGGTAACTGAAAGTCAAGACTCTGGACCACTTTAGCCAATAGACTATAATTCCTGTCTAATTAGGAAAAAGGACTGTCCGAACTTACTTTCAATTTGTGGAAGACAAAGGCCGACCTGCTGGAAAGGTACAGGCAATGCCAAGACGCTTTAATCATTGTCGAGATTCTGTTAAGCAATCTCTAGCGCAGGATTCTACCTCGGCCACCGGCGGATAGCTTATTTTGGAAGGTGACAAGCCGCAAGGAACAGCAGATGTCTGAGCGTAAGGGAAAAAGGCGCGTTTTGGGGCTAGTTCCTGCCGCTAACATGTGCCAACCTCCTCACTGGTCTCTGTGAGGTATTTCGTTGGACAAGACACTTGGAGCAGGAACTGGCGGTCTTGAAGAACAGGGATCATGCTTAGTGTGCCTGCAACTGAGAGGACAGGCGACAAGCCCCCTGCACGGATGAATGTCAGCCAATAGCTACTCATTTTTGCGATAGACGCCAAGCCAGCCAGCCCTCGTTCTTTGCTGCCATCGTGCTGTCCAAGTGGACCAGTGGGACGCTGGTAACAATTGGCATGGGCCTTGGCAGCTCATGTACTGCGTACGCCCCGCAGCTTTGATAAAATGGTTGCATTATTAAATAGACATGTCTCACATGCTATCGCGCAATAATGCCGTCCAATTGACCGTTGAAAACGAAAGATCAGCTATCACACCACCGAGACCAAGACAGATTATCGCAAATCTGAATGACCAAGAGCTTTCGGAGAGCTCCGACTGTAGAGATAACGCAATCCCTATCGAGGATTGTACCTGCATCCGAAAGTCTGTTGGAGGTTGTCCTTTGCCAATCTGATTGCTTGATGCTCGGATGGCCTGATAATCACGATTTTCTTCGAAAACTGCTGCAAGGCAGCAAAGGAACTGGCTGCAGAGAAGCAGAAGAGGAATTTGAGGGGAAGCTGGTGTAGTATGGGCAAATCAAAGTCCTTATTCTTTTTTTGCGTTTTTGTCCCTTTTCTTTTCTTCTCTATTTTTTTTTTTGGCTCGTTCATTAGGTGGCACACTCGTATTTGGCAAACTTTCGCGATCGACGATCATCCTCCTAAGCATGTTGTCAAGTGACTGGTGGTGTGAACCCAATCTTTCAACATCCAGTGGGAAAGTAAGATTCAGCTCGATGACAGAAGGAAACCGATAGGCCGAGATCAGTGCGCATCAAGCCCATCTTGTATGTAGACTAGCCCAGGAACGGATGTCAGATCGAATAGATTTCGTCAGAGAGAAGAACAAAGGCGATGATAAACTGGATGTTGAGGGCATTCTGTAGAAAAGATATCCTTACCGCTGTGGTTCTGTGCGAGTATAAATACTGTCAATTGAAGAAACGTGAAAAGGTCTAGACACATGATATTTGCTTCCTCAGGCAACATACGACTCCATTCCGTGCCGCCAGTGTAACACTGTGATCCTGGCCAGTCGTGCTTGGTAGAATGCATTTACCTAATGTTTTTTGGAAAGGGGCGCCAATTCGTCCTAATTCTGCAACGCCCAGGAGTAAACAGAGAAAATCTTTTTCTCTTGCATCAATTGAGCGACTTTGGCCGGATATCGACGGTCAAAATTCCTGTAACGTGTTCTCGAGCTTTGCGTTGAATGGCTCCTTCCCATTACCATGAGCGATGCTAACCTTGATAAGTGTATGACAGGTTTGAACTGACCGCACCCTGCGAGATCCTTTACCTACGGAATCCGTTAGAATCCCCCAGCAAGTGCAGGCATTCCTCCTTCCCGATCAGGTTGCCACACATGGGGACCCTGGTGGCTAGAAGCAATTGGAAAGAAGCAACGCCGGTTTTCTAAAGCATCTCTTCTTCAGGTCTCACTGACGGAGGCCCCTGCTGGACATCTGGCGGTCAAGGAAGTTCGAAGACTTGGTGACAATCATGAATTGCCACTAGCGATGGACATGGTCGACGATGCTCAATTTCTCTCCGTCCCATCCCACAAGTTGGGTCTTAGCGAATACTGGGGATGATGCGCATCATACGCAGAGAAGAGGATGAGCGCTGAAACAGAAAAGGAAAAGCCTACTTGAAGCGAGCATTGTTCGCTGATGGATTCATCCAGCGGACGAAGAATCTTACTACGTTCTCAGCGTAGGACTTTGCAAATCTAAATTGAACAGAAACGAAATGCTACCTCCTACGATAAACAATGCGAGATAGGATTCCGCACGTCAGTGTTGACCTTCTGATGCAGTATCAGTGGAGTCAACCGGAGTGGTGAACGCACGCTGCCTGCTGCCCAGTATCCAGCCAATATGTTCAACCATGACATTGGTTGGTACTCGAAGGCCTCGCTACATCCTGAGCGCTAGTAACACGCTCAGCCAATATGTGTTCCAAGCAGTCAAAAAGAATTGGGATAATGCACCGCAAGTATCACTCTTCTCGAGTTCCAACCTGGGTCTCAGTCGCTTGTAGCGGAGACTGTGTGGCCGAATACCCCAAAGCCACACCAGGAAATGAAAAATGCCCTTTCATGTCGACACGATCGCAAGGACTACTACAACTGTCAAGCATCATCATTTGTTACAATGGTCGTGATTCCCATTTTGCGGCCTGTTGAGTATGAGATCTTCTTCGAAGGCTGCTGCAAAACTGAGATCAACAACTGTCAGTACGCCATCACCCATCAGCGAAATGATTGGGAGAAGGAGTACAGAAAAGTATCCCTCAACCAATTACAATCCCATTGGACTTGTGTGCCTTCTGTCTTCCAAAGCTGTATGTGGAAACACCTGTGATGCAGTCCATAGTGCATGTCTGGACAAGGGCAAGAGCATTTTTGCCTCAGGTAGACTATGACCATCGCAATAAAATGAATGGGCTTGTCTCTCAGCGAAGGATCAAGTACAAGTGATTTTGGCACTATTTCGTCTGTTCACTCGGCGGATTCTTCCAATGCCAGCCAGAGAAAATACCAACCATAGCTGGACTATGGCTCATATTTGTTATTCAACACTGCAGTCACCCAATTTGGCGCACGTCGGATGATCGCTGACAGAGTCCTGAAAGGAGAGCGCTTATGTATTGTGGCCATCTTCCTTGTTTGGTGCAATGATAGAGGACTTCGCTTGCGAGTTCCGAACGAGGCTTGGTCCTGATCTCTGCGGGTAGACGGCGGTGAGAAGCGCAGAACGGGGCGAATTTGAGAACGCACATCATTGAATCACGTCCTTACATTAAAGCTGAACCCACAGACCAACGCTGTCCTCTGGCAGGGAGATTGAGAAAGGGTTAGCAAACAGGTATCGGGAGGACAGGCGCGGAAATTGTTACTCCAATTGGCATTTATTGAGATCTCAGCAGCGCATCGCAACAGACCCCGACGATGTGTCACGCAGGGTTCTCCTTGGAGACTTTAGGGAAATAGTCTGTCTCGGCCCTGACTTTTGTATATGCTTTGCAAGGAACTCAGGTATAACCGATGAACAAATAAAACGTAGAAATGGAAACCCATCAGGGATAAGGGGCGAGTACGCTGGCAATATGCCATGTATTGAATGCAGGAGCCGCACAGGTAGGAGAAACCCTCCACTGGAAGGCCGCTGCCCCATCTGATTCTGACAGCTTTCACTTCTCTCAGATACACGTTTTTCCTGTCTTTGATCCCAAAGAAGATATTAGGCGGCAGGCTCGTCGGACTCAACTACCGATAAGTTGGTGAACTACCGAGGAGAGACTCGAATATTGAAATAAGGATCTCTCGTTTCCGAGAGACCAGGAACCGAGAAGATATCATGACAGATACCGTGCCTCGGTGAGTATTGTGCAGATCATGATTGAAGAAAAACGTGGCTCTCGTGGTGAACCCATCCCTAGGCCACAATTTCCACAGTCGTCACTTCTAAATGCTACACATCGTGGAGCCGTAAGGGGATGAACGGTCAATGATGATGCCACGCCGATTGTCTCAGACACGGAGAGCTTTACGAGACGAAAAGCATGATCAAGAAAACGGTCGTGAGACGATCATGAAGTTCGTGAACTCCTGTCTGCAGGTAAATCAGCCGTCGATCATCCGCACATGACGGACTAGTACAGTGTGACTCGACGAACACCATTGCTAGCTAACCCAATTACCGAGAGACTTCGGAGTCGAAACGGGGCTGGAGAGAGCTAATGTTTCTGACCGCCCCCAGGGACCAGGGTGGCATTCTCACCATGACTTATTCCAGAAAGTAGTGCGAGGCGGGGAAGGTTTGTTCGTTTGAGAGGGGATGATTTGCCAGCTACGTTGGGGACTATGAGACAAATCTCGGACTATTGGATTCAAGGTTCCCCAGTTCCAAATATGGCAAGCTCGAAATATTGAGAGTTTGGGAAAACTTCGGAGAATTGCCATAAACTAAATGGGTGTTACTAGTAGTTTATCTATGGGGCGTTAGAAGACCCGTGGAGGCGTGGGCTTGTTGATGAGACATCTTGCATCCAAAAATGATGTCAACGGTCACTTGCCCGGGAATGCAAAACCAAGTAGATAGTGGCGAAGAGAATAATACAGAGTAATCTGTATCTGAATGTTCAATAGATATTCGAAGTTTCGAACCCAAGTTTTCTGAGATATACGCCATACCCGATACAGTATAAGACAACCCGTGAGCAAGATGTAATTCAAAGTTCATACTATCCCGTCTACTGCTGTAGAGGTTCTAGATAATTAGTAGATAGATGCTACTTTACTAGATAGCGAAAGAAGGCTCAATGTGACAATGACAAGAACTCTTTTGTCTGTGCCAGACATGGCCCAGTTCGAACCAGCCGAAAGTGAGACGAACCCAGGTACCAGGAATGCTCTCGGTCGAAAGGTGACACGGCAGCTAAAGATGACAAATTCCATTCCAACTTTACACAGAGGGCAGAGGTACGTTCCGAAATGTGGACAATGATATCCTGAGCAGTAGGTAAGGTAGATCCGTTCTTCAATATCTTACCGTTCGTTCCAATCATCTCTTATGGTAGCAATTCTCTTGGGGTAGGCATGTAATACGTTGCAGGGAAACATTCCGATCGTATCCCGTCTTCGAGAAGGTAGATTCTTCATCCTGCAAGATCCAGAATTGATCTGCACATTTACTCCATTTATGCACGATCTGAGTCTTCTGTGATGATTGGTTCTTGTAGGGTGACTGGCTGACTTCACTAAAGCTAGTGCGTAGTACTATTATGTAGGAAGTGGGTACGCCTGGCACTGGCACTGTGGCAGGCTGGCAGCGCCACCCCTCTCCTAGACTCGCTACACCTATCTAGGTAAAGGTAGTAGACACAGCCTAAGAGACCTTACGCCAGGGTTACGAAATACCCAGTATCCCCTACCTGTAATCCCGCCGTAATAACGTATCTACTATGATATTTTCTCAAAGCTGCTTCAGACTAGAGAGCAAAAACTAGTGGCGCCTGGCGTCCTGTCAGGCTCCATTTCAGCCTCGATCCAGTCCTCGGCTCTCCCCTAACTTTAGACACACGGAAAGGCAGTCCTTGTCCAGTCCGTCACCTGCAGGCTGCTGCTGGTAGAATTTGGAATTCAGTTCCAAGATATGGAGTGAGTAGGTATGGGGTCCCGATGACGGAGAACCTCAGGAGTTTCAGAAGTCAGGGCTGAAGTGCAATGCAAACACCGTAGCGAAGCAGAATCCATACTGCTACTATTTAAATATTCTCTGTAGAAGTATGTACTGCGGACAGACTCGGTGCCAATGATGGGCTGTCGTATAATTTTCGGAAATGGGACCAAAACATTCCCATTGACCTGGAGCATCCGCTGTCAACCTTGTTCATCAGGTTGAATGTCAGCGGCTTGATCATCGCTTGTCAGAGTCTAAACTACCAAGCGTCATTAATCAGGCTTACCGACTTTCATTGGTGGCGTCACGCCGACATTTACCCATGCATACTGATGATGAATCGGCATCTGAAAACTGGAGAAATAACAAAGCTTAGTTTGTATGAGTGTGTAAAATAAAATAAAATAAAATAAAATAACCACGCGAATCAATACATGGTTGCACATCTGAGCGTGCGCTGAATATAGAATAATATCGAGTACTTCCATGTCTCTCTAAAAGCAGGCTAAGCATTAATGGGGGCCGAGGCCGCCGAGGGGTTTGCAGGTTGAACTCTATCCAACAAGAGGTTGTACGCCACCTCCAATTTCTTTGGCTGTACCAAGGCTTCATTCCTATTTCAGAGCGGTGTTTATTACCATTTTCAGTAAGTGAACAATGCTCTTTTCAGGTATCGCCCGACATCATCATTGTTCCAGACAAAACTTTGACCCGTTCTCTCTGAGTTTGATCGTGGACTTCCCTGTTCCCCTAGCCAAGTTCACTGCGCAATGTCGGTGAACCCTAGACAGTCATGGTGACTGCTGGCCTGAGCCTTATGCTAGCCGCACGAACAATTAGGACATACATGGTTAGCGTTCAGAAACGAGGAATGGTATCATTTTAAGTCATGGATCAATTCATTGGTGCGATAGATCAATCAGGTACGCTGGGCTGGGACTTGCCCCATGGACCTGCCGTTCCCAGGAAAATGCACCCCTATCTATGAGGCTATGGGACGGGTTCAGACTAGAGACCGATCCAGGATTTGAGGCTTCCTGCCACTGTCCTGCATACCACAGCAACCCTTACCTCTACTTTTCCATCTGCCGTAGAGCATGGATGGGCAAGTAAAGTCTGTGTCTGTTACTCCTGACTAGGGAACTTCATTGTGATCTGCAAGAATTGGGGACAGTCGTGAAGTCATGATTAGGATAAGACTAGCGAGAAGATCCTTCGAAGTCATGTCTCGTGGGTGACAACTCCCCACCAACGTTGTCATCATTATTAAACAACTCGACGTATGCATTGGAACCGCTATGTCTTAGAACCATTGAAGAACTATGTGGCTTTTCTGGAAATTTTGAAAATTGAATCTTCCGATCGGCCCACAGCTCCAGCTCAATGGAAGCCTGCGACTCCAGCCTATTGACTCCGCTCAGCTTTCTTGTCACATGGAACTATCCGCAGTAGTGCAATGTGTAAGCACTCCACAGCTGAAACCACGAATCCAAGCAGTTCATGGTACTATCTTGGTTAATTCCATGGTTGTATTTATCCCCCTCGACTAGTGGTATTCTCATCTCATGTGGCCCTCCAAATTGGAACATCTGACGATCTTGGCGCAACCTTGGCACAATGCGGGTCCATTTTCAAGATATCCCAGAAACCCAAACGAAGGAAAGCCAAATCGTCCGCCTTCTGGTTCCAGAACTATGGGACTATGCCATAAGTCGAATTGGTTGCAGCCAACGATGGTCTATCGCGCACATCATATCGTTCGTTTGTACAGGCTGCAGAAGTGGTGATGGCTGCTTTAGCTTAGTAGTTACAAAGTATAGGGTACGGAGTAGATATCCGATACACTTTCGATCCCTGATGGTATGGAAGAGCAAAACCCAAACCACTAGTCATGGTTCCGTGTCTGATGATATGGCCGCATGTCAGTTTCGCTACGCACCCCCTAGCCGAGAGCTGAGATGTCATATGCACGGGGCAGCGGATCTTGCATATTACCGCCTGTTTGTACAGTTACTACGGAGAGCACACAGTATGGGGCACCCTGTTGTCACACCAGTCAGTCTGCTTGACTCCTTATCGGCGTCATGCATTTAGTCAATGACCTAAGCAGCACGCTGCCAACAGAACAACTATCTTGCCTTGACCTGGCCCCTTTCTTGCGCAATCAATTATTGGAACTCAGTTGCCAGGCAGCAGTGCGATAATTCGAACGGTACGCAAGGAACTTTCTTAGCCCCCACGATCCTCCGACTCCATCTTGTCTCTGTAATCAGAGTCATGAGGAGCGGTCCTATCCAGCAATTGGATGACCGGGGATGTGAATGATGTGCAGTGGACTGCATGTAACTAATGTACAGTGATGGAGGAGACAGGACGACGTGGATCCTGGGACACCACATATTGCTGCTCCAATCCCAGTGTAGGGGTGGGGCTCGTACAAAGGAACACCTCGGGCGATCAGCCCTTCCTTGTCCAGGAAGTTGGGAAATGGGATGTCCGGATTCGGCCTAGTCTCAGATGACAGTAGGCCCTGCCGACGTCAAACAAGTTAGGGTTCCAACTGTCACCCATTCGCCAAGTCATCCCCAGTCCAGCCCTCGAAGCCCATCATCATCTGTTCTTTTTGCCACACAGTTCGATCGATCTCGCTGCGACGCTCTGAGCCGTCGATCGGTTGGTTCATGCCAGTTACTGCTACTTGCAGCGGGAGCCCGGTAAAATGGATGATTGGAGAAAGTGGATTTCTAAAGGGGTAGTCTGTACCATTAATGGATCTCATGCTGCAATCATGATAAATCTTCATTCTCTTTCTGGATTAAACCATTGCTGTCATCTATTATTTTATGTTCATCTCAGGTGACACGGTTTCTGTCCACAATTCATGCTCTACACTATCTTACTGTTATCTCACCTAGACTACTGCCTACTAACCTCTACCATCCTGATCTGCAGCTGTTGTGGTCCTCCCACTCTTTGCTCGTCCAGGCTCCGCGTCTCTCTGACATAATTACCCAAGTGGGTCCAACTCAGTGAGGGACACCTGGCGATCACTTTTCGGTTTTCCGATAGATTCCACCGATATTCTGAAAGTCAAAGCCCATTTGTGAGTCCCTTATTTCTAGTTGCAGCCTCGGTTGTACTTGTGGACAACTGCCCTGGACATGAATCTAGGTGGATTGGCATTGTAATTATTGAAAGTTTGAAACAATGTCAGCCACCGTCCAGCTAACCTTCTATCCGATTCAGATTACAGATAAGCTACCACGTGTTATTGGCTATTTGGCCTCAGAATCCTTCTGGAAACAGTATCTCCCACTCTTTACTTCATCCTCACCATGTATTGCCATCAAAACACTGCAAGATGATATTGCTAGGGGCGAAAATGATAAGTTGACAACGATTCAGGAGGCAAAGGCTTGAGCGCCATCATCCTTGGGCCTCCAAGCCTGAGTCCGGTGCCTGGGGATCCCGGACTATGGGGGCAAGAAGTTCATAGATGACAGGGTGTTCAGACATCAGGAACGACACCCTGCCACTAGCAATATTCGTAAAAAGCGCCTAAAAAAAGTTAGAAGACACTAGAGCCTTTTAGTTGGTTTCTGGAAGGATACTAGTAATAAATCATTGGGCATGAGGGGAGTTCAGGCTCTCTGATCAACCTGACCAGGTTTGAGCTCAGGATTGGGGATGTCTCCATTTTTTTTTTCTGACAGAAAGATATGCCGACAACTGACAAGGCTAGGAAACCTATCGGTTCAAGATTCGGATTTGTGGATTCTGACGGCTCCATCGACCATTCCTGCTGTGCATAGGATGGTCATACCTCTAATTTGATACATTGGTAAGCCTATGGATCTTAAACCAGGTTTGTGCTCCTGGTTTGATCCCTTTCAGTGGAGATAGCCACTATGCCTACGAGCATGTGGAAAACCACCTCTGACACACAGATCGTCGTCAGTAGCCTCCTTGCAATGTGTGAAGGGCCGTTGTCTCTCAGCGTGACCTTTTAGGTCATCGACATTTGGTGCTGCAATCTGACTGGGATATTAATCTACTACATACTACTAATTAAGGGCAGCTCCAGATCGTTGGCTCCATCTGTCAACCACTTGGGATATTTCTGATAGGGCTTAAGGAATTATTCTCAAAATGAAATTTCGTTTTCGGTTTCGGCATCACATTTTTATTTCTTATTCTATAAATTATCACTTTTCTGCCAATACGTACTGATACCTTCCCCCTGTGCGGGAGTTTCCAAGCCTCCCGCCCAAGACTCCTACTGTTCCGAATTGTAAAATTCTAAACTCAAAATCTCTCTTACCTTACCCCTTCCCCTCCTTCAGCCAGTCTCCCCTTCTACCTTAGTCTAAGGCTTTTAGCCTACTACGTATTTTAAACCCGATTAATCATGGATGCCATTATTTTGGTTGCCAACGAAGGAACTGACGGTCGTCTGTAGTTTGTGGCTACTGTATCCACTTCCACCCACGATCATCGATTCTTTTGGATCCGCCTCTCTTCCCACCCCCTGTTCTTGACTTCTTAACTGCTTCCATGGATTCGCTTGAGAATTACTCCGTATGGAACAAGCTGACGGATCCTGCGATCTATGGATTCACGTCAAAAATCCTAAGCATTCTAAAGACGTCTACAAGACTAACGCTCGTACAGGTGGCCGTACAAAATTGCTAGTGTGTCACAATTCTCATTGCGGGTGCTTTGCGTATTTGACATTTGTTGATCCTGAGTCCTATCTGGGTATCTAGGCAAGTATGTGTATTAGACTGAGAATCTGACACTACTTTTACATATTTTCTATTCCTCTAATTGGGCCACCGAGAAAGCAAAAAAAGGGAAGGAGGGAAATGAAGGTCCGAACCCCAACAAACAGATCTTGTCCAGCCCCGATCCAATTGTTTAGCTGCCTCATACTCTTTACCTTGCATAACCTTGGTTCAGCTGTCTCCATCGTCATCGTGAGCGGCAATGTCAAGATACCTATATTTTGAACTATTTAATTTTTATTTGTGTTTCTTTTTAATTTTTGATTTTTGATTTTTTAATTTTTGCTTCGATTTATTTAATTTATTTCACTTTTCAATTTCTGGTAGGTAACAATAAATATAATACTCATAATTGTCGCCCAATCCCCTCCCTTTATCATTCATCAGCATCATCAGATTACATCTCCATCGTTCAGCCTTTTGCTTTTCCACAACCCTTCTTCTTCTACCGGCCTTTCTTCACCAATCCTTTACCTCTTCATATTCCTCCTCTTACTTTCCTTTCTCTTGTCCATTCATATAACTACACCAAGGAAACTGGGCAGGCACTCCACTCCTGTTCTTGCATCTTGAAACTACGTCAAGCAATCATCGTCGCCCGAGCAGTCCAATACCTGGCTCTGAGTCGATGCCGCGGGCCGGCTGTGCCTCTAATCATCTGACTATACATTCCGATCCGCAGTTGCTCTAATCCCCTCCTTCTGATCCTTAGGACGAGTGATCGCTACCCAGATCGACTCCTCATTCTTGACTGTCTTATGTCCCAGCACGGTGAGGTGGATGACAAGCGTGGAAAAATGGCCATTTCATATGCAAGTGGACTTTCCGCCGATCACACCCAGTCTCTGCCCTCGTTTCGAGAGGTAAGGAAAGCATAGTTTTTGCAAGACGTGTTTCCCGAATAGAACCATGGGCAGCTGACAGTCTGTAGCTTCTCCCGCCTCATCTGCATGACGAAATCGAGTCCAGCTCATACCTGTCATCCCGACAACCATCATCGCACGAACGTCCTGTTTCATTAAACCATGAGTTTGGATCTGGATCCAGGCCCCTCTCAAGCCGGACACCCTACGGATCTCCTTCCAAGTTCCCAGTAGGGGACGTTCGCGACTATCCCATGACCGATAGAATGCCTGGGGAACGGGCGCCTGTTCAGTCACGGTTACCAGGGAACGGAGTACAGCCAGCCGCCGCTCGTGGTCCAAGTCCTATTTTGCCATCCATCCGAGACCTTCAAACCATCCCCGATCGCTCTTTGAATGCGCCGGCCGCTGGATTACCAGATCACCGGGGACCATCTCGGACGGATGCATTTGCGGTTCAGGAATTTCGAGGGGGTGCCGTTGGCGCTCCAAACTACCCTCCTGCTGGTTTACCGGGCTCAATGAGTGACCGGCGAGATCCATATGCTGGGAGCAGCGTGCCGGCAGCGATGCATGCTCAGCCACAGTATCCATCTTATCCGGGGGTCATCTATCAAAGCGATTCAGAGCAGGCCTCTTCGCAGTCATTGCCGCCATCGCAGCAGTCTAATTTCGGCATCTTGGGAGACTCGGTCGATTCGAAGAACAAGCGCAGGCGAGGAAATCTTCCTAAACCAGTCACTGATATTTTAAGGGCCTGGTTCCATGAGCATCTGGATCACCCCTACCCGAGCGAGGAAGATAAACAGATGTTTATGACTCGCACCGGGCTTACTATCAGCCAAGTTAGTCTTCCAAGCCTTATTCGTGATCACATTCGCTGACAGACTTGCGCGCTGCAGATTAGCAACTGGTTTATCAATGCACGGAGACGGCAGCTTCCTGCGCTTCGCAATCAGATGAGAAACGGCGCCAGTGATCTTGATTCGCAGCGACAATCACCTTTCAGCGACATGGAACAGACGTCTTGCGAGTCACCGAATAGGCTCAGTAGTGGGAACAAGCATTGAGCCGCCCTCTCATTTTTCGTCGTCCTGTTCCCTTCCTGGAACATCCCTGATTACGACGAGCAAGCCGAGCAAGACTAGACCCCGTCTGATCATGATACCCTCCGAACTTTTCCTAATAATCTAATTGCGTTGATGATCCTCTATACGGCTACACATTATATGTCAATGTCGGGACGAATTATCCGGTCTGGGACTCATTCTCGACACCAGAGTCCGAGTACTCTTGGAATGCATTTCAGGTGTTTACGGGTTGTTATCTGTTTGATTCTTATTTATACTACACCAATGCGTTTCCGTGTCTTCCTTTTTCTGATATGCATTTATTGTGGTTGTCATATGGTTTCTGATGAGTTGCAATGTTTGAGCGACACCCTCAGCATCTGAACGATCTGTACAAGTATGGATGATGTGATCATGTCATGTTAGTAGAACTTCCCAGCTACCTCTTTCACTCTGCACTGACTCTGTGCTTTCACTTTCACCTCTTCTTCGCCCACTATACCAGACAAGATTTTGCGTTTCTGGATACTAAGCAGACTGCATAATTTAATCTAACAAAGCTTCTTAATTTCTTTTTGTATGCTCTTCGAATACGGGTCAACACAAACGAGAGTCGCAATTGCCGGGACTCTGCATTGGTTACCTTATGCTCTCAGTGACACAGCGGTAAGGCTCGAATGCGGAGGCGTATTCCACCCATGTTCCCGTGTCTACCTTGAAACCCTCGTGCCTGCTCTAGTTTCTTCCGCCAAAGAGTGAGCCATGGAACCCAGATTGACCGATCTTTTCGACAAGTTCGCTAAAGGCTTAGGACGATCCATGGTTCGGGGAAAAAAGGCCAAAACCATGGAAGCGACAACACGACCCGCTCCAAAGTCTGCCTAGGCAGAAATGTCGTCCATCATGATTTGCTGCGCCGGCCTATCGCAGATCTTGTACGCCAGATTTGCACTCTGAAGTTCCTCCTGAAGTTTGGAATATTGCATGGATAAGATCACTTACAGTACGGACTCGGCCTGTCGGAACGGTAACACTGGCACGACCACGTAGGAGTCGAACTGCTAGTTTGTCTCTTGGACCTAAGCGGATACTTTCTCCAAAACAACGCTACACAGTACAAAGTTCCAGCATCAGCATGATCGGGACACCCACTGATGCACGTCATTCCGACAATCAGATTCGAAGCTGAGTATGTGAAACTTCTACTGAGCATTTCCACCATCCTGCGCCACAATCCGTATTATTGCAGGGTTGCTTAATCTCATACGTGAGTGGCTGGATGAGTACCCGTTCCAACCACCATTGCCCATAAGAACATGCCATGCAGGAAGTGGCAGTTCAACCGTCCTCTCCCCCTGCTTGCATGCCGCATAGAATGTGGGAAGGGACACTTATGATTGGCACAGCGTTTACTTTTTAATTGCCATCCGGGAGGATGTATTACAATAACTACGTACAAGGAATTAATTTAACGCCAAAGCCCGTGCGCACATATCACTGATGCATGAAGCACGGGGGAACTGCCGAGCGACAATTCGCGATCTATCCGATCATGATGTATCACATGGCGGTGAAGGCGGCTGCATAGGAGGGTAGGCGAGGAGAAACGGATTTCCTGGTTTACCACCTGCAAGACGTGAGGAGATGTATTCTGGTACAGGACTCGCTATTATTCAACCAAATGGGCGCTTGAATAAGGCCGTTCGGTACGCAGCACTCGGTAGAGTCATCTTATGCTCGTGGCTATTGACGTACTCTATGAGTCTACGACGATGGATATCATCATCATCATCATCATCGGGCAATCGCCATCGAGCGATAAAGTTCCATCAGGCTGGTAACTTTGAGGCTAGCCAGTCTTGTTATGATTCTGACACTTTTTGAGGCGGTGCAATATCCGTTTTGGGCATGGAGGCGGGGATTTATCAATTACCAGGCTTCGTTACATATCTTACCACGGTCCACCAGACTGCCCGCGTCTTCCGTACCTGGGTACTGCCTACTGACTGGTCTTCGCCAGTTGGCATTGCATTCTGCATAAGTGAAGTGCCCGAGCGTTGGGGTCGCACCTTTGAAATATGGTAACATCGCAGGAGACACATAAAAAAGGAAACAATGAAATTGGAGGAAAGAGGGAGTGTCAACTGCAAAGAGCCAACCTGCAAACCCCAAGAAATCTAATTTATGCACCCCACTTTTTGCTTTCAGGTTGCTGAGCAGAGCAGATGCCAATCATGCTATTGTGGGTTAGGCATGGATCGACATGATCCAAAACCAAAAAATTGGGTTGATTTTTCTTTCATTGTCAGCTCCTGGTGGACCGGAGACGGAACGGGCTTAATCACTGAGTGTGCCCGAGTGCACCCGTCACTGACATTAGCCTTCTCCCTCTTGTCGATCCCGTCTGTTCCTATTCGTTCTGCAAGGTATCCCGGTAACTGGTTATGCTATGCGCCTCTCCGCTGGTCTTTTGAGGGGTTGTCATGGACATGAATACCCCGTCCTAGTCTGGCATTTATAGGGTACGAGGCTAAACTAGGGGTTCCCTTTGCCACTTTCCAGGCGCTGAGCCACCTTTTTCCCAATCAGGCATCTCGACTTCATCAGTGTTGTCCCAGTGGCTACGTGTACACATTCATAGTCTATAGATTACTGAATGGTAAGATTGAGTCGTGAATACCGGACTAACCCCTGCTTCACCGCGCAGTCTGACAAATACCTACCTGCGCAGTACAAATTAGGGTAGGCGCCATTGGAAAATATTTCCGGACCAATCATCATCGCGCTTTCAGCGGGATATGACTCGTGTGTGATTGTGTCGTAGGGGCACTACATCAAGGCACCGCATTCATAAGGCCTCTGCCCCATACAGAGCACAAAGTATTCCTAGTTGGCCACCTCGATAATGCCAGAGATCCTGCCAAGAATGAAGGTACTATGTATCCAGCTCCAAACACCAAATCCCGATCGGGGTCTGCGCGCATCTGCTGTCAATGACGTTCTTTTTCCCTTCTTCCCATTTTTCAGACCAAGTAGAGGGGCTATGTTCTTTGATCAAGACCTGATCGACGCGTCCTCGCTCCTAAGCACGGAGTAGGACGCTTCCTTGGGGTTGCACCATTTGTGCGTTGACTGCACCGCACGCGTTGGGTTGTAGGCCCGCCCGTTGGGCCTGGTGGCTTACATATCGCTCGTCGTACGACATGGCCTCCAAGACCTGGTCAAGGCGAAGGTGTAGCTTGCGCTTCTGACGGTTCCTCATGTAGAATTATGGCACACGTGTCTTGTTGACCTTTGGTTCTGAGCAGGAGGGGTAATCGAGGGCAGCTGACGGTTTGCTCATGGCGGATACTCGATCGAGAGCGGGGGTTTTGGATTCAGTGATGGCCTTGTCAGGGTACAGGGTAGAGGTACTGATGGATATTATCGTTTGATCGTTCAACAGTGTCAGTGAGACTGCTATGCTTATGCTTGCTGCTCATGAGCCAGGGTCCGAACTGACCACTTCAGTTTGAATTCGCAGGCTCGATTCTTGAAGCTCAAACGTTGACTGCAAAGAGAGAGCATCATTCTCTTCGGATGAAACGCGCATGATTCCCATCTAAACCTGGACTGCTCACGCTCACTGAAAAGGGTTCCGTTCAGCTAATTGTCTCTCTTCCCTGGACTATCCTTGCTGTCGAGCGAGACAATACTAGGCGGACATGGCCTCTGCATTCCAGCGAATATCCTCCTAGTCGAAATCTCAGTCTGCGAGAATGACCATCTATCGCCTCGGACTATATGGATATTGATCAATAAACGGAGACATGACGAATGGTGCGTTTCCATTGGGCGCGTCTCTTGTCAGGAGTGATTCCCGGGTGTCTGGCTTACAGCGACTGGCCCGGTGGATCGTACTTAGCCTGGTCCCGTAGATTGAGGATTGCCTTCATGAAATTAACAGAGACTGAGCTACTCTATGATTACTTCAACGTGCGGCCCGGACCGCCGTCGCTTCGTTATGCTGCATCGCAATGTAGGGTATGCACAGCTGGAAATGCAACTGCCTTAATATTGCTACCGTCTCAGGTAAATCTATGGTAAAGATATGCGTATATACCCATGATAAAATCGAAAACAGATGATCGTCCGACAATAAGAGGTCAATGCACCGCCCCGCTAAAACAGATGAAATCAATAGAAAAGTCCCCAGATTACATAGTACTTAACCAACTGATTAGACCAGCACCGGAAATGAACTTTGCGGCCCGAGCGTTTGGGTCAGTCGAACCACCGTGGTCCAGCCGAGATCAACTCTGGTGATGCGCTGACACGACGAATGAAATGCAGAAAGGCCGAGCTGGAGAATAATGTACACGGACGTGAATTTACCACGTTTCCTATGCGTCGTCAGTAAAACTGTCTTCTCTTCCCTCCCAAAAAGGGCAAACTTACGGCAATATATTGACCGGCTTCCTTCTTGTTCTTCCAAAAGTGCTCCGCTTCTTCGCGATTCAGGTTACCCTTGGCCATAGCGACATCCACCAAGGCCGCCTCGACGCCTTCGCCCATGCCCTTACCGCTACCACAGACAAAGACACGTCCGTCAAGGGCATTGATGACGAACCAGACGAGGTCGGCCTGATGACGAACTTCTTCCTGGACGTACTTGCTCTCGCCGCGACGGCTCTGGACTACCTTCCGCACCTTATCCTCTTCAACTCCCCATTCCCCGCTGTAGAGCTCGTCCAGGAGGGAATCGCGAATACCTTGCAAGACCCAAACCTTGTTGGCGCAGTTAGCCGACTGCAGACGGCGCTGGACGAACCCACGGAAAGGGGCGATGCCGACACCGGCACCGATGAGGAGCATGGGACCGTCGGAGGCAAATCGCTTGGCCAGAGGATTGGCCATCAGACCACGGAACATGGGAACGTGGAGATCGAGAGTTCGAGGATCGATGCCCTTCCGCTCCGCATCGATGACCTGTCTGGCGAGCCGCTCAAGATACCCGGACCCGGCTCCGGTCCGATTACCGCCCTTCCAGTCCTCGGCTTCCGCCACAGACACTGCGATCTCAATAAGTCTACGGCACTTGGCGTCCTGCCTTTGGCATGAGATCTGGGGGTCATGCGACAGGGAGTAGAAGCGTGGCATCAGGGTGTTCAGAACGGATAGAAGGTGGTCGAGGGGCGGCTGAGAGGAGGGGAATGCATGGAGTAGCTGGGAAACGGTAATGTAGGATCCTGTGCGAAGATCGCAGAAAGCGCCCTGGCCCTGGGCCGAAGAAAGGAACATGAGTATCTTCTTCTCATTGGGTTCGGTTGCGTACTCGGCGAGCAGTCGGAACAGAGGCTTGGTGGGTGGGTAGCTCTGAATATCGGAGCACCAGCTCAGGAGCTCTCTCCGGGTGGTGATCAGGTCCCGAGGCTGGTCATCGCCCCAAATCGTAGGCCACCGGCCCTGGGTAGTATGCAGTGTGATCTTCTTGTCACGGATGGACTTGGGGATACCAAGCTGGTTGAAAATATCATCAATCTCTTCTTCCTTATTTTTGGGGCAGACACCAATCGCCCCACCCACAACAAAATCAACATCTCCGCTCTCCGCAGGGTAGTCGGTCACGTCAATATCAAAGTGATAAGTCCGCTTCTCCGCACCAGGCTTGGTAAGCTCTCGCGCGTGATGCAAAGGCGCCCGATACACATTGTACGGGGGATGCGGCTGAACGAAAGTGGGCGGGTGATCCGCGGGACCCAGCTTCAGATCCACAGCCGATGCTGGGACCGCTGAGAAGGACACTACCTTCTCTGGTATGGGAACGATGTTGGTGAGTTCACTGTCCAATGTGAGGTACTCGATATTGAGGTTGAGTCTTCTGAATGCTTCGTTGTCCGGAGGAGTGACAGCGTTAGCTCCAGGTACGGGTCCGATCTTGGTCAACGGCTGGCTGCGACAGCATCCACCACCGCAGCAGAGAGGCTGAACCTTCTGTGTGCCTGCGGTACCCACGCTCTCCAAGACCCGTCTCAAGTCCTCGGAGTTCTGTGAGATGAGGACAGTGGATGCTCGTCTCTGATGCCCATTTCCGCTCTCTGCTAACGTCTTTTGGCTTTCGCGCGAATCAGACTGCTCTTCATCTAGCGGAGTGAGAGGAGTCGACGGGGTATCTAAGTCGGTCGACCCTTCGGTTTCTTGAGCGGGTGACGAGCCATCGAAGCTCGTATCAGTGATTGACAGTGATCGAATGCGAGGTTCTTCAGGAACTGGGTTGTCTGGGTGGGAGGTGGAGGAGACCGGGATGGTTCGGTAGTCCCCATTGCTAGAGTGACTGAACCTCGAATCCTTTGTCGAGGACGGTGCTGGTGGTAAAACGGCGTGCACTACAGTCAACGAACGGTCAGGCTTTGATTCAATGCCAATGCGAGTAAAGGTGCGGACATACCCATTGTCTCGGCTGAGAAGCTTTGAAACGAAGATAAGGCGATTGATTGTCCAGGAACAGAAGAGTATAAGGATATGAGGGAATAGGAGGGGGAAGAAAGGAGACGAGCGGCGAGACGAGACTCAACGGGTGGCTGACTTCAATAGTAGTAATGACCGGATGAAGAAGAGTTTCAACGAGAACCAGCAATTGAGCTGCAAAGACTGTCAGGACGGAACAGATAGGGTGCCGCCAAAGTCACGAACATGCAAATCCAACAGGAGAGTAAAGAAAACGGCGAGCGAGATGGGGAGATGCTGGAAAGATCTGGTCCGCGGAGAAAAAAGGAACGAATAATGGGTGGGATGATGGCGGAAACCGAAACTGGCCTGCCTGGGGCAAAACCCGGTGCCGGGATGGCGGTTCCGCTGCGCTAGGTAATGATGCGTAACAACGGGTGGATCAGATATGGACAGCAATCACAAAAAGTCATCCAATGTCAGAACTTAGAATTGATGTCTCAACTCTCAAGAGTATAGATGCAAGGAGGAGGATCAGATAGAGAGTGATGGGATAATAATCATAGAGTAAAGGGCAGAATGTTAGGACCGGGAAATCAAGGAGATCAGATTACCGATCCTGTTGTAAACCTTTTGCCACTCGCTCTTACGTAGGAGCGGTCGGCAACTGTGCTTCCCCAGTACTCCGTATTAGACTGACTGTATCTGACGCAATCAAGTAATTCTTCATTATTTATGGAATCTTCTGTACCTCAGGGATAGACTGCCATTGATTTGATTGTCTTCAAACAATATCTTCGACCCCTTATCTGATCTCACCAGTTAGTTCCCCTTGTATCCTTGTACGGTTGTACTAAGATCCGCTCCTGCAGCTAAGCGGATCATCCTACATTAACCTACGACCAAGTCAGATAATGGATACTAATCGCCAGCAGCTGAATGGACAGCTGGTCAGAAACAATCTAGACAGCAGCTCTGGTATTATACTTCTAGTGATAAAATCACAAAAGCTCCTCTAGAATCTGGAAAGACGGAGTACTCCAGGACGGCTTGTCTCGTAAGTTGTGATGTATCGGACTGTAATCCGTACGACCAACGGCAGCCGGTTCCCCTTACCGTACCGATCTAATCTGATCCGGTCGCCATCTTCCCTTGGCCCTCGTCCAGTCTGTGCAGAAATACGTCGGCCCTCGGTTAAAATGGCACCCTGGCTCTCTTCTCTTGTATGAGTTGATGAGTTGGAGATAACACTGTATGCCCAAGATCAGATTATACTGTACATAGCCACCACGGAGGCGGATTCGACTCCGTCCACCTGATTTACGAAGAAACGGATGGTCGGTATGTGGGTTATCTGATCTGGACCCATTCGCTTTGCCAACAGACCTGGATATCCCTTCCTGCCAAGAACATCCAGGTGATTGATATTACTGACAGAGTTTATTATTATCTTAGGGTTGCGTCAGATAGATCATTCGCTGAAGCACATTCATGCTCTGTACACTACGGAATACTTTGCAAAGGATTATTGTTCATGTGACAGTCAATTCCGAAAAGTGGGGACATGCCGATGTCGGACTCGATCATATCAATCAGATAGCGAAGAGAGTACGAAGTCACTCCTTGGTCTTTTTGATCTGATAAATATGGAACCAAGGATTTGTGCCACAGCCACATGCTATCTAGCTAATCTAGGTGCCTGTACGAGGCTTTCAAGGAGATCCACGACCGCCCAAGCAAAGCAAATCACATCGGACAATCTCATCCATCCAACCCCTTGAAATCGTGACAAAGTCGTACAAACCGAATCGACAAGGGCATCATCCGACTCGTAAATATCAATAGTGCTCGCCAGTCGCCACTAACGCAAATCTCGCCCATCAGCCATAGACCTCAGGCACTAGCCAAACCCGTCGACAAATAGGAATTTCATCCGAACGATATTCCCCTGACTTGTGACTTAGTTATCAGATCCTACGGCTGGGTCATTGACCCAGTGATCTGGCTGACGGTGGCGTCTCTTGCTTTAATAGGGGTGATAGTCTCCTTCTGTGAGTCTAGCAGGGTGGGGATTCTCCAGCTGCTTTAAATAGGCCACAACTGCCTTCTGCTTAGGAATGAATTGCGCAACCAAAGGATCAGTGAAACGACTGAGCGATGACCTCGCCATATCGGAGTCCCGCCGATGTTTCCAAGTTGTCCTCGATAGGACTGGGACGAAGTAGAGCTAGCTCGGGAGTCATTTTTGGCTCCTGTAGCTGATGTAATGGTGTTCCATGATGGCTCCCATAGAATATTATTCTTTTGTTAGCTAGGAATAGCAGCTACTGGCATAAAGATTGTATTAAAACGCCGCAGCATATCATGGCATTGTTTCTCTAGTCGTCCCGAACAATTAATGCACATAACCCGCCTTGTTATCTTAACGGAAGTTTCTTGAACTCAAGCGCGCCACTCGATCGTGAGATTCGTGACAACGTGACAACGTCTATGTACGCAAATTGCACTAAAGCATGATCTACAAAACAAGAATATAAATACAATCAACAACCAAGGTTTTGGGTATGCAAAATCTCAAGCGCAGTATCTGCCCTCTCTCTTCACAAGCGCCACGGGAGCAATGAAGTTATGCCGGCCCCAGAGCACGTAATAGACGGACGCAAAGGCCAGCATACCAAGGTACATCACCACACTCCAATTCATTGTTTTGGTGTCTACTGTCTTCGTCAACGGGAAAAAGGAAAAGACGAAGATGGGAATCAAGAAAGCCAAAGCGGCAATATTGACGGCCATGCCGAAGCGGCCAAGGGTCCAGCGGCGAGGTGGCAGGCCTTCGCCCCGGATACGCTTCAGGAGCAAGCAGCCTATTGACAGAATGTAGGCAGAGATCAAGGAGGTGATTGTCAGTGATACAATAGCCGACAGGGCGACCTGGGACCCAATGTTGATCAAGGAGAGAAGAATAGTGACCGCTAGTGAAACCATGACCGAGTTGAGAGGGATATTCCATCCCGGGGTGACCTGCATGGAGCGATCAGTAACGCTGCTAGAGCCCTGAGCGGAGCCTGGTGGCGTGAGACTCACATAGGCAAAGAATGATGAAAATGGCAGTCCTTGATCTCGAGCAAAAGACCACAGCTGCCGGGATGCCGTTGCCACTTCAGTGATTGTGCTGGCCGTGAGCGTGATCACCAAGACCGCGGTCATTGTGTTCGTTGCCGCGTAGTTGTTGGTGGTGTTGTAGAAGATCTGGATGAACGGAAAACCAGTGGGAGTACTCAAGATGCTGTCAACGTCGCCGAGCGTGAAACAAAGAGAGACAATCATGACAAATCCCAAAACCCCATTGACCGCGACGGCTGACATCATTGCTTTCGGCAGCGTCTCCGCAGCGTCCTTGATTTCCTCGGCTTGGGATCGGTTCAGTAACGCTTCTCGAGGACAGAAGAGGAAACACGACACTTACACATGTGTACCGAACAATCATAGCCTATCATGGATGTAATAGTGGTTGAGAGACCGACCAGAGTGGCCGTGCCATCACTATTCCATCCTCCAGCATTATTGAACTCTGTAAAGACTGCTTTCGCACTGTTTCGAGGAGCAAGAACCCAGAGCGGGATAATGATGGCGAACACCCCCACCACATGAACGATCAGGATGAGTCCTTCCACCATGGGTAGGTTTTTGGCTAGGAATGTGTTGAACAATATTGAAAATGTCGTTATTGCCACTACCAACAATGTGCCGTGCCATCGTTGAAACTCATAGGTTGGGTCATTTAGAACGACCAGCCCTTGTATAATCGTGCCTGCGAGGAAAGCGATTGATACGATAGCGCACTGCCACCCCGTTGCAGTGAGCCATCCTGCCAACGTCAGTTTCGCCCAAGCAACGTCTAATCCTTGATGCCTACCGGTAATGTAGCTCAAGAACTTTTGACCCGTTCGAGGAGCAAACTCAGAAACCCAATGGTATTGACCTCCGGAGGTTGGAGCCCTATAATCCGTCAAAAAGTGCTTGATCCAAGTGAAAAGACACGCTCACATGGAAGCCATTTCCGCTATACTGGCGAAAACGAGGGTAAATCCTGCCGTGACAACGAGAAAGCCCCATATCAACCCTGCAGTGCCCCCGTCAGTCAAGGCGGAGCTCAACAACCTTCAACTCCGGAGTCAGTTGCTTTGATCACTGGGAAATGTAGGATGAACTGACGTCAATATGACTTCCCATGTTGAAATCAGCGTGCAGCCAAATCCAAGAATTGAGATGAAGTGGAAATTTCTCTGGTGGAGTTCGTTAGAAAATTCCCCTGAAGGAGCAAACCTCTCCAACTAACCCGCAAAACCTGCACTCGCCCTAACGCGCTCATGTCTCGTTGATCTGCAACTGTGCCCATGTACTTCGGGGCAACAAGACCCTTCCCAGGGTACCCGGCCTCTTGAGCGACATCATCCTGTACACGGCATTCCGCTTTACTTTCCCCGAAATGGGTATCTTGAGGCGCCATGAGGACTGCAGATGAGCGAGCACTGAAAACTAGTCAGATATTGATGCTAAAAACTCAGCATGCAAGTCAAGTTGGCGGCATACAGCTCAGGTACAGAGGAAAGAGCACTCTTTTCTGATGAAGAGAAATAGCGACGCTGGTGCGTTTACCTCAAACAAGAAAGCGAATGCTTTACAGTATTCACCGAGAATGATCGACCAATGGTCATCCCGCCAAAAGCAAGGAGAGCAGAAAGACACCCAGCCATGTGGGAAGGTGAGGAGAGGCAAAGAAATCGATGGGACTTGCCAGTGCAACATTGCATAATCGCACATCCCTACCAGAGCAATAATGCCCTTTCCCAGACCCGCTGGCGATCAATTGATTGCATATTTGAGTGGTTATCGTGCTTTGCTTTTTCTCTGAGGGCACCTTGCATAACGCCAAGGATCAAAAAGGACCACCACAAACGTGACGCCAAACGAGACGTGGGAGCGACTCCAGATGTCATCCCTCTACCCACGAGACCGATTCGACGAGAACTGTAATGTCGCACTTTGTGCCAGATACATTCTTTGGGGGAATGGGTTAACGTCCGATCCATCTCATTCGCAGGATGACAGAGGCGAGGAATGTACGACCCAAAGCTTAGGAAAGAAAAGACTGCAGGCAAAGCTCATCCCCACGTAGCCCTTGTGTAACGCGCAAATGGTGATCACAGGGCCATGGTGATCCCTTGGTCCACACTAGGCCATGATTTTGCTCCGGAACTCAAGGACGACAAGAGTATTCGGCATCACAGCTATAGATACTCCTGCAACAGAAACAAACTCAGTTACGGAGTGACCAGGGTTCATCAAACTATGCGGTCTCCTTTCAAAACGCACACCGTGACTGCAGCCACCGACCACCCTGGCAATGCAAACCCCTCGGTAGAGCTTAATCTCTCGGTGAGATGAGGCTTGGTAGATCGTCCAAGCGCGGGTGGTCATTCCCACTGTCAAGCACAAATTGCCCCGTGGCAGTCGAAAATAATGTCTCGCCCCTCGCGTCAGTTCTGCTTGGAAACTGAGTCATTTTTTCCCACATGGTTATCCCCCTTCCTTCTTCTGGTCGAGTCCTCCAGTTTTGGGATGGACGATCCTGTCCCAGTATTGACACCCTCATGCTTGACGCAACTGGGATCGAGCTTTGCTTTTTTCTTGTTCTGCACCCACCCTTCAGTGGGGTTTGCATGAAAACAATGGTGTCTGTGACACCAGCCAGTTCTGAGACCCAAAAGGAAATGTGCCAGGCTGCTACTGCCAGCCACGACACCGTCTTTGAGTGCACCTCACATACCTGATGGATACTCCCCTTGGCTCAGATAACAGCTATCAAATAGAAACGACTATGCTTCTGACGAGACTTGCATCGAATCAACGTCGCTGCAGAGGAATAAAACCCGACCTCTGCCAGCATTGTGAGGGTTTGCTCTGGAATACATATATTCCCCTCCCGTCTTCAGCTGAGCATCTCCCTCGGCTTTCATGCTGCCATGGGCCCGTATGTTCCTCCAGGACAGTCACCACCATTCCAGGTGGTGGATGACCTGCATCATGGCGCCTGGATAATTATAACCGCCGCCTTCGGGCTGGTCGTTTCGTTAGTCTGTCTTCTCATCCGGGTGTATGTGCGACTGGCTCTCAGTCCTCCCTTTGCGTATGATGACTACGTTCTTCTTGGGGCAACGGTACACTTTGAGCCAACCTTTCCAGGATCAAATCACAGGCTAATGACTTCTCTCATATTCAGGTAGTTGCTATCGCCCAGTCTACACTGATCTTTGTAGCTGCCTCTCAAGGATTCGGGACCTCGATCAATCTGCTGGCACAAGAGCAAATCAATAGGATCCAGACAGTAAGAGAGCCTGCAAGCCACGCAACTCAAGACTCAACTCTCACAAGCTACAGTTGATCACAATAAGCGACATCCTCTACCTAGTCACCATCTACGTCTCCAAGTGCTGCGTCGTGGGCATCTACCTCCGGCTGACGCCTCAAAAAACCCACAACCGAATTTCCTGGGCAACTCTCATCTTGTGCACATTATGGATCATCCCAAGCGCACTCATCCTCGCCGTCAACTGTGAAATGAACCGCCCCTGGAAGACATCAGGAGGCCAATGCCGCCACCTGGTGAGCCACGTCCTTCTGAGAGCACATCCCTACTATTCTCATCACTCACACACATCCAGCTCCAGCGATGGGAATTTATAACAGCAATGGACATCGTCACCGAGCTCATCCTCTTCGCCCTGGCAGTCACCCTCCTCCAGGGCCTCTTCATGCCTTTCAAACGCAAACTCCAAATCGGCTCTGCCTTTCTCTTCCGACTCCCGTAAGCCTACGCCCAACGCCTCCCTTTCCTATACACAGAGTTCCACTTCAAATTCCAATTCTAACTAACCCAGCCTGATCATGTTCACCATCTTCCACATCTACACTCTAAAAGGCCACTACCATTCTCCAGACCCGACCCTCTCAATCGTCACATCCAAGATCTGGTCACAGGTGGAGCTCAACTACGCCCTGATCGCATGCAGCGTGTTCTGCCTGCGGCCCTTCATGGCGGCTGTGAGCACAAACTACGGCACGGCGGGCGACTCGAACCTGAAAAGCAGCTTTGGGTCTTCATCGCAGACGCCCAAGGACAACAGCTCCGGGTCCAAGTCTAGGATCGGGCTCTCGGGCGGTGAGGAGAGGAGGACGTGGCGATCGCTCTTGTGGGAGCGTCGGGCGGCGAAGGGTGGGCATGCGGGAGACCTTGAGCTTGGGAAGTGTTTGGCTGCTGGGGGTATCGGTACCGAGGAGTCAACGACTGCGCCTTTATCGCCGCCTATTGAGCTGGTGGAGCGGAAGGGGTTGACCAGTGCCGGGAGTGATGGGACCACGAAGATGATCATCCGAAAGGATGTGCAGTACTCGGTTGAGTATAAGCGGAAAAGATCAGACCCCGGTGTCAATCCTGATGCAAAGTACTGGGATACTTATGTACCGAGCGAGTCATAATACGACACTGTATACCATATATAAAGACCGAATGATATCATAATGTTAATTCACCAGTGAATTCTATATAGTCCAGGAGCCCAATTGGATACCGGAGTGAATGCTCCATGTTGGCCCTCTTGTAATCCGCAAATAGAATGATTAGACCATTTCCATTGAATAGAACGCGACCTAACCATGCCAAAGCACAGGGCCCGATATATTGAGATGCAAATGAAGGCTTTGATTGAGAAATCTATGTACGAGCAGAAGGACGCTTGAATGGATGCGCTTCCGTATTCCTGCTTGATCGTTAGCTTGGGCGGAAACTCCTCACAGGACACCAGCACGTACAGTACATAATCATCCAAGTTGACAAGATCTGGTTCGGAGAAGATGAGATAGAAGTACTTCAAGGTCTCTGCTAACCAGAAACTCTCCATGTAATCTAACTGGGTTGCCTTCAAGCCCCGCACGTCGTCTATTGCGGCATGAGCATACTTCGTCCGAGTCATTTTCTCAATGCTCTGGAACATTCTCCATGCATCGTCCTGCAATTTCTTGTCCCCAGTGATGCGGTACATGATGAAAACAGACTCAATCGCCTCAGGTCTAGAGCGAATATCAGCACTACTGCACCCGATGCAAGATGAAAAACAATGGTCAGCAAATCACATACCGCAGCAGATATCTCGGGTCTGATATCTCAGTTAGCCCAGGTTGAAGCCCACTCTCCTTGACAATTGTCTTGGCTTCTTGGACAGTGTCTGTCGCCTTTGATCCCTTGGCCAGTCGCCGCCGGACATCTTGATACCACTTCTGCTCGTCCCATTCACAGTTATCCATGCTCCGACAAGGGCTGAGATGCATAATTTCCGGCATGATTCCGGTGGGCATGACGTCGTATGCCCAGATACAACCATCTGTTAGCTTTCTCGCAATCGAGAGCTCCTCCGGGCGGTTGAAAACCTTGGCCCCGATACCCACAGTGCCCCCAAAAAAGCATTTCAGATGTTCCCATTGAGGCTCGGGGGGCGCGTTGCTTCCGAGACTCGTGTGAATATTCCCAGCGAAGAGAAGATCCTCGCCATTTTTTGTCATGGGCCGGAACAATAAGCGCTGCTTGATCGCCTCCATGGCGGCGGCATACATCTTGCGGTATTGATTCGTCTGAGCTCCTAGTAGCATATGCTCTTTCGGCAAATACTCATACGTTGAGTCGGCCATTCCGCCCACAGTAAAGCGAGGATCTGTAAACTCTAAATCCTGAGCGTTGACCATCATAGGCCACAGTCCAGGGATTTTGGTCTTATTCTGAGCGTCGTCGAGAATGTCTGTAATTCGTTGGACAGCATCGAAGTACTTGGGATCATGAGTCAGCTGAGACAGCCTGGTGAATTCTAAATTCAAGGAACCCAGTTCTGCAAGGATAGTTTGTTTGCTTGGCTGGATGCTCAGGCCTTGCGCAGATCTATGGCTTAGTTAACAGCAGCTTTGGCGGTCCAGAAACAATGGCCGGCCTACCTGCTCCATTGCCAGCGTGACTGAGGCATCCTATTGCTAGTATCAAAGGCGTCGTAGATCATGTCGCCCAGTTCCACCGCCTTCTTCAGAAGGATCGGGTGTTTTCCGTCGGTCAGGTCGTAGGCGCCAAGTAACCCCCCTACGTATCGGATAGTAGTTTCGAATACATTGATCTGGGTGGCATCGGTGGTAGTAAAATCAATGCTCTCAATGGCATGCAACGCATCTTTAAACTCATCTTCCAGACCCATAATGACGAGAGTGTCAAGTGAGTCCACCAGAGTGGCAGCCCAGCCAGCGAACGTGGTTCTGTAGCGAGCACTGAGGGGCGAAAGTTCATCGCGCAGCCAGGCATGCTGCTTGTACCCTTTCCAAGCATGCGTGAAGGCCTCCTTGACGGCTTTCTGTCTGTTCACTCTTTTCCTTCGGCCAAACCATGATTCCTTCGCGAAATCGTACTGGACACGAGGGATTGCGGACGGCGCGGGCGTAGGGAGAGGAATAAAACTGGAGACAGGATGTCTTTCGGTATGTTTGGTCCAATGGATACGGTTATCGCTCTGCGGGGGTTGGGGATGGTATTCTGCGTAGTATGAGTGGTCGTCAAAGGGAGTCTCTGCGCCAGGCGGTAGACTCGAGAAAAGAAAGAAGGTAATGAGAATTAGAATAATGGTTGGTAAGGCATAGCGATAGCGCCTGCGACCGAGAATCATAGCGCTGAAGACGAGGTGCTCCCTGGACTGGGGACAGCTGCTGTGGAGACAATGAGAGGACCGAGCTTCTCTAAGCTGGAAATGAGGTGTCAATAACGAAACGAGGAGGCAGCATCAGGCGGTCTTGATGCAGCATGGCCAAGGCAAAGTTGCTTGACAGATGGTGAACGTCGGAAATCAACGAGAAAGGGCAACATTCAGAGGTTATTGAGAAGGAAGCTTGAGTACGGAGTAAGGGAGGGGAAGCTCCAGACGCCGTACTAATGTACACACGACAGCTTCCCCGTGAGAGTGGAGAATAGCCCGTCAGGGTCACTACTCAGGGATTATTCTGGGCCATGATCGCCCTCGTTCTAAAACTTTTTATAAACCCTTGGAATCCGTCTATTAAACAGATAGTGATGATTGGCGGACAAATCTGGCGATTGAATGTCACGAATTGTCTGAAGTCAGCACTGCAAGGAGCTTCTAGCAAAATTGATTTCTAGGCCTCCTTACGAGACGTTGGAAACGCGCATCCTCATTCTTTGAGCCCTTTCGGACTTCAAATTCCTGTACTCTCTACGGAGTATGGGCATGCTGAAGACCCTGAGTAGAGATCGGCATGCAGTGGAAAATAAGGGGCCCGCGAGATTGGCGTGGCAATGTTGTTCCTGCACCGTCCAAGCTGATCGAGAAAGACGTGTCAAATAAGAGGGCAATAGGCGTGCAAATCCAAGGGGACGGGTACCCTCATTGCGTAAGCCGGTGGTCCCCAAAACCCTTGATACTTCGAACAGACTACCAGTCATAGTTAGATAAGTATGGGAAAAGCAAACCAAGTCTGGCGCCTATCTAGCGGGTGGAGATGATTTCTATTCTTGTGTTTGACCCTTCAATCCAAGACAGCCAGATTCTTGTCTCTCTTGGTTCGCGTCTTGGCATTATCGCGGATGTGTCAGTTTCTTGCTTCAGCTCATACAAATACCTCCAGAACCTGGGGGATAATAGAGCAAATAGGGAAACATAATCTTGTGTAGTAAGATGAGATTCACTCATTCAAAATAATATCTTTCTTCCTTGGTTGGCGAAGAAATATGAAAAACATTGAGTGTCAAAGGACCTTTCAACCAGTTTGCATGGTTTGCATGTATTGGTGCCTTGTTGCCTCTACATGTTAGACGCCATCGATGGGATTCGACAGCATCAGAGTCTCCATACGAATCAATAAAGCCATTTCTTCAGACCTTACCATTGCATTACTTGGAGATATCTTTTCCTTTTTGCTCGTGAACATGCTTCTGCTGGAGATCATTAGAATTTAATATCATTTGCTATTTGTATGATAAAAGGTAGGCTTAAGGACCATTGAATCGCATTTCCAGTAGACCACTGCTTTGTCCAGACTAACAATAGTGTAGGTGAATCCTCAAGGGTGGATCTACTTTGATGTTCTGAAGGCGTGTCATTACTCTGGTCTTTTGGATGCTCTCTCCGGTGGCCTAACTTTGAACACTCTTCACGGCACTGTCAAATTTCTATTACTCAGAATCCATTTTCTTATAATCAGTTTGGGTGATATTGCGACACAACTGCCATTCAAAAATTGATACTTAATCCACTTTGCTTTGATTCATAATATTGCCTCGTGGCAATAGCCATACGATGCCTGTCACAGGGTAGATGTCTCTCGAGTTCTGATTCTAGCCATCTAATGCTAACTGCTCATGCAGCGTGTTCTTCATTCCCGCAAACCCAAATGCGTCCACAGCCCTCGCGGCCATCACAGAACGGCTGCATTCCGCCGTTGCAGAGGAGCCTGTCGCAATAGGCCGATGGGCCCTAGAGCATAAGTTGATGAGGGATACTCCCTCCTGCGTGCCTGGATCAGGGCCCCAGCGACAAGCTCAACACCGGTACATGCAATTTCTGTCATTATCCTACTATCCCAATCACGGATTCATCTACACATCCCACAGTCCCGAGAAGACAGGGCAACATCCCGTCCCGAATGCTGCTACTCCTCAACCTGGACTCACCCCAGCTTCGGGTTCAGCCGCTCCACTCAACTCCACCGCAGCTGGCGTTTCAGGCATGGTTATGACCACCGTACCTCTGCCTTCGTCCGGAGCTCTGTTTAAGCATTTCGTCTACGCCTGCCAACCCTTTTGGTGCCATCGACATACAGTAGCTGTACCGGGGGGGATGGTCTACGATGTCGGTGATTTCCGAGTACGTATCGGCGACGTGCGGCAGACGCAGCCCGCGGCCCGGGTCCGAGGCACAGTCGTGGAGATAGAATACAGGGGCCCGTCGCTGGTGACTTCAATCTCCGCCCAATACGTACAGTCTAAACGAGGGGTGAACCTAGGCGGGGCCACCGATGTTTCGGATAATGACCATGACTCGGGGATCGACCTCGCGCTCTTCGGCGGTATAGAGGACGCAGATATCGATGCAGAGTACTCTGCAACTGCAGCGCTGATCCGGGAGTTCTGGGCCAAGCTGGGGATCGAGGGAGCGCGAGAAGCGATCCTTGTACCAGACGTTGGCAGAGAGGTGAAAGAGCAGTTGAAGAAACTAAAATTACAAGAGAACAAGGGACAGACGGCGCCAAGGAATGAGGGTCATGCCCTACAGCAGGACGATGACCCGGACCCGGATGCGGGAACGGACCTAGCCAGACAGTTTATGGAGATTTTCAGGTTTAACAGATGAAATGTCTGTATGCCCGAAAGCACTCGAAGAATGAGTAGAATTCAGGTATGGTGCTGAGCAAAGGCGAGAAAAGAGCCATTAGAAGGAAAAGAAAAAAAAAAGAGGCGATCACATTGAATATGTGGAAGTAACCAGACATATAATGTCCTACCGAGACCCTTCGTCAATTACCCAAATTGCTTAAGTCAGAGACACAGCAATCATCTCGGAGTCTCCACAGGTGAACCAACAGACTCAAGCAGAAGGGTGGTAAAAGCCAACCTCGATCCATACTCCATACCTATCAGCTACAGCCGTAATAGCAACGAAGATCAGATGGGAATAGTGGATATATGTATTGACACCCGACTAGCTAAGAATGAACAGAACAGCCGAACGAAACGCTTATTTTTGCATCATGAGCTGAACGAACTCGTTGTCTACACACAATTAGCAAAACGTTCCATGTAAATCGGGGTCCAACAAAGGAAAGCTGTTTGATCAACATACAATCAATCCGGCCGTCACCGTCCTGATCCGCCTCGCGGATCATCTCGTCAACTTCGTCATCAGTGAGCTTTTCTCCGATAGAGGTCATAACGTGGCGCAGCTCCGCAGCGGAAATGAAACCGTTGTTGTCGCGGTCGAAGACCTTAAAAGCTTCCCGGATTTCCTCTTCGGAGTCGGTGTCCTTCATCTTCCGAGCCATCATTGTAAGGAATTCTGTATACGAGTTAATGATTGTTCTCCTCCCTCCCGGGTCACGCTAGATGCATCCGCGTACCAGGGAAATCGATGGTGCCATTGTTGTCAGCATCCACCTCGTTGATCATATCTTGCAGCTCTGACTCGGAAGGGTTCTGGCCCAGGGAGCGCATCACAGTGCCCAGTTCCTTGGTGGTGATCTGGCCTAATAGTCAAACATAGATTTTATCAGTATTGATGGGGCCATTCTCGGATATTGTAAGTTGGCATTTGAACATGATCGCACAGAATCCGACGTTCGAGGAGCGGAAAAAAAGGTCACTAACCATCACCATCCTTGTCCTATACGTCGAATCTCGTGTGAGCGCAAACTCTCAATATTGTGGAAATTCTTCTTATACAACGACTAGGGACTAAAACAGTTCACTTACGAAGAGAGAGAAAGCCTCCTTGTACTCGGAAACCTGTTCCTCAGTCAAAGAGTCGGCCTAAACATTTGGGTGTCAGCGACTTTTGTCCAGAATACCAGTCGATCTGCCCCGCAAAGTGGGGGACTTTCAGCAGGACTCGCCAAGGCGATTGAACAAGAATGCATACCATGGTGAAAAAATGGAATACTGAGAGTGACAAGAAAAATGTAAAGTGTTGGGCTGGTTGAACAGTGGCCTGGAAAGGGTATATAAAGGCTGAGCAGCCGGTGGTTTAGCGAGGTAGTGATGGTAGCGGGGGAAGAAGTGTTTAAGGGGAAGCTGAGCCAAGTCGACAATAATAAACTGGACCCGCCAGAGAACGAGCTGGATGCCTGGCAAACCAGGCCGTCGCTTAATCATAGGACTGCTGGCCTGAAAACGTGACCCGCCCGGAGCACCGCCTGGCCGTAGCGCCCAAAGAGGGCTGAAGGGCTGAAACTGCTGAAGGTTGGCAGGACATGCTCCCTGACTGTATGCCGTTTCCATTATCTACTGCAGAGGGCAGAGGCTCTCGGGTCTTATGACTCTGCTGCGGAGAATTTCGTCCAGCATGTGCAACTGCGCTTAGCAATATCCATAGTGCCATCGGAGTCCCGCCCTTTGGTATATCCGGGCTGTTAGTAACTACCTATGTTGCTGACGACGCCCGTGGATCTAAGGCGAGTAGTGAAGCTTGAAGGCAACAAGTTCTGGCTATCATTCCTTAGCGGTGGCAGTGCTCTTTAAAAATTGACTATTCAGCTTTTTATAGCACTGAATATCTCATCTATATACCGTGTCTTGTGCACATAGCCTGGCTGCTTTGTCTGTCAATGTCCCTGTCTAGTGATGTCTGTCCTTGAGCCTACGTTGACCGATTCAAATTGGTCTAATACATTTGGCACGCGGCGTACGTACACGCGTCTCCAGAAATTCAATCATCTGTCTGGATTCCGAAACCGAGCCACGAATTCAAGGTGTGTAGCCCTGGATGTGACGACTTTTAGTACATTGATCAACGGACGAGACAAAACGATGAGGTAGAGATTGTCACTCCCAATCCATGACTCCATGTATCATGATTTATCCATCTACCTAGATTGCCATGGTGCTCCTTTTATCAGATACAGCAGTCCTCTGATACTAATTACTTCCACCCATATTGCTGTACTGACCAGGTCGTAAATATTCAAGGTAAAATATCGCCAGCGTGGCTAAATTTCCCTTTCTGTGCAACAAAGATGCCAGATATGTATAATAATTCCTTATTTACCAGGCACCTACCTGATGAATCTGGGGAGAGCCCAGCTTACAGGTCCGTAACGGGAAGTACCAGAACGGCTTTCCCTGAAGCGGCATGGCGTCATACGGACTGGTGTCCCTTCACGTGGGCCATTGTTGGTGATGGAGCTGCGGATGTCGGCGATATCTTTGTGATTGCGACGAGTTATAAGCTTCAAATTCCTTCCCTTTTCACACTATACCCTATTCCGACCGCATTATTGCTCCTAGCAAACCTCTGCTTTCCGGTCATATAATACACCATCACAGAACTTCATATTTTACCGACGATGATCCGGGCAAGCTAGGACGCCCCTCCACCGAAGACTACAACAGGAATCGCTCATACCCCAGATTACCTGTCGCGATGTGGCGGGATCGTACGAACCTGTACTCCTCTACAGCCCTTAAGACTTACTTAGCTGGCAGGAAAAGCTGACAATACTCCTGCCCTTCCCAGATACATCTCCTACCGTCAATCATTTACGCACCACCCAGCCAAGAAGCCACGTTATATCGGGCCGTCCAATGGCTTCACCGACACACCCTCACAATTCGAAGAGAGTCGCAGACTCATACCTGACTCCGGCGGCTTAGAAGATGATGGTGATGCGATCATTGAGATGGATCTCCTGCCGCCGCGGTGGGTCGACGTTCAAGACGAGGTGACGGAGTTGCTCGCGGACATTGCGCAAAAGTCGGCACAGTTGGACAAGCTACACCAGAAGCATCTGCTACCGGGCTTCGGCGACGAGGATGTTAGGAAGCAGGATGAACGTATGATCGAACGACTCACGCGGGATATAACTCATGGGTTCCATGAGTGTCAGAAGGCGGTTCAGAGGATTGAAGTGATGGTGCGCGAGGCCAAGCAACAAGGCGGCGTGAGTGCAGGGGACGAGACCATGGCGAAGAACATCCAAATATCCTTGGCTTCCAGGGTACAAGAGGCTAGTGCGCGGTTTAGGAAGAAGCAAAGCACCTATCTGAAGAGTATGCACTGTTACCCTTCATGGCCATTGGGAAAATGTTGTAACCCGCGACTTGACAGAATTACGAGGGCTGGAGGGTGCTGCGGCGCCTTTTGACCGCGCCCCGACGCCACAGAATCCCTACATGGATCCTTCATTAATGGAGTCCGACGCAGACAAGTCTTTTTCTCAATCAACTCTCATGCAAACGTCACAGCGACTCACCGGTCAACATGACGAAGCCATTGAGCAACGAGAGCGAGAGATCAACGACATCGCAAAGAGCATCATTGAGTTGTCTGACATCTTTCGTGAACTACAAGCGATGGTCATCGATCAGGGAACCATGCTGGACCGGATAGACTATAATATCGAACGGATGGGTACTGAGGTCAAGGCAGCCGAGAAGGAACTGAAAGTGGTATGTTCATCGCTTATGAGAGATCGAGGGCCTGCCAATGGACTGACAAATGCTGCTTAAAGGCCACCAATTATCAACGGCGGACGACAAAACGCAAAATCCTCCTTCTCCTTATCATCCTGATCGCAGGGATGATCATCCTACTAATAGTCAAGCCAAAGAGGCATAGCTCACCAGCTCCTACACCGTCCCCTCCCCCACCCGTCGAACAGCCGCCAGCTGAGCAGCCACCGAGTCATTTTCCTCGAACATCCACATCTGTCTATCGTCGGAAGAGGCGTCCGTTTCCGATTCAGTCTTCAGAGGACAAGTTATTCGAACCGGGTATAAATGGGTAGTCAATGACAGATACGGTTATGACAAGAATAATGCATAATATTACCATCTATAGCGCCTTCAGGAAGCAATGATCGGATTAGGTCTAGTTGGGTAATTGATCTAGGCCCATCGCTCTCTATGTCTCGCATTTACAGTGGCATCTTCAATAAAACGGGAACGGGATACTTCGTAGTGCGTGTCATTGAACTAGCTATCGGGACGGAACCTACATACGATGCCCATGTCCTGGGACAGCGACGCCCCCCAAGTCAAATTTGGAAGTCACAAGAGAAAGGCTCCATTGTATTGAACTGGCAAATAACTCCAGCTCAATATCGATCACATGCAGATGGAGATTGAATAGACCAAGCCTACCAGAAGTAACCTCACACCGTAACGAAGCTATGTTGGGGAATACGGATCAAAGCCAGAAGTACAAAGCAGAATGCCCGGATGAGAAAGGTAGGACCGGACCGGCAGCTTAGATGCTTTAAGGATGCTATCTCTCCTGCGGATAGCCCTCCTGATTCAGTAACTCAGCGACATCAGCGTCCAGATCGCCGCTAGCGAATTGCGCATAGTCCTCCTCTTCGTGGGCAGCCTTACGCTTCTTCAAGTTGACCCCGTTGGGACTGCCCTGCTGGAGCAGGCTAGAAAGATTCGACAGACCTGGTAGTTCCGTATCAGATGGCACAATATTGGTAGGCTGTCCGATGCCTGGAAGCGAAAAACCATCCACCTGAGCCTCCTCCACGGACCGTGGGATTTTCTCCTGGGGGCCTTGCTTCGGGGACCCAACAGGGGTGATTGATTCCACTGGCGGGGGTGTTAAAGCCTCGACCTCCGGACGAGTCACGGCTGGTGCCTCAGCGCCCGCGTCGCTAGGCTGAGCCACGGGTGGATTGTCGACAGAAAGCCCTCTCATGATGCTATCCTCTACGTCCCGCTTCTTCGCTTCAGTCTCCGCCTTCCTTTCAGACAGCTGCGAGAGAACGGACTGCTCTTTTGATAAGGCTGCACGATTGGTTTCAAGAAGCTTCTCAAGACCATCGATAAGTGCCAAGCGCGATTTGATGACCTCGGACACAGAACTTTCAGCATTTGCAAGCGCTTTCAATAGTTGGCTTAGACGTGCAGCATGCACTGGAGGAGTTGGTAGGGGTACAGCGGGATCGTGCATTTTGTCGTACTCTCCATTTGCTGCAGTAGCAGATGCACCGGAGGCCACTGTCGCTTTGGACAAAGCTGCTTGCAGAGGCACCAGCGGCTGAATTTCAGATGGAACTGAACCAGAAGGGCTCGAGAAAAGGGATCCGCCCAACAATGGCTTTTTACCGGTCGACCGTGACTTATCAATCTCTATAGTTCGATAAGCCAATTGAATATTAGGCCGGATATAACGAGAAAAGCTTACCATCCACTCGAGCCTCTACAGCTTCCTGAATAGGTATCTCAAAAATTGACCGTTGCCTCCACACCTCAACAACTCGTCGGAGCTTCTGCTGGATGTCGTTTGAAGCTCCTTTGTATGCAGTTGCCACGGCCTCCGCAATGATCTACATGGAATTAACCTCCATTCTTACGCCACGCAAAGGAGTACCAACCGGAGAGAATGCAATGAGGAAATCATCCTTCCGTCTGGCTTTTGATTGTTGTGCGACCTCTAATCACTCATTAGTTCAAGAGCACTAGTCCGATTTGCAAGACTTGTACCGTTAGCAAGGTAGATAAGGTTCAGCCGTTTAGGCGCAGGCGAATCGCGAAGTTTCTGTAGCCAAAGTTGCGCTGTTCGTTCTGCATGTCGTCTGAATGTGGAGATGTAATTAGCATCTCGTCTAAGGGACTCATTACTGGGGCTCAATTACCTGTGAAACATAACCCATTGGGCAACTGTGACGATACCCTCCTGCGTCTCGTTTAGCGCCGAGAGTTTTGCTTTGACAGCATCATCAGTGTATGCCATGTTGAAAGAAAGTCCCGACTGAACGCGTTTAGAAAGCGATGCGCTGATGAGTTAACAGCTGAATTGAATGCTTTAGTGGTATTGCTCCAGATTTGAGGAGCCTAGCAGCAAGTTGAACTGACAAATGAAAGGATGCTGGCGTTGGATCAATGGAGAAACACAAAGAGTATAAGCAGCTTCGAGTGAGAGCAGATCATCGAAGATATGATTTGTAAGTATGTTAAGGTGACTGTGTTCATGAAGCTCATCAAAGCTCCAGACCAACTACGGAAGCTTCCTGACCGCCCTCCGCGGCAGAATCCCCGGGCTCCATCAACACTCATTCATACCTCCTCAAAGCGCCAGCTGGAGCATTACATTCAACCTCAATCTCATTTCCTCCATCCACCTTGATCTACAGCACTTGCAGGCCAGCCCTGGGACTTTTAACACCTCAATTACTACTCAAAAATGGCGGACCGTTTCCCCTCATTGGAGGACTTTTCTGCGGGTTGGTTGCCCGCAACAATCCCGCTAGTACCTGATTGACGATGCTAATCTGGATACACCCAGGCCAGACTGACGTTGTCGAAACCAACGGCGCATCGGATGAAAACGACTTCCTTGCTCGGGAGCGCGCTATTCTTGGAGATGATGCGGAACAATTTGCTACTGCTCAAGACCACGTTGCTACAGATATCGGTGATGACTTACTGGGCGGTGCGGAAGGAACCGCAGCTGGCGAAGCAGCCCCTGAGGAAATCTCGGGATTTGAGTCGTCGTTTCCTGCTATAGAGACACAGAATGAGGTATTGTTTTGCTCGTCTCAGGGGCCAAGGTTGTTTGCGGAGCACTGATATCTTCTCCTTAACAGCAAGTTGCTCCTGGCGGTACAATCACCGGAACAGGCGCACCCTTCCCGCCGACCGGCTATCCTTCTTACAAAGAGCCAGAGGAAGAACCGGAACCTGTCAGGTACGTCACATAGTTTTGCTGTTTTGACAACGCTCCACTCCTTATGCTCTCGCCCACCTGCGAGGATCCGCACGCTGACGATATGGATTGTAAAGGGAATGGCGTGAGAGACGAGACGCAGAAATCGCCCGCCGTGCCGAAATCTCGAACGAGAAGAAGGAGGCGACTATCAAGAAAGCTCGAGAGGACATCGACGATTTCTATGTATCTTACAATAACAAGACGGACAAGCTCCGAGCTCAAACCCGCGCTGATGCTGAACAATTCCTTGCCAACAGGGAAGACACCTCTGCCGGTGGCACCAGCTGGGAG
The DNA here is from genome assembly GCF_001078395.1 of Aspergillus udagawae. Classification (NCBI taxonomy): domain Eukaryota; kingdom Fungi; phylum Ascomycota; class Eurotiomycetes; order Eurotiales; family Aspergillaceae; genus Aspergillus; species Aspergillus udagawae. The sequence goes on from NW_025091268.1 coordinate 1,533,007, forward strand.
CGCATCGCGAAGCTCGTCGACATCTCAGGAAAGGGCGCAAAAGGTGGTGCCAGTGGATCAGGCAAGGAGCGTTTCCGTGAGATGCTACTGGATCTGAAGAAGGATCAGAATGCCCCAGGTGTCAGTGGGATCTAGAGATCGAGCGCCGGTCCTTGACATGACAAGCATGACGGAGGACGACGGATCATCGAGAGATTGAAAGAAATAAATTATCTAATGACAATACACCCTGTTTCATATCGTTCTCGCATCTTGCTCACGAACACCACTACTCGCGTTTGATCAACGATGCCTTCCATTTTATCATTTTGATCACAATGATTGGAGCGTGAGGTTTCCTGCATTGATGGTCATGGTTGTGTATTCGCTTCAGCTACAGCTTTTGATTTCTTTACTACTGGCATATCCTTCTGGCATTGTGTTTTTAAAACTCGGTCTTTTCCCTTCTATTTATCAGCTTCGTAGATGTATGTACGAATTAACTGCTCCTATAGTTCGCCTTCCATGCGGCTCCACCCTAGAGAAATTGCTTAGTTCGCCAGGGGTAAACCTAGGGTAGCATGCAGTAGATTGCCGACGAGTGGCAATTGTTACATGGTCTTGATTAGAATCCTTCAAAGCCGGAGAGAACAACCCTGGATACTGTCTGCAATACACTAATACACTGAGCAGAATGGATGACTGAGGTCAATCGGCTCAAAGAGTTAACTATAACATTCACCATTGCGTTAATCCAACTCGGTAACATCTCCGCCAGGTTCACCAATATCTTCATGCTTTTCCTTTCTGCCCTCAGCTTCAATTTCCTCAAGCTTCTTCCTGCCTTCTTCTGTGGTCGCGTCAACGATGCCTTCCTCAAGGCTTAGCAAGCCACCGGCCCCTAGCTTCTCCACAACTTCTTCGGCCTCGTTGACGGGCATTTCACCAAGTACTTTGTTGACTTCATCAAGTGATTCCGAGGCCAATGCCTTCTGCAGATCTTCCGAGAACGACTCGAAGATCTTGCGAGCTTCAATCTCCGCCGGGTCATTGCTGTCTGCGGGCGGGATATTGATAGTGATCTTCGTGTTGGGATCGACGGCATGCAATTGAATCTGCTCTACTCCAGCAGGGTCATTGGCAGCTGAGCTATCTTTGGCAAGTTCCGCTGCACGGGTTTTGATTTTGTTGTAGGTTTCGTTCACGTCGTTGCGGAAAAGTGTTGACGCTTGATGGTCTTTCGTCGTGATTCTGTTGATCAGACTATCTTAGCAATAGTTCCACTCATCTAATGATCAATTTGAACTTACCGCTTGAAGAAAAGTGAGATCCCGTCTCGACCTAGAGAGCGGCAATATTGCAACAACAGCCCCTGGTGTACGCACTGACGAGCATACTCCTCCTTTCCTTCCATCTGGCTGTTGAAAGCTTCAACTAGAAGGCCATCTGTCTCCTTCTCTGCGACAATCTCTGGATGTTCCGAGATAAATTGAAGCAATGTCCTATAGTCATTACGATTGATGCGAGCAAACTTCTTTGCCAGATCGCTCGCTTTGACGTCTTCCGGGTCGACTTGCTCGTTATCATCAGCTTTCGGTTCATCATTCTGTACTGCACGTGGGTTTAGAAGTTCCACAGATTCTGCTTTCGCCGTAGCCGGTGCCTTGCCCTTATCCATTGATTTTGATACGTAGGATGTGTCGAATCCAGTATGCAGCATATCGCTCGTGATTTTGCTGGACTCTTCCTTCTCCAGCTGCGCAAGACGAGCCAGCAGTTCTTTCTGTAACCCCTGAACTTTATCCTGGTGACCTTCTACCCCCTTGATGTATGCCCGGTATCGGTTATCGGGGTTCAACTCGCCGATCTCCTTCTTAACTTGATCAACTAAAGCACTCAGCATTTGAGAGTACTTCGGCTGCTCCTTTTCGTGTGTATGAACGCCCTCTGGTGGGGCAGGTGCCTGGTCTTCAGCGGGGTTGCTTGCCGACTCCATCACAGCTTGGAAGACCAGCTCCTCAGGATCCCGTGGAGATCCTTCATGCTCGCGAAGCAATGCAAGGAGCTTATCTATACGTGAGAGGAGACCATCATTGATAATTCGCTCGTACTTAAGTGTCCCAATCTCCATACGGCGCTGTTGCCGTTGCTGATGGATCTGAGCCTGCTTTGCTCTAATGAAGGAGCGCTTGTCGACATTAGGGTGGACCTCAATATCCGAATCATCGGACAGTTCAAGAGCATCCCATTTGCTGTAGTCCAAAACCATCGCGGCGATTCGTGGTAATACGCTGAACGAAAAGCTGTTGCTGGTATGTTATGAGGGGTGCGATAGGCGGGGTAGAAACAAAGTATTACAACAGTACCTATGGACGATGATTGATAATAAGAGACAATTATGTTCACAAAGATCTGCGATTCAAGAGAGAATCTGCTAGGTCATCAAGTTTGAATGGCTCAAGCTACTCGACCAAGGCCAGCAAGATAAATAGTGGCTCAAAACAAATGTGAACTCTCAATGTATATTTAAGTCACATGCATCGAAAGCTCTCGATCAGCTTCGATTGCGGCCGAACCTCCGTGGAAGGCGGTCGAGATGGCAGAATCTTGCCTTTGGGACAGCCGCGCTGCCGAGTCCGATGCCTGTCCGACCGACCGAACAAGCATAGTTTCAACTTCAGCTGACGCTCGCCATTTTACGTCGCATCAGCGTTGCAAGCACCTGTCCATTCCTCGAGCAGCAATTGAGCTCGACAGTGTCAAGATCAGCACAACATTAATGTTCCCGTGACGAGATATGGCACCCAATTTCTCTTCCGTGACATCATTCTGAATTCCCGTCCAATTCCGCATCTTCTCTCCAAACTTCCAGATGCGCGGGATTAGATCGCTTCCCTGCTGGGCTCCTGGGTTGAGCACGAAGCGACTTCCTCGAATAGCACTATTTACTGAGCTATATCCCAATGCCTGCGCAACTCCCTCAACGCACAGCGCTCGCAATGGTCTCGTCCGACAGTTTTCGGGTTACACCGGGTCGACGAGCAACAGTTGCAATCCGCGCCCGCGTCAATCCGCATTCGCCTCCTCGTTATACGCCAATGTATATAGTAAAGGTTTTTCAACCGTTCAACCGCGATTTGTGAGTACAGTCAGGCTGTTTTCCACCTCCCAGCGACCATTGGAGGCAAAGCCAAATGTCGAGTCGATAGGCGGTCGGGGAGTGAGGTCAGAGATACACCAGGATCAGGAGCATGAGGACATCGAAAAAGGTTTTGAGCTATCAGAGAAAGCCGCTCAGGCAGCACAGGTCAACCTCAGCGCGAAGCTAGCCAAAGATGGTGCTGCTGGAAAGAAGGCCGGGTTCAGGGAAATATGGAGGCTCTTACTGATCGCTCGACCGGAGGCGAAGAAGCTCGCCTTCGCCTTTCTTTTTTTGCTGGTATCGTCTGGTATTACAATGTCCATTCCGTTTTCAATTGGGAGGATTATGGATACGGCTACAAAAGCGACTACAGAAGGTGGTAATGAGCTCTTCGGTCTGAGCCTTCCCATGTTCTATGGTGCGTTGGCCGGAATTCTGACTCTGGGTGCTGCGGCGAACTATGGTCGAATTATCATCCTGCGTATTGTTGGTGAGCGCGTCGTTGCCAGGCTTCGCTCGAAACTCTTCCGCCAGACGTTTGTGCAAGATGCAGAGTTCTTCGATGCGAACCGGGTCGGTGACTTGATTTCTCGTCTTAGCTCTGATACCATTATTGTCGGCAAGAGTATTACACAGAACCTGTCTGATGGACTGCGCGCGGCAGTTAGTGGTGCAGCAGGGTTCGGTTTAATGGCCTACGTCAGTCTCAAGCTCTCCAGTATATTGGCTCTCCTCCTCCCTCCTATCGGCCTTGGGGCGTTTTTCTATGGACGAGCGATTCGAAACCTGAGTCGTCAAATCCAGAGAAATCTTGGAACATTGACTAAGATTGCGGAGGAGCGTCTGGGCAATGTCAAGACTAGCCAGTCCTTTGCTGGCGAGGTTCTCGAGGTTCGCCGGTATAACAATCAAGTGCGAAAGATTTTTGATCTTGGCAAAAGGGAATCCTTGATCAGTGCCACATTCTTTAGCTCCGTACGCATCTGTCACCCAACCCTACCGCTTATCATAGATCTAACCTTATCTAGACGGGGTTCGCTGGCAACATGACCATCCTGGCATTGCTCTACGTAGGAGGAGGCATGGTCCAATCTGGTTCCATAACCATTGGAGAATTAACATCATTCCTGATGTACACGGCGTACGCAGGGTCAAGCATGTTCGGTCTTTCGAGCTTTTACTCTGAACTTATGAAAGGTGTCGGGGCAGCTAGTCGACTGTTCGAATTGCAGGATCGTCAGCCAACCATATCTCCAACCAAGGGCGAGAAGGTCATTTCGGCGCGAGGACCCATCCGCTTTGAAAACGTGACTTTTAGTTACCCAACTCGGCCTGCTGTTCCCATTTTCAAGGATCTCAATTTCGAAATTCCCCAAGGGACCAATGTTGCTATCGTTGGGCCCTCAGGCGGTGGGAAATCGACAATCGCTTCCATCTTGCTCCGTTTCTACTCTCCTACCGAAGGAAGAGTTCTAATCGGTGGCAATGACATCACTCATATGAACGCCAAATCCCTTCGACGAAAGATTGGCATCGTCTCCCAAGAGCCTGTCCTCTTTTCGGGGACCATAGCGGAGAACATTGCGTATGGTAAGCCTCAGGCCAAACGGTCAGAGATCGTTGCAGCTGCGCGCAAGGCGAACTGCCAGTTTATAAGTGACTTTGTAAGTTACTCGACCTCCATTTTTGTTTACCCATGCAGCTGACTGTGTTGTCCAGCCGGATGGCCTCGACACCCAGGTGGGACCCCGAGGCGCCCAGCTTTCTGGTGGCCAGAAGCAGCGCATTGCGATTGCCCGGGCTCTGATTAAGGATCCTGATATTCTCATACTTGATGAAGCAACTTCTGCTCTCGATGCAGAGTCGGAAACTCTTGTGAACAGCGCTCTTACCGCGCTCCTTCGTGGTAACAATACTACCATCAGCATCGCTCATCGACTCTCTACAATTAAGAGATCCGATACGATTATTGTCCTTGGTCCCGACGGAAGGGTAGCCGAACAGGGCAGTTATGAGGAGCTCAGTGCTCGCCCTGACGGCGCCTTCACCAAATTGATGGAATGGCAGATGAGTGGCGGTGAGGTGACGGACCAGCCCGTCACTGCTGCCAACCCAGTGGCGCAGGAAACTGCTTGGGACATCCAGAGCGAGGATGTGACAGAGGTGTCTGAGGATACCAACATCTCCCCCCGAGTCGCGAAAAAGTGACTAGTGCTTTAGATAGATTATAGGGGGCGGAGGCGCTCACATAGGCTCCCTTGCATGTCCGCTTATTTCTTTTTGTTTTCTTACGTTAACTCCCCTCTTCGCGAGTCCAGCATCTTGGCCTATAGAATATCCCCTTTATTTTGTGTCTATAAATTTTATCTTAGACGGTCGATAGTGTCAAAGGTTGGCGGTATTCGTTATTGATGAAATAGCTCCCTTGGGAAAACCTCATAACTGGACATGTAGCGAGACAAATAAAAGTCTAGGCACAAACAGTGCTCACGAGTCGTATCCATCTGCAGCACTCTGGAACCGTCGAATCGAAATCAGTGACTGTCGAGTCTCCTCTACAAAGTAGTCCGTAGGCTATACTCCGTAGGCAACCAAAAATAAGGCAACACCACATGACATCGCAGCACAAGTCTTGGCACTATTCCTCCTGACAGCACCTTCGACCATCACTGTTTAAGCACCTTGGCTTCATGGTGGGCTGTGGTTCCTGAAAGCCATCAAATGTTAACTATGGCTTGATTGGTTCCTTTTTATCTATCCATTTCCTATTGTTGGAAAGGACTGAACGAACCATACAGAACAGCAATGGACCGTATTCGGCGGTTGATCAGTCGCCCACAGGCCTACGAGCCGATAGAGCACCCTACGGAGGTTGATGACGATGATCACGGTTCAATCTCCCTTCGAGCACAGCATGAATTGCCTTTCTCCAGATATGAATATGCTGTATTCTTTATACTGGGGGTGTCAATGTTGTGGGCATGGTACGCTCCTCACACCTGTGTTACCTCCCTCCCCATCTGACCTCTGTCCTGCCAATTTTACCTGAAAGCTTTCTGACTCTGCCGTACCTGGATTAGGAACATGTTTCTTGCCGCAGCACCGTATTTCTATATCCGTTTCCGGTCGGACAACTGGGCGGCAACCCATTTCCAACCTTCGATTCTGACAGTCTCGACCATCACCAACCTGGGCTCCGCATTCATTCTCGCCAAACTGCAGAAAGGGGCGTCGTACCCGGGACGAGTAACGCTTTCTCTACTTATAAATATTGTTGTCTTCTCACTGTTGGCGCTTTCGACAGTCTTTATGAAAGATGTTGATGTTAAAGCCTACTTCAGCTTTCTGATGTTCATGGTATTTGGGGCAAGCTTGGCAACCGGCATCAATCAGAATGGTGTCTTTGCCTATGTGTCTGGGTTTGGAAGAGAAGAATATACACAAGCGATTATGGCAGGACAGGGAGTAGCCGGCGTGCTTCCCTGTGTGGTGCAAATTATCTCTGCTTTGGCAGTGCCGGAGAGAAAGGGCCAAAACATGCCTCAGGCTTCATCAAAGTCCGCATTCATGTATTTCATCACAGCTACCACAATTGCTGCTATGTCGCTGGTCGCCTTCCTTTCCCTTGTCAGACGACGGTCGGGTATATCCCTACAGTTGCCAGAGGAGCAACACGACTCGAGTTCCTCTGGTTATGCTCATAAGACGGTGAGTCTCTGGGTTTTGTTCAAGAAACTACGGTTTCTTGCATCGGCTGTGTTCCTTTGCTTTGCCGTTACTATGGTATACGCGGTCTTCACCGCTGAAATCGAGTCCGTACATCAAGATTCCAATAGTTCGAGGTTATTCTCTCGAGAAGTCTTCATTCCAGTGGCTTTTCTCTTTTGGAATGCCGGTGATTTAATTGGGAGAATGTCAGTCATCGTTCCCAGTCTTTCATTGGCCCATCGTCCTTGGGTCCTTTTCCTCATTTCTGTGGCCCGCCTTGGGTTCATCCCACTTTACCTGCTTTGTAACATTGGCGGGAGAGGGGCCATTGTACAGAGTGATTTCTTCTATCTCTTCGTCGTGCAGCTTTTGTTCGGCGTTTCCAACGGATACCTTGGCAGCAGCTGTATGATGGGAGCTGGTCAATGGGTTTCTGTGGATGAACGAGAGGCCGCTGGTGGGTTCATGAGCATGGTTCTTGTGGGTGGCTTGGCTGCAGGAAGTCTCATGAGCTTCCTTGTCGCCAACATATGAACGTCCTCTGGGAGGCAAGAGCATATAGACGAGATAGGCTTGACCTATAATATTCGGACCATAACCATATAATGCTAGGTATATTTGTTGCATTGTCCAATAAGAGGACTCGCCATTCCACCTTGAGTACAAGGACATGAATGAGAATCCTGATTCATCTAATTCGTTCTGTGTTTCTCGGTAGCAACGTCTCACTGCACCCCGTACGTTGTGAAAACCGCCCTCGCTTCTCCCTTGTCCACACATTTTCCTATTAAGGCTGCCGTCAACATCCATGCTCTTTTCGCAGTCCACCTTCAAGTGTTGATTGGTTATCCTGTTTGAAGATAGTGCATCATTGCCAGTCATTCTAGATATGACGGAATTCGGTTTTGATCGGCTCGACACTCCACAGGTAAGGTAGAAGTGAGGGACAGTGAACTATCAAGCCATGAATAGACACCAAAGCTGAGAGTCTACCTGGCCCTTGACCTTCATCTGTTGTACTTGAGTATGCCTTCTTATCATCGAGTCTGAATTACTTTCAGCACACTGATGACGATCGACCATCTCTCACCAACGACATACTCTCGGTGTATACTTCACAATCCGCGGTCCTCATTTTCTGACCTTGATGAGAAGTATCGCCGCATATCAAGGTCTACTACAAGTAGCTTCATTATCTGACTTGAAATGGCTCTGTGGATTCACGATGCCTTCGATAGGCTAATGCTGTCCACAATGTTGAGTTGGAGCATTCTCCTGGTTCGTAGAGAAGCGATTATAAACCGCAAACTATCACCGTCGGATGCTGACCAGACAACAGGGCTCTATTTACCTAATCGGCCATTTGATCTATGCTATATACTTTCATCCTTTGAGCCGATATCCAGGACCCATAATTGCTACTATATCCCCAATTGCGCTTCTTGTCTGGGAGATTCGTGGCAAAGCGCACTCAAAAGTCAAAGATCTTCATGACAGATATGGGGACGTGGTCCGCATTGGTCCCAATGCACTCGTCTACCGAACTCCACAGGCCTGGAAGGAAATATACGGACATAGAACAAAAAAGGGCCAAAGAACATTTTCCAAGGATCCTTCCCTCTATGTCCCGACACCTAATGGCGTGAACGCAATCATCACAGCGGCAGAGTCCGATCATATTCGCATGCGGCGGCTCCTCGCCCATGCATTTTCGGACAGGGCCTTACGGGAGCAGGAAGCGCTACTGCAATTTTATGCGGATCTTCTCATCCAAAAGCTGCGAGAGCAACTCCATCATTCGCGCTCAGAGGTCGTCGATATTACCAGGTGGTACAACTACGCCACGTTTGATCTCATCGGTGACCTCGCCTTTGGCGAGCCGTTCCACTGCCTGGAAGATAGTAAGTATCACTGGTGGGTATCCATCATACTTGACGCAGTCAAGCTCAGTGTCTACCTCAAGATCCTTTGGTTCTTCCCCTTCCTAAGCCCCTTGACGAAGCTGCTGGTCCCGAGCTACCTGCATTCACGACGAGAGGCAAGTTTCCAATTGACCGTGGAGAAAGTCAGCCGTCGGTTGCACAGACAGACAAACCGCCCAGATTTCATCTCGTATATTCTCAGGCATAAAGACGACGAGAACCGCATGTCGCGGCAAGAAATCGATGCTAACGCTGCAACTTTGGTTCTGGCCGGCAGTGAGACCACAGCTGCATTGCTGTCTGGGTGTACATTCTATCTTCTGAAGAACCCGCATGTCTACCGGCGACTGGTGACTGAAATCCGTAGTAGGTTCCAGGACCCATTGGAGATTCGGTTATCGTCTATTGCCACGCTTCCTTACCTGAATGCCGTGCTGGAGGAAAGCTTGAGGATCTATCCTCCAATTCCTGCGATGTTACCGCGGCTTGTTCCCGAGGAGGGAGCGATGATAAATGGAGAATACGTGCCTGGTGGGGTGAGTCCGAGGCCCTGTTGAACTCTTTTCGATTCCCTTCTTCTGACTCTGAAGTAGACATCGGTCTCAATATCTCTCTGGTCGACCTTCCACTCAAGCGCGAACTTCCACAACCCGGATTCTTTCATTCCTGAACGCTGGCTCGCGAGTCCTGAGGAAGGAATAAATGGCCGGTTCGCTATGGACAGGAAAGAGGCATTTCAGCCTTTCTCATATGGACCTCGCAATTGTCTTGGCCAACAGTAAGTGATACCTGTTTGGACCCTGATTCCAAACCTTCAATAGACTGCCCCAGTCCGTCAGTTAACTGATCCGTTCCAGCCTGGCGAATGCAGAAATGCGGCTCATCCTAGCCAAGGTCATCTGGCACTTAGACATGGAACTATGCCCTGAAAGCGGGGACTGGGCTGATCAGGAATCCTACAACTTATGGAGTAGGCCTCCGCTGAAGGTGATGATCTCTCGAGCCAATGGCCGATATGAAGAAGACAGCATGGTATAGCTCAGTGCTGCCTTCAAAAAATGTAGCCTCGAAACTCTGTTTTACGTCCCCTTGTACAGGTCGTGACTTAGGCTTCCTCGCCCACATTCAGCTGCGCACATTCATAGCTGGGATTGTGCCATCGTGAAAGAACGGGTTTATTAGCATTTGAAGAATGAAATAGCGCCAGTTCCTCGAATTGCGGCTTAAATAGTTAAAATGAACATTTCCTCCACTCCAAGATGAACATCATGAAAAAATATAGAACGCTCAAATTTGGCGATGACTGTGCAGATGCGAGTAGGCTGATCCAAGGAAAAATATAGTAATACGACGTCCGGTCAAGATGCTACCATTGCGATGACCCTGTATGCTTGTAATGTAACTAACTCCGAAATAAGCCAATGACTCCTCCTAGATGCAGGTGTATCAATGATGAGATTCAGAAAAAGTCCTCCTCGCTTAGCCACTGCGAGTCAATTGCGTAAGCTACTAGATCCGCAGCACAGCACATGTCCTTATGGCCACGCTCGAGATCTAGCAGGTCTAAGACGGACTTTAGTCTGTCCTCGAGTGACTTCTTTAAGTCAGAAACTCTTTTATCTGCTTCTGTGACATGTATTTGACCAAGAAGTGGCTTCTTAGCTTTCTCGCCGGATTTTTTCGCCTGCTTCGTTTCGATAGTTTTATTGGGTGAGCAGGGGGCCAAGGGCGATCTTGTTGCGGCCGGGTGAGAGGGCTCGCTCTTGTGATTCTTAAGAAGATTCTTAAGGATGAACAATAGCCAAATGAGATTTGTTCTAGGCGCGTATTCCGCCCAGATGCCTGGAATATCGGGAGTCTTTTCGGTAGCGACCGGATTTCCTGTGTATACCTCCGCGCGCATACTAAATATCAAGTTAATATCATGATTGCCGTATTATACGTTACAAAAGGGTTGGTCTTACTGTCTATACGTGTCTCTCAGCAGAATCTCGTCCTCGTCTCGGCCGATAGCATCGAAAATTTGCTTCTTATCGAGATCTGATGAAGCAATGTCCACAATCTCATTGGAATCATCACTGGCCCGCAGCTCCGCGCGTGAGAGAGAGTAGTCGATGATAGTTGTTTCCAATGTGCTAAGGCCAAAGCCGCTAGTCCATGATTGACGCATTATTTCGATATCGGATGGAGGTGCCATACAACCGTCCGAACGCGTTGTCTTGATGCACACGTTGCCGAGGTGAAGATCTCGGTGCTTCAACTCGGTAAGCCATTGGCTGTTTGGGTGTATACTATGTTGGTACTCACCTCAAACAATGCATATTCTTCCGCTCTGGCGAGCGCCATTGCAACGCCCCAAAATATATCATAAATTTGAAAGATCGAGGACCAGGAGAATTTCTCTAATTCACAGCCGGCATCGTCCATCTCCACTATCGCCCACAGCTGTGTATCGGGATACGCCCTTTTACTTGAAGGGTTGGGATTCATGCAATCGTCTTTTGTCTTTTTATAATGGTCCCAGGCAGCTTGGAACGAGTCCGGAAATCGACCCTGAACGACGTGGATTTCTCGAAAACGAGCAAATCCTGGAATCGGATCCAAGTATTTGAGCATTTTGACCTCGGAAATGATTTCCTCAATGCTCGTGAATTTTTTCGAACCGGGGCCGCTCTGCGCTCGTAACGGAACGACTTTGAATACTCCGTCACCGTAGGCCCTTAAGCGCGCCAGCTTCGACTTGGACATTTCTTTCATGCAAACTTCCTCTCTCAAACGCAGCTTGTATACTTCTCCGTAAGACCCTTCAGCCAGTTTCACGACCTCAAGCGCATTGCCCGCTCGAGCAGCCCACGAGCTGAATTTCTGAACACCTTGAGCGGCAATCGGGGATACAGCCTCGTCAAGCACGGTGCGGACATACGCGTTGACTTTTTCGTCGGGGACGCAGCCCGAGGACAGACGTTGTGCGGACTTCTTCTGCCTTGGCTTCCTAGCTTTGCTGTGTGTAATGCTCTCATGCTTCTTCTCGCTCGTAGGCACTGTCTGAAGCTTCCTCGGAGTTATTCTGACCTCTACCATTCTCTCATAGCGTTTCTCTAATTTCAGTGTATTTTGCACTGGCGATGGAGTACGGGCGATTTCTGGCTCCAGCGGCTCGAGTTTTGGTGTGGGCGTATGTTCCACTTCATTTTCTTCATGCAAGGATTGTGCAGGTTCTTGCTCGTTCTCCGAATCTACAGGAGATTCGTTCAATGTAACTTCAGCCAATTTCGCTTGTATGCAGTCCACGGCATCCTGAACTAATTTCTCTGTCGCCTTTTCCAGAGACTTTATTGGGCTGCCCTGTTCAAAGACTGCTCGTGGCGCATCGACTCTCCGTTTTCCATAGACTCTGCTTTGTGCACCGCGTGCTTTCGAGGTTGGTTTCGAATCCCATGATGTCGCGTGGGTCGCAGTCGTTGGTGAGGGAGGTACCAGCATCGTGAGGTGGGATTATTGTCGGGTTATTGTATGTGTGTGGTCTTTCAGGGAAACTGGCCATTAATTGGGATTTATTTTGCCGTTCATTCTGGTATTCATAGGAGAACAATTTGGACGTCAGGGCTATTGATGTATTTCCAGAACAGGACTAGTGAGGGAGTTGCCCAGGTGAATTTGGCATCCTGTAGAATCACGTGATTTGATGTATATACCAACCCTTCTCTCATTGTTGGTTCATGCCCAACCCCCTTTGTGACAGGAACTTGTTCGACAGACAATTCTGTTTAAAATAAAGGCTTGCAGACTTGATCCAGGGCTCTCGTGCTCTTATGTCCTACCAAGTCGGATGATAGTTGCGAGTAGACACATTCCCGCTGTTACCTCGAAGGCCTTTCCTCAATATCGCAGATCTACTCCGTAAGGATAGAAGATATATCGTACTCTGAGTGAAAATGTTGAGATGAGTTGGAATAATTCACAAGGGTCATATAGACTACTACCCTTAGCCATCTGAGTGGATACATGATACGTGCATCACTAAGGTGATATGCCCATTGCTCGCGTCTAATTGGGACAGAAGAAGAGAGCTTATTCATTGCAAGTCCGCGGTCCGCGATCCGCGAGATCAGATTCATTTGAGCAAGGACATATGCATGCCACATAAATGAGTTTTGGACTCTTATTCACAACGCAGAACTATGCAGGGCCATCTATAGTACGAGGCCACGCCTTAGTGGATGTGTGGACTGTCAGATTGTGTGAGAAAAGCACAGGAGACAGTCTTCAAATTGGACATAGCCATGATGAAAGCATACCATGGGCAGCTTACGCTATGGTCATTGATCAGTGCAGATATCACTAGCATTCGATTATCATTGTCAAACAGACACCGCCAAGATCATTGAGCGAGGTCGCGGAGAAAAAATGGCAGTACGGCTGGCTCAAGCAGTTTCCGTCACTTTTTGGGTAAATGAGACCCGAGAGCAGCGAGAAAGGAATCTGACGTCCGACGATCTTAGGCTCTTAGCCGAAGCATAACTGTCCAACGGCGTGGTTGCATTGATGTTTTCTGTCACTCCTGTCACCATACAAAACCTTCCAAAACCACCATCGTGAAGAAGGTTTGATGACGGGTAACTTGGACGGCCTTGTTGACTGAAATCGATGCAGGGGGGAGAGCGGTGGTCTTAAGATCTGCACGATTGCAACTGCTTATGGCCCGTTGGCTGCCAGCCAGTCGTTCCAGAACCCGTCTGGACTGAGGCTAGTCATTGAATATTATTGAGGCAGATCTCTGCCGAGTGCTGACAATATGGTTAACTACCTTCGATTAACTAATTGAAACAAGGAGGTGCAGGTGCGGGAAGAGTATTATTGTCATTGAAGACTGTCCGAACGGAACGGAGACAGTGCATAACTGGTAGTGTACCTACCTGGCTAGTCTCACAGCCAGAAAGGATGGAGAATACAAAATCTTGAATGTGGACGGAAAACTCGGGGTAGTCCGGAACAGAAGATGGTGGGTTCTATGGGGATAAATGGAGTCATTATGCTATTATTCTTGCATTATTACTTGCTGCGAGATCTCCATTAATTTAGTATGCCTGAGAGACTCCATAATTGTGCATATCATTATCACTAGGGATAATATCACTAACCATGTAGGTAATCATGGAGGCAACTTGCATGAGGAGCCTTATAGAAGCTGACTGAGAGTGACGTATTTTTTGTTTTTGTGCTCCTATTTTCGCAATTTTTCCTTCCCGCCCCCTTGAAGATTGTAAGACGAATACGGATAACAAACCACTATGTTGCCAAAAACAACATCAACTCCATCAGTCCTTATTTGTAGTTCTATCGCTTTTCAGTAATCATTAAACTGGGCTAATTGTAAAACCTAAGTCGCAACCTCAAGATCATTGATTAAGTCGAACCTCATCATCTGGTGTCGCGTGGATCACGCGAGTCAACTTGCCATCTGGGTACTTTACCCACTGTACCGCCGGGAACCCATGCGACCTCGGGAATCCTCGCTTCGACCATCATTTTTTCACTCCTCTCTCTTCTTCCTTTCGCATTAACCCATAGCCTCAAGGCTCTTTCATCGCATCAACTCCTCACATCCCATCCTCTATTCATCTCTTCTTTTCCCATTCCATCCTATTCCTCAGTTACTCTACGGCCCTTTACGCCTTACCCGTCGTCCAAGGACGGACATATTTTTTTTCTCTTAGCGCGCCGTGGGTTCCGTCAGTTAACCCTTCCATCTTCAATCAATGCTTTGCTATGGCGTTCAACTTCAACTGGTCGCCGCTTATGGCGGACGCGAGTTTCTACACTCGTGCGCAAGATTTATTAACAGCTGCGCTCAATAAATCGCCGAAACCGCCCATCATCGTCGACGATATTATCGTAACGGAGCTCAACCTTGGTTCCATCCCCCCAGAGCTGGAGATCTTGGAGATTGGAGACCTGGCGGAGGACCGGTTTCGAGGCATCTTCAAGATGTCCTATTCGGGAGACACATTTCTGACTCTCAAAACGCGAGTCCAAGCGAATCCGCTGAATACATATCTCGTCACACGACCCTCCTTTGCAACGCCCCTACCTCTGGCTGCAGCGTAAGTGGCATAGGTTTTGCTGTCGCCTCTGCACGAGCTGACACTTTCTCCAGTACTCCTCTGACAATACCTCTTCAAATTACTCTTTCCGATTTTAAATTATCCGGCTTTGTCATCTTGGTCTTCTCGAAACAAAAAGGAATCACCGTGGTTTTCCGAAACGACCCGCTCGAATCACTCAAGGTTTCTTCGACATTTGACTCTATCCCGTTTGTGCGCGATTTCTTGCAAAAGGAAATTGAAGCGCAGCTGCGTATCCTCTTTATGGATGAGTTGCCCGCTATCATACATCGATTGTCGCTTCGATTGTGGGTTCCGGAGTACCGAGCTGGGGAGGAATTGCAGACTCAATCGGAAAGCGCAAATGGCGAAGGACCTGGTCAAGATCCTCTGGCCAGCCCACCACAGGATCCCGTGGACGCTCTCGGGAACGCTTTGAACGAGTCAGAAATCGAATCGCTTTCCTTGGATTCCTCTGTCGAAACTCATTCACTGTTTTCTCAAAAAAACCTTTTGCGCTTGGCTGCCCTTACGGATTCTCAACGAACGTTATCACTTTTCACCCCTTCCATTCGAGAGGTGGTTTACCGCGCATGGACCTCGCCTTCAGATCAAACCGATGCCTCAGGAAGCGTGACGTCACCCTTCAGTCCCGTCCTTTCCAGAACGCAGTCCCAGATTGGCAGTATGTCGTCCTTCCCAGATTCGGCCAGCATGGTTTCGAGCCAGAGTCGGTCTTCGACACCTTCCCACACATTTAGCGGATATGGCTTGAGTCTAGGGGCTGGCCGTCATTCGAAGGCTCATGCTCGAAAGCGAAAGAAGCGTGTTGTGGATCTGCGTCGCCCGAAGACTACTGATGACGCACCAAGCGTGAGCGATGAGAGCGCATTTACCGAGTCGACCAGCGCTCCCTCCATCTGCTCAGCCCCTCTGCCCATCTTAGATGAACTGACAGATGATCCGGTGACGCCCCCCTTGTCCCCGGATAGTGATCTACACCTTCCTACAATCCCCGAACGAAACCGTATGAGTATATCTCGGCCTGCGCTCCGGCGTGAGATAGCATCAGAGATGATCCGCGATGCGGCAGAATCTAAACCATCGTCCAACCCAGCCGGACAGGCCACTCAGGACGAGGACCCGAGCGCCACGCCTCGTGCCACTATGCGCGCCAATGGTGCCTCTGTTCTTGAAAATGGGAAACAGGCCGCTGGTTCGTCCGCAGGGTCATCGCGACAACTACCCTCCACGATCCTTCCGTTTATCAGTGACAGTCCTACCGGCGGGGTTGTCGACCAGGCCTTGGTTGAAAGACTCGCCGGAGAGATTGCTCGTCGCATGAGAGACGAGAAATTCATGGCAAGCAACGCCTGCGGTCCCTTTTGGGACCGCCACAGCCAAGAAGAGTCTCCTCCGCCGGCCTATGGCCATTGATCCATATTATTCTGGATTCTCATGAGTCTCTTGTTCTTCTCTTCTTCCTTCCATGGCCCTGTGCCTCAAAATCCAGCGAGTCTGGAAACTTGATGACCGATACGACAATACCTTTAATTGCTGGTTATTTCGACTATTTTATTCATCTTGGTGTCTCTTTTTCGAAGCGGGTTCTAGACTTTTTGTATGATGAACTGTATTTCTAAATGGCTTCGGCGTCCATATTTGTCTTCTATGCGGCGTCTCTTGTATTTTGCGCAGGATACCACTCCTCACTCACTCTTTTGTCCGAACTGTATATCTGTCTCTGCTGTCTCGCCCACTCACTCGCTTTCTATCTTTCATATCTCTCTTTGTTCTTTTTATATCTAACGTGGTAGCGACTAGCCGTTGGTATTCGGCATAGGATGGGATGGTGGAATGGAAATTGGTTTAACTCAAGCCTCAATGTTACAGGCAACAATTCCTTAGTTTGCTACTAAAATCCTAAACTTCGCGAGCACACCCCATCTTCTCCCTTGATATCAAATCTTTGTGTGTCTAGACGAAGCTTTAGTCACTCACCGTGGTACCACTCTTATCTCGGGGTTATGTCAATGGAGCTGCCCAGAGTTCGGCTCCACACACTAAACCACCTTAGCGCAGCTCCGATCGCGAACGTCAAATCGACCCCAACCCTTTCCCTCCCTCTTCGCTTCCTCGCCTCTCTCCCTTCTGCCACGTTACGATAAGGCTCCGTTGATCAGGTCTTCCTTCCACAATGGCCGGCATGCTCAAGAATATGTTTGGCGGCTCTCAGCCGTCAGATCCAGCCAAAGTTGAGGATGGTGAGTGCTGCCCCATGGTTCTGGGAAGGCATCATTTGCTCCATTCTTCCTATTGTCATTGCTCTCCTGACCTGTTCTTGTCGCTTTTCTAGATTTTGCCGACTTTGTGAAGGCTCCCGAGCCGTCCCCTGCGTCCATAATAGCGGGGTCGTCGTCGGTCCCTGCCCTCGACACCCAGGGTGCCACCGCCGTTCCCTACACAAAATGGTACCGAGTTTGGGAGCGGACCTCTCCCAAGGACTTCATGCAGGAAGCAATGGTCATGCCATTGATCCTTCTGATTGTTGTATTTCATCTCTGGGGCACGCGCACGAATAGACGGAGAGCCAGGGAATGGGCTCAGGCTCATGCGCCGGCTCTTAAGAGCGAGTTCGCGGTCGTGGGATTCGATGGCGTCCACAAATCCACCGGGGTGGCCGATACTGCTCCTGCGGAATCGATCTCCCCGGAGTCCATCTTGAAGGAGAAGTCTGCGCAGGAGTTCATCTCCTATGCCACCGGCAGACAGAACATCGCCTTCGTTGACATGTCTATCAAGTTGCCCAAGCGGTACAACCCCATCATTTACTGGTCCGATTATGCTCTCAGCTTTTTCTTCGACAGCTGGCAGGCTCCTACCGAGACATTCGAGGCAGTCGCCTACACCTTTGATGGCAGGGAAAAGGATCTGGTTCCCGTACCCGCCAACGATACTTCCTCCCTGAAGGTGAACAACTCGGCCTACGATGGCTTCATTTGGGCTGTTGTGCACAAGAACCACATGCGCAAGTTTCGCCAGGATCGCTACGATGCCTCGATGGCTTTTACCAAGGACAATGCCAAGCTACCATCCTGGGTTACCGTTATGACAGAAAGTGCCGAAATCACCGATACTCTCCTCACACCTGAATTGATTCAGGCTATCGAGAAGGCTGGTGACTCTTTCAGATATTTCATTGTCACTGACCAGCCCATCGACAAGCCGTTGAAGTGAGTCATTCCTTGGTTAAAAAATGGAACATCGAGACTAATACTACTCCCAGGATCGAGGAGACCACACCCCGGAAGCGCATTCATTATTCCATCTCTCTCCCCTCGTCTGCGTCTGGTTATTCCGCCACCATGCCACTATTCAACCAGTTCCTTCGCTTTACTGACAAGCTCGTTGCGTCTGCTCATTTCCGCCCGGAGGTGATGCGCAAGATCAAGCACGTCCGTGAAGAAGAAATCAAGAAGCTTCGCCGCGCTGACGAGGAAGAAAAGGCAGAGGAGCGCAGGCTGGCGGCTGAGAAGATCAAGAAGGAGGAGCGAGAGCGACTCCTCCGTGGCATGACTGCCGAAGAGCAGCGCAAGTTCCTCGAGCGTGAATCGCAAAAGGGCCAGAGACGTTCTATGAAGAAGCAGACCAAGAGAGCATGATCGCTTTTAGATTCGTTCCAATATTGGAAGTCGTCAGTCTTTCTTCGGTGCTCCTTACCTTTATATCAATGTATTCATAAAAATCTTTGTCATGTGTGGGTGCGCGATGTAGCTGGGATTCGGAAGATGAACTTGAAAGCTTTCTTGATGAAATGCTGACTTCACAGAGATATACTTTCGAGAATCATTTACGAAAGTCATGCACTTGGCCTTTTTAATGTCATCATAATCTTCCAGTTCGAAAAGAAGGTGTTAATAGTCCATAAAGTGCATCCTCTGACATCTCCCCCAAAAACTTTGAACGAGCCTGCGTCTCAACATCCTTAGAAGTCCTCGTCGCCTCCTTCCCATATTCTTTCCGCCCAAACTGCTTGCAAGTACTAGCATCACAACGATGCAGCAGCCATGCCTTGCTTATCCTGAGCTACGCCTTCCTCGTCTTCCCTTTTCCATCGCAGGCAGAGGGCTTTAAATATTCTGCGCCGAGTCTACTGTGTCCAATGCCGATCCTTTTCTCCTCAATCTTCCTATCCACACCTCCAGACCCTTACCTATACCAGTTACTGAAGCACTATCAATATTTCACACTCTTTATTCATTCTTACTCGTTCGCTTAGCAGCCGGTCGTCATCATGGTTTCCTCTCGCCGCTGGGCTATATTCGTTCTTTTCGTCTCTGCCTCAAACCTTATTTGCGAAAGCTGGGCATCTCCTCTGATTGAGACCATCGGAAAGCGAAACTCCCCTGTGCCCTTCGGAGCCATCTTGGACAGATGCGTCATTCCTGGCACGGTCGCTCTGACATTCGACGACGGACCATTCGTCTACACTCCTGATCTCCTGGAACTCCTTAGTGCATACAGTGCGCGATCGACCTTTTTCCTCAATGGCCAAAACAAAGGGAGCTTTCATGGTGACGCGACTGTCGTGCGGCGTATTTTCGACGAAGGTCATCAGATTGGCTCGCATACGTACGTATCCACCAGTTCAATCATCAATTGCAGGAGTTTACAATTGTTCTTAGCTGGGGCCATCCTTATCTCACCTCGTTGGACTATCCTGCCATTGTCGCGCAGATGACCCAATTGGAAGATGCCTTTATGCAAGTCCTAGGATTCTATCCGACGTACATGAGGCCACCTTTCCTCGCTTTCAATGGCCTAGTGCTGTCGGCCATGGGTGACCTAGGGTACCATGTCATCAGCGCGAGTATCGACACGAAGGACTATGAGAATGACCATCCCGATTTGATCTCCCGCAGTTTTGAAAAGTTCCGGACCGAGTTGAACGCCGGCGGAAGCATCATCCTGTCCCACGATGTGCATGAGCAAACCGTGTATACATTGACAAGGGCAATGCTTGAGGAGATCCGCGCGAGAGGATTGCAAAGTATGTGACTATTGACAATGTGATTTACGCTTAACATATGCTAATCCGACGACAGCGGTCACAGTTGGAGAATGCTTGGGGGATCCGGAGGCATTTTGGTACCGAACATCTCGTTGAGTCACGAGTCCTTGTAGTCAGATTGTGCTTGTCGCCTTTGATTGCCGTTTCTTGCTTTATATCCTCTTCAGGGACCAATGATTGATTTGGAGCTTTCTTGCAATTAATTGTTCTGCTGTGTTGAACTGCTTGGTTTGACCATTTGTTGCGAACGGTGACTTTACTAAGTTATCCCTTATTGTACGGAGTAGGTAGTTAGGTCTAATATATGCATACAACGATCGATCTTCGGCTCAAACTCGGAAAACCCTCGCATTTTCTGCTTTTGATACAATTTTCTCGCCACTCTCAGGAGAAGTTTTGCAATACGTAATTTTATTTTGTTTATTAGACTTGCTGAGCCGTTTAGAGAGATATAAATATAAAGAATGCTCGAAGCTGGTCAAAATGGTTGTTCAAGTTCTCCTGATTTCACATTCGCGTCACCACCTTCTTGGGCCGTCACATTACCAGCGGCGAAGTAGAGAACCATTCTTTTCTACCCAAACATTTTACCGAGGTCTCAATTTGAATTTCTGGATTGAGAAATAAAAGCCTCCAGGGGAACTACAAGATTCTCTATTCAAAACGTCCTCTACCTGCTCCACTGAATATCGGACCTCGCACGTTGAACGCCCAGCATCCTACACTTCTACGGCCTCCGCCGCCGCCTCCAATTAATTATATACAACTCACCATGGGCGACCTCCGGGCCAAACTCAAGCGAATACTGAGTCTCAAAGCACTCCGTCAACGATTATCAGACGCCGGATGGGTCCTAGCCGCCAAGCAAGACCTGTATGATACTTACGATTTTCCTCAGAGTCGATATGCGGGCCAAGGGTATGATGACTACAACTTTCCGCCGTCCAGGTGGGCGGGACAGGGATATCAGCGGGGATAGATCATATTGCCTCCTGACGTTTGACGTCCAGTGTGGCCAGTGACGAGTGATGACTTCATGCTGGGTATATATGTATGATTGTATATATAATCTCTAATTTAAATCTATTCTACTCACATCGTGTCTAGTGCAGTGGTACAAGGATGAGGTCAGTTATAGTTTGCCAAAGATCTTAACCCGCTCTTCGATGGGCTTCTGGGACTTTTCGCCTGGTTCGCCCTCCGGGCTACCGAAGACGAGTTGCGCGATGAGGCGCCAGTCCGAGGAGATATCCCATTGTTTGGCGACGGGGCCGTCGATGAGGGGATTGTAGTGTTGGAGGTTTGCGCTGAAACCGAGAGACTCGAGGGCTGTCCAGACTGTTTTCGTGGATATTAGTATGCGCAAGCGCAAGCGCAGATGACACGGAGAGAAAAACGTACGGAAGTACTGATGCATGGCATTCGAGTGCTCCGCCCAGGGCTGGAAGTGCTCCTTGTAGGTTGCGAATTTCTCGGAGAAGGGCTTGATGTGTGCTGGGTCTTCGTAAAAGAGGATCTATGGCGTGGTGGGTTAGCTTAATGGATCCGTTTTAGGAGACTGCTGATGGAGAGACATACAGTCCCGACACCATTCTTCATGCCCTGCAGTTTAGGCAGGGTCTGGTTCTTCCATATGGACTCGGGCACAGCGCCGCTCTGGACGAGCTGCATGAATGTGTCGATGACAATTTCCCAGAGGCGCTCGTGCTCGGCGTGCAAAAGTACCACCAGCCGCGTGGACTGGGTGTTGAAGGAGCTGGGGATGTGCTGGATGGCTGCGTTGACGACCTCTTCGATCTTGGAGTCGGAAACTGGGCTGTTCTTGCCGAGTTTGTAGATTGTGCGGCGGGCTTTGGCCAGCTCGATGAGCGTGTCTGTGTGGGACATCTTGGGCGGTGCCGCCTTGGTCTGCGAAGAAGTGAAGGATCTATGTACTCTTGATATAGTGGATGGGATGAGGGTTGCTTTGCTGGTGGTCTGTATGGGGAGACGAAGGAATGAAGATAAAGGGGAACGAGCGAGGAGTCGCGGGGATGCCATGATCTTGTATCTGTATTTTTGCTTGTGCTTGTGGATAAAGCGGACGGAGGATAATTCCGCGCAGTCGAGGGGCAGCTATATATCTATAGAGGGTCGGGTATGCTAGCATATAGTAAGTATCAACACCATGTGGGATAATGTTGACACAATCTGTAGTCATCAAATCGAACTAAACTCGGAATTACGGAATAATGGATTATTAATGGTTTTATCCGGTAGTTCAACAGAGGCTGATCAGATCGAAGGCATTTATTAATATACTGATATAGCGATCTAGAGACATAGAATCCCTATTTCAATGATCTCTGCAACGACAGCAGGCTGTAATCATGTCTGTTGAAGCTGTATCTGTATCTGATATGTGCTCTGCGTATTGAGCTTTGTAGACCTGTATCCTGCTGACGGGCCTAGGTAGATTCCGCAACAAGGTGATGTCCTTGAGTTTCGACGACTGTGATGAGCCCGAATGACACCTAATCTGTACTGTGACACTTGAGGCAATCCCCCCATCGAAATAATGATTTCTACTGTATCCAAAGCTACAGTCTAGACCCTTCCGGATATAACGGTCTAGACCCTTCTCCATTGGGAGACTGTCGACAGGGGATAAATGACGTCATATGCCCGGGCTTGAGCTTAACTATGGACTAGTCAGGGCATTGGCAGGAGGCAACTGAGCATTCATGCAAAACTATCAAAGCACATGAAAATAAGCACATGAGGTGTCATAAGTAGCAGCCACGGTATCTTAGGTGTTCTAATATACATTAAATGCAAACGAAAGCCGCCCATAATAATGTCCGAAAGGTGTCGCCAGGATTAGATGACGGGATTGATAACCGAAAATAAAGAGCTGAATATGTCCGAGGTCATCATCAAATGTAGACGTTTAAAAAGTTGACTACGCTGTTAGAGCATGGTGCCATGGTAAATCGACGCTGGCAGTTGAATGAAGAAGCGAGCGTAGTCGGGAGGCTGCAAGGTCTCTAGGCATGACATTACGGCCAAGAACGCTGCAGCAGGCACTCACTCGGGGACAAGCCAGTATTGTTGCCCAGATACCAGCCTTCTGCGATCAACTGGCTTTCCAAATTGAGCCAGTACTGTGCCTTACCACCAGCTCCAGTTTTGAGGTCCAAGTCGCCAAGGCGGATTTCCACTGGCCCTAGCTCGTCACGCGGAATCTAAAATCGTTAGTGAATCGTCTCAGATATAGAGGGAGTCGAGTGGCCTACCTTTATGAACATCGTGCAGTCTCGCAGGGTCATCGCAAGAGACTGCTCTCGAGACTGCGCCGATGGTCCATGCAGCCCCACATCACGCATAGCCTTCTGATGCGTCAAGAGCTTCTGCAATGTAGGGTTGCGATAGAGGATCCTTGCCAGCCTGGTTTTGTCCTCACTGCCCTTGACATACTTGGCTGCGCGAAGGACATTCTCAAACTTGTCGGACACCAGGTCCAACGGACAAAACGAGAGCTCTTCAGACCCACCTGCTCTCCGACTCTGGTGATTCTTCATGTCCCACAACGCGCACGTGCGACATCTCCGAGCATTAACTGGCGCTGATGGTGACTGCAGGAGCCATTTGGGTTTCAATTCCGCAAGCACGGTATCTGGGGCACAATAAGTCGTCATATCCGTAACAAGAAGCCCACAAGGCTCTGTGACCGAAAGATACACGCCTTGACGCTTCTTGGGACGTTCGCCATTGCGTTCCGCCGCGATTAATTGCTCATTGCAACGCTGCACAAGTCCATTCGGAAGGTACACAAGCTCCTGGTCCACCAGTTCCTCAGGACTGAATAATGGGCGGATAGTTCTGTCGAAATTACGCGCAATCTCCTGGTACGAGATTTCTGCCTTTGTTTCCTTTCTAAGTCGAAGCAATTTCCCCTTGAATTCTGGAGGAACTGTCAATTGAGGCCCAGAAGCGCTATGAATGTCCGTGGGGCCGATGCGGCTGGGCGAGGGAGCTGAAGCAATACGATAAATGATATTGGCTCCACCTTCAGCGAGGTATATGAGTTGAGCTCCAGCGGGGAGCTCCAGAAAAGCGGGTTTTGTCATTCGTCAAGTGGCCAGTCGATGTATGGTACTCCCTCTCGGTGTATGAACCATTGTCTCCTGATGAGAATTGGTTTTTGGAAGACCAGTAGTTCCGGCGGAACCCTCGAAAATGTTGTTCGAGTATCCTGGGTTGACCTTCCTCCCTGCACACTGTTGATTAACGGTTAATATAAACAAGTCAAGCACGTGAGTCGGAAACGAGTAGGGTAGTGCAGACTTCAAATTGACGATAGGACATCAAAGCTGTAGCATCGCCGAACAGGCATCGAAAAGAGTCAAAGTTGTTCGTATTTGTCCCAATTTATTTCTTTCGCTGAGCCTGCCTGAACGCTATGGTCCCGGAGAGGCAGCAGAGTAGGGCGAAGTAAAGAGGCTCTTAGAGGTATCTATGCCAGCCTGAATCTGCTATTCTACCCTAACACCGTGAAAGTGTGTAGCCAACAGTGTCACTAGTAGATATCCACCGGAAACGAACCCCAACCCCGATACCGTTTAGACCGGGTGGGATTAGAGCAAGGAGTCTGCGCCTGGTTTGATAGCCGATGCAGACAGAGCTGCCAACTTCGCGGTGTCTGTGGCGCTTGACCCTGCGAGTCTTAGGCAGGTTGCACCCAATCAGGGTGGTGGCGGCCAGGGTAGTGTGAAACGGTTTGAAGATCGGCTCAATAAGTCAGTAGCTTGAGTGCATCCGACAGCGGAGTATTGCTGGGGAGAATTGCAAGTTCTTTAAGATAATTTCTGAAACGAGAAAAGGGCAATCGAAGACCACAACACGGTTCAAACAATATAATAAGCCGTCCAGCCGCTCAGATGCTCAATCCTCGGGCGTCGGGCACGCCGACAGCGTTGTCACTGAACAATCGACAACGATGCACGGCTCTAACAAATAGGCGGTCAGTGCCGCATCAGACGCCTATTAATGCGCTCAGACAACCTCCAACGCACTGAAGGAAGAATGATGCGTGGTCAGTTGATGCGATGGCGTAACAGTGACTGGAAGATCATGCAAGTAATATGAGAAGTTGAAAAGGAAAACTTTACAGGACGAAGGCTCAGACGGACCAGGGGGTCACGATCCAGTTTCAAAGTGGTCCTGCTGGGGTCCCTCTGTGTACCGTGGAATGGGCCTCACTAGCGAGCAAATAGAGGCGGAAAGGACAGGACGAACAACAAACACAGAAATAATCATAGGACACGGTGCCTCTCTACTCCAATGCTTTCAATCAAGTCATCTTCGAAAGATGACGCAAATTGAAGGGATATACCAAGGCATCCTTTTCATCTCGCATAACCTTATCATCCACCTTGACTTCCCTGAGAGGCATGAAGTAGAATACCCGTCTCACGGTCTGTCGAATTGGCAAAGCCACCAGCACGAGGAACTACTGGGTCCTTTCGGAAAATCCGGGGAAGGAAAAGAAAGGAAGGTAAGGTAGTAAGGCTGGATGGCCGACGTACCAACCTAGAGTACTTGGGCGATGGCTCCATCTGTCAAGTCCTTCGGTGCAGCAGAGCATTCGTGGGTCTGTCACTTCTCGTCTGAATCGATAATAACGCCTGGAAAGTGAAGATGTACAGTTTGAGATAGTGTACAGCTACACTGCGGCAGTCCGTCAGTAGCAAGGAGGAATCAAGTGATATCATCTGCGGTGTATATGAGAAGTGGTTGCAGAATGGCTCAAGGCAGCAGTAGCTGCAGCATCATGTATAGTAGCAAGATTGGAAACAGATGTCGTCATTGGGAGGGACTAACTGCGTAAACTCGAGCACAAGTATCGCAAGTTTGGGTGCAAACTTAGCAGATTGAAAATCTGAACAATTGTGATACTATACGGATAGTGCCCCGCCGCTGCTGTGTTTGTACCCCGCGTTCTTTTGAGAGTTTCCGATCAAGCATCTCGACTTCAAGATCCTACCTTACCCCAGTCAAATCTCATCGCTTCGAGTCACATTTGCAAAATTGAATCCTCACCAACGAATTGACTGCGCAAACAATCCCGTTCAATCTACCGAAATCATGGCATATGCAGACATTGCATCCATCCCGACTCCCCCTCACTGCACGGCAGACTTCTGCTTGATTCCGGTGCGTCATCCATCCACCCAAACCACTCCATAACCCATTAATCCGCTCGGATGCTCAAGGCGACCAGCGCATACATACAGATACTGACCTTGAACTCTCAAATCACAGATCGGGACCTCCTCTCCTTCCGTATCCTCCCAAATCGCAGATGTCCAGCGCCTAATTGAAAAGTCCGGACTCAAATATGTGATGCACTCGGCTGGTACAACACTGGGTACGTTCTGGAATCCTGCATTCATCCTGAAGCTGGTCAACTGGCGCGGTCACTGATATCGGGCCTTGGAATAGAGGGTCCCTGGGACAAGGTCCACCAGGTCATTGGTCAGGCGCATATGCTATTGCACCAACAGGGTATCGTTCGGATCCAGACTGATATCCGGGTTGGGTCGAGGTTTGTTCTCTGCTCTTCCTACTCCCTGATTTGGCCTTGGCGCTAGCTGACTCGATTCCCCGTTCCAGGACTGATAAGGAGCAGTCGTTTGAGGATAAAGTGAATAAAGTGCGGCAATTGTTGGCACAGGATCAGTGAACGCCTTTGAGTGCTGGTAAAGAGAAGTGTGTACGATCATATGGCATTGCGGAGGCGTTGCGGGTTCTCGATACGTAGGTAATTCTATATTGGTCTAGGAATACTATCCACATTGAAAATCGCCTAGAGACATAACAACACAAGACCCTGATATCTCTGCTGCATGATTATTCCCAACTCCCAAACGCCAACCATGCACTGTGCGACACAGAAATGCACCTGGTTCAAGAATATCGCAAAATTGAAGAAGTAATGTATGAGCGGCATGAAATGAGGCTGCGGCTACAGTGTTATACCGCCGCCGAGCAGGCTTCCCCAGTCTCCCCCAACCCAAACCCAGTCGCCCATACTGGGATTCGAGCCCGACTTCGCCTGCTGTACTAACTCAACCAACCCCTTGAAGACGTTCGAGTAGGTCGAGGCAGAGCTTGTTTGCGTGGTCGTGCTCGAGCTCGAGCTAGTTGTGAGATTCGTACGCCCAACAGGCGATGTGACATTATTCAGCTTATCCACGGTATCGATGGCTGGACCCTTGTCAAAGAAATCAACCAAGATAAAGGCCGGCTGACGGCCGTAAGCGATCTGGCACTTCGTCGCTGTGTCTCCTAGATTCCCCACTCCGCCGGAGGGAGCGTTTGTGGTCGTCACGTAAGTAGAGTTGGGATACTCTATACCCAGGATCGTTGCAGCATACAGGAAGTGGTTCATCAGAGGCAGGCGGTTGGACGAGACGGCAGCGGAGAGATCATTCTTCACGCTGGATGGCCGATCGGGACTGCAAGAGAAGTTCGACGGCGAAGTTACATCGAAGCTAGTTTCCCACACAAACGTAAATTCATCCATGAGGTAAGGGGCATCTGTGTTGGAGTCCAAGGACGCCACAAAGACCATCAGCCGAGTCCCATTATTGATCAAAGTCTGCAAGGTAGGCCACGAGCTTGGTGCGGATGCGGAGGAGGGCTTATATGCGTAGTCGACTATTCCTGCAGATTTGAATTCGGAATTCAGATCGGAGGCAGAGGCGTTATCAGAGTTGACCAGCAAAACTGTGACGACTGGAGAGAAAGAAATGTCAACATTCAGCTAGCCATGCATGCCCGAGTCAAGACACAACATACCGTCATTCGGATTCGAGTCTAACCAGCTCTTGATCTCTTTTAACCATGTGCTCAATTTCCCCGCGTCTAACAGCTCACAGCTCGAATGGCACAGGTGCCACTCCGAGCCTTTCAAATGGACTTGCGCCGTTACCATGCGAACGCCAGCATCTAGCTGTAAAGTGGTGTTGTAGTATCTATAGTAAGTATTAGCAAATGCTTGGCTGCTGCCGTACAATATGTCGCGAATTCATCTTACTGGTTCGCTGCGGTCGAATAGCCGGTCGATGAATCTCGTACAAACGGACTATCGTGCGCCCCCAGATGTGTGATTTCCCCATAGGGCTTTGAGCAGAGACTAGGAGAGTTATTGCATGCTGTTTCTCGAGGGAGCAGTGCCGTTGAGGATGTCAAAGGGAGAAGTGCTAGGACACCGAGTCCTAATAGTCCTAGCATGCTGGTTGCCTCTCCTGTAACTTGTGATGAAGAACACGACACTGCTATCTAGATGCGACTATGCAAGTACTGGGGACGGAATAGATCTTCGGTATGCAGATTCCCGGAATGTAGATATTCTCTGCAGTACAAAAATGCGGAGGAAACTTGTTTCAGGTTGGAATGGGAAAGCGGGTTGATGTAATGAAGAATGGTGGTGAAAACCAAGGTCTGAAATAACTGTTTATTATTGACTATTGAATGTAATCTGCGCCAGGCACTTGATGTTATCCACGCAGTCTGGAAAAAGTATCAACTCAAACTCGCTATCCACTACTCCGTAACGGGCTTTGCTTGACGGCTCGGCATCGCAGTGATTGCGTTGTGAGATCCACTTAGGATTAAACGTCAGAGAGGATTGGAGGCGATCTGACAGTGCTGACTGCGCTGGTGGGACAGTCCCACAGAGAATGTCAGAGATGATTCAGTAAGCCTGGGCCGCGTTGCTTTGGGGCTATTCTTAGAACGGAATATAACCCCAAAATGAAGGGGCTGAGTCGCCGAGGAAGGACACGCCATTTCCGTGGCTCAGAGTTCTTTATCGACGTTGCCTGGGGATCCAGTCACGTGTTGCCTACGCAGTGATCTGGACCCTCATAGGAGTACTCCTGATGCTAGATGGACTGTGGGCGGAGCTACAGCATAGGGGGAGGACTAATGATATAAAGTTGTATGTACATAGTGGTCCTTAATATATAGCAGTTCATTTGGTTTTGACAAATGCCGCTCCTTTCAGGCGAGCTTCTCTCCATAGGGTTCGTCCGGTCCTTCGTCGGGACATGTTCGAACTTGGAGGATTGACCAGCAAGGACAAATCGTCGTCTTGCTGGCCGTTGAAAAGGGGTGGATGCCCCCACACACGGTCGATGTCTGCAATCACGCGCTCCGGAGAATAGGGGCATTCCCTTCGTAACATGCGGTTCATGTGTCGGCTGGATTGCCTTGAGTGGCCGAAGAGAACAGCCAAGCGATGTCGGCAGGCCCGACGAATCCAGCTGTGACAAAGACGGATGCCGTTGTGCTCCAGTTCGCGTAGAAGCACTAAACCTCGTACCCAGGGTACAAGGTTCTTAAGTCCTAGGGCACTATAACCTTCGTGATCGGGATTTGGAGACACTCGCATTTTGAATCCCCACGCGACAATAGCTGCCTGCATGTTTTTGCTAAAGACAGCTTGCAACATCCGGTCGCCATCATCCCGGGCTACGCCGTCAGCTCCACGCCTTGGCCGGTCCGTAGAATTTATGATGAGAGAGGCTGCATCGCTCGGTTTTGGAGCAGCGGAATATTGGCGAGCGAGCCACAGACAGCATCTGCGAAGCTCATCCCAGTGATTTGTCATCCCGAGTCGTTTCAACATCTCAATCCAGAGATCAGGAGACACGGATGTGCCCATGGGAACGACGCGCTGCAAAACACGGAAAACAAAAGAAACTTCTTTGCTGGATGAGACGTCTGTCCCTTGAACTGGTCCGACCCCTGGTCGACGCGGGGTAAGAGTATGCTTGACCATAAAGTCCACGCTTTCTTGTGCGAGATTTTGACCGCTTAGTGTCATTTCGTCCACCATCTTGGACGCAGAAGCCCATTCACCCGAGGCGATGAATTTCCGAAAGTGGATATTGCTCAGCTTAGACCCATCGTCGAATATTTCTGTAAGTATGGCAAGCGTCATATTATAGGGACGCCAGTCGCGAGCGATATAGTACGATATTAACAGCGACTCTTGCATCACCGCATCTTCCAGTACATCGGGATGCTGATCGCTATGGAGTAAGTCCGACAGAAGTATGTCGCGATTTTCCGAGACCAGTTTACGGATTAGTCGTGCGAAAACCGAATCGCCAATGGAGATGCCCGCTCTGTGAAGTTCTCGCAATCGAGCTACAAGGTCCTGGCTCCCTTGAGCCCGAACTGCCATTTCTCGCAGCGATTGCGGCCCAATGGCCTGTACACCGAACATTCGTAACCCCGCGACGGTTGTGTCGAAGGCAAGGGCTTTGGTGGCGAAGAGCCGTGCGCCCAGTTCATCCTTGAAGGGCTTTTCTTGAAGCCAAACTTTTCCGTTTGACTCTCGTGTATAGTCTTCTTTAGCAGAGGCACCCTCCTCAGCCGATGTCACTCGGTCGGGGAAGCGATCCTTGCTGTAAGCTTGGAGTTCGTAGAATTTTCTCGGGCTGAGATTCTTCGCACATTGGAGCAGGGGCTGGATTTCCTCGTAGGTTTGCGGATGGTCATGGCTCTCAACCAGAAACGAATGCAGAGAAAATGCATCATCAACACGACCCAATTGCAACAGCTGTGAGATGGCACAGCCATATATCTGGTGACCGTCCGTAAGTCGGCATATGTTCTTGAAAGCGCTAATGCCAGGAGATACAGAGCGTCGTGTGGCCGTCGTTGGTAGGCCAATTTTGGTCGATTCATTGATCATAGTTAAAGCTGGTTCAAAGACCCTCATTATATCATTTGGACAGGATAGATGAGGATGCTGAAGTTTCTTATGCCATCGAATAGCATGCTGGGTCATACCTCGCTCGAGGTATCCACCAACGACGACTTCGTAAAGTTTGTACCATCGGCTTCCTGTCCTCTTCCAAAGCTCCAGTGCATAGGCCAACACCTCCCCCATGATAACTTCCCGCTTGAGCCCCAGATCAAGGAAACTGTGCCAGAAGAAATCGGCTTGATCCCCGACTACCGGCAGGTCGACACCGTCCACTCGGTCCGTCAAAGCTACCCAGATATCCAGTGTCCCTCTGTCTCCATAGTGTCGCTGCCGATAGCGAAGCAGCTGCTCCCAAAGATCCAGCCTCTGTCGGTAGACCGGATCGTCGACAAGGCGAGTACCGATGTCCTGGGTGTGGCCGATATCCGATTCGAAGTCTAGCTTGTCGGGCTGTAGATCAAAGTGCAAAAAGGTGTCTTTGTCGGCCACTGATGATTTGGGAGTGGTACCTTGTCGCATTGTACAGTCCTGTCTTGTATTCCGATGCAACTGTATGTCATACACATGAAAGCTGAAGGGGCGCGAGGTCGATGATTTATTCAAACGCGTACGAGTTTCGTTGCTGCTGGGTTCCTCGACCTCGCATCGCCGAACGCCCGCATTTTGGTGCGCCTTCCGCAAACTGCATCGTAAACATTTATTTTTGGACTCCAGTTGCTCGATGCCGATGGACTTCGATATTAGAGAGTCGAGAACCGAGACGGCGGACGGTCTCTTCAATAATCGAAGGAGAGCCGGGCGCATGAGTCCTGAGAATGGAAAGGTAAGGTGATAGAGCGGCCTCTGGGCATCCTCCTCATCGATAGTTCAAGAATCGACAGATAGAGACCATTGAGAATGAAGCGACAAATGAATGAATGGCTCCAATCGTTTCGCATTGAGCTCTCAAATTTACACTGACAGATACTGCCTTTGGAATAATCGTGATAGAATACAAGTCATGTGATTATTACTAAGCACTTAATCCGAATTGGCGGAAGAACGAGGAAAGTCACCTGAGGCTTGACTTGCAGCTCCAAATCCGGATCCACACTTCGCGGCATCGACTGATCATTGTTGCTGGTCTTCCTTCTCCCACCAAACTTGTCTACCTCATTTAGAAGCTGCGATATAGCATCTACACGCCGTCAAGATGTTCCGCACTGTTCCCCGCATGGCTGGGTACGTTCTTCCCGATTCAATTCCTACTCAACCGGTAGCATATCACGACGTGGGTGGGATGATCGCCTATGGCCGTCCAATTCCTGTCGGCAATCTGCCATTTTTCTCCTCTTAATACTCAATTGCTCTATGCCTTACTGACTCCTTTTGCCTGGGATTTTTAGATTCGTGTTCCGCGAGAACCGTGTCCCTTACTACCAGCGTCTCTTCCAGCAGCACGATGGCAAGCGTCAGTGGTGGAAGGTCAGTTGGCCCGCGGGTGACACATATATATCTCAATGACTGTGTTTCGCTGACTGGTACTTTGTTCATTGAAGACCGAGCGTAGCAAGTACCTCATGTACCCCTACCTCCTCTCCGTTTACGGTTTGGGCATTGGTGAGTTCTGCCGCGCTTTGAAGGAGTCATTCGTAGCTAACTCACTTTAGCCACCACCTATGCCATGTGCCGTATGGTTCTTGTTAGTATCCCTCGCTCGTTACGACATCCCTGGAGCCGGATATCCTCGCGGCTTGTGCGAGTTCGTGGACTGACATTCAAATAGGGCCACAAGACCTGGTTCGGCAAGAACTAGATAAATCTTCGCCCATTGCCAATCAATCACATGGACTAGCGTCCCCTGGATCCATTAGCGGTGTATTTCTATTTCGACAGACGTGTTGGTTTGAGAGGAAATATCACGACGTTGTATATAAGACCAGCCAGGGTATCAATGGAGGAGTTGATCAATCTGTTCAAATGATTCGTCGAATTATTCCAACCGTTGAGCTATGACAAGACGGTCTTATGTACTGAATGCCAGCAGATATCGCTTGATCAATCTTTCAGAAAGACGTCCTTGGAACAGGTGCTCGCCTTCTCGATTTTCCTACTCCGAGATGCCCTTCTGCTAGGCGCCTTTCATGTACTGTACGCTTACTAGTAAACGTGAGACTTCCACTTTGTAGCCCTATACCATTGAACCCCCATCTCGATATCTCCCAGCCATGTTGCTCGTTCCTGTGATATCGTCAAGGTGGGATTAGTAATCAACCGAACGGATAACTATGGGACACAACCCCAGTATCCGCTTCGAACACTAACAATAATGCCTTGATTCTCAATGTGATCAATTAGGGGATTGATCAAATACTTAAAAGAGGCATGCGACACGAAATACAGTGGAAAAGTCTCACTTTTGTGTAAAAAGATGCCACAGAGCGCTTCTGTAGGAAATTCATACGAGATTTCGAGCATGGTCTGCCTACTGACACGGTGAACACAACGTATATCCGGTCAACTCCACAATTCTAACCCGGTCTGCTCTGAGATGAACCGAACGTCTCTTGAGCGACCAAGCAAACGCGTACGGCAAGCATGCGAACCATGCAGGTAAACCTGACCATCTTTCTTCGAGACTCGGCATGCTGGCTCACCATTCCATAGGCGCAAAAAGGCAAAATGCCCTGGTGAGCAGCCGATCTGCTCGCTCTGCGCACGATTGCGCCAGAGATGCGCGTACGCTGGAGAAAGACGCAGGTCGCTGCCGCATGCAACTCCAGACGGATCACCCCCCGTCGCCACTTTTAATGCTGCTGATGCCCCTGAAGTGCGAATTACTCGAACATTGGTGAGCTCGCTTCTCTGTACGAATCCGCCTTGTTCTTTTACATTGACTCTGTCTCAGGAGGATCGTCTTGGGAGCCTGGAGGTGAAGATGGGTAAAGTTCTTGATGCTCTAGAGTACTGCGATTCCTACACTTGTCTAAGACCCGATCAGTGACTAATGTTTCCAATTAGACGGAACAGCTCTAGAGCCGAACAGCAGAGGACAGACGACTCATCTCTTCGGCGAAATACTCTGAGCGGCCCTATCACCTCATCGATGATCAGTGCCATTACTCCACTTCCGACCTGGGAGAAAGTGCTCGCTGTGGCAGAATTATATCTCTTGTATTGCGAGTCTCAGCCCCTTCCTCTTTTTCACAGAGACAGTTTCCTTAGCAGCCTCAGCACTCGCGATCCTGAAATCCTCTACGCTATACTCGCATTGGGTATCCGATTCTCTGACGAAGTCTGCCAGGAGTTGAATGATCTTGCAACTCATGTGAGCGGCTACACAGAGGTAGCCAGAGGACTAGTCATGAGGAGAGTTTCAGAGGGTCCGGTTGAATTATCTACCCTACAGTGTCTCTGCCTTCTAAGCTTGATCGACTTTACCAGTAAGTCTAGTCATTGGTCAACGGAATTCGAGTCTAACCCCGTTCAGACGGCAACACACATCGCTCGAGCATTCACAGTAGCCTTGCAATGAACTTGGCTCAATGCGCCAATCTGGGCTCCGAGACGCACGCTACATTGTCCGCGGTGGTCCGCGAAGAGCGGCGACGCTGCTTCTGGAGCATCTGCCTTTTAAAGCGCTTTCATGGTGTTGAATTTGACAGCATGGGGTTCCCTGAGGGAAGTTTTCCCCCGTTCCCACAAAGCCCTGAGCGCCCTCATTCGCCCTTTTCGCCGAGCAGTGCAACCGATGAGGCTCGGTCTACTGGTATGGAAGACCAGGGGATCATTGCATATGTGATCATTCTAAGCGAGGTTTTCGCCAAAACCACGAGATACGTTCGTCGCCACGGCCGGCCGAGCAGTGTCCCACCGTGGTCCTCGCAATCAGAGTACTCCAAAATTATCGCGCTGCAAATGGACCTGGAAACACGCATGCCTTACATCCATCGCTTCAAACCGGCCAATCTCAGCGAGAGGACGTCAGAGGAGCTTCAAGCCAAGCGAGGATACTGGGGTCCGTGGTTCCTGAATCAATTTCTCTATCATACAAACCTCTGTCTCCTCAATCATCCGCTTCTCCTGTCTCTGAGCCTGAGGAACTTCCGGAACACCATTCCAGAGATATTCTTGCAACACACTTCGGACCTTATCTCTTCACATACCACCTGGATCATTCATTTCATAAACTACTTTGAAGAGAAGAACTTCATCGTGTCAGATCCACTACTAGGGTACAGCGCGGCTGTGGTTGCGACCATCGAACTGCAGTTAAGTTTTACTGAAGATAAAACCATCCGAGAAGAGAAGCGCGATCGCTTTTATAGATGTGTCAAGTTCGTGGAAAACATTGGGCAAAGGTGGCCTCACATGGCGCAATTGGTCAGCGATGCTCTCCTATCCTCCGAAACATGAGTTGACTAACAATGCTACTCATCATACAGGCGGATAAACTACAACGACTGGAAGGCGCTGTTTCAGCCTCTTATCAACCTGAGCCACGGGCTCAGAATAAGAGCCTACTGATAGATCTGTCACGATTTTGGGAAATCCTCGAATACTCGTTTAACAGGGATACGGGCTCTGCCCGTCGCTTGTTCGGCGATTCGTTATACAGTGAACCCCCTGCCATTGACATGGAAGTATCGCAGACGTCTCCTCTACCCGAACCCACTCGCCTGAATTCACACTCTGAACAATCACATCCAGGTTCACGAATGTCTGAATATGGCTTTCAACCTGCTCTGCCGGTTGAGTCACACTATGCCATGGGCTCTACAATATCTCCGCGCCATCCAGATTTCTTCAACGATGAGTTATCTATCCTGGCCACAAACTTCTTCTCCCAGGGACAAGAGTTCTTGCGTGGCAGCGATAGCAGAGAAGGGATTGGTAACTTCTAATTTATCCTGCTGGCGAGGCTCATCTGTATACATACAAGTGTCTTCTACGTGAGACCAGAACCCAACTTGTACCGAATTTAAAACACCTAAACATGTTGCTGAATCATTTCAATATCTCATTGCACCATGCAAGATCACCCTCAACCTGAGAAGCATCATTGGCAGAGCCGTTGTTAGCACCGTGATCAATGAGATCCTTAGTTCGATCCTTTAAACGGGCCTGGAAGGACGCCATATTGTTTGAAGTATCTCCATCCGCGAAAATAGATGAAAGCGAGAAAGCTAACGAGTCCACTGTAACAGCTCAATGATCAGCGCTTCTACTTAGAAATACGCCTCCATTAAGCATTGATGATCACGGCACCTCTCTGATAGAGACTCACGTACCACAGAATTATGCTTATCGTAGCGACAATGCCACCGAGCGCACGGCTGCTAGGACTGTGTGCGCCGTTCGTTCCCAGGATGGTGATGATGAAGAGAGCAAACCAGAAAACGGTGTCGATAACGCTGAGGATCATGTACGCCTTCGCACTGGCCCAGCGCTTGAACCGCTCTACATGAGCCGTGACAACTTCGTAAGCCAGGAAGATGCCAGCCTTGAGACACTGAAGAGCTCGACGTTTCCGGTCAGCTTTGAGCCGCATCCAGCCTCGATCACTCCACATAAGAAATACGGTCACACTCACCACGGCAATACCCCAGGTGTTTGACCTGGTCTTGGGCGTACCCTTATTCGCTATGCGTGCAATGATGAGGACGAAGTTCAGGAAAAGTAACGCGCCAACAATGATATGGAGGCGCAGCTTGATCTTGGGGTGGTTCTCAAATGCGAGTTTCATCGTGACTTATGCGAGTGTTGGATCTAATAGAGTCGGCGGTCCCCGATATTCATGCAAATAGCTTACTCAATGGAGGTAGGATACCAGTGGATCTCGTGTTGGCCATTGCAGATGCTTTATACATTGACCGTCACAAGTATTCGGGTCAATTGACTGATGCCTAACAATGCAAATAGTATTGATGGCACAGGATGAAGCCTGCCTTGCGCTGAAGAATTGTCCCAATAAAGCAATGATTTGCAGTTATCTGGTAACAGCTGGAAAAAAAAGCAGTCGTTATACATGCAATAAGACTATCTTTCCTTCTTTCTTGTCCAAACCGTGGAACATTGTACCAACCGTCATAAGCGGTAGTTTCCCAGTCAAGGCTCGCATTCGTATGGGTTACCAGATCAGGGTTCGCATACGGTAGCGGAGGGCAAGATTGACGAGCACTAATGCCGTTCCAAAAAGCCCACTGACTAGTCCATGTTGCGCCAAATTGACACTGGTGAAGGCACCGGGTTATACTTGTTGGTACCAAACTAGATATCAATTGTTATAAGTTACGCGTTCTGTCCACGAGCTAGGGTCAATTATGTTGACACGATATAATTGACACGATAGCAATGAGTATATCCAAAAGGAAAGGAGTCTAAATTGCAATCTTCAGTCAGAAGGGTGAGACCTGCTGACACTGAAGGGGAGATATATTTTGTATTGTCGCTGATGGTCTATCCATATTTGGGCATCGAAACGAATACGACCCAACCCACCAGGCTTCAGAGACCTTATCCCATTCCCACCTCAGGGCGACAACCAAATATGGCTCGAAAATAACGAAGTCTCCGTTTAGAAGGCTGAGTCGCAAATTGAAAACAAAAATTCGTCATTGGAAGGCCAGGCACAAATAGGGGATTGGAGCTACCTCTCCTACGAGATTTCTGATACGAGCGGCACGATTCATTGAAACGGACAGCTGCTAAATAGTCATCCTGGGTATTCTTCTATCCTCATTTATCGTGCGGAATTTGCCATAGGAATTCGCCATATGAATACTGATCAACAATGGGGTAACCGAAAATCATCTCACGTTACACTTGAGCCTTGAACATGACGACTCAGCGAAATTCATTCATCCAGAGCCGCCTTGAGTTGCTGAACAAACATCCAGATCTCAGTGAAAGTGTTGTACAATGGGACAGGTGCGACGCGGACAACGCCTGGTTCTCTCTTGTCGCAAATAATCCCTGCTTCCTGCAGTCGATGAGCTACCTTGGCTAATAGCCCAGGCTTAAGGAGAAGACTGAGCTGAGCACCTCGAGCGGCAGGATCGGAAGGCGTGATAATTTGAAATTGCCGCGACTCGTCCGTGGTGTCCTTTAACAGCAGGTACTCGAGGTACGCCGTCATCAAGACAGATTTCTTGCGCAGCTCAGCCATGGAGGTCTCATCAAACACCGACAGAGCAGCGCATAAGCATGCAAGATCGATCGCCGAAGGGTTCGAAATCTGGTACCCACCCGCGCCAGGGATTGGTTTGAACTCTGCTCTGACATTAGAACTGAATAGGGCCAAGTCACCTGCGCGGAAGCCAGGAACTCACTATTGTCCATCTTGAATCTCACTGACTTATCGCCTCCGTACCACCCGGTCAGACGGTGTCGGAACTTTGGCGTATCCTCTCCTTCGCTGTAGTCGACTTGACCATGTTTCTCATGGACGAAGAGACCTGCCATTGCTCCGGGGCCGGCGTTACCGTATTTGTAAGTGCACCAAGCTGCGAAATCGACGTCCCAGTCGTGTAGCTTTAGTTGGACATTGGCGTAAGCATGAGCCAGATCCCATCCGACAATAAGTCCTCGTGAGTGCGCATATTCGGTGATCTTCGGGATGTCGAATAACTGCCCAGTGTAGTACTGGATTCCCGGAAGCAGGACGAGAGCTGCCTCGTCTGCATGTTGATCAATGTAAGACAAGATCTTCTCCGTTGAGATTTCATATTTTCCCTCATCTGGACCAATGAGCACCATGGTCTCGTGAGGATCTAGATCATGCCAGGCAACATGTGATTCGATGGCATACTGGTGACAGGTTAGCATAACTCACGCGGGTATGGCGACGCTATCACACTCACATGATCGCTGGGAAACGCCTTCCAGTCCATCAGGATCTTACGTTTGGTTGCAGTTGGTTTGTAGAAGCTTGCGAGCAACAAGTGCAGATTCATGGTTAATGTACCCATTGCCGCGACTTCTTCGGGCGCCGCTCCCACGATCTTCGACATGGACTCGGCAGCCTGCTCAGCCAGATTCTGCCACTCCTTTAATGGGGAGTCTTCGATCTTGGTGAAGTGACCACAGACGCCAATTGATGACCATGTGTCCAATTGCGCCTCCAAATATTTCTGGATGGCTTTGGGCTGAATACCAAGTGAATTGCCACAGAAGTAGATACATGGTTCTGATGAAAGGCCTGAGGAACATTCGTCAGCGAGGATGAGCGATTATTTGGGTATAATCCTACTTACCAGGCTTCGCCAGTTTGGTAGAGGCAATGTTTGCCTTTGATGGGATGATGAATTTATCTCGAAAGCCTGCGAGCGGGTCTGCAGCGTCTAGCGAGGCCGCATACTCCTTGCTTGCCGCATTGGCAGGGAACTCAGGCTTGGATAGTGTGCCGTTGGTAGACATGATGGATGAATATGTGGCACCAGTGCTGTTGGTGTGAAATCACAGCAAGAGGATTGTGATTGTGACAGCCTGTCCGACACTCCTTGCTTTATACGTGGTCTCGAGGTGATTCCATCGACCCCGGCGGAAGCGGGAGGCTTATCCGCTTCCGCCTCAGAATCCGTGCTCATGGAAGAAATGATTGTCAAAGTGATACCCGCAATATTGGTTTTCACGGTTATTGGTATGGTGACTTGATCTCAAAAAGTGGACCATGTCCCCATTCTTTGGATATCACATTACCTCCTTACTGTTTCCTGTGCTCATGCCACCAATTTATCGTTCCGGGTTGGATCCGGCCCTCTTCCGCCCGACCAGTTCCTTCCTATATATTCTGGCTTCGACATGGACAGAGTGAATATTCCTATTTCTAAGGCTTATTGCCGGAATCTCTGACTATAAAGTCTCTTGCACAATTGGCCACTCAATTCTCATACTGTCGAATAGGCCGTCGCCATGCTTAACACACCGGAAATCGTGCTTGACCAGTTCTGTGTTTCTCTTCGAAATGGGTTTCTTCCCGACACCCTTCCTCTGCAGAAACTGAACGATCCATACTACTTCCCGTGGGAGGAAGTTGTCGCTGATCTACCAGCTCGGCTCGCAGCGGGAAATATACGGCAAGCGGTTGACAGTCTTCCTATCCTCGCAACGTCCAGGCTGCAGGAAGAATCAGAATGGCGGCGAGCATATGTTGTGCTTGCTTTCATCACTCATGCCTATATCTGGGGAGGTGAACGGCCAAAAGACGTATGCGTCCTTTGTCGTTATGTAATTGCAGCTTCTCATGGTTCTCTAGGTTCTCCCACCAGCGGTGTCGTGCCCCATCCTGGAGGTCTCAAAGCATTTAGAGCTGCCACCATGTGCTACCTATGCCGCTTTGAACCTCTGGAACTTCAAAGTCTCCTCCCCTGATATAGATCTCACTGACCCGGACAACTTGTCTATCATCACAACGTTCACCGGTACCAAGGACGAAGAATGGTTCTTCATGGTCTCTGTTGCTATCGAAGCCAAAGGAGCGGATTTAATTACCCTGATGCTCAACGCCATATATGCAGCCAACCTGGCTGACCATCAAAGAGTCACCACTTTACTTTATCAATTGAGAGATGGCCTGCAAGAGCTTGGCGAAATTCTGGAGAGGATGTATGAAAAGTGCAACCCCTCCGTCTTCTTCTATCAACTCCGCCCTTTCTTGGCTGGTAGTAAGAATATGGCCTCAGCTGGACTGCCGCAGGGTGTCTTCTACGATCTGGGAGGCCACGGAGAGTGGCATCAGTACAGCGGGGGAAGCAATGCGCAGAGCTCACTAATCCAAACATTCGATATCTTTTTGGGTGTGGAGCATTCAGCCACGGGAGAAGCGAAAGTGAACAGTGCACCTCAGTCCAAGCCTAAGATTGGCTATATCCAGGTAAGCAACTACTTTCACTCGGACTCCTCATTCAAAGTCGAGCACCAGCAACTAACTATCCTCGACGTAGGACATGCGAAACTACATGCCTGGCCCTCACAGACGTTTCCTGGAGATGATGATTCGAACCTCGAACGTGCGCCAATTCGCCATGAGCTACAAAGCAGATACAGAGGTCAGGAACGCATACAACGCGGCAGTCATGGCTGTTGGCGCATTCCGGGATAAGCATATTCAGATGGTCTCGCGATACATTATCACGCCTTCGAGGACAAATCCAAACCAAAATTCGTCTGCGCACGTCAATCTGGCAACTGTGACAGCAGCGAAGCAAGTCGCACGTCCGAATGACACTCCAGCAGGATACAGTGGTACAGGCGGAACCGACCTAATCCCATTCTTGAAACAGACTCGGGATACGACAAAAGCTGCGGCCAAGTATACTGATTAAGGTGGGATTTTTCATGATATTTCATCAGAGGCGAGCATTAATGAGTAGAGAGTAGATATCCCCTACTTCTTTTTAGAGCACGGAGCACGGCGTTAGGGTTTGTACATAAATCACTTCATCTTTATTCATTTGAATGAGAACTCAGCTTTACTACCTACCCATCGCATATCATACATGTAGTTAACCTGGCCCCACATAACTATTTGCAGATATTTCATTACAAATAACTTTCTTTGGCATTCTGTCATATCCATATCATCCGAAGACCAGCCGGCTCAAAGCGGTTATGGGTGGATATTGGACAATATGTCCGGAAGCGGATACGGAAGCGGAAACCCAATCAAAGACCCGTGTGACTATTTAATAATATGCAAGGGGAAGTAATATGATCAGTCAAAAATTAGATTCAGCCAAGGCTGTCCGACGATCCTCGTGTAATTTTCGAGTCTGACGTCAAGTGGGACAATTGTTTGATGGGTTGGCTACAAGACAGCAATCGTAATGATGAATGGTAGGTAGTACGTTGACGCGAGGAACATTTCTTGAGGGTTTTTTTGCAAGCATGAGTATAATAACGTGACTGACATTGGGTGCTATACACCAGAAGGTCTTTGAAAACAATTTACAGGTGTTGACTCCCCAGACTTGTCG
Source organism: Aspergillus udagawae (assembly GCF_001078395.1). NCBI lineage: Eukaryota > Fungi > Ascomycota > Eurotiomycetes > Eurotiales > Aspergillaceae > Aspergillus > Aspergillus udagawae. Next base: position 1,574,653 of record NW_025091268.1, read on the forward strand.
TGGTTGCCCCAGTATCCCATGCCAACTCATTCGAAAAGCCCAATTGCGTTGAAAGTAGCGAACCATGAGACAATAATTGGACCGACGCGCATGTGCCGACCTTAAGCCTTCAATTTGGTCTATGACTGCATACTCATGTAAGGTGTTCATCTGTCGGGGCGCTGGGTGGATGGAGGCGGAGGAGACGGTGGCAGAAGGCCGACTTCTTCCTGGGCACGAAGAGCATGCAGTGAGCATGTCGCAGAGGTCGTAGCTAGTGGATAGATTGGGATGCGTGATGGCCCAAGATTCGAAGCAAGCATCTGTTTTAATAGCTATCCGGCGGGCAAGAACGATCATCTCTTCTTAGTGTTGGCAGGGATGCCTTCGCTTTCTCGCAGCTCGGCCAGCCTCTTTTCGCGTTCGATCAGGCGCTCCCTTTCTTCCTTGATCATTTGCTCAACCGTCTTGTTGGCCGCTTCTAAACGATCCAGCTCCTTATTCTCAGTCGTCTTGCTGTAGGGGTTCTCCGGGGTTTCATTCTGAGGTATTTCGGCGGTCCGACCTACACGCTGCTGCGCAGATTGTTTTGTATTCTTCCCTCCCTTGCCCTTCTGCGTTTGCTGGGAGGCAGGTCCGCCTGTAAGGAGGTCGTAGAACGGTTCCATAGGCTCGTTAAATACGATCTCCTCGTAATTCTGGCTGATCACCACCTCTCTGCGCTCTTTCTTGACCTCCGCGCCGGGCCCGAATGGGTGTAGTTTCAAACTATGCCATAGTGTCTGTGGTTTCTCGCCAGACTCCGGCACGAAGTAGAGCTTGACTTGGATTTCGAATTCACCCCAGCCAGTCTCGGTAACCTCAAACGGTGGCTGCTCGATGGTGCGTACATTCTGCGCGTATGTCTCGTGTAGCTTGAACTGAACCTTCTTCAGCCAGTAAGAAATGTCTTCGTCATTGACTCCTTTCACAAATACGCGCCACTGGTGGGTGTGATCTGCTGGGACATGAGGGGGTTTCTTCTCAGGGTCGAATGGCCGTGCTTCGCTACCAAATACTGGGAATGGTTAGAAGCTGAAGCCCTACAAATTCAAGAGCATGGGCAAGTTGACATACTGAACGGTCTGAAAATCGAGACACCCTGCGATGAGCACTGGTCAGTATAATGCAACTGATCGAAGAGATCAACTTTGGCACGAACCCTGACGCGCTTGGTTCCGGCCGCTGAAGGCATCCTGCGTGATATTAGCCCAAGGTATAAATGAAGATGCGGCAAATTTTATGGGCTTTAACGAGCTGTTGGAACGTAGGCTTCTGGATTTAATTATTCGGACCTGTACCGTAAACTGCCTCCTTCGCTCGGCACGTGACGTGACCGATAATCACTATCGATGGTCGATGACGATAGTCGGAAGCAGTCGTTCCGGAGCTTTAGCTTACTCTAGCAATTTTATTGATGAACTATGAGGCACATCTGAGGACGAATTTTTTACTGTTCATTTGGTTTATTTCTAACAATTGCAGAAAACTCAATCTCCTCATCAATTGTTTTTCAGAATGGCTTCAAAACGAGTAGTAGTTGCTGGCGGAAACGGCTTCTTAGGTGGGCGATTCTTCCACTCTTGAATAGTGTTATGCTAATGGCTGACTTTCAATCAGGATCGCGAATTTGTAAATCGGCAGCGAACAGAGGCTGGTCTGTCACATCTCTAAGGTATACTTTCACAACCCGAACCTCGGTCTTGGTGGCGCCTGCTTAGACGGCATAGTCGGTCCGGAGAACCTCGATGGGATACTGTTACTAGCTCACACGATCGGCCAACATGGGCCAATTCCGTGGAATGGGCTAAGGCAGATTTACTTAAGCCTGACACATACAAACCTTTCTTGCGTGATGCCGACGTCGTGGTCCATAGTATGGGCATCCTACTTGAAGCAGATTACAAAGGTGTGGTACGAGGGAAGGAGCCCGTTGTCAGTGGCCTACAGAGAGCTTTCAGCTCGTCCAAGCTGGGTAGCCAGAACCCTCTGACGATGCGAGATGGAGAGCGGCTGGAGCCCAAAGAGAGAGACGGACAGTTGACATATGAGATCATGAACAGGGATTCTGGTTCGTATAGGTTGGGACTATCAATTTGCTAAAAACGCGGAGCTGACTGCGAACTGGAAACAACAGCCATTGCACTAGCGAAGGAGTCCACCAGAGAACATGTTTCAACATTCGTATACATATCAGCCGCCTCGGGAGCACCAATGCTACCCAGTCGATATATCACGACGAAGAGAGAAGCTGAGACAACCATAGCGTCCGAATTCCCAGAGTTGCGAAGTATCTTCATCAGACCGCCCTTCATGTATGATTCAAGCAGAAAATTCACACTTCCGATAGCCTTGGGTGGTTTTGTTGCCTCCCAATTCAACGCTCTGTTGGGTGACAGGCTTCGGTTCCTCGGCGCGATGGTCGATAAGCCTTTCCGGGTGGATCTTGTGGGCGAAGCTGTAGTGGAAGCGATGGAGGACGAGTCCATTCAGGGTGCGGTAGGAACGAAGCAGATAGAAAACCTGGCAACCAAAGCGTGGAGAAAAAGCATGCTTTGAATCCAACCTCTGATGTTTTCGAGATTGCCCTGGCAGGCCGCTGCCGAGAGGTGGATGAGGTTAGGCACTTCACCGATTGGGATGTAATAAGGAGTCCCGCTCTGTATATTAGACTTAAGCAGGTAGCACTGGATCAAATCATTGTACCGCGTTCGAAACTGTCACGAATCTCCGTAGTGTACTGAAAGGCATTAGTTCCGTTCGTCAAGTCGAAGTCTTCGTGAAGAGCCATACCTTATTGTAGAAGCGTGCCAGCTTCTGGTTAAACTGTTTGTTCTTCTCGTTGATATACGTGACATCAGGTTCTTCATCGTTACGGCGATCCCTGCGCTTCTTAAGTCGGACCTCTTCGGCCTTTCTCAGATCCGCCACCAATTTGTCGACTCCAGCTCGATCCGGCTTGTTCTCCGTAAATCCAATCGTATCTGCCGTCGAGTAGAAAGTACCATTCTTGTCGACCGCAATCATCTCACCATCATTGGTTTCAACGATCTCCAAGTCACCATTTGCAGCTGCCTTCTCAATCGCAGCCAGCTTCTCCCTTTCATAGGCCCCAAGATCAGGCTGCATTTCGCGTAGCTGTCTTTTGTATACTTTCCGTGCATCCTGGGTGTAGTCTTGAAACGCAACATCGTCGCGGTGACGCTGCTTCTTCTCCATACGCCGATCCCATTTCTCGGATTCGTCGATGGTCCAATCCCAAGCTCTCTTACGCTCAAAGTCCTCGCCGGCAGCCTCTGTATCTGCTTTGAGAAGATTGTGAGATGCAAATGCGTGCTTGCGCGACAATGAAGAGAGCAATGAAGGATCAGTGGCTAGACGCTGGGTTTCGGCCGCCGTTTCTTTCAGGTTGCGCTCAGCTGCATTTTTCTGTTTGAGCATCAGCATATACATTACTTTCGGAAGGCAAGCGAGAAGCTGAAATGGTGGATTATTTGACGGTTGCGACCAGGTTACTCACAGCACGAGCTTGAAGGGCCTTGAATCTTTCTTGCCGCTGGCGAGCTTTTGCGGCTGCATCATCTTCTGTGCTCTCTGATTTTTTGGATGAGGTCTTCTGTTGAGACTCTTCCGAAGCTGCTGGCTCAGCAGGAGCTTCATCAGACTGAGTCTGGTTTGAAGCGGCGTTGTCGTCGGAAGGTTTAGCCGCAGACACTTCGTCAACGCACTCAGAAGGCATAATCGTGGCAGTCGCACAGGTCCTTCGGGGGTTCTTTCTGAAATATGCGTCGACCTGGTACAAAGTTATGTTGTAGGCCTTCAAAGAAATTTTAATGCAGGCTAGGCGAGATAGATGGAAGCCGGATGCAGGATCGATGATGAAATTCAATCTACGACAGCGCTCAGGTATTCTTGACCACCAATCCTCTTACCGCCTTTAGAATAGCTTTGTATTTTGTACTCAGGCTACAAATCTCCCTCCCACCATCGATATTCCAGGGTGATATAATCGGTTTATGATTCTCCTGGCAATGCAGAGTGGCAGATGGCTTACTTTTTGTGTCGCCGAGTTGACCATCCATTGAAGCATCTGAGCCTCCCACAACGCTACAGATCGCAACAACAGTATCGTTCGGTATCGGTAATCACTAAAATAAAAACCCCAAACCATGAACCTACTCCATCTCAGATTCTTCGGTATGCGTTGACGGGAACGACAAAAACGTTGCGACAAGATGTGTCAAAGCAGGACTTGGACGACCATTTGAACGATGTGTTCTCAGGCGAATGGCCCCTGACTACTCTACCTCCACCTTTGTGGAGCTCTCTCCGCCCAAAAACCGCCAGCACTGATAAGGCAGTGTTTTTCAAAGGTCTCAAGCATGATGTGCGGAATCTTCGTCATCTACAGATCTTCATAGAAAGACACATTAATGGATACGGGGCTTGTGTATTACTGCAGGCAGATCATTGTAAATTTCTGGCGCAGGCGCTGGAGCGTTGTCAACGACACCACTCGGCTGCGGAGATCCTTGTTGCTATCAATGCACTCCTTTCAAGATTACAGAGACTGCAGGCGCCTCTTCATAGGAACTTACACATGCTGGGGATTTACTACGCATGCCTTTCTTATTCTACAGCTGCCATTGAACGCCATCTGCGAGATTTACTTGCTGTCAGACATAGGCGGTTGGGTTTGCGCCCGAGTGTCGCCCTGGTGGATGCACTTTACATGTCCATCCGATCCTTCGAGCTTCAAGGAGATCATCCAGATACCTGTTCTATGCTCGAGCGAGTGACTGGCGAATCCGGTGTCGATGATGCCTCAGAAGTCACTTTGCACACCATATTGTTCTGGGCTCTACCTGGAAAACCGATGGCATCAATTGAACGGTATTTTAGATTGCTCGTCAAGCTAAAGAGCCGTAAATTGCTCGATAGTGTATGGGGCGGTGTTCTGAAGCATTTGTCTGCCAAACCAGCCGATCACAAATTCCACACTGCCTATTCCTGTATAATGGCTCTTATTGTGGAAGGGGATGTCGCGATGGCCACCACGTATCTGGAAGAAATCTCAAAGCGCGCTGATAACACCCTTCCTTATATATCGGAGTTCAAAAATCTGAGTGTACTTCTCGCTAATCAAGAAATTTGCGAGTTGCTATCTCGTCTCTCTGGCGAGGATGAATACCTCAAGATACTCGAAGTCCAACTCGAACACATGGAGAGGAGGCTAGGGATCAACTGGCTGCCCGAAAAATCTCTTCACACGAGCATATCTGACCTCAGTTACAATGCGACCGGACACCCTCTTCTTACGATGGATGGAGACAGCACTGGATACGAAAGCAGCGAACGCTTGATTGCCGAAATGCAAGCTTTAGGTTGTTCTGGATCGTTTTCAGATCTCACCAGACTTGCCAATTGCTTAGACGAGTATGGAGGTGAACAGATTCCGGTTGTTCAATCATCCACTGAAGATACACCGCTAGAGCTGGCCTGGGTACCTCAACGCTGCCCCGTCGATGTTCTAGACTCTTCTGAAGTGAGACCTGCGGAACACACGACGACCTCACCTTCATCTCTAGGTTTGCTCCGGCTCGACCCTGAAAATGCCGGGTTGTCACCAACAGATACTCGCTCACTGCACCTGATGCAGCTGGGATATCTGATCATAAAGCCAAAAGCACCCAGTTCGGAGCACGAATGGAGAGAGTCGGGCCATATAGTAGCCCTGGACCGCACTTCAGGCCAGCTCTTCGCAGTCTTTGTCGGGAAGGCTCAGGGCCGAATAAGCCCGGGCATCCAGTCGCACATGCCACAAATACCATTCGATCTCAATTCGATAGTAAAAATCCAACTGCGAAGCGACATGAACGGAACTCATAATAGGGACAATCACTCGTCGCCGGACTTCGATATCACCAAATGCTATGTTGATGTGGATTCATGTAAAGATTTGGTGATTTGAAACGTGCCACTTGCTTTCTTTGGTTGCTGTCTCAAATCAGTTCATCACTGGTAAAGTACTTGAGCAAGGCGAGCCATAGTCCCAACCCCGCCCGACTGCCAAGTGTAAGGCTCATATTGGATCTACAAAGCTGCATTCCTTAAAGCCAGCGGCTAGTTAGCATTAGCTAAAAGAGCTGCATTAGGGAGCGTTCGGACTTCAACAGTGAGCTGCATCTGCCGCACAGACACATACCGATTATCAAGCGTGGCTTGAGACCGTCAAGGCAGGATATCTCGGCGTGGCTGTAATGGTGTGATTAGGTAGTCTTCCCCGCGCGACCTGGACAGTGATCGAGCATCTATGGAGCGAGGGCGCGGACTCCTGCCTGTCTGTCAAAATAGTATCTGGGACCCATCAGAACCTAAGACGCTATTTTAGCTGTCCCCACGCATCGGAAATTTGCCCTCTCACATTATCACGATTTGGAGCTTCTAATAATTCCGATCTACGATGATACTATAAGGCCACCCTCTGAATATCTGATGGCGATAGTGGTTTGTTCGTTATCTTCCTCTAAGGTGCACTGAGCCGATTTATGAAGGATGACAAGAAAATTGACGTATTCTCAACATTAGCATATCTGGCTACTGGGTTTCTTCCCGCTTAAGAGCTGCAGTGCTTGGTTTGCAAACTCGGCCCCAGTGGGCGTGTGTACTTATTTCCGTATGTGGCAAGCGGGCGTGCGTTGTGGGTGTCTTTCCTTTCCTAGACCCCGTGAGGGCAATGGGCAGATCCTACTAGCGAAACACGATATTGTCTCATTATTTTCCTCCCGAATCACGGAACGACTGGTCAGATTGACTGCCTCGAAAGACTTGGACTTGTTGAGGTAATGCACTAATCAAATGAGCGTCTTGTGCGGATTGTCAGCTGCTGTTCAACAGTATCACCTTGCCCTGGTCCGCTCAAGTATGTCAGCATTATCGGGATGGGGTCACGACCGTTCCCTGGCAGCATTAAAGCATTCTGTGATTTTGCCGGCCATGCTTGATGAGGTTGGTGCAGGTTGACGATGGTGAGCTATACTCACATTCGGGCCCTTGCATTTTCACAACAAGGAATAACTGTGCAGGAATAACAGGGCATTGTAGGAAGCACAGGGAATAATGCCCATGCCTCTGCGATAGCCAACGGAATGAGAGTCTCTGCAAGCCCGGATGAGGAAGATTGCCTGGCGGACTGATATGAGATTGATGCGTTCCAAATACCACAATAGTATGGAGGACACCAGATAAATATTGACTCCGAATTCTGACTCTATCCTCGCTGCCCGCAAGATTTCCGCGATCCCAATGTGACCAGTCAATCATTCCTGATATCGAGCACGGATCACATGATCGTTAAATATATAGAATGCCTTGAATCCTTGGCTGCCAGGAGGATCGAATCAAAGTGTGTGACGTATCGACCACCGTAGGCAAAAAGGCAACCTCGCATTGCGTTAGCTCTCTTTGAGTGCATATCCCTGGCCTGGGAAGAGCGAATGCAAAATTGAAGGCAAAAGGAAAACATGATCGCCGTCGAAAAACATGAAGTCGAGTGCCTGCCTTGCTCGAACTGCGCCTCATTTTCTCCAGCTGGAATGTTTAAACGATGTGATGCAGGTATGGATCGTGGCTGGCTGTTAATTAAGGTGGGGCCGCAAGCAAATGAAGCGCCGAGTAGCTCCTTCGTGACTTTGTCCCTGGACTCACTAGTAGTATGTTTCCTGGTTTTTGTGAAATGTGGGGAGATCGAACCACTTCAACTGTTCCCTGCCATCGCTGTCCGAAACCCTCTACAGCCCGTTCTTGGAGCACATCTGGCGGCTTAATAGGTTTCCAGTAAGCGAACCTCATTTCTTGGTCTTACATCGAATGCGTCAAATGACCTAGTAGAGCAATGCCATCAGCCCATCAACGATCTCTGAAGATCATTGGGGTCATTCCTGGATCTAATTTTGCATCTGCCGACGAAGCTTTTCATACCGATGCAGATCTGGAAGAAACGAGACATTATTATTCATGTGTGCTGCAATACGGAGTATCTATTCGGCAGTGAGCGATGAGCACACAGATAAGTTCCGATACTTAATACCTCCCCCATACGAAGTAGAGAGGTACCCTTCAAACAAAGAATGCCCTTGATGGATCAGCAACTCGGTTACCTAGTTAAGGTAGGTCGTCTCCAAAGACCGCCGTCCAAGTGGGGAGGATTTTCCAACCGCTGGACTAGATTCTCGCCAGTCTTTGTCTCCTGATGACCTGGTACTCCATACTGGATCATCAATTCGCCAACTCATTTTTCCAAACGCTTCGATGATTCAATCGAAAAGACGGTTATGAGTTGCGACCAATCAATCAATATCCCGTATGTGGCGTCCAGCGTCCTAGTTACACCAGATCTCATGTTAATCCCGGCTTCCATAGTACTATTACGGAGTAGATACTCCCTTTGTCTATTTCCTAGAAACGCTCGATACTGATGATCGGTATGGCTCGCTCTGGCTCTTATATTCCGGATTTATTGGGCACTGACTGGTCCCGTTGGCTTGCATAAGTTCTACTATGGCAGAGTCCTAGACTCCCTGCTCCATGCTCTGTTGTTTGCTCTCCGATTGTGGATACCTACAGAATGATACAAACAAATCAATGATCCAGCAAACCCGGACGGTCATTAATATATCAGGTATCAGCTTCTAATGCAAGTTGCAACGCCTTTTTCTGCCTTCACACATTATCATACTCATTGCCTACTGTATAACCTAGTCTAGTGTATCTCTGATCAGTTGCCTGGTAAAGTGGACTCACATAATGCAAATCCCGGAACCTGGAGCGTTTCGCCGCACTCTATTAATTAGCCTTCCAGGATATCCACTTTGCAATCCACGGTTCCAGTCCCAGCCTTCTGTTGTTGTTTGTTTCTTTGTTACAAACTATCTAAATAAATCATCAGCGTATCAATATTTAATCCTAACCCTGGCCCACCCTTTCTTCCTCTACTATTGGAAAACAGTGAGTGCACTTTTCCCTCCATCAGACTCGTATGTAATTTTAATTTGGATTATGGTTTTTATCCTCTTCTCTCTTCCCAAGCCGCGCTCAGACACAGGAGACTTACCTTGTAATTCCTCTGCCAGGGACGCACTGTTGTTGCCGTTGCATGGTCGGCTGTGCTTGTCTCTTCGCTTTTCTTTGTTCCTCGACACACAAAGGGAATCTGGCGGCAACTACTAGTTATTATTATTACTTACCGACAAAATCGCCAGGGAGGTCCGCCTGGCATCCTGGTTGCGTTGGCTCCATTTGATTCTCTACTTGAGCTGGGATTGGCTGATTTGAAGTTGCTATACGGTGTTGTTCATCCCAGGGTCAGTAGGACCTACGAGGAGACTACGCCCACTCATCCTTCGGAGCATCATCAGCCTCTCTCGTTCGGCAAGCAGACGCTTGTCCTTTGCTGATTCGACTCTTTCGTTTCAGGCCCTTGTATTCTGTTGCCTTGAGCATGTGTCTTTCAAACTCTCTCCAATAATAATCTAAAGGTGGAGAGCAGCTGCGTCTTACAGCCGTGGGCCGCACGTCGTTGTCGTCGGAGAACACAGCGTATAAGCATTTATCCATGCTAACCAACATACTCAGATAGATTCGACATTACTGATCCACAACGAATGATCTGCTTTAACTTGTCACCTTTTATTGTTCCAACAGAACCAAGCTCGATTATCCATAATTGTGTTGCGTCCCGATCTAGTTATCATCAACGCGCAACATCCAGCTATAGGCAATAAATGTTTCCTGGTTTTCGCAGAACGGCATCATCAGTTTGCTTCTCTGCACCAATCAGGATATCACTCAAGCCCCTCACACAGTCAACCCTATTCTCCAACTGCAATCAGTCTCATTCACGGATGCCTCGCTTCCTTGCATATCGCGGGACCTCGCCCTCTGCCTTCTTCTAACACGCAGTGAACGGTTTCACGGAGGCAGAGGAGGATAGTCCCATCGAGCACCGGTGCGGTTCTGCATAGATGTCGGACACACCGTTTCCACAATGGAATTATTCCACTTCCGTCAGCCGATATCTCAACTCGAAACGTTCCGCATCCTTCAAGGAACGGGGCGAGACGGCGCCAAATCCAGCTTCTTCCTACTCTAAGCATGAACCGCCGCCGCCGTTTATCTTTCAAGGCACCCAAGGCTACGATCCGCCAGTCGTCTCCGCTGCGACCGACCCCCGATTCTCTTCTTCTGTCCACCCTTGGGTCGGCGGCGCCGAGCAGAGGTATAACGTCGCCTCTGCCAGTGCTGGTTCCTTACCACAAATAAAAGTACTGCGGAGCGGTCAGCAAAGGGGACCGGATCATTGGGATAGTATCGCCCCTGCCAGTGCGGATTCCATAGGCCAAATGAAAATGCAATGGAACGGTCCACCAACAGATGGAGATTACTCCCAGTTTTCTCACCATGGGGCCTCAAATCACAGTCATGGGCACATTTCTGTTAGCCCCAGAGAGCACACAAGGGACGTCGATTCTTGGTAAGTCATCCGCTCACTCAAGACTAAAAGAAAGGAGGGGGAAGAGAGAAACAGAGAAACTTAATGGGCATGGAGATATCTCCCGCACGGCTCCTGTTTCAATGATTCATCATCCGCAGTGCTAACCAACTACCTTCCGTATAGTAACTCCACGAGAATCCCCAGTCCTGTTCATTCTGACCGCAGCCCAGCAGGGCTTAATGGCAGCTCAAATCTGTTACCAGCCCTACCCCCGCCACCGCCACCGCCGCGACAACTCTCGTCGGGCATCCCGATGGGATTCGATCGGTTACTTAATCATTCTCCAGGACCTTCGCCGCCCCCAAGGCGAGTCTCGGCGTCCCCACGTTACCACCTGCACATTCGGCAGCAACCCATAGCTGCTCGGGCTTGCGGTGCTGGCGATCGGGACCGACGACCAGTAGATCCGCCGCCGATCATCCAGATGCTCCTCACCGACTTTGACCCGCAATCACAGGCCGATCTGGATATCCTCCAAGATCCTCGACTTACCGTCGGCTGTCTGCTTCTCCCAGTATCAGCAGCGAATTCGTGGCCGGGCTCGCCCGAAGCCGATGGGTCGTGCGCAAACCGGGAGGACCGCACGGCCTCTCAAAGGGCCGAAGAGAATGCTCCTGGCCCAGGCACGCCGTTACTTTCAGGGAAAGCTTTTGTTTCGCCTTTCCACGTCGACTTGGATCCGGATCCCCAGACGGCCCCGCGTCATCCGACAAGCGCGGATCACAAGGTTGAGATGAAGCCTGAGGCGGTCAATTCTACCAACGATCTGGCCAGAATGCGAGTCCCTGCGACCTTCTTCGTCTTCCCCGACCTCTCGATCCGGTCTGCTGGCGTCTATCGGCTCCAGTTCCGACTCATGAACTGGGGTCTTGTGGAAGATACAGGTCAATCCATGCCCGTCCTGGCGGAGGTCTGGTCCGACCCTTTCCGCGTGTATCCCGCAAAAGACTTTCCTGGAATGCGGGACTCGTCGCCTCTGACTGAGGCTTTGAAGGAGCTCGGGTTCGTGGAGCTCAAAACCAGGGGCAAGGGGAAGGGCAAGGGGAGGCGGAGATGATGGGCGATACAAGGTCGATTTCCTACGACGAGATCATGACTTGCATTATATATTTCCTTTTTCGGGGGTTTCATTTTTGGTCATACAGGGAGCTCGACAGGCGTTGGATGCTCATTCTTGGACTAGGTTACTAATTATTTTATGCATGGAGAGCGTGCATTCACGACGGGATTATATGAGAAGAATTCGCCGATACCATCTTGGTTTTCTTTTCTTGTTTTTAAAGTCCAAATCAGATGAGCTTGATGATTCATTATGACCTATAGCGTTGGCCGGAATGCGTTCTACATGGTCGGATAACATCTTTTCAATATATTGAATATTCCAAGTCAGGCGCCTGAAGAATTGACCTCTTGCAAGACAATAACATAGTAAGCGTTGATCTGGTCCGCAGCGACCTCACAACACCGCCATATATCAGGTTTCGGGGCGTCTAGTAGACGGCCGTGGGGTGGCTAGATGCCATAAAAATAACAGCAGAAGCATAATGCTCCGTAGGAAAGATCTCATACATTATGGGTATCAGAAAAACATACACATGCAGAGGCATATGCCAGAAACCATCCCAGCAGATCAAACATCCAGCAGCTCAGCGGGGATACCGACCTCCTGGTCCTGCTCATTCCACTGTGACTTGATCCGCCTAACCAGGGGCCCAAGCGAAGGCGATCCCTCAATCTGCTCCAGCAATTGCAACCCCCGAGCCGCCGAACCATCTTCCCGCAGCAGCACCGCCAGAACCAACGCCGCCTGCTCATTCCCATGGCTGAAGGCCAGCTCGTACCATTCCGTCGCTAGCTTGCGGTACTCCGCGCGAGGCTGCGGCCCGAAGACACTTGAAAGCAGAGCAGAGAACTTCCCCCGATTGCTCGGTTCACTCGTTTGCGAGGACGCGCTTGAGGTTGCTTTCGTCGCTGCTTCCACGGGGGCCGTAGCCTCTGCCTCAGCCTCGCGCACCCCTCGCCGCGGGTACCGTCCCAGCGAAGTGAGATAGTAGAAGTTAGCTAGGCGGCGGCACGCCTCGGCGTTCCCCGCCGTCGCGGCCCGGCTCATACAATCCTCGTACATGGTCCGATCGCCCGCTTGCATCCGCGCCGCAGCATACTGGACCAGCGACTCGGGATCTTGGTAATCCAGCGCTGCGGAGCGCAGGAGGTCATCTGTCTGGGTTTCAGCCTCGGCAGCGTCCACAGCTGCTGCGCCCGTCTTTGTGGTTGCGTTCGCTTGCGCTTTCGCTTTCTTCTTCAGCCACGCGTACACCCGCCAGGGCGGCTCGATGCGCGCCATCGCGAACCCCCCATCTTTCGCGACGGGCACCTTGGACGGGTAGATGAGGGTCATGACCTGCTCGATGAGCTGGATGGCATCAACGTAGCGTTTGCGGAGGCCGAGGATCTTGGCGTGGAGGGTCATGGCTCGCGGGTCGCGGTCGTGGAGGGCGAGATGCTCGATTTTCTCGAGGGTCGGGGTGCGGACTGGGGCCGTGTCGCGCAGGGAGTTCAGGTACCGGGCAGCGGACATGAGGAGGGGGACGCGGGCGCCTGCGTGGGTGGTGGAGGCGAGGAGCCATTCTCGGAAGGTTGGGTTACCGCCGGAGATGATGTAGCCGATTTGGAAGATGAGGTCGGGATCTATGTGTGCGGTGGAGAGTTAGGAATGCGCCATTGGAGGAATTGCAGAGGGTGAGGTGGTGTCGCACCTGAGGATATCCCCCGGATGGCGTCGGCCGATGGCAGCTCTCTATGAGCGGTTTCCAGTAACCTTTTTGCGACATCTAGAAACGTATTCTTTGTGACTTTGTCGTCAAGGAGCCCTTCGGCCAATGCAGACATCCATAGCAGCGGTCCTTTCTCGTCGAGGTACTTAAGCCGCGCTGGCAAGTCACCGTGCGCGGGGAGGTTGAACAGGCCATCGCTCGAGTAGACTGGCCGCAGTCGCTGAGTCTGAGCCTGAGCTCGACGGGCGGCCGGAGATCGAGCTGCATAGCAGGAGGCTGTACAGTGGAATGGCCTGGTTGTTTGTAGAGATGTGGTATTGTGTCTGGTGCGGGGGGTGCGATTGTGCGAGAAACGGGCGTTGTTGGGGATATAGCTGGTAGGCAGGGAGAGTGGAGGCTTGTCGTAGAGACATGGCCACCTTCGAAGGGCGTTGGATGTTCGTGCCAGTGACATCGTAGCTCAAGCGAAGCTTGGGGGTGGAAGGGTCTGCTTGTAAAATGAGCGGCGGAAGATTTGTTGATTTCGGAGGTGCGGCGGAGAGCAATTCGGAGCTGTACCGCACTCTGGTGATGTTACTCCATGGGGCACAACTAATCTTTCTTCAGCCATATGCATAATCTACAATTGACATCGTTGCATTAGTGATGCAAGCATGTTTCAAAATTACGAACACTATGAGCATCGACAAGAATCGACCAGAGAAGAACTATCCGTCCAGCTTGTATCCAGATTGTCCAAACAAAAGTTGATAATGTACATTTGCCGCCTGTTTCCCGCTTTCCAGTTATATCAGGAACCGTGTAGAGATATATGACGGAGAAGTAAAACACATAAAGAAGAGGCGGTGCAAGACATAAAACTCCGGCAGGATGATGCAGTCCAACCCACAGCGTACAGATCCATACAAGCCCCCATCGCTCATTCAGCAGACAGAAAAAGAGGATGACCAATTAATAAAAATCATCGCGCCCCTTTTTTACTCCATGACAACCTTGCCACCTACAGCCTTCAGGGTCTCGATGATCTTCTCCGCCTCTTCCTTGGGCACAGACTCCTTCATGAGCTTGGGTACCGACTCAACGAACTTCTTGCTGTCGACAAGAGAAAGGCCGAGCAGACCCTTGATCTCCTTGATGACCTTAGCCTTGGAGGCTGCATCCACTGTCTCAAGCTTCAGGTTGAAAAGAGTCTTCTCCTGCGCGGCGGGAGCAGCCTCTTCTTCCTCAGCGGCAGCGGGAGCGGCAGCACCACCAGGAGCGGCAGCAACGGCGAAGCCACCAACGGGGAGGTCGGGGATATTCAGGCGGGACTGTACAGGGGACCAATGTCAGTACGGAAACGACACAGCAGAATAGTCATCCCTCATCAAGCGTTGATGAGATACCACAGATGCCAAATGGTGGACCGAATTGCGATACCACGCATGAGACGAAGAAGACCTACCTTCAAGCTGGCAACGAGATCCGCCGTCTCCAGAAGTGTCAATTGGCTGATCTGGTCAACAATCTGGGTGATCTTAGGATTGGCAGGAGCAGCAGCCTGCGCCTCTGTCGAGTTCCACCTCCGGCTGGGTGTCCGCTGGCTCAGATATGTGGTGGAAGAGATGCGAACGGAGGGACGGACGAGCTGTCTGCAGCAGCGAGCTGCGGCCTGCGAAGTGAGCGACATGCTGAACGGCGGAGTTGAGGGTCGTAACTGGAAAGACGAAGGGAGGGTGTGGGACAGGAACGATGAAGGGCCTCGACAACGCGATCAACCGATACTCATGAAAAAGAAAGTCGAGCTCGGCCCGGAAAATCCAACTAGTCACGTGATGCCACCTCCGTCAAGGTTCCCCCTACTTCCGGCGTGCCAGATCCATTCATTGACAAGATACAGCGATTGGGAACGAGGATTGAATGTTATTACTACCAGTCGCACTGGGTTGAGAGTCATAGATAGTATTACCGCTATAGTCGCATGTCTTATACATATTGTCTCAAATTTCCAGTCAATAGACTTTTCGTAAGATCATGCCTCTAATGGCATCCTGCATTGTGCCCCCATACTATAAAGATTTCGTCATAGCTAAAAACATTTAGTCTTCGTCCCAGTTGGGGTTAGGGCCTGGAGGCTTTGGGCCACCCGCTTGTCGGGCGACAATAATTTGATCAACACTGAGGACTGTCCGAGCGGACTCGCTGGCCAGACGGATTGCCCAGCTCTTCGAAGCCAGGAGATCCAGAATACTTTCATCAACCGCATCCAAGGTACCAGTCGAAGAGCCAGCCTCCAGATCAACACCTGTAGTCCAGTAGGGTTCTTCCTCCTCGGAGCTGCCCTCTTCGGACTCCTCCGACTCGGAGGCCTTGGTCGCGCGGTGGTGCGCTGTATAGAGACGTGAGAGAACCTCCGTGGCGTCTAAGCCAGCGGACTCGGCGAGAGTACGAGGAATGACCTCGAAAGCCTCGGCGTATTTGCGAATGGCATACTGGGGCAAACCGGGGGTCTTGTCAGCGAAAGCCGAGATCTTCTCCACAAGCTGAATCTCAGTAGCGCCAGCGCCAGGAACGAGTCGAGGATCTTTCGTGATAGCCTTGACCGCATTGACGCCGTCATCAATGGCACGCTCGACGTCGTCTAGGTGGTTCTGAGTCGCTCCACGCAGGACAATGGTGGCAGTACGCGTTACAGCGTTGGCTTCTTCCTGGCGGAAAACGGTCACACGATCACCACCAATCTCAGTGGTCTCGACAACGTCAACGCTGCCCATCTCGTCGGGCATGGGAGCGCCAAGACGAGCCAAGGGCGTAGCGCCAACGACACGGCAGAGACGGCGAAGCTCGAATTTGGAAAGGATCTTGATGACAAGAATGTTGAATCGATTGAGATAGTGCAGAGCCAAGTCACCGACGGAGGAGCCAGCAACGACAACACGGAGTCCGGAGTCGTAAAGCTCCTTGATGGCCGCCTCCAGGCGGTCCTCCTCTCCCTTTGAGAAGTTAAGCATCTCCTGCGCATTCTTCAAGAGCACGGTGCCCTTGGTTTCGGTCTGAGAAATGTCGATAGGACAGCTGAAAACTCCAACCTTTGCCTTGCGGGCCTTCTTGATGGTACCCTCAGGCTCCCGCCCGAAGACCATACCCTTGATCACACGGGACTGTTCCAAGCTACCACCCATGATCTTGACAACGCGAACATTGTCGACATTGAAATTGACAGGATTCTTGGGCAGAACAGCGAGGACCGCCTCCGCCACTAACGATGCCAAGAGATCCTCTGTTCCGGACTGCTTGCTGGCGACGACCGTACGAAGAGCCTTGCAGAGTTCTGCCTGAGAGCGTAGTTCCTTCAAGCGATCGACTTCGAGGTCTATCAACACAATATCGGTCAGCAGATGAAGAACATACGCTCGGAAGCGAGGCGTATTGGATAACCCCTGAAAAACGCGGTGAGAAAGTGAATGACCAAACAACTCACCCTCTAGTACTTTCAGAGCGTAATTCTGTGCCTTTTCGTATCCTTGAGTAATATCACTCGTCTTCAAGCCCATCCGTAGCAGTTCCTCGGCCTTCTTCAACAGCTCTCCCGCCAGAATAATGACCATGTTAGTACCATCACCCATCTCCGCATCCTGCTGCTGACTCGCCATGACAAGCAGCTTGGCAGCCGGGTGCACGATATCCAACTCGCGGAGAATCGTAGCGGCGTCCGACGTAAGTACCATCTTCTGCAGGTGGTTGATGACGATCTTATTGCGGCCATAGGGACCGAGCGATGTTTGAACGGTCTTGGAGATCGCCTGGCAGGCCTCGATATTGCGAATGACGGCGCCGTCTTCAGCATCATGACTGTAGCAATCGCGGTGTCAGTTACATTGACTATCTCTGAGAGCTTGAATGCGTTGCTGGATCTCATGCCCTCAACTCAACGCGGAGTACGCTGAGCGGGACATTCCACAAAATACAACTCGCTTACCTCTGGTATCCAGGCTTGAAAAGACCCGCCTGACTGGGACCAGGCATAGACAACGACATTTTGAAGAAAGCTTCCCCTCGAAGCAGACAGAAAATTGGAAGAGGAAGAAGAAAGCAAGACGGTGCTATCACAGAAGCTACGTGCTGCTCCGGGAATTTTTGATGGAGCTTTCAAGACGGTCAGGCGGCGGCGGGTGTTTGGCTGGTTTGCATCTGGAGGGGCTAGGGCATTTCCTTTTTGGGACATACAATAATACTTGGACCCATACAGATGACTTATCCTGAAAATTATACTTAATTTGCATGAGTCGTGATTTCATAATTATACGTTAGATTATATCCTACAATACAAGCCAGGTCATCCCAGTAACGATCGCTCACCACCTGTAGTAGTCGTTTGAAGCTTGGCGAAATCCTGGCACTGAAGATTATTGTTTAGTCAAGCCTCAGGATGAGCGACTGGTTTGTTAGGAGCACTTACTGTAGTTGCCCAGGGTACTACATCCACTATCTTCGTAGATTTCCTCGGCCTTCCCTAGCCTAGAAATTCGTCAGCACACCCCAGAGGACGTTGGAAGTCGGAGGTCTTACCATCCGCGGATTGATTCCATGCGGTTGTAGCTCTGTTAGAAAGGTCAGATCACGGTACTGCAAGACTCAGGGCGGGTTGAGTCTTACCGAAGGGTGTGTTGACAGAAATTGAGGCGGTGCCTCCTGCTCTGCTTTCTGCATACGCGCCCAACTGTGAAGATATGTGAGCCACACATACCAAAGTCGACGATACTTCTGTCATAAATGCAGTGGACCAAGGGTAATGACTTACAGTCCGACAGCAGCCTCAGGATCGAAGCAAGCTTTTGACATCATCACTAGGCCGGATTAGCATTAAGACGATCTCTCATTATTGAAGACCATACTCAAGCCAATGTTGTCTGCCTCAGCCTTGAAAGTAGTTCAGCGTACGGTTCATCTGCGGGGCAAGGGAGCAAGTCTTACCTCTTGTGTCCTCGAATTAGGCAAGCTGTACATCAAGTTGAGCAGTAGCGAAGGAATCTGGCCTGAAATGTCAAATAGTATAGAGATAATGAACACGGCTCCAACTGTCAGGATGTTGTTGCTCATGCGTTCTGCTGGATGATGCGCGACAACGTGAGCAATTTCGTGGCCCAATACAGCTGCAAGCCCGTCCTCGTCTTTACAAATTGGCAGGATGCCTGTGTAGACAAACACTTTCCCACTGTTTGTAGGGTCAGTGGCATACGATAACAGACCGTGATGCTGAAAGATATGCATACCCAGGCAAAACAAAAGCATTGACCATGCCGTCATCTTTGATGACATGAACTCTCCAATCTGCGCCTTCAATTGGTGCTTGCGGTATCAATCTGCCGAGAACCCGGTTCACCATGATTGTCAGCGGATGATTCTCGGGGAGAATCTTCCCGCGTGTTGATCTCAAAACCTCTTCATAGCTTTGTTGACCTAATTTTAGTTCCTGGTGAGAGGAGACACAATTGAATCGTCGGCGGCCGGTCATCTGGGAGAAAAGGCGTCAGAAATAGGGTACTAGACAACGAATGATTGAGCGCCATTCAATTTCCATCCTCCATGTATCCTCCGAAATCACACCGGACTGGTTATCGAAGACAAAAGAGCAAGCTCACCTCCACCGTTTCGACATTGCTGGCATAGATACCGCCGATCACGACGCCAATTATGACAAAGTGGTATGGTCTCGCATTGGTCAACAATCGCTGAAAAAGCGTTCCGCGACTGGGGCCGTCAAATCGCCGATATCTATCACCGCCGTATCTGTAGGATAGCCTGGCCGACGAGGAGAAGTATCTGTTAGGAAAGCGAAAAGAAGTCTGCGAGGAAGATGTGAAGGCCCTTGAGGCGAGTCCAAGTGTTGCAGAAGGAAAACGTGGGTATCGGAATGTTTGGGCGGAGAAGTAGGAAGAATCGAGGACAGGAATCGCAATGCGCGAGGCCGACTGCGACGAAGACGGAACTGTTGATCGCGCTGTAGCGCTGCGGAATATAGCACGGGCTATCGGTGAACGTAACATGGCGACCACAGGTACATGCTATCGAAGATCCTGGGCTCGGATGAGAGGAGTGATGGCAGGAGTCTGGCGGAAGATAGTGCTGGTTGCCGGAAGTAGGAATCATCGAGAAGCGGAGAGATCAGCCGCGATGACGGTAAGCTTAAACATGCTGCTGCATGTGTCAGCCCCAAGCTCGCACCATGTTGCTATTACATCAAACATGGTTTTACATCACTTACACAGAGAACTACTAACCTCATCATCAATTATAGCGGAATTCAAAACAATGCATTTGAGACTTTTATCTTGAGAATTGACTACATCCCGCCAGTCTTACGTCATTATATATTTTCCCGATCCGCATCAACTTCTTTCAGCGACAGCCATGTATTTACTAGCATACTGATCACTTTGACATCCGAAGACATAAATTCGCTATGAATGTTACAATCTTAAGCACGGACAGGACAATGCCTCCAGCATCTAGAAAGACTCTTACGCTTCCACAATACGTGTGACTGGGCCTGGAGGTCTCTTGTCCTCGACTCTCCCATGGTCACCTTCATGCTGATTTGAAAAGAACAAGAGAGCATCATACATAGCTCAGGCGCGCTTAACCTATGATAGAGTCGAGAGAGTGCCTGAGATGATTCACACGCAACCGCCTATAACACTAACCTGGGCTTCCCCATGTCGATACAACATGATAGCAGGCTGAAGTAAGTCTGCCTTGAGATATGTTTAGATACCACATCATTTCATACACCGAGGCCTAGATCATGCTTCAAACGATAAGGATGCATGGTCAATGACTCAAGTGTGAGTCTTTGCTCTTGAGACAAGAAAAGCAGTATTTACTTCTATTTTGGTTAAGTCGAGGCTGAAACTCACAGATATCGTGGGCGCTTAAGGATTTGAGAGGAATTGCTCGTGATTTAAGACGGAATCATGGAGCGAGAGTTAGGTTTAGATCTGGCGCTTAGCGATGAAGGCGAGACGAAGATTTAGATTTCTAGAAGGATCCTCTCAGAGTCTAGTGGAGGGCGAAGGACGTTGAGAGCACATGGCAGACTATCGATGCAAGGTCATTACGGCAGCGTGAGTTCTTGCCGCTTAACGTTTCGAGCTATGATTGCTCTCCAATGTATGATGATGATGCAAAGTAGGTTGATTCACTTAGAAAGTACGAATATGAAAGTATATACAGAGTTATCTCAAGATGTTTTGTACGCTGCAACGCTTTCAATGCAAGGAGAGTCCACATTGAGCTTCGTAGACTGTTCGGAAAACAAGTGAAGGAGATGAGCACTTTTGGCTGTATCCTCTACATCGAACCCAGAGCTGGAAGAGATGATGCGATAACGGTTGAGTACATCACCAGGCGGTTTCCGCCCACATTAGGGGAACAAATCTGAGTGTGCATACCCAAATCGGCAGAACGAAGGGTTGAGCAGTAAATTCCTCTTCTAGGAATAATTTGGCTATAAATAACAAGGAACCTGATCAATTGGCTGCATTGAGGAGAGAACATGGGCTCCGATTTCAACACGGGGAGAGGAGTTAAGCGTCTGCGTCTACCCTTCGAAAGGTAAGCAACCGGGAGTGGTTAGCGCTGATGTTCCATGGCGAGGTCCTAATGTCACTTTGTCACATATTCGATTAGTAAACCCGTCGTTGGCCTCAACTATGGTTGGATTAACAGTTGGTTGCGAAGGCAGCCAAATACCCATGAATTAGATACTGTCATCTTTGGTTTGTGCTAGGCAGAGCAAGTCGTGATGATCGTAGTACCAGAGATAGGACGGCAGTCTTTTGTTGATGGGCTTATCGTGGCTTAGGTGGTGAACTTCCCAGATGTAACTCCGTAAGGCATTTTGTCACAACTTGGCATGTGCTTCTGACAGGGGATCCTGCAGGAGTGTGATCGGCCACTCTGATCTACGATTGGCCTAGTCACTAGATACCGCCGGTAATTATTGCACTAAATCACTCCAATTGGATCTGCAGCTGCAGGAATGTGATAAGAAACTTCACAGGCAGGTGACGGCGGGGTGCAGTGGGAAGGATGATATTCGAACGTTGACTACCTTGACTTCGTGGAGGTGGTAAAAAAAAGGAGAGGAAGATAATGAAATGTATTGAATCCTAAGAGTACCTAATTCAAGCTACCAGAATGTTGAAGTGGGAAGAGAAGTCGGTTCACATCCACCAGGCTCTATACAAACAAGCGGATTGTTTGTGGAGTACTCCGAAGACTCGAAGAGTGACGGTGTGACTCGAGATCTAGTGTGCAGACCAGCCACAGCTAAAAGTTCCCTGACTGACAGATGTGCATCGGAGAGACACTGGGATTAGCCAACCATCATCACCAAATAAGACCATGGGGTGTAGGAAATTCCGATTAATTACTGTGGTTAGCATGGAACAGCAGGAAAATTATTAATAGTAATCTCTGGGCAGATGGCTTGATATGGGACAATTTAGCAAATGGTTGACAGATTAACAGGCATTTGGCTTTCTGCTTGGCGGCTAAATGTTACTAATTAAGGCAGCTTTACATGTGTGGTCTAACCCTCAAGGAGCAAAAACATCGCTCTGCAGTCAATCAACTTCACCAACCCTCAGATTCATCACAAATTAGTATCTTGGCCAAACTCTGTTGGTGTAGCACTGACTCGGTCCACCCAGCACGGTTGGCTGCGGGTTTCCCGCTCTGCACAACACGATCCTGCTAAACCCTCGATGGCGTCCACCAAGGTAGAGGCCTCTAGCCAATCACCGGTTGTACAAGGAAGCTTGGCTCATCCCGCTAAGGTTAGCCCCGCAAAGCCTTTCTGGTCATTCTGTGTTTCCGAATTTCTGTTGATTTCGCCCACTCGGTTTGAGTATCTGA
This sequence comes from Aspergillus udagawae, assembly GCF_001078395.1. Classification (NCBI taxonomy): domain Eukaryota; kingdom Fungi; phylum Ascomycota; class Eurotiomycetes; order Eurotiales; family Aspergillaceae; genus Aspergillus; species Aspergillus udagawae. Next base: position 1,596,895 of record NW_025091268.1, read on the forward strand.
TTGGTCGGACTAGGGCAATCATCCTGGTCTCATGGTGCATTGTTAGTGCTCTAGGCTCCTCGTCCAAGAGACATCGATTGGTGCTTGTCAATCTGACTGTTGGCTCTGCCAACTCTCTCTGGTTTCCCCTCTGAACTCTGGAGGTACCCAGGATTCAGGAAGAAGTCACTGGATGCTATGATTGCACTCAATATGCGTTGTCCCCTTTTCTACATTTTCCAGATCCGGTAAGTAATTGAAGTTTAGAGCTAATTCCACTTCTCGAGAACAGATGAGCTATGACTCTCATTGGTTATAGAGTTTTATTATCAGCTAGGTCACGAGCAATTTGTCAGACATTTTCTACAGGACGATAACTGCTTTCTGCTGGCCATAGCTAGCGAAGTACTTCTCGGTTGCTGGTCTCAACCAGGAGGAGCTTACAGTAGAATGTCGACATACAGTCTGCTTTGATTCTGCCATCCTTCGCTATACAGAAGTTACCTCTCACCCAAAAAAAAAAGACATTGTATCTTGAACAAAGAATCAAGCAAACTATCATAGTAACATGCATAATGGTTGCACTAATTTCCCTCAATATCTGCATGGATTCGTTGGGCACAGACCTCGAGATGAGTCTAAATCCAATGAATTTCCCAGCCATGGAAGAAGAGTCCAATCATCTCCGCATCATCCAGTGCATGGGCGCCAATTTGGAGGCAGCAAATGTCCAGAATGATCACAATTATCCAAAATTAGCTCTGGCTAACTTCGCAGACCAACTCTTTACTATCGGCGCAGGGAATTCTCCCGCTAGTTTTGCTTATTCCCCCTGCTAGTGTACTACGCCTGAGATGATCTCCCCTGCCATCCCCCGCTCGAGGCGTTCACCACTGCAAGTCCGTCCTCTCTCTCGGCTATCTGATTCCAAAATAGAAACATCATGGCGTGCCTGTTGGGTGTGAACCTTGCTTTTAAAGGTTCATCAATCCCACGGAGTCACCGCCGATGTTTACTTGTTACCTTGCCAGAGTTATACCATCGCCTTGTCCTTTGCATAGCCGCGCCTTTCTTTTCTTATCTCTAATATAGATATAGCAAAGGCTGCTGGCTCAGCTTTGCGACTTAATACTCGGTGTGACAAGCAACAGCTCCAGGCGACCTGTATCCTGTCATTCCCGTCGTCATTCACCGGCACCAGACGACTTTGACCGATACCGATAAAGACGTGTTTCTACAACTCTGCTAGCACAATGCCTGTAGCGTCAAGGAAGAAGTCCTCGGCCTCGAACGCCGTCAAGAGGGTCGATTCAACCCAATCGCCCTCGCCCGGTGAAGAAGTGTCCGTAGGGACGCCGGAGAAGACCGCCAAACTGCACAAGCGCTCTCGATCTGGTTGGTTACTCTACTGGCATCATCTCAGTTTCTATCTGGTCGAATCGTCTTATTAACGAGTCTAGGCTGTTTCACATGTCGACTGCGCAGGAAGAAGTGTGATGAAAAGCACCCAGCCTGCGGTGCTTGCAGCAATCTCTGCGTGAAATGTGAATATAAGCGTCCGATCTGGTGGGGAAATGCCGAACAGCGAAGGATTCAAAAGGAGCGCATCAAGAATAAGATCAAGCAGACGAAGATGAATGAGCGCAATGGGTCCGCGACTGGTAGGACTACTGCACCTTCACTCAACTTACTTGTCTTTGCACTAACAGTAGGGCTCTACAATAGACCCATTAGCTCGCAGTCGCAACATGGCTGCCACATCGCCCTTGTCACCGGTATTCGAATTCAACCGCCCGGGTTACACCGAGACATACGATCTCTTTTCATCACATCTTCCGACGCCCGGTCTGAACCAGACGATGTATGCACCTTACGCTCCATACGAGATCGATGTCAAGACAGAACGACAGACTTTCATCAATGACGTCCCCTTGCGCCATGATTCCTCGATCTCAACCTTTAGCACATTTACCGCTCCGCAGTTAAGCGCGCCCCTTCCTACATTCCCTGGCGAGGAGTGGTTGCAAGATGAATATTTCTCTCAAGCACCGAATCTATCAGGTATTGACCCGGCGATTTGTGAGCAGAGTATTGGGCAGACGTACACGACATTGCAGTCAAATATTCCAGTCAGTGACCATGATCGTCCGCTACTCGACCACTTCATCCACAATGTCTTGCGCATCATCTTTCCGGTTCTAGAGGCGCATCAACGGGGGCACACAAGGGCCCAGGCCATACTGCAGGCGTTGGAAACCAATAAGTGCTACCTTCACTGCTGTCTCAGCGTTGCCGCCATCCACCTCAAGACCACCGAAGGATTCGTCGGAGAGCAGATTGATCATGACATCATGCGCCACCGGTTCGAGGCTGTCTCTCAACTATGTCAGGCTCTCGGTGAGGACGTGAACCATGAAGAGATCCTGGATGCCACGCTTGCTATGATTTTCTTCCACTGTTCCGTCGGTCCCGCGGATGACTATCTTCCTGACATCCCTTGGTTCGACCACTTTCAAGCCGCGTCAAATCTGGTCAACAGGCTCGGTCTTCCGACTGCTGTCCCTGATGGAAACCCGTACTTACTGCCTCCTTTCAGCATGACACTAACATCGTGGATCGACATCCTGGGTTCCACTATGCAAGGGAGGACACCCCAATTCGCCCACACCTATCGTGCTAAGCACCTTAGTGGCTCGTCATCAGGTCTGAGGGAGCTCATGGGTTGCGACGACCGTGTCATGTACCTCATCTCGGAGATCACCTGTCTGGACGCGTTAAAGACCGAAGGTCGCATAGACGCAATGGCCGTGTGTTCGCATGTGTCCGCTCTCGGACGACAACTGGAGTTTACCGAACCGGTGGATCAAACCCTGGAGCACCCGTTCTCACCCGCTACAGGAGCCATTCGCCCCGAGGTTCTGACGAAGAACATGACGACGGTCTTCCGCATCGCGGCCAGAATCTATCTCTGCAGCCTGGTCCCCGGCTTTGACCGCAACCAGCCAAGTAACCTCAACCTGGTCGCAGCAGTCGCAAACACCTTGAACTATATTCCCTCCGGCCCCAATGGCTTCGACCGCTCCCTCGTCTGGCCCCTATTGATCACGGGTGCATTTTCTGCGCCGACGAGCCATTTCCGAGCTGTGCTGGCCGAGCGCGCCTCCCTGCTAGGCGATCACGCCGACCTGGGCAGCTTTGGCCGCATGTATCGACTACTGCAGGAGGTCTGGCGACTTACCGACGAGCCGACCGACAGCTACTATACGCCAGAGGAAACGTCGTCATCGTCAGCATCGTCGGGCAGTCCCGTGCCCAAGATCGAGAGGTCTGCATCTCCAGAGAGCAACGGCACAGGGTCAGGCATGAGAGAGATCAAGAAACAACAGGTCCACTGGCGGGACGTGATGCAGCGGAATGGCTGGCACTATCTGCTGCTCTAAATTGGAAGACATGTGTTTCCTTGCGTTTCTTTTCCGTTCTCAGACGAGATTGAGTCTCATGACGGCCGAGAATCCCTTGACGGGACTCGTGCCACTTGGCTACCAACTTGGAGATTCTGCGGACCACACGCGACACGTCGACACACTACATCGACGTTCCACTCGGGCAGCCGATCGTGCTCACGAATCCGACAAAATCCGAAGCCACATCGGCGTCCCATTCTGTTCGGCACCCAGAGTCTCCTATTCCACTCTTTCCTGGTGCTGTCGAGTTATATCCTGCAGGACAGTGAGGGACATGACAAGCACATTTTTCTGGCGAGGTTGGCAAAGGACTTGCGGGGTTAATTCTCAAGGCGCAAACTCATATGCAGTCATTTCCACTCACATGGAGATGGTTGTGGAGTCATTGGTGTTGTTGATTTTCTGCTTTGTGAATGATATCCAGTGGGGATATGATTCTGTTGTTTTGGTGCTTTGCTTTATGATTGATTGATGTTATGTTTGAATGCAATGTCACTATATCCCCGATCTCTTCCCCTACTCCTTCCCTTACTCAAAAGACTACCCCAGTTTACGCCCCGTCTGACAGAGCGCTATCTATCAGAGTGATAGGAATATGGTTGTCACATCAAAAGGTAGAGCATCTGTCCATCTAATAGAGTAACTTGAATGATCTAGAACACCTGGCGCTTATTTATCCCAACGAACCAGGATAATCTAAATAACAGAGAAGCGGCCCGGAATTTCCCAGGCTAGAAGAACGCGGTCAATGGTAGGTAGGCTGGCTCTTTCGTCTTGCTCAGCCGAGCTAATATTCAGAACTATTGTTTCCTCGCTAGCTTGCCTTGCCAATTCCTTGTTTGAGACCAGGGCTCGTACATAGTTGAAAATGAAGAACAGCAAATCCCAATAAGGTTAAAAACCAAAGAATCCTCTAATCTTCATTCCTATGTTGAGTATCCCAGCTCAGCTCACCTGTCGTCATCCACACCGGTCCCTGCATCCTCTGCTGTATTCATCTTGGCCATGGTTCAGTCGAATGGAATCTGTACCTTGGTTTTCGAGCGGGCGCGAATATCTCAAATTGGCCTCCGTTATATACAGCACCGGTTTCTGGATTATACATGCTATCCAACCAGTCTGCAAATGCCCGGCAATGATCAAGCAAGTCAGGGTTGACATATTCATATGATGCTGCAACCCAGACGCGACAACGCCCTGATGCAAGGTTGCCAACATAGCGAGAGATATGGAGCTCAATCAATCCATCGGAGGTGACTGTCACCCAGAATTCTGCCCCACAGTGAGGGCAAACACGGAATTCACCTGGACTCATAGGTCGGAAGAAATACCTTTGAAGCGTATCAACTCCCCTGTGTGGACATATTGGAAGCCTTGCATTCCGACATAGTTGCCTAAAGCCAACCGGACCAAGATCTGAGAGTCTACCAAGGTAGAACCGGGATAAGATATGCATGGTGTTTAGATTGAACTCCACATGCTCTGAAAAGCAGCCGCCAGCAGGGATCATAACAGATGAGCCAACTTTCTCTTTGCAAGTCTCCATTCCACGCACAAGGTTCCGGAGCTCAACAAATGTCATTTCATGGCACATGCCCACCCAGATACTCCTGCGTCGATATCTGCAGATGCGGGTAACAGCAACTGAGCAGTTTACCCTTTGCTCTTCAATTGAGAACTTCAGATTGACAGGTTTCTGCACATGCAGGGAGCAAAAGCCTGATCTTGGGTGAGTCCTCATACACGCCCAGCAACAAAAAGACCTGATGCCTTTCCCACAACGTTTATCAAATTCCATCAGGCGGAGGATATGAAAACGTGCTTCAGTAAGCCACCAGCTATTGCAGGCTGTTGCATCCAACTTCTGTTGCACACGGACAAAAGCTTGAATACCGGTTCTTGCATACCAGAAGCGAGCACAGCTTATCATCAGACAGAAGGTCTCAGCAATAGGAAGATATTGACAGATGTGGCAGATCAACTCAACAGGAAGGCAGTAGAGAGATGCTGGACTGTGCGCATTAAGAGTTCGTACTGTGTTCAGGCGTACTGAATTGGCAATTTTCATTAATGTTTTGAAGTGCTGCTTCTTGTAACCGATCAGAGGCATTTTGCAGGGTAAGCATAGTAACAAGTACAGGTTGAGAACTGGTCAACACAATGTGAGGATGCGCTGACCTTAAGTACCTAAACCCATTCCATTCCATGGTCATTAGGTATCTTACGAACTCTGGACGTAATACACCATGATCTGATCAGTGTCTGATTACGTAGGTATTAGGAGGTTTTAAGTAGAAAACATACTGAAAACATTTTCCCTAGGAAAACCTTAAGGGCTGAACATCTCAGGTTTCACAGAACCAGAGGCATAGTTAGTTAGTTACATGGCTACTGCTTGCTCATCCTCTGAATACTTTGACCAAGCTTCATGGTCGTAAATTTCCTTACCTTATTCTTCTATTATTATCTATCTCTTTTAGTTCTTAGGTTCACCCTTCTTAAATCCATTAGAACGTTCTCAGTATGTTACTCAAGGTTGTTGCCGTGCGTGGATCTAGGTGGGTTGTACTGCTCATACATCTCGTATAACTATAGCCCGAACCACCCCACATGTATGTATATATATATCTGTACAGTTGTCGCTGCACACCTGTTTCCTTTTACCCTCCCGCCTTCCTACCACTCCCTATCCACAGACGTCCCCTTCTACGATATAATGTACTCTATTCCTGGTCTAGATCAGATCACTCTGGACAGGAACCGTCAGTCTCGTCGAATTCTTGCTGACGTCCGTGAACGGCGACAAGAATCATGGGGTTGGGTAGTCTATCGCACCACATATAAATCAGACCCAGCATTTGGCAAAGCGATTAACATTATCAATTCCTGGATCAAGCGAGAAGTCTACCGAGACATGCACACCATGGGTCTCCAAGATGCAGACCCCACACCAAACGATGAGCTATGGGCGTGCCACCGGTTAACCATTATGGAGGATCCAGAACGACTCAATGGGGCGTCAATCAAGGATGTGCGTTCGCATTTTGAATCTTGGGTAGAAGGACAAGGTATGCAGGATCGGTGGAATAAATACCGTGTTTGTATGATGATTGATGATGAGGTTCTTGAGTTGCTGGTGAATGAGGTACCCTTGGCAGAAGAGCATAAGGAAATGCATGGTATGGGCTGTGTAGAGGAGATCAACACATGGTATGTTAAGGTTATTGAGGCGTTTCCGGAAGCAGATGAAGGCGATGAAGACTATGAAGGATGGATGAAATGCTCACTCTATACAATGGTGAGACTATGGTGGTCTATGGGTGATGCGACGAATATGGTGGACTTCTGGTACGGAATAGAGGATGGAGATAATGGAGTTTACGCCTATTGAGGTCCTACGGATCATCCCTGTCGAGGTCTCCTTCTCAAGGTGCGGGTGGGGATTCTGCGAGAACTAGGTACTTTCCTGACATCATACAACATATTTTTAATACAGTAATCCCAGCTCATTCCTAGGTTCAGCCAAGAAGCCTCCACAGCCTCCTTTCTTCTTCCTATTGGCAACCCCTAGTATTCTACGAGCAATCAACCGACGGGTTCAACCATCGACATATTTTATCAAATAGGATGATCGACTTTCCTGCTTTGAACACAAACCAAACAATGGCTAATTCTTTTTATGTACATAAGGGGGGTTACATGTTTTCCAATCTTCCATCGTCCTGTTGATTAGGTTGCATTGCCAGAGAGGCTCAATGCAGAAGAATCTCATTTCCATATGAAGGGAACGAGACATTTCGAAATATTGGACAGTAGCTTTGCTTGCGGAAATATATCCGACTCATCACCCCGTGGCTATGCAAGATAATCGACGTATTATTCAGATGTCGCTAGGCATGCACGCCGAAGGTGTTGATAAGACCGTGGCTGACGAGGATCGGAGCATAAAATCCCGCAGAAAACTCAGAAGGCCCAGAGGATTTAGACATGCTAGCGCGATGAGTAGCGCGATGAGTATAGCCTGACACACTTGACGGGGGTGCGGTGGCGATGAGGCTTGCGCAGCCGAAACTGATGCCTGTGGTAACTGCGAACTGCCACCCAGTTATCATCGGTTATAGTCCATAACTAGGATGTTTTCCACCTGTCCAACAAGGTTAAGCCACCTTGTCAACCACGACAGGAACGGCGCATGTTTGTTTGGCGCCAACATCGCAGCCCCAAAGTAGGAGCCACCGGTCTGGGTTAATGACATCCTAGGTGTACGGATTGTGGTGGTCGAACGGAGAGGTATCGCCAAAGCTCTATAGTAGATCTGATTTTCAACGGCACCTGGAGGTTTCTGACTTTGGATGGTGGCGACGGGCTCGATTGATTTCTCTTCGGGTTCGTGAAGGCATGGACGGTTGTTTTATTCTCCGAGTTGGAACAAGGCTGATGATTCCTCTCACAGCTTTGCAAGAGTAGAAACTGGCGGCAACTCGTTTCAGTTGATTCCGCAGTCCAGAAGGGAAATTCGAAAGACAGCTCAATAGAGCCACTGCAGAACGTCGTATGCTTCAGGGAGCTGAAGCTCGCATTCTCTATCTCGGTGACTGTTCTGCATCGAGAAAATCGGGTCCTTCGGTTGAGAAGCAATTCATGTGTGTTGTATGTGGCGGTTCCGAGGATTGCTTTATCCATGAAGTTGATTCGATGCTTGTTGTTTGTGAGGTCATCTTGGTTTCCCTGTTCCCCAGCGAACAGGTACTCGTCACCAGCACTGCGCAGAAGTGTGAACTCGACGCTGGTGTGGGCCGCACCGGTGGACTGGTCCGACCCCCCCCCCCCCCTTCAAAAAAAAAAAAAAACAACCTCTCTTCCTCTCTCAACCCCGTCTACACCCTCTCCTCACCTTACCCCTGCCCCCGCCCCCTCGCCAGGTCTCTCACCCCCTCCTGGGCCGCTTCGAGGCTTGCGACTGTCGGAACGAACGTCCACGCCGCACGCTTCAGTCGCACCATAGTGCTGTCCCCCGCCCCATCATTCCAGCTCTCCATCGCTGCCCTCCCCCCCTTCCACCCGAAGTGCAGGAGGATGGACCCCCCCAACCCACCAACTTGATGATCAGCACGACGTTCTGGGCCCACTCCCAAGGCATTGTGTAGTAGTTGCAGTCGTTGTGATGGTGAAGATGGTGATGATTGTGAAAATGGTGATGGTAAGAAGGTTAGGAAACTTCAGAAACGGGATGTTATTGACCTCTGGGATAAACAGTTATGGAAAGAGCAATTTGGGGAAAGCTCAAATGTCACCATCTGCACCTGCCTCTCTCAGCTGCAATGCTTGTGTTCTAGGTACAAGCCGTGTATGATACATAGCCTGAAGGTTCAAGGATACAGCGTGAAGTCGACTCCCTTAAAGACCGTATCATATCACAACAGTGTAGACTAACAAATGGTTCCCAATACTGTGGTCTTGCAGCTCTTCCAACCTGTTTTTGACACTCATAACAATCATGCATGCCTTGAAAAGATACAATCACGAGCTACACGGTATCTTTGAGAGGTATTAGCCGGATGAACAGCTAAGAGGTGACCTCAGATGTCTTGAAGCTCATCACTATGCGCCTCTTCTCGACGGCGCTCGACGAAAAAGTCTCGGAAGCTCTTTCGCTTGCTTGCGTTGGGGTCTCGAGGAAGATCTAGGACCCTCTTAGCCAGGTTGCCTCGGTTTCTGAATTTCAGTATTCTGAGATCAAAAAGATCTTGTATTTTCTTGCGAGGGGTGTCTGCGAGATGCCCAAATTGACCGAATTCGAGTCCAAATCTAATGCTTGCTTGTCTCCCCTCGTTGCTGTCAGTGTCATCGTAGTCTGTTGTAATTGTACACTGGCCCATCAAGGAAGCGTATTGGATTTCTTCGCCGTGACTGAAGCCTCCATTGATTCGATCTTTCGCTTAAATGGCTTTTTAACTGACTGCTGGAACAATAACAGGTCTGCGTGCAAAGATCCGGGTTGACATCTCACTACCATTTGACTACTCAAAAGCTTTCCCACCGTGTCCTTGCATCGCTGTAGTACCTCCACATTTCCGTCGAAGCTCGATAAAGTAAGCTCAGGTTTACTGTTGCCTTCGGGTCAAGGCCTGTATGAGTTTCCTGGTCCGTCCAGTTGAGAGCCTCCCATTCGAAGGGCAGCTTGGCGAGTTATCCGATTCAGTCCTGACAGGGTCCCGGGTGCTAGAAAGCTCCAGTTCGTCTATTCCACTGAAAGTATCTCTGGAATTGGTGAGAGCAGTTACCGAGTCATTTGGCTTTGCCCCCAGACTGACAAAGGAAGGACTGCCCTGAGCCTTGTTGCAGGAGACATCAAGTGCAGCGTATAGCAGAGCAACAAGGCGCAATTGGCAACACATCAGAGTGGAATATAAGGCTTGTTTGATAGGAGATGTTGTTGATACATTAAGAGCCGAACTAGATAAATAGGCAGATGGATAACCGCGTCGCATTAACTTACAAGCGGGCTGGCTTGGCCAGCGTCTCTGTCTATCACGTTCAAGATTCAGCGCAGGAGACTGTCTTGTTCAGCGCCTGTTCTTCCACCCATTTGTAAATTTAGTGACTGCAGTGCGTGTAGACGGGACCATCAATTGTGACCCAACCATGTCGTCGCAACCTCAAGAACTCCATACTCAAGCGTCAATGTCCAGCTTGAAGTATCAGTCAGGAGATGAAGAGGACCAGGATGCCAGAAGCAGGCTGTCGAATCGATGCGATTCTGCAAGAATTAGTGCGAAACCCTCATCAGTCCGCCAAGACGTAGCAGTGCAGAGGAACCGACGATGATCTGTCGCAAACGGCGTCTTTTGCAGATTTCTCCATGGAAACGAGCAAAGTTGCCTGCAATTCTGCAGGCTCATGAGAATGAGGGGTTGTTGAAGAATCTCGGAAGCGCCAGCCATACTTGCAGCCGCTTTATCCTCCTGCGAAGAGATAGAACGACAAGGGTCGCAAGTCCCGGAGCAGACTACTAGTTACGGAATCATTAGAGAGAAAACGATGGGAAAACGGGATCCAACTCGGAGGTCCAAGCAGGCCAGTCAGCTAAATGTGCGTCAAGCGACTTTGCTGATTCAAGGAGGGGCAATCTCCGTGGGCGAGCCGCCAGCTCACCCCGCCTGCGTTGACGCCGAGCGAACCAGGGATGGCAATAGGAGGGCAAATCCAAAGTGGCTTTTTGGGTAGAGTGAGTTAAGCGTCTCTAGGTTAGTAGTATGCTTATGTTCGCAGGGGGTCGACAGCGCGAGGAGGTTTTAGAGGGTTGACTCTGGTAGCGCGCGACAATGCAAAGGATTCATTCAGCTGGGAAGGGTTGAACAACATATGCCCATGGCGTAAACATGACAACAAGGAGAATATATAAGAGCAGGAGGATCGTCTGCTGGTCTCACAAAGATCGTTGTCCTTTAATTGTCCTTGAGAGGGTGCTTGAAGCTCGATTGCCAGCTCGTGAAAAGAACCCTTTTCATCCTCATTCTCCTCATTGAAACGTTCACACCTTGGCCTGAAGACCTCTCCTCGGAAAGATCGCCACTGGCTCCTGCAAGCAAGTGAGTGAGAGCTTTCCAAACCAAAGCATCGTCGTCTGATTTGCAGAGGCGGTCTTGTGTTGTCCAGCAGTGCAGCCGCTCACTTCGGGCTGATAGTGCTAGATTGGGTTTAGCGCGTGATAGCTGACAGAAAACTTCCTTTACAGAAGTTTGTATCTGTATCGTACTGTTACGGTTTCACGCAACAATACGACGTATCTTACAGGGCATTCGAGTGCCTAGGTTTCCAGGCTGCAGATAAATCTCTCTGCACGTCCTTCGATCTCTGTCGTTACGGGCAGTCAGTGATCAAAAGGAGCGCATTACCTTCCTAAGAGCTGCTCATATCTTGACTCCCTCTTCCATTTTTCTTTTCTTTTCATATCAGACACCTTGTAGCCATTGCTACCACAGTACCTTCCAGTCCTAAGCGCCGTCTACATCATCCTGTATAACTACTGCCACGTACGACATCTCAACCGTCGCGGGACTGGCATCTTCAGTCGACAGTGTTGACGACTGTTCTGAGAAGGCTACCGTTCAGTTCGTTTTCTCTGGGTGAATTTCAGGATGCCTTCCGCAAAGCCAGTTCTGCATCCGTTAAAGACACCCAAAATTACTACAAAGTTCCCTTCCGAGCTTCACAATGAATCCTCGTCGAGTCTATCGGATGGAGTGAAGCAAGAGGATGGCATTTCCACTCCCATCACGCCTCCTGCGGCTTATACAGAGTTCCTCAAAGCGTTCACCCCCGTATTCTCCAGCCCTACCAGCGCTGGAGTGAGCTTCCCAAAGTTCCCTTTCGACAGACCTGCCCACTCTCCGACATCACAGCCTACCAGTGCAGTCAGCGGTTCTTTCGTCTTCAATGACCCCGTCCGATCTGCTACCGCTTCACTTCCGCCGCCCACTCCCTTCACAGCACCGGCATCTCAGCCTAGAAAAGACCCAACATCCTTGCGGCGCTTGCGGATACCGCAGACATTGAGGTATTCACCGACAACGGAGTCTCCTCAGAGTGCGACTACAATTCGCTCGCCTTTCTCTCCGTCAGATTGGAAGCTGCGCTATTTTGAGGCACCGCGAAGCGCAAGCGGCCGAGTTAGTGTGAGACACGTTGTGACTCGAACTGTGACCTACAAGAGAACCCAGCTCGAGGATCCGCCTAAAGGCAAGCGAAGGAAGTGCCAAGAAAACAAGGAGACTTAGTATCGTTGTTGTACACGGCTTTCGGTCAATCGGTTTTGTTTAGGATATGGTCGGGTCAATTAGCGCAGGGCTTGGTGTTGGGGAGTCTGGCGAAACAAATAGCATCCGAATTCGTACGCCGCAGATCCATCACGTTCATTTTTAGTTGACATGGTGCGGGCTTCATTTACTTTGCATACATAGTAATTCAAGATACGTCAGTTATGCCTTGGGAGCTGAGCACAATCTTACGGTCTATTCCGTCCTTTTCCTAGCCTGGGTACAATATTGTTCTACAGTCCTACAGGCAGTTCAACCCTGCCTGGTGAAGTCTGATCCAATACCACGCCTGTTGGTTGTTGCCCAGCACAACAGCGTATTGACATACTTCAGTCCATACTAAGCCTCGCCCAGTATGGCTACTTGGTTCCAGCCTTTGGAAACTCTACGATCAACTGACTGTGCATGACCCAACTCTCTTTTGGGAACGTTCCGATTCGCCGGATACATTGGAAGACATCACAAAGAAGCCATCTCCAACAATGCGGAAGCACTGGTGTCCACTGATCAAGGATTGAACTCTAGCTCAAATCCCGGCCGGCATTCAGATCATGGCAGCTCAGTCCTACAAGAAAACGAACGGGAGACCAGCATGACCCACAACAGGATCACATCTCGGGTTATTTTGGCTCATTTTTGCTCAACAAGTCCTATCGGATTCTCTTATTCTGCGCCATCGCATCCAAGTCGTTCCACGTGTCAGCCAAGCGACAGCAATGTTGGTTTGGGGGAAGTCAATATGAACCAACAGCGTTGCGGCTCATTACTGGGCTTTGGTAAGATGCCAAATCCCTCGGAGGGACGGGTCAAACAAAGACTAACAGCGCACGGAGAGTAGCGACCAACATCCCAAGGACGTGGTAGCAACGGTGATTGGATGTGCCAGTCGCACTTGCTCTGGGCTGAGGCTCACGGACTGCTTCCCGGCGCGAAGAGAAGATGGCGGTCAAACAGACGCGCTGCCACGCGAGACATACCTGAGTCAGGGTCTGTAGGTGCCCAACAGGCTACATACAATCTCAATGGCGAGTCGAGAATCCTTTGACGCCCGCTACACTTAGATCGGATCCTCATGCCTGTCCTTGAGGCCGGTCGCAGCAATCAAGTTGGTAGCAAGACTCTCACTCTCCCTTTAGTGTACAGCATAGCAGCCCGAGGGATCAACGCGGTCGACTAGTTGCGATCAGCCAGGTGGGCCCGTTGTTGTTGAAGTTGGAAATACAGTATGAATTGAGATGGTGTATTACCATACCGTTACAAACTGGATACATCAATTACCTATTTCATCCGACACCCCAGGCGATCACATTGATTGATCTCGCGCCCCTTTTCATTTCAATAGTTGACGCTTGGAAACTAGACTAGTAGATGGTTTCATCCAGAGTATCTTCTACGATCCTTGTCCGGGCCCGCAAATAAGGATTAGTGCGCGTTTCGTAGTGGTGTGGTTTATCGGGCAATATCACAACATCAAGCAGACTGTGACCACACTGACGATAAGCTATTGGCTCTCATTGGAAGACAAGACGCGCTGGAAGTTTCGACTCATCGTGACGAAATGCAGGCTTGCCGTCTGGACAAGCTGATCGTTGCCCCTCAGTCAATCGATGTCCTGACTTCAAAAGATAGTTGATGTGACAGTCCCGCAGGTTTGGTAAAGCCACCACACTAATCAAGAAAGCGAATACGTCCGTATTTCTTAATACACAAACCCACCAACAGTTCTACATCCATATTCCATACTCCAGTACAGTTTGAGTTTCGTAGCACACTTTCTCTGTCTCTTGCCTCATGCCCCTCATTTGACCTCCTATACCAGCTTCTCCCATCTCGAATTCTTCCCTGTAACCCACCATGTTTTGCATCACCAGGTGTTTTATCACCCTGCATCAGTGGCAGCGACCAGCCAATCAGCGACCTAAGCGGTATTGTTCCAAAGCACTGGGGCATCGTGGTAGATGCAATTAAGCGCCGGCGCTATTCCCTACTGGGACATAGTGGATCCTTCGGTTGCTCCCCGCTGGATGTTTGAGGACTGCACTTTAACTTGATTGGTTAAGTACTCAAAGATATACCATCTGTGGGGGGAACTGGGATGACGTGCGGGTCTGGTGGCTTTGACTTTGGATGCCCCATCGTCTCTATAGTATTCCATAGGGAAGGCCAGGCAAGCGCCAGGAATGCTATTCTTGGATACAGCTACATCTGCCGGGGACTTTCCTGCTTGCAAGCCTTCCTCTATCGATGTTCGTGTGTCCGTTGATTGTTGCCTGAGCCTCGAGTCTCGACTGTGCTTCTACGAGGCAGATCACGCAGAACACAGTCCATACTGGACTGAGAACTTTGCAGAATCAGACTCTAAAATGGTGGAGAAGTATATGCACTATGCAGGATATCACTCAAGGCGGCGGCTTTGGCGCCGTGATCTGAAGGATTCGAAACGAATCATCTGCCCGGATCAGGATCATGAGTGTCATCAACCCCCTCAGCTAACCGCTCTGTCAGCGACTATCGAATGACAAGAAAAGGAAATAATCTCAGCTATATTGCTACAACCTAAGCTTGAGTTTGTGACGAATTTTGACCGGGGTAGAGGTCTGATTGCATCTGTTGGTCTAGGGATGTGTCTATTCATTTGGTTGGCGCTTTGGTTTCGACTCTGGGAATCCCTACATCAGGTAGATGGGTGTGTATGATAGAAAGGGAGGGGTTGGTAGTCAATTCCTGTCTGCTGACTGTACGTACTACAGTCCTATTCTTGGGCCGGGTGATTGTTACTATTCTGGTACACTACCTGCAGAAGTAGGCAGTCTTAGTTACGGGGTGTGATATTTTTAGCAAGATCAATATCGGCTTCAATGCCATGGGTTAATATATATCTACTTTAAGGTATGCTTAAATACTCAAGCCGAAAGATTATTCTTTCTTCATTTACTCAATTTCTGACCTTGCTGTCACTTATTACGAATAGCTTGTCTCAGAGAATGTTCATGTCGAGGCAGGCGACATGGTAATCAACGACGAACCCCTCGATACGCCCCGAGCAGCTCATCTGGAGTTCTTTGCATTTAGAGCTTGATCTATTGGATCAAGTAGGAGGCATCCCCTGTCCATCACAAACAAAGAAATTATCTGGTCTTCTTGGGTATCCCAAGGCTTGGGTTCTGTATCTGCTCTCCCAATGGTCAGAGTGTAGCGCTGATTCTATTAATAGACGACCTTTGAGATCTTTTATTTGATCTATATGCATACTGGTCACGTCAAGAGTTCCTGCTTTCCTCTGAACAGTCGACATCAATTGTTTAGAGTGGTTATCTCATGGCGCCGTTCATGATCCTGATGCATACCTTCAGCTCTAGCATATTGCAGGCAGCAGTCTCCTGCTTTCTCTGGCTCTGAGATAAACAAACTGCCTCTCAGTTAATGTCTCAGATTCCCACGACAGCTGCACCCAAATTAGAACTTCCCCTGCTTAATGGTGAAGGGTTGGTGTTGATGATAGGTCAAGCAATTTCCCCTGCATGATGATTTCTTCACCATCATTCATCTGCAACACCCAGTTATTCATGTTACTGTCTCCTGAAAGTGACGACCGTCTCATCACTTCTATAGATGATCATCCTCCTGCATCCTCCACTCAATTCCTCTTTCTAACTGTCCTATAGGATCCTTTGGATGGTATTGTACCGTACAAGATGCTGGTTCGACGAGATGAAATCTAGTAAGGACAATTCAGGCCTGCAATTATGCTTGTTATGCTTCCCGGATGTGGAATGCACGAATCTGACAGGTACGAGACTATTTCTGCATCTCTTGTTTGCCCTTGAGAGCGCTGACCTCGAGCTCGCTGATAGTGATCTGCGGCTCTGACTGTATACATTCCTCGGTCTTTGGGATGAAAGAACTATTTGCGGAAAAATTCATCACTGCTACCCAGGTACGTGAGCTGCACCGATGTACTACTGCATATCTACCGAAAGACCGGATCAGGTCAAACCAGCCGTAAAGAGTAGCATGAGGGGAATGTGTGCGGCAGTACGACATCATCAGGCGCCAAGCCGTTGTTGTAGCCTTGCAGGCCATGATTCTATATTTAGAAGCGCGGCCAAGAAGACCCCTCAAAACGATATGCAGTCTTTCGCGTTCGGAAGACTACTATCTACCTCGTAGTACGAAGACCTCTGGGCCATTTGACAGTGACCATCCCGTATCAAGGCTTTCGACGGGACAATACGAACGGATAAAGAAGTATGGCCATCAACTAGGCTGGGATTCGCAGCCCCTCCGCCATCCCGTGATCGACCACTTTCTCTCTCTGTCGATCTGCTCCGTTGTCCTTCGCACTCTCTCACTTTACTTCCTGCCCTTTGGATGTACCTTTCAGCTTCTCAGCCTGACTGTCCATCGGTTTCTGTGCTATCTCTTCCTACGCGCCGGCCATCCATCCTCTGAAGGACAGGGGACGGAGAAATAAGCAAACACGATTTTCCTTTTCCAGCATTCACTCCCCCCCCTTTGCTTAGCGCCCTGCTATCTTCTTCCCGCAAAAGTATAGTCTAGCCATGTCTCGCGCCCTCTCCCCTCCCTTCACTCCGGACAGTGAGTTTGCTGGTCTAGACACGCCCCGCGTGCCATCTCAGAGCTTGAGCATCACGGCGCTGGCCCGCTTCGAGTTCGAGGCTGGGAAAGGAAATGATGGCACTAAGATTCTCATGATCGAATGGGATGACGACGACCTCGGCCGCTCCTGGGATTCTCCTGGAGGCTCATGGCATGTTTCATGGGAAGGCAAGACGACGGTCCTCCCTGCCGATGAGCGAACAAGCGAAAACACTCGCCGCTTCTACTTCCTTCTACCGCCTCATGCCACCATTCCTCCCGTGGTGACTCTCTCCTATGAGCCTCCCGCTACATCTTCGGCCTCATCGACACCGACTCAGAAGACCAATTCGCTTCAACTCAATCCGCTACCTGCTATCTTTCCTCCAGAGTTAGGTGCCACTGGTCGGTCGGCCGGGAAGAAGGGTGTCTTGCATACGATCTGGGCCAAGAAGCGGCTGCAGGTCCTGGACAAGGAGATTCGGGAGGAATGTATGAACAACGCAGAAGGAGTCGCATTGCACATGGCGCTGCAGGAGAAGGAATGGATCGAGAGCAATTTCGGAGTGGGATCCAAGTCGGAAGCCCAGACACAGGTCATGCAAGATTCGCAATATCCAATGGGTCCCGCCACGCCAGTGTCTCCCAGCAGTGGAGGTAAGCTGGGCGAGAAGCTCAGGGGACTTAAGTTGCAGACCAGTCAGCGAGAATTGTCTCCAAAGACGGATGGTATGGGCTCGTCGCGTTCCTCAAGTCCGACGCCAACTAATGGGATAGTAGCTTCCTCGGACGCGCGTCATCTCCTTTCTCCCCAATCGCCCGACGTCGCCGTCTCTTCGTTCAACTCCTTCCATACAATGCAACCCATGTCCAACGCCACTTTGCATCCCTCCCCCGCGCCAGATACTAGTCTTAGGACTGTGGTGCTCTATCCGCCGGAATCCATCCAAGCACGACAAAACAGCAGTGATAACAACAGTGGGTTTGCATCCATGACTACAATTACGCGCACATCAAGCGCCGACTCTGGCGAGGACCTATTCGCCAAAGCGCTGAGTCCCAGGTCGCCCGATCTGCCACGGAGTCCGTTCTCGTTTGCTCCCGAGACTGTGATGTGACACGATCAAATCCACTCTTTTGCCATGATGCTCTCGTTCGTTCTCAAGCCAAGCGACATCAATGTTCGCTGAGCGCTTCATCGTATGATTCCCCCTTTGCATTGCGATAACGTTTATATACGATCATCACGAAAACATTGTCAAGGCTTTGGTGCTTGGGTTCCATTTTTTTTCCTTTTATCATGTACATAGAACTAGCCCAAGTGGATATAGCCATGACCCGCATACTTTTGATAGCAAACCTCATTCCATCGCCCGTATCAGCCCCCTCCCGGTAAGCAACTTACTCCACCCATACATAAACATCAAACTGCAATACACCGAGTCATGCCGACTCGACCCGAGAGACAGGAAAGTAAATCCTAGTTACTCTTCTTCTTCACGCTCCCCTGTCTCCCAGGCTTCGCCGCCGCAGCACCCGACGCCGCCGACGAAGCACCACTTTCCTTATGCCCCTTCTTCAACGACGCATACTCCTGCGCATCCTTGCGCTCCGCATACCACTGCCCCGCCTGCAGCACCAAGACACCTACCAACACCAACGCAAGGATGGTATTACTCGCCGAGAGCACCTTAAGCGAGTCCTCCCGGTTAAGAATCTGCGACTTCTCCTCGGGGTTCGCCGCCAGCTCCTCGCCGTACTTGCCCGCCGCGGCGAGACGCAGCCCCTTGATGATATTGGCGATGTAGACGGTGATGCCGCACATGTAGAGGACGAGCGAGGCGCCGTCAAAGAGCATGTTGCTCTCGGAGGGGCGGTAGAGTTTCGAGACGAGGCCCGCGAGGCCGACGAAGATGACGATGTGGAGGATGCGAGGGATCAGGGGCGGGGAGTCGTGGAGGAAGCGCAGGTGCGCTTCGAGGTAGTCGTAGTGGGCAGTGGGGGTTGGGGCCGTGGACCACAGGATGGGGTAGTCATAGGGGAAGAGGGAGAAGACGATGCCGAGGAAGAAGCTGACCGCTGTTTTTTTGGTTTGTTAGACAGGTTGCTTTGTGAGATCTGTTCTTGGGGAGGGGACCAGGAGGGGGGCTTACGACACACGATCAGGAAGGTCGCGAAGGACCCGTTCCTGAAGGCCATGATTACTTGCGATGGAGGATGTGCTGGGGAGGATTATTGACGGGGACGAGGGTGCTGTAGGGAGGTTGAGGTAGGAAAAGGGGAGAAGACGAGGGCGAACGGCTGATGAGATAGAAGATAGGTGTCGTCGCGTGGCCGCTTAGAGACGGTGCCAAGCCAGCCCGCTTGGAACGCACACCTATTGGGATTTGGAAGTAACCTAGGTTAATGTGACAGTTCCCTATCTGCCTATCAGCTCCGGGTGAGTCTTTTATTACGGATAAAAGTCTATTTTATACGGGCCCGATACAATTATTGCTTCAAATTATTATCATATCTGCCAAGTAATACGGCGCTACAGCTGCTCGTATCTGACAAATCAATTCAATAACGTAGTTGGTATCTCTTTGGTCCGAAAATGCAAGATAAAGGTATATCCACGCCCAGGCTCAAGTGGCAGATGAACACAAATACAAGCTATGAAAATCGTACATCGTCATGAATCGCCTAACAGCTTCACTTCTTATCGCTGGTAACGCGGTAATGACTCGTCCCCATGCGCCGCTCCTCCCACCAGTTCCTCGTCGTGGTCATCATGGAAAACCGGAGCACTGGGTTCATGCACGGTGGAGTGGTCGTTATGGGCAACCAAGTCTTCTGGAGCACTTGCTTCCATCATGAGTCGCCGTCGTTCCAATTCCTGCTTATCCTCGCCGGGAGGTGCTGTGCTTCCGTTCGGCTCGGTCACACTGCTGCTGGCAACTACAGTCTGCACAGATTCGGCTGATCCCAACGTGCGAGGCAGACCGTTCTCCACTGGCGACGGCAGATGATGATAGTCGTTGATGCGGTCATCTTCAGGAAGCACGGGCGCAGTTGGTATCGCCAAGTGACCAGTCGAAGGTCCTTGTTCGGGATCATCCGGCGGCCGACTGGGTAAGAGAGTCTGCTCTGCGTGCCGCAGGCGCGCTTTCTCATCCATCGGCTCTTCAGACTGCGGTGTTGCAACCATTCCGCCCAATGACTGGTAGGGTTGAGCGGTTTCGTCCATATACATTGACCACTGCGACTCATCAGGAAAGCCATAGTCGGTCTGAGGACGATACTCCGAGTCCGCGGTCGGCATCGGACTATAACCGTTCTGCCAATGGTCACTTTCCACAGCGGGATGTGCCTGGGGTGGATATATGTCAGACACCGCAGCCACTGAGGGTGTGGGCTCGGTTTTCTCCTTGTGCCGTTGCGAGTCACGAGTCCCGATCACAACCTCAAACGCGACAGCTATAACTCCCTTTTCACGGCGTATCTGTGCCGTGTCTAGAATGTTGCCACCCCAGTTCGTCGTAATCGAGTTGCCGTTGGCGTCACTTGGGTTCAGAACCTGGCCACTCGGCGAGAAATTACTCCCCGACGATACCATGTTGAATCGTGGTAAAAAGCGCTCGGGAGACGTGAACTTGCCCCGTAGGTCGACAACCACCTCCACATAATATCGAAAATTAATCATACTGCCTGGAGTGCGCGTAATAGTAGGAAAAACGTCCTCCGGAATGCGAATCGAAGTCTTCACCACGGCGGTCATGTTCGAGGGGTCAACCACCAGAGGCGCAAACGTCTGAGCAAGGTCTTTCCGGAAGACGCTGCTGGTGCGACTAGTGCCTATCGTAAGGCCTCCCAGTCCGGTCCGTGATCGCGGATAGTAGTCCTCGTAAACGGGCTTTTTGCCATCCGCTGTAGTGCCGATGGGGATGGCAGGATGAAGGTCGATGCGCCCTTGTCGGTATAATGTGACGATAATCCCATGTGCGCTGCGCACTTGTTTACAATGACTGATGGTGATGACGATCGGTAGGGTCTCACCCGGCAGCACACCAGCCCGTAAAAGTTCCGTTTTCACCGTGATGGTCTTATCCGCGATCGAAGGGGTAATGCTGCCATTGCGCATCCCGGTGCCGCCAGACGAACTAGGATCACTGGCCAGTTGAAAGCTTTGGCTGCTGTTACTGAGCCGACTCGATGAGCTGACATTACTGGGGGCCGGACTAAGGGGCGGGCGACTATCTCCAACCGCTCCACCACCATTGAGAGACGGCTCCCGAGACTGGACATCAGGAGCCGCGTCAGATTCTACTGACTTGGCCTTGCCCTTGGGTTTTGAGCGTTTGGTAACAGGTTCAAGGGTCACGATGCGAGCCTTAGGGGCCGGAAAGGGAGCGATATCGATGTTCTCTAAGAAATTGACGCGTCTTCGGCAGGAAACGGTCGGGTTCATCGTCGTGGGTTTGGTCAGGGTCGATGTAAGCATATACGAGATAGTACCTCGTTCAAACTGAAGTCATCGGAAATAGTCAGCGAACTGGAAGCTCGGGATAGGGGTGATCAATGCCAAAATAGGAAGGAAGTCACGCACGCTAATACTACTGGGCAGCGCATACGGCGGGAAGCACATCTCAAAGCGAAACTTGTAGATGCCCTCTTTCAGGCGCCCCTCGCCGCAGAGAACCACCTCGTCCTCGAACAGAGTGGCCAGGCCGTTGCCCAAATACTCTGGTCCTCGACGTCCGCGCCCTGGGCCGAGGAAACCCAGATCGGGATCCGTTTCGCCCGAAGGCACAGCGTTCTTGAACACCTTGACATATCCGTGTAGACAGACCACCAAGTGTGTAATCCGCACGGGTCGAACCACGGTCAGGGCCACAGTACCCTTGACCACGTCACCGGGAAAGTACGAGCGCCAGGGATCGTCAGGCTCGATATAATAGTCGGCAATGCTGCGATTCCGGTGACTGAACGGCGCGCGGAACTTGGACAATAGCGAACTTCGATTCCGACCGAGCGGCGAGGTTGAGGATGGGGAGGCAAAGGACTTGACGGACATGACACACAATCACGCTGTGCTCAAGCCATACACGAGGAAAATGTGATGTGATATGATGTCAGGAACGATTAGGCAAGAGAAAGACAAGATGAGACGAATTGCTAAACGCAAGACTATCAGAAGCCAGCTCCGATTGTCTCGGGATAGAACAGCCCCAATTCAGGTGACGAAAAGAGATGAAGGTGCAGTCAGACACTAGCAGAGCAACTCGGTATGACAAGAGACCTAGGAACTCTCCGTGAATCGAATCCACCGATCACAGGTCCAGCCGCCGGGAAGTTCAGGTAAGAAATGCCACCAGCGCCGATGTCACCGTTGGGCGCAAATGCACAACCTTGACACGAGCTAAAGATCCAAGCTTGCTTCTAGTCCGAGTTCGCGGGAAGGGGAAGATCCGCTTCCGAGCGCAACCAGACAGGAGGGACAGAGTGTTCGGGTCGTGATGGGCGTCAGGAGGTGATGATCATGAACGACGGAGAGGGCCACATCGTTATTTCTCGCGTATCGACCAGGAACAACAGGACAAGGGTCCGGAGGACGCCCTTTTGGGGGTATGCTCGAGTAAGCACAACGCAGCAAATGACCGAAAATGGCAGAGGTGAGACAACCGTGTGATGCGTCGGTTTTTCCCCACGGTCGGCAAGGGATAGATGGGTAGAGGATGGTCGAGGCCAAAGGAAGAGGGGAGAACCGCCCGTCGGAGGATGCGGACTTGGATGGAGTTGATTGCGAGACACAGATTGGTCAGAAGGAGGTTATGGGGGACCGGAGGCAGTGGGTGGGGATATCCGATCGCTTGTGGCTGTAAGGTAAGCGTGTAAGTGGTAGATAGATATAGGGGATTAATATAATATAGGAAGAGGTTGAAACAAAAAGACTGTAGGTAGTAGTAGTGGTGGTGGTCGAGTGACAGCAGCAGGGTTGAGAAGGGGGGAGGGGACAAGGACAAGTTCGCGATAAGCAACAGGCCCGACCAGGCGGAGAATGGAAAAGACCAACGAGTTTGCGCAGGCCGACAGTCAAGCTTCTCTTGGGGGCTGGACTATTTGGCCTTAAGTTTTGAGACTGCTCTCGTGTCGCATTTGTTATTGTTCATGCCTCCACATCACACCCGTCGGCTTTTATCTCCGGTTGTCTACAGACCTCTTTTCTCCCTCGTCACGGATGAAATCATGAATTCTTGTGCCTAAATAATCAACTCTCTCAAGCCCTCCCCCTCCACATACTCATCCCCATAGCATTCTCTCTGCACTGCCGCAATAATCTCCCGATCCCCTCCTGCCAGCTTACTCAAGTACCCCTCCAGCACGTAGATATTGTCCGTCCACATAAGCGCTTGTTTCTGGGACTGTTCAATCTCCTCTCTCATTTGCTGCACTCCTTTTCCTTCTTCCGTCGTAGTAGCTGCTATCCACTGGGCTTGCAACCGGTTCTTTTCCTTTTCTAGCTCGCCCTTCTGACGCGTCAACTCCTCCCTCTCTGCCAGGTTTGATGCCTCATCCTCTCCCTCTTCTTCCCATTTGTCCCTTTTGGCCGCCAGACTAGCCTCTGCTTCGTCACAGCTCGCCTGCAGAGCCTTCACCTCTTTCTCCAGCTGGTTCAATCGGCTTTGCTTCTCTCTTTTCTCATCCCCGCCAAAACACCAGTACCAGTTCCCGCTTCCGATCTTCTCCACCCGGATCTTTCCCTCGTCCGTCAGATTCTGGATATATTCCTTGACCTGCATGCCATTGATCGACGCAACCGAGGGAAGCACCTTCTCGAGGTCTTTGAGCGTGTGGCACGTGCGTGTGGACCGGAGATGGGCGACTATCAACTCTTCCTTGGCGCTTTTAGAGAGTTTTGGTGGCTGAGACACGATTGTTAGCATCAAGTAAATGTAGATACGTAGTTTTTCTTCTTTAATTGCGTATGCATCAGTTTTGGATGATCAGGGAAAGTGACAGTCGGGGAGCAAACCATGCTGGACGGCGGATGTTGATGTTCGTCAAGCGATGCTATATGTAGTTGTTGAGCCGGTCTAAGGGCCTAGGAAGGCGTTCGATGGAGGCAGAGATGAAGACTGGTATCTTTCAGAGATGGATTAGATGGAGGAATGATGAACTGCTCTGAGTGGTGATGGGTTCGAAAAACTCGTTGTCAATGCCACAAGAGGGGACTGGAGTACTGCGATGCCAGATCGAGTCACACACACCGTGTCGTTCTTCGACTCACATGTCTACAGTGCAGATTGGTCTGCAATGATGTAATGGGGATTCAAATTGCTATTACAGATAATAAACATTTAAGGCAGTCCTCCGAGGCTCGAAAACCTTCAGCAGCAACTTGCTGAAACAGTAAGATCGAAGCTTCACCTGCGACATTCATTGTAGTTGCGAGCTCTTAAAATGCCCAGTTTCTCTAATGCAGCCAATTGATACGTTCAATACCGTTGCTCCCGTTCATTGGTACCCAGACTAGGTTTCTCTGCCTCTCAGCTGTCTTTGAATATAGTGTTACCGATGCGCCATAACAGACAGGCTTAACCATGAAGACGAATCACTGGCCGTGATCCAGGCCCCCAAAAAGCGTCGACAGGATGCCCCTCGCAAGAATTGAGTCCGAGTTTACATCCTCTCATCTGCTTCTGTATCAAAATCGGTAGTCGACGCCCTCCGGGTCAGCTTGCGCTTCTTCGACCGCCGCTTTCTAACAACGCTATCCAGATCATCGCCAGAGCTTGCCAAAATCGTACTCTGGCTGGTATTTGCCCGTTTCCGGCCCACGCGGCGACTTCCGAGTCTCGACGATAGGTGATCATCATCCGTCGAGAGTTCCTCCCCTTCGACCAGAACCAAGTCACCGGTTTCACCCAGAGCCTCTCGTGCCATTTCCTCCATCAGTATTCCCATGGCTATCAGAGCTGTCTCGTCCATACTTTGATAGTCATCTTGACCATGATCGATCGTTGCATGATCGTAGAAATCAGCCGTGTAGGCGTGAATTGCTTCTAGCAGCTCAGAGCTCGGAAGAGGGCGGTCAGCAGGTAAGGACTCGTTTGCGAAGTAGAAATCGTTTTCTTCGTATCGTATTGGCGCATTCTGGCGACGGAAGAGTACCTCCTCGGGGCGAACGGGACGAGCGCTGGAGGATGCTGTGTCGCGGTGTTTCGATGCATATGAGACCGAGGGGAGAAATCCATGTGCATTCACACGACCTGTACATGTCAGGAAGCTCTTGAGAAAGCGGAACAGCTCTACCAACCAGCTACAGCATCGTAGACAGTCGCTTGGCGTTTTTGTCGCCTGAGCAAAGGCTCGTCTTGAATGTCGCGCGCGCCATTGTCCTGGTCCGGAGGCTGGACGAAGGAATTCTGGCTCAGAGCAAGGGATTTGCCGTAGGACATAGTCCTGTCGTGTTGAGGGTCACCCGTGGGAGAGCATTGAGGGAAATCTCCAGTCAGCCTCCAACCTAGCGAGTCAAATAGTCTGATACAAGCGATGTCTGCAGGTTACATTTTATCTTGGCTTCTTGCGATGAGCCCGAAAATACAAGCTCCGGTGCAACCTTTCTCCGCCCCCCGCGTTGCGATAAGAAGCGGCGATCTGGATTCTGCATGATTGGAAGCATTGAAGGGAGATGATCGTGGGCACCGCCTTGACGTAGCAGAGGATTTTACCTTGTTCAATCCCTGATGAATGAATTCGTATCTCCTAAACAGGGCCCTTGGGTCCATCACTCCGCACTCCTTTCATGTGTCACAAACTACCCGACTTGTTCACCACCTTGAGCCAGCTCCTCGCATTCGATTCTCAAGCCTGAGGGACATACCTGGAGGCCAATCCGAATATGATTCTGCGTTGCTTGATGTAAACCCGGGCTACGAACCCGATGCTGTTGCTCATAGGGCTGGCGTGAATGTACTCGCCATTGATCAAAATGATTCACGATTGTATGTACTCTTTTCAAACAGTTCCGACTCGATGCTAATAATTGAATAGTATGGTTTCCGGTGGCGCAGACCCATCAATTCATTTCTGGGATCTGGAAACCAGAGGCGCCGAGTTGGATCATATCCACCGGCCTATTGCCTCTATTCACAAGGGATCCCACGAAGACGCCCATACGCATGCGATCACGTCGGTTTCAATATATCCATTTGATCCGACTCCATCTACAATCTTGACTACTGCGCATGATGGCAGCCTCAAGCTCTCTGCCTTGGGGCCTGGCGCCATCACGCCTATGCATACATTCAGGCTTGACTGCACGCCTTACTCTCATTCCATGTCGACGCATCCCGGTTCCACACTTCTCATTGCAGTAGGTACATCAGAGAGAGCAGTCCGCTTGCTCGATTTGCGGTCCGGTCTATCTACCCACGGACTTCCGGGTCATAGCTCTGCGGTCCTCTCAGTTGCATGGGCGCCTCACCGGCCGCATATCCTCGCCTCAGCATCAGCAGACAACCGCGTGATTCTGTTTGACGTTCGAAGGGGCGGTCACAATTCCGCCGTCGCAACCCTTGATATGGATGATGCTGTAGGCCTAGTTCATCCGCAGTGCGCCCCGGCATCCTACCAAAGCCGCGCGCCGTTCTCACCGCACGCCCGCGCACACAATGGTGCTGTGACCGGTGTCCGTTGGACATCAACCGGCACGCACCTCGTCACAGCCGGTCAAGATTCCCGAATCCGAGTCTGGGACGCCTCCACAGGCGCCAATACCCTTGTCCATTTTGGACCCAGGGTCCGGAACGGCGTGTCGTCTCATCTTGCCGAGCGGGCTCCGCTGATTGTGCCCCGTGGACTAATGTCTCCAGGGCAAGAGACACTCCTGTGGGCCAATTTCAACGAACACGACGACCGCGGAGAGATCTTTATGTTCGAACTTCGAGAGGGAACGTTCATCAAACGACTCAAGGTGCCCGGTCTAATGGCTGGTCGGCAGCAAACCCGCGGGCGATCCAATGCCCTCAGCGCTGCCCGGATTAATTCTCTCGTATGGCGCGGGAATGGCGGCTCAGGAGAAGGACTGGAGATGTACTCCGCGCACGGCGACGGGACCATCCGCGCCTGGGTCTCACGGGAGCCTGAGGGCGAGCCCGACGAGGCCGAAGAGGCCGAGCAAGCCGACCGGAAACGGAAACGAGACGTCCTCGACGAAATCTACCGGGGCTTCATCACACCTACGCCAGCATAAACAAGCCAAAACAAAAATGGATTACTCAATCATTTCCCGCATGTATATCAACATATCAGGTCGAAACAGAACCCAACAATGCAAATCACTCCATCCGATTCCGGAAGTCATGCTCCCCAATGAACTCATGCGCATTTCCATCCTCCCGCGCAGACCGATCGAACTTACTCCGGTTCAGGTTCGCATGCTTGATCGTCCGTGCATTTCCGCGCGCACCGGGGTCCATCGCCCCAGGGTTAATCCTCTTCGACTCCCCTGAGACAGGGAACGCGTCGCCAGTCCCGGTGACAACCTCTCCACTTGCACCCATCTCCTTGGTGCTCCGGGGCAGATCGGAGGCGTTGTCGGCGGCAAAAGCCAGCGAGGGCTCCGCGAGGCCGTGGTTGTCGAACTGGCCGCTTTCGCTGCGCTGGTCGGGGCGCGGCACGGAGGGGAGAGTGTTTTGGAGGCCTGCGTCGTTAGGGATGGAGGTACCGTGTTCGGCCATCTCGGTGAGGGAGCCTCCTCTGTGAGCGTCGTCGGCAGACATGGTTGTATTCGTATGTATGTTTGTTTGTTTCAGGGAAAGGTCTTGGATATTGATATACTCAAGGCTTTGAATTGTTCTGACCAAAAACGATGAAGAGCAAGGGAAGCTCTTATAAACTCACTTCTGCTCCACAGTCGAGAGGAGGAAGACGACAATTGATGTCACCGTTTATCCCTCGATTCGGAAATGATGGGACTATGATATCAGAAGCATGAGGTCAACCCAGACGGATCGCTTAGTCATGGCTGTATGATAACAATGTCTAACATTGATTGATATCGGACTGTACTTGAAGTTTCGTAAACTCGGCAAGCATACTGGCGAGAGGGGGGTGGTGGACGTAAGGTACTATTCGGCCACAAGACATAAGTAAGGACCTTGGAGGATGCCAACATCACCTACAGTAAGTACACAAACTGCAGGACATAAAGAAATATTCTTGAACTAGGTTCGAGAAACAAGTATTTACTGTTCAGTATCACATCCTTAGCTTCGTGAGACGCTGACATCACAACCTGGAACCGGCCGCAAGGTACCCAAGAACTTGATCAGAATCAAGTTGACGCTTAGAAGATTACACGCCCAGGTCGGGAGGGAAAGTATCTACAAGATAGGGGCTACACTACAGAGGGAAGGAGGATTCTGAAAGACATCACACCTAGCATTTGCTTGGAGATTATCCGAGAAGAAATGAATACAGACAGAGCGAGTGTAACAGCAAGTGTCAATAATAAAAAAGACAAGATATTAAATACTCAAAGAACGAGCGAATGAGAAATTCAACATGGCAACACATCAGATGTCGTAACCCGTCAACAGCTCGATTACAGCTTACAGCACAAAGGCAAGAACAGCCATGAGACCACACACAGCAGATACGACGCCAGCGGCGGGTGCGATGCGGCCCGCGGCGCCGGTGAACATCTGGTTCTGGCTAGGCGACGCCGAGGATGGCCCGGCGTTGTGCGAGGGCTTGGCGGCCTGGCTAGGCGTCGAGGACGGAGTCGCGTGGTGCGAGGGCTTGACGGCCTGGCTACTTGTGGGGGAAGGCACCTGGTGAGCCTTCGCGTCCACGTCACTGGGACGCTGGCGGTCTGCGGACGTGCAGGAGGACTTGTGGTCGTTGTCCATGTAGACGGGGACCACTGCCCAGGTGGAGGTGTGGCTCACGGTGATGGTGGACGTGATGGCGGTCAGGGGCTCCGCCGAGGTGGGTGCGTGCTTCGGAGCTTCCTTGGGGTCAGCGTGCTGGGGTTGATAAGCCGGAGCGGTAGGCTCAGGTCGATGACCTTCAGGCTTGCGCGTAGGGCAAGGAGTTGTGGCGGCTGGAGGCCGGTCGTGAACAGGGTTAGCAGGACCGCTGTCCTCAGAGTACGCATGAGGGTCTGCATGAGGGTCTCCCTGCGGTGGGTACGATGGAGCAGTGGGCGCAGCATGAGCTTCCGGCTTCGACGAGGTGCAAGGCGTGCGGACAGGCTCTGGCTTCTCGAAGCCAGGATCGTGTTGGCCCTTGGGGGCCTCAGCCTCGTGAGTGGGAGAAACACCAGTTGGCACGGACGCGGCGGGATGTGTAGGCTCATACGTGTGAGTGGGCTCATATGGACCACTTGGCTTAGGCTCATGGATTTGGGAATGCTCAGGCGGCCGGTAGGGGGCAGCGGGCTTAGTGGGCACCGGATCGTCCACGGTCTTGATGATGGTCTCGAGGTAGGTGGATGTGCTGCATGGCTTGCTTGTTGCTGGGTCCACGGCGTAAGGTGGCTCGGGGTTGCCAGCGAAAGGAGGTGGATGTGCCACTGGCTCGGGATTACCAGCGAAAGGAGGTGGAGGCCCAAGTGGCTCGGGATTGCCAGCGAAAGGAGGTGGAGGTCCAAGTGGCTCGGGGTTGCCAGCGTAAGGGGGTGGTGGCCCCTGAGGACGAGGCGGCTGAGGACGAGGGGGCTGAGGACGAGGGGGTGGGGGCGGGGGCGGAGCTTGCACGATCCAGTTCTCTAACTTGACGGAATGGTCATCAGCATAGTGCTCGTTGACCTTTGAGGAGTACTTGTCGTCAAAGTCAAAGTCGGCACTGTTCCCTTCATCATCGCCGCTGGGACCATCGAAAATGACCGGGTCGCCGCCGCGCTTGCGGAAGCCCTTTGGCACGGCTGGCGCGTACACATGGTTCTTGATATCCACAGAATGGTCGTCCTTGTAATGATCTTCGACCTCAGATGAATATTTGTTGTCAAATTCGGTATCGGCGCTGCTGCCACCATCATTGCCGGATGGACCACCAAAGATAGTGCCATCCCCGTCTTTGGAAGCTATTCCCACATCTCCGACCACAGTCGGCTTAGCGTGCTCATGATGGTGAGGACTGCTAATGTGAGAGCCTCCATCGTCACGCTTCCGGAACCCTGGGACCGGAGGAGGATACACGACAGGGGGAGGGTGGACGATATGGTTCTTGATGTCAACAGAGTGGTCGTCCTTGTAGTAGTCCTTGACACTTGACGCGTAGGTGCT